>NC_055995.1:25808784-27058784 GCF_018446385.1 Zingiber officinale
CAAAGTATATGTCTCCATTACCAAGATGACTTGTATACCTCAAGTCGAAGGAAACTTACACTCAAGCTGTTGTAAGAGCTTCACAGACATATTCATATATATATATAACCATATGAAGTCTTACAGCGAGTCACTCTAATGAACTAGTTACCATAACTAGCATCCACAATTAACTCTCGACATCCCAATATCTCCAGCCAGTGAGAAAATAACTGCTTGGTGAACCAAGGAGTATAACTCATGCTAGTCTTACGGAATTGATGATGTCTGAATGCATCAATTCAATGACTAGGAAAATTCTAATACGTTCATAAATGCACAAGTAGAGATAACCACTAGTTGTGATATAATCACAATTTCTCTCATGCTATAAATTTTATTGTCGATATTTAGTAAATGAATTTAAGATAATCAAACATATAATATGCACTCAAATAGTAAATCTATATTTAGTAAAAATCATAAGGTGATTGATTGCCTTAGGACATCCCTCAAAATCTAACACAAGATATTATATTTCTGTATAGATGATTACTCCCCTCTAGGGGATGTTGGGTGTATTCAATTAAAAGGAAGGCGAACGTGTTTCTCATTTTCAAAGCATGAGTAGTAATTGAATTAGAAAAGAAGATCAAGTGTTTAAGATCAAATAATAGAGGTAAATGTACTAGCGAAGAGTTTGATAGTTTTTGCTGATATGAAGGCATAAGAAGATAATTCATTGTCGCATACACTCCTCAACAGAATGGAGTGGTAGACTGAATGAATAGAATTTTTTTGGAAAGAGCAAGAATAGTATTGAAACTATGGGGCTACAAAAATCATTTTGAGTAGAAGCGGTCAAAATCACCTGTTATGTGATAAATCGATCACCATCAACAACGATTGAGATGAAGACACAGATTGCGATATGGATTAGTAAACTTGCTGACTATTCATCTCTTCATATATTTGGATCTTTTCCATACGTAATGTATAATTCTCAATAAATATCAAAGTTGGATCTAAAATTCAAAAAAAAATATTTCTTGGGATATTCTAATGGAATCAAGGGGAAAAGGCTTGGTTGTTGTTGTATTATGATGGAATCAAGGGGTACCGCTTATAGGATCCCAGTGCCCACAAAGTGATTATCAATAGGGATGTAATATTTGCAGAAGATAAGTTACATGATAAAGAATGTGATAACATTTCAAAAGAAACCAGAGACTATAGGAATTCAAGTGGAAAATAAACAAGAACAAGAAATCTTAGACTTTTTAAAGTACTACCTATGCATGAAGAAGAAGAGCAAACTAAATCCATAATTCCAAAAGTCAAATGCTCAACTTGAGAGAGGAGGAAGCCTGCTTGGCACTCTAAGTATATTATGTTGGTGTAAGGGCCACCAGAATCGAACCTATATTTTGATATTGTCAAAGGTTCAAGTTAAGTCTTGTTGCGATCTAATGGATTGATCAAGTATACAGGATGCTCAATTTAGAATGCCCTAGTAGGTCAATTAGACCAGATACTAGGTGGTGGAAATTTTGACAGATTGTGAAAACTAGGCAGGAAGCCCAAATGGGTCAAGAAAATCAGACATCTGGCGATATTGATTCGATAGGTCAAAGAGGACCATATATCAAGGAAGCCCTAGCAAGTCGATTAAATGCCGAGCAGATGAAGTTCAAATAGGTTTGGAGGACCAAATATTTGACGAATAAGTTGAGGTAAGCTCCTGGAGTTGAGTTATGAGGTCGTGTCCCAGTTGGGACAAGACTTAAGTGATGATCTAGCTAAAAAAACTGATGGAGATTTCTAAGTCAAGATCAAGACATTTATAACTATCTTTATTACTCATGCATAATATTCTCTAACTCTATTTTGCAGACTACTATTATTCTACTTGTGCTAATTTGATTTTGCAAAAAATAAAGATATGGGTTGACTAAGGGTTTAGTCAACTAAACATAGGTTTAGTCGACCGATCTAGACAGTGTGGTAGAGATAAGATCATGGTTCAGCAAATATGTCAAAAAGATGATCCATTGACGGATAAAGTGGATCAGTCAACCAATCATATATAATAATGACATATAATCAGATCGGATCACACAGGAAAGGAGATCCAGAGGTTCCATCTATGGATAAATTTAATCAGCCGACTAAATAGCATGATCTATAGGATCAAGCGGATTGGATCAGTGGAAACAAGGAAGGTCACGGAGATCAGTCGACGGATAGATGGTTACGTTGATGGAAAGGTTCAACCAACGAAACAAGTTTTTAGTCAAACGAATGATGTCAATAAAAGAAACCTCAGGGTTCAAGTTGATCAACCAATTCACTATGTGCTCTATCTCATTTCTGCTACAGTTGCTCATGCAAGCTTCAACTATTACGATGCTCTAACAACCTACACTTCATCTAGTTTATTTGTTGTCAGTATAATATATTGTACTTGCATTTACTATACATCTTATATTTGTATGAATCTACTTTTTTCTCCAAAAGTTTTTCAGAGAGAAAAACTATATTAGATTTCCCATCAGAAGCAATCAAGGATCATGGCCCTTGGAGTAGTAGTCGCTGGACTACAAACCAAGTAAAATCGATCATGTTCTTGTGTCTTTGCTTTTGCTTTTATTTTACTGCTAACTTACTTTGATTTGGTTTTACAAAGACGAAAAAGAAAAGGTTTTAAATGAACAAGACTCACCCTCTCTCTCAACTTCTTCGATCCTACAATTGGTATTAGAGCAAGGATGCTCTAGCTTTTTTTAAAATCGTTTGTTTAATTTTTATCTTTTCATATTTCTTTATCTCATACTACTGATTCCAAGACCAAGTCTTGGAATCTTTTTAGTCTATATTGTTTTGCAAGAATGTCAAACTCCAATCAAGAAGAATATAGTACCATCCATCCACCATTCTTCGATGGAGAACATTTTAGCTACTAGAAATTGAGGATGAAATGCTTCCTTAAATCAAACATCAACATGTGGTTCACCATCAAGAAAGGGTACATAGTACCAAGTGAAAATAGAGAACCACTAGATAAAAAAAAATAGAATCCGAAAATGAAGAGGAAGGTCCAAATCGACAACAAGGTGATGAACACATTACAATGCAATCTAACAAAGGAGGAGCTTAATTAGGTCAGTCCATTTGAAAACTCCAAGGAACTTTGGGACCGACTAGTCAAGTTAAATGAAGGAACTAATGATTCAAAGGTAACCAAATGAGACTTACTCCTTAATCAATTATTTGATAGTAAAATGTTGCATGGAGAAAATGTGACTCAATTACATTCAAGGATTAAAGATATCATCAACAGGCTTCTCCTCATCGGCCTCCAACTCAAAAACTGAGATGTGATAAGGTACACACTTAATTCTTTCCCTCGAAACATATTATGGGCATCTATGGTAGATGTGTATAAAGTTTTGAATTGATTCAAAGCACCCTTAGATTCATAGATGCATTCATTATGGTTGTAATTTCCATTCGTGTGATCAATTTGATGGATGTTTTCAATGCTCGCATACATTTGATTTAAATTTGAATGGGTTCTTGATTAGTTGATTTAGTTTATTAATTGCTATGCTGTTGTCTTTGGTTTCATTCGGTTCAGTAGATTAGGTTAGTTTAGATTACTTGCTTTTGTGATTTCATGAGTTGGTTTGCATTCTTAGTATGGTTTCTTTTGATCCTCCATCAATTGAATGTTCTTTAGTTTCCTTACTTTATCAACACAATATTTTTCATGAATTGTTCCATGATTGCAGTTTAGCATGTTCTTCTTCCTATTAGTTGCATTACTAGTGTTGCCATAATTTCCTTCGTGTTCATAGTTTAGTGAAACTGCATTCATGTCAATTGCATTTAATTCCATTATTTGGTTTTAGCTTTAGCATTTGAGAATCCAAACCCTAGTTCTAAATAATTTGATCCTAAGATTAGAATTCACCGGCTACATTCCTTGTGAGAGACGAACTGAGTTATTCCCTATACTATATTAGTGTAGAGAGGGATTTATGTACTTTGTTTGTAATTGTATTACAATAATACGGTTTATCAAATTGGAGTCATTGTCAGATATTGTTAGCTGTGTTTGATAATTTTAGAATTATTTTTTTTGTTTGACCATAAAAAATCTTGAAAAAATTTTTTGTCAGGTACCTTAATGTTCATGTATTCATGTATTTTATCTTATATGTCTCTTGATTATGTTTGTTTGAGTGTTTCAATGTAAGAATAGGAAATTTCTTGTACATGCAAATATGGATACTTATTTTTAGTAAATTGGAGGTATCAATGAGACTTATGGTTTTGGTTGGGGAGAACAACCAAATTATATGTATAGGGACACACAACAATGAACTCCTGAGTAACCTTAGTACTATCAGCCTAAATCAGTACTATCAGTTTGAACCTTAATACTTCCTACCTCAATAGCAACATCGGTATGATTCACTGTTGAATACCTACACTTCAAGTTTGATATATCATTCAAATTTCAGGTATAGGGAAGCATAACAACAAATTGACCACTCTATCCGGCATATTAGAGTCCGTTTGAATTTCAGGATGACACGATGCCTACCTAATTTCAACCATTTCAATAGATCGAACAAACTCCCTAGGGATATTCCAAGACATTAGTGAAGAAACTCATATCCCAGTCAAATAGGAACCTCATTATAGGAAATGGGAGAACTTGCACAACAACTGCATGGACAAATGCATCAACAAGTGATCTAGAGTCTTCTGTTCCATCAGAGAACTGAAGCATCATTATAGAATTTCTAGATGTATATGGATCAAATGATATCATTTGTCAACTAGATGCTTGCACAAGGCTCCAGTTAACTTTCCTTGCAGACTATTCCTCAACTAGATTCATCGTGTGGTGGTGATGTTGAAAAGATGGATCAAATGTTGTTATTGCAAATATTGTTGATGATAATGAGGTATGCAAAATTTTGGATGAAATGGTAGACAACATGTATATTGTTGATGATGTATGTGTTCTTGGTGATGTTGAGGAGCAAGCTGAGCCTGTCTATCTATTTGCTGATGATGGAAGTGTAGGAACTTTTATAGTGGAAGCAATACCCTAAGAATTACTTCCTTTAGCTACACACAGGGTCAGAACCAGAAATAAATTTTCAGAGGGGCTAAATTGTATAGATAATTTTTTTGTGTGGCTAAATAAATATATTTAATAATTAAAGTTACATCAACAACTGTAACAATGATAAAAATACATGAAAAAACACAATTATAAAGCTACTGCTAATTCACACTGGATGAAGCATCAGTCTTGGATGTGGACTTGTTGCGATGAGTTGATACTAAAGGAGACAATTGGATTCTACAAGGCTACATTTTTTGAAAATGTTACCATATTTACTCATTTTCAATTATAGATAAATATTCTTCTCAATGTATACTACTAGTCTGTCATTCATCCATTCATCTTCCATTCTATTATGTAAATCAGTCTTCACAATCTTCATTGTAGAAAAAACTGTAAGTACCCCGGGTTGGTTTTGATATAATCAACCGAGTTAAGTTATACTCTGAATTTTTGATACCTTGTGTCTAAGTATACAAGGACTTAAGAATATAATAAGTTGAGCAAAAGATGCAGTTAGTGAGAAGGATGACACGAGAAGTGAGTCGACGAGCTTGGTGCATCCGAGGAATGAGAAGCTACAAAAGAGTACATTGGCAGACAAGAAGGATGCACACGGTACTTCCGAGGGATAAGAAGCTGGGGAGGAAGACTGCTTGAGGAGAAGATTGGAGTCGGGTTCGGGTGAGCTCAACTCTAGAGGGCCAAAGAATCACCTAAGGTCAACTTAGAGTTAACCTTGTCCAAGCGCCCGGACTTCAGGTGCTTGGACCTGGTCTAGGCGCCTGAACCAAGTCCGAGTGCTTGGAAGATATCGCCAAGTCAAGAAGTCATTGCAATAAAGAGGATCAACACGAAGTCCACATCACCCGACTCCAAGCTCCTGGACAGGGTCCAGGCACCCTGGAAGCCGATAACCATTGGAAAGAAGCCATTCTGGAGTGGATCGAGTCGATCACGTACATGCGCCTGGACCAGGTCCAAGCGCCCGGGAGCTACCATGTTAGCCAATCGCTAACTTCGACCAGTGAGCTATAAGTAGAGCTCTAGTCCTCAAAGTTTAAAATAGCAAACTTGTACTTTCCTTTCACAATCTATTTTTGTTGTTTTGTGCTTTCAATGCTTATAAAGAGGCTACTTCGCCTACTTAGAAGGAGATTACTTATTGAAGCTTTTCACTATCTTGGATTAACAACCTCCCTAGTTCCAAACCAAGTAAATCTTGGCCTCTTCTCTTAATTAATGTTTTTATTGTTTTTATATAATTAATGTGCATTCATTGCTAAGTTGAAAGTAAGAGAGTTTGAACTTTTATTGCAGGGCAATTCACCCCCTCCCCCACCCCCTTTTAGTTGGTCTATCGAGCCAACAAGTAGTATTAGATGTTAGGACCTTTGTGCCCGCTAGAGGGGGGGGGGGGGGGGGGTGAATAGCATTTCGTCGCGCTCCTTGCATCGTCTTCTTCGTCTTGATAATGTGCAGCGGAATACAAAGACAAAACACAACACAATACTCACAACGCTAACACCTAGGGTTTACTTGGTATCCACCTTAAGAAGAGGTAACTAATCCAAGGATCCACACACACGACACAATCTCCACTATGAAAACCTCCTTCTCGGTTGCAGCCGGAGGCGGAGAAGCCTCGTACAACACTAACACACAACACAACACAAATACAACAAGAAGAAATGAAAATACATTAATGCAATACACTCTTCTTCTTGCTTACTTGTTACTCATCGTGGCCTCTTGAACCTTGGGGATGCACCCCAAGAGCCTTCAAGAACTGGCGGAGAAGCTTGGAGAAAATCGCTGTAGATCGCAAGCTCGCGCAAGAAAGTTCGCAAAGAACTACGGAGAAAACGCTCCGCCCAGGCTTTAAACAGTGCTCCCAATCGATCCAAATCATCTCCAATCGATTGTCACGCCATCACCCAGCAATCCCAGTCGTCCATCGCCTGCAACCTGCACAACAGTCACTTCCCAATTGATCGACTGATCGATTGGGACTTCCTGAATCGATCGACCGATTGATTCAGAGCCTTTCTGTTCTCTCTAGAAATAGATGGATCAATCGACCGATCGATCCAGCTGTTCTCGCGACTCCTCGCATGAGAACTCCAGGTCCCAATTGATCCACCAATCGATTGGTAGCTCCAATCGATCACACGATCGATTGGGATGGCTTCTGTGCTTGCGAGTAATGCTCCCAATCGATCGATCGATCGATTGGAGCCATCCCATACTCGCAAGACACTCCAATCGATCGACCGATCAATCGATTGCCCGATCGATTGAACTGCCTGGACTTGACTCAAACTCAAGTCCAAAGCCCCCAACCCAACTCCAGCTCAACCGTTGGTATCATAACTCCAGGTCAACCGTGACCTGTTGGGTCTCCATGCCTAGCATTTGGCCACATTCGACCAACCTCGAACTAGCCTTCTAGCCTCCTCCATCAGCCTTGCGTTCTTCGGATATCTCCCATCCTTCACGCCTTGTCTTTAGGAGCTTCCTTCGGCCTCATCCTAGATGTCGGATTATCCACCACACTCGATCAACCTCGAACTAGCTTTCTAGCCCCCTCCATCAGCCTTGCGTCCCTCGGATATCTACCCATCCTTCACGCCTTGCCTTCAGGAGCTTCCTTCAGCCTCATCCTAGTTATCGAGTTCTCCTTGCCAAGTCACACTAGGACTTACCTTGCTAAGACCACATGATTGGACTTTCCAATTGTCTGACTCCTCACCAGGACTTTCCTTTTGCCAAGATCACACTTGGACTTTCCAATTGCCTAGCTCCTCACCAGGACTTTCCCTTTTGCCAAGATCACACTTGGACTTTCCAATTGCCTGGCTCCTCACCAAGACTTTCCCTCTGCCTAGCTATACTAGGACTTTCCAATTTCCTGATCTCACTTATCAGGACTTTCACCACCAAGTCTGGTCAACACTGACCTACTTGGATTTTCATCCTTGCCAACCTTCCTATTGGCCTTACCTTTGCCTAATATCTAATTAGGACTTTCCCAGTCAAGTCTCCTATCAACCTTGACCTACTTGACTTCTCTCTTGCCTAACCTCCAGTTAGGACTTTCCCAGAAGCCTAATTTCCAGTTAGGACTTACCCAATCAAGTCTCCGGTCAACACTGACCCACTTGACTTGTCTTTCCATCAACCTGGTCAATCCCTTGACCATCTTCACAATCGGACGATTGCTCTAGCAATCTCCATACATTGTCAAATGGACGATTGCCCTAGCAATCTCTATATATTGTCAAACATCAAAACTTAAATCTCGACTCAAGCTTGACTCAACTCAAGCTTAGTCAAACTGGTCAAACTTGACCTAGGGAAATTGCCCCAACATTAGAGTAGGACCACTTTAGAAGGACTAACTACTAGCTAAAGGAAAAAGATGATGGTCAGATCGAGCATTCATCCATCGAAGTTTGAGGGAGGATTTTGCGATTTGGAAAAAGAATATGGAGGTAGTTTTTAAGACTGATTTTGAAATTATGCTAACTATTAAATATGATTTTGTAACACCCAGAGATCAACACAGAGAACAAAAAGAATAACATATGTGGAGCAAAATGGAGCAGGCTGACTTTGTGACCAACAAAAAAGTAGAATTTCATCTGCTAACCGTATTATCACTGTAAGAATTCAACCAGATTGACACCTCCGACTCCGCTAAAGAGCCCTGGGAGAAGTTCCTAGAGCTTCATGAAGGGATCTTGGAGGCTAAGCTAGCGAGATAAGACTTGTTCAAAAATCAGCTGACAAACCTCCGGATGGAAAAAAAAAAGAAAAGAAATGGTAGCCCAACTACACGCAAAGATCAAGGAGCTGATTGTTGGTGCAATTGACCTCTAGGGTTTTGATGTTTGATAATGCACCCATGTTTGGTCAATTTGACCAAGGGTTAATCTAAATAGGACTTGATATTTGGAAGAGAGTAGTCTAGTCAGGACTAAATGACTAGCAAGAGTAAGTCCTAACCGAAGGATAGGAAAGTGAGAATTCCTAACTAGAGATTAGGTAAGTGAAAGTCCTAGTGAGTGAAGCCAGACGTTAGTGAGTGAAGCTAGTGGTGGAAGTCCTGGTGAGTGAAGTCAAGCCCTAGTGAGTGAAGCTAGGTGGTGGAAGTTTTGGTGATTGAAGCCGGATCCTAGTGAGTGAAGCTAGGTGGTGGAAATCCTGGTAAGTGAAGCCTGGGCCCTAGTGAGTGAAGCTAGGTGGAGGAAGTCTTGGTAAGTGAAGTCAGATAATGGAAGTCCTAGTGAGTGAAGCTAGTCAACCCTAGGGAGGCGACCCTAGGTAATGTGTGACCGACTGGTTTTCGGTTGACCGCGTGCGGTCAACTAGATAAGCGAATCCTGAAATATGTTGACACTGTTTTACTTTACTACTTTATCTATTGTACTAACCCAGTGTGTATGAGTTGACAAACTGAGGAAGTCCAGATAGGTCAACGGGACGACTAGATATCTGGCGAGAAGTCCAGATAGGTCAACAAGCCGACCGGATATTTGGTACGAAGCCAAGTTAGGTCTGTGAACCGAACAACTAGCAAGTTGGTAAATTAAGGTAAGTCACTAGAAGAGAGTGATCTTGTGAGGACGCATCTCGGTTAATGAGACAGTAGGCGTCAGTCTAGGTTAGGTCCATTTCAGATCCCTAATCTGAGACCTTGACTAGTTTCTGGTCCTGGGAGGACAGAAACTAATTAATACTACTTATTATTATTGTACTAACATTTGTCTTGCAGGTTATTATTTTATTCTTTTGGACTAACGTTGTTTTGTAGGACAAAGGAGCACATTTGCCTTCAAGCTTGATGGAAGATGCCTTCGTACTGTTCATAGAAGGTGCCTTCCATGGCTATGGAAGGTGCTTTCCACATGATGAAGTTTTGGACATTGTCGCAGATAAGTGTCTGGTTGTTCAGGATCGAATTTCCCAGGTTGGAGGCGCCTTCAATGGCCTTGGAAGGCACCTTCCATGCTCTTTATAAGCCTGCTTGCCCAAAGCTTCAAAACATAACTCACATACAAGCTTCTACACATCCAATTGAGGTTTCGAATGCTCCGGCCTACTGCTATGACTCTACTATAATGTTGTTGCACCTGACCACTACCGAGGAACCGACCGACACTGAGCCAAAGCTGACAATCTTTGAAGGTGTTGGGTAACAAACTGTAATTAATTTTTAATTATTTGCAATAGGACAAGTGCAGGGTGTTGCACTTGTTCCATCTTTCTGTGTATTCGATTTTCTCTTCTGAAGGTACCGGAAGAGGCTTTTTAGTGGATTACCCATCAATAGGTCCGTGGGACTTGGGTCTTAGAGTAGGAGTCGTCGAAGGCTCCGAACCAAGTAAAACCTCCCGTGTTTTCTTGTGTTCTCATTCCGCTTTAATTTTCCGCTGCGTACTTAATTTTTGAAAAGTTTTAAGACACATGATTCACCCCCCCCCCCTCTCATGTGCATCTCGATCCAACACTGATCACCGAACTCACGAACCTCAAAGAAACAGTAATGAATTTGGATTCGTAAAGGTATGCTTTAAATGTTTTTCTCGAGAACACTTGAATGGACATCAATAATAAACTCCTATTACATCTCCAAGGATCTCGAGGTAAGTAATTTAGAGAGTTTATTTTCTACTTTTAAATTACATGAGTCAAGACATGCAGGCCTAAGAAAAGAAAAAGAGTCAACTCAGAACCTAACACTGCAAGCAAAGAAGAATGTACTAGATTCAGATTCCTCATTCGACGAAAATGAAGAAGTATACATGGTAAGAAAATTGTCAGAGTTCTTTAAATCTAACAATCTTGATAACTCACATGCTAAGAAGCTTCTACAGAACAAACAAAAAGTCAGATGCTACAACTGCAAAGAAGAGGGGTACATCAAGGACAACTGGCTGAAACTCAAAAGCAAGGAAAAAGACTAAGGGCCAAGAAGATCGAATCACAAGAACCTAAAAGCTACATGGGACAAAACGTCATCAGAATCCAAAGTTGAAGTGTACACCGGACTTGCACTAATGGCAAGTCACCAAAAAGAAGAAGACAATGAAACCTCATCCAAGATGAGCATTGAGAGCATCGATGAAGGGAGAGCTTCGAATTACAAGTCTGACATAGTAAGTGAAGTACGACTCTTACCTCCTAATCAGCTTTATGAAGTAGTAAAATGCTATCTAGATTTTATGTAAATTACGAACTAAGTGTGTGAATTGGCAAAAAGACAACAATGAGTAAAAAATAAACTTAGCTAAAGCATGTCCATTAAACCATTTTGATAAAATTTAAACTTAAAAGAACAAATAGAGTTACTGAAAAAGGAATATGCATGCTTCAATTCTTTACCTTTTTCATATTTTAGAAATTATAAAGGGATTAATTGGTATTTAAGAAACAATAGGGGGCAAATTGCAAAAAGTTTCTAAAATTATATTCAAAGAAATTTTCTAATATATCTAGTAGGTAGAAATTTATTTTGGGTTCCTAAATCCGCTCTAAACTAATTTTATTTGCATGATTAATATTAATTTAATTTAATTTTAACATTTTTAGTAAAATTAATTATTTAATAAATATGCTATTCATGTTTTTTATTAAAAATTTTCTTTGATGCACAAATAGATTCTCTATTAGTATAAAAAATTTTGAAATTTTTTTACCAGTAATTAAATTTTTATAAATTTTTTATCGAAAGATAAATTTTAAAAGTTAAAATTTTTTGAAGATTAATTTTGAAAAACCTTATTTTTAGGCTAAAGTCCGTTATATTTTTAATACATAGAAAAATTATAGCAAGATTTTTTGATAAAAATGTCTATTTTCAATCATTTAATTATAAAATTTATTATTATTGTTCAAAAATATTTATTTGATTAAAATAAAAATATTCTATTGTGAATATTTTACTATTGGTTCGAATATTCATGCTTTATGTTGACAAAAAATTTTGGATTTTTAAAACTTAAAAATAATATTCCAATTATTTTTGTTAAAATAGAGAATTAATTAGTATAAATTACTGTCTTTGAAAAAAAAATAATTAAAAAACAAGTTTTTGTGTACTCTGTTTAAAACCTCTATAAAAATTTTTAATATTTTTATAGCTATTTTTTGTATTTTTCCTAACATATTTTTGATATCATCAGAGGAAGAGAAATTATGGATTAAGTTAAGGAGGAGGTTTAAATTGTTTAAATTTTTTATTGCAAATTTATTTCATGTTATAATGCAAATAAATGTTTTATTTAATGAAAATAATTAGTTTATTATTTGTTTTAACCCTAACTTAACTTCGGTTGATGCACAGAAAAAAGAGGGAGATTTTAAGTATCTCGGGTTAGTTTTGATGTGATCAACAGAGTTAAGTTAGACTCTGCGCTTTTTGATGCCATGTGTCTAAGTGTACAGGAACTTAAGAACACAAGAAGTCGAGCGGAAGATGCAGCTAGTAAGAAGGATGACACAGGAAGTGAGTCGACAGACTCGGTACATCCAAAGAACGAGAAGCTATAGAAGAGTATACCGGTGGATGAGAAGGACACGCGTGATGCTTCTGAGGGATAAGAAACTAGGAGGTGTTGGAACCCCAAGGTTGTTTTGGTGTGATCAACAAGTTAAGTTAGGTCCTGCGTTGTTTCTAACCTTGTGTCTAAGTGTGCAGGAGCTTAGGAGCACAGATACTCGAGCGGAAGACGCAGCTAGCGAGAAGGATGGCACGCTGTGCGTCCGAGGGACGAGGTGCTGCGGAAGAGTACACCGGCGGACGAGAAGGAAGTGCGCGCGGTGGTTCCGAGGTACGAAAGCCGGAGCGGAAGATTGCTCGGGGAGCAAGAGACGCAGCTAGCGCGAAGGTCGGCACGGGGTACGACCGAGGGACGAAGTCTGCGGATGAGTACGCTGGTGGACGAGAAGGGACACGTGGTAATTCCGAGGGACGAGAAGCCGGAGGGAAGCACGCTCGAGAAGACCAGAAGATGGGTTCGGGTGAGCCCTATTCCGGATGTCAGAGATCACCCAAGCAAGCGGAGCCGGAGCAGAGAACCGGACCAGAGGCGAGCTGAACCAGAGAAGAGAGCACGGACCAAAAGTCAACTGGGTTGACTTTTGGCTCCGGGGCGCCCGGAACTATCCGGGGCGCCCGGAGCTGTCCGGGGCGCCCGGAACCATCCGGGGCGCCCGGAAGGGACTTTTTCACAGGATCGAGCTTTGACTCGATCCAACCGTTGGGGGATAAATTTTATCCCCCCCAGGGCGCCCGGAACCCATCCAGGCGCCCCGACCAAGGCTATAAATATAGCCTTAGTCCAGAAGCTTTTCAACAATCACGATCATTCTATTTCCAAACACTTGTATGCTTTAGTTGTAGTTAAGCTTCTGTTTTCTGTGCCTAAACGCTGTAAGAGGCTTCTCCGCCTGAAGGAGTTTTTGAGCTTAATCTTCCTTGGATTAACAACCACATCGGTTGTAACCAAGTAAACATCTGGTGCCTCATTTTTTCTTTTATGCTTATATTTATCTGCTTAATTCATTTTACAAGTGTTAGCTTAATCGTTCGAGGAAGGGTTGTCTGTTTATAATTGACAGGTTATTTACCAACCCTTCTAGCCGGCCCAACGGTCCTACAGGAGGAAGACTGCTCGAGTAGGTCAAAGTTAGGTTCAGGTGAGCTTAACTCTAGAAGGTCGGAGAATTACCCAAGGTCAACTTGGAGTTGACCTTTGTTAGCTAGAGCCCTAGAGCCAATCATTTGATGATTGTATATTGGACTTATTGTATCATATTCTTTATAAATAAAGGGCATTTGGATTTTGGTTATTATACTTACTTGTATTGGTGCCAAATAAACTAAGTATAATAATGTCCCTGAGTAGATGGTTCTCACCTATATCAATCGGTTGGTTGAACCGATAGTGAGATGATATAGGGAACACTACTCTTAATCATTCCTAGTCGAGTATTAACATTCAGGAACAATGTTAATGCAATAAGACTAGCATGTAGGTCAACTCGATGACTTGATCTCACAAGTCATGGATATAGAGATATCAAGTTGACACATGGGTATACATTAGAGAATGTATACTGAATGACCCACCATGAGAAAGTATCATGGATCGTTATATGAGTGCCATATACTTTCTCATGTGGCTATTAGTATGACTACTAGTCCTTAGACCTGAAGTCACCATAGATCCCTACATAAGGGGTTATGTACTTTGGTTTCGTCAAACGTCACCCGTAACTGGGTGGACTATAAAGACGATTACTGGGTATATAACAAATTATGTAGAGGGATGTGAGTGATGTAGATGAGATCTATCCCTCCTATATGACGGGAGAGACATCGGTATTCTTGATAGAGTGAGACCACGAAGTGCATGGCCATGCCCAAATGAGTCAATATAGGATATTGAGCTCATTTGATTTATTGAGTCTACTTGGAGTTCAAGATTTAGATTGGTCAGAGGATGACACGGTCTATGTCTCACATTGACCAATCTAGATGTCTAGGATAGAAGGACACTTGTCATATATTGTGAGGAGTCACAATTAGTAGTTACAAGGTGATGTCGGATCTCGATATTCTTGTAACTTGGGTAGTAATGATGTGTTGCTAGATACCGCTCATTACTTATGCTCCTAAATGGGTTTAGGGCATTGCCAACGTTACAAGAACCTATAGGGTCACACACTTAGGACAATTAGATGGAGATTAGGTTCATATGATGAACCAAGAGGATTAGATTCATTTGATAAATCAAATTGGATTAAGAATAATCCTAATTGGGCTAACTTAAGTTCGACTCAAGTTGATTCATGTGTTCAATGAGTCTAATTTAGATTTTGACTCATTGAATCAATTTAATTAAATGAATTAGATTCATTATATTAAGTTGGCTTGAATCAAATGGTTGGATTCGATCAACCATGGAAGAGATTTGGTCAAGTTTGACTTGACTTGAGAGGAAGATTAAAAGTCAAGTTAGACTTGGCTTTATGCCACCTCATTGGTGAGTTGGCATTGAAGTGGACCAATGATGTTACTCCACATCATCATGGGTGCCACCTCATGGAAGTTACAAAGTCATTTTCTTAATAACTTCACATTAATTGCATTTAATGGGGAGTTACACTATGGGAAGTGGCCGGCCACTTTTGGTTTTGAATGTGAATTCATTTTTCATTCAAGGGTGTATCTTCTTCCTTCTTCCTCTCAAGCTCTCCCTCTCCTCCTCAACTTGGTCGAACCATACATAGGTGCTAGCACACCTTTTGTGTGGTTTTCTCCACCTACGTGTTCGTGTGGATACTTCTAGAGGGGTATCTATCTTGATACTCTCGAGATCCGGCGTTTTGGACGAGCGGGAATTTTGCGAGGGCACGCTTCAAAGGTAAAAGCTCTCAACACATAGATCTAGGAGTAGATCTAAAGTTTTTGAAACTCGTACTTGTATTTCATTGGGTTTTTCCTTGCACGGATCTACGGCTTTGGGTGATTCGGGGTTTCCGCGACGCGAAAAGTGGTTTCCGCGACGCGAAAAGTGGTTTCCGCGACGCGAAAAGTGGTTTTCGCGGCCCGAAAAACCCAACAGTGGTATCAGAGCCACGTGCAAGGCTTGTACGAGTTTAATTTTTTGGTTTTATGAAAACTAAACCTTCTGTGATTTTCTGTAAAATTTAGTTTTTTATGTTTTTATGGGTAATTTTTCCGTAGAAGCGAAGCACAAGTATCTCGGCACTTGTAGGCTTCGGCTACCAGGAAGTTTTTCCTTAAATGGCTTCGTTTTGCCCCAAATCCGTTTGGGACAGCGGGCTTGGGTGCCATTAGATCACAAAGGAGCAACTTACGATGGTTAGATCGTGGGTAGGGGTACTACCCCTAACCCCGCAAGGGGATTTGCTCCGCGATTGCACCCTAAATCGCTAAAAACGAACCTGCCGGGAAGATTTTTCCGAAACGGCAATGTCTCGACCCAAATCGTTTTGGGACAGCGAGTTTAGGCGCTGTTGGATCGCAAAGAAACCCTCGCGATGGTTAGATCGCGGGTAGGGGCGCTGCCCCTAGCCCGCAAGGGGATCCGTTCCGCGATTGCGCCCGAAACCGCTAAACGGGATCGTCGGGAAATTTTACTCGTAAAAATTGTAAAAACTAATTTTAAAATTATAGAAAATTATGAAAATATATAATTTTGAATTATATATTAATTTTGTGATAGTCATGGCCCAAAAACCCAATATGATTAGATTGTGTTGTAATTCATAGTACGGCCTGCGTGCCGTTATGTGTTTGCGCGTGTTGTATGTTTTTATTTTTCCGTGACTTGCGCGTCGTGCCTTTCTCATATATTCTGGTTGTAAATTAGATTTAGACTCGAATGTAACTCGAGTTTCAAATTGTAATATACAAATTGGAGCGGTGGAGGGTCCACACGAGACGGAGTTCCGAGGCGGACACGAGCAACACAAGGTGGTCAAAGGGAGGAGCTTGGAAAAGCTGTTGACCCTAGGTTTACCATTCGATCTTCTCATTGGCTTGAGAAGATCATAGTGGGGCCATGACTAAATCACAAATAGATTAATTAGTTAATTGCTTATGTATATGATGCATGTTTAATAAGTAATTAATTAATTAGTGCCTTACGATTAGATTAGATCTAAGTCGTGCACATGATGCACCCTTGAGATTAGATTAGATCTAAGTCGTGCACAAGATGCATTCTTTTCGATTAGATTAGATCTCGATCGAACCAACTCTAAATGTCTAACCGTGCCGTGATACCTATCATTACCTCGATCACATGTATTGTTGAATCTGCCAAAGTAGAGCAATACATATTATCTTGGTAGGGTACGGAGGGACAATCTTGGTCCCGCCTATCAACGCATGGGTAAATACAAACTCAATTAGATTGAGTAATTCCTAGTTGCTCGGTTAGATCGAGTCAACTATAGGCATTCTTCCAACGGTTGGAAAAGGTAGGACAAAATCACGTTTATATTAACTCTCGGGCGTATTAGCCAAAGCTAACTCGAGTTTTAATATAAATGAGGATTTTATCCTATAAACAAGAGTTGCATAGAGATGTAATTGGTAAACGTTACCTACCGATCATACTAAATCTTGGGCGTATTAGCCAAAGCTAACTCAAGGGTTAGTATGATGTGGATCTTGTCCCACATGAATTATAGAATTCAGTGGGAGGATCATTTAGTTAAAGGCCTAATTAAATGATTAAGAATATGATATTTATTTCTGCTTTTATTCTGTTGTAGATAACCATGACGTCAAATACGAACACCTTCTCCCTGCGATTTGTCCTTGAGACGGACAAGCTCAACGGAGCAAACTTCCTGGACTGGTACAGGAACCTGAGAATAGTTCTCACTCAGGAACGTAAACTGTACGTTCTGGAGCAGCCCATTCCGGAGGCTCCTCCTGCCACTGCCCCGCGAGCTGACCGAGATGCTTTCAAGAAGCATCAAGATGACGCATTAGATGTGTCCTGTCTAATGCTCACGACCATGAACTCTGAGCTTCAGAAGCAACACGAGTTAATGGGAGCTTACGATATGGTTGAACATCTTCGTCAACTGTATCAAGGTCAAGCGAGGCATGAGAGATTTGAGATCTCATGGGCACTGTTTCAGGGGCTCCAGTAGGCCCATATGTACTCAAAATGATTGGGTACATAGAGAACCTACAAAGGTTGGGGTTCCCTCTTGGCCAAGAGCTGGCCACTGACATGATCTTGCAATCCTTGCCGGATAGCTACAGTCAATTCGTTCTAAACTACAATATGAACGAGATTGATAAGCCACTGCCCGAGCTGCTCAGCATGTTAAGAACTGCTGAGCTAAACCTTAAGAAGGCTAAGCCCAACACTATTCTGATGGTTCAGAAACATAAGGGCAAGGGCAAGCCCAAAGGCAAGGGAAAGTCCCAAGCCAAGGGCAAAGGCAAGGCACTGAAGCCGAAAGGAGGGGTCGCCAAGGATGCTACCTGCTTCTACTGCGGTCAGACCGGGCACTGGAAGAGGAACTGCAAGGTATACTTGGAGGATCTTAAGAAGAAGCGAAGTGAGACTTCCACTTCAGGTATATATGTTATAGAAGTCAATCTATCTATTTCTATATCATGGGTATTAGATACTGGATGTGCTTCTCACTATGTGTAGGCGCTGAGAAATAGCAGGGCATTGACAAAGGGCGAGGTGGACCTACGAGTAGGCAATGGAGCACGGGTTGCTGCTGTTGCTGTAGGGACTTACTTTTTATCTCTGCCCTCTGGGCTTGTACTAGAGTTAGACGATTGTTGTTATGTGCCTGCATTAACTAAGAACATTATTTCAGTTTCTTGTTTGGACAAGAAAGGTTTCTCGTTTACTATAAAGAACAAATGTTGTTCCGTTTATTTAAACGATATGTTCTATTGTAGTGCACCTCTGTTAAACGGACTCTATATTCTAGACCTTGAGAGCCCTATCTATAACGTAAATACCAAGAGGTTCAAGTCAAATGACATGAACCAAACTTACCTTTGGCACTGTCGCTTAGGTCATATAAATGACAAGCGCTTATCCCAACTCCATAAGGATGGTTTGTTGGACTCATTTGATTTTGAATCATATGAGATATACGAGTCATGCCTACGAGGCAAGATGACCAAGACTCCCTTTAGTGGGCACAGCGAGAGAGCAACTGATTTGTTAGGACTCATACATAGTGATGTATGTGGCCCTTTCAATGTTGCTGCTAGAGGCGGTTATAGGTACTTCATCACATTTACTGATGATTTCAGTAGATATGGTTATGTGTACTTGATGACACATAAGTCTGAACCCTTTGAAAAGTTCAAAGAATTCAAGAATGAAGTACAGAACCAGCTTGGCAAGAGTATTAAGATACTTCGATTAGATCGAGGTGGAGAATACCTTAGCCATGAGTTTCGTGACTACCTAGCTAAGTGTGGGATTCTATCCCAACTCACTCCTCCTGGAACACCACAGTGGAATGGTGTATCCGAAAGGAGGAATCGTACCCTATTAGATATGGTACGATCTATGATGAGTCACACTGATCTTCCGACATACCTTTGGGGCTATGCTCTAGACACGACAGCTTTTATACTCAACCGAGTTCCATCCAAGGCCGTGATAAAGACACCATATAGGATATGGACTGGGAGAGATTCCCAGGTGTCTTTCATGAGGATTTGGGGTTGTGAGGCTTACGTTCGACGTCAAGTCTCAGACAAGTTAGGACCCAAATCCGACAAGTGCTATTTTATCGGATATCCCAAGGAAACTAAGGGATATTACTTCTACATTCCCAGTCAGCACAAGGTAGTTGTGGCAAAGACTGGGGTCTTTCTAGAAAGGGACTTTATTTCTAGAAAGATTAGTGGGAGCGCGTTCGATCTTGAAAAAGTTCAAGATGTGAACAATAGCACTGATGCCTCGATGGAAATTGAACTGGAACCACAAAGTGTTGTGGATGATGTTGTTCCACAAGGAGTTGAGGAACAACAACCAGTTCAAGTAGACATACCTCTGATAGGGTACGTCGTCAGCCTGAGAGATACTCATTTCTCTTGTCTGACCATGATGACGTTATGCTCATAAAGGATGAGCCTACCACTTATCAGGAAGCTGTGATGAGACCAGATTCCGAGAAATGGCTAGAGGCCATGAGATCCGAAATGGAATCCATGTACACCAACCAAGTATGGACTTTCGTTGATCCACCTGAAGGGGTAAAACCCATTGGGTGTAAGTGGGTCTTTAAGAGAAAGACTGACATGGATGTACTTATCTATAAGGGTCGCTTGGTAGCTAAAGGTTTCAAGCAAATTCATGGTATTGACTATGATGACACCTTTTCTCCAGTAGCGATGTTTAAGTCCATTCGGATCATGCTTGCTATTGCAGCCTACCATGACTATGAGATATGGCAGATGGATGTCAAAACTGCGTTTCTGAATGGAAACTTGCTCGAGGATGTGTACATGACACAACCTGAGGGTTTTGTAGATCCACAGCATACTAGTAGAGTATGCAAGCTGCATAGGTCCATTTATGGACTAAAGCAAGCTTCTCGGAGCTGGAATCTTCGATTCGATGATGCAATCAAACAGTTTGGTTTCATCAAGAACGAAGATGAACCTTGTGTCTACAAGAAGGTTGTAGGGGACATAGTTGTCTTCCTCATATTGTATGTGGATGACATACTACTCATTGGGAAGGACATCCCTATGCTTCAGTCTGTCAAGACTTGGCTAGGGAGTTGCTTCTCAATTAAGGACTTAGGTGAGGCATCCCGCATTCTAGGGATACAGATCTATAGAGATAGATCTAAGAGATTGCTTGGTCTAAGTCAGAGTACATATATTGACAAGGTACTCCTTCGGTTTGCCATGCAGAACTCTAAGAAGGGATTTCTGCCGATGTCACATGGCGTGAGTCTTTCGAAGACTCAAGGTCCCTCTTCTGGAGAGGAGAGAGACCGCATGGATCAGATCCCTTATGCCTCAGCCATAGGATCTATCATGTACACCATGCTATGTACTTGACCTGATGTCTCGTATGCTTTGAGCATGACGAGCAGATACCAGTCAGATCCAGGTGAAAGTCACTGGATAGCGGTCAAGAATATTCTTAAGTACTTAAGAAGGACTAAAGAATATTTCTTGATATATGGAGGCGATGATGAGCTAGCTGTAAAGGGTTACAGTGATGACAGCTTCCAGACCGACCAGGATGATTATCGATCGCAGTCAGGGTTCATGTTTTGCATTAATGGTGGTGCTGTCACATGGAAGAGTTCGAAGCAGGATACAGTAGCCGATTCTACAACAGAGGCCGAGTACAGCAACAAAGGAGGCAGTTTATATCCGCAAGTTTATCACTAAACATGGGGTGGTTCCCAGTATCGCTGACCCCATTGAGCTCTATTGTGACAACAATAGAGCTATAGCACAGGCGAAGGAACCTCGCTCACACCAGCGGACCAAACACATACTACGGCGCTTCCATCTCATTCGAGAGATCATCGAGAGAGGAGATGTGAAGATTTGTAGAGTACCTACAGAGGCTAACATCGCAAATCCCTTGACCAAGGCTTTGGCACAGAGGAAGCATGATGGTCACACTAGGTCATTTGGGCTTAGAGCCTACACTGATTGGCACTAGTGCTAGTGGGAGATTGTTAGCTAGAGCCCTAGAGCCAATCATTTGATGATTGTATATTGGACTTATTGTATCATATTCTTTATAAATAAAGGGCATTTGGATTTTGGTTATTATACTTATTTGTATTGGTGCCAAATAAACTAAGTATAATAATGTCCCTGAGTAGATGGTTCTCACCTATATCAATCGGTTGGTTGAACCGATAGTGAGATGATATAGGGAACACTACTCTTAATCATTCCTAGTCGAGTATTAACATTCAGGGACAATGTTAATGCAATAAGACTAGCATGTAGGTCAACTCGATGACTTGATCTCACAAGTCATGGATATAGAGATATCAAGTTGACACATGGGTATACATTAGAGAATGTATACTGAATGACCCGCCATGAGAAAGTATCATGGATCGTTATATGAGTGCCATATACTTTCTCATGTGGCTATTAGTATGACTACTAGTCCTTAGACCTGAAGTCACCATAGATCCCTACATAAGGAGTTATGTACTTTGGTTTCGTCAAACGTCACCCGTAACTGGGTGGACTATAAAGGCGATTACTGGGTATATAACAAATTATGTAGAGGGATGTGAGTGATGTAGATGAGATCTATCCCTCCTATATAACGGGAGAGATATCGGCATTCTTGATAGAGTGAGACCACGAAGTGCATGGCCATGCCCAAATGAGTCAATATAGGATATTGAGCTCATTTGATTTAGTGAGTCTACTTGGAGTTCAAGATTTAGATTGGTCAGAGGATGACACGGTCTATGTCTCACATTGACCAATCTAGATGTCTAGGATAGAAGGACACTTGTCATATATTGTGAGGAGTCACAATTAGTAGTCACAAGGTGATGTCAGATCTCGATATTCTTGTAACTTGGGTAGTAATGATGTGTTGCTAGATACCGCTCATTACTTATGCTCCTAAATGGGTTTAGGGCATTGCCAACATTACAAGAACCTATAGGGTCACACACTTAGGACAATTAGATGGAGATTAGGTTCATATGATGAACCAAGAGGATTAGATTCATTTGATGAATCAAATTGGATTAAGAGTAATCCTAATTGGGCTAACTTGAGTTCGACTCAAGTTGATTCATGTGTTCAATGAGTCTAATTTAGATTTTGACTCATTGAATCAATTTAATTAAATGAATTAGATTCATTATATTAAGTTGGCTTGAATCAAATGGTTGGATTCGATCAACCATGGAAGAGATTTGGTCAAGTTTGACTTGACTTGAGAGGAAGATTAAAAGTCAAGTTAGACTTGACTTTATGCCACCTCATTGGTGAGTTGGCATTGAAGTGGACCAATGATGTTACTCCACATCATCATGGGTGCCACCTCATGGAAGTTACAAAGTCATTTTCTTAATAACTTCACATTAATTGCATTTAATGGGGAGTTACACTATGGGAAGTGGCCGGCCACTTTTGGTTTTGAATGTGAATTCATTTTTCATTCAAGGGTGTATCTTCTTCCTTCTTCCTCTCAAGCTCTCCCTCTCCTCCTCAACTTGGCCGAACCATACATAGGTGCTAGCACACCTTTTGTGTGGTTTTCTCCACCTACGTGTTCGTGTGGATACTTCTAGAGGGGTATCTATCTTGATACTCTCGAGATCCGGCGTTTTGGACGAGCGGGAATTTTGCGAGGGCACGCTTCAAAGGTAAAAGCTCTCAACACATAGATCTAGGAGTAGATCTAAAGTTTTTGAAACTCGTACTTGTATTTCATTCAGTTTTTCCTTGCACGGATTTACGGCTTTGGGTGATTCGGGGTTTCCGCGACGCGAAAAGCGATTTTCGCGGCCCGAAAAACCCAACAGTTTGTCGAGGTGCCTGGACCTGGTCTAGGTGCTCGGACTCTAGGAATCCAGACTAGGTCTAGGCGCCTGGAAGGTACCACTAGGTTAGGAAGTCGTTGTAGTGAAGAGGATCAACACGGAGTCAGTCAACTCTAGGCACCTGGACCGAGTCCAGGAGCTCGAGAAGCTGATAACCGTTGGAAAGAAGTCATTGCAGAGTAGATCAAGTCGACCACATACCAGGTGCCTGGGAGTTTCCACGTCAGCCAACAGCTAACTTTGACTAGTAGGCTATAAATAGAGCTCTGGTCCTTAAAGTTTAAAACAACGAACTTGTACTTTCATTTCGCATTCTGTTTTTGTCGTTCTATGCTTTCAACGTCTGTAAAGAGGCTACTCTGCCTACTTGGATGGAGATTTCTTATTAGAGCTTTCACTGCCTTGATTAGCAACCTCCCTGGTTGCCAACCAAGTAAATCTTGACCTCTTCTCTTAATTAATGTTTTTATATAATTAATGTGCATTCCTTGCTAAGTTGAAAGCAAGAGAATTTGAACTTTTATTACAAGGCTATTCACCCGCCTCTAGCCGACCTATTGGGACTAACAAAAACTCTTTCAACGGAAATAGTTGTAACTGGTAAAACTAATGTCAACTCTATCATATGATAAACCAATGGAAAAATTAAATATTTTTCAATTTCAACCAATTTCTAAGCAAAAATTTCCAAGTTGTCAATTGAAGAAAATTAAGGATCATCCCATAAATTATAAAAGTAGCTCATAAGTTGTTGTTCCAAAAGTATATAATCAGTACCAAAAAAGTCCACGGGATAAAAATCAGCAAGATGAATGAGTTTACAAACATCAAATTGAGAGAACAAATTTCTTGAATGAAGACATGATATGCAACGAAGCAATTCTATACTAACTCTTGAAAAATGATTATTCATCTCTTGTATAATTAAATCAACAACCTAGCATTCAAATTTACAACCATGATAAAATTAATAATCAATAAAATCTCTTTGACAAACAAAAAATAATAGATTTTTAGAAATAATACCTAATAAAAAATCTCCACATGATAATGATGAAAATTGGTGATAAGTTGCCTCTGCACCTGCCATGACCCTGGGTTAGCATATTGTCCTCCATATCAAGTGTTGGGATCATATTCAATTCACAAAATATGTTAAATTGTTTCAAAATTATCTGCCATCCATCTTCCCTGAAGTCTTGTAATCAACATTTCATACTTCTAATCAAGGACATGACTTGAACAATATTTTGATCCCCTTGTTGTAGGGAAAGTGATAACTCATTTGTAATTCCCAATATATACTTCATTAAATGCAACATAAAAACAAATTGATAACTCTTCATCTTTTCAATTAAACCTATGATAACACCTTTATTTGCAGAATAAGGGGCGTCATCATGTACATTTCCTAACACTTCTATCACTAAAGAACACATAGAGCATAGATGAAGTAATGTTAAGTAGTGTGATCCCCAACGAGTATCCCAAGTTTGCTAAACTAGTTTCTTGAATTTTTCCTTTTCCACTAGTGATTTCTCCACTTTCCAATTCAGCAATTATCTTATCATGTTGAATCTATCTAAGTTAATCTCTCCTTTTACAAGATGCTCCAGATATGTTCACAATCATGGTGACATACCCAAAAAAAAATTCACTCATAAAGTTGTCATTGGCAACAACAACAAGAACTAATTGAGTTGGTGAGAGAAACAGTTAACATACATTGCAAATGGATTTTCTTATAGTATCAGAGATTTCAACCCATTGAACTCACCGTGCATATTTGAAGCCCCATCATATCCTTGGCCTATCAATCTAGATAATGATAAATTATGTTGCACAAATAAAGCATCAATAGCCCTTTTCAAAGAATGAGAACTAGTGTCAGTCACATGTACAACTGCAAGAAATCGTTCAATCACATATCCTTCTTTATTCACATACCTCAAAACAACTCATATATGCTCCTTCACTGAACTGTCTCGAGCCTCATCACCCATCAAAGAAAAGAATTTATCTCCAATACATATAGCAAGTGTGATCTCTGAGGCACAAGCACGTGTCAAATCCTATTAAATTTTTGAAGAAGTCAATTAATTATTTGCAAGAGCATTTTGTTTGATAACTTTGGAAACCACCATTCAAGCAACTCAAGAAAATTACCTCTATTTTAAGAACTAGTTGACTCATCGTGTCCTCGAAAAGGCACCCCTTCCTTTAATAGAAAGCATATCACATCCAACATTGCTATTAAACGGGTACAATAATCAATTTCTATACTGCGACCATGTACTCGTAAAATATTTCCCACACTATGCCTTTGATCTTGAAAAGACTCAAATTGTATTCTAGCTTCATTGTGTAATGCTCTTTTCCAATTATTATATCCATCTTTTATAAAGCCATTATCTACATTTTCTTTATTTAATTGTTTGAAAAGATAACACCAAAAATGAAATGCCACATCTTTTGATATGCTATACTCTAGCCATGTATATTTTTTATACCAAGTGTCTTGAAAACTCCTTTCTTGATTACTAAAAGTTATTTTCGGATACACATGACCATTTGGTTGATAAGGCCCTCAAAGTGCATACTCTCTTCGAGCTTGATCTTGAATATCAATATCAAATTCTTTAATTGATTTTCGTAATCCCGGATCATTAACAATATCGTTTAAATTTAATTCTACATGAGATAAATTTTCCACTTGTTCAATAACATTAGGCTTATTAGAGGAGCCGAAACTATGAATTCATTTAAAAAATCAATCCACATCCTACTCAAATAAATAACTAAAAATAAATTCATGTATATTGTGTAATTTAATCACAATTCACAAGTAACTTCAAATTTTGACCTAAAACAAAGTGAATAATTAGAGTTGTAACTTGTAAATTTAAATTTTTTATTTTTCTATTTTAATCCGTAAATTTACTAAACTTTATAATGTAAATTCACACACAATTACTCTAATTTCTCTAATTCAAATTCTAAAAATCCTAATTATAATTTAAATTAAAAAATAATTCTAATAAATAATAATCATAAACCTAAAATCCTCACTTTTTAAACACCCAAATTAATTTAATAAACTACAAATGTAATTATGTAAATTTACAAAAATCAAATAATAAAAAATTTTAAACACAAATCTAACCTTATCCAAATGGGGAAGAATGGAAAACTACAAATTGGATAATGGATCCTATGGAGGTGTTGGAGTACTGTTGCCGCTGCCGTCACCTAGAGGCTAGAGATGGAGGTTTGGGGCGGTTAGGGTTTCATCCTTTAGGAAGAAAAAATGAGGAAGAAGAAGGGGATTTGGGAAGAAATGAGGGATTGGGGAAGGATTTGGGTCATTTGGCTAGAGAGACCCGTGACTAAGTAAATTGAAGGGGGGGGGGGGGGGGTGATTTTTTTTTTCTTTTGTTTGATTTGGGCCACTTGCCCAACTTTGGTTGGTCGATTGATTTTTTTAAAAAAAAAAATCCTTTAGTGGAACAACGTCGTTCCACTGAAGGATTTCTTCTTTTTTTTTAATTTTGTTTAAGTAACACAACATCGTTTTTATCAAAACGACGTCATTTTACTAAAAAAAAAGAGAGAGAGGTTGAGTTGCATCACTGACGCAGCTCAACCTTCTTCTCTGGTAGCCTTGCTACTGAAGAATGAGCTGTGCGGGTCATGCCGTCGTGGGCTAGGCGCAACCCGCTGTTGGCGTCTATAGGGGGCTACAAAAGTAGCCCCCCATAATTCTTATAATACTACTAGGTTGGGGGAGGTGAAGCCTCCCTCAGCCTCCCCAATGCGCCCACCCCTGGTTGCACAACTATCTAAACCAAGCTAGAACCCTTATCTGGCCAGGAGAATGCCACTTTCATTTATCTAGAGCCTCCAGGTACCTTCCATCACTGCAAGTTTAGTATCTCTTCAGATCTTTTAGAAAATTTCATGGAGGTGTCTAAAATTGATTTTATTGAATGTGACTCATTTTTCAGTACATGTTTTGTGAAGAGTGGTTTTATTTCATCTCTTTGCTACCCCTCATGTATGTGTAAGGTGTATTCTCTTCTTGGCTTTGTAGGTCTCTATAGGACCCCTGATTGGATTCTTCAATTAAACCATCTCCAACCTCCAGGTAAAATTTTCAAAGAGCATATGGTGAAGGGAGCAGTCATCACTTCAACTACAACCATTCCACTCCCGGAGTGGATTTTGTACCTGAACTATTTCCAACCACCGAGAAGACCTTTCAAGGAGACAACGAAGTAGAGAGCGATGCCTCATGACATTGATCACAAGGGTAGTAGACAACGAAGTAGGAGACAACTGCCAGGAATAAGGGTAGTCCATTCTTTTCTTTTCTTTTTGTTTGTTTTTTACTTTATACTTTTCTTTACCTTCATACTTTGCTTTCATTTTTTTTTTCATACTTTGCAATTTGTTTGGTTTATATAGTGATACGGGTTATGATAGGTCAGCCTGTCAAATAAAGAAGAAGTCATGATTGAGAAGGATAGGAGAGGTATATAGCCAATGTACCTTTGCGCGCTAGGCTAGGTAAAGCCCGACCGAGCGTAAAGACACTTAGCCTTATAGAAGCTTGTAGTATATTACCGGCCGAGTGAAGGCCGAGCGAGCACCAAGGTGCCTTCACGTGCTCGGTCAGGCAAAGCCCAACCGAGCATAAAGGTACTTAGCCTTATAGAAGCTTCTAGTATATTACTCACCAGGTGAAGGCCTAGCGAGCACCAAGATGCCTTCACGCGCTCGGTCAGGCAAAGCCCGACTGAGCATAAAGGTACTTAGCCTTATAGAATCTTGTAGTATATTACTGACCGAGTGAAGGTCGAGCGAGCACCAAGGTTCTTTCACACGCTTGTTCAGGCAAAGCCCGACCGAGCATAAAAGTACTTAGCCTTATAGAAACTTGAAGTATATTACCGGTCGAGTGAAGGCCTAGCGAGCACCAAGGTGCCTTCACGCGCTCGGTCAAGCAAATCCCGACTGAGCATAAAGGTACTTAGCCTTACAGAAGCTTGTAGTATATTACCGACCGAGTGAACGACGAGCGAGCACCAATGTGCATGCACGCGCTCGGTTAGGCAAAGCCGGGCCGAGCGTAAAGATACTTAGCCTTATAGAATCTTGTAGTATATTACCAGCCAAGGGAAGGCCTAGCGAGCACCAAGGTGCCTTCACACACTCGGTTAGGCAAAGTCGATCGAGCATAAAGGTACTTAGCCTTACAGAAGCTTGTAGTATATTATCGGCCAAGTGAAGGCCGAGCGAGCACCAACATGCATACACGTGCTCGGTTAGGCAAAGTCCGACCGAGCGTAAAGAGACTTAACCTTATAGAAGCTTGTAGAATATTACCGGCCAAGGGAAGGCCGAGCGAGCATTAATATTCTCACATGCGCTCGGATAGGTAATGTCCGACCGAGCGTAAAAGCATTTAGCCTTACAAAAACCTGTAGTATATTACCGGCCAAGTGAAGGCCGAGCGAGCACCCATGTGCTTGTACTCGATTGGTCAGGTAAAGCCCGACCAAACGTAAAGGCATTTAGCCTTACAAAAGCATGTAGTATATTGTCGGCTGAATGAAGGCTGAGCGAGCACCCATATGCTTGCATGCGCTTGGATAGGCAATGTCTGACCACGCATAAAGGCATTTAGCCTTACAAAAGCCTGTAGTATATTACCGGCCGAGTGAAGGCCGAGCGAGCACCCATGTGCTTGCACGCACTTAGTTAGGCAAAGCCCGACTGAGCGTAAAGGCATTTAACCTTACAAAAACCTATAGTATATTATCGGCCGAGTGAAGGCCGAGCAAGTACCCATGTACTTGCACTCGATCGGTCAGGCAAAGCCTGACCGAGCGTAAAGGCACTTAGCCTTATAGAAGCTTGTAATATATTACCGGCTAAGGGAAGGCCGAGCGAGCATTGATATGCTCACATGCGCACGTATAGGCAATACCCGACCAAACGTAAAGGCATTTAGCTTTATGGAAATTTTTAGCATATCACTGGCTTATTGAAAACCTAGCAAACATTAATGTGGGTATATGTGCTCGGCCGGGTTCTTGCTCGGCCGGGTAGAACCCGACCGAGCGTAAGGGCAGTCAGGCTTATAAAGTGCATGAACATTCTTGGTCGAAACATGCTTAGCAAAAGGTATTCTCAATATATACACGACCGGCTTGAACAATCGATCGAGACATGCTTAACAGAAGCATATAAGTATAATAGCCTGGCAAACTTGGCGAGAAATATCTTCTAGAAGTTTCTTCAGTTATAATGACGTGTTCATATACATATATCATCATAAATATGGGTCACAAATGATAAAAGAGGTACATTTGGGATACCAAAAAGATTCCTTAAAAACATTATTGCACGAAGCTCAAGAGATGACTTCATCTCCTAACAAACTCTAACAAGCCAGGGACCACTTCATAACTACGGAGGTTATATGAGGTAGTATAAAAAGGAGGATCCTCTTCCTTGGCAAGGTACGCAAGTTCTAGCATTTAAACTCTATTTCAAAATACTTCAGTTACTGTTCTTCTTCTTCTTCTTCTTCCACCCTTGAGAGAGAAACTGACTTGAGCGTCGGAGGGCCTAGCCAGGGATCCCCACCCCGGTCTTAGGTCACTAAAGATTTGTTGGTTTGTCTCACTGTGCGCAGGATCGTGGAGAGGTTCTTTTAGGTCTCCAGGAGGCTATCTTCTGTTGGATCGAGAAGCGCTAAAGGGGGGAGGGGGTGAATAGCGCTCATGGCTATTTCGTTTTGGAATCGTAAAACTCGAGTAATAAACTCAGCGGAAATTAAAAGAAAACAATCACACACAAAGACACGAAGAGTTACTTGGTTTGGAGCCTGTGACGACTCCTACTCCAAGGCCCGCGATCGTTGATCGCTTCTGGTGGGCAACAACTATAAGCTCAAAAATTATTACAGTCTAAGTACAGAGAGAAACAGTAATTAAATTAATACCGACAATAGAATACTGAAAACTGAAGATCCGGGTTGTCGGGATGATGTTGCAGCACTTCAGGATCGTCTCATTAGTAGCTTGTAGTGTAAGGATTGCTCAGAAGATGTTATCTAGGGCTGCTAGTCGAGACTCCCGTATAAAGGGTGTCCAAGGCGCCTCCATCAAGCTCCAAGGCGCCTTAGAACCTAAGTTTTATCCCGCTTCGATTGTTGTCGATCAAGCTTTGACCACTGCTCATTATCCACCTAAAGCCGCCTTGAACGCCACTCCAAGGCGCCTTCAAGCTGCGGTCCAAGGCGCCTTCAGCCCCCATGAAGGCGCCTCTTGCTCCTCTGCACAGTTGTCTTCGGCTTGCACCTGAGGCGCCTCCAAGCTCCATGGAGGCGCCTTGGACACTGTTCATCCGAGGTGTGAATTGCTTCTTTGTTCCTGAAAAATGTGTTAGTCCCAAACACATACCCTGCAAAACAAAGTTAGCACAGAATAGGTATACTAAGTGAAATATTGACAGTCAACGGACTGTCCAGGTCTGACTTCGGATTTTCTATCGGAAACCCTAGGTCGACCCGATGCCTACTGTTCCCTCTGCAGGGAACGTGTCCTCACCTACTCCTCTCAGGAGAGTTACCTGTTGCCAGTGCGATCCTCAAAATCAACTGGGCAAAACTCGATGCTTCCGGACTTTCTGCTGGACGCCCGCTCCCCGACCCGTCTAATCATCCACCTGGTTCGCGACACCAGGACTTTTCACCTAGGGTTACCACCCCCTAAGACTTTTACCTAAAGCCCTCGACCCACCAAGACTTTCCGCATAGGGTTACCACCCCCTATGACCTGGGGTTACCAACCCCTAGGATTTTCCACCTGCCTAACCTCAGTTAGGACTTTTGCCTAAGTACACTTAGGACTTTCCTGCAAGCTCATTCAACCTTGTTAGATCACAACATAACCTTAACTTTGAATCATTTGTCATTATCAAAACACTGGTTCGATCGTTAGATGCTTCCCGCACCAACTGTTGGTGCAATATCCCTCAGGTCAAGGTTGACCTGGTTGACCAAGCTTGAGTCTTGGTTTGAGTTTCAATGTTTGATAATACAAGACTTCGATGATGTGGACAAGTGCAGGTGCAGTTGTTCATATGGGGAGATTGTTTGGTGTAATTTCCCTCCGATCAAGGTCTGATCAGGTTGATTGAAGAAGAGTCAAGTAGGTCAAGGTTGACCAGATACTTGACTGGGAAGTCCTAACTGGGATGTTAGGCAGAGAGAAAATCCTAGTGAGTGAAGCCAGGTGAAAGTCCTAGTGAGTGAAGCTAGGCAGTGAGAAAATCCTGGTGAGTGAAGCCAGGTGAAAGTCCTAGTGAGTGAAGCTAGGTAGTATGAAAATCTTGGTGAGTGAAGCCAAGTGAAAGCCCTGGTGAGCGAAGCCAGACAGAAGGAAAGTCCTAGTGAGTGAAGCTAGGCAGTTGGGAAGTCCTAGTGAGTGAAGCTAGGCAGTATGAAAATCTTGGTGAGTGAAGCCAAGTGAAAGCCCTAGTGAGTGAAGCCAGGCAGAGTGAAAGTCCTAGTGAGTGAAGCTAGGCAGCATGAGAATCTTGGTGAGTGAAGCCAAGTGAAAGCCCTGGTGAGTGAAGCCAGGCAGATGGAAAGTCCTAGTGAGTGAAGCTAGGCAGTTGGGAAGTCCTGGTGAGTGAAGCCAGGCAGCATGAGAATCTTGGTGAGTGAAGCCAAGTGAAAGCCCTGGTGAGTGAAGCCAGGCAGATGGAAAGTCCTAGTGAGTGAAGCTAGGCAGTTGGGAAGTCCTGGTGAGTGAAGCCAGGCAGAAGGAAAGTCCTGGTGAGTGAAGCCTGGCAGAAGGAAAGCCCTGGTGAGTGAAGCTAGGTAGAGTGAAAGTCCTAGTGAGTGAAGCTAGGCAGCATGAGAATCTTGGTGAGTGAAGCCAAGTGAAAGCCCTAGTGAGTGAAGCCAGGCAGATGGAAAGTCCTAGTGAGTGAAGCCAGGCAGAGGGAAAGTCCTGGTGAGTGAAGCCAGGCAGAAGGAAAGTTCTGGTGAGTGAAACCAAGAAAGGGAAAATCCAGATGGATCAAGATTGACCAGACATCTGGTAGAAGTCCAAGTAGGTCAAGGGAGTGATCGGATACTTGGCACGAAGAGAAAAAGTCCAAGTGGGTCAAAGGGATTGACCGGACACTTGGTGAGGGAGTCCTGGCAGGTCAAGGCTGACCGGATGCTGGGCATGATGGACCAACAGGTCATGGATTGACTGGATGTTGGTTTAAGGGGCTTGGAACTTGGTTTTGGTCCAAAACCAAGAGCCGGATCGATCAGCCGATCGATTGGCTGGTGCCCGATCGATCGGCCGATCGATCGGGTGAGTCCCCGCGACAAGGCAGCTCCCAATCGATCGGTGGATCGATTGGGGAGATGCGTCGCACGCACAGAACGCCTCTGGATCGATCAGCCGATCGATCCAGAGACCCCAATTGATAAGTGGATCGATTGGGTGGCGCGATTTCACGCGATGAGTCCTGGATCGATCAGTCGATCGATCTAGGATATTTCCAGGAGCATAGAGGCGCTCTGGATCGATCGACCGATCGATCCAAAGCCTCCCCGATCGATTGGGAATAATCCAATCGATCGGGATCCGACCGTTGCCGCAGATAAAGGTCGTTGGTGTGCGTCTTCTTTGAAAGAACTTCACTGATTCATCTCCGATCCTCTCCAGCAGCTCTCCACACTTCTTCTCCACTCCACCGCTAGTTCTTGAAGGGTTCTTGGAGTAAGGTTGCTAGTGATCCAAGATCAAGAGGTGGGCAACAACAAGAAGTTAGGGTTAGGGTTTTTGCTGCATAACTTGTAAGCTTTTGCTTGTATTTTGTTTCCTTTTCCTTCTTCTTGTATTGAGAGTGTTGTAGGGCTTCTCCGCCTTTGGTAGTTACCATAAAGGAGTATTATTCATAGTGGAGGGTGTGTGTGTGCGTGGATTCTTAGATTAGTCACCTCTTGTGAGGTGGATACCAAGTAAAATCCATTTGTTAGCGTTGTATGCATTTGTTTCTTTGTATTTCCGCTGCACATCTTTGAAGAAACAAGCAACGCCAACAACGAGCACGCGACGAGCTATTCACCCCCCCCTCTAGCTACATAATCGGTCCCAACAAGTGGTATCAGAGCGAGGTCGCTCTTCACCGGAATCATCGCCGGAAGGGGCAAACATAACAAGAAGAGCTAGAGGGTGAAGAAGTTGGAGCAATTCTACAAGTCGAAGACTTCATCACAAGAAGCTCAACTTCATATGTAATTCCATGAAGGGCTTGGATTTGACACAAGGGTGGCTCCACCGTACACATCTACAAGCTTCGATTCTTGGAGATCAAGAATCGAAAATTTCTTGATGATGGAGATAGAGCAATGGTTTGCTCTTATGGAAGGCTTCGAAGCTCCAACAAACTCCAAGGGCAAGCTTCTCAAGAAAAGCAAATGGAGTCAATAGCAAGTTCAAAGGAGCAAGGCAAACGATAAAGTGACCAAGCTTTTGGTCAACTTATTGCCAAGCAATATTTTGGCTCAAGTTGGAGAATTCAAGGATGCCAAGGAGCTTTGGAGCAAGTTGGCAAAGATTCATGAGATCCCCTCCACTGTACCAAACCAAGAAGAATCCAAAGAGGGTGACTCATTGGATCAAGATCAAGAGGAAGAGGACTCCGAGGTTGAGAGATGCTCAACTTCCGAAGAAGAAGTCCTAGAAGCTTCATCTTCAAAGGAGTACAATGCAAATGACAAAGAGGGAGCATACTCTTTGTTCCATATACAAGACGAAGATGAAGAAGCCTCCACCTCTAGGATTGAGGGGGAGTGTAGATTATTGACCCCGGAGCAAGAAGAATCCTCCACATCCGGGTCAAGAGGAGATGAGGATGAAGAAGCTTCCACCTCCACAAGTCAAGACAAATCTAATGGAGGAGCATCACTATCGGATCAAGAGGAAGCCTCTGTTGGGATCCTTTGGATGGCTAGAGAGGAGGGGGAGTGAATAGCCTCCACCAAAATCTTAATCTTTTCACAAAAATTCTAAGCGAGTTTGTTAGCGCAGCGGAAAATAAGCAAACAAAAAGAAATTATACGTGAAAAGAACCAAGCACCACTAACACAAGATATACGAGGTTCGGGGATAACTTGCCCCTACTCCTAGGCGTGTCCGTAAGGTGGACGAGCCCTTGATCTTTGGTAGATCACACCCCGGATGACTCCGGCTAATGAAGCTCTCCTTCTCGGTGGAGAAACCTCTCCACAAAGTCTTCCAACAAATTTAAAATGAAGCACACAAGACTTACAGATCACAGTGGCTCAAAGAAAATCGAAGTAAGCTCACAGCCACGAAGATGATGAAGACAGAGTCCAAGAACACAGCAAGCTCTCAACCGAAACACACACAGCTTTTCACTTGCTTCACGTTCTCTTCTTCTTTCCAGCATACACTGCTTCTTATGTCTCTGCATTCGATCAGCCTGCACCGGATCGTTGCCAACCTGCATCGAATCCCTGCTGCAAGCTACGGCGTCGCCAATCACTTCTCTTCCTCTTCTGATTCTCTGAGCTCACACCAATAGAACCACGGTCTTCACTGGTGCCTCTGAGCTCGAACCAATCACCAGGAGTTAAGCCAATCGCCGCCTGATCACTGCCAGAAACACAGCCAATCGCAACCTGTAGCCGTTGCTGCTTCAAATGCATTTGACGCAGAGAAAGCAGTGGAAAGATCCTTTGTCTCATTCCTTTGATGAGGCTTAATTTGAAACTAAGCACTGGTATGGTACCTGCAACCTGTATCTCCAAAAGACTCACAGCAGAAGGTTAAACAGAGATGGGCAAAAAGAAGTGCGAATCAGAAAATATCAGAGAAAGCGCATGCACAATGAACTTAACTGTGGATCGGTCAGCAGACCGATCACAGACCCTTGGACCGATCAGACAACAGCCTGATCGGTCTGAGGCTGGTCTGATTGGTCATGGCGACCGATCAGATTGGATGTGGATCGGTCCATAGACCGATCCAACGCCCTTTTTCTTCTGCGACATTTTCTCCTGATCGGTCTACAGACCTATCAGATTGCACTCAGTGTGCTACTGAGTGTTTCCTGATCGGTCTACAGACCGATCAGATTACACTCAGTGTGCTACTGAGTGTTTCCTGATCGGTCACCAGACCGATCAGAAAATTTAGTCTCACTAGATCGGTCTGCGGACCGATCAGTCATCCAAAGTATCACTGGATCGGTCTGTTGACCGATCCAACGCCTATGTGATACTAGGATTGGTCCGAGAACGAGCTACCGAGCCCTCTCTGACCTAATCCGGTCCAGAGAACGAGCTCCCGAGCCCTCTCTGACCTAGTCCGGAGAACGAGCTGCCGAGCCCTCTCCGACTTCGTCTGGTCCAGGGAACGAGCTACCGAGCCCTCTCTGACCTGGTCCGGAGAACGAGCTACCGAGCCCTCTCCGACCTAGTCCGGAGAACGAGCTACCGAGCCCTCTCCGACTTCGTCCGGTCTAGAGAACGAGTTACCGAGCCCTCTCCGACTTCGCGTGCCAAGTTTCCAACTTGGACTTTTCCCTTCCACATGATCAACCTTGATCAGTAATCAATCCGAGTTCAATTAACATCTGATACAAACTTAAATCAGTGGCAACATCAAAACAACAGCCAGGTCAGACTGTATCAACAATCTCCCCCTTTTTGTTGTTTGACAACACGATTTAAGTTTAGATCAGAAATGTTCTTATTTTCATAATTTTAGGGGAATCAAGATCCTCCCCCTAAGATGAATACACCACGATGTAAGGATGTCAATAACGGGAATCAAGATCCTCCCCGTTATCTTTTCCCCTAAAATCAAGCCTTCATACATCTCTAAACTTAGATATCCTCTCCCCCTTTGTCAAACACCGAAAAGGTGCGAATGGGGTGATAAGACTCAAAAGACTCCCCCTTAACCCATACTGTCTTTTTCTTAATGCACCTAGAATTCCCTCTAAGTGTAGTATGAGACAGTAATAAAGAAATAAGAGGCAGTCAAGACAAAGCATATGAACAGCATATCAATAGCCAATAGGAAATGACACATAGAGAAAAACAGGAAAATGAGCAGCATAAATAGATGAAATAAGCAAATATCCAGGTCATACAAAAATATCCAACAAAATAGCATCCAAAACACAGACAGTCAAAGTGACAAACAGAATGTATCAATCAATGTCCTCAACACGAGGAACATCATAATCATCTGCGGGAGGCACGTAACCCTAAGGCGGCATGCTGGAGCTCGAAGGTGGATGGCCCGAGAAATGCTGCGGAGGTGGGTAGTTGGCCATCCATCCCAGAAGCAGCTGCTGCGTCACCATCTGCTGACTGCGTAGATCATCATAGCGCTGGTCGATCCGAACGCGCAGTCCATGGAGCTCAGCAGCCAGTAGCTCATCGTGCCGATCGAAGCGGCTCTCCAGCTCCGCAATCTGCCATCGTAGGTCAGGGTTGGCCTCATCAGCAACAGGAGGAGGAGCAGCAACCTGTCAAGGAAGTGCCGGTGGTAACTCTCCCAGACCTCTCCCATCCTTCCATCGAACAGTCCCATTCTGTCCCAAGATACCGGACTTGGAAAATACCCGTTTCCCAAGTCTGCAATCCTGTCTGACCATCTTCACTATCCTACCCTTAGACACATCTATCAGAAGGGTCTCGAGCCAATCTATAATTATATGCCCATAAGGCATATAAATAGTGGAGCTGCTAGGCTGAGTATATGAGATGATCGAAGAATAGATGCTCGACATGATATCAAAATCGAGACGCCGATGCAAACCATAAAGCATCAGGCAGTGGTATGGTCGGATCTCTGCTAGAGGTTTGGATGTGATTGGAAGAAGACAGTTTGTGACTATCTTAAAAAGAATATAGTTAGGAGGAGATAGTCTCAGAACCGCAAAAGTAGGAAACTCGACATCCAACTCATCCAGTCCATCCGGTCTAGGGTGTCCAAAGAAATACTCATAGATAGTGTCAGGTGATACATCAAGTGGAGGAGGTAATGGGTCTAGTAAATCAGGATAAATGGGAAAAGGATCTCCTGAACACATTTGGCAACCTAGATACCCAAAGAATCCTACGACAGAGAAATCAATAGTTCTCTTAGCGATTCTGGTTCTATAAGCACCATCACTGGTCTGATGAAGATTGTTGTAGAATTCAGATACTAGGTCATAGTTGATGTCCCTTTCTAGGTAGACTAACGAGTCAAGTTTATAATATGCCAGGGTTTCGGATACAGAGGGACAAAACTCATCCATGTACTTTCGATCCACAGATCGACATGGGAGTAGCTTGAATGTCCTCTGTTGAAACGTTTGTTCAAACTGTCGGTTCAGGAATCTCGAAGAAAAGGAAGGTTGAGGTCGGGAGGGTGCCTGGGACTTGGATTTCTCAGCAGATGACTTAGAAGTACCCTCACCGGCTGATTTCTTCCTAAATAGGCCAAAAATGGGACATGATCGGGACAAGTGAGAGTGCACGGGAGCCCCAAACAATCAAGAACCGAGACAAGAGACAATATACAGAGATTCAGTGAGAAATGAAACCAAAATGCCAACAATGAACAGATTTCGGGAAGGAAAAAGGAGTTACCTGGGCGCCATTTGTAGCTTTCGGAGAAGGTGGAGAGAAGAATCGGAACTGAGGTGAGTGCTGAGGAGAATGTCGGCTAGGGTTCTTTGGCGTGAAATGAGAGGAGAAAGGGTTGGGGGAAGTTAAAGAGGGTGATCAGAGCATAAGATCGGACGGCTGTCCGATCAGGAGAAATCCTGACCGATCAGGGAACGTCCTGATCGGTCAGGGAGTGTCCTGATCGGTCGTGGAGACCGATCAGGGAGCATCGGTCCCTGGACCGATCAGATGTGGATCAGTAAGGTCGATGCGTGCCAGTGTCTCCTGATCGATCCCTGGATCGATCAGTGAACCTTCTGTGGTCAGGGAATGTCCTGATCGGTCGTGGAGACCGATCAGGTATCGAACAGAGAGGTCAAATGGGTCTGGAACTCTCCTGATCGATCGTGGAGACCGATCAGGCAACCTCCTGATCGGTCGGTAGACCGGTCAGTGTCTGATAATACTGAAATTCTGATTTCAGTAACTGAGATTTTGAGTCGTTGTCTATCGAGAATTCTGAAAAGTTCAGAACTCAAGAATTCAGAATCTCCCAAATTCATAACCTAGAACCTAAGAATCATCACCCACAAATATATTCAAAAAAAAATGAGCTCTTATGGTCTGAGCTTGTTTAGAGTCCGAAAGTTTCAGACTTTAAAACCAAAAACTCAGACATTTGGAATCTTAGGGTTCCAATCTCAGAAAACCTTATAAAACTATTACCTATAGTGAACCAAGGTATTAATTAAGACTTAGGATTGCTATGATCAGTTTCAAATTTGTTAAAATATATCCAAGTTGCTATTATTTCCTTTAACAACCTATCTTATTATCAATCAAAGTCATGAAATGAATCAAACAACAATATCAATCAGCACATCAACCATCAACCATAATTAGATAATTTCTAGGCAAAAGTCCAACCAAGATTCCTTGATTGGAATATATGAGTAAGATCTATTAACCAAATACACATGAATTATGTAATGGTCTTCCCCATACTTAATTTATGTCTCTTCAACCTAATTATTCAAGGGATGCATGATACATTTTGAATAATTTGGTTGATCCTAGCATCTCACCCCATTTCTAGCAAACAAAAATATTTTGTTAAACCTTATAGTTTGTGTGAGATGTTCCCAAGTTGTCCAAATTAATTTCCCAATTTCTCTTGTCATTTTAATGGTCCTTATTGATCATGATGTGGTCAAAATGACTTATTGAGCCAAACACATTCCCAATTCCCTCCTTAAATGACTAAATTCATTTTCCGGAAGGGGTTTGGTGAAGATATCGGCTAGGTTTGACTTTGACTCAACATATGTGAGTGCAATGTCTCCCCTAGCTACGTGATCTCTAATGAAGTGATGACGCACTTCAATGTGTTTGGTCCTAGAATGATGGACTGGATTTTTCGTTAGGTTTATTGTGCTAATGTTGTCACACAACACTTGCACTCCCTTATACGAAAGTCCATAATCTTCTAGAGTGTGAATCATCCACAACAATTGTGATACACTCTCTCCCATGGCAATGTATTCAGCCTCGGTCGTGGAGAGAGCAACACAATGTTGCTTCCGACTTGACCAACTAACCAATGATGATCCTAAGAATTGGCAACCCCCACTAGTGCTTTTCCGATCCAATTTGCACCCAGCATAATCGGAGTCGGTATAACCTATCAAGTCAAAAGACTCAGTACGAGGGTACCAAAGACCTACTCTAATTGTGCCTTTAAGGTATCTCAGAATTCTCTTAACTGCAATTAAATGAGATTCCTTGGCACAGACTTGATATCTAGCGCGCATGCCCACAGCAAAGAGTATGTCCGGTCGACTAGCTGTGAGATATATAAGACTACCGATCATGCTTCTATATTACGTTAGATCAACTGATTTTCCACTCTCATCATTGTCCAGACGAGTGTTTGTCGCCATTGGAGTGGACACTTCCTTAGAGTCACTCATGTTGAATTTCTTGAGCATCTCTTGAGTGTATTTCGTCTGATGGACATAAATGTCATCTCGAGTTTGTTTGATTTCAAGTCCAAGGAAGAAAGTCAATTCTCCCACCAGACTCATCTCAAACTCACTCTCCATGTGAGTGATAAATTCATTCAAATAGTCCTTGTTATTTGAGCCACAAATTATGTCATCGACATACACTTGGGCTACAAAAATATTTTTACCATCTCTACGCAGAAATAGTGTTGGATCTATTTGACCTCTCACAAAACCCTTTTCTAGTAGGTAAGTTGACAACCTTTCGTACCAAGCTCGAGGTGCTTGTTTAAGCCCATAAAGAGCTTTCTTAAGCTTGTACACGTGGTTTGGAGCTTCGGTATTCACAAACCCTGGTGGTTGTTCAACATAGACCTCTTCTTTGATGAATCCGTTTAAGAAGCCCGATTTAACGTCCATTTGATAGAGCTTGAAACCTCTATGTGCAGCAAAAGCTAGCATTAAACGAATGGACTCTAATCGTGCCACGGGAGCATAAGTCTCATCATAATCGAGGCCTTCGACTTGACTATAGCCCTTGGCTACAAGTCTCGCCTTGTTCCTTACGACTTCTCCCTTTTGGTTTAACTTATTTTTGAAGACTCATTTAGTTCCAATAATGGTGGTCTTCTTAGGTCTAGGAACTAAGTCCCACACTTGGCTCCTTTCAAATTGACCTAACTCATCTTGCATAGCTATGATCCAGTCAGGATCGTGCAATGCCTCATCAACTATTTTTGGTTCAATTTCTGAGATCAAGGCGACCTCATTAGACTCATTTCTAAAGAATGATCTAGTCCTAACCCCTTGTTGGATGTCTCCCACAATCTGGTCTTGGGGATGACTAGAGGCTATCCTAGATTGCCTTGGTGTTGGCGGTGCCTCATGAATGGTCTCACTAGGCACAGGCAGAGATTCAGTATCAGGCAAATGATCAGCCTGAACCCTTTGTTGCCTTTGCTCATCGTCATCAGAGTCAACCTCGACTCTTTCTTCATTTTGATCATTCAAACTTAGATTTCTAAGTTCAAGTTGAATTTCTCCTACATCCCTTGATTAATCATTCGATTTAGGGATTTCTTCAAATGCTACATCTGAGGACTCTTCAATCAATTTAGTCCTATTGTTGTAGACTCGATAGGCTTTGCTGAAGAGAGAGTACCCGACCAGTATCCCTTCATCAGCCTTAGCCGTGAACTTTCCAAGATGATCCTTGGTGTTCAAGATAAACACCCTACAACCAAACACCCTAAGATGTTTAATTGTAGGGGGTTTCCCAAACCAAAGTTCATGAGGAGTTTTTCCTAAAAACCTATGTATCAGGACTCGGTTTTGCACATAGCAAGCTGTATTCACAGCTTCAGCCCACAAGTAGCTCGGTAGTGAGTACTCATTGAGCATGCTTCGTGCAGCCTCTTGCAAAGCTCGGTTCTTTCTCTCCACAACCCCATTTTGTTGTGGGGTCCTTGGAGTAGAGAACTCATGCCTATATCCTTTTTCTTGACAAAACTCTAAAAATCTATGGTTTTGAAATTCTCCACCATGATCACTTCTAATTGTTTTAATTGTTGTTGATTTTTCATTTTCAGTTCTTCTACAAAAAGAAATAAAGATATCTATGGTTTGATCCTTATTTTTCAAAAAGAAAGTCCATGTATATCTAGTAAAATCATCAATAATCACTAAGCAATATCTACTACCATTCAAAGAAATGACACTACTACAATCAAACAAGTCCATATGCAGTAAATCTAAAACAGTAGAGGTACTTACAGCGCTTTTACCTTTATGAGTTGCTTTTGTTTGCTTACCCTTTTGACATGCATCACATAGTTTTGTCTTTTGGTACTTGATGCTTGGTAAGCCTCGCACTAATCCTTTGTTGGCCAGCTTTCTAATATTCTTCATGTTCACATGAGCCAACCTCCTATGCCAAAGCCATGATTCTTCTTCTTTTGACATGAAACACTTAGCAGAGGCATTAGTAGCACTTTTAAAAGAAATTTGATAAATGTTATCTACTCTTGTGCCTACTAGTACCGTGTCAAGTGTGTCAATGTGTTTGACCAGACATTGACTTGAATGAAACTCAATTGTGTAACCCGTATCACACAATTGACTGACACTTAGGAGATTAAAAGTCATCCCCTTGACTAGAAGGACATTCTTGATTTGGAGGCATTCGGATATATGAATGTCTCCAACTCCTATAACCTTAAGACTACCATTGTTACCAAATGACACATTACCTCTATTTTTGTTTTGAAGGGTAGTAAAAAGTGACTTGTCCCCGGTCATGTGCTTGGAGCATCCACTATCAACAAACCAAGTTGATAGACGCTCCCCCTTGACCAATGCCTACAAGACACGAAAGATAGATGTTTTAGGTACCCAAATCTTGGGACCTAATGCATCTACAATGAAAGACTTAGGCACCCATGCCTTGGTTACACCCTTCCTAGTCTCATCAACCCTAGAAGCATGTGATCTATGAAAATGGGTTCTAGACACTAGAGAAATAAAACTTGACTCCTTGGGTTGATACCCTAACCCAGCCTTATTGTAGACCACCCTTTGGGCATTTAGAATCATGTCTAATGTCTTGGAGCTAGTTGAGAATTTCTCAAGCATTTTCTTGAGTTTCTCAACTTCACTCTTCAAGGCTTTGTTTTCATCTTCAAGGAGCTCTAGATGTAGGTCATCAACCTCATCTTCCCTAAGAGCTCTCAAGTTCTCTACTTCATCTTTTAAAGATTTAATTTCAGTTTTTGATTTTTTAAGCAAGGTAGACAAATGTGTAATAGTCTTATAGTATTTTTCTAAGTGAGAAGAGGTTACCTCTTCATCATCCGAAGATGATGAAGCCGCGGCTGAAGTGCTTGCGTCCCCATCACTCCCGGAATCGGATTTCTCCCTTGCCATGAGTGCTAGTTGCCTTGTGCTCTTCTCCTTCTTCTCTTCCTCCGATGAGCTCGAGGAGGATTCATCCCATGTGGCTTTGAGGGCTTTCTTTTTCTTGGCCCTTTCCTCCTTCTTCTTTAGCTTTGGACACTCGCTCCGATAGTGTCCTTTCTTGCTACACTCATAGCAAGTAACGTTAGACTTATCAATATTTTGATCTACATTTTTACCTTTGTATCTCCTGCTTCTTCTCATGATCCTCCTCACAAAATTTGCCATCTCACTTGATGATGATCCACCTTCATCATCGGACTCGGAGGAGGATGAAGGTGAAGGAATCTCTTTCTCCTTCTTCTTTTCTTTCTTTCTTCTCCCATCCTTGCTCTTTTCTCCTGCAATCAAAGCTATACCTTTCTCCTTTTGACCTTTGTTAGCAAGTTCATGAAGTTCCATTTCACAAAAGAATTCATCTAACTTTACAATTGAAAGATCCTTAGAGACCTTGTAGGCATCTACCATAGATGACCACAAGGCACTCCTCGGAAAGGCTTTTAGAGCGTACCTTACAAGATCGCGATTCTCCACGCGTTCATCCATGGAATGGAGACCATTGATGATTTCTTTGAATCTTCCATGTAGCTCACTTACTGTCTCATTTTCCCTCATGGTGAGGTTTTGGAGTTGGTTTAGGAACAAGTCTCTCTTGGCGATCCGAGAGTCCCGAGTTCCTTCTTAGAGCTCGATGAGCTTGTTGCATAGATCTTTTGCGCTCGTGAAAGGACCTACCTTGACGAGTTGGTCCTTGGCTATTCCACATTGCAAAGTGACCACTGCCTTGGCATCGGCTTGTCCTTTGCGGGTTTGCTCGGTGGACCACCTCGAGGAGTCGAGTTCCTTACCTTCTTCGTCCTTTGGAGGCGTAAATCCTTCCTTTACAAAAAACCACATGGAGATATCAGTTTTGAGATAATACTCCATGCGACTCTTCCAATATTGAAAATCTGCTCCATCGAAGAAGGGTGGTCTGTTGGTGCTAAATCCTTCCTTCATGGTCATCTTCTTGCTCCTTAGGATGTTAGTCCAGATGAAGAGCACCAGGCTCTGATACCACTTGTTGGGATCCTTTGGATGGCTAGAGAGGGGGGGAGTGAATAGCCTCCACCAAATTCTTAATCTTTTCACAAAAATTCTAAGCGAGTTTGTTAGCGCAGCGGAAAATAAGCAAAAAAAAAGAAATTATACGTGAAAAGAACCAAGCACCACTAACACAAGATATACGAGGTTCGGGGATAACTTGCCCCTACTCCTCGGCGTGTCCGTAAGGTGGACGAGCCCTTGATCTTCGGTAGATCACACCCCGGATGACTCCGGCTAATGAAGCTCTCCTTCTCGGTGGAGAAACCTCTCCACAAAGTCTTCCAACAGATTTAAAATGAAGCACACAAGACTTACAGATCACAGTGGCTCAAAGAAAATCTAAGTAAGCTCACAGCCACGAAGATGATGAAGACAGAGTCCAAGAACACAGCAAGCTCTCAACCGAAACACACACAGCTTTTCACTTGCTTCACGTTCTCTTCTTCTTTCCAGCATACACTGCTTCTTATGTCTCTGCATTCGATCAGCCTGCACCGGATCGCTGCCAACCTGCACCGAATCCCTGCTGCAAGCTACGGCGTCACCAATCGCTTCTCTTCCTCTTCTGATTCTCTGAGCTCACACCAATAGAACCACGGTCTTCACTGGTGCCTCTGAGCTCGAACCAATCACCAGGAGTTAAGCCAATCACCACCTGATCACTGCCAGAAACACAGCTAATCGCAACATGTAGTCGTTGCTGCTTCAAATGCATTTGACGCAGAGGAAGCAGTGGAAAGATCCTTTGTCTCATTCCTTTGATGAGGCTTAATTTGAAACTAAGCACTGGTATGGTACCTGCAACCTGTATCTCCAAAAGACTCACAGCAGAAGGTTAAACAGAGATGGGCAAAAAGAAGTGCGAATCAGAAAATATCAGAGAAAGCGCATGCATAATGAACTTAACTGTGGATCGGTCAGCGGACCGATCACAGACCCTTGGACCGATCAGACAACAGCCTGATCGGTCTGAGGCTGGTCTGATTGGTCGTGGTGACCGATCAGATTGGATGTGGATCGGTCCATAGACCGATCCAACTCCCTTTTTCTTCTGCGACATTTTCTCCTGATCATCAGATTGCACTCAGTGTGCTACTGAGTGTTTCCTGATCGGTCTACAGACCGATCAGATTACACTCAGTGTGCTACTGAGTGTTTCCTGATCGGTCACCAGATCGATCAGAAAATTTAGTCTCACTAGATCGGTCTGCGGACCGATCAGTCATCCAAAGTATCACTGGATCGGTCTGTTGACCGATCCAACGCCTATGTGATACTAGGATTGGTCCGAGAACGAGCTATCGAGCCCTCTCTGACCTAATCCGGTCCAGAGAACGAGCTCCCGAGCCCTCTCTGACCTAGTCCGGAGAACGAGTTGCCGAGCCCTCTCCGACTTCGTCTGGTCCAGGGAACGAGCTACCGAGCCCTCTCTGACCTGGTCCGGAGAACGAGCTACCGAGCCCTCTCCGACCTAGTCCGGAGAACGAGCTACCAAGCCCTCTCCGACTTCGTCCGGTCTAGAGAACGAGCTACCGAGCCCTCTCCGACTTCGCGTGCCAAGTTTCCAACTTGGACTTTTCCCTTCCACATGATCAACCTTGATCAGTAATCAATCCGAGTTCAATTAACATCTGATACAAACTTAAATCAGTGTCAACATCAAAACAACAGCCAGGTCAGACTGTATCAACAGCCTCTACATCCACATCACATGGAGGACCAAGTGTCACCCCTACACAAGAAGGTATAAATAGTTCATTTAAAAATAAAAATCATATTATATGTTTTGAGTGTAGGGAACACGGGCACTACAAGAGCAAGTGCCCTAAATTGGCCAAGAAAAAGGGCCAAGTGGCACCCAAGGGCAAGGAGAAGCCCAAGGAGACCGTCCCCGGAACAAAGAAGAGCAAGGAGCACATTGTGTGTTTCTTGTGTCAACAAAAAGGGCATTACCGAAGTCAATGCCCTAAGGGGAAGAAGGTGGTCAAGACTCAAGGAGGAAGCTCAATTCAAGGGGGAGCCTCCAAGGTAAAAAGGAAGGTAACCTTTATTGAGCCTACCCCTTTAAATTATGGTAAAAGGCATGTTAGTTCCAATTTATACCATTTTAATGCTATTTACCATAAGAATAGAAAGCATGATAGCTTTAAGGAAAATCATGTAGCTTTTCATGCTAAAATTACCACACCTAAGGTTAGGAAGGTAGATAAGAATTTAGGCAATAACTCTAAGGATTTTAGTTATAAGCCTAGAAATAGAAATGCTCATGGACTTAATGAAAAATCAAAAACTAAGGACTTATGGAAAGAAAATCAAGTCTTAAGGTCAAGACTTGATAAAATGGAAAAGACCCTAAAAAGGATGGAAAATATCCTAAAAGGGCAAAATGAGCAAAACCTAGGTCTAGGACGACAACAAAGGTCATCCAAGGGCCATAGAGGTTTGGGATACAAACCTAAGGCTAAGAAAGATGAAATTTCTTACCATAGGGTTCCATATAGCTATGGAACCAACCCTAAGTCTAAAGGTCAAGTCAAGGATACAAGGGAAGTTATCCCTAGAAGTATCTTTGCAACAACAAACGTGACTAAGACTTCTAAGAAGTCTAAGGAAGCCACTAAGAAGGTCACAAGGGAAGCAATCCCTAGAGTTGACCTAGAAAAAGTGACCAAGGCTTCTAAGAAGCCAAACAAAGTCAGTAGGAAGGTATCTAAGGAAGCTATCCCTAGTGAATACCTAGAGCATCCAAGGAGCACCAATAGGTGTTGGGTTCCTAGGAGCATTTTCTCTACCCCATAGATGGGTTAGAGAGTGTCAACTCTAAGAAGAAGGGTAGTTAACCCAACTTTGAAGAAATTGACACTCAAGGAACATTTTCAAGGTTATTATTAACCTTTGAAAATGAAATAGATTTATCATTTACTCTTTGGAAGAGTAAAATGTGCCTAATTCCGGAGATATTGATTTTAATCTTAATTGGCACAATTTGGGAGAGCATAAGAAATACCAAGTTGGGACTTTGGTATCTTCTTCGTAATTTAAGGCAAATCTAAGCCTTAATTTAAAAGTGCTACTTTTGTGGGAAAAATGAAATATGCCAACACTTGAGGAATATGCTTAATTTCAATTGGCATAAATTAATCAAGAGAATTAGAAATGTCAATTTAGGTTTTGGCACTTTCTTGAAGCACTTTGGGCAATCTAGGGTTTAAGTTTAGGATTAGCTAAGGTTAAGGATACTTACATAGATAATCTAGGTATATTTTATTTATGCTAAACCTTGCCATGATTGTTTGCCCATTATATGCCATGACATCATGTTTTATTGTTGCACTCATGCCTTATTATGAAAATACAAAAATACCATGTCATGACATACATACATCATGTAGTTATAGGAAATTTTCTTTTGAAAATTATTTTTTTTTGATGTATGTCATAACATTATCATGCATTATGTTTATTTCCTTAAAATTAAGGAAAAATGACATTTATCAACAGGTGGTTTCAACAAGTGACATCCTAGGTGGATGTTAAATATCCACAAAATGCCTAGATAAATATGCATGATCCCTAGAGTAGGGCAAAACCAAATTTTACATCTCACAAAGACCTATAAGATGACTTGTATGTGTTTTGTGCATAATAGATACAAGTGAGATGTTAGGATGATGAACAAAACTCAACATGCTGATTTAGTGCATTTCCTTGAGTTTTAAGTTCATCAAGACACATAGTTATGTGTTTTCCCATCATTGGGAAAGCTAATATACAAGTCATGTGCATTAAGCCCAAGGAATATGGTGGGATATTGGTTTTGAAAATGTTTTTAAAAATGCTTTTAGAAAACCTTGGTGAAGGCTATCTTTTGATAGTAATCACCATTGAACAGTTAGACACAAACTTGAAGAAAACACTAAAGTTTTTGCAAGTTCTCAAGTTTGTGTCAATCTTTGAAAATATGATGTATTTTCATAGAAAACTATTTTTCCATGATAAAGTATACCCTAAATAATGTCTACAACGATTTTCACAATTTTTGGATTTTTGTAGAATTTTTTAGGGGTTTCTGAAGTTGACTGAAATGGAATTTCAGCAACTATCAGAACTCCAATCGATCACCCGATCGATTGGAATGCCTCAATCGATCGGGCGATCGATTGGGAAGGCAAATCCCGCGAGCAGAAGCTCGCTGGATCGATCCACCGATCGATCCACACTACCTGAATCGATCAGTGGATCGATTCAAGTTGGTTCAATCGATTGGAACCCAACTCCAATCGATTGAAGATGCTGATTTTGGCTGGGAAAGCTTATTTTCAGCATTTTGAACCTATTTTAGTCTAGGTAATCATTCCTAACCCCTCAAAATACATTTGTATACATAAAAGGGTGTTTTCATATTGAAAACAAGGATGGATTGGTTAAGGGAGACTAAGTAGAAGTTTACATTGAGGTTGATTCAAATTTTGAACTTTTGAACCTCAAAACTTCTAAATTTGGGTTTCCTAAAGGTTTAGGGATTCCAAGTCATTGTTGGTGCAATGACAGAAGATACGACCATATCTTTAGGGGGAGGTACTCTTTAAAGACATGAAAACTATTTTTCATGAACCTTGGAAGGAGGTTAACCTTCTTTTAAGAACATGCTCAAGGTTGAGCGTTTGAACTTTAATGGGGAGTGGATATCCTCATTGTTCAAGTGGTTCAAGTTGGTATATGCTCATGGATAAGCATTCGATACAAATGAAGGGTATGGGACCTTCATTTGGGTTTTTGGACCTTGTTAATGCTCAAGGGCGAGCATTGATGATAATGAAGGGTATGGGACCTTCATTATCGTGTTGATCACAACGAGTGAAGTTGTGAACAACGAAGAGAAACTCTTCCGGGGGAGAGTCTCAAAGGGGAGAATTTTCAACAAGTGAATTTGATGATGTGTGCCCAAAGATGAGGCATGTAGGGATTTGATGTGTGCCAATAGGGGGAGAATGAAAGGGTTTAAGTTATGCCTTCATTATCTAAGAGGGAGTTTGCCTTCTTAGGGGGAGAATGTAAGGTTTAACTTACGTCTTCATTACCTAGTGGCATGAAGGAAGTTGAGGCTATGAGAATTAGCCTAACTTAAATGAGGTACTGTCAAATATCAAAAAGGGGGAGATTGTTGGTGCAATATCCCTCAGGTCAAGGTTGACCTGGTTGACCAAGCTTGAGTCTTGGTTTGGGTTTCAATGTTTGACAATACAAGACTTCGATGATGTGGACAAGTGCAGGTGCAGTTGTTCATTTGGGGAGATTGTTTGGTGCAATTCCCCTCCGATCAGGGTCTGATCAGGTTGATTGAAGAAGAGTCAAGTAGGTCAAGGTTGACTAGATACTTGACTGGGAAGTCCTAACTGGGATGTTAGGCAGAGAGAAAATCCTGGTGAGTGAAGCCAGGTGAAAGTCCTAGTGAGTGAAGCTAGGCAGTGAGAAAATCCTGGTGAGTGAAGCTAGGTGAAAGTCCTAGTGAGTGAAGCTAGGCAGTATGAAAATCTTGGTGAGTGAAGCCAAGTGAAAGCCCTGGTAAGTGAAGGCAGGCAGAAGGAAAGTCCTAGTGAGTGAAGCTAGGCAGTTGGGAAGTCCTAGTGAGTGAAGCTAGGCAGTATGAAAATCTTGATGAGTGAAGTCAAGTGAAAGCCCTGGTGAGTGAAGCCAGGCAGAGTGAAAGTCCTAGTGAGTGAAGCTAGGCAGCATGAGAATCTTGGTGAGTGAAGCCAAGTGAAAGCCCTGGTGAGTGAAGCCAGGCAGATGGAAAGTCCTAGTGAGTGAAGCTAGGCAGTTGGGAAGTCCTGGTGAGTGAAGCCAGGCAGAAGGAAAGCCCTGGTAAGTGAAGCCAGGCAAGGGAAAATCCAGATGGAGAAAAGATGACCAGACATCTGGTGGAAGTCCAAGTAGGTCAAGGGAGTGACCGGATACTTGGCACGAAGAGAAAAAGTCCAAGTGGGTCAAAGGGATTGACCGGACACTTGGTGAGGGAGTCCTGGCAGGTCAAGGCTGACCGGATGCTGGGCATGATGGACCAACAGGTTATGGATTGACCGGATGTTGGTTTACGGGGCTTGGGACTTGGTTTTGGGCCAAAACCAAGAGTCGGATCGATCAGCCGATCGATTGGCTAGTGCCCGATCGATCGGCCGATCGATCGAGTGAGTCCCCGCGACAAGGCAGCTCCCAATCGATCGGTGGATCGATTGGAGAGATGCGTCGCGCGCACAGAACGCCTCTGGATCGATCAGTCGATCGATCCAGAGAACCCAATCGATCAGTGGATCGATTGGGGTGGCGCGATTTCACGCGATGAGTCCTAGATTGATTAGTCGATCGATCCAGGATATTTCCAGGAGACAGAGGCGCTCTGGATCGATCGACCGATCGATCCAAAGCCTCCCCGATCGATTGGGAGCAATCCAATCGATCGGGATCCAACCGTTGCCGCAGATAAATGCCGCTGGCGTGCGTCTTCTTCGAAAGAACTTCACTGATTCATCTCCGATCCTCTCCAGCAGCTCTCCACACTTCTTCTCCTCTCCACGGCCAGTTCTTGAAGGGTTCTTGGAGCAAGGTTGCTAGTGATCCAAGATCAAGAGGCGGGCAACAACAAGAAGTTAGGGTTAGGGTTTTTGCTGCATAACTTGTAAGCTTTTGCTTGTATTTTGTTTTCCTTTCCTTCTTCTTGTATTGAGAGTGTTGTAGGGCTTCTCCGCCTTTGGTAGTTACCATAAAGGAGTATTATTCATAGTGGAGGGTGTGTGTGCGTGGATCCTTGGATTAGTCACCAAGTAAAATCCATTTGTTAGCGTTGTATGCATTTGTTTCTTTGTATTTCCGCTGCACATCTTTGAAGAAACAAGCAACGCCAACGACGAGCACGCGACGAGCTATTCACCCCCCCTCCTCTAGCTACCTAATCGGTCCCAACACCAACATCTTCATCAAGGATCGTCGTTCACCGGAGCCAACGCACCACTTCGCAAATTTAAGACAGGATCATATAGCATTTGGTTTTGAATAAATATCTCCATGTGTGTTTCTTAGTAGTAATACCTTGAGAATTATAAAAGTTTTTTAAATTTGATCATCAAATTCTAGGTTATTTGACATGATTGGATGCTCTACTTGCATATTATTGGTTAGTGTGGTGATGGATCTATTTTGATTAATTGAGTTTGATGACCAAATTACCTAAAGAGGATTACCTCAAGCCTATTCTTTATTCTCTTTTTGTGTGATATACATTCATGATTTGCTCTTTTTGCAATCACAATATCATATGTATGTATGAACATGATGAAGGATATTTCTTTCCTCATTCTTTGATTTCTTTTCCCTTCAAATTCTAGTTGAATAGCTCACTCAACAAATTCTTCCATTGAGAGTTTTTGATTGATGAGTTAGGATGTCTAAAATTCTAAGTCACCAAGATTTTGTATTAAAGGAAGTTGCTGAATTGAATTCTCAATTTTTTTAATTGATGATGCTGTGTTGTTAGGGGGTGCTGAGCAATGAGTGCAGCTCTGAGTGTGACAAATTACAAGTGAAGCAAAGGAATTTATGTTAGAGCATTTGCAGAAAATAAATCAGAGTGAGTTGAGGAAAAAAAAATGAGAGAAGCTTAAAGGAAGGATCTGCTGGGTTACTGCAGGAGTCAGTTTGGTTCTCCATCTATATGATAGGAAGGCAATTCCAATGGCTATTTAAGAGAGGAATCTCCTTAGTAGAAAGGTGATGAAAAGAAGGAAAACAATTTGGAAGAAAGGCTATGTTGACTGGAATTGTTTTCAGCAGTAAATTGTGTATCAACCTAGCCTATTGTGTGTCAAATTCTTGCTGAGCTCCTTAATTACTGGAGAATCATAGTAAAGTTTTTGGTTATTCATGGTTGGTGGGTGTTTTCCCTCTCTAATCCTTCTAAGTTGCAAAACTTGAAAATCTAGTAAGTGGATAACTGAATTTTGCTTTGAAAAGATGAGTGGTGAGTTGAGTTTCAATTTTGTGTTGCCAAGTTTCTGTTGTAAGTATCGGGACAGTAAAAGATCAGGAGGAGCACTAGACTAAGTCTTCCATGATTTTAAGCACGCAACTACCATGGTTGTGAATTCTAAAATTCAAGTCAATATTGAAATCAACTCTAAGAGGAATTCTGAAGGCAAACAACATTTATTGGTACTGAATTTGGACTTTCTTTTGGTATTAACCAGTTTATGCACCTAATGTAGTTGTTGTTCTCACCAATGCAATAGGAATGCATTTCTCCGGCTGGTTAGCATATTGAGTATTAGCTGCAGGAAAGGAAAGGAAAAAAAACATATTCTTTAGAACCTGATTTCTGAATCAGATTCCTCAAATCTTATGAGAAGGTGGTAATTGGGAATCTGATGTTTGAAACAATTGAAGTGCAGAAATTGAGAAGTTATTAACATCCACACCAATCCAATTGTAGAGCCAACTGAGGGATAAGTTCAAATCTGGCTCTGAAACTCTGAATTGCTGGATCCTGAATTGTTGCAAATCTGAATTTCCTATACTTGTTAACAAGTATGCAATCCTCAAGTTGTTTTATGAAGGACAGTGGAACTGAAGAATTTGAACACTGAGCATTCTGATCAGATTGCTCAGGAGAAGAAAAAATTGAGAAAATCCTGATTTCTGAAGAATCTGAGTTCTGGAATCAGGTTCTTTGAGATGAATTTTGGAATAGGAAGGGACTGAAGTTGATGATTTCCAGGAGCTGCTGGGTAACTGAACGAGACTTAGTGTCTTTCCATTCTTGAGCAAGAAGTAAGCTCCAATTTGTAACAAGATACAAGTGAGACCCTGCCAATGAATTCAGAAACTGATTCAGCAGGAAACACTCAGGATCTGATTTTGTGCCAAGTTCTTATGCTATTTCTGATTGGTATAGGTTGGAATTTAAGTTCTAATCATTCTGGTGCTAAATGATACCTACTTCTAAGTTGAATCCTTTAAGACCTAAGCTAAAATTACCTTGAATTCTCAATTCTGAAATTCTGAAATCCAACTCTGGATTTCTAGATATCTGAAATCATGTGATAGACTAAAGGAGTTTCAGCCAATGTCTGAATCAAGTATTCTGATGAATCCATCGAATTTGTAATGTGGAAACTGAGGAATTTAATTCCAAATTGATGCACCAATCTGGATACAGTCCTCTGCCAATGCAATAGCGAAGAAGACTGAAATTGTGAATCAGTTGCATGCCATAAACAGAACTTAACAGAAACTTGTTAAGTGCCAACTCCAGAGGTTGTTCCTGATTAGCAATAATCACTTTCCTAATATCTCAGTGTTAAATGAGAGTCCTTAACGAGTTGATCTCTTCATAACTCAATCTGGAATTACCTCAATTCTTCACTGCTGAAACTTAGTCCAGGAAGTTCATAGTTCTTTCTGCAGAAAAGTGTGAACTGTGGCATGAGAGTAAATGGTTTTGTGCAAGTCCTATTGGAATTCTACAACAAGGACACAACCTTTAATATATTTCAGGAAGGGAAATGAAACTAAAGTGTTTATGAACTGTCCATTTTGATCAGTATGCTCAGAGGGAAAAAAAAAGAAAAGGAAAGTTAAGGGGTTGTGTTTCTTTTACAGAATCTGAAAGAGAAAAAAATAGATGACACTGGAACATCAGGGATTGTATTAGCAGTCAGATTCAGTTTTTCTATTAGGTTTTGGAACTTCACTGAGCTCGAATCCTAACTTTGATTTCTTGAAAGGCATGACTAATAGAATGGAACTGATTATGAGAAAAAAAAGAACATTGTGCCAACAGGGAAAGTCCTTTTGTTTAGTGCCAATTCTGTTTTCTATTCCTAACCAGCAGATACCTCAATTGAGGTTCTTGTCAATTCAGTGGTAATTGATACCATTTTCTTCTGCAACCCAGATCTACAGTATCTTGGAGTTTTCTAAATTCCTGAATTTGATTACTTGACTTCCTGAATTTAGAAAGAAAAAAAAGTTGTGAACCAAGAACATGTGCCAAGTTCTCTTTGAAGCTTCTTATCAGGAGGCATTCCAAGTACAGATTTTGCTTTTTCATTGGACATTTAGTGTTCTTCCTGAGCTTCTTTAGATCGAATGGCTGGTCCAAGTTCTGAAATTCTGAAACTGCATTCTGGAAACCAGAATTTCAGAGGTTAGCTCCATTTCTGGAGTTCTTTGGAATGAATTCCAAACCTGGTTTTTGAATTCATTAATTGCAAATATTGATTCTATCTTAAAGACTTCATAGAAGACAAGGATTTAGAATCTGCAGCAGCCATCTTACCAAAGTTGTGTTTGTTCATGAGGAAAAACAGTGGCACAAGGGAAGTGTATCAAGTTGCAACTATAGCGTGCCAAGTTCTTAGGATAGTTATATGAGCAGCGGAAAGCTTAACTAAATCTCTTGTTTTTTCTTTTCAAGTGCTCATGATTTACCAGGCATGTGGAAGATGAGTTTTGAATTCTACACATTGGTGGAAAAACAAGTCCAATGTTAGCTACAGAAGTTCCTCATTCTCTGTTTACCTCATCAACAGGATATATATTCTTTAATGCACGTTAAATATATCCTGTTGATTCTCAAGAACTGATGACCTGACATTTACCCCACTATGTGTTTGACACCTGTACCTGCATGTACCTCCCTCCATATCCATGGGGTCGATACTAGGGGGACCGCTAATGTAACGGATCTACATTTTTTTTTAATGCACGTCAAATTGGGTAACGCATTAGGTTTATTTTTCCAATACTCTCACTTTCTCATTGATTTTTTTCATACTCAGTTTGTTTGCTTCATTTAATTCTACTTGACTCTATTTCAATTCTTAATAAATCATTTTTATTTATGCATGATATGTTTTATGGTGATAGAGAATTAGAAAATAAACAAAGTATATAGCAGTGAAGTGTTGTGAGTGGCATTGAGAGAACCTTCATTTTCATATATGATTGTGAGAGATAGAGTGGAAACATTTATCTTGTGAGATTGTATCTTTTTTTTTTTTTTCAAATGGATTGAAATCATCATGCTTATTGATTAATGTAAGAATTGTATTCATGAATATTTGATATATTAATGGTCTTAGTTAATTATCATTTACTAACTTCAAAGTATTGGTAGGGAATTATTTAGGAGATGATTTTTAGTTTGTTTCATAGTTTTGTTTGCTTGCTCAAGACGTGCAAGAATAAGTGTGAAGAGATTTGATAACCATCAATTTATTATATTATTTAGGCTCCTATATTCATGTTTTTTAATTTCTTTAAATTCATATTTATACTATATTTTATGAGTTTGGATTCATTTTTAGCTTTGATGTGATTTATCTTCTAAATATTTAAATGTGATCTTTGTAGGTGATAAGGGATCGTGGACTCGAATTGAATTGATCTAATTTGAGCTTAAGGTTAAAGCTCATTGAAGAAATTCAATATGAAACGATCTGGACCATTCATGTAGATCTAGAGAAATCTAAGCCTTCTATTAAGATCTGAGTCATCCAAGTCAAAAGAAAGTAGATCATAACCATTAATCAACATCTGGATCAATCTTATCTCTCATCAAGATCTAATTTCTGTGCGGCGGGAGCGCTGGGAGCGAGCGATTTCGCCTTTTACCACAAGATGTGAAGCATTTGGATCGTTAATGTAGATTTGATTCAAATGTGGGTAGCTACAGTGCACGAGGTGATCACGATTTTTGGGCGGAGACGGAAGAAGAAGAAGAACAGAGCATCGCTACTCCATCCTTCACAGCCGACCACCGAAGCTCCTTCATTCACCGAGGTCAAGGGATTTACCTTCCTCGTCCATCCTCATCTCCACCTTCATTAGAAGCTCCGGCCGTTATCATCTCCATCGCCCGCAATTCTATTTTTCCGTCGGCCGTCCACACCGCAAGCCACCTTCATAATCCACCGAAGGTAAAGGGGATTCTCTTCCTCCTTCATTTGATCATCCTGCATTCCACCAGAGCTCCATTCCACGGAGAGGCAAGGGGTTTCCCTACTTCAGCCACCTCCGGTGAATCCCTAGCCTGCCTCCATCACTGGCGCTACACCTTAATCCTGCGTTCATCTTCATATATCTGAGTTGTAGTGGTGGTTGGAGTTACAAATATTTTCCATCGCCTTCAGAATTCTGCTTCCATTGTTCAGATCATCAACGGCAGCTTCATCAGCTTCTACCGAGCCTTCTTCCTCTTTGCAATAGATCCAAATCAGAACAAGTTAGAGGGCCCCTAGCTCGGCTTGTAAGCACCTATATGCATTCATTATGGCTGTAATTTCTATTCGTGTGATCAATTTGATGGATGTGTTCAATTCCCGCATACATTTGATTTGAATTTGAATTGGTTCTTGATTAACTGATTTAGTTGATTAATTGCTATGTTGTTGTCTAGGGTTACATTAGGTTCAGTAGATTAGGTTAGTTTAGATTACTTGCTTTTGTAATTTCATGAGTTGGTTTGCATTCTTAGTATTGTTTGTTTTGATCTTCCATCGATTGAATGTTCTTTAGTTTCCTTGCTTTATTAGTGCAATGTTCTTTCATGAATTGTTCCACAGTTGTATTTTAGCATGTTCTTCTTTCTATCAGTTGCATTCTTCATGTTGCCATAATTTCCTTCGTGTTCATAGTTTAGTGAAATTACATTCATTCATGTCGGTTGCATTTAATTCTTTCTCGGTTTAGCTTTAGCATTTGAAAACCTCAATTCACCGGCTACATTCCTTATAAGAGACAACCTGGGTCTTTGGCCATGTCTACAAAAAAAACAAAATATGTTGCAGCTACCTAAGCTAGCAAAGAGATAATATGGTTACAAATGATAATAGAAGAGCTTGAAAAAAGTTTTTAAAAAAATTACTTTATTTTATGATAGTCAGAGCACTTTGCACTTTGTAAAGAATTCAACATTTAATCAGAGGATAAATCACATTCAAGTCTAATATCACTTTATTCAGAAGAAGTTGGAAGAAGAAAACATGGATATTCAAAAAATTTAGATAGAAGACAACATAGTAGATGCACTAATAAAGCCAATCAATATTGATGAGTTTATACAGCGTCAATCCTCTATTGGCCTTGTCGATACGTAAGAAACTAAAAATGACAAAAGTAGAAAGGATGGAAGGGTTACAAAAAGGTGACTTTAAGCGGGAGAAATTTGATAATAAAGCCACTTTTGTAATCTTAAATACTTGGTGACTTGGAATTGATGAAGTTATTAAGTAGAAAAGTCATTTTGAAAAACACAGTTCTTAGAAGTATAATTTTTGGACTTCATGAAAAGTGGGAGATTACATTAAATACAAGATCACTTCAAGACTATAAATTTATAGGAATTGAAATATGATCTTGTGTCATCCAATGCTGAGTACATAAACAAAGAGAAAGAGTGAGAGTAGCGTAAGGTAAGATTTCTTCTAAATACTCCGTCTCTCCTTTTATCATTTCGGTAGAAAAGATATTATAATCCTTGCTTGCGATTTTTGCTTCAATTTGATTAAAGATGTTTGATACGGTATATAAGGTGGAGTCCGATAAAATCAGGCAGTCAGAAGTCAAGAGAACGTGACAGTTAGAAGTCAAGGGAATATGACAGTTAGAAGTCAAAAAGACATGACAGTTAAAAGTCAAGAAGACGTGACAGTTAGCGGTTAGGAAGAAGGACTTAATTAGATCGTCTGACGTCATCAGCCGTATAATTACCGGTCGGGTACTAACAGATCAAGACCTCAGATCAGAGACATGAGATGCGGCCTGGAGTAAGGCTTGACCTCCTCCGACTGATTTGATTTACTCAACTCGATCTGCATAGATAGCCTAGTACTTTCAGTAAGACAACTCCCGATCGGTCCTTCGGTACTCTAAACATGAAAGATGGGACTCTCATCGCAGCTCGTCTTCCTCATCAAAACTCGGGCCAGGCGCCACACCCAAACAGTCATCCTGAACTGGTCGTAGCTAAACTCGGGTGGGACAGAAGGCACTAGGTGACAACAATGTCAGAGAATCGTAACCGCCTGTCAGGGAATAACTGACATATGTTAGGAAATATTCCAATGGTCTGCTGTCATCTACGAATAGAACTTTATCTCAATCCATAAGAGGTCCATCACCCGACAGGCTCTGACACCCAACATTCTCTGATATCGGTCAGACTCCAAAGATACGCATGGTCATATAAAAAGGGAGATCCTCTCCCTTGAGCAGCTACGCATACATTCACATTTATCTTCTACAGTTTTTTCCCTTCGTATACTGTTCTTCTGGGGAAAAAGTACTTGACTTGAGCGTCAGGGGATCTGCGCCGAGGACTTTTTCTCTGATTTCTGGTCTATAATGCTCCGTGTGCTTGTTTGAGTGTGCACAGAGCCCAAGTACCGCCGGTTTAATCGCCGTTGTCCGTCAATCCCACGTGAGGGTTTTTGTCATGTCCATATCCTTGATGATTGCGAGTCTAATTATTTAATTGTGTTTTCATTTGCATGTTAATAGGATCAATATTATTCCATGGAAATTGTAAATCTGTTTATATATATATATATATATATATATATATATATATATATATATATATATATATATATATATATATATATATATATAGACTTCCGATAAAATTTTAGTCCCATTTCATAATTAAGTTCCATATTTTAAAACTCTTCGTATAATAAACCTTTTTTTTTCCTTTTAAAAGCTTCCTAGGGCTAGTGGACCTAGGTAATCCATATAATTGGCATATATAATGTTAATTATATTTGAGAGGTAGTATTATTGATTCATATTGTTCTACCTATTGGTAAATCTGAAAGCTCAAGCTCGCCTTGCCGTTGTACAATGGCCGGGGGCAATGATTGCCTATTAAGTAATCTAAAGTTCGATAGTGGAGCAGTAGATGAGCAATTGGAAGGCCACTTCCTAATACTGCAACACTAGCAGTGTTGATCATGCAACGTCCCAACAAAATTTAATAGAAAAGGTTGACAAGTGGTGAAGCACATAAAAGCCACTCTAGAAAGTAGAAACATGCATGCTTATGTACACCACTACGATCCCTTGTACTCCACAACTCGACACTAACAAAGCCAATCTCTATAAATATTCCAAAAGTTGAAAGGGCAATTATAGAGCTTAGTAAAAGAACAGGGACATGGATCTGCTTTTGCATGCCTTTTGAATTCGCTGTCGTTTTGTCACTGCAGCGACCTCAAATCCATCCGTCGACTGACGAATGGCACAGAGACTGCAGTCCAACGCCGACGCCCAGGAAATCCCTGGTCTCTCCTCCGAGGAAGTCTTTCAGCATGCTCGCGTGATTCTGAGAGAACAGCACTCCGTCGAATTTGCTGCCATCGGCCGTGCTCTGGCACCTGTATGGTGATGGCTCAAAGCTCCCTGCAAACCCCATGCTCGAGGTCACCCCAACCTGCGCCGCCTTCTGCAGCAACGCCGTCGCCGACATATCCGGCGCCGGCGGGTGATGCAGAGAGGCGGCGGCGAACAGCGCAGGCGCGCTCGCCGATAAATCGACTGCACTGTTGGAACTGCTTGCGGTCGGCAAAGCGGAGGTAGTGAACTCCGACGTACTCAGTTGGAACTTGTTGCTCTGCATCCAATCGAATCGCCTCGGGTTCGAGCCGATGAGGTCGCCGTACAAAGTGGAGGCGCCGGCGACAAGTCCCGTGTCCAGAAATTGATTAATGCTGGCAGCGTTAGGCTTAAACTGAGTTGGAGGCGTGAGATGGGGGAACGCGTTTGGATTTGCGTTTAAACCCTGTTGGAGAAGAAGGTAGTCGGCGCTTCCGGCAATGGAGGCGGCGTTGGTCACTCTCGCGGTCTCTTCCGCTAGAGCGTCGCAGAAAGCCCTGTGTGTTATGAAGCTGTCCCTCCTGCGATCAAGATGACAAACTAGAGTTTATTCAATTCGCCATGCCCGTAAAATTGTGAACAGGGAAATTTCACTGGAACAGGGAATTAGTGACGGCATTGTTGTCATCATCGCACTCCGACGAAGCGCAGCGGAGTCGATTACAGTTTATATGTTAAAGCAGCGAGAAATTTGGCAAATCGAAATTGATGCATGCATGCCTGGAGAAGAGGACGCCGCAGTCGCAGCGGTACTCCCTGGTGCCGCAGGTCTTGGCATGCGCCTTCCAGTCCGACTGAACCGCGTACTTCTTGGAGCATTTCTCGCACTTCCACTTCTTCTCCCCGTGCTTCCGGCAGAAGTGCTTCTTGATCCCGGTGAGGTCGCCCAGCGCCCGCCCTGGGTTGTGGTGCACGCAGCTCGGCTCCGGGCACACGTACACACGCTTCCGCGGGGCCGCCCGATCGCCGCTCCTCTGCTTCAGCCTCCACGGCAGGTTGTGGCCGCGCCGGTGCAACTGCAGGTTCTGGTCCCGCTGAAACCCCTTCCCGCATATCTCGCACAGGAACCGGTTCGTCGCCAGCAGCGTCCGCGGCGACAGCGCGATCACCTCTGCCTCAGGATCTACATATCAATTATTCAATCGATCGATATATCTTCTGATGTATGTATATAACTTCCATTGTAATTTGTCAACGATGCTAATTGGCCATTATATGTATATATACCTGGTGTTCCTGGCAGGCTTCTCTTCTTCTTGACGGCAGGAACAGGAGGAGGCATCTTTGAGACTGCTTCTGCAACTCCAGCCATTAATACCTGTAAATTGATTGCCTACGGACAATTGCCAACTTTCTCGCTTGTATTTATGAGCGAGAGGAAGACATTGTTGTCCGATGTGCATACCACAAGGATCTCTCTCTCTCTCTCTCTCTCTTCATCGACAACTGAATTATTAAATTGTTCGAGGCGTAAAAGGCTAAGTGGACTGTGACACACACATGCAAAAAAATACAGAGAAAGATTCAACTTTTCAAGGGGAGAAAAGCTTGGACTTGTTGCCTTTCTTCTCATCCTGAATCATTGTTCCATCATTCGGTTTGCAACTGCTTTATTTCTAAAACGAGTTTTGAACACAGGAATTTTTTGACGATTTCTTCTGAAGATCTTACGAACCTGTCCTTCTCTGATTTGGATTGCAAAAAAGATTTTAGAGCTAGGGAAAGACTTTGAACGACCATTAATTTCCCAAGTCCAAGGCATAAATTAAGGGAAAAGATTTATGATTAATAAAGTGGGGACAGACAAGCATGGTCCTAGGGTTCCTGGGGACACATGCTACCACCATACAGGTCGTAGAAATCCATGGCTACACGACGGAAAATAGGACAGACAAGGAATAATTGTCCATGAATGAAGCCGTTCAAGTTACAAGCTAACTGAAGCCAGATCTAATTACTGGAGATTGCTTCAATTGTTTCAAGTTAAGATTTCATTTTTATTCGTTTGATTCTCCCTGACAGAAGCAGACACACATAAATTAGGGAATAGAAAAGGGAAGAGGCTGCATGGAAGCAGTAGATATTGTTGAAGCATGCGAAGATATCAAGTTGTTTTTTCATGTGATGTCTACAGTGGGCCTTGGTTTGCTTCAAAGGCTTTGGAGTTTAGCATTTGAAGGCTTGTAAAGGTACAGGATATTCCGTTCTTCGCCCGAGGCACGGCAGCTAATTTCACCATGCACCAGATTCCCCTGCAGGGAGGTAGAATTAAGTAGAGATGGCAAGAGAGTGATAGGGTGTATTGGTCTCTGATCTTGTCGTCAACCGTTTGGGGAAAAGAGAGATCTTGGCATCAAAGGCATGTTTGTTTGCTTGAACATTTGGTACGTGGGTACATTTAGAATTATATATATATATATATATATATAAATTAATGTTATTATGTTTTTTTTTAAAAAAAAAAACTTCCTCTCAAATTGATGTATAAATGTTTTACTTGTTCAACTTGTCTAAAAACTTAGATATTCCTTTAATATAAATCCAATCTTTGGTAGTTAAAGTCTTTTTATTTAGTTTCTCCTTAATAAAGAACCTATCTATCTCGACAAAATTTTTATATTCTTGTTGAATTTATTTAGTTTCTCCTATTTCAACCTTACCAAGTTAAATTCTTGTCTTATCTAGTATATGGCAATGTTCTAAAAAGCACAAAGCGTCGAGTCCAAGCTGCAAGCTTTATAAGCTTAAACGAGCTTAGGACGATTTTAAATGTAAAAAAATATTTTTTATTTTTAAATAAAATTTAATTATTTTAAACAAATAAATAGATAAAATAATATTCAAACATAATAAATTAAGGTTCATTCATAAATTTCTCATATTTTTAGAAAGGTAAAAGTCACAAAGTTTATAATATCTAGTAGTTTTCATAATAAAAGAACATAAAAAATTAGATATTATCTAATTCCTTATCTGATTCTAATTCGATCTCCTCAACTTCATTCATCTCATCTTCTGCATTATCCGTTACAAACTTATTTTCATCGGGCTCCCCTATAATATTAGCATTAGTGTCTCTTGTTGGCTATAAAGTGTCAATCTCCACCTCAATTTTATCATCACAATCCTCAACTATCTAAGATTGTGCCTTGCTACCATCACGTGCAAGTAAATTCTCTAATTTATCCTTCCCCTTCTTCTTGTTCATCAATCTTGCATTAAATTGAACATGAACTAGATTATTCATCCTTGTAGTATCTAGTCTATTCCTTTTCTTGGTGTGTATCTACATAAATAAAAATACAAAAAGTTAAGAGTAATTTATAAATTATTATACAACTATCAAATTAAAATATAATAAGACAATTAACAATATTTTATCCTTTCTAAGACACTCCAAATCCTTTCACAGTCGGATGAATTAGTAATTAAGTCAAGGATCCTCTTTCCATCACTTTTAAAGTTAGTGTCTCATTGCCATAGAAATCTAACCAACTTATTGGAAAATATTGAAAAAGAGACAAAATATGATAATAATAATATATTAATATGAAAGGAAATCAAGAATAATGTCAACATCCTGGATTGTAATTTTGATCATTAATATGACATCCACTTATTACTAGCTTCTTCCCAAAAGCACCTTCTTTCTGATGTACTTTTGCAATTCAATATTTATCACATGATGTTGCATTTGAGCTTCGAGAAAGACCTTTTCAACCCAAACAATCATATTATCCGTTATCAAAGGATCATTTTTTATACTTTGATTCTTGAAGAAGTAATATGGATTTAAAAGATAAGCCGTGGTATGAAGCGGACCATCAAGATAACCCTTGCTTTTGGAATCAATAATGTTAAAATTGGTAAATAATCATTCTCTTTTTTGAATGTTTTTCAATTTTCCTTTTTTGCATTCAATGTCTCTCCATACACAAAACTCATGAATGGTTTCTCCTCTCCATCAACAAGTCTAAGAACTTTTACCAATGGAGTGAATATCCACCAACACAAATCCATCGAGTTCCAAAAATCATTTGAAACAACAACATCAAAAGCCTCTTTCCCCTTTTTATTCCTAGACCATTTAGTCTAATCCCATTCATTGCTAGTCATCCTATTTCTCAACTCTAGCTTCTTGTCTAGCAAACTTTATAATGTTAGGAAAGAGCTTGCAAGTTGCAATCTAGTGACTCCTAGCCTATCTCTCTTTTTATAAATTTTCTCATCAATGCCAAAGTCTTGTGGTGTGCATAAATGAAAATAATGAAAGACTTTGCCTTTTTGATCACTCCATTAAACATAGGAAGTTTAGCAATTCCTTCAAGCATAAGATTTATTGTGTGAGTCATGCATGATGTCCAAAATATATTTGGTCTTTCTAATGCTAACAGTTTTGCGGCTGCCATATTATTTGAAGCATTGTCAGTCACAATTTAAACCACCTTTTGAGGCCCAACCTCAACAATACATGCATTAATATAATCAAATATGTATTGGGCAGTGTGAGCATCATTTGAAGCTTCCTTCGATGAAATAAAAGTGGTACCCAATTTACAATTCATACATAAATTCATGATGCTTCTTCTTTTTCTATCGCTCCAAGCATCTGTCATAATAGAACAACCATTATTTTTCCATTCTTCTTCTTGCCTTTTTAGAGTTTCTTTTGTTCTTTCTACCTCTCCTGTTAAAAGTGGCTCTAGTAGTTGGTATTGAGAAGAAGGGATATAACCTTGAACCATATTAACCTAAAGCCTCAACAAATCTTTTAAAACTATCATGCTCAATTGCATGGAAAGGAAATCCAACTTCATAGACCCATCTTGCCAAATATTGATGGACTTCAAGTAATCTTTTCTTAGCAACATCATTAATATTTTGTTGCCTCATTTTCTTACTTGCATTGATGAACCTTTTCTTGCTTTCTTGCTTTCTTAGCGACATCATCTACTTTAATTGACTTTGCAAATTGGTCAATGTGTCATACATTGATGAACCTTTTCTTTCTTTCTTTCTCAATGATAGCTATTTCATCATCTTCCTCCTCTCGAGAATTCAAAGTCATAACCACGTCATCCATTATCTTAGATTGATTCAAAACCTTCTCTAGCTTCTTAGACTTGTTGTCCTCAAGTGCCGAATGACATTTTTATTTTTGTTCTTCGGTTACCCTCCCATATGATTTCACACATTTTCCTTTGATTCCCGAAATATGGATTTTGTGCCTATATATTCCACCCTTTGTAACTTTACCACACAAATATATTTAACAGAGTTAGGATTTGTTGGATCTATAAACACAGTCATCTCCCATCCAACATCCCCAAACTCTTTTTTCAATTCACTGTCTTTAGAATTAGAGTTAGATGTCATCAAAGAATCATTTTGTTTCATTAATCCCTACGAAATACAAGTCCAATTGACCATCTGCTCACAATCCAAATTTCTCCAAATAAAAGACAATTAGCTTAAACTTAAATAAATTATCAAATATCAAACTGGATGAGAAGTTTCAATAAATGATAATTATTTAAGTTTAGGTTAATACATTGGATCTAACTTAAGTCATAAGTTTGCAAGGCAAGAGAAGTCTAAGAAGATCGATGACCAAATTCTTGGCAAGAAGAAATTCTTACTAGTCGAAAGACAGGATGCAAGGAAAGAGAAGTCTAAGAAAGTCAATGACTGAATTCTTGGCAAGAAGAAGTCCTTATAAATTGGAAGACGAGATGTAAGGCAAGAGACGTCTAAGAAAGTCGAGGATCAGACTCTTGATAAAAGTTTGGAACCTGAGCAGATAGTGAGATCGGATGCTAGAATAGATGAAGACCCGAAGATGAGGAAGCTCCAGGCACAACATCCAGGGAATAGGAGGTTCATCTGGCATGAGGTAATTGGTTTCAATTGAAAATGTGCTCGAGGGTTTAGGATTGAAAAACCCTATTTTAGGTGTACAACTCAATCTATTGGTAATCAAACTCGAGCACATAGTAGGTTTCCCAATCGATTAGACACTAGCCAATTGATTGGTGCAATAGATTGGGTAACTTTCTTGGGGAATACGGAAAGTTGTTGAATTGATCATACAATCGATTTGGCGTTGGCTAATCGATAACTATGATAATGAAGGGAAACTCCCCCTCAATATATGCACTCAAAAGAAATGGGCATGCCCCTATAATTCATAGAAACAAGTACACAATCAAGGAAGGGGTACTCTCCCTAAACCTATGGAACAATAGGGTACACCCATATGTATCACGCAAACAAACATGCAACCCCGTACCATATAAAACAAACAAGTTGGAGTACACCCCCACCAAAATATAATTCTATAAAAAAGACACATATGATATATCACACATAAATAGTAGCTACAATCCACCAAATATTTCATAGAAACTAAAAATATCCATAAAATAAGTGTTGACAACATATATCTGTAGGACCGTTGGGCCGGCTAGAAGGGGGGTTGAATAGCCCTGTAAAAATAAATAAAAGCAACCCTTCTCGAACTCTTAAACTAACACTTGTATAAAATTAGCTAAGCAGAAATACAAGAAAGAAACGAGGCACCGTGTTTGACTTGGTTACAACCGGGGAGGTTGTTAATCCAAGGAAAGTGATCGCACTAAAAACTCCTTCGGGCGGAGAAACCTCTTACACCGGTGAAAGCACAAAAACAGAAGCTAAACTAGAACAGTGAGCGCACAAGTGTTTGGAATGCTAATTACTGAGTTGATTCAAAGCTTCTGGACCAAGGCTATATTTATAGCCTTGGTCGGGGCGCCTGGAAGGGTTCCGAGTGCCCTGGGGGGATAAATTTTATCCCCCAACGTTCAGATCGAGTCAAAGCTCGATCCGGTCAAAAACTCAGGTCCGGGCGCCTGGAAGGGTTTCGGGCGCCCTGGACCCCAAAAGTCAACTCTGGTTGAATTTTTCGTCCGGGACCTCTGCTTCGCTTCAGTCCCGCCTCGGTCCGGGTCCTCCGCTCCGGATCCGCTTACTTGGGTGATCTCTGCCATCCAGAATAGGGCTCACCCGAACCCAACTTCCGGTCTTCTCGAGCAGGCTTCCCTCTGGCTTCTCGTCCCTCGGAATCGCTGCGTGTTTCCTTCTCGTCCGACGGCGTACTTATCCACAGTCTTCGTCCCTCGGACGCACCGCGTGCCGTCCTTCTCGCTAGCTACGTCTCTTGCTCCCCGAGTAATCTTCTGCTCCGGCTTTCGTACCTCGGAACCACCGCACGCTTCCTTCTCGTCCACCGGGGTACTCTTCCGCAGCACCTCATCCCTCGGACTGCCGTCCTTCTCGCTAGCTGCGTCTTCCGCTCGACTACCTGTGTTCCTAAGCTCCTGCACACTTAGACACAAGGTTAGAAACAAACAGGACCTAACTTAACTTGTTGATCACACCAAAACAACCTTGGGGTTCCAACAATCTCCCCCCTTTTGGTGTGATCAACCCAAATTAAGCTAGGGTTAAAATAGACATTTAAATAACATTAAGTAAATTAACTTAATTTGTAATTTAAGTGCAAACAGATAGAAAAGATAAAAAAAAATTAAATCTATCTACCTCCCCCTAGACTTATACTTTCCCTTCTCCCCCTTTGATCACAAAAAAAAATGGGGTTCCAAGAAAAACAATCTAAGGGTTAAAGATTTAGTAAATTTGAAAAAATATTTAAAAGAATTTCATAAAAACAATTTTAACTTTTTGCAAGAATTATTTTGAGAAATATTTCTAACTTAAAAAAATTTCTAAGTAAAGTTAAAAAAAAATCTGACTTAGGAAAAAAAAATTTCTAAGTAATTTGAGCATAAATTTCTAATTTCAGAAAATCTTTTAACTTAAGAAAGAATGATTTTTGAGAATTTTTAAGCACATTTTTAAAACACATGACTTAGTCAATTAAAAATATCTAAGTAAGTAAATTTTTAAATTGAAATAAAATGTTTTGAATAACCCTTTTTAAAGCACTAATTAATTCTTGTATTAATGCTTCATTAGTAATTTAATTAAACATTTATTTCAATATTTTGGCTTCCAGGTCGTGGCGAGGCACTAGGCCTTCTTGGTTATTGGAGCAACAACCACTTCCTTGACAAAGTCTCATAAAGAAATTCTTTGTTTAATTTTCTCACTTAAAGTGCTAATTTTAATTTTAAAATTTAGTTTAAGCATGATTTAGGAACCCAATATAGGTTCCAACCTACTGGATTAACTAAAAATTTTTTAGGAACATATTTTCTAGGATTGTTCCTAATTTGTCCAGAGTGATATTTAAAGTACCAATTTAAATTATTAAATCTTCTAACATTGGTTTTAGATAAACATGCATGGTTTCTCAAGTTATCTACTTGAATTTTCAAATCATCATTTTCAAGTTTCAATTTTTCATTTGCTAGTTTTAATTTATCTAATTCTTCTAAGGGACAAGACTTAGCTAGAATTACTTTTAAATTTTTATTTTCACTTTCTAATTTGCAGCAGTCTTTTGTTAAAAGTTTAACGAACTTAAACATTTTATCGGGAGGAAGAGATCGTACCTGACTTACCTTGTCGATCTCGTTGTCCGTTTCTCCCCCTGAGCTGCTGCTTTCTTCCGATGTGTCTCCCCCTTCATCGATGCTCTCGATGCTCATTTCGGAAGAGCTTGAATCGTAGTCGTCATCTTGATGACTCGCCATCAGTACGAGTCTGGAGAAAGCATTGACTTCCGATTCGGACGATGTATCGTCCCACGTCGCCTTTAGGGCCTTTCGCTTTTGGATAAGCTTCTTGTCCTTGTTTTTCAGCTTGGGGCAGTTGTCCTTGACGTGCCCTTCTTCGTCGCAGTGGTAGCAGCGGATCGTTCTTCTCCTCTTTCCCTGCGGATGGTTAGTAGATCTGGATTTACAAAGTTTCTTGAATCTTCTTATCATCATTACCATTTCCTCGTCGTCGAGAGAGGATTCCGATTCTGGTTTGTCTCTCGAGGCTTTGAGGGCGACGTTGTTTTTAGGCTCCTTCATTCCTGCACATCTTGACTCATGCACTTCAAATGTTGAAAAGAATTCTTCTAATGAAATCTTTTCTAAATCTTTAGAAATGTAAAATGCATCTACTAATGATGCCCATTTGGTATTTCTAGGAAAGGAATTTAAAGCGTACCTGAGCGAATCTCGGTTACTTACCTTTTCTCTGAGATTCGAAAGTCCGATGATAATTTATTTTATTCTCGAGTGCAGATGCGCGACTGACTTATCTTCCCCAAGTCGTAGGCTGGTGAGCTGATTGCGAAGTAGATCTCTTCTGGCGAGCTTGGCTTCGGACGTTCCTTCGTGCAGCTCGAGGAACTTCTCCCAAAGTTCCTTTGCAGAGTTGTATTTACCGATCCTGTTGACTTCTTGAGGCGGAAGAACGCTTAGCAGATGGTACTCTGCTTTGTCGTTCGCCACGAAGTCGGCCTGCTCCTTTTTTGTCCATTTATCTATTTCCTTGTCCTCTGGAGCTTGAAAGCCAAGTTTCATTGTTAAAAATAATTCAATATATGTTGTAAGAAATACCTACATATGTTTTTTCTAAGAGGCAAAATCCCCTTCGAATTTCGGCGGGTGAATGCTTGGTCCAGCCATCTCGTTGCTTCGTTCGGCGGTTAGTCCTCCTGAAACGCCTTGGCTCTGATACCACTTGTAGGACCGTTGGGCCGGCTAGAAGGGGGGTTGAATAGACCTGTAAAAAAACAAAAGCAACCCTTCTCGAACTCTTAAACTAACACTTGTATAAAATTAGCTAAGCAGAAATACAAGAAAGAAACGAGGCACCGTGTTTGACTTGGTTACAACCGGGGAGGTTGTTAATCCAAGGAAAGTGATCGCACTAAAAACTCCTTCGGGCGGAGAAGCCTCTTACACCGGTGAAAGCACAAAAACAGAAGCTAAACTAGAACAGTGAGCGCACAAGTGTTTGGAATGCTAATTACTGAGTTGATTCAAAGCTTCTGGACCAAGGCTATATTTATAGCCTTGGTCGGGGTGCCTGGAAGGGTTCCGGGCGCCCTGGGGGGGATAAATTTTATCCCCCAATGTTCAGATCGAGTCAAAGCTCGATCCGGTCAAAAACTCAGGTCCGGGCGCCCGGAAGGGTTCTGGGCGCCCCGGTCAACTCCGGGCGCCCTGGACCCAAAAGTCACCTCTGGTTGACTTTTTCGTCTGGGACCCCTGCTTCGCTTCAGTCCTGCCTCGGTCCGGGTCTTCCGCTCCGGATCCGCTTACTTGGGTGATTTCTGCCATCTGGAATAGGGCTCACCCGAACCCAACTTCCGGTCTTCTCGAGCAGGCTTCCCTCTGGCTTCTCCTCCCTCGGAATCGCTGCGTGTTTCCTTCTCGTCCGCCGGCTTACTCATCCGCAGTCTTCGTCCCTCGGACGCACCGCGTGCCATCCTTCTCGCTAGCTACGTCTCTTGCTCCTCGAGCAATCTTCAGCTCCAGCTTTCGTCCCTCAGAACCACCGCACGCTTCCTTCTCGTCCACCAGGGTACTCTTCCGCAGCACCTCGTCCCTCGGACTGCCGTCCTTCTCACTAGCTGCGTCTTCCGCTCGACTACCTGTGTTCCTAAGCTCCTTCACACTTAGACACAAGGTTAGAAACAAACAGGACCTAACTCAACTTGTTAATCACACCAAACCAACCTTGGGGTTCCAACAATATCAAATAGGTACATAGAACTCGATTATATCATCACCAACCAGACGATAATCCCAACCGGATGATCAACATCACCCGAAGGATCAACAACCGAAGGAGTAACAATTACTAGAGGAGGGAAATGAGGAGGATGTCCCAACGTCTAAGAGCGCACTAGATCAGTTAAAGAAGTAATGCTTGTCTAAAGATCAATCTCTTGATGCCCAATAGTCGCAAGCTCTGTTCACATCTCAGCCATACCAAGGGTGTGATCCATTCATAACTCCTCAAATCGTGTATCTATGGTCTCCTTATGCTCAAGTACGTGGGATCGAAGATCATCATCCTCACCATAAGCATCATGCTCCTCATCACCCCCCCTAAGCAACAACATGAGGATCTCTATCTACCGAAGTAATAGGTGCCTGCCTTGCACCTAGCAGTCATGGTCTTGGCCCCTCACCTAACATATGACTATCAATCCATCTCAATCAACCTCTATGAGCCTCAATGTTGGTCAAGGAAAAGGATTGAGTTGAAATCCTAGAGTACATCTTCGTCATAGGTCACAATCTACCTCATGAAACATCGATGTCCAAGGACTTCAACCACTAAGTGATGATATGACCAGAAGACATATGAATGGTACCATGGATAGGCTTAGTGAAATGGATGGTAAAATAAAATATATTCAATGCTATATTGATGTCAAGAGTATTATAGAGAGTATAAAGCATGAAGAGATGGGGAGGTCGAATGCAAGCTAATGCCTGAAACACAATAGGTAGCAAGCAATTGATAACAACCTTGAATAGAGCATTGTTCTTAGTTGAAATCTCAAGAGGAAAAAAAGTGGTGATAGAATCACTAGGACCATCAGGATGGGGTCGATCGTAAAAATGCTGATACATGGAGGCTATAGTGATTGATATACGTTGATTATATATACTTTTATGCATATTTTGATGCACATCTACTTATATTTTATGAGCATAATCTATGTTTATTACACTATATTTCATTATAATATCATATTTCCACTCCTTTTAGTTTAGAGATCTGCTCTTGCATATTTTGTAATAACAAGAACACTTTTGGAGTGGAAACGCACTAAGGAGAAGCATGTGGAAAAGAGAGCAGAGCAGGGTCATGCCTCTTACCCTGAGTACAACTAGAACATGGTTGTACCCCCAGGTTGTTTGATCCCCGTGGTTGTTTTGATGTGATTGACCAAGTTAGGTTAGGTCCTGCTTATTATTTGATCACTGTGTCTAAGTGTGCAGGAGCTTAGGAGCGTAGGAAGTCGAGTGGAAGACGTAACTAATGAGAAGGATGGCATGGGAAAGGAGCCGACGGGCTCGGTGCGTCCGAAGGATGAGAGAACTGCGGAAGAGTACACCGGTGCACGAGAAGAACGTGCACGGCGTTCGAGGGACGAGAAGTCGGGTCGGAAGCTTGCTTGAGGAGAAGGTCAGAAATTGGGTTCGGATGAGCCCTATTTTGATTGACCGCAATCACCTAAACATTCGGAGCCTCGGAATAAGAAAACAAGTCAAAAGGAGCTGGAAATGCTAGCTGGAGGCGCCTTCAACGAAGTGCTGAAGGTGCCTGCGCTGACTATAGTCTTGGAGGCGTCTCACATACCTTGAAGGCGCCTCAAGCTTGTCAGAGGCACCTCAAGGGCATTGGAGGCGCCTCAGACCCAGTCTAGTGATCGTTTTCGCAGATGGACAAAGTTTTATCCATCTACTCGGCTGGAGGTGCCCTCAACCTCGTTGGAGGCACCCTCAAGGCTTGAGATAAGTTTTCTAAGAGCTATATAAAGGCCCCTGGAGCTAGGAAAATAATTAATCAACTCTAAATCAATTCCTAGCAACTTGTAAGAGCTTTTAGTGTGTAAAAGGCTTCTCCGCCTTCAGAGAAGAAGACTTTTTCTAGTGCGCCTATTCAACCACCTTGCATTAATAACCTTCTTGGTTGTAACCAAGTCAAGTCTTTGAGTCTTCTTTCTTTTCTTTTATTGTTGTTATTTCTTTTATTATTGTTGCTAATTTTTGAGTTGAAAGTTTGAGGAGGGTATTCTTTATTTGTAGGCAATTCACCCCTTCCCTCTTGTTGGCCCCGCTGCACCAACAAGTGGTATCAGAGCCAGACCGCCTTAGAAGGACTGACCGTCGACTGAAGCACAAAGATCAAGACGATGGCCGCAACAAGCATTCAACCCTCGAAATTTGATGGAGACTTCGCTACATGGAGAAGAAGAATGGAGGTATTTTTTAAAATGGATTTTGGCATGCTTCTAACTATGAAATTTGGTTTTACAGCTCCAAAAGACAAAGAAGAGTATTAGTGGACGAAGAAGGAGCAAGCCGATTTCGTGGCCAACGGAAAGGTGGAATTTCATCTGCTCAACGTTCTGCCACCCCAAGAGGTAAGTCGGATTGGAAGCTACGACTCCGCCAAAGACCTCTGGGAAAAATTCCTGGAGCTCCACGAAGGCACCTCAGAAGCGAAGTTAGCAAAGCGGGACATCCTCCGTACTCAGCTTACGAATCTCTGGATGAACAACGGCGAAAAGGTAGCACAACTCCAAGCGAGAATCAAAGAGTTGATAACTCAGCTAAAAAACCTTGGAGAATCAGTAACAAACTGAGACTCAATTTGGTACGTGCTCAATGCTTTCCCAAGGTCTCCAGAATGGGTGTCCTTAGTAGATGCATACTACATCTCTAAGGACCTTGAGGTAAGTACTTTAGAAAGTTTATTTTATACATTTGAACTTCATGAATCTCGAATTACAAAGCCTAAACAAGTAGAGAAGCCAAATCTCAATATTGCCCTACAAGCCGAAAAGGACGATCTCGACTCTGAAGCGTCGATTGACGAGTCTGAAGTGACTCTATTGGTAAGGAAGCTAAATAAATTTATTAAAACTAAGAAAATTTAGATCGCAGTTAAAAAGGCATCAACGCAGCAAAAGGACAGTTCGTTGCTACAACTGCAACGAGGAAAAACACATCAAGGATGACTGCCCAAGAATGAAGAAAAGGGACAACGAGAAGTTTCAAAAACCGACGTCCTCAAAGCGAAAAAGTCTGAAGGCTACATGGGATGAATCATCATCCTCAGAATCAGAAGTCGAAGCCTTCTCAGGATTAGCACTGATGGTCAACCATCTTTTCGAAGAAACTAGCTTGGAAATGAGCATAGATGAAGGGGGAGGATCATTAGAAGAAGAAAGCTGCGATGAAGGGGGAGCATCAGAAATAAAGGTAAGTGAGGTACGTAATCTAACTCCCAAGCAGTCCTTTCAATTCATAAAAGTTCTCACTAAAGACCTAGTTAAATTAGAAAACGAGAATAATGAGTTGAAGTTAAACTTAGCAAAAGCATGCCCACAAGAAATGTACGATAATTTAAAATTAGAAAATGAGAAATTGAAAAATGAAATTAAAAAATTGAAAAATGATTATGCATGCTTAGATAAATTTCCAAAATCAAAACTCAAGTTATATGGAAAATTAAACTGGTACATTAGAAAACATCAGGGACAACTTAGGAAAATTCTCAAAAGTTATGTACCCCCTAAGCTCTTGATTAATCCAGTAGGAAGGAACCTTTACTGGGTTCCAAAATCTTTTCTAGACTAAATATTTTTTTGCTTAAAGCTTTCAGTGAGAAAATTAAACGTTAAAATTTCTTTATGAGGCTTTGTCTAAGGAAGTGGTTGTTGCTTCAATAACCAAGAAGGCCTAGTGTCTCACCTCGACTTGGAAGCCAAAATATTGAAATAAAATGTTTAATTAACTTTCTGGTAAAGCATTAAAATTAGGATTAAATAGTACTTTAAAAAGATTTTCCAAATATTTTTTAAATAATTTTTTCAAAAATATTTGTATACTTAGAAAAATGTCTCATGCATAAATTTTTACTTAGAAAAAATTCTAAACTAATATTTCCTAAGGTAAAATTTCTTCTGAAATTAGAAATTTCTGCTTAAATATTTTTTGAAAATTATCTTACCTAAAGTTTAATTTAGAAAATTTTCAAAAGAAGTTATCAAAATTATTTAAAAATTGACTAAGTTAAAATTGTTTTTAACTTAGAAATTATTTTGAAAATGATTTCTTTTAAAACTTGAACTTTTCTTTAGAAAACTTCTACTTGATAGTTATAACCCCCATTTTTTTTTGCTGTGATCAAAGGAGGAGAGATAGGAACAAGTTAGGGAGAGTTAAAAAATTTCTTTTTTCTTAGTGTTGCAAATTTTATTATTGCAATCTTTATGCTCAAACTGTTAGTTTAGTAATTTCTGTAAATTACTATTTGTCTATTTTTTCCCTAACTTGAACTTGGGTTGATGCACATCAAAAAGAGGGAGATTGTTGATCCCCGTGGTTGTTTTGATGTGATCAACCAAGTTAGGTTAGGTCCTGCTTGTTATTTGATCCCTGTGTCTAACTGTGCAGGAGCTTAAGAGCGCAGGAAGTTGAACGGAAGACGCAGCTAGCGAAAAGGATGGCACGGGAAAGGAGTCGACAGGCTTGGTGTGTCCAAAGGACGAGAGAGCTGCGGAAGAGTACACCGGTGGATGAGAAGAACGTGTGCGGCATTCGAGGAACGAGAAGTCGGGTCAGAAGCCTGCTCGAAGAGAAGGTCAAAAATTGGGTTCGAGTGAGCCCTATTTCAGTTGGCCGCAATCACCCAAACATTCGAAGCCTCGGAAGAAGAAAACAAGTCAAAAGCAGCTGGAAAAGCTAGCTGGAGGCGCCTTCAACGAAGTGCTGAAGGCGCCTGCGCTGACTACAGTCTTAGAGGCACCTCCATTACCTTGAAGGCACTTCAAGCTTGTTCGAGGCGCCTCAAGGGCATTGGAGGTGCCTCAGACCCAGTCTAGTGACCTTTTTCGCATATGGATAAAGTTTTATCCATCTACTTGGCTGGAGGAGCCCTCAACCTCGTTGGAGGCGCCCTTAAGGCTTGAGATAAGTTTTCCAGGAGCTATATAAAAGCCCTTGGAGCTAGGAAATTAATCAATCAACTCTGAATCAATTCCTAGCAACTTGTAAGAGCTTTTAGTGTATAAAAGCCTTCTTCGCCTTCAGAGAAGGAGACTTTTTCTAGTGCGCATGTTCAACCGCCTTGGATTAACAACCTTCTTGGTTGTAACCAAGTCAACTATCTAAGTCTTATTTCTTTTCTTTTATTGTTGTTATTTCTTTTATTATTGTTACTAATTTTTTAGTTGAAAGTTTGAGAAGGGTATTCTTAATTTGCAGGTAATTCACCCTTCCCCTCTTGTCGGTCCCGCCGCACCAACACAGGCATGGCAGTGTGGCAGTTCCTATGGTTGACAGCTTCAAGCCGTGTGGATTCACACGACCGTGTGAGGCAACCAAAGCTCAACTTCATTGTAGTCGTGCCAATTGGTACAACCATGCCTATCTCCCAGAGACCAACTTCACTGGGGCCATGTGATTCTACATGGTCATGCATCACATTCTAGCGACCAATAGGCTTTGGTCGTGCCAAAGGGGCACGACCGTGGCATAACCCATGGTAGGGTCATGCCAACCTATAAAAAGGGGTTTCTTGCCCCTTTTCAAGAATCTTAGATCTTGGGAAAGTGTTCTCCCCCTTGAAGGAGCCCTAGGCTTCATCTTCATCGATCTTTACTGATCTATCCACCTTTGGATCAAGGGAATGCCTCCAAGGATGTCATGCTTTAAGGATAAACATTCTCTTCTCTCTCAATCTATATTTTGGGTTGTAAATGTTATATTTATTGTCTCTTTATTATAACTCCCTTGCAATGGAGTAGATATGTAGATTTAGTATGTAGGAAGTAGTTATATTATGATGTTGATGTATGAACTTATATTTGGATATTTCCCTATGCAATGATGTGTTTAATACTTGTTCTATGTGTTATACCTTTTATATTTTTGACGAAATGTGTGAATGGTGTAAACATATAGACATGAGAGGTTTGTCTCTATGTTAAGGTTACTACTAAACTGGATAACTGAGGGATCCTTAGTGATAGATGATACTCATTCAATCGAACATATTATGCCCTTAGTGATAAAGGGCATCGATACTTACCCACAAGAGAGTCAAAAGATCTTAACATAGGGACTAATTATTATTAGGGCATTCTAATTGAAGTGGATTCTCCAGTGCTACTGTTAGGAAGTGACTGTGTAATCTAGAAACGTATAACACGGAGGGGGGGGGGGTCATAGTGCAGGAATTCCCTCTTAATCGGACTTCTCTACTTAATGGCGTTAGAACTTAGGTTGACTCTCCAGTGCAACCTATGCAGGGGTTATGTTAGGCTTTAGTTAGAATCCCTACATGAGTGTAACCATAGAGTTAGGTAAATGAATAATGAATAAGGACATTAACTAGAATCGTAACGAAACTAAAATCCTAGCATCTATCATCCACCCCCTTCCAAGATCGTCTCTTATTCCTTCTCTCTCTTCTTCTCCTTAATCTTTCTCTTACTCTCCCTTTTCTATCCAACTTTTCATTTGTCTAGGTAATTCACTGTGCAAAATTAACTAGTGCTTAATTAACAACCCTCGTGGGATCGATATTTTTATTACTTAACAACAACCGTGTACTTGTAGTTCGTAACAATGATATATTCAAAGGTGGAGGAAAAACAATGTAGGATAGAAAACAAAATCACTAGAAGAAAGACTACACTCTAAAAACTCCTGAAGGAAGTCAGGAGTGAAGTTGAGATTGCGTTTAGCAATGTGGGTACAATATTGCATAGGAGACCTAACTAAATGTAATTTGTCATAGAACTCAAACACTAATGCCTCATTAATGTTGTATTCACAATAAACAATGGACTCTAGTTTGTAATATTCAATTAGCATAATGATATCAGAATAGTTTTGACGAAAGAATTATTGTCAACATGCAAAAATAAGTTTGAAACTATTCACAGCAAATGCATGTCGAAAGGCAACATTTAGAAAGCGATAGTCAGTTGGTGGTGTAGGTCTGGATGAATCCTCACCAGGCTCACGCTGCTTTTGCTTTTTTCCTAAAGAGTAATCAATGATGAATGCATCAACAACGCAAGAACAGAAAAACAACATGATGGAGGATGCATGAATGAGATGGAAAACAAAAACGATTAGCAAATATTACATGAAGAAATAAGCAATAGAAAGAAATTAAAGTAGGGTTTAGTGATTTACTTTGTTGATATTGGTGCTCAGGAAGATGAAGGAAGGTGAATGGACTAGGAGAGAAGGACAGATCAACACAGGTTCACCAGAGGACAATATCATTGGCATCCAAGTGGACAATATCATACATACTATTATTGAGATATTTAGAAATTCCTTCAATCCTAGCAATAAAAGATCCATTGGCACCCAAGTGATTTTTTTCCTATGGGATGATTGACGAGCTCCCAAGCTTGGTTCTTCTACAAGGATATCATCTCTTCATTCATCGTGGCTTTCTATCTTGAATCATTTAAAGCTTCCAACATACTATTAGGTATATCAACAATAGATAATTGATTAACAAATGTGTAAACACATAATGGCTTATGAAATATTTTACTTTATTAGATAATTGAGGTTCGTATACAGATTTTGTAATCCCTTTAGTAAAACATTGTGGTAATTATCTTGTGGATGTCTCAAGGAATATCCTTAGAGAGGATTGGTTTGGTGTATGAATTGGGAGAGATCTATACTTAAATTCGGTTTTAGAAGTTTCTTGGCCATTTTTATGCTCATTCCCACTTATATCCATGTTTTGACTACTAGTTTTCAACTCATCCACTTCTATGCTTATTGTGTTGTTATGTAGGGTGACACCACTTAGATCCAAGTTTTAATCACTAGGTTATAACTCATTCACTTCTATAATTATTTTGTCATTGTGTAGGAGATCACTACTTATATTCAAATTTTTACAACTAGATTCGAACTCATCCACTTCAAATCTTAGTGTGTCTTTGTGTACATAGGGTATTACCACTTAAATTCAAGTTTTAACCAATAGGATCTAAATCAATTACATTTCTATTAGATCCTTCTGCCATATCTTCCTTAAGGTTGTATACAAGAGTCTAAATTTCATTAGGATACTTGCCATGAAATACATACTTAGAGAAATACATTGTATTTTCATGAAAAAAAAACATTAGCCATTTAGTAGGGGATGACTATACATATTTCTTTTTCGATGAATAATGATCCTGTCCGGAAGCTGAGTCAGATGGAAGGGTCAACGATGAGGGTAAGAATGTTGATGGGGAGATGACTTGGAGCTAAAACTTGAAGATGCGTTGCTTGCTTCGAATCTCCACGCGAGAGGCGGGAATATAAGATTAAAAATGGTATTCATAGACCTGCGCACACCACCAAGAGAGCACACGAGAGCATTAGGGCCAGAACTAGGGAAGGGGTCCTTAATGCAGGCACTTCAATGCTCAAATCAGAACCAAGACAGAGTGAAAAGTGTAGGAAGAAGATGAATGGTAGATTGTAGTAGATGCGTGTGTGTACTCGTACTTGAACCTTTTTATACTTCCTCTCATAACCTCCACAATAATGAAGTGTTAAAGAACATCAGTTGTCAGAGTATGTCAGCTAAGGAAGGATGTACGGTGAAATTCCATTGGGTAGAAGAAGGTTTTGTAGTATGTATGTAGCAGAGTATCAAAATATTTCCTAATGAATAGTCATTATTCTCTCACAGGTGGTTGAAATTTCCTAACAATGTTGTCTCCTGGCGATAGTCTGACCGGCATTGGGGATGACTGGGTATATGCTGGGTCGTACCTCTGAGAAGCGAGGAGCTAAGTCCAAGGGATCCAACCGACACTGGGACCGACTGGGTTTATGCAGGGTCGTGCCCCTGAGAAGCAAGAAGTTGAGTTCTAGAGATCCGATTAGCACTGGGACCGACTGGGAGTATGCAGGGAGCCATGCCTTTAAGAAGCGAGGAGCTGAGTCTTGGAGATCCGACCGTCACTGGAGCCGACTAGGAGTATGTTGGGAGTCATGCTTATGAGAAGTACTGAGAAGTGGGGAGCTGAACTCTGGGAGTCCGACCGATGCTATGGCTAACCAGGAGTAGACTGCAAGTTATGTACATGAGTACTGAGAAGCAGGGAGCTGGCCCCTGGGGGTCCAACCGATGCTATGACCAATCGAGAGTAGACTAGGAGTAATGCTCATGAGTACTGAGAAGTGGAGAGCTGGCCCCTGAGGGTCCGACTGGCGCTATGGCTGATCGGGAGTAGACTGAGAGTCATACCCAGAGTATTAAGAAGTGTGGAGTTGAGCCCTGGGAGTTCAAACTGTTAGGATCGATGGACGCGGCTAGAGAGAGGGGGTGTGAATAGCCGCCCCAAATCGTTCGTTTATTTCTACAAATCAAGGTTAGCACAGCGGAAATAAACAATAGAAACGATAACGGAGAATAGCAAACCTCAAACTCATCGATGTAACGAGGTTCGGAGGTGATACTCCTACTCCTCGGCGTTTCCGTAAGGTGGACGAAGCCTATCAATCCGTCGGTCGATGAGTCCCCGGAAAACCGGCTAATAAGAACTCCTTCTGGGTGGAGAAACCTCGCCACAATGTCTTGCAACAGCAAGATAAATAGGAGTACAAGAATACAACAGGAAACTAAGTACAATACAAAAATGTAATAACCCTAGCTTGCCTTCTTGTCAACTGGATGAAGCAGCAGCTTCAAGCGACGCCTACAACAGCAGGAACCAGCCGATGAAGCTCACACGAAGCTTCAAGCAGAAGCGAGCTCAGCAAAGCTCAAATCACAGCAGTGAAGAAGAAGAAGCAGAAGCTTCGGACCAGAAGAAGAGTAAGAGAGAGACTCCACTGTAGAAGCCCTCAGCCCTTTTATACCTGCATCCACCTGCGAGGAAGAAGCCAGAAGACAGTAGAAGACAGAAGACCGTTGTGAGCCAACGGATAGTTCTGGACCGATCAGGCTGAAGCCTGATCGGTCCAGGGCACCTCTGATCGGTCCTGGGGACCGATCAACATGCATGTCCCTTCCTTTTCTCCCGAACTTCTTGCCTTCTAATCGTTGTTTCCTGATCGGTCTGCAGACCGATCAGATAACACTCAGTAGGCTACTGTTTGGTTACTGATCGGTCACCAGACCGATCCAGATACCCAGTGTATCACTGGATCGATCAACTGATCGATCCAGAGCTTGGTTTTTGCCCAAACCAAGTCCCAAACCTTCCAAACTAACATCCGGTCAACCTTGACCTGTTGGTACATCATGCTTAGCATCCGGTCACTCCCTTGACCTGCTAAGACTCCCCACCAAGTGTCCGGTCAATCCCTTTGACCCACTTGGACTTTTCTCTTCGTGTCAAGTATCCGATCACTCCCTTGACCTACTTGACCTTCTCAACACCAGATGTCCGATCACCCTTGATCCATCTGGATTTTCCCTTGCCCGGCTTCACTCACCAGGACTTTCACCTAGCTTCACTCACTAGGGTTTTCACCTGGCTTCACTCACCAGGATTTCCAATCTGCCCGGCTTCACTCACCAGGACTTTCCAACTGCCTGGCTTCACTCACCAGGACTTTCCCACTGCCTGGCTTCACTCACCAGGACTTTCACCTAGCTTCACTCACTAGGGTTTTCACAACTGCCTGGCTTCACTCACCAGGACTTTCCCACTGCCTGACTTCACTCACAAGGACTTATCCGTCTGCCTGGCTTCACTCACCAGGACTTTCCACATCCGGTCCAGAGAACGAGCTACCGAGCCCTCTCTGACCTAGTCCGGAGAACGAGCTACCGAGCCCTCTCCGACTTCCATCCGGTCCAGAGAACGAGCTCCCGAGCCCTCTCTGACCACAGTCCGGAGAATGAGCTACCGAGCCCTCTCCGACTTCCCATGTGCCAAGCTTCCATACTTGGACTTCTCCGTGCCAAGTCTCCATACTTGGACTTTTCCCGTGCCAAGCTCCCTGCTTGGACTTTTCCGAGTCAGGTCAACTCACCTGGGGTTAACCAGGTCAACCTTGACCACGGGTTGCACCCACAATCTCCCAAGCTTGTATCCTTGTAAAACATCAAGATACAACTTTTCTGTTTACGTCAAACATTGTCAAACATAACTCGTCAAACATCAAAACACAACTCGAGTCAAGTCAACTCGAGTCTGGTCAACCAGGTCAACCTTGACCTAAGGTTGCACCAACACAAACGACACTATGGCCAACCGGGAGTAGACTGAGAGTCATTCCCATGAGTACTGAGAAGTAGGGAGCTAGGCCTTTGGGTCCGACCGACTCTAGGACCGACTGGGAATAGGCTGGGATCCATGCTTATGATAGGTGATTCATTTGGTCGCATGTACTTGACTCTGACCATCACCCCACCTTGAATTTAACTGCCACATCATCTTGACCTTTAACCATATATCATCTTTGGGGCCACTTATAACATGCCATATCAAATAACATATCCAACAATAACACATTTTAAGAGTTGAGGCATTAACTTACTATGTCTATGTTTGTGCCCACCTAAAGATATGAGGAAGTGAGTTTAAGACTATTGGAGCACCAATGACTTTGCATGTGAAAGAAGGGTGTTTTGAAGTTGATAGAACTAGATGGAACATACTTGATAAAATATATTATATAGAAAAAAGCTAAGGGATATGTGCGATAAGTGTCTATTACTCTCCACAGTTACTCCAGTAGCATAAGTGAAGCGCACATAAGCTCCAATAAGTGTATATTCTTACATTCAACCACATATTGTATTAAGGTGTATATGTTAGGACATGTGCAAGCTAAGGGATAAATAGCTTCAATCACATCGATAGATTTGTGACAGATTTACTATAGCAAATCACTGTTCAAAATTATTGTAGCATATTACTCTCCACAGTTACTCTAGCATAGTTACTATAGTAAACCCTAAAAATATCTCAAATTCTAAGTAAGAGATTTAGAGTCTATTGGTCGATTGATATACCCTATCAATCGATTAATTCTCATGTTTAGCATTATCAAGGTTGAATTCTCATCTTGCCTAGTATTTGGTTGACCATAACCTATAAACACTTCCTTTGTTTAGCATTGATCAACCTTGATCTGCTGAGACTTCTTATTTCCTAGCATCTAGTTAACCTTGAACCGCCGAGACTTCTTGTTACTTAGCATCCGGTCAACCTTGACTTGCCAAAATTTCATCATTGTCTAGCATCCGATCAACCTTGATATATTGGGAGTTCATTGTTGCCTGACATCCGATCTACCTTGATCTGTTGGGATTTTCTTATTACCTAGTATCTGGTCAATCTTGACCTGCTAGGACTTTATGTCTCATGTCAATTCTCTATTGGACTTTTCATTGCTTAGCATCCGGTCAACCTTGACTTACTAGAATTTCATCATTGTCTAGCATTCGATCAACTTTGATCTATCGAGACTTCATTGTTACCTAACATCCAATCAACTTTGATCTCTCAGGATTTCCTTATTGCCTAACATCCGATCAATCTTGACTTGTTAGGACTTTATTATCTCATGTCTCATGTCAAGTGTCTGATCAATCGTAATTCTCTTAGACTTTCTGTTGGGGATCTTGTATGGCCAGCTAGAAGGGGGGTGGATAGATGACGCCTCCAAATCAATCGCTTCCTAGGTATTCGTTAGTTGTATAGCGGAATAATACAAAAATAAATATGAATACAAAAGCTAAAGATAATAAGGAAAGAATAAGCAAACCAATACATGTCAATTTATGTGGTTCGGAGATAAAGGTTCTACTCCACGGTTGCCCGTAAGGTGAACGATCCCTATCCGTCGGTGGATTACTCCCTGGAAGACCTCCGACTAGCTCACGTAGCTCCTTGTGGGTGGAGAAATCTTACCACAACTCTCACAAGAACTCTTGAAAAGTTAGGGGACTGGTAGACTACTAATAGGGGTTAACCACCTCTATTTCGCCAGCCTTAACTAAGCTTCAAAGCCTTGGCTATATATGCCACGGGTTGGAAAATCCTGTCTACCAGTCGACTGCTAAAACCATCAGTCAACTGCTCTTTATGGATATTCGACCGTTACAACCCAATAACTCGATACCAATCGATTGGTGAAAGTACCAGTCGACTAATTCATACAAGCCGAGCAAACAGAAGCATTCTGTTCGCTCCCAATTGACTGCCCAGTCGACTGAACCAGTTGATTGATGAAACCATCAGTCGACTTGTACCTGAGTATAATCTCTCAGCAACTCTCGTCCCTCGGATGCATTCAAACCCTTTGACTCGTCCCCAATGTCATCCTTCGTGTATGCCTTGAAGTCGCTTCCCTCGGCCTTGTCCTTTCTGCCTTGTCCACGACCCTCGGACGCTCCATCCTTCACCGAACCCGAAGCTATCAAGCTTAGTCATATGTGTATCCTGCAAATATGCACACTCACATACACATATCAAATACAAGGGTGAACCTAACTTAAAATCTTTGCCTAAACACCAAAACACATGGTCGCACGGACCATTGGGATTGCTCTAACAATCTTCCCCTTTTTGATGCTTGGCAATATGCTTAAGTTAGGGAAAACATAATAGCAAATAAATGGCAATAATAGAAAATAATTTTAGACTGGTATCAATCGATTGCCAAAATCACCAGTCGACTGATTCTATTGATTTCAACACACAGTACCATTTTGTGTTCCAAATACACTATTATCAGTTAACTGGTAACTGCACCAATCGACTGATACTCTTTTCCAGTCCATTTCAACATTTCTGACCCAATTTCAGAAATACACCAGAAATTCCATAGATATCCAAAAATCTCCAAATTTTTTGGAGATGTCTATTTTACCCATGTCTACTTGGGAAAAATACATTCAAAAAATATATCTATCACCAATCCCAAGATTGACAAAAAAAATCCAAAATTAGCTAAATTGTTCAATTAAACCATGACCTAAAATCTTAGTTTTGGCTTCCTCTTGATGTATTTGCTTATACTAAACCACAATGCATCTCTAACATTGGTTTATATGACATCTATACATCCAAAACTAATTATCATGTAATATGTACCCAATATCATATTTCCTTACATGAAACACAACCCAATTGTGCAAATTCCCTAAGGTTGAGACTCAAGTCCGTCTCCAAACCATTTGGTACACTCCATGCTCCTCTAGACTCACAAGTAAAACTCACTTGAGATCCATTTTCCATGAGTCCCAAATTGACTCTTTGAACTCCCCCTAGAGCTCTTAACCTTGGTCACCTTCCTAGGTGACTCATCCACAATTGCTAGGTCACATCGGTGCACCTCCGGTGACACTTGGCCTACAAACCTAACCTTCTTCACCTTGGATACCTTATCCTTAATTAATTTCTTCTTACCATTAAATGACTTTCCCTTGCCATTTATTGACTTCTCCTTGCTATAGTCATATGTAACCTTAGCATAAGACTTTCCCTTAGCCTTGGAGACACTAGATCGGTATCCCAAACTTGATCTATCATTATTGGGTCTTTGACTACCCAACACCATACTTAACCCTCTAGATCCAACATTGAATCTATCTAGGGTTTTCTCCAATTGATCAAGCTTTGTCTTCAAAGCTTGATTTCCCCTTTCTAGGTTCCTAACCCTAGAATTGACTTGTACACATTGGACATTCCTAGACCTACCCTTCTTAGGCATGTGTCTCCTCTTCTTGGGATTGATGCCTAAGTTCTCCATTACCTTCTTCTCCTTAGGTAATGAGAATTTAACGTGTCTAGGTCTATCATGAATTGGTCTCCTAGGCTTATGATTTACATTGACCCTATTCGTATTATGATATTTAAAACCAAAATTTTGTATGGATAAATAATGACAATTATTCCTAGCATACATTGGAGTATAAGAATTTAAATTTGAATTATACTTTAAATTAGGGTATACCTCCCTTATTCTTGGAGCTCCCCCTTGAATTTTGCTTATCTTCTTCTCCCATTTCTTCAATTGCACTAGCTTCTTGATCTCTCCATTCTTGGGGCATTTGGTGTGGTAGTGACCCTTCTCCCCACACGTGAAGCATACGATGCATATTCTCCTCCTTTGGGGTTCTTCATTCCTACAACCCTTGTTAGTATTTAAATTAACTTGAATGAATTTAGGATTTACCTTCTTCTTACCCAATGGAAATCTACTCTTATAGTGCCCCTTCTCATTGCACTTGAAGCACACAATATGGTCCTTTGATTTCACTTCAGCGGAGGTGCTTGCTAGGTTGACTTCCAAGACTTCTTTTTCATCCTTCTTGACTTCTTCTTCAACCTTTGAGGATGTTGATGATGCCTCATCTTCCTTCTCCTCCTCGGATGTTGAGCATGACTCAACTTCCGTTTGCTCCTCCTTAACTTGAGCAATTAAACTCATTTCCTTGGGTCCTTCTTCTTCTTGTATAGGTTTAGGTTCTTCCCGTAGAACCATCTTCACCTTGCTCTACAACTCGTGAGCGTTCTTATATTCACCTACATGACTTATAATATCATTAGGCAAAAGTTCAATCATTATTGATATTACCTTATTATTTGCCTCCGATCGTGAGGTTTGCTCTTCCGTCCAATATCTTGGTCGGAGTCTCTTCCCTTTCTTGTCTTTTGGGACTTCGAATGGCTCCTTGATCACCATCATGGTGTCCCAATCTGTGTCGAAGAAGACCTCCATCTTCATCATCCAAAATGTGATGTCCCCTAGACTTCCTCCTTCATACTTTGACGATTCTATCAAGTTATTCATCTTTTTAAGTGTTGCTCTTCTCGACGGTTAGTCCGGTGAAGTGCGACATTGGCTCTAATACCACTTGTTGGGGATCATGTATGGTCGGTTAGAAGGGGGGAGGGGGTTAGATAGACGACACCCTCAAATCAATCGCTTCCTAGGTATTCTTTAGTTGCGCAGCGGAATAATACAAAAAAAAAATACGAATATAAAAGCTAAAGACAATAAGGAAAGAATAAGAAAACCAATACACATCGATTTACGTGATTCAGAGATAAAACTCCTACTCCACAGTTGTCCGTAAGGTGGACAATCCTTATCCGTCGGTGGATTACTCCCCGGAAGATCTCCGGCTAGCTCACGTAGCACCTTGTGAATGGAGAAATCTCACCAAAACTCTCACAAGAACTCTAGAGAAGTTAGGGCACTGGTAGACTACTAATAGGGGTTAACCATCTTTATTTCATCAGCCTTAACCAAGCTCCAAAGCCTTTGTTATATAGGCCACAAGTTGGAAAATCCCGCCTACTAGTTAACTGCCAAAACCACCAGTCAACTACCTTCTGTGGATATTTGGCTGTTACAATCCAACGGTTGTAACGCTCGCCCTCCCTGCTAACCCTAAGGGACGGGGCTACGATACTCTACGTACATATTACAGCGGAAGACTTAAAATAATTTTTCTTAGATTAATAAAACTTTTCTTTTGTTTGCATATCCGAACTACACTAATATGGTTTCCATAACATGATAACAAGATAAATATAAACATAACATCAAGTCACCCATTTAGTACTACAATTTATGAAACCAAAGCGTAATTCTTAAAAGTTCTTAAAGCAGGTTCTTATTTGGTTGCCTAGCCACAGCCACACACATCTCCTTGTCTCTCCTGCTGCTCCTTTAACACATCCAGCTTTTTCCTTTATCTGCGGTACAAGGAAAAGTAAGCTGTGAGCACTCATGGCTCAGTAAGTTCCTTTCCTACTCACTAAAACCGAAAATCATCATATGATCAAAGAATATCTCAACATAACATGATCTCAACTAGTCATGGCATAACATATCATACTCTTTAAGCATATCATGCAACATAACAAAAATCATAACTAATCATGGCATATCATCTCTTAAAGCATAGCATGATACATAACATAATCATATCTAATCATGGCATATCATAGCATCATCATAAGGTAGCATGGCATATCAAGCATAGCATGAAACATAACATAATCATATCTAATCATGGCATATCATAGATCATAGCATCATCACAACATGATCATAAGGTATATGCAATATGATTTTGAAAACATGTATCCGAAAAACATGTGTATGTCTCATGATCTTTAAAATCATTTCTTCTTACATATATACTTGAACGTAATATCAACATATTCAGGGCCCCGGCTTAGTACCACATACATACATAATGCGCGCATCCTAAGTAGATCCAAGGTAGCTAGTCTTGATCCTACTAGGAAACTAGGCCCGTAGCTCGACCTAGGGGCACGTAAGGAGCCCACCCTTTACTAGGCCCGTAATTCGACCTAGGGGCGCATAAGGAGCCCACCCTTTTGGTACAAGCCATTCAAAGTAAAATACATGTCATACTTATACATATCATACATCATACAAGCATGCATCACTTAGGCATACATTTTATAAAAGTATGCGTCACTTAGGCATACATCATGTCATAAAAGTATGCATCACTTAGGCATACATCATATAAAAGTATGCATCACTTAGGCATACATCATGTCATAAAAGTATGCATCACTTAGGCATACATCATATTAACATACATATCATAAAAGCATACATATTTTAAGCATATAGCATATCATCAAAGTATGCATATTTCCTTCCACATAGCATATCATAAAAAACATGCATATTCTAAGCATATAGCATATCATCAAGCATGCATATTCTAAGCACATAACATATCATCAAAGCATGCATATTTCTAAACACATATCATATCATAAAAACATGCATATTCTAAGCATATAGCATATCATCAAGCATGCATATTCTAAACACATAACATATCATCAAAGCATGCATATTTCTAAACACGTATCATATCATAAAAACATGCATATTTTAAGCACATAACATATCATCAAAGCATGCATATTTCTAAGCACATATCATATCATGGAAAGTATAAATCACAAACATACATGTTTAAGCATAAGGGTGTATCATGTGATTATACTAACATAAGAAACATGGTAACATAGTTAACTTGGGTTCTAAGCTTCCTAATCCCTTGGGTTCTTATCATGGCCGAACACCCTTAGATCTCAATTTAGGTAAAAACAACCTCCAAGCATGTGGAACCTAAATTATCATTACATAAATTTCATAGGAAGCATTATAAGCATGATTAACTTGGTTTCTAAGTTCTCCAAGTCCCTAAACTCATGTGGCCGAACCCTATCAGGTGTGAAACAAGGTCTCAAATGTCATGAAAGCATGGAAACCTTAAACCATATTTATAGCAATTTTTTCCAAGTAACATAGTAAGCACATTTGAGCTAGTTACTAAGTTCTTCAAGCCCTTAACATATGTCATGGCCAAACTTTTAACAAGTATTCCTTAGGGCTAAAAACAAGTATACAAGCATGTGAAATTGAACTAACATCATGTATAAATTCATAATAAAACATCATACAATAGGTATGGCCGAAACTTACCCTAGCCTCATTTAGGTCACTAAATAACATATAGCATGAGAACTTTGGTTTTCTACTTATCATATTTCATGTAGCACTATATAAGCATATTTAATTTTTGTTCTAGGGTTTCTAGGGCATCTATCCCTTCATGGACGAAACATACAATGGGCCATTTAGGTCATGAAAAAATTATACAAGCATGTGACACAATCAACATATTATCATATTTCCATAAGAAGCATTTTTAACACCATTGGTTTCAATTCTAAGGCTTCTAGGTCTTTTAAACCCTACTTGGCTGAGACTCATCAGTGTATAAACTTGCTTCAAATAGCCTAAAAGCATAAGAAGTCATACAAGTTTCATAGCATATATAAAGACAAGCATAATAAACATACATGTGAATTGTGTCTTAGGCTTCCTAGGTTTCTTTCCCTTTTTCTTTTATTTTTCCTCATGGCCGAAACCTACCAATCCCTAAACTAGGTTTTAAGTGGCCTAAAGCATGGAAAACCTAAGTAAGTTTCATGGTAAAAATTACTAAGAACATCATATACAAAGTTGGTTCATAAACAAGCTAGGACCCTTGTGATCTTACATGTCATATATCATGTAACTAAATTTTTCTATACTCTAATTAAGCATAAGAGCATCTAACAACTTCCATATCATAATATTACAGAGGTCTTGAGCATGTTAAAATTTTGTTTAAGCTTTTCTAAGCTATCCATCTTATCATGGCCGAAAATCTAAAATAAGAGTTCATGAATTTCTAGCAATATTCAACATGAAATTCTTTAAGAGAACTCTATATTCTATCATACAAACATGGTTACTTAAATTTAAAGGTCTTCCTAACCCTAAGCCCTTTTTCTTGGCCGAAACATATGAGTGGATTTCTTTTGGTTCCAAGTAACTTTCAAGCAAGAAAACCAATAAAAGACCCTTAGTAGTTCATGGAGGAAATCTTGTACTAGTTTGGTTAAACAATGATTTCTCTAACCTTTTGAAAATATTTTTGGCCGAAATCCTAGGGTTAGGTACTCCTCTGATCAAGCATCATATAGGTATAAAAACATGAAGGAAAAACCTTCCTACATAGCATAGAAAAATATCATGAAATGAGGACTTGTTTAAACCTTCCTAGATTTGAAAGCTCTTCTTTGGCCGAATTTTCTTAAATTCTTTTCTAGGTTTTCTAATCCTCATAAAATCCGAAAATCACATAAAAAGCCTTGTACCACAGGTGAGGGGAAGCTTACATCCTTTTCGCTTGTGAATCTAAGGTATGGTGATGGAAGAAGTAGCCTCTTCTTCTAGTTCCTTTCCCTTGATTCCCTTGCTAAGTCCTCCTTGTATCTTAGGCTTTTCTTAGGGGAGAAACCTTGGCTTTGGGGCCGAAGATGGAGGAGAGGGGACTGATGGTTTCGGTGAGGGAGAGGAAGAATGAGAGAAAATGAGAGAAAAATAAACTTCTCTTTTCTTGCTCCCTTTTATGTTAAGGGGGAAGAGGTAGCAAGATTGGTTTTTGCTTTCCTTCTCCCTTAACCCATTTTCTATTTTTCTTTCATTTATTTTATTTTCTAATTTATTCTCATCATTCATGATGAAATAAGGGGGAATGAATCCCCTTAATTCTTCATTTAAGGTCACGGCAAGAGAGGGAAAAGAGAGAGGAAGGGAGGAAGGCAAGTTGTCTTTCTCTTACTCTTTTCTTGCTTTCTCTTCTTAGATCTTTACTCCTATCTTTATCATGCATTCCCTTTCCTTACTATCAATATCTTCTCTCTATCCCAATTGGTTTCTACTAATTAATTCTATAAATTATAGTATAAGAGGTTCAAGGTTCAATTCTTAACCTTCACTTCTTTTTATTTCATTTTATTCCTTTTTGCTTCAACTCACTTCCTATTATTTTTCTAAGGCAAAATCCCACATTCATATATTTATCTTACAAGCTTAGTGGGTATTACAACGGTTCGATACCAGTCGACTGGTAAAAGTACTAGTTGACTGATCTATACTGACCGAGCGAACATAAGCATTCTATTCACTCTCAATCGACTGCCCAGTCGACTAATGAAACCACCAGTCGACTGGTACCCGAGTACAATCTCTCAGCAATCTGACCCTCACCCTTACGACTCATTTGACTCTTCATTGCAGCCTTGATCTCTTGTCTTCAAGCCTACTTCCTTTGGCTCTCATCCCTCGGATGCATTCAAGCTCGTGACTCGTCCCCAATGTCATCCTTCGCGTATGTCTCGAAGTCGCTTCCCTCGGTCTTTGTCCTTGCTGCCTTGTCCACGGTGCCTCGAATGCTCCATCCTTCACCGGATCCAAAGTTATCAAACTGAGTCATATGTATAGCCTGTAAACTTATACACTTACATACACATATCAAATATAAGGGTGAACGTAACTTAAACCCTTTGTCCAAATACCAAAACACATGATCGTAAGGACCATTGGGACTGCTCCAACACTTTCCTCTTACCAACTAATATATTGATCAAAATATCAAAATTCAAACTCAAGTCACACCAAGCTTGCTCAAGAGTGCATGGTCAACTAAGCTTGGTCAACTTTGACTAAAAATCGATTGCACCAACGGTAGTATCTAGACAACTAGTTTGAGTTATGATAATCCAAAAATCGTTAAAATTTAAAACTATGATGTATTCCTCACCATTTTCACTTTGAAACACTTTTATTCACACATTACAATGTTTAGAAATAGTGTTATAAAAATTTTAAAACACAGTGAAATTATCCGAATATAATCATCTATGAAGGTAAAAAATCAAGTAACCCCCTTCCCCCAATGATAGAACTCTGGATGGTCCTCAAATTGAATAACCATATTAACGAACTATACTTTTATTTAAAATCAAAGGAAATTAGACATTATGATTTTTTGTAAGTTCACATATATTACATTTGAAAATAGTCATATCCACATTTGCCAATAAGCTAGAAAATAACTTCTTTAAATAACCAAATGAGATATGTTTCAAGTGTCAATGCCAAGTAAGATCTCAGTTATCTTCTTTGGTGAATCAATGCTCTTTGCTCCTAAAGTTTGTAACAATCTACTATAAGTTTCCGACTCTTAAGTCTAATCCGACTCTTAAGTAATATAGATTCTGATCTCTTTTAACACCATAATCAATCGTTTATTAAGTCTAGATATCCTTAAACATATAATGATCAATCTAAAAATAATAATAATATAGGATAAGCTAGTAGTAATTTGAGAGACTAATATAGTTTTCAGGAGAGAACAACCAATATATATAGAATTAAGATGTAAAGTATTAAGTAAGATACCCTCATCAATCATCTTTTTTTCCTACTAGGTATCCAGATTTTATAATCAGATTAATCCTAAGATAAATGATCCGATCCCATATTTTACCTACTAAATAAATCTAGGAAGCACCATGGACCATAATTAATCATCTATGTACTATGAAAATAGGTGTAGAAATATTTAAAACCCTTCAATATTTATACTTGTCTCTAATGTTGATGATGCAGGAATGACATTGTTCTCCATTGTTTGAAAAACTAAATGTAGTGGACGATTGCTTAGAATTTCAATGTCGTACGTGTTGGGTCCCACTAATATGGATATCCAATAAATTCAAATTAATGACTTTTTGAATGACCTATTTGATTATAATGAGTGCATGCACTTGTATTAGGTTTGTCTAATTATTGAAATTCTTTGGATTTAGTGAGAAAAATTAGGGGTTAATCCTTAGGTGCTAAAAGATGATGGTTGTAACAAATCCAACTGGTGATGATGGTGTTGGCACAGACGATCATATATGAATATGATCGACTCTTATTTTATTAATTTTATATGATAAAAAAGAAAAAAAAAAATAGGATTAGGAGGCCATGAACGAACTTAGATTGCTTTCTAATACTTTATAATTCCTATGAAATAGTAGAAGAAATTTGTTGGTGGAAATGAAATGACCCAATCGTGGTGAGCCTTTCAATTTAGGTGTCATCCAGGTATTCGTAGTTTAATCATTAATATGACACATTTACAGATTTTTTTTTTTTTCAAATGGGACGTGTAACTACGGGATGTTGGGCTTTTAGGCCGTCTGATACGAGTCCTTTCCGATTTAAGCTAGCGGCTAGTGGAAAACATCCGTGAAATCGAAACGATCGCCCCATGTTTAATGTTATCTGGTTCAATTTTTTGAGAGAGGCAAGTCGATCGCAGGAGATACAAGTTGCACAGTGATCAAACTAATTTGAGATATAGTAAAAGCAGTCCTTACACATGGAGATCGTGACAACCAAAATCTAAAATTGAGGGAAAAAAGAATGGTTTAGAATTTTAAGACGAGGTATAATGCACTAATGGCGGGAATTTAAAATTAAACAAAAATTGAATTTAGGGGAAAGAAAAAACTTTGATAGCATATTGTTAAAATTACATTAACTACTCGCTAAAACTTAGTCACATCAAACACTCTTAAAACATATTTTTCATAAAAAAACTAATATATTTTTAATAAATAATAAATCCTACCTTATTATATTTTTTCTAAGTTACTAATTATTCATGTGATATGTCTACATACAGCTTGGGCCTTGGTTTGCTTCAGAGGCTTTGGAGTTTAGCATTTGAAGGCTTGTAAAGGCACAGGATATTCTGACCTAATTTCACCATGCACAAGATGAGTGACAGTGTGTATTGGTCTCTGATCTTGTGAACCGTTTGGGGACAAGATAGATCTTGCCATCAAGGGCATGTTTGTTTGCTTTCACAGTTATTTACGTCGATATATGCTTCAAAATTTTTCCAGGCTTTGGCTTTACTGTCATACACCAAATTAAACTTAAAAACACTAATTTTGTTATATCTTGTGTGTGACTGAAAGGCATAGTAAGAGAGTCTGTTAATTGATCGATCAACACAATTCATATGAACAGCATGAAGTTTCTTAAATATTACTAAAGTAGCTAGGGAGAAGCAAAGTTCTTGTAGCAAATTTTTATTCCATTGAGCTCAAAAACTATTGCAGCGAGCTACAACTTTATATTTAACTTCAGTGGAGGAGTCTGCTCTAGCTAATGGAATGAACACTGAGAAAGACAACACATGTCGCCATTAATTGAAGTATTATCACCGCAATGCTTGCCTAGTCAACACCTGAACAGGCATGAGAATCTAACTCTTTTGTTTGAGGTATTAAGAACTTAGTACCAGATTAATCGATACAATAAAAGCTCGAGATTGATAACTTGTCAATCTAAGATGCCTTGATTCAGTGTTTTTTACATGTGAAGCTCATCTTCAAGACGACCTTAGCAAAGGGATCATGCTTAACGACCAAACTCAAGGTGGAATATCAACAGCTAATGGAATAATTATGCTATCAAGGACCGTGACCTAACTTGAAGCCAATCAAAATTCAGGTAAATTTATATAACCAAACAACTGAATAATGGTCTTCATGTGGAATTAAATAGTTTAAATTCATTTAAAATAAAAAAAATAATTAATTATACAAGTGATCAATTCCTTCTCAAGCACAGAACAAATTATGATAAATAGTATTTTTTTTACAAGTATTAATTACTTTATTTCTAGATTAAAAATATTGATAATATATAAGAAACTTAACTAATAATTGAAATTATCAATTAAATTTGCTTGATTACACTTGATTGTTAACCGAGAGACATGAACTAAGGTCAAACATTGTCTTTTATGCCAATGTCACATGTGTGAATTTCTTGGACATATAGTACCTCATATATTCATTTCCTTGTGTGGTACTTAATTAGTATCCAATGGTGACATCAATGTGACATTGGGTGTAACGTCATAGTCAACATATTCAAGCAATACACATGACATTAGATCGGGTCTAGATTGATCCATGGTCTTGATTCACTTTCCTAGTTGTTGTTTAACCACAACACCTTGGTGTTGTTTTTCAGCTTCGACACATGGATTTTTTTTTCTTATTTTATGTTAGTCAATTTATCTTTATTTTATTCTAAATTACCTTAGAACATTTATTTGTTTATATATAAATATCGATCTCCTTTCTTGTGATGTGTTAAAATGTTGTAAATATTGATGTTCTAATTGTTGTTGTTGTTGTTTATAGTTGCACGCAATTTGTAATTAGAAAGAAATTATTTTATAAGATATATTTTTATTTTTTATTTTTCAAATATATGTGATGAATATGCCCATTACAAATACCTTATCTAAGATGGGGGTATAAAGCAACTGAGGGTAGCTATCTATCTATGATGATTTTATGAGAACGAAAAAGCCACTTTAAATACTTGTTTGCAAATATTTCGTGATTTAAATCCTTAGAAAAACTATCTTTTAAACTTTTAAATTTCAATATAATTTTTTTTAAAAAAAACACACGTATAATCTACCTTATTCACGTCATCATGATATCATTATTTTAAAGATTAAAAGATATATAAAAACATATATTATATTAGATGTAACAAAATTATATTACAAAAAAAAACATAAGCATCGCTATCATGAAACTCTAATGACGCAAAGGCAGCCAAATTGTGCAGTTACACTGCATCTGATTCAATGGATACTATAATTATAAACTGATCGACCAATAAATTAACAACAAATTAAGACAAAATAGTTGTTTGCTTCTCATCTTTGACACTGCCACTAAATAGATAGATAGATATATAAATATCTCAACTACCTTCTCTAGTTAATTAAACAACAAACACTAATGATGGTGACGCTTCTAATGCTGTTTAATTCTAGACCTAGTTTAATTAACTAGGCTTAAAGCGAAGAGACTCACTCACCAATCATGTCAGAATAGAAGCGTTTGGCGGACGATATCCCAATATATATAATAATTTACAGTCTTTAACGTGGCCTTTAAAAACAAGTAATTGACTCCGTGGAAGATAGAGTTAGGCAAATGAGAGTAGACTGAGGAGATCGACGGCATCTTTTTTCTACCTGCTGAAGTCTAATTTCCCTATTGATAGAACAGACAATTTGACTTTGAGAAGAAGTTTTTGTAGGAGAGAAATTAAAGACAGCATCTTCATAATTAAATGAAATTCATTTGGGGTGCAAAATGACCTCGTAAATGGTATACCGTATACTGTATACCGTATACCGTATTAAAAAAAATAGATATAATAAAATGTATCAAAATTTCATTATGATATAAATTTTATAATACTATTCAACTTAAAATTTCAATATTAATATAGTACATATTAAATCTCATATAAATATTCATACTAAAAATTTAATATTTTTTCCATCCAAAACTTGCATGCCACTGAACTTGTGCTTACTGCCGACCACACCAGACACGGGGCTCTGTAATTTCTGGCTCTGCAGTCTGCACATGCATGTTGCCGGTCATGCATGGGCATGGCTCGCTTGGAATATAACACACCCGTATAACTAACATGGATGATTATTCTCATTTACGTTAATTTTTAACGGAGGTAAAATATTTGATGTATGATCTTTTTTTCGTGTAAAGGATTGTTACGTTAGAAGTAAATTTTTTTTTATAATTATGCACAAGGAAAAAAAATTTAATGAAAACCTCAAGTATAGACATATAAAGTCATGGTCCATCATTTCACTTTTTGTAGGCCCCATCACTTAATGTGTCTATCTTTAGGGTTTTGATTAAATTTTTTTTACTTGTGTATATTATTTTTCTATATTTTTTTCCGCTCCAACCGTATCAAAGAACGTATGCATGTGAAAACGATGACCAAACACTGAATTAACTTCGCAGTCGACGACTAATTAAGTTGGTTGGCTTACAATTGCTTTTGTTTCTGGGGTGCCATTCATTAATGGACAAATTAATGTTGAAAAGGCGTGCAGGGTTAATTTCATCGAGGTGGGTCAACCGGACGCCTCGACGTGGAGAGCGAGTAGTTGGCTTGACCGACCTTTTGGGTGAACCTTTTCCAGAGGTTTGACCACTCGATTTGACTTGCTGTACGTGTCATACCAACTGGCCCGAGCTCAAACTGAGCCTGCCGATTGCATCCATCGGTTGGAGAAATTGAAAATCGTAACAAAGGGACAATCACGGCGAGAGAGTGTTTTTACCGGGTTTTATGCAAAAAAGTATCTTGGCCCGTTTCATTTAAAATTGACGTCGGATAAACTAATTTTTACGGAGAAATTTCAAAGAAGATACAAGTAATAGCCAAATGCAGAGACGTCTCTAAATTTAATTGAATAAAAATCATTCAAAACAAAATATAATACCCTAATATCAATTAAACAAATATTTAATTAGTCTCAAAATTCTAACATACAAAAGACAAGAATAACCCTAATATAATAATAAAACTATTTGGAGTTTCTAAAAAAAATTTAAATGATATTTTTTTATCTTAAACTAGATTAATTCAAGTTATATCAACAATCAATTATAATTATAGATGTTTATAATTATAGATGTTTGAATGACGTAAAAAAGATTTAATATATTATATATCATATGACTCAATTCGAATTAAAAATTATGACATTTAAGCCTCGAATGCATAAAAAACAAATGGCTTAGTTAAAACCTGAAACTTTACTATAGATGAAATTTACATGAAAATGCCCTTTAACACCGATTGATGCTACGTGAATCTTGATAACACGAATTCTAAAATAACCTCTTTATTTAATTAAAACCTAAGTTAATTCCTCAATTAACTTCCACTTGAATGGTATTCTAAACAGATTTTCTCCAAGCCTATAAATTCATCCCCTTAAATTCATCATATGAGCTCCGAATTTTTTAAAAAAAATCTTAATTTTTTTTTAAAATTCTATTAAGATTATTCGTCCATTAAACTTTATTATTTTATTATTATTTTATTATGATATTTTACAGAGAACATAAAAGATCACAATCTCCAGATCCATTTGTCAGTTCCTACTTATGATAAAAAAAAACCAAATCCATAGCAATTGTAAGTAGCAAGCACATTAAGAGACATGCTTAGATTATAGTGGTCACCACTATTTATTCAGACACTAAGAATAGAGAATAGTAAAAAAAAAAAAAAAAAAAAAAAAATAGAGGATGAATAAGATGAATGACTGAGGCAACTAGTATATGTTTTCTTGATTACCAAAGTGTAGAAAAAGGTAAAATTTATAAACAAACAAGAAAGCCTATGAACATATGGCATTGTAGGATCATAAATACATTAGGGGTGAATAACATTTTTCAAAAATTACAAGTTAAAATGAGTTACTCAACAGAAAAGGGGAAAAAAATAACACTAATAATGTCACATCTTACTTAGTTCGGAACCTGTGACGACTCCTACTTCAAGGCACATAATCGTCGATCGCTTTCGTTGGACAATCACTATCAATTCATAAATGGATTACAAAGATTGAGTACAAGAACTGAAAATAAAACTGTTACCGACAACAAGGAAACTAACTAAAGCTTGATGTCCGATTGTCAGTGGAGCGTTATAGCGTCGTCGGAGCCTTTTTGAAGCAACGCACAGGAAGGAAAGTCGTAGCAGATGTTGTCATGAAGTTGTTGGTCAAATGCCCTTAATAGGCCTATTCCGGGTGCCTGGAACCCCTCCAGGCACCTGGACCATACTGACATGGCGACATCTCCTTGAAACTTTATCTGTGAAGTTTTATCCACCTCCGGGCACTCGGCCCCCCTCCGAGCACCTGGACCGTTGACGTAGGCTCGGCTAGTCAATGTACTCCAACTCAACTTCGGGATGAAATTTCTGGTCCGAGCACCTAGACTAGCTCTGGGCGCCTAGATCGCCCGAGTGCTTGGCGCCCGCCCAGATGAGGCTAGTTTGGGCACCCAGACCAGCTCCGAGCACCCGGACCACTTTTTGTTTCTTTTCTTCCCTGCAATAAAAAGTTAGTCCAAGCATAGAAATCATCCAGTAAAATAGAATTAGCACAATATGACTTATAGGAATAGTAATTAGATCCTGTCTCCTCGAGACCAAGATCTAGTCAATGTCTCAACTTAGGTTTCCCAAATAAACCTAAGCTGGACTGAAGGCTACAGTTCCCTCAACCGGGAACACGTCCTCATTGGACCTCTCGTCTAGTTGCTTACCTTCACTTACCAACTGTAGTGGCTTGACTTACCTTTGACCCACCAGGTCTTCCTGCCAGTTGTCAAGTCCACAAACCCAACTGGACTTCAACCGATTGTCAGGTTCCGCAGACCCAACCGGACTTCCCACTAGAGATCGGACCCCGTAGATCTATCTAAACTTCCCACCAGCTATAGGATCCCGTGGACCTAGCTAGATTTTAGTCTGGTGTCAGGTCCTTCAGATCCATCAGCTCCTGCATACTTGGTAAAGTAATTAGATCACAAAACACGTCCTCATTGGACCTCTCGTCTAGTTGCTTACCTTCACTTACCAACTGTAGTGGCTTGACTTACCTTTGACCCACCAGGTCTTCCTGCCAGTTGTCAAGTCCACAAACCCAACTGGACTTCAACCGATTGTCAGGTTCCGCAGACCCAACCGGACTTCCCACCAGAGATCGGACCCCATAGATCTATCTAAACTTAGTCTGGTGTCAGGTCCTTCAGATCCATCAGCTCCTGCATACTTGGTAAAGTAATTAGATCACAAAACACTCTAACTTTAATCCACTTATCATTTATCAAAATACGAATTAGATCATTAGTGTAAATTGCACCAACACATGCCATGGCATATTTTAGCATTAGAAGATACTTAAAGATTTTTCTATATGTTGTGAAAGTAGGAAACTAAAATTCTAATTAGATAACAAAAAGAAACCGCTATCAATGATTCTTATAACTTGCATCATAGTGATATCTTTATTCTTGAATAACCTCCACCAAAATCATGGACTACAAATATGTGAGTTTCACTTGAAACAAAAGTATTTGACATATTTTCTAATTTTATGGAGAAATCAAACAAAAAAATGAAAATATAATTTAGTGAGCTATTACGACAATGCTTTCTTCCAAATTCAATAACAAGAATACATATTGAACAATATCATTTTACAGATCAAGATCTGAATAAACCATTCAAAAAGTGTCTCTAATTTCAAATAAGAAATAATACTGTGTTTGCTAGGAACAGCTGCCCCACCAAATGAGCTTAGCCAGTTCAATCCACTTCATCATTAGATACATCTCGAATTTCAGTAGCTATAGATTCACATGCTTGAGTGTTTGATAATGCCTTAGAAGTCTATGCATCTTTTTTTTCTTCTTCTTCTTTAGTTCAACCCAGGACAAAGTAAAAGAAAAGGGGAATAACACAGCATAAAACAAAAAAAGATAGAACTTTGTGACCTCGTAATCTCCACAGTCTTTTCCAAGCACTGGAGAGGATGGAAAGGCAACCTTCTTGGCCTTCTCCTTAGCCCTGACGATGTTGCTCACCAGGCGCCATCGCTGGAAGCCGATGAGTGAGGGGCATGGTGTCATGGTAGAAGCCAAGACAGTGAAGGACCCGACGTTGATCTTGAAGAGGTTTATCAGTGTAACTGTGGATTCATCCCGCTTTGAAAAGGGAATGAAGGTGGGTGGTTTGACAGAGATGTTCAATGGGAGAGGGTCAGTAGGAGAGGGTTAGGCTGAGAGGAGTTTGGAGGAGAGGTTCATGGAGAAAGGGCCCGTCGGAGATGTTCAACAAGAGGACTTAGGCTGAGAGGAGTTCGGAGGAGAGGTTCATCGAGAGGGGTTCGCTGAGATGCTTAGGGTTCACCGGAGAGGGCTTCACAGCATGAAGAGATTGTATGAGGAGAGGGAAAGAAAAATAGCTTAGGGTTCGAGAAGGCTAAGGGGAAAAACATAGCAAAAAAAAAATTTCGAGAGAGGGAAAGTAAAAATACTGCTGCAACAAATACTTCCAAGGGGGAAAATGGTGAAATAATAAAGTCAAAGACAATGATTTATTAAAACCGTTGTCTTTGACTATATAAAATAATATAGGAAATACAATGATTTACAAAACAGTTGTTGTAACCCCTAAATGGTGTTTAAAGACAATGATTTTAGATAACTGTCGTACAATACATTGTTGATTTAAAAAAAAGTTGCTCGATGATAACGATTTTCACAAAACTGGTATCTTTTGTATTTTATGGGAGCTCAAAGACAATGGTTTTATCAAAAATCATTATCTTTTACCAAATTCACAATAATTTCTTATAAAATTATTGTCTTTGTGGTGTTGTCTTTTAACATTTTTGTTGTACTATTTAAACAAGTTTTTTTATATTATTATTTTTCTATTGCATTACTTATCCAAGATGGTAAAAATTCTTGGAATCTCTTTTAAAAATTTTTGTGCAAGAATGTGATGTCTTATCAAGAAGGTTTTAGCACAGTCCATCCACCTCTCTTCAATGAAAAATATTTTAGCTATTGAAAATGACAAATGGAGTGCTATCTCAAAATTGACACTGAGATGTAGTTCAGTATCAAGAAAGGATACACAACACTAGTGAACGAACTCGAAGAACAACTAGATCCAAAAAAATAGATAAAAAAAAATAGAATTCAGACATGAAGAAGAAGACACAAATCGACTACGAGGTGCTAAACACACTATAATGCAAACTAACGAAGGAAGAGCTCAATCGGGTTGGACCCTTCAAAAACTCCAAGGAGTTATGAGACAAACTAGTCAAGCTGCACGAGGGAATGAACTACTTGAAGGTAACGAAACATGACTTATTGTTAAATCAGTTATTTAATTATAAAATGCATGATGGAGAGACGGCTAGTAAACTACACTCTAGGATAAAAGATATCATAAATGAGCTTCACCTGATCAGCCACAAACTAGAAAATTGGGACATCGTAAGGTACACTCTTAAAGCTTTCCCTTGGAACCCTTTTGGTAGATGCGTACAAAGTTTCAAAAGACCTTTCTTTAATAAACTTAGAAAAAATATTTTGTAAATTAGAGTTACATGAATAGACAAACTCGAATCAAATCGAGAAGGGTATTTTCTTATTTGCAAGATAAAATAGAAGCAAGGAAGTCAAAACCAAATCTCGACCAAAGTAAGAGTTAGAAAATGAGTCAAACTTAAACTATGAAGAAGAAATAGTGAACATGGATGTTCACCAAAAAGAAAAGTTTCTCAAAAAGGGACCTCAAAAGATTGTGCAAAACAAATTGGCCAAACCAAAATTGGAGGTAACGTGCTACGAATGCAACACAAAAGACCACTACAAGTCTGAGTGTCCCAACCTAAAGGAGGAGAAATCCAAGAAATCAAGAAGGAAGAAAGCACTAAAGGCTACTTGGGGCGAGTCATCTTTGGAGGAGTTGGATGTGGAAGAATTGAAGCAAACGAGCTTCATGGCAACTTATGGCAAGAGAAGAGATATTTGAGTCCGAAACTAAGTTAAGCTAAGGAATCAAGTCTGAGTCCGAGTCGAGCCATTGATCCGTATTCGATTTAGAAGGACAAGATGATGTAACCTCTCCTATATAAAATAAAGTGTTTAAAATTATTACATGTCTAACTAGAAAATTAGCTAAATCCGAGAAATCGAGTTAACTTACTCCTTAAGGAAGTCAAATACCTTAAGAAACAAGTAAACTTGAATCTCTCAATTAACCATGTTCAAGATGGAAACTCAACTCAAGTTGCAAGAATTGAGAAAAAAATCCATCTTGAAAGATCAAGTGGAGGGACTCAATGTAACATTGGAAAGGTTCGACATAGGTTCCAAGTACTTGAACATGATGTTTGGGTTCCAACGAACTATATACAATAAATCTAGACTTAGATACAAAGTTAACACAATAAATAGATCCTACTTGTCGTTACTTAATCAAAATGGGAAAAAATCATGTCCAAACATAAGCCCCCAAAGCATGTTTAGTTAACAAAATTGGATTAAATAACTATTGAATCCCCAAGAATCAAATTTATTACCTAGATAGATTTTATCTAAGTTATGATTAAGGGGAGCCAATAGAAAAACCATTCTTTCCCATTAAATAATTGCATGATTGCCTAATTTACTATTTTTTATGCATGCCTACCTTTATTTTTTGCTTAATTTATAATGGTTAGATAATAAAAAGATTTAACCAACCTTGATAACCTAGCATCAGAATAGATTGAGATGATAGTAAGCTAAGGAAGTTTTGTCAAATGCTTGTTTAGGTTGAATTATATGTGTTCTACCTAGTGCACTAGATTTAGTGGATCTAGCTAAAGTTACTTCAGTCAAACATGAACTAGATAAATCAAAACATAATATTAAATTTTTTGAATTAATTATTTTTGGAAAGCTTTGTCTCAAACATGTGATTACTTTAATGATGCCCATTATGACTCACCATAACTTGGAAGCTTACTCTATAAACTCTTTCTTAATTAACCCAAAGGTAAGTTTAAATCTAACACAAGGTCAACCTGTAGGACCGTTAGATTCGATAGAGGGGGGGTGAATATCGATTCGAAAAACAAGAGTATAAACGAGCGGAAAAGTAAAATAGACACAATGGTTTTACTTCGTTCGGAGCCTGTGACGACTCCTACTCGAAGGCTCGTGGTCCTTGACCACTTTCGTTGGACAATCACTAGCAATTCGAAATGATGATTACAAAAGAACCGTACAGGGAAAGCTAATGAAAACTAAAAACAAATACCGACAAAAAGGGAAAAGAACGGAGCGTAGTGTCGGAGCTTTGTTGGCGTCGCACTGAATGTCGAAAAGAAGACCATGAAAAGTTCTCACTTGATTGATTGATCCGAAGCTCTGTCGGGGCTTCTTTATATCTCGGCGCTGATTCCTTCCGGCGCACCGAATGTGACGAATCGCCAAACCATGATGCTCCACGTGGCGACGACTCTGGATAGAATTCGCCTTCCGGCGCCGGATCCTTCCGGCGCCGGATCCTTCGCGCCGGACCACCTTGTTTCGAAAACTCCTTTCCGTAAAACAAAGTTAGTCCGAGGCAAATATACATCATGTAAAACAGATTGTTAGCATGCTTAAAGTTCAACAGTGGATAAAAGAGTATGACTTAGATTCCGTCTTCCGAGACCGAATCTAGTCACGATCTCGACATAGACATCCGAAATGGATCTAAGCGGATCGACGCTAATGTCCCTTCCGGACAGCCATCACGGTCACTCCCCACCGTGACTTACTCACTTACGCCAGACGTCCGGCCACCCAACCCGTCTGGACTTCTTGCCAAGCGTCCGGTCAGCCCGTCGACCCGCTTCGGCCGACTATCCGGTCAGCCCGTCGACCTAGCTAGACTTCTCGCCAAGCGTCCGGTCAGCCCGTCGACCCGCTTTCGCACCAGCTATCCGGTCGGCCGTCGACCTAGCCGGACTTCGTGCCAAGTCGACCTGTCTGGACTTCTCCTGCACACTCGATCAAAGTGTCAGACAACAACAAAACTAACTTAACCTATTTGTCATTCATCAAAACCTGGGTTAAATCGTTAGTGCTAACCGCACCAACAGTCTCCCCCTTTTTGATGGAATGACAACCTGGTTAAGTTAGTGAAAACATATGCAAGAAACAACATGCATTTATGTGGTTTTAAAGTTAGTTTATATTTTCAAATTGGTTTAGCTAACTTAACCACCTAACCCTCCCCCTTTGGCATTCATAAAAAATAAGCAAGGGTAAACAATCATAGTGTAGAGTTACTGTAAAAAGTAATCAGATTTTGCAACATATCTAAGTTTGGTTCAATTTTTAACACCAAGTTAAAAAATAGTCAAGTTGACTTGGGGGAGACAAGTTGAATTTTGAAAAGTATAAATTTAAAGTTAATTAAGTTTAACTTTTCAAGTGTGTAAAAATTTTCAAATCAGGTTTTTCAAATTTACTTTTCATGTTTAAGTAACATTTACTTTTCAACAAGGTAAATTTTCAACTTCGATTTTTTTTTTAAAAAAACAAAGCAAAAATTTAAACAAGTAAGAATAATTTTTCAAGAAGTAAAATGTTTTCCAAAATAAATTTTTAGGATAATTTGTTAAAAGCTAAGTTTGGAAAGTTGAATTTTCAAGCATATGTTACAAGAACTGAATAAGTTTAAATTTGCTATATTCAACTTTTAAACTCAGGTTTAAAAAAAAATTAGGTGCGATTAAACTTAGTTAATTTTAACTTTTTGAAAATTAATGTTCAAACATAAGCTAGTTTTTTTTTAAAAAAAAGCATTTGTCAAACACATAAAATTTTGATTAATTTCTCCCCCTGAACTTGACATTTAAGATTAACCAGCTGTCTAACCAATTAGGTACTAACTAACTATCAGGAGATAGTAGCTTTCACTTGGTTAGTCAGATTAAGTTGATTATAATCAGTCAGTGTTTGACTTGACTGATGAACTTTAATCTGATTAATATCTGAGTTGTATTTAACGTCCAGACTTATGCTGATGCACTGAAATAAGCATCTTAAGTCCAGACAGTTTGCCTATGCATCTCACCCCTTTCTATGTTTGTCAAACACAAGCAAGGTAAACCTAAGGTGTTGGTGAGATGCTCAAAAACTAGTCCTATGGGTACATGCTTTCTAAGGATTCAAAACTAGTCTAAGGCCAAAACTGTTTTTGAAAATCTAAAAATGGAAAGTTTTGAAAACAAAAAAATTTGACTTATAATTTGAAAGAGTGATTTTTGAAAACAATTTTGAAATTTAAAATTCCTAGTCTATTGAGCACATTCCTAATTTTCGGCGTAAGTTGCTAAACTCACTTTCAGGGAGTGGTTTTGTGAAAATGTCAGCTAAATTTGATTTGGACTCAATGTATTTGAGTTCAATATCACCTTTAGTAACATGATCCCTGATAAAGTGGTGCCTAACTTCAATATGTTTGGTTCTTGAATGATGCACAGGGTTCTTGGTTAAGTTAATTGAACTTACATTGTCAATTAATACTTTTACATTTGTAATGTTTAAGTTGAAATCTTTTAGAGTATGCATCATCCATAGTAATTGTGCAACACATTCACCTATAACTATGTATTCTGACTCAGTTGTAGATAGAGCAACACAATGTTGCTTTCTACTAAACCAGCTAACAAGTGATGAACCTAATAATTGGCATCCTCCACTTGTGCTCTTGCGGTCTAATTTACATCCAGCATAATCTGAGTCAGAATACCCTATTAGTTCAAAATTATTGGTTCTAGGATACCAAATTCCTACATTTATTGTTCCTTTAAGATATCTAAAAATTCTTTTAACTTGTGTCAAGTGGGATTCCTTAGCACAAGTTTGGTATCTAGCACACATACTAACTGCAAATAAAATATCAGGTCGGCTTGCAGTTAAGTACAGTAGGCTACCTATTGCACTCCTATAATATTTTAGGTCAACTGATTTTCCATTTGGGTCATTATCTAAGATTGTGTTCAATGCCATAGGTGTTTTTATTTCTTTTGTATTTTCCATTCCGAATTTTTTAAGTAATTCTTTAGTGTATTTGTGTTGATAAATGTAATTTCCCTCATTTGTTTGTTTGATTTGTAATCCTAAGAAATAAGTTAATTTTCCTACTAGGCTCATTTCAAATTTTTTTTCCATTAGATTAATAAATTCCTCTAAAAAATCTGAATTTGTTGAACCAAATATTATATCATCTACATAAATTTGTGCAATAAATATGTTTGAATTCAATGATTTAACAAACAAGGTTGGGTCAATTTGACCTTGTTTGAATCCTTTAGATGTTAAGTAGGATGTTAGCCTTTCATACCATGCCCTGGGTGCTTGTTTAAGTCCATATAATGCTTTCTTTAACTTAAATACATAATCAGGGTGTTCTAGACTTTCAAACCCAGGAGGTTGACCTACATAAACTTCTTCTTTTATTAGTCCATTAAGAAAGGCAGACTTAACATCCATTTGGTATAGTTTGAACCCTTTATGGGCTGCATAACTTAGTAACATTCTAATGGATTCTAATCTGGCTACTGGGGCATATGTTTCATCATAGTCAAGTCCTTCAACTTGACTAAATCCTTTGGCAACCAGCCTAGCCTTATTTCTAGTAATTTCCCCAGTTTCACTTAGTTTGTTTCTGAATACCCATTTTGTTTCTATTATTTTCTTATTCTTAGGTGGTGGAACTAGGTCCCAGACCTCATTACACTTAAATTGGGTTAGTTCTTCTTGCATAGATATAATCCAATCTGGGTCTAGTAGGGATTCATCCACAGTTTTGGGTTCAATTTTTGAGATTAATGAAATTTGACTTAGGTTTCTAAAGGATGATCTGGTTTGAACTCTTAAGTCTGGGTCACCGATTATTTGATCAATTGGATGATTTGGGTTAACCCTTATTGTTCTAGGAGGTTGATTCTCTTGATGTTGTTCCTCTTCTTCATGACTTAGAGTTTGGTTGGTTTTTGGAACAAACTCAGGTGTTTGTGTAGATCCTATGTCTTGTTTAGTTTCTTCAAACTTTACATTAGTAGTTTCTTCAATTTTTAAGGTAACCTTATTGTAAATTCTGTAGCCTCTACTATTTAGGGAATATCCTACAAAAATTCCATTTTCAATTTTAGAGGTGAATTTTCCTAAGTGTTCTCTTGTATTTAAGATGAAAACTGGGCACCCAAATACCTTAAAATATTTTATATTTGGTTGTTTATTATAAAACAATTCGAAGAACGTTTTGTTATAAGTTTTATTTATTGTTGTTCTGTTCTGTACATAGCAGGCTGTACTAATGGCTTCTGCCCAAAAGTATTTAGGTAGGTTATACTCATTTAACATTGTTCTAGAAGCTTCAAGTAAGGTTCTATTTTTTCTTTCTACAATTCCATTTTGTTGGGGGGTTTTAGGGCATGAGAACTCATGATGGTAACCGTTTTCTAGACAAAAACTGTTAAAGTGGTGATTTTTAAATTCTCCCCCGTTGTCACTCCTAATTCTTTTAATTTTAATATCTTTTTCGTTTTCAATCTGTTTGCAAAAATTTGTAAAAATTTCAAAAGTTTCATCTTTATGTTTTAAGAATTTGACCCAAGTAAACCTAGAATAATCGTCTATAATTACTAAGCAATATAAGTTTCCATTTATAGATTTGACTCCATGGGAGTCAAAAAGGTCTAAATGTAGAAGTTCTAAGATTGAGGTAGTTTGTGGTTGATTTGTTTGTTTGTGGGTTGATTTAGTTTGTTTGCCTTGTTGACAAGCATTACATATGGTTGAATCTAAGTTAGGTAACTTTGGTAAGCCTTTTACAAGTCCATTTAGTTTACTTATATTTCTAAAGTTGGTGTGAGACATCCTCCTATGCCATAACCAAGTTTCTTCTTTTTGTGTTAAATAACACTTAATGGAAGAAATGGTTAAGTTGATGACATAGATGTTGTCTTTTCTAAAACCTTTTAGGCTTATGGTAGGATTATCTAGATGTTTGATTGAGCATTCTGTAGATAGAAATTTGACCTTATACCTAGTATCACACAATTGACTTATACTTAGAAGATTATATTTAAAGTTTTCAACAAGTAAGACATTTGTAATTATAAAGTCTAATTTTAATTCAATATTACCTATACCAATTACCTTGAGTTTGCCGTTGTTTCCAAAGGCAACTGTTCCTAGGCTTTTGTAAGTGAGTTGAGTGAACTTGGTGTGATCTCCAGTCATATGTTTGGAGCAACCACTGTCCAAAATTCACTTGGTTTCCTACAGTAAGTAGGATTTAAAGTTAGTCTTTTGAGCATGCATTAATTTAAGTTTAAAATTAAGATTTTGAGATTAATTTTTTAAGTTTAAAATTAAAATTTTGAAATTAATTTTTTTTTTTAAGTTTAAAATTAAAATTTTGAAATTAATTTTTTAAGTTTAAAAATTAAAATTTTGAAAATACCTTTTTTTAAGTTTAAAATTAAAATCTTGAAAATAATTTTTTAAGTTTAAAAATTAAAATTTTGAAAATAATTTTTTAAGTTTTAAAATTAAAATTTTGAATTTTTTTTTTTTTAAGTTTTTAAAATTAAAATTTTGAAAATAATTTTTTAAGTTTTTTAAAATTAAAATTTTGAAAATAATTTTTTAAGTTAAAATTAAAATTTTGAAAATAATTTTTTAAGTTTAAAAATTAAAATTTTGAAAATAATTTTTTAAGTTTAAAATTAAAATTTTGACAATAATTTTTTAAGTTTTAAAATTTTGAAAATAATTTTTTAAGTTTAAAATTAAAATTTTGAAAATAATTTTTTTTAAGTTTTAAAATTAAAATTTTGAAAATAATTTTTAAGTTTAAAAATTTTGAAAATAATTTTTTAAGTTTAAAAATTAAAATTTTGAAAATAATTTTTTAAGTTTTAAAATTAAAATTTTGAAAATAATTTTTTAAGTTTAAAATTAAAATTTTGAAAATAATTTTTTAAGTTTTAAAATTAAAATTTTGAAAATAATTTTTTTAAGTTTAAAATTAAAATTTTGAAGTCTTATTCATCTCACCCGATCTATATTTTCAATAAGGGAATCCTATGATTTCGTGAGATGAAATTGGATTTTTAATTATGGAGTTTTGGTTTAACGTGTGTTAGATTCAGATTTAGTTTTGGTTTCCACAAATAGGCATTCTTCGGATAAACTTCTAAGCTTGGTGAGTCACATGGACATCATTAGAAGTAACCAACCTTTCGAGGTTTTCCGAATAGTCCTATCCACGGAACTTAGTACTAAATCTTGGTCTAACTGGTTAGGATTCATTTAAGGGTAGCTTCGGTCAGTTCCACTTGGCCAAATGCACCAGATCGAAGCCATATCTTTCTAGACATGCGATGCCCAAGCTTCCCTAACGTACTATCATCCAAAAATTTCACCAGTACCATGATTCAGGTTAAACTTGGTCTCTTTTTAACTAATCCTAATTACCCTGCCGGGTTGATAGATTTTGGGTTACCCTGTCGGGTAAGTTAGTTTTGGAGGTACCAGCTATTCTGGAGCCTCCCCCTGAATTATTGGCCTTTAATAAATTTTGATTTTAGGCTTGTGTCGATTCTTTTTATAGTTATGGTTAACTTGGTGGTAATTTTGTTGATCTTTAAATTGTTTAGATTTTGAATTTGATTTAGGTTTGTATTTTGTATTTTGGTTTGGTTTATACACTTTTATATAATGTATTTTTTCTTTAGGTATATAATATTGATTAAGTCCTACTTGCGTGGTCAGACACGCTTTCGGAACCCAAGCTAGATTGGTTGATTTGTATTGGGTTATTAATGATTTGAAGGTTTTATTTGAATTCGACTTATATCCTAGTCCGGTTTTATTATAACATGCTTTTTGATTATTTAGGATTAAGTCTAAATTTTTTGATCTTGTTGTAAATTTTTCTAGCATTTCTTTTAACTTGTTAATCTCATTTTTTAGTGATAAATTTTCTTCCTCAAGTGTTAGATCTTGAGTTGGATTTGAATTTATGATTTGTTCCTTGAGGTTTTGATTTTCCTCAAGAAGTGATTTGTTTTCATTTTCTAATTTAGTTAATTTACTATTTAAACAGGAAATAATTCTAAAATTTTTTTGTTTAAATTAAAGTATACCTCATTCGGGCCTTCGGAAACGAGTACGGACTCGTGGCTTGTTTCGAGTTCGGACACCCGCCTTCATCTTCCGACTCGTTTTCTGTTTCGGCATCGGCGAGGTGGCTCGATGTTTCGCTCTTCTTCCTCCGATTCGTCCAGGAGTCGTCCCACGTTGCTTTGAGTGCCTTCTTTTGGTTGGCTTTGGTTTGTCGAACTTGAGTTTTGGGCATTCGTTCTTGTAGTGTCCTTTTTTGCAGCCGTAGCAAGTCACGTTCTTTTGTTCTGAGGGAGAGCTGATCTTTTGAAGATCCTTTTTGCTGAAGCTCCTCTTTCTCCTGGTGAACATTTTTCTTACCAAGTTCACCAGGTGTTCTTCGTCTTCGGAGTCTTGGTCAGATTCTTCTTCAAGTTCAGGCTTGCTTTTCTTTTCTTTGGAGGAACCTGCAAATAGAGTTATACCTTTCTCGGCTCCAGCATTAGTTTGTTCGTGTAATTCTAATTCACAGAAAAGCTCGTCTAATTTTAATTCAGAAAGATTCTTAGAAATTTTGTAGGCATCCACTATTGATGCCCACAAACTATTACGTGGAAAGGCATTTAATGCGTATCTTATTAAGTCTCTGTTCTCCATCTAGTGGCCTATCGCATGAAGCCCGTTGAGGATGCCCTTGATCCTCGCGTGGAGTTGATTCGCTGTTTCTCCTTCCTGCATTTTTATATTAAAAATTTTATTTAAAAGCAGGTCTCGTTTTGTTACCTTAGCGTCGCATAGGGGTGTCAAAAATGAACCCGACCCGACGACCCAACCCGAGTCGACCCGAAAAAAATCAGGTTCGGGTTGGGCATTTTCGGGTTCGGGTCGGGTTCGGGTTGGAGGGTTGGAGAGCAAAAAAATTTCGGGTTGGGTCGGGTCGGGTTCGGGTTGACCCGGGTTGACCTGGGTTGGCTTAAATATAGGGTTTTGTGGGTTTTTTTGGGGTTAAATCAAATTTTATTTTAAAAATTTATATGTTTTAATGTATGTTTGTATGATAATGATGGAGTATTGAGATAAAAGTGAAGAATTATAGGGAAAATAGCCCAAAAAAGTCATTTTGAATTAGATTTTCGGGTTATATGGGTCGGGTTCGGGTTGATCGGGTTGGTTGGGTTCGGGTTCGGGTTAAGGTGTTTTGGGTTGAACTCGGGTTCGGGTCGGGTTCGGGTTGGGTTAAAAAAAAAAAAAAAAAACTCAACCCGACCCAACCCGACCCGACCCACCCGAATTGACACCCCTAGCGTCGCACGTTCCCTCGTGCAGTTCGATCAACTTGTCCCATAGCTCTTTAGCGTTTTTGTGTGGACCGACTCTGTTCAGTTCTTCTCTTGTCAATCCGCACTGTAGAGTGTTGATCGCTTTATTTTCTGTTGATGCTTTTTTCTTCAGATCTGTTGTCCAGTCTTCAGGATCCACTAGATTCCCGGAGTTGTCCACTGGAATTTTGTAGGATCTCGTAATGCTCATCCACTGGTCGAAGTCTGTTTTGAGGTAGACCTCCATGCGCTTCTTCCAGTATGGAAAGTCGTCTCCGTTGAAGAGTGGAGGTCGTACTGTGCTGAATCCTTCTTGTTGGGACATTCTGTGCACAGGTAAATAACCAAAAAATATCCCAAGACTTGGTCTTGGATTAGTAGTGCGGGAAGAGAAAAATAAAAAAAAATAGATTCGTGTTGCACTAATTTAAATTGATTAGAGAGATATTAAATTAACGAAACACCAGTTTTAAAATTAATAATCGAACCAAAAAAATTCACCCCCTGTCTGATTGGTGGTTACACCAAATCAGAGCGGTACCTGCTCTGATACCACTTGTAGGACCTTTAGATTCGATAAGGGGGGGGTGAATATCGATTCGAAAAACAAGAGTATAAACGCAACGGAAAAGTAAAATAGACACAATGGTTTTACTTCGTTCGGAGCCTGTGACGACTCCTACTCGAAGGCCCGTGGTCCTTGACCATTTTCGTTGGGCAATCACTAGCAATTCGAAATGATGATTACAAAAGAACCATACAGGGAATGCTAATGAAAACTAAAAACAAATACCGACAAAAAGGGAAAAGAACGGAGCGTAGTGTCGGAGCTTTGTTGGCGTTGCACTGAATGTCGAGCAGCAAGACCAGCAGCAGAAAAGTTCTCAGCTTGATTGATTGATCTGAAGCTCCTGTCTGGGGCTTCTTTTATATGCTGTTCCGGGCGCCTGGATTCCTTTCGGACGCCTGGAATGTGACGTAACTGCTCAAACCATGATGCTCCACGTGGCGACGACTTGGCTGGATAGAATTCGCCTTCCGGGCGCCCGGATCCCTTTCGGGCGCTCGGACCTCCGGACGCCCGGACCACCTTGTTTCAGAAAACTCCCTTTTCCTGCAAAACAAAGTTAGTCCGAGGCAAATATACATCCTGTAAAACAGATTGTTAGCACAGTTAAAGTTCAACAGGTGGATAAAAAGAGTATGACTTAGATTCCGTCTTTCCGAGACCGGAATCTAGTCACGATCTCGACTTAGACATCCGAAATGGATCTAAGACGGATTGACGCCTAATGTCCCTTCCGGAACGCTCCTCACGGTCACTCCCCTCGACTTACCTCACTTACCGCCAGACGTCCAGGTTAACCCGTCGACCCGTCGGACTTCTTGCCAGCGTCCGGTCGGCCGTCGACCGCTTGGACTTCGCCACCTATCCGGCGGACCGTCGACCTAGCTGGACTTCTCGCCAAGCGTCCGGTCAGCCCGTCGACCCGCTTGGACTTCTCGCCAGCTATCCGGTCAGCCCGTCGACCTAACTGGACTTCGTGCCAGACATTCGGTCAGCCCGTCGACCTGTCTGGACTTATCCTGCACACTCGATCAAAGTGTCAGACAACAACAAAACTAACTTAACCTATTTGTCATTTATCAAAACCTGGGTTAAATCGTTAGTGCTAACCGCACCAACACAACCAACCTTTTTCATAATTCGAATCAATTAATAATGAAATTTAATTAATCCTAAATTAATTAATCTTAATTTAATCAATTGAATTAATTAAATAATATTAATCAATAGAAATAATAATTATTTAAATTAATTCAAAAATAAAAATTAACTTTTTCCAAATTACTTTTAATTTTAAATTAATTAATTTAATATGAAAATAATTTTAAATTAATTAATTTTAGTTAATTTTAACTTAATTCAAAATTAATATTAACCTAATTTATTCAATTCGAATTTAATTTTAACTTAATTCAATTCAAAATTAATTAATTTTAGCAATTTTATCAATCTTAACAATTTTATTAATATTAACAAATTTATTAATCCGTAATTATCTTAAACAATTTTAAGCTCAAATTAAAGTTAATTAAAAATACAAATAATCTAAATTTAACTTAAACAATTTAAAATTAAAATTAATTAAATAACCAGGAAAATCTACTTTAAAGAAATCATACAAATAAATTGAATTAAACATCTCACACAAATCATAAGGTTACTATGTATTGAAAATATAGAATTGGTGAGATGTGAATTAAAATTAAGTAATTTTCTATTTAATCTCATAGGAATTAAGAAATTTTTAGATAAGACTTGTGATAATATTATACTTAATTATTTTCATTTTCTTTTGGAACTAACCTAGGTTATATGGTAGACAACATTAACCTATAAATATAGGTAGCCAACATTTAACAAGTATATTAGGATTATCTTACTTATGTATTGAGACACTTTAAATGATGAGAGATGTTTAGGTTCAATTCTAGATTTCATATATTTATATCAGTGTATCATTATAAATTTAGGCTAAAAACTTAACATTGATCAAGTTGATTGATCTTTCATAGTAAATGACTAATTGGAATCTAGCACTTAACTTGACTAACTTAGTAAAAGCTGTTATCTTATGATAATCAACTAAAAACTAAAGTTAGATATTTATTTAAGGATAAAGTCTTAGATGTTATATTTTAAAACTAAATAGTACATCTTTTAAAATTTTTGAAAAATTAATTTTTGATGGATCGAAAATAAGTTTTTAGTCAAGTGAACATGGTAAACCCTAAAGACATGGTCAAAATTTGGCTATCAAAATTTACCTACTTAACTTGATCAACCGATAGATAAAAATTATAAGTCGATTGATACATCTGGGTAAAGTAAAAAAGTGACGGGCATGACCTAACACGTACACCCGACTAGGTACCTTGATCAGTCGACTAATAAATCTTGGAACTTGAAAAAATTGACACAACCTAACGTATCTAGTCGATTGATAAGCCTTATTAGTTGACTGAACTTCAAAAGTTGATCCAATTGATCACATCAATCAAACAATCACATGAATAGTTGATTGCGACATTAAATGGATCATTCTACTGATTAATTTATCAATCGATTGATCCACCTTTATAAAAATAGGGTCGAAGCAAGCTAAACTCTCATCCCAAATCACTCTCCTCTACCCTCCTTCTAATGCTGAAAATAAGTTTTCCAAGTCCTTAAAGCTCTATGAAACCATTTGAAACATCCACGATGTCTCAGTAACAATTCTTACCATCTCTTCCTAATTTCATTTTTGTCAATCATTCCTTAAAATCTCTTAATTTTAGTATTATCATCTTTTTATTCTTATAGCTAAAGAAACTTCAAAACACCCAAAACCAGGCCGGTCCATCAAACCCCAACTAAGATTCTAGATTTTCCACCATGAACTTTCATGGACATTCCATAATAGAAAGTTGATTCTCTTAGGATCTAGGTAGTTAGACATGACATTCTACAACACTTACTGTCCTATAGTTGTAGAAATATTCAACTACTATGTCATGGCTAAACTTGTGTCCTACCTGCACAATGTAAATTTTGATCTCTGTGCAGAATTCTACCAATGAATTCCACTACAAAATTAGGGTTGCATGTCATGAATTTTTCTTTAATCTTGATATAGTTAGGGGTTATCTTGATGCCAGAATTACAATTGATTAATTATTTGCCTTCCTTATCTATCCTGAAATCAGCCTTATACTCATCTAACAATAACCTCAATAAACCTAAGTCCATACGATAATGCTTACTACAAAGTCATTGTCTCATGTATGCTCTTAAGCATCACCTTAGCATTGATATAGATTTTGGGTCTTCAAGACCATTGTTCATTATTCCAAATATAATACAGTTCATCGAGAATAGTTTATATGGTCTTTTGTCACGTTATCACTTCAATTCTGTCATCTTCGGTATAAATATTATAGCTGGTAATGTAAAGCCCATATCCCCTCACTTTGACAGAATAGATATTAGACAGTTATCCTTGGCTTGGATAAGAGTTGATAGACAAACCTTAGTTTTTCAAGGAATGACACAAAAGAAGTGCACCCTCCTAGGAGTAGAGGTAAGAGTAGAAATACCTTCTAGAGAAGATTTCCACCTTACTCCATAACTAACGCTGCCTTCACTAGATCATACTCATGCATCACCTCTTGATCCACATGCTCACTATTTGTTTATGTATGTCAAAGGGGAGGAATGAGGTTCAAAGTTAAATGTTGAAATTTGTAAGTTTTCTTAAAAACCTCAGGGATATTAAACTCAGGGGAAGAGTTCAATTTGAGGGGGAGAATTTAAGAAGAAGAAAAATTGTTATATTATTATTATTATTTAACTTAACTTTGAACCAGGTTGGTAAAAATAAAAAAAGAGGAGATTGTTAATGCAGGGAGTACCAAAATCAAATCTATGTTTTGTTGTTGTCAAAGGTTCAAAGTTATGCCCTATTGTGATCTAATGCATTGATCAAGTGTGCAGATTTCTATATCTAAAAAGTCCTAGTAGATCAGCTGGATCATAAACTAGATAATGAAAGTATCAGCAGATCAAGGATACTAGGCAGGAAGTAGAGATGGGTCAGTGGACTAGACATATGGCAAGATGGAGTAGATAGGTTAGCGAGGACTAGATACTAAATCAAGTAAAATCCTCGGTAGGTCAATTATTGGATGCTGAGCAAAGGAAGTTTAAATAGGTATAGAGAATTGGATGTTTGGCGGATAAGTTAAGGTAAGCTCTTAGAGTGGAGTGGTTCTTCTGAGAAGAAGAACAGTGAGGTCATGGCCTAATCATGACAAACCTTCTTAATCCAAATTAAAAAATCAACGAAGATTTCTAAGTCGAGATCAAACATTTCTAACTATATCTTACACATGCAAACTATATGTTATCTAATTATATTTTGTAGAGTCATTTTTATTATTACCATGCTAACTTTGTTTAGAAGAAAAACAAAACTCGGGTTAATCGAAGAGTTCAGTTGACCCATCCGAGTAGAAAAGAATAGATAAGAATAGACTCAACAAAGAATGAAATAATGGGGTTTAATCGACTGATCAGGAGGATCAGTTAATCGAATAAAGATGGTAAGTGAAAAGGATATGATCTGATCATGCAGGGAAGGAAACCCTAGGAGTTCAGTTGACTGAATAGGGTTCAGTCGATAAGAAACTTTTATTTCGTAGGATCGATCAAATCACATTGGAGAAAACAAGGAAGGGAGCGAGGGATCAGTCTCCTGATCATGGTTCAATGGACTGATAGTGTCACGCCCCGGAGGAGTCTCTGTCCGAAGAAATTTCGGCAACATCTCCCCTGTACGGCGGACAATCTGAAACTTTTCTACAAGCACTATATACCTCAGCCACATGCGGCTGGAATAATAACAATAAAAGAAAACAAACACCACGCAGTTAATATCAAATTCAGCCTCTGGCTGACACAACCACGCAGTTAAAAATAAAGCAGCCCACTCGGCTGTACCAAAATCAAAACACAACAAAAACTGACAGAAACCAAATACAACCAAACACAAAACTGCTAGCCGGCTAGGCTTACACAACCAATAACAAATACAAAATACTACATAACAACATCAACACTCCAAAAATAAAACCAGAGTACAGAGCTAAACAAACTGATACATAAAACAAACAAAACATACGTGAAACCGATAAGTCTTCTGATGTGACGTGGGGACCAGCAGACAGGATGCTCCAAGCGACACCATAAATAACCTGGTACCTGAAAAAGATAGTGTCAACGGGGGTGAGTTCAACAACTCAGCGAATACCAATGGACATGAGTAGTAAGATATATCTAACAGCAACAAACATGGAATACAGCTTCCTAACCATATATATAGGGAATATGCAAAACTGAAAGGTAAGTGAGGAAGCTGTACTCACCAGGAACTCCTATCCAGACAAAAGGGTCGTCAAACCGAAAGTGTCAATAATCCTGTATGCAGGTCAAAGGTATGCATCCAACCAAAATGCAGCAACCAAATGCAGCAAACACAATCACAATAATATAAATACATCAATGCATATGATGCTAATGATGCGTCCTGGTCACCCCTGACGCCAGTCAGTCCTCTCACACACAAATGGCGAGACCGAGTGGGTAGGGCTATGACAACCGTGCACTCTGCTCCTGATGAGTGACCGAGTGGACGGGATGCTGTCGGAGTACTCCTGTCCTGTGACCCCAAATCATAAATGGGGGAGCTCAATGCTCTCAACTCCCGGTACACGATGACGGGGAGGTATCTCTACCGGCTACCACGCTGAGTCACCTGACCAACGGAGCCAAACAGAGTCCACCGTCTACCGGCTACTACGCTGCTACATTAAATGCCAGCGGAGCCAAACAGAGCGGAACTAACTGCCGGCTACCACGCTGGGTCATATGACCAACGGAGCCAAACAGCAGAACCGCCACACACCTGCCTGATATACCACTAAACCATGAGTGGGGGTGTGTGCAGTACATGTAACTGGCGATGAGCTCAACCATAATGGAGCCGACAATCGCACAGCATGCAATCATGATACATGTCACTATGCATAACAAAAACTGATCAACATAACCATATCCATATATATAAAATGGGTACTGTAAAAGCGATGGTCACATACCAAAATCTATAGTACACAGGTCAGATAGAATATCAAAAAAACCTATGTCCTGAACATAATAAGTATGGAATATCCTGATCAGCATAGAAAAATCCATATATACATAATATGGGTACCACAGTATCAGTAGGTCAATCCACGGATCTAGGGCATACAGGTCCTCTATGGTATAGCAACCTAGATCCTAAACATATCTCCTTCCATAACATATGTACCAACAATATGCACATATCAAGAATCAAGGTCTAGGTACACGAATCATATATGATATACAAATAGAGGTACACAAGCCAATCACGACATAAAACCTAAGTATCAGATAATCTCGATACACATGACTGAAACCAAAAGTCCAGAACCTAGTCCTAACCTCAGTAAAACATGGTATGTCACTTATTCTAGAAACTAAGATACTCATGGTAATACAGTACTCATGGCAATAAATCACATGATATAAGCACGGATACGTCACAGGCGATAAACCTAACATGCTATGGATATCAAACAGTGACATACCAAAGACAAACATGTTCATTGCTTGTAGTTATAAAATTCTATGCATATCCAAAGACAATATCATAAAAGATAAGTCAAGAGGTACCCGCCTCCGATATAGATTGAATCGAACCAATCCGATGTCGAGACGCCCGTCTCGAATCACAGTCCTGTAACAACACATTTTACAATTAATTATATCATTAAATCAAAATGACCAAATCCTAAACCTATTAGGATTAAATCATAGTGAATCAATCCAATAGATCCACATCCCCTTCACAATTCACCACACCTCACCAATTCCAACACATAAGTAATTATGTATGTACCAATTCCTACCTAAATCAATATGTACCATAATCAAGTTCCTTACCTAAATTCACATGATCATCTAACCAAATCCTCCAATTCGAAACATGATCTACAACCAATATTTAAATACATATAATCCTTACCTCAAATCACAGCTGTGCTGGATGGAAGGGTTGCTGTTGGAAACCAGGTGTCGCTGGACAAGAATAATAACCTCTCGGCAAAGACTTCTTGACTCTTCCTCTCCAAATCTCGTACCCTTGATCCACAACCAGGAGGAAGAACATACACATCAAAGAAACACAACAGGGAAGAAAATCAAAGGTGAAGATCACTGATCCTCTGCCAAGTTCGTGGCTGCTGGACCCGGGTGGCAGAAATGGACTGTCGGATCCCAAAATCACCAAAGATCACCACTTCCTCACCAACTCGTAACCTTCTTCCTCTCCACTGGTCGGAGGTGACCAAGAATCCGTCGACAATGCTAGGCACAGCGAAGAGGTTTTGTGCGTCGACGTCGGCGCGATCGGGTGACTATGAACCCAATCTAGGGCACAGCAGTGGTTGGCGTCGCTGGAGGGGAGAGGGGTCGGGGCTGCTCCGTGCGGCGCTAACCTAGGGCAGAGGCGTCGTGAGGGAGGAGGAAGAGGGATCGGCCGGCTAGGGCAGAAGTTAGGAGTCGGCCCGAGGAGAGGAAAGGAGACCCTCGGTTGGCTCTCGTCGGGCGGCGATGAAAAGCTCCGCGTGTGGTTTGTGCCGGCAGAGGAAGAGAAGAAGGAAGATGCTTTGGCGTCGCGGAGGCTAGGGCACAAGCGATTCAGCGAGGGAAGAAGAGAAAGAAAGGAAACGACTCGCGTGGGTTCGACGGGGAAAAAGAAAACGAAGAAATAAAGAAAAGGAATTAAGAATTCAACATTTCCTCTTTTAATTGGGGAAACCCAAACAGGCTTTCTGGGACCCCGTTTTTATCCCCGTAAAACTCGTCCATACGAACTTCGAAAAAATTCCATAAATTTTTTCAAAAATTCCCGAAAATTCCCTTATCATTATCCGACATTTTTTTTTCCGGTATTTTACATTCTCCCCCACTAATAAAAATTTGGTCCCCAAATTTCGTTATCTACTATCAGCAAGTACTAGCAAATGCTCAACAATATAAATGCTGAACGGAACCATAACATCACATACCTCAAGTGAAAATATGGGGATATTGAGCTCGGATCGTATCTTCGAGCTCCCAAGTAACCTCCTCGTCCAAATGATACTGCCGTCCGACTTTAACCAGCCGGATAGTCTTGTTCCGCAACTAATGCTCCTTCCTCGGCTCATATGAAATGTCAGGCTGAACTGGAACTGGAATATCAGCCAGCACATGCGTCGGGTCGGGCACATATCTCCGCAACATAGATACGTGGAATACATCGTGGACTCCTGCTAGGGACGGTGGTAGTGCCAACCGGTAAGCTACCACTCCAACCCTTTCCAAGATCTGGAAAGGGCCAATGTATCGCAGAGTTAACTTACCTCTGAGGCCAATCTCTTCACCCCTTTCGTGGGTGAAACTCGCAGAAATACATGGTCACAAATAAAGAACTCTTAGAGTCTCCGACTCTGGTCTACCTAACTCTTTTGGTAGTCTTATACCTCTGACATCCTTTGTCTAATAGTACGGACCAACTCTGCCTCATGCTAGGCTCTATGAGATCCCAACAACTAGGCCTTCCCAACCTCATCCAGAGGGTGGGTGTCCGACAAGGCCTACTATACAACACTTCAACGGTGGCCTTTGGATAGTCGAATGCAAACCGTTGTTGTAGGCGAACTTTACCAATGGCAAATGGTCCTCCCAACTGCCTCCGAAAATCCAATACACAAGACTTCAGCAAGTCCTCTAGAGTCTGAATGGTCCGCTGTGACTATCCATCTGTCTGAAGATGGAAAATTGTATTGAAACAGAGCTGCGTGCCCAAGGTCTGCTGCAGACTCTGTCAAAAATGAGACGTGAATCGGGGTCTCTATCCGAAATAATAATCAACGGAACACCACGTGATCTGATGATCTCCCGGCAAAATAAATCTACCAATCGATCCAGGAAATCTGTCCCCCGATTAGCTAAAAAGTGCGCGGATTTGGTTAATTGGTCAACGATTACCCAAATCACGTCATGGTCTCGTCATGTCCTCGGCAAACTCACCACAAAGTCCATAGTAATATGTTCCCATTTCCACTCGGGAATAGGAATCCCCTGAAATAAACCGACAGGTTTCTGGTGCTCGGCCTTCACCTGCTGACAGACAAGACATCTAGCTACGAAATCCGCGATGTCTTTCTTCATACTGTTCCACCAGTAGGAACACCTCAAATCTAGATACATACGGTTACCGCCTGGGTGGACAGCAAATCATGAGCGATGAGCCTCCGGAAGTAACTCCTATAAGACCGGATGAGGCTGAAATACGCATAATCTGCCTCGGAAGTGTATAACACCCTCCTCGTCTCGTGTGAACTCGGTCTGCTACCCGGAAGCTATCTGGCTGCAAATAAATTGCAAATACTGATCAGCAGCCTAGGGCTCTCGTATCCTCGTCCTGATCAACGATTGAGCAACCATGGTAACTAGAGTACCCTGCTCTGTCTGTCCTTACCCCTCAAGGCCCAAATCGGAGAAACCTTGAATCAAGTCTGTGACCACAACTCGGTGGCAAGCTAAAGTCCCTTTAGACTTCCGTCTAAGTACAACGACAACCACATTAGCTTTTCCCCAAATGATAGCTAATGATACAATCAAAATCCTTCAGGAAATCCATCCATCTTCCCTGTCGGAGATTAAATTCCTTTCTAAGTGAACAAATATTTGAGACTCTTATGGTCCGTGAGAATCTCAAATGTAACACCGTATAGATAAGGCTGCCAAATCTTCAAGGCACAAAATAATGACGGCCAGCTACAAGTCATATACTGGGTAGTTCTACTCATGCTCCTACAACTGTCGAGAAGCATAGGAGACTACTCTATCGTGCTGCATCAGAACAGTGCTCAAACCCTGAATAGTTGTGTCGATGTAGAGGACATATCCGTCCTCTCCAGAAGGTAAAACCAAAAATCGAAGCCGACACTAGTCTCCACTTCAGCTCCTAGAAGCTGGTCTTGCATTCCACAGTCCAAGTAAACTTCACGCCTTTCATGATCATGCGTGTAAATAACATAGCAATCCGTGAGAAACCCTCAACGTATCTCCGGAAATATCGAATCAAACAAAGGAAGCTGCGAGCCTCTTCTATAGACTCCGTCTACTCCCAACGGTAATAACCTCGATCTCCTGTGGAACCACGGTATACTCCTACTGGTGACCGTGTGTCTCAAACATCTCACAGAAAACAACCAAATCAGCACTACTGATAATCACATATACATGTTCTCGTCGAAACATCTTTAGACCTATGCAAAGGTAGTGTACGTGACTCACCGCGGATCCGAAATAGATCACAACATCGTCAACAAAGACAATGGAAACCGATCCAAACATTCTATGGATACCCAAATCATCGAGTCCATGATAACATCTAGGGCACCGCAAGCACTAATGGTAAAACCAAGACACATAATGTCCGTATCACAGGCATTCCTAACAATAAGATCCCCAACAATAAACAGATCTAATCACCAACGATATATAATCACCAAAGAATAGAACCTCCAGTGTGAGAGCAATGCTCTATCACACGAAATACCACATATGTGGGAGCAACGCTCTACCACAAGAAATCCTCCATATGTGGGAGCAACGCTCCACCACAAATAATCCAAAATATGTATCTACAATAAACATGGGAGCAATGCTCCGCTACAAGCAATCCGCAATATGTGGGAGCTACGCTCTACCACAACAATACATAAGTGCCCAAAGCACCTAACTATCTAGCTAGAGACTGCACGAGATCTCTCTACCACAGATCACTGTGGGTAGCCTAGGGTATAACCACCCAGTAAGCAAATCAAATCCATAGTCAACTCTATCATCCTCCTAGTGGGTCGGTCACCCACTAATGGAAGAATTAGTTGACAGGGTAAAACAACCAATATCATAATGTAGACATTTAACATTTTACTTTTAACATAGGTAGAATCATCATGATGCTACCAACCATACATCTGACACACGTGCACACACAACATATGTATGATCGACATAATCCTTCAATTAGTACACACAAAAAAATACTCACATCATAGGTATAATTCACCATGATACCTCCAACAATGTATACCGAACCCGTGTGCACATATCATCGTCGGTAAAATCAACAATACCCTCAAACAACACTCACCTGACATATTTAAACATATGCCAAGAGTATAATCAACGTAATACTTCCAACAAGACATACTAAAACCCAGGTGCTTTCACAAATCACACATAATCAACAAGATACCTCAGATACTACACCAAACACATATGTACATATCACAACACCGATGTAGTCGACAAGATACTTCCAACATGACATTCACACCCATGTGCACATACCACTACACAGATTTAAATCAATAAGATACCTCCAACATGTCAATCAGACACGTACAGCTAACTAAATAGCTATAATCCACAAGGAACCTACAATAACCACATCAAGATGGGAATACCCACACTATCTGCAAATGAACTATCCATCATAGAATTCATTCAACTCATAACAATCATATCTACACACCTCATAAATATGCATAATCAACATATTTTAAATCCAATCTACCACACAAACCCTACGCCACCTTCTAAGTTATCCTACAAGATACATACAGTCTAAATTTAAGGTACCCACGGAATAGGATAAATCAATCCTCTAAAGACTGACCAAAATCAACAATGATATACGATCAACTCAGTCTTTTCCACGTCAGTACAAAACATGTACTCAAATGTGCTCTAGATACCAAACTAAGCACAAACAACCCAAAGATCAGCATCTCCATAAAATATGGTATGATGGTCCTCTACTGATCGGTCCAAAGAAACTAAATCGGCCATCTACCAACTGATCAAGATTACATTAATCCCCTTCAAGCAACTATGGTAAATCAAACTTCTACTGACCGATCTCACAAGAGTAGATCAATTATCTACTAATGAAATTAACTAAGATAACATGGTATACTACTGGCTAGGTCAACATAAAGATATAAATACTATCCACTACCCAGCTATTAAAAGCAGAGGCTGGTATATGCCTCAATCTGCTAACCAACTAGTAATAACATAAGCTAAAAACTACTGGTGTATGATATGATAAATCACCAGAATCTCTATCAAGGTCGATCATCTTCAGGGTTTTACCTAATACATAAAATATCTACTATCTCAGACTAGACAGGTACTAGTAAAGAGTGCTAATACATGTCATAAACTATAATAGTCAACGGTGCATATACTAACAAAAATGTAGGATAATAGTATACCAACATACCTCCTATAGCTTGGAGATGTCCTGCCGTTGCCAGGTCCCAAAATCCGAAAAGTCACATCGAGAAGACCAAAACACAAAATCCGAAACAAAAGGAGAATAAGACTCGTAAGTCGATCTGTAAAATACCGAAAATAGGTGAATATTAATAAGGGAATTTTCCGGAATTTTTGGAAATTTTTCGGGAATTTTTCATGAGCTCGTATGAACGAGTTAACGGGGACAAAAATGGGGTCTGGAAAAGCCTGTTTAGGCGACTCTGTTTAAATGAGGAAAAGTTTTAATTTATATTTCCTTTTCCATTTTTCTTTTCCTCCTGCGTGCCGACCCTTGTCCAAAACCTCGCGGCGACTCCTTGCATTGCCTTGCCTCTTCGTTTGCTGTCGCCGAAGGTATGCCCTTGCCGGATCCCTCTGCCGAAGCTTCTCCCTGTCCCTTCCTCTCTTTCGGCCGAGCAGTGTCACCATTCTCCTGAGCCCTAGCGCCAACCGTCGTGCCTTAATTCATGACCGCCGCCTCTCTGCTGCAATTTGGCAGCACGACCACCACTGGTGAGCCTTGTTTTGCCGACCTCAACAGCCCTTTCGGTGACTGCTGTTTGGGGTAAGAGGTATATAAATATTGAATTAAATCCATTGTTTGTTTGGTTGCATTGGATTGATTTCGTTCAGGTGAGGTGTTAATGGTGGATGGAGGATAGATTCATCATGGGTTTGGTTTCGGACCGGAGAAAATAGTGCCAAATCCTTTATTGTGTTTCTGCTCGACAGTGCCGAAGACGACACAGAGCTATGCCGTAGCCGGATCTTGGAGGTAAGCTTCGGTTGTTGATTAGGATTTTTGCTTGATTGGTTATCGATCTTGATTCTTCATATGATCCGGACAGTGAAGAATTTTCAGCAGCCAACGTCCCTTAATGGCAGCAAGTTCCAGCCAGCAACTCTTTGGTTTCAGTACAAACCGGTGGCTGTGAATTAAGGTAAGGAACATGATTATGATACATGTTGATTTAAGTAGGAATTGGTACATACATAATTGCTTATGTGTTTGAATTAGATGATTGATTATGTAGATGTGTAATCACGTGTAAATGGAATTAAGTTTAGATTCTCGATTTAATGGTGGATTGTGGATTAGGTTTATGTTATTAAGTTAATTAGGGCTTGCCCCTAATTTGGTGTAAGAGATTTTTATTTAGCTATTTATAGGAATTAGCTAAATAAAATGTATATGTATTGGTGACACAGGACTTGACACGAGACGAGCATCTCGATGTTGGATTTGACTGGATTGAACCTGCTTTTGGAGGCGGGTACCTCTTGACTTATCTTTTATGATATTGTCTTTGGATATGCATAGTATTTTATAACTACAAGCAATGAACATGTTTGTCTTTGGTATGTCACTGTTTGATATCCATAGCATGTTAGGTTTGACACCTGTGATGTATCCGTGCTTATATCTCGTGATTTGTTGCCATGATTATCTTGTTACCATGAGTATCTTAGTTTCTAGAGTGACATACCATGCTTACTGAGGTTAGGACTAGGATTTGGATTGTTGTTTCTAGCCGGTGTATCTAGATTATCGGATACTTAGGTTTTTGTGCCATATCAGATTTGTGTACCTCTATTTGTATATCATATATGATTTGGGTGTTTAGACCCTAATTCTTTGATCTGTGTATATTGTTGGTACATATGCTATGGAAGAGGGATATGATTTGGGTCTAGGTTGTTATACCTTAGAGGACTTGTATACCCTAGATCCGTGGATTTGACTTACTGATACTGTGGTACCCATATTATGTATATATGGATTTTTCTATGCTGATATTCCATACTTATTATGTTCAGGACATAGGTTTTTGATATTCTATCGACCTGTGTACTCTAGATCTTGGTATGTGACCATCGCTTTTACAGTACCCATTTTGTATGTATGGATATGGTTATGTTGATCAGTTTTGCTATGCATAGTAACATGCATCATGATTGCATCGGCTCCACTATGGTTGAGCCCATCGCTAGCTGCATACACCCCCACTCATGGTTTAGTGGCATATCGGCGGATCAGGCCTGGCATGGACTCTGTTTCCTGGTTGGGAGACTCAGATGGTAGCCAGAGATATCCTCCCGTCATCATGTACCGAGTTGAGAGCATTGAGCTCCCCATTTATGATTTGGGGTCACATGACAGGAGTACTCCGACAGCATCCTATCATGAGTAGTGACGACGGAGTGCACGGTTGTCACAGCCCCACTCTCACCATTTGTGTGTGAGATGATCGACTGGGCCGCATCATTAGCATCATATGCATTGATGCATTTATATTCTTATGTTTGTGTTTGCTGCAGCATTTTGGTTGGATGCATACTTTGACCGTATAGGATTATTGACACTTTCGACGACCCTTTGTCCGGATAGGAGTTCCTCGGTGAGTACAACTTCCTTACCCTTCGCTTTGCATATTCCTATATATATGATTAGGAAGTTGTATTCCATGTTTGTTTTGTTAGATATATCTTACTACTCATGTCCATTGGTATTCACGAGTTGTTGAACTCACCCCGTTGATACTATCTTTTCGTACCGTTTGGTTTGGTGTCGCTTGAGTATCACTTGGTCCCCACGTCACATCGAAGACTTATCGATTTCACGTATGTTTTGTTTGTTTATGTATCGGTTTGTTTAGCTCTCTCCGGTTTTGTTTTTGAGTGTTGATGTCGTTATGTGGTATTTTGTATTTGTTGTTGGTTGTGTAAGCCTAGCCGGCCAATGCTTTATGTTTTGGTTTTGATAAGTGGGCGCTTTATTTTTAATCTGGTTGTGTTAGCGAGGTCAATTTGATATTAAGTGGTGTTTGTTTTCTTTTATTGTTATTATTCCGGGTGAGGTATATAGTGCTTGTAGAAAAGTTTCAGGCTGCCGAAATTTTCTTGGACAGAGACTCCTCGGGCGTGACAATTTAGTGGTATCAGAGCAGGTATACGATACTTGCTATGTGTTTTGGATTTTCGAGATTTATCTGATACCAATTTATTTGGTATCAGAGTACGGTACGTGTTTTATAGCCCGTGTTTTGGATTTCGTGTTTTGGTCTTCTCGATGTGACTTTTCGGGTTTTGGGACTTGGCAGAAGCAGGACATCTCCAAGCTATAGGAGGTATGTTGGTATATGTTATCCTACCTTTTTTTTTTATTAGTTTATTCCCTGTTCATTATTACAGTCTATGACATGTATTAGCACTCTTTACTAGTACCTGTCTGGTTGTTGTAGCATATATTATATGTGATGGGTTAGCCACTGATCTTGATTGACCTTAATAGAGATTAAGGATTATAAGCTTTGGTGATTTTACATATTATACCCTAGTAGCTTTAGCTTCTGTTACTACTATTTGGTTAGCAGATTGAGGCACATACCAGCCTCTTTATTAGTTATGTAGTGGATAGTATTTACCTATTTATGTTGACCTAGCCAGTAGTATATCATGTTATCTTAGTAATTTCATCAGTAAATATTGATTTACTCTTGTTAGATCAGTCAGTAGGAGTCTGATTTACACTTATTGATTTGGGTAGTCGTATATTGATATACCTTAGTTGCTTGTGGAGGATTAAGGTATTCTTGATTAGTTAGAAGATGATTGATTTAGTTTTGTTGGTTTGATCAGTAGAGGACAATTATACTCTATTTTTAGAGGCTCGAATCTTTTGATTTTTCGTGCTTAGTTGGATATTATGAGCACATTGGAGTACATGACTGTTACTGACGTGGGAAAAGACTGAATTAGTCGTATATCGTTGTTGGTTTGGTCAGTCTTTAGAGGATCGATGTATCATATTCCATGAGTACTTTAATTTTAGACTGTATGTACCTAATTGGATAACTTAGAAGGTGACATAGGGTTTGTATGGTAGATGTAGATGTGTTCGATGTAATATTCGAGGTATCTTGTTGATTATATTTGATTTGTGGATACACTTGTGTCAATTAGACTTTATTGGAGGTGTATTGTTGATTATACTACGTTGATTATGCACACGTGTTCGGTGTGTATTCTTGGAGGTATTATACTGAATATACCTGAGTTGTGTATATGTTTGGTGTACAATAATTGGAGGATTATGTCGGTTATACCTATGTTGTGTGTGCACGTGTGCCAGGTGTATTGTTGGTAGTATCACGAGGATTCTACTTATGTTGGATGCAGGATGTGGAGTGTCTGCATTATGTCATTTTTTGGACTACCTTGTCAACCCATTTTCTTATCAGCGGGTGACCCACTACGATATTGATAGAGTTGAATATAGATTTGATTTGCTTACTGGGTTGTTATACCCTAGGCTACCCACAGTGATTGGTGGTAGAGAGATCTCGTTCAGACTCTAGCTGGATAGTTAGGTGCCTTGGACACTTATGAATTGTTTATGATGGAGCGATGCTCCCACAGGTTATGGATCGTTTGTGGTGGAGTGTAACTCCCACATATTATTGTTTGTTTGTGGTGGAACGTTGCTCCCACATATTACGGATTGTTTGTGGTAGAGCGTTGCTCCCACATTTGTGGTATTTCGTGTGATAGAGCATTGCTCTCACACTGGAGGTTCTATTCTTTGGTGATTATATATCGTTGGTGATTAGATCTGTTTATTGTTGAGGATCTTATGGTTAGGAATGTCTGTGATATGGACATTATGTGTCTTGGTTTTGCCATATAGGCTTACAGTGCCTTAGATGTTTTCAGAGACTTGATGATTCTGGTATTTCGAGGATGTTTGGATCGAATTCCATTGTCTTTGTTGACGTTGATGTGATCTATTTCGGATCCGAGGTGAGTCACGTACACTACCTTTGCATAGATCTAAAGATGTTTCGACGAGAACATGTATATGTGATTATCAGTAGTGCTGATTTAGATTGTCTTTTGTGATGATGTTTGGGACACATGGTCACCGGTAGGAGTATGCCATGGTTCCACAGGAGATAGAGGTTGTTACCATTGGGAGCAGCCGAAATCAGTGCAGGAGATCCGCAGTCCTTGGGACTGGCAGGATATTACAGACCTTTCGTCGAGGGTTTCTCTCGCATAGTTATGCTACTTACACGCTTGACCAGGAAAGGCGTGAAGTTCACTTGGACTGAGGATTTCAAGACCAGTTTCTAGGAGCTGAAGTGGAGACCAGTGTCGGCTCCGATTTTGGTTTACCTTTCTGGAGAGGACAGATATGTCCTCTACACCGACGCACCTATTCAGGGTTTGAGCACTGTTATGATGCAGCACGATAGAGTAGTCTCCTATGCTTCTCGACAGTTGTAGGAGCATGAGTAGAACTACCCAGTATATGACTTGTGGCTGACCGTCATTATTTGTGCCCTGAAGGTTTGACAGCCTTATCTATACAGTGCTACATTTGAGATTCTCACGGACCATAAGACTCTCAAATATTTGTTCACTTAGAAAAGAATCTAATCTCCGACAGGGAAGATGGATGGTGTTCCTAAAGGATTTTGATTGTACCATTAGCTATCACCAAGGAAAAGCTAATGTGGTTGTCGACGCACTTAGCCGGAAGTCTAGAGTGACTTTGGCTTGCCACTGAGTTGTGGCTACAGACAGAGCAGGGTATTCTTGTTACCATGGTTGCTCAGTCGTCGATCAGGACGAGGATCAGAGAGCCCTAGGCTGTATTTGCGGGTTATTTGCAGCCAGATAGTTTCCGGGCAACAGACCGAGTTTACCCGAGATGAAGCGGTGGTTATATATTTCCGAGATCGCTTATGCGTATCTCCATTTCACCCGGTCAGGGAGGAGTTACTTCAGGAGGCATCGCTCACGATTTGCTGTCCACCCAGGCGGTACCCGCATGTACCAAGATTTGAGGTGTTTATATTGGTGGAACGACATGAAGGAAGACATCGCAGATTTTGTAGCTAGATGTCTTGTCTGTTAACAAGTGAAAGCCGAGCATTAGAGATCTGCCGGCTTATTTCAGCAGATTTCTATTCTTGAGTGGAAATGAGAACATATTACTAAGGACTTTGTGGTGAGTTTGTCAAGGACATGACGAGACCAAGACGCGATTTGGGTAATCGTTGATCAATTAACCAAATCCGCGCATTTTTTTTTTTTTTAGCGATCCGGAAGACTGATTTCCTGGATCGATTGGTAGATCTGTTTTGCCGGGAGATCATCAGATCACATGGTGTCCCGTTGACTATTATTTCGGATAGAGGTCCCTGTTTCACGTCTCGTTTCTGGCAGAGCCTACAGCAGCCTTTAGGCACTGAGCTCTGTTACAGTACAGTTTTCTATCCGCAGACAGATGGACAGTCGGAGCGGATCATTCAGACTCTAGAGGTTTTGCTGAGGTCTAGTGTATTGGATTTTGGAGGTTGGGGAGGCCCAGTTATTGGGACCTCATAGAGCTCAGCTTGAGACAGAGTTGGTCCGTATTGTCTGACGGAGGATGTCAGAGGCGTAGGACCGCCAGAAGAGTTATGCTGATTGGAGACGCATATCCCTAGCCTTCTCTATATGTGACCATGTATTTTTGTGAGTTTTCACCCACGGAAGGAGTGAAGAAATTTGGCTTCAGAGGAAAGCTAGCTCTGTGATACATTAGACCTTTCCAGATCTCGGAAAGGATTGGAGCGATAGCTTACCGGTTGGCACCACCACCGTCTCTGGCAGGAGTTCACGATGTATTCCACGTATCTATGTTGCGGAGATATGTGCCCGACCCGACGCATGTGCTGGCTGATATTCCAGTTCCAGTTCAGCCTGATATTTCATATGAGGAGATTCCGGTACGGATTCTGGACCGGAAAGAGCGTCAGTTACGGAACAAGACTATCCGACCGGTTAAAGTCGGATGACAGTATCATTTGGACGAGGAGGTTATTTGGGAGCTCGAGGATACTATCCGAGCTCGATACCCCATTTTTTCATTTGAGGTATGTGATTAAATTTACCGTTAAACATTTATACTTTATATCTGTTGTTAGTACTTGCTGATGGTAGATAAACGAAATTTGGGGACCAAATTTTTATTAGTGGGGGAGAATGTAAAATACCGAAAATAGGTGAATATTAATAAGGGAATTTTCCGGAATTTTTGGAAATTTTTCGGGAATTTTTCATGAGCTCGTATGAACGAGTTAACGGGGACAAAAATGGGGTCTGGAAAAGCCTGTTTAGGCGACCCTGTTTAAATGAGGAAAAGTTTTAATTTATATTTCCTTTTCCATTTTTCTTTTCCTCCTGCGTGCCGACCCTTGTCCAAAACCTCGCGGCGACTCCTTGCATTGCCTTGCCTCTTCGTTTGCTGTCGCCGAAGGTATGCCCTTGCCGGATCCCTCTGCCGAAGCTTCTCCCTGTCCCTTCCTCTCTTTCGGCCGAGCAGTGTCACCATTCTCCTGAGCCCTAGCGCCAACCGTCGTGCCTTAATTCATGACCGCCGCCTCTCTGCTGCAATTTGGCAGCACGACCACCACTGGTGAGCCTTGTTTTGCCGACCTCAACGGCCCTTTCGGTGACTGCTGTTTGGGGTAAGAGGTATATAAATATTGAATTAAATCCATTGTTTGTTTGGTTGCATTGGATTGATTTCGTTCAGGTGAGGTGTTAATGGTGGATGGAGGATAGATTCATCATGGGTTTGGTTTCGGACCGGAGAAAATAGTGCCAAATCCTTTATTGTGTTTTTGCTCGACAGTGCCGAAGACGACACAGAGCTATGCCGTAGCCGGATCTTGGAGGTAAGCTTCGGTTGTTGATTAGGATTTTTGCTTGATTGGTTATCGATCTTGATTCTTCATATGATCCGGACAGTGAAGAATTTTCAGCAGCCAACGTCCCTTAATGGCAGCAAGTTCTAGCCAGCAACTCTTTGGTTTCAGTACAAACCAGTGGCTGTGAATTAAGGTAAGGAACATGATTATGATACATGTTGATTTAAGTAGGAATTGGTACATACATAATTGCTTATGTGTTTGAATTAGATGATTGATTATGTAGATGTGTAATCACGTGTAAATGGAATTAAGTTTAGATTCTCGATTTAATGGTGGATTGTGGATTAGGTTTATGTTATTAAGTTAATTAGGGTTTGCCCCTAATTTGGTGTAAGAGATTTTTATTTAGCTATTTATAGGAATTAGCTAAATAAAATGTATATGTATTGGTGACACAGGACTTGACACGAGACGAGCATCTCGATGTTGGATTTGATGGATTGGAGGCGGGTACCTCTTGACTTATCTTTTATGATATTGTCTTTGGATATGCATAGTATTTTATAACTACAAGCAATGAACATGTTTGTCTTTGGTATGTCACTGTTTGATATCCATAGCATGTTAGGTTTGACACCTGTGATGTATCCGTGCTTATATCTCGTGATTTGTTGCCATGATTATCTTGTTACCATGAGTATCTTAGTTTCTAGAGTGACATACCATGCTTACTGAGGTTAGGACTAGGATTTGGATTGTTTTTTCTAGTCGGTGTATCTAGATTATCGGATACTTAGGTTTTTGTGCCATATCAGATTTGTGTACCTCTATTTGTATATCATATATGATTTGGGTGTTTAGACCCTAATTCTTTGATCTGTGTATATTGTTGGTACATATGCTATGGAAGAGGGATATGATTTGGGTCTAGGTTGTTATACCTTAGAGGACTTGTATACCCTAGATCCGTGGATTTGACTTACTGATACTGTGGTACCCATATTATGTATATATGGATTTTTCTATGCTAATCAGGATATTCCATACTTATTATGTTCAGGACATAGGGTTTTTGATATTCTATCTGACCTGTGTAGTACCCATTTTGTATGTATGGATATGGTTATGTTGATCAGCTATGCATAGTAACATGCATCATGATTGCATCTTTGCGAGTCGGCTCCACTATGGTTGAGCCCATCGCCAGTTACATGTCAGGTGTGTGGCGGTTCTGCTGTTTAGCTCCGTTGGTCATATGACCCGGCAGCCGCTCGCATGTAGTGTAGCCGGGCAGACGGTGGACTCTAGCTCCGTTGGTCGGAGACTGCGCCGGCGAGATATCCTCCCGTCGTCATGTCATTGAGCTCCCCATTTATGATTTGGGGTCACGGGACAGGAGCAGCATCCGTCACTCGGTCACTCATCGGGAGTAGTACAGCCCCACCCACTCGGTCTCACCATTTGTGTGAGATGGCTGACTGGTCAGGACGCATCATTAGCATCATATGCATTGATGCATTTATATTCTTATGTTTGTGTTTGCTGCATTTGGTTGGATGCATACTTTTGACTGCATATAGGATTATTGACACTTTCGGTTTGTGACCCTTTTATGCGGATAGGAGTTCTGGTGAGTCTGACTTCTCGATTACCCTTGAGTTTGCATATTCCCTATATATGATTAGAAGTCGTATTCCATGTTTGTTGTTAGATATATCTTACTACTAATGTCCATTGGTAGTTGTTGAACTCACCCCGTTGATACTATCTTTTCAGGTACCAGGTTGGTTTTTATGGTGTCGCCGTCACATCAGAAGACTTATCGATTTCACGTATGTTTTGTTTGTTTATGTATCGGTTTGTTTAGCTCTGTACTCCGGTTTTGTTTTTGAGTGTTGATGTCGTTATGTGGTATTTTGTATTTGTTGAGTAAGCTGCTTTATTTTTCTGCGTGGTTGTGTCAGCCAGAGGCTGAATTTGATATTAACTGCGTGGTGTTTGTTTTCTTTTATTGTTATTATTCCAGCCGCATGTGGCTGAGGTATATATAGTGCTTGTAGAAAAGTTTCAGATTGTCCGCCGTACAGGGGAGATGCTGCCAAAATTTCTTCGGACAGAGACTCCTCTGGGGCGTGACACGATCTTTGATACCAAACAAATTGGTATCAGATACATCTCGAAAATCCAAAACACATAGCAAGTATCGTATACCTGCTCTGATACCACTAAATTGTCACGCCCCGGAGGAGTCTCTGTCCGAAGAAATTTCGGCAGCATCTCCCCTGTACGGCGGACAATCTGAAACTTTTCTACAAGCACTATATACCTCAGCCACATGCGGCTGGAATAATAACAATAAAAGAAAACAAACACCACGCAGTTAATATCAAATTCAGCCTCTGACTGACACAACCACGCAGTTAAAAATAAAGCAGCCCACTCGGCTGTACCAAAACCAAAACACAACAAAAACTGACAGAAACCAAATACAACCAAACACAAAACTGCTAGCCGGCTAGGCTTACACAACCAATAACAAATACAAAATACTACATAACAACATCAACACTCCAAAAATAAAACCAGAGTGCAGAGCTAAACAAACTAATACATAAAACAAACAAAACATACGTGAAATCGATAAGTCTTCTGATGTGACGTGGGGACCAGCAGACAGGATGCTCCAAGCGACACCATAAATAACCTGGTACCTGAAAAAGATAGTGTCAACGGGGGTGAGTTCAACAACTCAGCGAATACCAATGGACATGAGTAGTAAGATATATCTAACAGCAACAAACATGGAATACAGCTTCCTAACCATATATATAGGGAATATGCAAAACTGAAAGGTAACTCACCAGGAACTCCTATCCAGACAAAAGGGTCGTCAAACCGAAAGTGTCAATAATCCTGTATGCAGGTCAAAGGTATGCATCCAACCAAAATGCAGCAACCAAATGCAGCAAACACAATCACAATAATATAAATACATCAATGCATATGATGCTAATGATGCGCCCTGGTCACCCCTGACCCCAGTCAGTCCTCTCACACACAAATGGCGAGACCGAGTGGGTAGGGTTATGACAACCGTGCACTCTTCACTACCCCCGATGAGTGACCGAGTGGACGGATGCTGTCGGACTGTCCCGTGACCCCAAATCATAAATGGGGAGCTCAATGCTCTCAACTCCCTGTACACGATGACGGGAAGGTATCTCTGCGGCTACCACGCTGAGCAGGACCAACGGAGCCAAACAGAGTCCACCGTCTGGCTACTACGCTACTACACTAAATGCTGAGCTAAACAGAAGGAATCGATCACGGCTACCACGTCCGGGTCATATGACCAACTGAGCCAAACAATAACCGCCACACACCTGCCTGATATACCACTAAACCATGAGTGGGGGTGTGTGCAGTACATGTAACTGGCGATGTGCTCAACCATAGTGGAGCCGACAATCGCACAGCATGCAATCATGATGCATGTCGCTATGCATAACAAAAACTGATCAACATAACCATATCCATATATATAAAATGGGTACTATAAAAGCGATGGTCACATACCAAAATCTATAGTACACAGGTCAGATAGAATATCAAAAAAACCTATGTCCTGAACATAATAAGTATGGAATATCCTGATCAGCATAGAAAAATCCATATATACATAATATGGGTACCACAGTATCAGTAGGTCAATCCACGGATCTAGGGCATACAGGTCCTCTATGGTATAGCAACCTAGATCCTAAACATATCTCCTTCCATAACATATGTACCAACAATATGCACATATCAAGAATCAAGGTCTAGGTACACGAATCATATATGATATACAAATAGAGGTACACAAGCCAGTCACAGCATAAAACCTAAGTATCAGATAATCTCGATACACATGACTGAAACCAAAAGTCCAGAACCTAGTCCTAACCTCAGTAAAACATGGTATGTCACTTATTCTAGAAACTAAGATACTCATGGTAATACAGTACTCATGGCAATAAATCACATGATATAAGCACGGATACGTCACAGGCGATAAACCTAACATGCTATGGATATCAAACAGTGACATACCAAAGACAAACATGTTCATTGCTTGTAGTTATAAAATTCTATGCATATCCAAAGACAATATCATAAAAGATAAGTCAAGAGGTACCCGCCTCCGATATAGATTGAATCGAACTAATCCGATGTCGAGACGCCCGTCTCGAATCACAGTCCTGTAACAACACATTTTACAATTAATTATATCATTAAATCAAAATGACCAAATCCTAAACCTATTAGGATTAAATCATAGTGAATCAATCCAATAGATCCACATCCCCTTCACAATTCACCACACCTCACCAATTCCAACACATAAGCAATTATGTATGTACCAATTCCTACCTAAATCAATATGTACCATAATCATGTTCCTTACCTAAATTCACATGATCATCTAACCAAATCCTCCAATTCGAATCATGATCTACAACTAATATTTAAATACATATAATCCTTACCTCAAATCACAGCTGTGCTGGATGGAAGGGTTGCTGTTGGAAACCAGGTGTCGCTGGACAAGAATAACAACCTCTCGGCAAAGACTTCTTGACTCTTCCTCTCCAAATCTCATACCCTTGATCCACAACCAGGAGGAAGAACATACACAGCAAAGAAACACAACAGGGAAGAAAATCAAAGGTGAAGATCACTGATCCTCTGCCAAGTTCGTGGCTGCTGGACCCGGGTGGCAGAAATGGACTGTCGGATCCCAAAATCACCAAAGATCACCACTTCCTCACCAACTCGTAACCTTCTTCCTCTCCACTGGTCGGAGGTGACCAAGAATCCGTCGACAATGCTAGGCACAGCGAAGAGGTTTTGTGCGTCGACGTCGGCGCGATCAGGTGACTATGAACCCAATCTAGGGCACAGCAGTGGTTGGCATCGCTGGAGGGGAGAGGGGTCGGGGCTGCTCCGTGTGGCGCCAACCTAGGGCAGAGGCGTCGTGAGGGAGGAGGAAGAGGGATCGGCCGGCTAGGGCAGAAGCTAGGAGTCGACCCGAGGAGAGGAAAGGAGACCCTCGGTTGGCTCTCGTCGGGCGGCGATGAAAAGCTCCGCGTGTGGTTTGTGCCGGCAGAGGAAGAGAAGAAGGAAGATGCTTCGGCGTCGCGGAGGCTAGGGCATAAGCGATTCAGTGGGGGAAGAAGAGAAAGAAAGGAAACGACTCGCGTGGGTTCGGCGGGGAAAAAGAAAACGAAGAAATAAAGAAAAGGAATTAAGAATTCAACATTTCCTCTTTTAATTGGGGAAACCCAAACAAGCTTTCTGGGACCCCGTTTTTATCCCCGTAAAACTCGTCCATACGAACTCCGAAAAAATTCCAGAAAAATTTTCAAAAATTCCCGAAAATTCCCTTATCATTATCCGACATTTTTTTTTCTGGTATTTTACAGATAGGACCAATTGACCAAATAGTTTCTAGTCAACCGGACCAGTCCTATAAAAGAAGCCTCAGGATACGAGATTCTATAATAATTCTACTCACTCTTCATTGCATTTTTTTCCTGAGATCGTGTAAGTTGTGTTACTACTATGCCAAGAGGTTCTCCGACAACCGATGCTTCATTTTCAACTCTAGTTATCAGTATAATCTTTCATTTACTTGCATTTATATTTAAGGGAGATAATAGTGTGTTACTTATCTTCCTCATTCTTGTACGAGTTTTGCTCCTTCTCGAAAAGATTTTAGAGAGGATAACTTTAGTGGATTGTCCATTGTAAAATGATCAAAGACCGTAGAACTTGGAGTAGTAGTCACTGGATTACAAACCAAGTAAAAAAGAATCATGTCATCTTGTGTCTATTGGGAGATTGTTGGTACAATCGTCCTTGCGTCAAGGTTGACCAGTTTGACTAAACTCGAGTAGTTTTGAGCTTGAGTTTTGATGTTTAGACAATATATTTGGAAAATATCTGAAAGAGCTCAAGTAGGTCAAGGCTGACCGAATACTTGATGATATGTGAAAGCAAAGTCAAGTAGGTTGTGGAGGACCAAATACTTGACTAGTAAAGTACTAACTCGAGGGTTAGTTAATGATAAAGTCCTAATTGGAGGTTAGCCAAGACAAAGTCCTAACTCGAGGGTTAGTCAAGGGTAAAGTCCTAACTAGAGATTAGGCAAGATAAGTCCAAGTGGGTCAAGGAAGACCACACATTGACAAAGAAAAGTCCTAACTACGGTTAGACAAAAAAAATTCAAGTGGTTCCAGGAGGACCACACATTGGCAAGACAAGTTCTAACTCGAGGGTTAGATAAAGGAAAGTCTAAGTGAGTCAAGGAAGACCGCACGCTAGTATAGGGAAGTCCTAACTGTGGTTAGGCAAGAGAAAAATTTAGGTGGATCAAGGAGGACTGCCTGGTGATCAGAAGTCCAACAAAAAGTTAGCACGAGATGAAAAATATAATTGAGACAAAGGTTAACTGGACACTTGATAAAGAAGTCCCAATAGATCACAGTTGACCGGATGTTGGGCAAGGAAACCCTAGACTCAAGTTAAGTGAGTTAGGATTAGGCAATCGAATGAGCAATTGATTGGCCTAAAGCCATTTGATCAGGTGATTGATTTGGAATTATTTTCTCGTGAGAACAAAAGGTTGGGTAATCGATTAGGACAATTGATTAAACCTTCTTTAATCGATTGGTTAATCATTAGGGCATTTGTTGCAAGAGCACAGGAAGTGCGTAATTGACTAGGCTAATCGATTATGCATATCCTAATTGATTAAGAAGGTTGCTTAATCGATTAGGAATAGATTCTCGTGATTAGGTCAATCAATTAGGTGATTGATTGAGAGAAAATGTGAGCGACTAGTGGTTTCCCAAATTGATTGGGTAAGTGATTGGGAGAAGCTTTCTTGGGAAGCTGAATCAATTGGTAAAGTGCTCAATCAATTGGTAGCTTTGTCGTGAGAAAACAAGGCTTGGTGAATTGATTAGGTAATCTATTTAGCTGAAGTGAATCGATTAGGTAATCGGTTGGGAGAAGAAGAAAAGAGTCATTGCAAGGTTTGGATGGCTGGATTTGCTCAGATCTGACATGACAATCGATTGAGGTATAGTCAATCTATTGGGACCCTAATCCGCAGGTGTTTGAAGGATTCAAATAAAAAACACTTCTTCTCTAAACTTCTCCGCCAATTCTTGGTGATTCTTGGAGCGAAGTGTTGCTGTATTTTCAAGCATCAAGAGGCAATCCATAGTAATAAGAGATTAAGAGCAAAGGCCTTTTATTATTGTATTTATTTCCTTGTTATTATTGTATTCTTATTATATTTCTTGTATTTGCTTGTACGAGTCTTCTCGCCTCCTAGAAGGAGGTTTTTTAAAGTGTACTATGAGTGAAGAGAGTGAACCCTTAGATTAGTCACGTCAAGGAGGTGGATAATAAATAAAATTAAGGGTGTTAACATTACTTCAAGTTTTCCATTGTATATCATCATCAATGAAGTGATTGGAGCTAATCACCCCCCTCTAGCTCCCAAAGTGTCCTAACAATGTTTTCTACTCTCTATTAATTTCACTGCTACTTTGATTTGTTTTATGAAAAAAAATAAGAGTTTTCAAACAAATGAGATTCAACCCCCCTTCTGCCTTCTATTTCGATTTAACAACTAGTTCTTACAAGAACAAATACAAACAATACAAAATATAAATGGAAATGAAAGAAAAAATCATTTAGGATTGAGAACTTTGCTTTGGATGATTACCTGTCACTTTGGAATGCCTCTTGATAGTTTGAAATACAATAGCACTTCACCTCTAAAGAACTGGCTCGAAGAATCCTCCTCCAAATCCTCTTTATAAGGCTATTGTTCGAGATGATTTTCATCTAACAATCGATTGCTAGACTTTACCAATTGATTGTCATCGAATTTGACTGTTTAAACATACAAAACTACTATTTTTTACCGTATCACTCATCAATCGATTGCTTGCTTCCAATTAATTCGGAAGCATTCTGCTTGTTGCAATTGCTACAGTATTACCAATCGATTGTTGAAACTACGAATCGATTAGGAAAAACCCAGAAGTAGTAAACCCTAAACTCGATGACTATATCAAACCCTAAATTTACTCAAGCAACCCCTAAAGTTACTTCAACAATTTTAATTTTTGGTGTTTAAGGTTTGCAATGAACCCTAGCTATTGTAGTAACTCTAGTTACTATAGTAGAAATCCTAATTACTATAATAAACACTAAAAATACCTTAAAATTTTAATTTTGGGATTTAGAGTTCATTAGTTGATTGATACGTCCTATCAATTGATTAATACTTTTATTTTAACCTTACCAAATTGAATTCTCATCTTTCCTGGTATCCGGTTGACCTCAACCAACTAAGACATTTTTTTCTCAGCATCTAGTCAACCTTGGCCTGCCTAGACTTCCCATTGCCTAGCATTCGATCAACCTTAACCTGTCAGGACTTCATTATTGCCTAGCATCTTATCAACTTTGACCTGCTAGGATTTCCGTCATCACCCTAGTACCCGGTTGATCTCAACCTACCAGAACTTCATTTGCTCAGCATTTGGTTAACCTTAACCTGTCGAACTTCCATCATCACCCTAGTACCCGGTTGATCTCAACCTACCTGAACTTCATTTGCTGAGCATTTGGTAAACCTTGACCTACCGAACTTCCATCATTACCAAGTATATATCTAGTTTTTTATGATCCACTTGAACTTTCTATCTCGTATCAACTTTATATTGAACTTCCGATCGTAAAACGTCCAGTCACCCATCACCCACTTTGACTTTCTATATCACGTTAAATATCTAGTGAACTTTAACTTACATAACTCTTTACTAAATCAACTTAACATATTGATTAAATATCAAAATCTTAACTCGAATCAATTCGAATTTGATCAACTTGATACCAGATTTCAATTACACCAACATTCAAGATTCCTCTCATACCAATTTTATCCCAGTTAATTACACATATTATTAGTATGATACAATCACGTGGAGTTATAACTTACACCTATGGCATATCACGTGGGAACTTTGGAGAAGAGTTAAAGGGAAAATAATGTCATAAAAGAGGTGCTTTTTGTGTTTAGATGTGGGACATGTGGATGTACGATATATATATTATTTCTTTGATATGGGCCTTTTGTTTTATATAAAAATGTAAAATAACTATTGTTGGTAAAATATAATAATAGTTAAATGAGCTAATTGATTGCCTTGAGGTGGCTTGTTGTCGGCAGAAAGGTCAAATTTAAATAACTCAATATAAAGCATGATCGTTTAAACCGACAATGGATCCATGCATTGGGAATTAATTTCTAGGAAATTCTTGGATGGTGTTGAATTAACTTCTAGTGAGCAAAATTATTATTCCCTAGTCCACTTTTCAATATAGTCATGAAATTTATAAATGAAATTGTTATTAAGGATGTGCATTAGCCTTTATCTCAGTGTTCCTTATATTGCTTTATCATCCACCATTGCTTGAATGTATCTTATTCTAATGAATCAATATGTCCTTTATGGTTTGGTTCTATACGGCAGGTGAATTCTATGCCACGTGCTATTTTACTAGAGGAAAGAATAGGTGGGGTATGACAATACCTAGGCCAATTATCACCTCGAATTGTATTTTTTTTGCAAGATGACCTTAATAAACTAAAATATCTTTTAATGATGATGTTGTTGGCAAAATCATGGTTCTATTAGGATACCTATTTTTTTTCATGTCAACCTTTCCAAAGTCTTCATTGACTTTGGAAAGGGAATCATCTCCTAGAAAGATATGATTTTTGAATTATTATCAATGTCATGCTCTGATCAATAGATAGGTGGAATCACTCATTATATGAGCTACATGTCACACTTTTTCTTAGAGTTAGGTAACATTAAGGTAAGAGGATATGTCCTCACAAATAGTGCTTATTTCTTTATTGTAAATGAGTTTGATTATGTGATTTTTCAATGTTTGCCAACAAAGTTTAAATTAGATGCTTTGGAATAATAATCTTATTTGTGATTCTAACTCTTATTGTAGGCCATTAGACAATGCAAAACTTGATTAAAGTGTTTGTGCAATTATGACATGATACCGGTTATGCCGAGTGGATTCAGGAAATGAAAGGGATATTAAAAGACAAGATAGCAATCAAGGTTAGGACAGAGTAATGTTTATTACCTGATTCTATCGATCACCCTGCATCAAAGTCCTCGAGGCGTGCTCGAGCATTTCTTGAGCGGGGTGCTTAGATAGGGCCAACCAATTATAAATCCGATCAAACTTAAAGATACTCAACCTTGTGAAGCTTTTAGTTTACGATTGACCGAGCAATGGTCGAACGGATAAAAGAATGCCTGTGTGTGTTCGACTGAGCAAATCCCGATCGAACTTAAAGGTACTCAACCTTGTAAATCCTTTAGCATATAATCGGCTGAACAAAGGCTGAACAAGTATAGAGGTGCATGTGTGCGCTCGACCGGGCAAAGCCCAATCAAACTTAAAGGTACTCAACCTTATAAAACTTTTAGCATACGATCGGCTAAATGAAGGCCGAACGAACATAAGGGTGCTTGTGTGCCTTCGACCAGGTAAAGTCTGATCGAGCTTAAAGGTGCTCAGCCTTACAAAGCTTCTAGTATACGATTGGTCGAACGAAGATCGAACGAACATAAGGATGCATGTGTGCGCTCGACCGGGCAAAGCTCGATCGAGTTTAAAGGTGCTCAGCCTTGTAAAGCTTCTAGCATACGATCGACCGAGTGAGAGCCAAACGAATATAAGGGTGCTTGTGTGCGCTCGACAGGGAAAAGCCTGATTGAGCTTAAAGGTACTCAACCTTGTAAAGATTTTAGCATACAATCGGCTGAATGAAGGCTAAACAAATATAGGAGTGCCTATGTACCCTTGACCGGGCAAAGCTCAATCGAACTTAAAGGTACTCAACCTTGTAAAGCTTTTAGCATATGATCGGCTGAACGAACATAAGGGTGTTTGTGTACGCTCGACCGAGAAAAGCCTGATCGATTTTAAAGGTACTTAGCCTTACAAAACTTCTAGCATATGATCGACCAAGATATATTCTTAACAGAAGGTATTCTCAATATGCAACCATCTTAACGACTGGTCGAGATATATTCTTAACAAAAGGTATGATCAATATGTGACCGGCTTAACAACCAGCCAGGATATAATTAATAGAAGGTATGCTCAATATGCGACCGACTTAACGATTGGCTAGGATATATTCAACAGAAGGTATTCTTAATGTGCAACCGGCTTAATGATCGCCAGAACATATTCTTAATAGAAGGTATGCTCAATATGTGACCGGCTTATCGATCAACCAAGATATATTCAACGAAAGTTATTCTTAATGTACGACCGGCTTAACTATAGGCCAGGATAAGTTCAATAGAGGGTATTCTCAATATACTATCAACTTAATAATCAGTCGAAATATATTTAACAGACAAGTAGTCGACAACCTAATGACAGCCTAGCAAACTTGTCGGGAAATATTCTCTCAAAACTTCTTCATTAATCAGTTACAGCGATACACTCCTTCACATATGTCATCAGGGGTACAAGTCATAAATGACAAAGAAGGTACATCTAGGGTAGAAAAAAGATTCCTCGAAGGATTATTGCATGAAGTCTAGGTTGTACTTCTCTCATCTTCTAACAAACTCTAACAAATCGTGGACCACCTCACGATGGCGGAGGTTATATAAAGTGGTATAAAAAGGGGAATCCTCTCCGCTGGTAAGGTACGCAAACACAAGCACTTGCATCTGAAACCCTACTTCCCTGTATTTTTTTTGTTACTATTCTTCTTCCACTTTCCAAGTGAGGAGACTAATTTGAGCATTAGAGAGCCTAGCCAGGGATTCCCACCTTGGACTTAGGTCACTAACGATTTGTTGGCTCATCTCACTATACGTAGGATCGTTGAGGATTTCTCTTCATATCTCGGGAAGCTTCTTGTTCGTTGAACCATCACCTACCGGAGCCAGTGTGCCATCTGATCGTCTTCAAATAGAATTAAATTTGACGCCATCTGTAGAAATATTTGCCTGGATTTGAAGCTTTGTGATGGAAGAAGTTGGAAAACTCAACAACGTCACCCTCACGTAGGAAGATCTGGAATTGCTCATCAACGCCAAAGCATAAAAATTACTTCAACAGTGACAACAAGTTAACACTGGTGTCATGTTGCCACCACTAAACCCTAAAGCGTTAATAACTGCTCATCAAAGGGAGAGAGGGGTTCAGGAGGAGGGCTTTGCCTGCTTGCTTCTTGTGCCTCTCTCACCAACTCGACGCCCCCAAGTTCTTTTTCGCACATTATTAGAATAGTTGGGTCAAGGAATAATATCTCAAGAGTCTTTTGGAGAGATACCTGTGTGAGAGGGGTATAGAGGAAAAGCGGTGGCTAGTGATAGTTCTCCTGAGCGAGTGGCTACTCCATTTTCTCAGAGGGTGTTGGATGCTCCATTGCCTAAATGTTATCAAAACCTGAATATAGGAGAATATTCAGGAACTACTAATCCAGAGAACCATCTCCTCAAATTTGAGCACACCACCCTGTTTCAACAATTAACGGATGGTGTGAAATGCCAGATATTCCTCACCACATTCGGCGGAGCAACCCAACGATGGTTCAAGCAGTTCCGAGATAATTCTATTCGCCGCTTGAAGGATTTTCACAGGGTATTCCTCTATCACTTTTCTAGTAATCGAAGGTATCAGAAAACCCCTTGGAGTCTCTTCTTACTTAAACAGGGGCCCAAAGAGTCCATTCAAGCCTATATCAAGAGGTTTAATCAGGTGGTCATGGATGTTCCCATGGCCACCACGGAGATTCTAGTAAAGGCTTTTTCTCAAGGACTTAATGATAATGATTTCTTTAAGAATTTGGTTAGAAAGTCTCCAGCTAACTTTGATCTATTGATTGAACCAGCAATTGAATTCATTAATGTAGAAGAAGCTTAAGCTTCCCGAAAGAAGAAGGTTATCACACCTGCTCTTGCCCCTGAGTGCCTTGTAGCACCTGCTCCTTTGCCTAAAGGACCTCATGCAGGTCTTCAATATCGTCATCTAGAACCATGGCCTTAAGCTATACAACATGTGGGGGGTTCCTCGAGAGGCCCGATAAAAATGGTGCACATGTCATCAAACAACTACTCACAGTACGGAGGAGTGTTTCACTTTGCAAAATTAGCGAGAAGGTAATCCCAGATATCGTCGGCGTTCCCCAATCCTGAATTACCGACTGTATCGACGATAAAATAGCCTGCTCAAGATTGAATATCGAGCAATCAAACCACAGTCAAGAACTTTACAACTCTCGGTTGAGCAAGTTCAAGGTCCTATTCGAGCGCACTAAGAACAATCATCCGCTCGGCAAGAAGAGAATTGTAATATGCTGCTCGGGGCAACATTAATATGATAGCTAGAGGGCCAACTGATAGTGGTTTCAATTGAGCGAGAAAGTCATATGCTCGGCTCTTAGAGATCCATGAGGTTAGGTGTAGCGCCAAACGAGCAGCCGAGTCAGAGATAAGCTTTGGGCCCAAAGATCTACAGGGGGTAGAAGTACCCTGTGATGATGCATTGATAATTAAGACTGTTGTAGCCAATTATAATATTTCTCACACTTTTATTGATATAGGTAGCTCTGTTAACATCATTTTCAAGCAAGCTTTTGATCAGCTGCAGATTAACCCAAGCGAGCTCCAGCCCATGGCAACAAAGTCTAACCACTCGGCTAGATCAAATTGGCCATATCCCTCGGGGAGGAACCCTAATGTGGACATGCCGATCAGTCTTTATGGTGTGAACACACCTTCAGCCTATAATATCATCTTGGGTCGACGGACCCTTAATGAATTTTGGGCGGTCATCTCAACCTTCTGTTAGAAGATAAAATTTCTAGTCGATGATCAAGTAGAGGAGGTGAAAGGCGACCAACTAGTATCACACAAATGCTACGTGGAAATAGTAAAGACGGAGGCTAATCCTGCTCGAAAAATCCAAAGAATGGAGGTCAATGCCATCTAAAAAAGTCGCCCGTCTTGGTATATGAAGAAAAGGAGGAAGTACATATTTAACCCGGTCGACTAGAAGCTACCACTCACATAACTGCCGACCTAACTCTTGACCTTAAGGCCGAGCTGGTGAGCTGCTTGACAAGCAACAGTGATGTGTTTACCTGGACACCCAAAGAAGTAACGAGCGTATCTCCTACACTCATGGAGAATGTATTGCATGTCCACCCTGACGTTCACTCGGTCAAGCAAAGAAAGAGATATTTTGGAACTGATTAGAACAAAATCATTAAAGAAGAGGTGGATAAGATATTAGAGGAGAGATATATCTTGGAAGTGCAATTCCTAAGTTAATTGGCTAATGTTGTCCTGGTCCCTAAACCTAGAAATAAATGGAGAGTGTGTATCGACTTCAGAGATCTTAACAAAACTTGCCCAAAAGATTATTATCCATTACCTCATATTGATCAAGTGGTAGATTCTACTACTGGCTGTCAATTTATATGTATGCTAGATGTCTATCAAGGATATCATCAAGTTCCACTAGCCAAGGATGATCAAGAAAAGGTTAGCCTTATAACTGCTAAAAGCACTTACTGTTATAATGTTATGTCTTTTGGACAAAAGAATGCAGGAGCTACTTATCAAAGACTTATGAACAAAGTCTTTAAAATGAAAATTGGGCAAAACATGAAAGTTTATGTGGATGATATCCTCATTAAGTCCCTCCGAGCTGTAGATCTATGTGTGGACATAGAAGAAACTTGTAGAACTTTAAGGCAGTATGGGCTGAAGCTCAACCCCAACAAATATTTATTTGGAACTAAGAGTGAGAAATTTTAGGGCTACATGGTAGCTAAATGAGGGATAGAAGCCAACCCAAGCAAAGTGAAGGCGTTGCAAGATATGGCTCCTCCACGCAATCTAAAGGAGGCACAAAGATTAATTGGCCAGATTACTACTCTATCCCGTTTCATCTCCCAGTTAGTTGATTGAAGCTTACCCTTCTTCAAGATACTTCATCGAGCGATCAAATTCTAATGGGATGATGATTATAGTAAGACATTTGAAGAGCTGAAGAATTATCTGTCTACCCTTCCTATACTAGCTAAACCAACAGTGGGAAAAACTTTGTGGGTTTGTTTGTTAGCCAATGAATATGATGTTGGGTCAGTGTTGGTGAGACAAGAGGGAAAAGATCAATAATTTGTATATTTTTTTAGCCATTTATTAAAAGGAGCAGAGTGTCCTCTACACCGCACTCAAAAAATTAGCATATGGATTAGTCTTAGCTTCTCGAAGGTTATGCCCTTACTTTTTATCGCATTCGATCATTGTGTTAACTAATAGTACTTTGGGTTGAGTGCTAGTAAACCCTGAGGCTTCTAAAAGATTAATCAAATGGACGATCGAACTCGGCAAATATGATATACAGTTTCAGCCCTAGCGGCTATCAAGGCCCAAGCCCTAGCCGATTTCATAGTAGAATAAAAGGCTCTAAAATTGAAAAAACTTGGAGAATTTATGTAGATGGATCCTCCACAAGGCAGGGTAGCAAAGTTGGTATTCTATTGATATCTCCTAGAGAAGATTGAATGCAGTTATCCGTTCAATTAAATTATCGGGCTACTAACAATGAAGCAGAGTATGAGGCACTAATAGCAGGGTTACAAGCCGCTTGGCACATAGGAGCCTCTCGAGTTTTAATGTATTCTGATTCTCAGCTGGCGTCTCAACAATTGTCCAGTAATTTTGAGAACAACAACGAAAGGCTCAAGTTATATACAGAGGCATTTAGTAAATTAAAAGCTGAATTTCAAGAAATAGTCATACAAAAAATTTCCCATTCAGATAATCAACTAAAAGATTAGTTAGCTAAATTGGCCTCTGGCATAATTCCTCAGAATTTGGATAACACTATGGAGTAGTTATTATTGGTAGCTTGCATTAAGAAGCAGGTAGATTTAGAATTACAAAGCGATTGTAGGGCACCAATTATCTTATTCTTACAACAAGGTATTCTACCAGCAGATGGAGAGCAAACACGAGTATTTAAGAAAAGGGATGGTCGGTTCACTATGATTGTGGACAAGCTTTACAAAGGGGCATTTTCTCGTCCGCTTCTCAAATGTTTGGGACCAGAAGATATATAGTATATTCTGCAAGAAGTGCATCATGACTCTTGTAGTAATCATATGGAAGGTCAGTCTCTTACTAGAAAAATATTATTAGCAAAATATTTTTAGCCCACTTTGTAAGCAGATGCTGCTCAGCTTATGAGAACATGTTTGTTTTGTAAAAAATATCATAATATTTCTTATCATCCTACTGAATTATTGAAGACCTCTATGGTATCTTATCCTTTTGATCAATGGGGTATGGATATAGTGGGACCATTTCCTATAGGACCAGCTCAGAGAAGGTTTTTACTAGTTGTTGTGGATTACTTCTCTAAATGGGTGGCAGTTGAACCGCTGACCAGAATTATTGAACAAGCAGTTATTAAGTTTTATGACAATCTATTATTTGCAGATTTAGTATTTCATAGAAGTTAATTTCTGATAATGTAAGATAATTTCAAGGTAGAAGAATTCGAGAATGATGTTTGGGGTATGGTATTATACAAGATTTTACCTCTGTAGCTTATCCACAAAGTAACGGGTAAGCAGAAGTGATGAATAGAGAGATTGTTTGAGGATTGAAAAATAAGCTAGATCATGATGGGGGTAGTTGGGTGGATGAGTTACCCGGTGTGTTATGGGCATATCGTACAACTCCCAGGAATCAACAGGTATAACTCTTTTTCATTTAGTATATGACGGTGAAGTAGTAGTCCCGATCGAGATCGGTGTGGAGTCTGACTGAAGATGTTTATATGATGAGGGTAATGATGGACGACGTCTTATGGAGCTTGACTTAATAGAAGAAGTACGAGATAAGGCAACAGCTCAGCTTATATCATATCACCAAAGAATGAGACAGAATTATAACAAAAGAATTATTCCTAGATTCTTTCAAGTAGGTGATTTGGTGTGGAAGAATGTCAAGCCAGTCAGAGATGTTAATAAACTAGAGCCACAATGGGGTGAACCCTTTAGGGTGATACAAAAGCTCGCCTCGGGCTCTTATTGTTGGAACCCCAAGGTTGTTTTGGTGTGATCAACAAGTCAAGTTAGGTCCTGCGTTGTATTTAACCTTGTGTCTAAGTGTGCAGGAGCTTAGGAGCACAGGTACTCGAGCGGAAGACGCAGCTAGCGAGAAGGACGGCACGCTGTGCGTCCGAGGGACGAGGCGCTGCCGAAGAGTACACCGGCGGACGAGAAGGAAGCACGCGGTGGTTCCGAGGGATGAGAAGCCGGAGGGAAGCACGCTCGAGAAGACCGGAAGATGGGTTCGGGTGAGCCCTATTCTGGATGTCAGAGATCACCCAAGCAAGCGGAGCCGGAGCAGAAAGACCCGGACCAGAGGCGAGCTGAAACGGAGAAGAGAGCACGGACCAAAAGTCAACTGGGTTGACTTTTGGCTCCGGGGTGCCCGGAACTGTTCGGGGCGCCCGGAGCTGTCCGGGGCGCCCGGAACTGTCTGGGGCGCTCGGAACTGACTTTTTCATAGGATCGAGCTTTGACTCTATCCAACCGTTGGGGGATAAATTTTATCCCCCCCAGGGCGCCCGGAACCCTTCTAGGCGCCCCGACCAAGGCTATAAATATAGCCTTGGTCCAGAAGCTTTTCAACAATAACGATCATTCTATTTCCAAACACTTGTATGCTTTAGTTGTAGTTAAGCTTCTGTTTTCTGTGCCTAAAACGCTGTAAGAGGCTTCTCCGCCTGAAGGAGTTTTTGAGCTTAATCTTCCTTGGATTAACAACCACATCGGTTGTAACCAAGTCAAACACGGTGCCTCGTCTTTTCTCTTATGCTTTTATTTATCTGCTTAATTCATTTTTACAAGTGTTAGCTTAATCGTTCGAGGAAGGGTTGTTTGTTTTTAATTGACAGGCTATTCAACCAACCCTTCTAAGCCGGCCCAACGGTCCTACAAGTGGTATCAGAGCCGAGTACGCCTCAGAAGGACTAACCGCAGTCTGAATCAACAAGACAATGGCCGGAGCTAGTGACTACCCACCAGCATTAGAGGGGGAGCTTGCTTCTTGGAAGCAACAAATGACGGTATTTCTTAACTCTGATATTGGTATTTCTCTAATAATGAAAACAGGTTATGAAGCACTAAAGACAACGAATGGAGAAGAACTCGATCTACGCCTATGGAACAAGAAGCAACGTGACGAGTCAATGGCAAACGGTCGGGCAGAGTTTCACATTTTAACAGCAATACCAAACGAAGACTTTGATAGAGTTGGCGAATACAACAGCGCAAAAGAACTTTGGGAAAAGTTCTTAAAACTCTACGAAGAACCAACTGAAGCCGAATCCGACTCTTTGATGGACACCGAGCTGCCGACAGAACAGTCTGAGATGGAAGAAATTATCGAGACAGCCCCAACAGCCGAAGTACATCCCGAGAGTGATGAAGGGGGAGAATCTTCGAATAAAAGCAACTCGACAGGGGGAGAATCGACTACCGAAAAGGTAAGTCAGGTATGGACTCGAACCTCTGATCAATTAAATGACTCAATCGAAAAATTGCCTGAAGAGTCTTTCGAATCAGAAATTGAATCATCGAAAGAATTTTTCGAATTAGAAAATCAATTGTCAAACTTGCCTTGCAAATTATTATTAAAAGAATTTTGCAAGAAAAACTTTTGTAAATTGCAAAATATTTTTTCGAAAGAATAATGCAAATTAGAAATGATGTCAAAAACTTTCTTCGAATATTTTTTCGAATTACAAATTAGTTTCTCGAAAGAGTTTTGCAATTCAGAAAATGAGTCATCGAAAAAGTGTTTCGGATTAAGAAATATATTATTAATAAATTCCTTCAAATTAGAATTTTTATTAAAAAATTCTTGCAAATTACAAAATATTCTTTCAAACGAATTTTGCACATTATCGAAAGAATTTTTTATAGCGTCAAAAATTTTTATCAAGTTAGAATCTACGCTATCGAAATATTTTTGTGAACTTGAAATTCAAAAAATAATAGAAATTAACATGATACAAATTGTTGCATGTTTAATATTTTTTGCTTTAAATCTGAAAAAGTGTGACTTAAGAATTTCTGATAAATTAAAATGGAAATTTAAACCTTCTGATTAAAGCATAAAATATATAAATAAATAAATGCATAGAAAATTTCTCTTTATGTTATTAATTCTCTGAAATTTTCTTACATAAAGCTTTCTGTTTAGAAACTTCTTAATCTTGATGTCGAATGACTTAGAAATTTGTCTTGACTTAGAAATATTTCCCTGAAAATTATTGAAATATATTTTCAAAATTTTTTTAATGTCAACCCTTAGATTTCGTTTGTACCCCATTTTTATTGTGATCAAATGGGGAGAAGGGAAAGTATAAGTCTAGGGGGAGGTAGAAAAAATTGAAAATTAAAATTTGGAATGTTTGAAATTTAATTTTTTCTATCATGTTGCATGTTATTGCAATAAACTGTTTAATTTCATATATATTGTTGACCCTAGCTTAACTTGGGTTGATCACACCAAAAAGGGGGAGATTGTTGGAACCCCAAGGTTGTTTTGGTGTGATCAACAAGTTAAGTTAGGTCCTGCGTTGTTTCTAACCTTGTGTCTAAGTGTGCAGGAGCTTAGGAGCACAAGTACTCGAGCGGAAGACGCAGCTAGCGAGAAGGACGACACGCTGTGCGTCCGAGGGACGATGCGCTGCGGAAGAGTACACCGGCGGACGAGAAGGAAGTTGCTCGCGGTGGTTCCGAGGTACGAAAGCCGGAGCGGAAGATTGCTCGGGGAGCAAGAGACGCAGCTAGCGCGAAGGTCGGCACGGGGTGCGACCGAGGGACGAAGTCTGCGGATGAGTACGCTGGTGGACGAGAAGGGACACGCGGCAATTCCGAGGGACGAGAAGCCGGAGGGAAGCACGCTCGAGAAGACCGGAAGATGGGTTCGGGTGAGCCCTATTCTGGATGTCAGAGATCACCCAAGCAAGCGGAGCCAGAGCAGAAAGACCCGGACTAGAGGCGAGCTAAACCGGAGAAGAGAGCACGGACCAAAAGTCAACTGGGTTGACTTTTGGCTCCGGGGCGCCCGGAACTGTCAGGGGCGCCCGGAACTGACTTTTTCACATGATCGAGCTTTGACTCGATCCAACCGTTGGGGGATAAATTTTATCCACCCCAGGGCGCCTGGAACCCTTCCAGGCGCCCCGACCAAGGCTATAAATATAGCCTTGGTCTAGAAGCTTTTCAATAATAACGATCATTCTATTTCCAAACACTTGTATGCTTTAGTTGTAGTTAAGCTTCTGTTTTTTGTGCCTAAAACGCTGTAAGAGGCTTCTCCGCCTGAAGGAGTTTTTGAGCTTAATCTTCCTTGGATTAACAACCACATCGGTCGTAACCAAATAAACATCTGGTGCCTCGTATTTACTTTTATGCTTTTATTTATCTGCTTAATTCATTTTTACAAGTGTTAGCATAATCGTTCGAGGAAGGGTTGTTTGTTTTTAATTGACAGGCTATTCAACCAACCCTTCTAAGCCGGCCCAACGGTCCTACACTTATTACCTCAAAGATGCTGAAGGTCGCAGATTGGACAGACCTTAGAGTGCTAATTATTTACAACATTACAGAACTTGACAAGTATGCTTGTAACCTATTCATGTATTTTGTTCAACTTTTTTTGTACAATTAATGAAAAGTACAGACAACATTATCTAAAAAGTCTATACAATCTCCCAAGCAAGTAGATCTATTCTCCTACAACATTCAATCGACGACCTTAAGGGGTGATCGGATAGGCGACCTTAAGAGACGACTGGAGACTTTAAACCATCAATAATCGATCAACGACCTTAAGGGGTGACTGAATAGGCGACCTTAAGGGGTGACCGAATAGGCGACCTTAAGGGGCAATTGGAGACTTTAAACCATCAATAGTCGATTGACGATCTTAATGGGTGACTAAATAGGCAACCTTAAGGGTCGACCAGAGACTTTAAACCATTAACAGTCGATTGATGACCTTAAAGGGTGATTGGAGACTTTAAACCTTCAATAGTTGATCGGTCTCTTGGATGGCTGCAGACTTTAATCCTTATAATTGATTGGTCACTTGGACGGCTGAAGACTTTAAACCTTACAGTCGATCGATCGCTTGGACGACCAAAGACTTTAAACCTTACAATCGATCGATCACTTGGACGGTTGGAGACTTTAAACCTTATAGTTAATCGATCACTTGGATGGCCAGAGACTTTAAACCTTACAGTCGATAGGTCACTTGGGCGGCTGGAGACTTTAAACCTGTTGGGATATATACTATAAGTCTAGCTTTTGTATGAACATCTGTTTTTGAGATATTTTGAAATAAGAATTACTTTGGTCAAATGTCTACATTTTATATTTATATATATATCGATGCAGTTATCCATTTAATTTATATTGTAGATAACATGGTGTGTGGTGCCACATAGAAGATCATGTTATCAGTTCCTTATAAATTATAAATAGTAGCTCACAACCAAGATGGATAGGGACAAATCATTGGAATGATTGTAGTGTAATTTGGTATTAGTTTGTCTTGACTATAAAATGACACTAGTACACTATGTGTGTATTGAGCAGGACTATTTGAGGTTGTTCAATTTATACTGACTGCATAAAAGAACAGACTTTCTATTATTATGGATGTGCGTAGTCTTAATCCTGATATAATAACAAACACATATACTTAGTATTTATTTCTTTAACTTATCAATGGGTGAGATTTATTCATTAAATCAATAGGCCCGATAAGTTAGGAGATAGTACCATTTATATGGTGTGTTGTTGATTATAAAAGGAAACTGTGTTCTATTTATTTTGGTTGATGATGCCCCCTTGAGGAGCTCATAAGGATTATCATGTAAACCCTGCAGGTGGACTTAGTCCGACATGATAATAAAGTTGAGTGGTACTACCCTTGAAGTCAGATGTTAATTAAGTGAGTTATCAGAAACACATTTAATTAACGGACATACGATATCTTAAACACAGGGAGATTAACTCACTCATGATAAGTAGGAGCACATATTGTAATATGGGATTGGTGCGGTAGTTCAATAATGACCCTTTAGTGGTATGGACTATTATTGATGAACTTGAGTTGGGTGTTCGGGTCGAACACAGGAAGCTCAAGTCCATCAGGAGGCCAAAACTAATTCCTCCTCTCATTCCCTGTTGTAGCCTCTATAAAGCCTCGCATTCACCTGTTTTCATTTTGCTTCCTACCCAAGAAAGGGGTCGACCACATCTTTGCTTGGTGCCCAAGCAATGGGTCAACCGTATCCTTGCTTGGTGCCCAAGCAAGGGGTCGACCAAGCCTTGCTTGTTGCCCAAGCATAGGGCCGGCCAAGCCTTGCTTGGTGCCCAAGCAAGGGGGTCGGCCACAATAAAAGAAAAAAAGGAAAAATAAAAAAAAGGGGAGAGATTTTTTCTCAATAAAATTCTAAAAAAAAAAGCTGTTAATCTTTCTCCTTTTTTATTTGGCGCCAAGGATTATAAAAGGAGAGGAGGTTGTGCCACAAAAAAAAAGAAGTGATAAGTTTTTCTCCACAACTAAAACCCTCTCCTTTTCTTTCCTCTAGGATCGGCGCCCAAAACCCCTCCCTTTCTTTCCTCTAGGGCCCACACTGTTCGTTGCTACTCGGAAAACCTAATGGTTCCACTGTACAAAAATTTTGTACAAAGGTCTGAACCTTTTCCTAGCTACCATGTGTTCTTTTAAATTAAACTTGGATCGCCTGTGGAACTTAACAGATTTGATCCAAAGTTTAATTTATTTGTTCTTTTAGGTTTAGACTTGGATCTCCTGCGGAACTTAACACGTTCGATCCAAATCACCTAGGTTATTAATTCCATTAAATATTAATTTCCAAAATTAGCTTCCAGGATTGCATGGCGAGGCACATGGCCTTCTTGGATATGGGAATAACCACCACCGCCTAGACAAAGCCTTTTAAGGAAAGCTAATATTTAATTTCCTTAAATAACTTTAGGTTAACCAAAAAGAACAATCAAATCACAAAGAAAAGAAAAACAAAAGAACACAACATCAAAAACAAATTCGAAATACTAGAATCGCATGTCTCTTGTATTTGGTATTTTTACAAAGAAATAAAACTAGTATGATGCGGAAATTAAATACTAGTATACCTATTCTTTTGCAAACAAAAACCTCTAAGTCTTCTACCGTATTCCTCTTCTAATCCCGGACATTGTGTGGGCAACGATCTTCCGAGATGAGAACCACCAAGCACCTTCTTCTTCCTTGCAAGTTTCGGCCATCAAAACTTCTCCTAGGATGAAGAGGTTCGGCCACCACCACCATGCTCCAAGGGATGCTAGAAACAAAGCTTTCTTTCTCTCCTTCTTCTTCTTCTTCTCTAAACTTGATCCGGCCACCATATGAATCTCCACAAGAAGGATGAGGTTCGGCCATCAAAGAGAAGAGAGGAGGAGAGGATGGCCGGCCACACCAAGGAAGAAAAAGAGGGAGAAAATAGAATAGAGTTCTTATCATGAAGGCACCTCTATCCCCTCTTTTATAATCCTTGGTCTTGGCAAATAAGGAAATTTTAATAAAAACTTCCTTAATTCCTTTGCCATGAAAAATAAATTTAATTGATATAAAATCAATTTCTCTTTTATTAATCAACATGGCCGGCCACAATAATCTAAGCAAAGGAAATTTAATTCAATCAAGAATTAAAACCTTCCTAATTTGTTTTCAGAAATTTAAAAAAAAAATCTCCAATAATTTTTATCCCTTCATGATTGGTTTATAAAAAGGAATTTTAATAAATTAAAATCTTTCTTTTAAACATGTGGATAAAAAGAAAGTTATCTCTAAAAATTAAAATCTCTTTTAATCTACAAAAAAGGAAAGATATCAAATCTTTTCTTAATCTTTTGTAGAAACTTATAAAAGAGAATATTTAATTTTTAAACTCTCTTTTAAATTATGAACATGGTTAAAAAGGAAAGTTTTCTTAAAATTTAAAATCCACCTTTTAATCAACAAATAAGGAAAGATTTCAAATTTTAAACTCTCTTTTAAACATGTAGATGATTTACAAATAAGGAAAGTTTTTACCAAAAAATTAAAACCATCCTTTTAATCTACAAATAAGGAAAGAGATTAATCTCTTCTCTTAATCTTTTATAGAAAGCTATAAAAGGAAATTTTAATTTTAAACTCTCTCTTAAAACCATGATATCCACATAAGAAATAATTTTAATTAAAATCATTTTTAATATTTTAGTGGTCGGACACCTAAACTTGGGAACCAAGCTTTGGCCGGCCACCAACTTGGCTCATCCACTTGGTCTTGGCCGGCCCTAGCTTGGGTTCCAAGCTAGCTTGGCCGGCCCCATTGGATGGGTAAGAAGGTGGGTATATGGTGGGTATAAATCTCTATATACAAGAGGCTACGATAGGGACCGAGAGGAGGAATTGATTTTGGTCTCCCGATAAAATTAAGCATCTCGTGTTCGCCCTGAACACACAACTTAATTTTATCAATAATAATTCATTCCACTAGAGAACTATTATTGAACTACTGCACCAATCCCAAATTACATTTTGGGCTCCTTCTTATTATGAGTGTGTTAGTCTCCCTGTGTTTAAGATGTCGAATGTCCACTAATTAAGTGAGTTACTGACAACTCATTTAATTAATATCTTAGTCCAAGAGTAGTACCACTCAACCTCATCATCATGTCGGACTAAGTCCACCTGCAGGATTTAACATGACAATCCTTATGAACTCCTCTTGGGGACATTATCAACCTAGATTACTAGGACACAGTTTCCTTCTATAATCAACAACACACACTATAAGTGATATCATTTCCCAACTTATCGAGCTTATTGATTTATCATACTAAATCTCACCCATTGATAAATTAAAGAAATAAATATCAAATATATGTGCTTGTTATTATATTAGGATTAAGAGCACACACTTCCATAATAACTGAGGTCTTTGTCCCTTTATAAAGTCTGTCCCTTTATAAAGTCAGTATAAAAGAGACGACCTCTAATGGTCCTACTCAATACACTCTAAGTGTACTAGTGTAATTATATAGTTAAGATAAACTAATACCTAATTACACTACGACCTTCCAATGGTTTGTTCCTTTCCATCTTGGTCGTGAGCTACTGTTTATAATTTATAAGGTACTGATAACATGATCTTCTGTGTGTGACACCACAAACCATGTTATCTACAATATAAATTGATTGAACAACTACATTTATCATAAATATAGACATTTGACCAATGTGATTCTTATTTCTAGATAAATGTTTATACCAAAAGATAGACTTTTAGTATACATCCTAACACACACCCCATCCCTTTCTTCCTCCCTTTCTTCCCTTTAGGGCCGGTGCCCCATCTCCCCTTGGTAGTCGGGGCTTGGAGGAGAAGAAAAAGAAGAGAAGAAGCACCTAGGTAGCCGGTGGTTTGGAGGAAAAGAAGAAGAAGGAGGCGCCCCTTTTGTTTTACATTCTTTGGTGGTAGGCGGCTTGGAAAGGAAGAAGAGGTTTGGGTGTTTTGTCTTGGTAGATCGTCGCCCACATGACGTCCAAGAAGAGGAGAGGAATACGGCAGAAGATCAAGAGGTCTTTAGCTAAGAAGAAAGGCACAACTAGTTCTTTAATTCTGCTGCGTAATTGGTTTTGTTTTCTTCATGTCAATTTTGGATATCGATTTGAATACCAACACAAGAGGCCAGCAATCTTGTGCTTCGATCAAGGTGCGCTTTGATAAATCAAGTTTTTACTTGATTGATCAAACACATGTCTGATCGAGCATGTGGGTTGTTAGGAAAGGTTCTGTGCTTGTACAAAATTTTTGTACAGGGGATTTACATAGAACAGAATTTCCAGCGCCAACAATTGATATCAGAACGAGTTTTCTAGTTCTATGTGATTGATTTTCGATTGAATTATACACTGTTCATGTATAATTTAGGCAGGATAATGGTAGGATGTGCAAAATAGATTAACTATGTAGTTGCAGGCATCCTAGTTCCAACTATTATGGCCTATTGTGTTTGTATGTGATTTGAACCCTCGGGCATGTTGAGGGTATTTTGTGTGTACCTGATTGTAATTATTAAATACAGCCAGAGCTGTATTAGTTTATTTTACATTTTGTTCGATCTAGATTACATGTACATTCCTTCATGGAATATAGGATCGATAAATGTAATTTTTTATTTCTTATTGTTGCGGCTTCCTATGCGTGGTGCTACCTTGAGGACCGGAGGCACGACAAAGAAGGAAGCAAGATAGACGCGACGACATAAATCCTAGGGTCGACGGCTAGGTTTTCTCCTCCTCACCTGGCTAGGGTTGGCGGTGGCTAGGGTTGATGGCATATGGAGGACAGCGATGGATGAAGCCATAATAGTTGAAAATTTATTTTCATATTTATTGCCTTTATATGCTGTGTTTGTATGCTTGTGTGCATGTGTGATGTGTGTGCATGTTAAAATTCCTCGATTTTAAATAACTAAGTGGGAGAGGAATTATTTAAATAAATTCCACGGTCTCCATTACTGGTTTGAAAGTGATGCATTCAAACTTGTGCGTTGGCTTTAAGTGTCTTCCTCCACATCAGATGAGTTTGTTTGCGGATCACTAGATCAAACTTCCTCTATGGATGATTATAGGAAATTATTTAGGTTTGTGTGATCTTCTCCATCTAAAGGGGCGCAATACTATTTAATGGACTAAATATCAAGTAGTGATATACACTTAGGCGCATTTAATAGTATCCTCCCCATCGGAGTCACTGCTATTATTTGTGTGACCGAAGACAAACCAACTATTAATTTTATTTGTCATAAAGTTAGGTTGACAAGATAATAAAATTAATGGGTAAAACCTCCTCTTATAAATATTTGAACTAGTATACGTCCACACGATCGTGGCAGACGAAATTCATGGTGTTTTGAGGTATTGGTGAATTTAAATTATATTGTTCGAGGAATCAATATTATTTTAAATTTTAAAGTTTTGACCAAATATTTTATTTTATGATTCTCGGGATTTCAAAATGGCTTTCAACCCTCTTGATGTTATTTTAAAAGAAAACAAACTTACTGGTCCCAATTATATTGATTGGAAACAAAACTTGGACATTGTCTTAACTGCTGAAGGATACAAGTTCATACTTTTTGAGGTCTGTCTTAATATGCCTAATACCGATTCTAGTGAAGAGGAGATTAACAGACATAGAAAATGGGTCAAGGCAGATGAGACGGCGCGGTGTTACATTTTGACTTCTATGTCAAATGTGTTGCAACATCAGCATCAGGCCATGCCTATTGCCTATGACAAGATGTATAATCTCAAAAAACTCTTCGGACACCAGAATCAGACTGCCAGGCAAGAGGCCATGAGAAACTTGATGACGATCACCATGACTGAGGGGACACCCATGAGGGATCATATCCTCAAATGATCGCTCACTTGAACGAGATACAAATCCTTGGAGCTGAAATCGATAGGGAAACCCAGATCGATATAATTCTCCAAACGCTACCCAAGAGTTTTGAGCAGTTCCGCCTAAACTATAACATGAATAAAAGGACTTATTCTTTGGCGGAACTTCTAATAGAACTCCAACCAGTAGAAGGGCTATTTCGTCAAAGTTCTCAAATTCACATTGCTGAAAATGTTTCTTTTTCTAAGCCGAAAGGCAGGAAGAAGAAAAAGAAACAAGTTGGTTCAGTAAAGAAAGTGATTTGACCTCAAGGGACTAGACCGCAAGCAGGTGTGAAGAAGCCGAAGGGCAAGTGCTTCACATGCTGGGGTTCCAGGAAATTCGATGACTACATGAAGGGGAGATCACCGTCTACATGGGTAATGTTACGAGAATGGCGGCTGTTGCAGTGGGAGATGTTTATTTATCTTTTGATAAGAATAAAATATTGATTTTGAGAAATTATCTTTACGTACCATGTTTTAGAAAGAACTTGACTTTAGTTTCTAAATTACTTATGGATGGATATTCTGTTTCTTTTAATGACAAAGTAGTTGTCAAGAAAAATAGGGTGGTTATCTGTTCTGGTACGTTGGTTGGAAATTTTTATACTCTTAATCCAATAGCTCCCACAATGCAACAAATGGAAATTAATAACACATCTTCTAATTCTAATAAGAGAAATCAACCTTCGAAAATGAACCAAACATATTTTTGGTATCTAAGGCTAGGTCATATTAACTTGAGTAGGATTCACCGGTTAATAGCCAATGGACCTTTGGGTTCATTGGTGGTGGAAAATTTTCCAACCTGCAAATCTTGCTTGGAAGGAAAAATGACCAAGAGATCTTTAAAGGCACAGGGGTATAGAGCCAAAGAAGTGTTGGAATTGGTTCATTCTGATTTGTGTGGGCCTATGACTATCCAGGCAAGAGGTGGTTTCGAATATTTTGTCTCTTTTATAGATGACTATTCGAGATATGGGTACATTTACTTGATGCGCTGCAAATCTAAGTTCTTTAATAAGTTCAAAGGGTACAAGACTGATATGGAGAAACGTTATGGTAAAAGTATCAAGACACTACGATCTGATCGCGGTGGAGAGTACCTCTTAGGAGAGTTTAGGAGTTACTTATCAGAGGTCAGGATTCAATCCCAATTGTCTGCACCTGGTTCACCCCAACAGAATGGTGTGGTAGAATGAAGGAATATGACTCTTATGGAAATGGTTAGATCAATGATGAGTTATTCATAATTACCAAATTCGTTTTGGGGATATGCTCTGGAAACGACGACACACATTCTGAACTTGGTACCTTCTAAATCAGTACCCTCCACTCCCACAGAATTGTGGAATGGGCGTAAGCCTAGTTTGAAACACATTCAGATTTGGGGTAGTCCAGCACATGTGTTGAAGGGAGATGCTGATAAGTTGGAATCACATACAGAAGTTTGCTTGCTCGTAGGATATCCTAGAGGAATGAAAGGTGGTTTGTTTTATAGTCCTAAAGATCATAAGGTCATTGTTAGCACCAATGCCCAATTTTTAGAAGAGGACTATTTAATGAACCATAAGCCCATGAGTAAAATTGCTCTTGAGGAAATAAGAGAGGATACATCTACTTTAGTACCAACAGTATAAGATGAGATACCACAAGTAACTGCAACACGTGTCACAAATGATGCACAATCATAGGTAGTGCCTCGTCGTAGTGGGAGGGTTGTTAGGCAACCTGATAGATTCATGTTTTTGGGAGAGTCTTCGGACTTCATCCTTGGTGAACATGAAGTTGATCCCTGGACATATGATGAAGCACTCCAAGATAAAGATGTAGCATCTTAGCAAAGTACAATGAATTCTGAAATAGAATCTATACATTCTAATCAGGTCTAGGAGCTTATAGAACCACCAAAGGGTGTAAAACCCATTGGATGTAAATGATGTTGGAATGTATACTAAAAGCCTAACTTTTTGTATAAACATTTATTTAGAAATAAGAATCACATTGGTCAAATGCCTACATTTATGCTAAGTGTAGTTGTCCATTTAATTTATATTGTAGATAACATGGTGTGAGGAGACATACAGAAGATCATGTTATCATATCCTTATAAATTATAAATAGTAGCTCACAACCAAGATGGAATGGACAAACCATTGGAGTGGTTGTTGTAACGCCCAAAAATTCTCGAAACTGCATTATAAATATTCTATGATTTTTCTGGAATTTTTAGATATTTTTCCGGAATCTTCCGAGTAGCGGAAGTAGCAAAAATAATTAGAACCGCAAAATAGCTTAGGCGGGAATCGAACCCGGAACCTCTCGGATCCGATAACTTTTAGTTAGCCTTAGTAACCGGTGAACCCAGCAGGGCCATACTGAAAGAAAGAGGAATCAATTATATTTATATTAGAGTTGGGTTCAATTATCCACTTAATATAAATAGAAGAGTTAGGTTAGGTTTGGGTTATTTTAGAAATTGGTTCAGAAAACTCCTCTCCTCCAAAACCCTCACGCCGAACACCCTTCTCCTCTTCCTTCTCTCGGCGCCAAACACAAGGAAGACCTAGGGTTCTCTCCCTAGGGCCCCAAGGACATCTTCCGGCGATAACTCCGGCACGAGGACGCTCTCCTTCGCGAGGGGAACGCTTAGACGCGAGAAGATCGTCGAGAAGTCGTCTCCACCGGAATTCTAGCGAATAGAATTGTAAGGAAATTAGCGTACGAGGTAAGAAACCCCTCACCTACAGTATAAGTAGCTCCGTTTGGGTTTTCTACGCATTAGTTTAGCTATATGCAGATTTTTATCGACGCATAGCGTGAGAATGACCCTCCTCGCAGGTTTAGGGATTTAGTGAGCACTTCTAGATGGGCCGGACACGTAATCCCTCTTCAGTGGGGGGTTTCTAGACGTTGTTGGGTGCCTAGAAGTGGTCTCCCTAATAGAGAGGAGAGTTGGGGTACACTGAATGTTCGATAAAATAGCTAGTTAAGTGAAAATGCAAATTAGGCATTTTAACAGCTCAGTTGAATGCATTAGAAGCATCTAAATCAGTAAATCAGTTTATTCTAGCTTATATGGGACTACGGTCCAATGGGTGGGCTCCACAGTCCTCCAGGTTCAGACAACCTAGTTCTAGGTTCGGATAACCTAGAAAGACAATTTAGAACAGTTTAGCTATATTCGGTATTTTACACTGTTCTGGATTAGATATCCATTGGGTTGGACTCCAGTCGTCCCTAGGTTCAGATAACCTAGTAAACCCTACTAAATTCGGACTTGCAAACCCGGGTTTAGTTAGGGATTTGCGCATCAACAGCACATGATTATTATTTTGATCTACTATGCTATTAGTTTTCAAAACTTATAAAATCAGTTATGTTAGTTGAGTTTGATTTCAGCTTCAGGTTAGCTTCAGTTTGCTTAGTTCTCTATTATTGTTCTATGTGATTAGCTTGCTATGCCATGTTTCAGCTTACATGTTCAGTTATTTCAGTTTATGCTTGCAACCATAGTATGCCATGCCAGTACATGTTTTCAAATAGCATTCTTTAAAAGCATGTTTGCATCGTTGCATGTTTTAGTGAGGTAGTAGTTGGTTTCTTACTAAGCTTTAAGCTTACAGATTCTATTTTCCTTATACTGCAGATAATGGTAAAGGGAAAATGGACTAGCAGAGGAAGCTGGAGTTCAATGCAAAGATGGTGTGTGTGGCAGGAACTGGAATAAAAGATCCTCAGGGGTTTTAGCAAGCTTAAATAGTTGAATTCTTAGTATTACTTCTTTCATGCATTTTTAGACCTTAGAATGTTTAAACCATGGGAGATTTATTTAGTTTGTTAGTAATTATGTTAGAATGCTGGTTAATAGTTGCTAGAATATATTCCAATTGATTTTAGAATTGTTGTGTGAGGTTTTGGCACGCCAGAGTGTTGAAATCATAGTTTCAGGGTGAAATCAACCCGGATCGTCTGAGACCGATCAGTCGAGTTGTGCCATTGATCGGTCACCGATCCAAGCGCCGGCAGAGTTTATGGATTGGTCACCGACCGATCCAGGCGAGCGAGTACGGAGGCTTCGATCGGTCGCCGACCGATCGTGAGCCATCGATCGGTCACCGACCGATCACGCTCGGTGTGGATCGGTCGGTCCGATCCACGCTAAGCGACAGCTTATGGATCGGTCAGCCGACCGATCTAGAGGGTTGTTTCCGTGCCAGTATCAAGCTGGATCGATCACTGGATCGATCCGACAGGCCAATCGATCCATGGATCGATTGAAATGCCTGATTACAGCTAGCAGGTCATCCGAGAGGCATAGGTTCTCTTCCCTAGCATGTGTACAACTCCTAGGTACACCTAGAATGTTAAGTTCAGATTGTACAGTAATTAGCTTAGCAAAATTTTAATAGATCCAGATTTCCGCAACAGTAATTTAGCACAGCATTATGTAACGATCGGCCTCGCAGCCTAGTCAGTAGGAGGTGGGTCGTTACAGTTGTAGTGTAATTTGGTATTAGTTTATCTATAAAATTACACTAGTACACTATGAGTGTATTGAGCAGGACCATTTGAGGTAGTTTCTTTTTATATTGACTATATAAGAGAACAAAACCTTTGTTATTATGAAAGTGAGTGCTCTTAATCGTGATATAATAACAAGCACATATATTTAATATTTATTTCTTTAATTTATCAAAGGGTGTAATTTAGCTCATTAAATCAATAGGCCCGATAAGTTGGAAAATGATATCATTTATATGGTGTGTTGTTGATTATAGAATGAAACTGTGTGCTAGTAAACTAGGTTGATGATGCTCCCTTGAGGAGCTCATAAGGATTGTCATGTAAATCCTACAGGTGGACCTAGTCCGGCATGACAATGAAGTTGAGTGATACTACTCTTGGAGCTAGATATTAATTAAGTGAGTTATCAGTAACTCATTTAATTAGTGGACATTCTATATCTTAAATACATGGAGATTAATGCACTCATAATAAGAAGGAGCCCATAATGTAATTTGGGATTGGTGCGGTAGTTCAATAATAACTCTTTAGTGGTATGAGTTATTATTGATGAACTTGAGCTGGGTGTTCGGGGCGAATACAGGAAACTCAAGCTCATCAGGAGACCAAAATCAATTTCTCCTCTCGGCCCCTGTTGTAGCCTCTATAAAACCTTATATCCACTAAGTCCACTTCTTATCCAAGTAATGGGTCGGACACAACCTTGCTTGGAGCAAGGGGGCCGGCCAAGCATAGGCTTGGAGCCCAAGTAGTGGCTGGCCAAACCATGCTTGGTGTCCAAGCATGGGGCCGACCACATAGGATTAAAGGAAGATTTTATTTTTGTTAAAATATTTCCTTTTGTAGTCATTCATGAAAGGGATTTAAAAGAGAAATTTTATTTTTAAAATTTCCTTTTATAGTCATCTTCATGGTTTTAAAAAGAGAGTTTTAGATTTTAAAATCTTTCCTTTTATAGCTATCTACAAAAATTAAAGAGAGATTTTAATTTTGTTAAAATCTTTCCTTATTTGTAGTTTTCTATAATGTTTAAAAGAAATATTTTAATTTTTGATAAAACTCTCCTTTTTTTGTAACCATGATATAAAAAGAGAAGTTTTAATTAATCTTTCCTTTTTGTAGTTGTCTACATGTTTTAAAAGAGAGAGATTAATTTTTAAAACTTTCCTTTATTGCGAAATTTAAAAAGAGAGGTTTTAATTGTTATTAAAATTTCCTCTTTTAAAGGGAGACCATAAATAAGGAAGTTTTAATTATGTTTAAAATTTTCCATTTTGTAGACATCATGGTTTAAAAGGAAGCTTTAATTTTTTGTTGTAAATTTTTTTCCTTTTTAGACTCCACGATGTGGCCGACCATAGAAAGAAGAAAAGGAAGTTTTAATTAAACTTTCCTTTTTTGCCAAGATCAAGGATTATAAAAGAGATGGAGAGGGTGCCTCATGAGATAACACAATCTAGGCTTTCTCCTCTCTTCATTGTGTGGTCGGCACCCTTATTGTTTCTTTAAGGGTCGGCGACACACAAGCCTTGATTCCTTAGTGGCCGAATCTCTTCCATGCTCTTCTCCTTTGTTTTCTTCCTTTGAGGCCGGTGATTCTTCAAGCTTCATCATCTTGGTGGCCGGTTTCTTGGAGAGGAAGAAGAGAAGAAAATTTCCTATTTTGGCATCCCTTGATGGCTCAAGAGTCTTGGAAAAGAAGAAGTGGTCCCAGTGGAATTCATCTTAATAGATCGTCGCCCAGACGCGCGTCCAAGGGGAGGTGAGGAATACAACAGAAGATCAAGAGGTCTTTAGCTACAAAGAAAGGTATAACTAGTTGTCTTATTCCGCATCATGCTTGTTTTCTTTGTATGGATTTTGAATTACCAAACACAAGAGGCTAACGATTCTAGGCAATTGAATTTATGTTTCGATTTTATGTTTTTTGTTTTTTCGATTTTGTGATTCGATTGTTCTTAATGGTTAAATCTAGGATTACTATAAGGAAATTAAATATTAAATTTCCTCGAAAGGCTTTATCTAGGAAGTGGTGGATGATCCCATAACGAAGAAGGTCTAGTGCCTCATCATGTTTAACCTGGAAGTCGATATCTAAAATAAATATTTAATTAACTTTGTAACATGGGTGGATTTGGATTAATAATGTTAAGCATCGTTTGCGATCCAAGTCTAAACCTCTAAGAACAGATAAGTTGAATTTAGAATCAATAATGTTAAGTTCTGTTTGCGATTTCAAATTTAATTTCTAAAGAACACAGTAGGTTGTTAGGAAAGGTTCGGGACTTGTATAAAATTTTTGTACAGGGGAACCAATACGATATTCTGAGTAGCAACCAACAATTGGTATCAGAGCTAGGATATTGCCTCTGTGTGTTTGGTTTTTTAGTTTAATTATGCACATGTCATACATATTTTAGGCAGGATAATAGTAGGATGTGCAAATAGATTAACTCTGTGGTTGCGACATCCTAGATCCAACTATTATGACCCTAATGTGATTGTGTGTGATCGAACCCTCAGACATGTCGAGGGCATTTTATGTGTGTGCATGATTGCATGTATTACATACAGCAGGAGCTGTATTAGTTTTAGGATTTTACATTTTTGTTTCGATCTAGATTACATGTACATTCCCTTATGGAATATAGGATCGATAAATGTAAAATTCTATTTTTGTCGCGGATCGTATTCTTGCGAGGCATGGTACTATTTGAAGACCAGAGGTGCAGCAGAATAAGAAGTAAGATAGATGCGACGACTAGACACGATTGCGGTGGCTAAAGATGGCAGCAGCTAGGGTTGGCAGCACACGGAGGATAGTGATGGAAGAGACCATAATAGTTGAAAAATTGTTCTTCCATATTTATTGCTTTTATTTGCTGTGATGTGTGTGTGCGCATGTTAAAATCCTCATTTTAAATAACTAAGTGGGAGAGGGATTTATAAATAAATTCCACGGTCTCCATTACTGGTTTGAAAGTGATGCAAACAAACTTGCGTGTTGGCTTTGAGTGCCTTCCTCCACAACGGATGAGTTTGTTTGCGGGTCACTAGATAAAACTTTATTTTATGGATGATTATAAGAAATTATTTAGAAGCATGTGATCTTCTCCAACTGATGGGGCACAATCATATTTAATGGACTAAGTATCAAGTGATGGTATACACTTAGACGCATTTAATAGTATCCTCCCCAACGGAGTCACTGCTATTTTTGCATGACCAAAGGAAAACCAACTATTAATTTGTCATAAAGTTAGGTAAACCCCCCCCTCTTACAAATGTTTGAATTTGTATACGTCTACACTAACGTGACATACAAAAAATCATGATATTTGAGGTAACTTTATTTGTCATAAAGTTAGGTTGACAAAATAAAATTAATGGGTAAAACCCCCTCTTACAAATATTTGAATTTATATATGTCCACACTAACATGGCATACAAAATTCATGGTGTTAGAGGTAATTTAAGGTTGACAAGATAATTAATGGGTAAGACCCTCCTCTTATAAATGTTTGAATTTGTATACGTCCACACTAACATGACATATAAAATTCACGGTGTTTGAAGTGTTGGTGAATTTAAATGATATTATTTTAAGGAATCAATATTATTTTAATTTCTAAAATTTTGACCAAATATTTGATCGAAGACAGACCAACTATTAATTTTATTTGTCATAAAGATAAGATGACAAGATAATAAAATTAATGGATAAAATCTCCTCTTACAAATGATTGAATTTGTATACGTCCACACTAAGGTGACATACAAAATTCACAAGGATTTTGAGGTGTTGGTCTTGACCAAATATTTTTGTGATTCTTAGGATTTCAAATGTTTTTCAATCCCCTAGATGTTAGAGAATACACTTACTAGTCCCAAATTATAATGATTGGAACAAAACTTGGACACTAAGGTAGACTATCCTTTCAAAAATGAGAACAATAAAGGTGTATTTTATTCATTAGTTGTTGAAACATGTTTAGTGGTGTTATCTACCAGTACCTGGTGTGTAAATATGAGAGCCACTGATCATGTTTGCAATTCATTACAGGGGTTCCAGGATGTTTGAGTGTATATTAAAAGCCTAGCTTTTTGTAAACATTTATTTTTGAAATAAAGAATCACATTGGTCAAATGTCTACATTTATATGCTAAGTGTAGTTGTTCAATAAATTTATATTATAGATAACATGGTATGTGGTGTCACATACAGAAGATCATGTTATCAATTTCTTATAAATTATAAACAGTAGCTCATGACTAAGATGGAAAGGAACAAACCATTGGAATAGTCATAGTGTACTTCGGTATTAGTTTATCTTAACTATAAAATTACACTAGTACACTCAGAGTGTATTGAGCTGGACCATTTAAGGTAAGTTCTTTTTATACTGATTGAATAAAAGAACAAGACTTTTGTTATTATAGAAGTGTGTGCTCTTAATCCTGATATAATAACAAGCACATATATCTAGTATTTATTTCTTTGACTTATCAAAGGGTGCAATTTAGTTCTATAAATCAATAGGCCCGATAAATTGAGAAATGATATTATTTATAGTGTGTGTTGTTAATTATAGAAGGAAACTGTGTCCTAGTAATCTAGGTTGATGATGTCCCCAAGAGGAGCTCATAAGGATTGTCATGTAAACCATGCAGGTGGACTTAGTCTGACATGATGATAAGGTTGAGTGATACTACTCTTGGAGCTAGATACTAATTAAGTGAGTTGTCAGTAACTCATTTAATTAGTGGACATTCTGTATCTTAAACACAGGGAGACTAATACACTCATGATAAAAAGGAGTCCAAAATGTAATTTGGGATTGATGTGGTAGTTCAATAATAATTCTGTAGTGGTATGAATTATTATTGATGAAATTAAGTTGGGTGTTCGGGGCGAACACGGAAAGCTTAATTTCATCGGGAGACCAAAACCAATTCCTCCTCTCGGTCCCTATCGTAGCCTCTTATATATAGAGAATTATATCCACTAAATACCCACTTCCTACCCACCCTTAGGTGTCCGATAAAATAAAAGTATTTTATTTTTTAAAATTTTCGTAATGTGGAAGTCATGGTTTTAAAAGAGAGTTTAAAATTTAAATATTTCTTTTTATAGTTTTCTACAAAAGATTAAGTGAAAGGTTTAATATCTTTCCTTATTTGTAGTTAAAAGGAAGATTTTAATTTTTGATAAAACTTTCCTTTTTTGTAACCATCTTCATGATTTAAAAGAGAGCTTTAAAATTAAATCTTTCCTATTATAGTTTCTACAAAAGATTAAGAAAAGATTTGATATCTTTCCTTATTTCTAGATTGAGAGGAAGATTTTAATTTTAAAGAAAACTTTCTTTTCTGGAAATCATCCACATGTTTTAATAGATAGATTTTAATTTATAAAATTTCCTTTTATAACCAACCATGAAGGGAAAAATTATTAGAGAAATTTTTATTTTAAAAATTTCCGGAAACAAATAAGAAAGTTTTAATTTTGTGTTTAAAACTTACCTTATTTGGAGCACATGAGGTGGTTGGCCATGTAAAGGGTTAAAAGGAATTTTTAATTAAATTTCCCTTATTAACCAATGGCAAGGAGAATAAGGGAATTTTAATTATAATTAAATTTCCTTATATGTCAAGACCAAGGAATATAAAAGAGGGGGGTAGAGGTGCCTCACCTCAAGACACATGATCTATTGTTCCTCTCTCTTTTCTTCCTTGGGGTGGTCGGCCCTAATCATCTCTTCCTCTCTTCTTCTAGTGGCCGAACCTATCATCCTCTTGGAGCTTGTTTTGGTGGGCAGATTTGCTTGGTGAAGAAGGAGAGAAAGAATGCTTTGTTTCCTAGTTTTCCTTGGAGCTTGGTTGGTGGCCAAGACTTGCTATCTCTTGGAGAAGGTTGCTTGGCCGAAACTTGGAAAAAGGAAGAAGGAGGCTTGGTGGTTCTCATCTCGGTAGATCGTTGCCCACACAATGTCCGAGATAAGAAGAGGAATATGATAGAAGATCAAGAGGTTGTTGCTTACAAAGAAAGGTATAACTAGTAATTCTATTCCGCATCATACTAGTTTTCTTTGTATAGATTTTGAAATACCAAACACAAGAGCCATATGATTCTAGGTTTCGAATTTGTGATTCGAGTTTTGTGTTCTTTTCTTTTCTTTTTCGATCTTGTGATTCGATTGTTCTTTTTGGTTAAACTTAGGGTTACTATAAGGAGATTGAATATTGGATTTCTTTAAAAGGCTTTGTCAAGGAAGTGGTGGATGATCCCATAACCAAGAAGGCCTAGTGCCTCACCATGTTTAACCTGGAAGCCAATTTTAGAAATAAATATTTAATCAACTTTGTAACATGGATGGACTTGGATTAATAATGTTAAGCATCGTTTGCGATCCAAGTCTAAACCTCTAAGAACAGATAAGTTAAATTTGGAATCAATAATGTTAAGTTCCGTTTGTAATTTCTAATTTAATTTCTAAAGAACACAATAGGTTGTTAGTAAAGGTTCAGGACTTGTACAAAATTTTTGTACAAGGGAACCGGTATGATATTCTGCATAACAACCAACACAGGAAACCTGACAACTATATGAAAGGGAAAATACCATCTACATGGGTACTGCTGCAAAAGTAGCAGATGTTGCAATGGGAGATGTTTATCCTTTGATAGGAATAAAACATCGATTGTCTTTACATACCAAGTTTTAGAAAGAACTTGATTTCAGTTTCTAAAACTATTTAAGGATGGATATTCTATCTATTTTGATGACAAAATTGTTATCAAGAAAAATAGGGAAATTATCTGTTCTGGTACACAATACTACCATAATGCAACAAAAGGAAATTAATTATGCATCTTCTAATTTTAATAAGAGAAAGCAACCTTCGAAAATGAACCAAACATATCTTTGGCATTTAAGGCTAGGACATATTAACTTGAGTAGGATTTAAAGGTTAATAGCCGATGGACTTTTGAGTTCATTGGTGGTGGAAAACTTTCCAACCTGCGAGTCTTGCTTAGAAGGGAAAATGACCAAGAGGCTTTTAAGACTAAGAGGTATAGAGCCAAAGACGTGTTGGAGTTGGTTCATTTTGATTTGTACCTAGGACTATCCAGGCAAGACTTGGTTTCTAATATTTCATCTCTTTTAGACGACTATTCGAGATACGGGTACATTTACATGATGCGCCGCAAGTCAAAGTGCTTTGATGAGTTCAAAGAGTACAAGGCTGATGTGGAGAAACATCATGATAAAAGTATCAAGACACTACGGTAAGATAGTAGTGGCAAGTACTTCTTAGGAGAGTTTAGGAGTCACTCATCATAACTCAGGGATTCAATCCCAACTGACTGCACCTATTACACCCCAACAGAATGGTATGACAGAACGAAGGTATAGGACTCTTATGAAAATAGTTAGATCAATGATGAGTTATTAAGAATTACCAAATTTGTTTAGGGAATATGCTCTGGAAATAGCAGTGTACATGGTACCTTCTAAGTCAGTACCCTCTACTTTCATAAAATTGTGGAATGGGCGTAAGCCGAGTCTGAAGCATATTTAGATTTGGGGTAGTCCAACACGTGTGCTAAAGGGAGACACTGATAAGTTGGAATCACGTATAGAAGTTCGCCTGTTTGTGGGATATTCTAAAGGAACGAAAGGTGGTTTGTTTTATAATCCTAAAAATCAGAAGATCATTGTTAGCACCAATGCTCGATATTTAGAGGAAGATTATGTAATGTGTTGGTGCAAGTTGCACCAGAATCAAACCTAAGTTTTGATGTTGTCAAAGGTTCAAGTTAAGTCTTGTTATGATCTAACAAGTTGACTAAGTGTGCAGGATATTTACTCAACTGGTAAAGACCTAGTTGGAGGCTAGGCAAGAGAAATCTTAACAGATCGTGGAACCCAGGTGCAAGTCCAAGAAGGTCGAGGGGACCCGAAGCTTGGCAGTGTGATCGAGAGGTCTGGAGGACCGAAGATCAAGAGAAAAGTCCTGGGGAGCCGATCAAGGCTGAGTGGAAAGTCCAAACTAGATCTGGAGGATCAAAGTTTGACAGGTAGGTTGAGGTAAACAAACTGGAGGAGAGACAATGAGGTCGGGTTCCCGAAGGGAACAACCTTAGGTCGTTGATCCAATTGAAGAAACCGAGAATGTTTCCAAGTTGAGATCAAGACAGTCCTACTGTCTTTATATTACTCATGCATTTTATTACTGTGCTAATCTCTGTTTTGCAGGTTATTTTGGCTAACACTGTTTTGCAGGTCAGACATGATCGGTCGACCGAACCAGAGGATCGGTCGACCGAACCAGGTTAACTCAAAGCAGTAATAAGCACATAACAGATCAAATTAGAGTCCGGTCAAAGCATGGTTGGTCGACCGAACAGTAAGATCGGTCGACCGAACCTTGATGACTCAGCACTTCCAGCTCATCAGCACTGTTCAACAGCAAAGGAAAAAGAAGCTGATCGGTCGACCGAACCCTGAGATCGGTCGACCGATCCAATCAGCATTAATGGTCCAATAAATAAAGATCTCGGCAGATTTCAACGAACAAGGAAAAAGCTTGTTCGGTCGATCGAAAAGTTGGTTCGGTCGATTGAACCATTAAAAGGTAGTTAATGTAGAAGATCGAGCCCGCGTCAGACTCCAGCCAGGAAGGAAGGGAGCGGGTTCAGTAAATTGAACAGTGGGATCGGTCGACCGAACCTTCAGTACACCTATAAAACGAGGCTCGAAGTTTGAGGCAGTATAACACTTTCTGATCCATTAAAGTTCCCCTCTGCAAGCTGCTCATGCTACGAATTTTCATCAGTGTTGCAAAGCTACTCCGTCCGACCGAGCTTCGACTTTAAATTTCTATTGTCGGTATATTTCATTTTTACTGCACTTAATCTTATAAGATAGTAGAGTGTTACTATCTTACATCTTTGTACCTGTACGATCCACTTCTTTCCGAAGGCTTCGGAAAGAAGTGTTATAGTGGTTTGCCCATCGGTGTGGTCAAGGATCGCGGGCCTTCGAGTAGGAGTCAAGCTAGGCTCCGAACGAAGTAAACGCTTTTGTCTCTCTCCTTATTTTCCGCTACTTAATTCTGATTTTAAAAGATAAAAAGGAGTTTTAAAAAGAAAGCGATATTCACCCCCCCTTCTATCGCTCTCAATCGATCTATCAATTGGTATCAGAGCCTCGTTAGCTCTGAATCTCTTAACCGATTTTCAAAGCATTTTAAAACTCTCTCTTTTTCTTTTCTTTTGGAACATTTTTTTTATTCTTTATTCTTCAAGCACTACTAATCCCAAGACGAAAGTCTTGGAAATATTTTGTCTTTTAATTTTTTCTTGCAAGGATGTCAAACTCGTATCAAGAAGGTTACAGTACCGTACAACCTCCACTGTTCAAAGGAGAGAATTTTAGTTATTGGAAAAATAGAATGGAGTGCTACTTGAAGTCCGACATCGAGCTCTAGTTCACAATCCTGAAAGGTTACACTCTACCGACAAAAGACAGAACAACATTAGAACCAGAAGAATGGACTCCCCAAATGATCAAGAAGGCGCAACTGAACTACAAGGCGATCAACACCATTCAGTGCGGGCTTACAATGGAGGAATTGAATCGAGTCGGTCCCTACAACAATGCCAAAGAATTGTGGGATTCTCTGGTCAAACTACACGAAGGAACCGACGACTCGAAGGTAAATAAACGGGATCTACTTTTAAATAATTTATTTAATATAAAAATGTTTCCTGGAGAGACGGCCTCGCAATTACACGCTCGATTGAAGGAAATACTTAACAACCTCCACCTGATCGGACATAATCTGGAAAACCACGACACAATAAGGTATGCTCTGAACGCCTTTCCGAGGAATGCTTTGTGGGTATCAATTGTAGATGCGTACAAAGTTTCCAAAGATCTTTCAATTCTTAAGTTAGACGAGTTATTTTGAGAATTAGAATTACACGAACAGTCTAACATAAGCCATGTCGAGAAAGGTGTAGCGTTGTATGTAGGTCCAAGCAAGGAGACTAAAATAAGAACCAAGATTGAGTCTGAAAGCGAGTCAGACTCTGACTGAACGAAGAAGAATTAGTCAACATGGTCCGAAGATTGTTGACTAAGAAGAAATTTAGAAGAAGCACCAAGAAGACACCGCTCAACCAAAACCAGAACAAATCAGAAATGATTTGTTACGGATGCAACAAGAAGGGGCATTTCAAAAACGAATGCCCAAATCGAAAGGAAGAAAGACCCAAATCGACAAGACTAAAGAAAGCTCTTCAAACGACATGGGACGAGACTTCTTTCGACGACTCCGACGTGGAGCAAACGAAGCACTCGAGCCATCTTGCATTTATGGCAAGAAATGAAGATTCCGACTCCGAGACTGATGATGAGTACGAGTCCGAGATCAACATCGAGTCCGACAAAAGCCATGGATCAGAAGATCCAAATATGGTAACAATTTATTCCAAGTCTAATTTACTTAAAATAGTTAAATGCTTGTTTAAAAAATTATCAAAATCTGAAAAACAAAATAACTTGTTACTTAAGGAAATAGACCACCTTAAGCAACAAGTTAACTTGAGTGACTCGACTAACCAAATTCAAGTTAGAACTTTAACTCAAGTTGAAAAGCTTGAGGAAGAAAATTCCGATTTGAAAGGTCAAGTCGAGCGACTCAAGAAAACGTTGGAAATGTTTGAATTGGGATCCAAGTGTCTAAATATGGTACTTGGATCGCAACGAGTCGTGTACAATAAATCAGGACTCGGTTACAGACCCACACAAACAAACCAATCATACTTATCTCTAATCAGTCAAAATATTAGAAGTCAAGTCCAAGCATGGGTTCAAACAAAACTTTTAACCAAACAAATTAAACCAAACCTATACTTAATCTCTAAGAGTCATATTTATTACTTAGATAGACCTTATCTAAGCCATGACTCAGGGGGAGCAAGTAGAAAAATAATACAACCAGCTTGATTAACCAAACACAACACTTAGGATTAGGTTTATATTCTGCTTAGAATGGTTAGATGAAAAAGGTTTACCAAACACTACAACATAGCATTGGAATGGATTGGGATGATAGTACGTCAAGGAAACTTTGTCGAAGGCATGTCTAGGCTGAATATGGAATTCTACCTGGTGCACTAGACTTACTGGATTTGACCCCATTCAAATATGGGCTAGTTAGACCAAAATTTAGTATTAAGTTTTTTGGACGGGAACAGTTTGGAAGTCTTCAGCAAGTAGTCCACCGTTGATACACAAGAAGGCCATAAGCCTCGCCACTGAACTGAAAGCTTATCCTTATAAAGCCTGCTTGATTAACCCAAAGCTAAATTTGAATCTAACATGGGTTCAATAACATTTTTCAAACTTAATTAATTAAACTTAATTAAATATCAAACTCAATTAAACTTAATTAAAACATTTTTTTAAAACTTAATTAAAAATTTTAAAACTTATTTAAAATTATTTAAACTTAAGTAAAAATTATTTTAAAACTTAATTAAAACTTTTTTAAAAACTTAATTAAAAATTATTTTAAAAACTTAATTAAAACTTTTTAAAACTTAATTAAAAAATTATTTTAAAACTTAATTAAAACTTTTTAAAAACTTAATTAAAAATTATTTTAAAAACTTAATTAAAACTTTTTAAAACTTAATTAAAAAATTATTTTAAACTTAATTAAAACTTTTTAAAAACTTAATTAAAAATTATTTTAAAAACTTAATTAAAACTTTTTAAAACTTAATTAAAAAAATATTTTAAACTTAATTAAAAACTTTTTAAAACTTAATTAAAAATTATTTTAAAAACTTAATTAAAACTTTTTACAACTTAATTAAAAATTATTTTAAAAACTTAATTAAAACTTTTTAAAAACTTAATTAAAAATTATTTTTAAAAATTAAAAATTACTTTAACACTTAATTAAAAATTATTTTAAAACTTAATTAAAATTTTTTAAAAACTTAATTAAAAATTATTTTAAAAACTTAATTAAAACTTAATTTAAAAATTATTTTAAAACTTAATTAAAACTTTTTTAAAACTTAATTAAAAATTATTTTAAAAACTTAATTAAAAAATTATTTTAAAACTTAATTAAAAAATTATTTAAAAACTTAATTAAAACTTTTTTAAAACTTAATTTAAAATTATTTTAAAACTTAATTAAAACTTTTTAAAACTTAATTAAAAAATTATTTTAAAATTTAATTAAAACTTTTTAAAACTTAATTAAAAAATATTTTTAAACTTAATTAAAACTTTTTAAAACTTAAATAAATATTATTTTAAAAACTTAATTTAAAATTATTAAAACTTTTTAAAACTTAATTAAAACCTTTTAAAACTTAATTAAAAATTATTTTAAAAACTTAATTAAAACTTTTTAAAACTTAATTAAAAATTATTAAAATTATTATTTTAAATTAATACCTTTTAACTTAAAAATCTAAAGACTCATTAAATCATAAGACTTAAATGCAATCCAAAACCTTACCCACTTAATTTCATCCTTTAACCAAACTTTGGTTTAAATCCTACATTTTGTAGGAATCCAAAACTCTAGATAAATGGATCTTGGACAGCGACTGCTCCAGACAAATGACTAGGGATCGGCATAAATTTACCAACATTGAATTCAAAAACTTAGGATCAGTTGCCTTTGGGAATAATGGTAAACTAAAGGTAATTGGTACATGTGAAATTCAATTACAGTCCAACATTTCAATTAAAAAGGTTTTACTTGTTGAACATTTTAATTATAATTTGCTTAGTATAAGCCAACTCTGTCATTCAGGATTTAAGGTTAAATTTTTATCTTCTGAATACTTGATAAGCTACAATGACTAAACTAATATATTACTAAAAGGCTTTAGAGATAAAAATATTTACTCCATTCATCTACCTAAAACAATACCCAAATGTTTTCTAGCAAATGATGATGAAACTTAGCTATGACATAGGAGATTAGCTCACACTCACTTTAGAAATCTACTAAAATTAAGCAAAAATGGTTTAGTAAGAGGTTTGCCAAAATTAGGGAATCCTATAGATAAATTTTGTAATTCTTGTCAACAAGGAAAATAAATTAAATCAACTCATAAACTTACCAATCAAAATAGAACAAATAGAATACTTGACCTAATACATTTAAATTTATTTGATTCTCATGGAATAAAATCCTTGAATGGAAATCTTTATTGCTTAGTAATCATTGATGACTACTCTAAATATACGTGGGTAAAATTCTTACCTAATAAATATGATACCTTTTAAACATTTAAAAATTTATGTAAACAAGTAGAAAATGAAAAAGAAATTAAAATTAAGAAAATAAGAAGTGATAATGGAGGTGAATTCAAAAATCAAAACTTTAATAATTTTTGTCTAGAAAATGGTTATCACCATGAGTTCTCATGCCCTAAAACTCCACAACAAAATGGCTTAGTAGAACGTAAGAATAGAACTCTACAAGAAGCTGCCCGAACAATGTTAAATGAATATAGTATACCAAAATATTTTTGGGTTGAAGCTGTTAATACAACTTGTTATGTCCAAAATCGAATTATAATTAACAAAGATCAAAATAAAGCATCTGATGAAATTTATTTTAACAAAATTCCTAACATAAAATATTTTAAGGTATTTGGTTGTAATGTTCACATTTTAAATCTTAAAGATTACTTAGGCAAATTTACTTCAAAAACTAACCAAGGAATCTTTCTTGGGTATTCGTCTACAAGTAGGGCCTATAGAGTTTACAATAAATCTACTTTGAAAATTGAGGAAACCACCAATGTAACCTTTAATGAAAATGATCATATTAATCAACATGGTTCAAATCCTAATCATCTAGTTAACCACGAAGAAGAAGAAGACTTAACACAATCTAAAGAATCTGACAGCCCAAATCCAAGAATAATAAAATCTAACCCTAATCATCCAATTAACCAAATCATAGGAAACTCTGTTTTGTTCAGCTCGGTCCGAAGCATGGCGTATGAGGGCCCCTGAGCTGGCAACCCTCCAGAAATCTGAAGTTTCTTCAACTCTTCCTCCAGCGCCGCCAGACGGTTGCTGACCGCGATGTTCTCCACCTAGTTCTGCGCTCAAATGAAATAATATCAAAAACCAAGCAAAATAATCATATAGGAGTTTGAGGGGCATACCCCGGTAGCCTGCTGCAAGTGGCTATCACCGAGCTGACCGGGAGTCATTAAGGCAACACGGGCCCTCGCATCCTCCCATATTTTGGCAAGTGGTCCGCGGATGGTGATCTGGTGTTCAGGGGCAGTCGGTCGATCAGCCGCCAGAAGGAATTCTTCTGTTGGGAGATGTAGTATAGCCTTAATCACTCAACGACCGCTCAGATCAGACTGGGCTGAAGTTGAGCGACCTGATGACTCGCCAAGCGGAGCGAGGATTATGCCCGAGTGCCTAAGCCGACGAGGGGCTCAGGGCAGAGAACTGACGGGCTGCGCTTCGAGAGAAGCCACTGGCAGATCGAGTTGTGAATGAGTTCGATCCGAAGAAATTACCTCGACCGAAACGGGGGTTGGGTCGACTGCTGTAGAAGGAGCGCCGACTTGCTCTGACGCTGGTTCCACAGATCTAGCCGAATGGGCAGGAGGATCCGTCCGGCGCCGCTTGCGTGTCACCAGCGGAGCGTCGTCGGCCGAGTGTCCAACATCCTTCGGCGTAGGATGTCCAGCAGATGAGGTAGCGTCACCGACCGCCTCGGCTGCAAGTTCCTGAACAACCGACTCTCCGACGGCGGGTGGATCTTCTTCGCTCTCACCCTCGTGTGAGCCATCCGGCTCAATGCCCCGGTCGACCATCTCCTTAGCTGTCGCCGCCTCTATCTCGGCAGCCCTCAACTTCATCCGATCAGTGGCCTTGGCGCACCACATGATGTCGGCTGCATAAAAGAAGAATAAATCAGTTAGATCAAAAGGAAAGGGGGCGAGGAAAACACTTACCCATGCTGCTCGGGAGCTTCGTTCGGATCGGACTTAATCCGAATATATACAGCACACCCTCACAAAGCAGCTTATGGATGTTGAATTTCTGCCCGGCCAGTTGGATGGCTGCATGGAGGTAGGCCGGCTGGTTCTTGTATTTACCAAGGTCCGGCGGGGTCGGCACGGCGGTCTGCCATTTGGTTCGGAATGCTGGCAGCTCGGGAAGATGAAGGTAAAAGTAATACTCCTTCCAATGTTTATTCAAGGTCGGCATTTTGTCGAAGAAAACAAGGCCAATCCGCGACTGGAAGAGGAAGGTGCCCCACTCGGACTGTTTGGGATAGTAGAAATAATGGAAAATCTTGGGGACTAAGGGAATGTCGTGCAACCTAAAGAGGACGACCACTCCACACAATAGCCTGAATGAGTTTGGGACGAGTTGGCCGAGCGGGAGGCAGAAATAATTACACACTTCAAGGATAAACGGATGTAGAGGAAAACACAGACCGACTACAAACTGGTCTCAGAAGAAACAAGTAGTGCCGGGCGGGGGGTTGTGTGGCCGATCGGATGAGGTAGCTAATATTAATCTGTGGGCAAATGGGAGTTCGAAGTCACAGACGAAGTTCGTCGCGTCACCCTCATCGAACCGACTCTCCATGGTCGTATACCAGAGGTCGGGAGAGGGATTAGACGGTTGCGAGGTGCTCGCCATCGCCGGAACAGAAGAGAAAGCAAGAACCAGAGAACAAAGGGATGGATGAAAGAGAAGGTCGGAACAGTGCAGAACGAACACAGATGTTGCTAAGAATTCTAAAGAAAGCACAAAGAAGAAGATAAAGGGCAGGGATTCCTTACAAGAAAGGATGGCGGAGAGAGAAGGCGAGAGATTGCCGGGACGCTGAGAAATTGGTTCGCCAGAGCACGGAGCGTGAACGAAAGCCTCTGAACGCACGAACGTAAAAGTGCGGCGGGGGATAGCGATGAAGGCTTTACAAGGATGGGCCCGATGTTGCCTAGCCATCGAATTCAGGTCACGAGACCCGAGGCCTGCATCTGACCGTTCATTTCAAACAGCCGAGGGTCCCATCAGAAGTGACGCCACCGCTGCATGATGATGGCGACAGCGCCACGTGGCGCCCGCTCACGAGTCGCATTTAATGAGAACCATTACGCAGGCGTGGTTGCGTGCTCAGCCTTAATGACGAGGATTTGCACGAATTCCGGGGAGATTCTAGGGACATCAGCATTGACCAATGTCGGGGCGGCGGGACAACCACTGGCAAACAAAACTTTCCAAGTGCTAGCAGGTGTCATGCCGAGCGGCATCACCCACTTGCGCAGTTCCCGATCGGATAGACAGTAACATCAGTAGTCGAACGGCAGGCGTGTCACCAGGCCAACGGTCCAGTCAATCGGACTTGCAACCTCCTTCGACTAGATTTAAAGGGAATGCACGTGATCCGGTGGTAAGGATCGGGGGTCCACATAGGAAGGTATCAATGACACGGGAGAGTCAAAGTCCCGGCTGAGCGGGGGAAGTCACCTGGCCGATCGGCCGGAGTAAATCCCGGGTCGGCGCGAAGATAGCTCGATCTCAGGTCGAGCTTTCGACGCTCACGAGTTCCCTTATAGAGGAATCACTGTGTCGAGCGGCCGATTTGCTCGGCCAAACTGCAGAACAACCAGCTCGTACTCCCGTCCGAGTATGTGACCGAGCGGCCTTCTCGCCCGGTCCGATGCGCATACACACCCAAGCGCCCTGGAGGCCGAGCGGCCATCCCGTCCGGCCCAGTAAGAGACAAAAGACTTAGAAGAGGACAAAAAGGGCAGCTAGTGATATCATTCTCGAGACACCTGCTGCCGACAAACAGCATGGTCTGCGGGCGGGCCGTACCGAGGATCGTACGGTGGAAGTTTCCACTGTCATGGTAGAGATATGCTCGAGCAGTTGCGGTATGACGTCAGAGACACGCTTTTCTGACACAATTATTTTGAGGTATGTTTTGAGGAACGTGCACGTCTCGAGAAGCATGCACGCGCCTCTCCGGGGTCCTATATAAGGACCTCCAGACTTCGACGAAAGTATGCTTTTCTCATCTATTGTCGCCACAGTCTTGTTATTTTGCCTCTGCTTCATCTCGCCGTTGTCTGACTTGAGCGTCGGAGGGTCGTCACCGGGAACCCCTTTCCGACCCGGCTTTGTTGCAGGTTCACCGGAGGTCCACGTCACTGCGGAGATCACCCGGAGACAGTAAAGAGCGCCACGTCCCCAATTTTCATCAACTTAATGCTCGGATAAGATCATTGATGATAACATTACTATATATAACTAGGCCTTAGAGTAGTCGCCCTGGGAGATGGTGATCAAATAAAATTTTGGAGCTGTGCATGTGATGTTGGCTTAGTTTAAGTTTTCTGCAATGCAAACTGAATCGACGTGATAGAAGTTATTCACCTTCTTATAACTCGCATGTGTCCTAAGATTACGATGGGTGACCATAAAGTGATAAAAATATTTGTTGAAATCAAATTTATGGCAATATTGGATGGTCTTTTCTAGTAATTCTGGAGATCCTTAATATTTTATTAGACCATAAACATAAATATTTTATTTTTTTGAACCCTTTATTTAGTCAACTAGTGACCAACCGAGAACACTCTAGTTAATTGAATTTACTTAAAGATCTTAATATCACTTGGTTTACATCTTTGTAAGCCTATTCAAAACTATGAAATCAAGCTTAACTATTAATTACAACTCATTGTGGTAAAAGATGAATATGTTCATCCTTAGTGCCCTCGCCAACTCGTCCCAAGACCAACATGGAGGAGGTAAATCACGGGCGGCTACGAACCTTTGGAATAGTGACTAGCACATAAGGAAGATATTTATCTTGACTTTGCCGAGATTCAAATCCCAAACTTCATTATACAACTCAAGACCTAGTGTACAATGGTCAAACACTCTACATAATCTACTAGGTAGTCTACCCCTACTTAGCTAAATACATCATCTCTCAATGATGTTGCCCAAAGACTAAAACTCAATATTATTATTTCACTCATAATCTCTCTTGTTTCTCATACCTCTAGGCCTCCATCGTTATCGACGATTTACCTTGTCGTTAAGTTCACCTTACAACATACCCTTATTACCTCGATGCACCAAGTCCTCCAAACTCGCTCTAATATGTCATCCTTTGTGTTCAATTATGAAATCCATCTTTTGTTGGGATATCTTAGAATATATTTGCTAGAAATTTATAGTTAGATGCTTCATGTCATCCTTCTTTGAGTACTATGAGCTCACCTTATTGTAAGCAAACAAATTATCATGGGCAAAAATTAAAAGGACATCTAATTTTTAACGAATCATCAAAGGGCACTCTATTTTGATTTATTATCAAAAGGGTGCCTCATCCCATTATACATTTACCCTTTTACCCTTTTATACAATAATTGATTTTAACACACACATATATCTAACACACACTCACCTATATTCCCATCCAAATCTTGATTTGGAGTCGTGTTGTAGTAGCTATGATGATGTCATATAACTATAGAAGCTATAATTTTGTAGTTACTATAACTACAATGGTTGTAGTTGTAGTATATACATAACTATAGTTGCTACAACATGAAAAAGAAAATTAATAAAGATCATTAAGTTCTTTTGTAACCCTTGAAAAGGGTGTTTTTTAAATCTAAGATTGTTACGCATCGAGAAACTAATTTTATGTGTGGATCTTTGAGTTCATTTCTGATAAACTAAGTCAAGTCCGGACGAGAAACTAATCTGATATGTGCATTTTTGAGTTTGTTTATGATAATCTAATCTAATTCTGGGTCAAGAAATAATCTGATGTGTGTATCTTTGAGTTCGTTTCTGATATTAATCTAATGTGTGCATCTTTGAGTCTGTATTTAATAAATAAATAAATAATTATCAAAATTGTAAACAAAAAGATGTTTTTTAGATATGAAATTTAGTCAGTTATGGGTTTCACCTAGTACCAAATATAATCACTGAACAAGCTTCGATTAAAAAAAGAGTGTCTTATTATGATATTTGAGTTAGAAGTTACGATATTCGAAAGTTTGCTCTAGCATCCCTGCATCATTAACTAACCACTCTTAGTTGCAGTTGTAATAGCTACGATTCCGTATTTGCTACAACCGTGTGACAATTAAGTAATTGTAACAGCTATGGTTCTATAGTTGCTATAACTGTGTGATAGCTTAGTTGTTGCAGCTATAATACCGTAGCTGCTACAACTATATAACAACTACATGTTTCGCAACTGCTACAAAGTGTCCATTTAGATTGAAAAAAATAAGAGAAAGATAATAATTAAAATAAACTACTATTTTATAGTGGAGGGTAAATATGTCATATTACATTGGGTGGGATTTCCTTTTGATAATAAATCAACATAAGACACCCTTTAATGATTCTTTAAAAAGTGACATCCTTTTAATTTATGTCCATTTATCATATTAGTATCAAACTAATAATCGCTTTATGCTACTCATCCTAGAGCCTCCCTTGTCAAAAAATTTTAGTTTCTTGGATGCTCCAAGTCCTTTTTTATTGATCACCATTGAGTCCACCTCATTAGTTTAGCTCTCGGGATTATAATGTAACGGTAGGACATCCAGGTTGTCACCCTGGTACCTGCGGTTCGAGCCCCAGCTATGGCGTATTTGTAGGAATTTTTCTTCCAAATGGGGTACACAACTAAAGGATGCTGAGCTCCTGGGCTGCTCGCTGCGAGCGCTTCCCAGTTTACCCTGGTAGTTGGTGGGAAATTTCCGTGAGGGCGGGTTGATCATCCCAAACTCGATGTTACCCAACCTGATTAATCTATATGAGACATCAAACATAACCCATCCAACTTAACCACGTCAAGTAAACATTGAGTCATTAGTTCTCTAGCTCCATATGCACTATGTCAAGTCCGTTCATGTACACTTGACATATGTATCTGTAAAATACCGAAAATAGGCGAATATGAATAAGGAATTTTTTCGGAATTTTTGGAAATTTTTCGGGAATTTTTCGGAGCTCGTACAGACGAGTTAACGGGGACAAAAACGGGGTTCGGAAAAGCCTGTTTGGGCTACCCCATTTAAGCGAGGAAATGTTTATTTCTTAAATTTCTTTTTCTTTTTATTTTTGTTTTCTATTTTTCTTTATTTTCCTAAATTCCTTCGTTACTCTCCCTCGCGCACCCGAGCCCCATCCCGACGCCGCCTCCTTTCTCCTCCTTGCCCTAACCGCCGGCGGCGGTTTCTTCCTCGCCGAAGCTCTAAACCCCTCGCCAAGCTTCGCTTTCTTCTTCCTCCTCCTCTTCTTCCTCATTCCCTGCCCCTCACGACGACAGCGTTCTCAGCCCTAGCACCGTCGCCCGACCGCCTGCCCTAGCCCCTGCCCCGACTCTAGTGACGCTGATTCTCCTCTCCTCTGCCGACAGCCGCCCTCACGGAGTGATCCCGACGTCGCCGTCTCCGAGCAACAGTGTCGCTGGCGACTCCTCCGAGGAGTGCCCTAGGTGCCGACGCCGCACCTCTCTTCCTCTTCTCCTTTCGGCATCTGAGCCCTAGGCTCCGACCACCTCTCCTCTGTCTTCATCGTGCCCTAGATCTCTCCACAGCCGGATCCTTTTAGTCCATCAGTTGCCTGCAGAGAGAAAACGAGGGCTCTGATTCAGGTAAGGCAGATTTGGGGATTTTGATACAATTGTGATCTTTGTGCTGGATTGCAGGGGTGAATTGTAATCTCATCTTGTTCTGTTCGGTGAAGGGTTCCACCAGAAAATGACTGTTCTGTGGATTTTCTGGTTGGCAGCAATCTCATTTCCAATCGCAACATTCACTTAGTTCCGGCATCTTGTTCGGTTGTGAATTGAGGTAAGTGTATGGATTTGATACGTGATGTGGATAATTATTGATTTAGGTTTAGAAGTTGTATAACGGTGTAATTAGGGTTAATGAAGCTAACCCTAGTTGGTCGATGGATTAGAATTTAGTTTGGCTAATGGTTGTATGATAAATTAGCTAAACTAGACATTATGTTTGATGCCACAGGACTTTGACGCGAGACGAGTATCTCGGAGTCAGATTTGGGTCATTTTATCGGAGGCGGGTACTTTTGACTTATTGTCTTTGATATGCTTAGTAATGAAAATAATATGTTGCATTAATTGTGTTTCCTATTTATTTCGGTTAATCACTGCCCAATACATGTTACCTGTTTGATTGATTGTTTGATTGCATCTCGTATTGGTCTTGTACTCGATCTATCATGCTCATGGGTAGTGATATAACCACGCTTCACATGTTCAGGACCTAGGTTTGATACCTTATTGATCAGTATATCTTGATATGATTTATTCGCTTTCGTGCACATTATGATATGTCCAGAGGTTGGATTAGTATATTACCATGCTTAGTGACATGCACCATTTGCATGATCGCATGCTGTGCGATAGATTGCTCCATTATTGTCGAGCACATTGCCAGTTTCATCACTGTTCGGTGCTCCGTTGTGACGCTCATGGGTAGCGAGATACAGCGTGGTAGCACGTCAGTTTGACTCTTCCGGTGCTCCGTTGATCCGCTCAGGGGTAGTGTGACGCAGCGTGTAGCACGTTAGAGATTCCTCCCCGTCATAGCGTACCGGGAGTTGAGAGCATTGCGCTCCCCCATTTATGATTTGGGGTAGGAGTACGTATGTACTCCGACAGCATCCCGTCCACTCGATCACTCATCAGGAGTAGTGTTGCAGAGTGCACGGTTGTCACAGCCCTACCCACTCGGTCCCACTGTTGTTGTGAGTCGGTGACTGGTGGGGTGACCATGACATTGGCATCATATGCATGATGCATTTATTGTTTGTGTTTGTGTTTGTTGCACTTATATGCTGCACATTGCTTGGATACCTTGATTGACATGCATACAGGTCTTCTATACCTTTCGGACTGTTTGTCCTTTTACCGGGTCCTGGTTAGTACAGATTCTCTCCTGTCTTCTTCGGTTTGTAGTTACCTTTATCTTTATCAGAAGACTGTACGCATGATTAGTGCTAGGTGTTATTTCTTTACTTTGCATATTACCTGCTGAGTGTTGGACTCACCCGCCTCCATTGTTGATATTTTCGGGTTGATGCTGTCCTGAGAGTTCCAGTCTTTGGTCCCCATCTGCATGTAGAGGTTTTCGTTTGGTTTCCTTTTCTGTTCTAGACTGTTTGCACTTGTTATGTTCTGAATTTATTTGCTTATGGACATGATATAGATTTTATTATATCGATGGATTTGGATTTGGTTTTATTCTATTACATGCCTGCCACGGCATAAGAGGTGAGTTCGTCGGATTTGAGTGTTACGAGTGTAGTTGAGTAGGGTTGATTTCAGTCGAGTATTATTATCGTGTATCACCAGAGGTGAATATATATATAAACTGCGTGGTGATTGATTTTCATTATCGTTATTATTCCAGCCGCGGTCGAGTATTTAGTGCTTGTAGAAAATTTTGATTGTCCGCCGACAGGAGATGTGCCAAATTTTCTCGGACAGGACTCTTCCGGGGCGTGACAATTTAGTGGTATCGGATACGGTTTCACGATCTTTGTTTCGTATTTTGGATTTTCGAGTATCTGATACCAATTTATTATTTGGTATCGGAGCGGGTTATGATACCGCTTTTGGTGTTCGAGATTTATCGGATATTGCTGGGTATTCGGGATATTTGGGTTAGCAGTTTGCATGAGTCAAACCGCATTATCGGATTTTCGATATGGTTATGTTTGGATTTCCATTTCGGATTTATTTGAATATCCGTTCGGAATTTTGAGGTCAAATTGGGAACTGGACAATGACGGAACATCTCCAAATAGGTATGTTGTTATTTTATGTTTGTTATATTGGTATTGATATCCGTAATTTAATTTAATGATATGAGGCGATCTACTCGTATTCGCGAGACGTGGTCTGGTCGATCACGCAGGACCACGGATCTCCGGATATGCCGAGATACCCACCGTTAGTGAGCCCGACCGTGATGCACTCAGACGCATGGGAGCATCGGGCCTCGATCCCGATAGCTCCTGAGAGATACCTATTTTGGCCACACCGATGGTATCCACGCCTACCCCGTTTACGTACCATCAGGAGTACCATTGGTGTACCCGACATCCTCCAAGGCAGCCTCACGACGTATCTGCCACCACCACATGGACTCTACCCTACACCAAAGGGCACCTGTGCCCCGCTGCTACAAGAGTGCACCATATCCCAGTACCTTTTCACCTGCACTCTAGCGCCACCACTTTTGTTCCCTGTGCAAGACCACCGACGGCTTATGCTCCCGTATATACAGAGCATCGGGAGTCCCTCCTCCGGTCTATTCCGCTGTACCACTGTAGTATCGCCCAGAGCCTGCGGCCTCGCACCGTCCCCACACGATCATCGAGCATTGCCGCACGAGCTAGGATTCCAAGATCGGCCGAGTCGATGAAGACTCGTTTCACTCTTTTCCGCGGATCTCGATCCAGTATGGCTCTGTCATGGATAGAGACTATGGAGCGACTTTCTTCTATATGGCTTGCTCCGAGTGGGAGAAAGCAGTGTGGCTGCCTATCATTTACGGGATGAAGCTAATACCGTGGTTACAGCGTTCTATTATTGGTGAGCACAACGTCACGTGGACCAGTTCAGAGAGGCTTTGAGAGCCGTTTCTTTCCACCGCCCTATCGGATGGCTCGCCGCTGTGATTTTATGTGTCGAGGCGAATAATCGCCGATGACCGAGTATAATCTGAATTCCTCCGGTTGGCTCGGCTTTTGTCGAGTTAGTCATGGAGGACGTAACTCGCATGATGCAGTTTATTCTGTGATTGGATGGTTATCTGCATATACAGCTTGCCGGATTAGGGATTACATCTTACTCGATGCATTGAATCGAGCTTTGATGATAGAGTTAGCTCGGCAGACAAGATATCCTACAGAAAAAAAGCATCTGGCCGAGCGGTGTCCAGCAGACACAGCGATGTGACAGCCTCAGGCCACATTTGCCGGTCGTGGTACTTCGGGCGCCCGTAGGCCTCGTAAATCGGGCGGTCTTCTTCAGACGCTCCCGGCTCAAGAATCCGCAACCACCTTCGGTGATACTCGGTGTTCGATGTGGTTCCGAGACCACATCACTTCACCAAGACTCTTGTTTTATTGCAACCGCCTCGGGCACCAGAGCCGAGATTGTCAGTGAAGGCTCAGCACACAGGGTCAGAGCAGAGGGGACAGTCTAGTCAGTCAGTGTCTCGACGAGGAGGGCGGAGATTCACACCCTCACAGCGTCAGCAGGGAGCAGCTCCCTCCGCAGCAGCATTTGGCATGCTTGGACAGGAGTACTCCAGTGCTTCTGTAGCACCCCAGAGTTTTGCTTCAGGACCTTATTATCCGACTCAGGGGCAGTACCAGACTCAGTCCCAGCCAGCTGCACAGTATCAGTCACCATCCTCTCAGTCTTCACTGGCACATTATCCAGCACAGTCTCAGTGGCAGGCATCTGCCCAGCCGCAGCAGCCGCTGGCAGCATTACCACCTCCTCCTCCGCCAGAGACTGGACGAGTTCATGCGATTACCAGGGAGGATGCTCAGCGAGCCGACGGATCCGTTTTCCGTGGTATGATTTCCATTTATGCATTCTCCGCTGATATTTTGATTGATACTGGTAGTTCGCACTCTTTTATATCCCGTACCTTTATGCGGGAGATTGGTAGATTACCCACTTCACAGACCAAGTTCGGGTGGCTAGTTTACCCAGATAAAAATATTCCCAGATTAAAGGAATTATTAGGTCTAGACTTTGGCAACATGATACTTATGATAGATCTTCTAGTATTGGAGATGGTCGAGTTTGATATCATACTTGGCATGGATTGGTCATCAACATATCATGCTACTGTTGATTGCCGAACGAGGGTGGTCACCTTCCGGTCATCATGAGTTTTTGGTAATGCCATTTGGGCTTACTAATGCTCCAGCGGTGTTCATGGACTTGATGAACCGCATCTTTTTGGAATATCTCGATCAGTTTGTTATCGTTGTCATTGATGACATATTGGTCTACTCGCATTCCGAGGAGGAGTACGGATGTATCTTCGGAGAGTTTTGGAGTTCCTCGACGACATCAGCTGTACGCGAAGTCAGCAAGTGTCCGTATCGTATGGCACCAAAAGAGTTGAACGAGTGAAGGTTCAACTCCAGGAGCTTTTAGACAGGGGATTCATTCGCCTAGTGTCTCACCATGGGGTTCTCCGTTCTATTTGTCAAGAAGAAAGACGGCACCATGAGGTTATGTATTGACTACGGACAGATCATAAATAAATATCCATTACCACGGATTGAGGATTTGTTTGATCAGCTCAGGGTACTTCTGTATTCTAAGATTGATCTGCGATCCGGATATCATCGGAGAGTCGAGATTCGATATCCAGATGCCTTTCCGTACTGATACGGTCATTATGAGTTTTGGTAATGCCATTTGGGCTTACCAATGCTCCAGTGTTTATGGACTTGATGAACCGCATTTTTCTGGAGTATCCGGATCAGTTTGTTATCGTTTTCATTGATGACATATTGGTCTACTCGTTCCGAGGAGGAGCATGCAAGACATCTTCGCATCTTGGAGATTCTTAGACCGGCATCATGCTGTGAAGTTGCAAGTGTGCATTCGCTATCTTCATTGGTTTTCTTGGACACGTGGTTTCTAGCGAGGTATTTGATTGATCCTCGAAGATCGAGGTCACACGGTTGGGAGCACCAAGTCGATTCAGAGATACGCAGCTCGATTGGCGGATATTACCGACGCGTTTTGTCGAGGGCTTCTCGCATTTATGCCAACACGCGTCTTACCAGAAAGGCGAAGTTCATATGGTCCGAGGATTGCGAGACCGGCTTCCAGAGCTGAAGCGGAGATTAGTGTCGGCTCCGGTTTGTTTTACCTTACGGAGAGGATGGATTTGTACTTTATACCGACGCATCTCTTCAGGGTTTGGGCGCTGTTCGATGCAGACGGCAAGTAGTCTCTTATGCTTCTCGTCCGTGAAGGAGCATGAGAAGAACTATCCAGTTCATGACACAGAGTTAGCTGCCATCATCTTTGCTTTGAAGCTTTGGCGTCATCATTTATATGTATCACATTTGAGATTCTCACCGATCATAAGTCTCAGATACATCCTCGCCGGATGACGAAGGAGTTCATCTCCGGCCATTGGACTCGATGAGATGACTCTACCAGTAAGCTAATGCCTTAGCTACCACCCGGTGCGAGGAGGCGACGTTTCACGCGCAATCAACCCGGATCGACTCTGACCTAGACTTGATCAACGCCGCCCGATCTGAGCCCGACGCCTTCAATTGTGGGTTGCTCGATCGCCGATCGTCTTCCATTGAGAGGCGTCGCCTAGTCCATTTCTTGTTTGTGATGACGGTGGTCAGAGGATCTGCCGAGCCAGCTGCCAACGATCCTTGTCGCAACCACTCGTGCCCTAGCTTTGGGCAGCGCCACCATCGGCCTTCACGAGCCTAGTTTCCATCTTCTTGATCCGTATGTATCGAGACTTGAGGCGTTCCTATTGGTGGAGCGGTATGAAGAAAGACATCGCGGATTTCGTAGCTAGATGTCTTGTCTGCTACCAGGTGAAGGCTGAGCACGAGAGACCTGCAGGTTACTTCAGCGGATTCCTATTCACGAGTGGAAGTGGGATCACATTACTATGGACTTTGTGGTAGGGTTGCCGAGGACACGGCGAGGCCATGACGCGATTTGGGTAATCGTTGATCGATTAACCAAATCACACTTCTTAGCGATTCGGAGGACCGATTCCCTGGATCGATTGGCGGATCTGTATTGCCGGAGATTATCAGACTACATGGTGTTCCATTGAGTATTATTTCGGATAGAGATCCACGGTTTACGTCTCGTTTGGCAGAGTCTGCAGCAGGCCTTGGGCACACAACTCCGTTTCAGGACAGCTTCCATCCGCAGACAGATGGACAGTCAGAGCGGACCATTCAGACTTTAGAGGACCCGCGAGGTCATGTGTTATGGATTTTGAGGCGGCTGGGAGGACCATTGGTAGAGTTGCCTACAACAACACTTCCATTCGGCTATCCAGATGGCACCGTTTGAGGCGTTGTATGGTAGACCTTGTCGGACACCCGTCCTTTGGGATGAGGTTGGAGAGGCCCAATTGTTGGGACCTCATAGAGTTCAGCAGGATGCAGAGTTGGTCCGTACTATCAGACGGAGGATGTCAGAGGCGCAGGATCGTCAGAAGAGTTATGCTGATCGGAGACGCAGACCACTAGAGTTCTCTGTTGGCGACCATGTATTTCTACGAGTTTCACCCACGAAAGGGGTGAAGAGATTTGGCCTCAGAGGTAAGCTAGCTCCGCGGTACATTGGTCCCTTCGAGATCTTGGAGAGGATCGGAGCAGTAGCTTACCGACTGGCACTACCACCGTCCCTGTCAGGCGTGCACGATGTATTTCATGTATCCATGCTGAGGAGATATGTACCCGATCCGACGCATGTGCTGGCAGATATCCCAGTTCCAGTTCAGCCTGACATTACCTATGAGGAGGTTCCGGTACGGATTCTCGACCGGAAAGAGCGTCAGTTGCGGAACAAGACTATCCGGCTGGTTAAAGTCGGATGGCAGCATCATACAGACGAGGAGGCTACTTGGGAGCTTGAGGATACGATCCGAGCTCGATATCCCCATCTTTTCACTTGAGGTATGTGATTCAGTTTGCCGTTCAGCATTTATACTTCCTGTCTATTGTTAGTACTTGCTGATGGTAGATAACGAAATTTGGGGACCAAATTTTTATAAGTGGGGGAGAATGTAAAATACCGAAAATAGGCGAATATGAATAAGGAATTTTTTCGGAATTTTTGGAAATTTTTCGGGAATTTTTCGGAGCTCGTACAGACGAGTTAACGGGGACAAAAACGGGGTTCGGAAAAGCCTGTTTGGGCTACCCCATTTAAGCGAGGAAATGTTTATTTCTTAAATTTCTTTTTCTTTTTATTTTTGTTTTCTATTTTTCTTTATTTTCCTAAATTCCTTCGTTACTCTCCCTCGCGCACCCGAGCCCCATCCCGACGCCGCCTCCTTTCTCCTCCTTGCCCTAACCGCCGGCGGCGGTTTCTTCCTCGCCGAAGCTCTAAACCCCTCGCCAAGCTTCGCTTTCTTCTTCCTCCTCCTCTTCTTCCTCATTCCCTGCCCCTCACGACGACAGCGTTCTCAGCCCTAGCACCGTCGCCCGACCGCCTGCCCTAGCCACCGGCGCCGACCGCAGAAGCCGACGCCGACCTCAATCGCCGGTGCCCTAGCCCCTGCCCCGACTCTAGTGACGCTGATTCTCCTCTCCTCTGCCGACAGCCGCCCTCACGGAGTGATCCCGACGTCGCCGTCTCCGAGCAACAGTGTCGCTGGCGACTCCTCCGAGGAGTGCCCTAGGTGCCGACGCCGCACCTCTCTTCCTCTTCTCCTTTCGGCATCTGAGCCCTAGGCTCCGACCACCTCTCCTCTGTCTTCATCGTGCCCTAGATCTCTCCACAGCCGGATCCTTTTAGTCCATCAGTTGCCTGCAGAGAGAAAACGAGGGCTCTGATTCAGGTAAGGCAGATTTGGGGATTTTGATACAATTGTGATCTTTGTGCTGGATTGCAGGGGTGAATTGTAATCTCATCTTGTTCTGTTCGGTGAAGGGTTCCACCAGAAAACGACTGTTCTGTGGATTTTTCTGGTTGGCAGCAATCTCATTTCCAATCGCAACATTCACTTAGTTCCGGCATCTTGTTCGGTTGTGAATTGAGGTAAGTGTATGGATTTGATACGTGATGTGGATAATTATTGATTTAGGTTTAGAAGTTGTATAACGGTGTAATTAGGGTTAATGAAGCTAACCCTAGTTGGTCGATGGATTAGAATTTAGTTTGGCTAATGGTTGTATGATAAATTAGCTAAACTAGACTTTATGTTTGATGCCACAGGACTTTGACGCGAGACGAGTATCTCGGAGTCAGATTTGGGTCATTTTATCGGAGGCGGGTACTTTTGACTTATTGTCTTTGATATGCTTAGTAATGAAAATAATATGTTGCATTAATTGTGTTTCCTATTTATTTCGGTTAATCACTGCCCAATACATGTTACCTGTTTTATTGATTGTTTGATTTCATCTCGTATTGGTCTTGTACCTGATCTATCATGCTCATGGGTAGTGATATAACCACGTTTCACATGTTCAGGACCTAGGTTTGATACCTTATTGATCAGTATATCTTGATATGATTCATTCGCTTTTGTGCACATTATGATATGTCCAGAGGTTGGATTAGTATATTACCATGCTTAGTGACATGCACCATTTGCATGATCGCATGCTGCGATAGATTGCTCCATTATTGTCGAGCACATTGCCGTTTCATCACCGCTCTGCTCCGTTAGGACGCTCATGGGTAGCGAGATACGTGGTAGCACGCCGCTTGACTCTTCCGGCTCGTTGATCCGCTCGGTGGGTAGTGTGACGCAGTGTAGCACGTTAGAGATTCCTCCCGTCATAGCATCGGGAGTTGAGAGCATTGCGCTCCCCATTTATGATTTGGGGTAGAGGATAGGTATCCGACAGCATCCGTCCACTCGATCACTCATCGGGAGTAGTGTTGCGAGTGCACGGTTGTCACACTGACCCCCCACTCGGTCCCATGTTGTTGTGAGTCGGACCGCGCGTGGGTGACCATGACATTGGCATCATATGCATGATGCATTTACTGTTTGTGTTTGTGTTTGTTGCACTTATATGCTGCACATTGCTTGGATACCTTGATTGACATGCATACAGGTCTTCTATACCTTTCGGACTGTTTGTCCTTATACCGGGTCCTGGTTAGTACAGATTCTCTCCTGTCTTCTTCGGTTTGTAGTTACCTTTATCTTTATCAGGAGACTGTACGCATGATTAGTGCTAGGTGTTATTTCTTTACTTTGCATATCAATTGTACCTGCTGAGTGTTGGACTCACCCCGCCTCCATTGTTGATATTTTCAGGTTGATGCTGTCAGGAGAGAGTTCCAGTTGCTGGTCCCTGCAGACCTCGAGGATGTGATTGGTTTTTCGTTTGGTTTCCTTTTCTGTTCTAGACTGTTTGCACTTGTTATGTTCTGGATTTATTTGCTTATGGACATGATATAGATTTTATTATATCGATGGATTTGGATTTGGTTTTTATTCTACTACATGCCTGCCTGGACGGCAGAAGAGGTGAGTTCGTCGGATTTGAGTGTTACGAGTGTAGTTGAGTAGGGTTGATTTCGAGTCAGAGTATTATTACTGCGTGGTTGTGTCAGCCAGAGGCTGAATATATATATATAAACTGCGTGGTGATTGATTTTCATTACTGTTATTATTCCAGCCGCCTGTGGCTGAGTATTTAGTGCTTGTAGAAAATTTTGATTGTCCGCCGTACAGGGGAGATGCTGCCGAAATTTTCTCGGACAGGGACTCTTCTGGGGGCGTGACAGTATCAATATCTCAAGATAAATCTAACTTAAAACTTTTTCAAAATATATTAGGATAATCCATTTTATCTCAACTAGTTAACAACATTATGGCACCCCCCTACAAGATGATCATGCACTTACTTGAAAATTTAAAATCTTATTGAACATTTCCAACCATAATTAAAATTGACCTAGGACCCAATGCTATTTTCTGCTCAACTTTGACATTAAAATTTGGTTGTCGTCTATCATATTGGTGACTCCTGCCCATCAAATTAATAATGCGCGGCACAAGTACATGTTTGTATATATTTCCTCTTATTTTGAGTTTCCAACTTACCTTTTTGAGTGCTAGGCTTGAGACATGCACATTAGAGTTTTCATCTTATGGATGGACTCGTTACCTAAGTGATTATGTCACACCTTTTGTTCTTATAGTTTAATCAACTTTTAAATTTATGTAAAGAATTTTGAGAAAAACTATTTAGTTGCCATATTTTGACCCACCGAGGCTTGGACATCTAGACTTCTTTTATCTTTTCAGTTGCCATATTGACATGATTCAATCTAGTATGTCTTTGAGTGGAAGTTTGTACATTTACTTTGCTTTCGCCATCACTATTGATGAACTCTAGATCTTCATGCTTTACCCTTTGAAATCCAAAACATTGGTTTTTTACCTCTTTCTTAATTGACTTTGGGTCTGAAAACATGGTTGTGCCCTCAACATTTTGATTCTTTTCTTTCCAAATCATGTTCTTTTTAGTTTGGCTCTTTATTACTTTTTAATTTCCATTCCACCATCTTTTTAGCTTAGGTCTTCGAGCTTTTGCACTCTCCTTTTAAATTTAGATTTCAACCTTTTCCCTAATTGTTAGTTGACTTTGATCTTCAACTATCTTTTAATTAACCAGTACTTTTGTTTATTTTATCTTCACCTTTTTGCTAAAAAAAATCATAGAAATTGAAAAATATTTTATCATCGTATAATTGTTGGCAATTGGTCATCAAATTATATATTATACTCCTAGGGTTCATTCAAGATAAATAAATCAACCAACCTAAGGCTATCTCGAGGCCACCCCCTTAATTGAAATTTTACAACAAAACGTCCTTCTGAATTCGACCAAGGTCAAACCCTATTTGTTCAAGTCAACTGGGCTGTAACATGCCTTGAGGAAGCACTATGATGTTATTTAGTATTGTCCATTCTAGTCATCACCTCGGCTCAAATTGAGAGAGCATCTTTAAAACTCTTATATATTTGTAGGAAGTAAAGTCTCGCATGTGATCCTCCTCATTGAGGTTGATAACCCAGATGCATTTTTTTTCTTACAAGATCCCTTTGCCATGAATCAAATTTTCCCTTCTTGCTAGGTCAAAAAGTTGATTTAGTGGTCATCTGTTATCGCTGATGCAACTCATTCCCAACCCTAGCTAACTTTCATTTTTTTAAAAAAAAAAAAAATTGGGTCTCCTATCTGGATTGTATAATTGGTCGAAGATCGTTTGAATGCCTTTCTATTTTATTTTATGGTATTTGATCACACAAGCAAGCGACGCTGAGTAAATTCTTTTTATATAATCGTAGGCAACCTCAACGCATAATGGAGCAGAACTACTTTGCTGTAGATGGAGAATAGTCGTCACACATGACTCACCTGGGAGGACGGTGGAGAAAAAAGGAAAAGGAAAGGGCTAATGAAAGAAACAGGTGGTGGAATCAAAGGCAGTGGTCAGCCATGACCAAGTAAACAAGCTCCTGATCTCGTCCTTTTATTTTATTTTATTTTAAAGATAGATTATTATTTTTTAATTTATCTATCATTTAACTAGCGTACCGTATCCGTGGTATTCCTCTTTCAGTTTTACTGGCTGAATATTGGACGTTCATCGTTTGAGAATAAAATAGCAGACACAGTAGTATAGGAAGAAAAAAATATAGTCAAATATTTAATTTGACGCATACTATATTAACTGTAATTCTCCGCCCCAGCATTTAATGCTACCAGACTTACCGTCTATTTCCGCTGCCACCATCACCGAAGCCGCGTTTTCCAACGTCGACATTTCCTGCCTTATGCCCTTGTTCAAACTTGTGGAAGAATGAATGAAAGAAAGAAAGAGGAACAAGGCATATAAAATTCCTGCTCCCAAAAGCCAATGGCAATCCTTTCTTCTTTAAACAATTCCGAGACATCTTCTGCTTTTCGATCTCTGCAACTCTCCTCCTTCTCTTTCTTCTCTACTTTGCTTCGTTTTTGTTAAGAATCTAGTGCATTCTTATTGCCTTGTCTAGTTTTTGAATTTATTCGTCTTTCATGAAATTTGAGGTCTGAAATGGCTTCCTGTAAGAATTGGACCGCCATTTGGTTCCTGTTTTCTTGTTGTCTTCTGCAACCCTTTAACTCCTCCGCCTTTGTCTACAACTGGAGCTCCCCGGGTTCGCGTAGAACGGCGCTTCATGGGATCGAATCACCCGTCCACTTGATGAGTTTCAACGCCATCACCTCCTCCGGTGACTCGAGCTGCGACCAAAATGAAAGACAAAACAGAGCGTCGTATGTCGACGACCATGTCGGCGCGGCACCGGCGCTGAAGCTTCACCTCAAGCGCCAGTCGACGAAGGACAAGGCGACGGCGGAGAGGAGCAAGAAGGAAGCCCTGGAGAACTCCAGCCTTAAAGATGATCTCAGAATTCAGACCCTCGTTAGAAGGATCACCGAGAGGAAGAACCAAAATGCCATGTCCGGCCTCGCCGCCGCCGCCGCTAACCAAACCCGCCCAGAGATCAGACAGAAAGTAGCGTCGGCGAAGTCGCCAGAGCTGGCCGGGCGACTGATGGCCCAAGTTGAGTCGGGCGTCACCCTCGGCTCCGGTGAGTACTTCATCGACGTGTTCGTCGGCACGCCGCCGCGCCGCTTCTCCCTCATCCTGGACACCGGCAGCGACCTCAACTGGATCCAGTGCCTCCCGTGCCACGACTGTTTCGAGCAGCACGGACCCGTCTACGACCCCGCCTCCTCCTCCTCCTACCGCAACGTCAGCTGCAGCGACCACCGCTGCGGCCTCGTCTCCTCCCCTGACCCTCCGCGCCCCTGCCGAGGCCAAGACCAGGCCTGCCCATACTTTTACTGGTACGGCGACCGCTCCAACACCACCGGAGACCTCGCGTTGGAGACCTTCACCATGAACCTCACTGGTGTCGGCGAGTTCCGCCGTGTGGACGACGTCATCTTCGGTTGCGGGCACTGGAACCGCGGGTTGTTCCACGGCGCGGCGGGGCTGCTGGGCCTCGGCCGCGGCCCGCTCTCGTTCGCCTCCCAACTCCGCTCGCTCTACGGCCACATCTTCTCCTACTGCCTCGTCGATCGCAACAGCGACCTAAGCGTCAGCAGCAAGCTCATCTTCGGCGAGGACGATGACGTCCGCCGGAATCCCTTCTTGAACTACACCACCTTCATCACCGGCAAAGACAACCCCGCCGACACCTTCTACTACGTCAAGATCAAGTCGATCCGCGTCGGCGACGAGGAACTGGCCATCCCAGCAGTGACCTGGGACATAGCCAAGGACGGCAGCGGGGGAACCATCGTAGACTCCGGCACGACGCTGAGCTACTTCGCCGGCCCGGCGTACGAGAGGATAAAGGAAGCCTTCGCCGAGAAGGTGAAATACCCGCTGGTGACGGACTTCCCGGTTCTCGACCCCTGCTACAATGTGTCAGGGGTAGGGAAGGTGGAGGTGCCGGAGTTTGACATCCTCTTCGCAGACGGTGCCGTGTGGAGCTTCCCGCCGGAGAACTATTTCATCCGTTTGGAGTCGGAGGAGATCATGTGCCTCGCCGTGCTGCCGACGCCGCAGTCGCCGCTCTCGATTCTGGGAAATTACCAGCAGCAGAACTTCCACATCGTGTACGACATGAAGAACTCCCGGTTAGGCTTCGCGCCGACGAGGTGCGCGGAGATGTAAAGCGACGGCGGCCGGATCAATTAGTTCCCGCCGGCAGACAGTATTCATACCTTAATTTTAGGATAAATTTTAAGTTTTGTTTCCAGATTCTTCCCTTCTCGGTTAAGGACGGGACAGAAGGGGGATCAACCTACAGCAGATTCGTTTCATTTTGTCTCTTTTGTCAATCATTTCTGGTTGGATTCTATGTAGTTTAATCAATATACTCATTCATACGATACGATCTCATCTGCACGGATGTCGTGAATAAATTAGATTCTTGAGATCCCTCAACTCGTTCTTCATGCTTTCCCTTTTCCTCGGTTCCGATCGACTCTCCAATTCCACCTCTTTTGATCATTTTTCTAAACAATCATCCAACTGAATGCTTGTCGCTGCACTGACATTAGACATTTAAATGCGAAGGGGAAAGGGATAGTCCACATCCGGTGGATGATCATGTTCCTTCTTCTATCTGTACCAGTATCGACCATGGGACCTGTAATTACTACCACCGAATCTCACGACCTACTCCCACTCATTTAATTGATCCCCCCTTCCAATAAATGAATTGGTACACATGCATACCGTCTTAATGTGCACAACATATAGCTCACGGTCATCAGCGTATAGGATGGCGAAATGGCACCCAGAATTTATTAGCGGGGGATCGCATGAGTTGTTGGGCAGCAGATTAATTGGTGACTGGATAACGCCTTGGATCTGTTAGTTAGTCACGGTTAGAGTTTACGGTTGTTTGTTTTTCCGATGTTCAGTGAACTGATAAAACTTCAGTGAGCTTCATCGGACAGAGTTATTGGAGTAACATCACCCAAGTAGCCAACAAATTGCATCCATGGAAACAGAAGTAGTTTTTTGATTCAATAATATAATGGAAGATTGAGGGTTTGGGCTTTATAGCTATGCTATGAGCCTGATGGTGGAACTTGTTAGTTGAAAACTCGGGTAATTCAGACTGGTATAGTCAGAGATAGTTTGAGCAAAATGCGGAAACGCTCATCAATTTTCGATACTTAAAAATTCAAGTGCTAGAGCAAAGGGATCTCCTTCATTCAATTCGGATTTGGTTATTATGATATGGATTTCAAATGGGAGAGGTGTTGCAGCAGGGTGATCTCTATAAATATTGATCCGAATACACTAGATAAATGAATATGGAGATAGGCATCAAATCAAAAGTTTTCAGTCTATATCACGCGTAAGTAGAATCTGGATTAAGTAGAATTTTTGTCTCGGGACTATAGTGTCATGATAAGATATTCAGATTATCACCTAGGTACTCTCGATTTGAACCTTAGTTACGGCGTATTTGTAGGAATTTTTCTTCCAAATGGGGGTGCAATGAAAGGATGCTGGGCTTCTAGGCTGACCGTCGTGTGCGCTTCCCGATTTACCCTAGTGGCCGGTGGGAAACTTCCGTGGGGCCGGGCTGATCATCCCAAGAGATAGTCAATGAGATTAACTGGGATTATCATTTTTTTTTATTAAGTAGAATTTGGTCCATTCGGGGTGGTGCGATGGTTAAGACATAGGATATTGTCACATGAGGTCTTAGAATCAAAACTCAGTGTGTCTGAGTATGTCTCTCCCATGTCTTGGTCACCTGCACTAATGTCTAATAGTCACTCATGATTGACAAGCAAATCACTTTTGCCAAGTGATTTAATTCTTATTTATTTACTTTTATCCATGTGGAGAGGAAAGAACCGTCTCTACTCGATCACAAAGTTTATTTTGTACATGGCGAGGGGCTCCATTTTTCTTTTAATAGGGGTTCTGAGTATGAATTTATATGGTTCTAATGAAACCTACATTAGATTTTGAAAAATTAGCTAATCAATCATATCTCATGGCATTGGAAATAATATTATATTTTGGATTCCTTATTGCTTATGCCATCAAATTGACGATTCCTATCTTGGCATTTGTAATTTCTGGAGTTTTAGTCCCAGTTAAGAAAGGACCGGAGAAATTATCTGTTAATAAATCGAGTATAGAATCCATAGGGGATGCTTGGTTACAATTCTGAATCCACTATTACATGTTTGCTCTAGTTTTTGTTATTTTTGATGTTGAAATGGTATTTCTTTATCCATGAGCAATGAGTTTCGATGTAGTCGGTGTATCTGTATAGCCTTTTGCCACATGGATTAAGTAGAATTTATCCTCTCGGAGTAGTGCGGTGGTTGAAGCATGGAGTGTTGACATATGAGGTCTTGGAGTCAAAACTCAATATGTTCGAGCATATCTTCCCCCATGTTTTGACCACCTATACTAATGATAATTTACTTTATTCATATTGACCTAGAAACAAATTAACAGAAGCACTGAATGAACAAATCATCTTTTATCACACGCATTAATACAAATAGAATCAAAAGTTTTTTTTGCCACATGGAGTAATACAGATGCCTTTCAGGTGCAGTTGGGATTCATGTGCCAACAAAAGGTGCAAATTTTCACATGGTTCAAAAAATACATACAATGCAAAGTATCTGAAACAAAGGAATGCCATTAACAGATACTAGTTATATGTGTTCTGCTGACAAGCTAAGGAGACAAACTCACATTGCTCCTGTTTAAATTCTTCAGAAAATATAAACATTCTGTTAAGCATGGATATGGTGCATATATATGAAAATAATATCATTTCCAATGGTACAAGGCAAACACCTTCATTATATGGTGTAAATTGTGTAAACCAAAGAAATGAGGGAAAGCTCTGAAAATATACTGAAGAGGTTTTACAGATAAGAGATGAATCTTCTCAAAGAAATTTTTAACTACTATGGATCAGTTCTATCAACTTGATCAGAAATTGTAGACAAACATTCTAGTTAGTGCATAAATTGAAAGCTTATCTTGCTGCTGTGGACAATATACTGGATTGGGTTATTACATATTCAAGCCGGAAGATCATGAACTGCTCTCTTTTGTTTTGATTCTCATCGGCCTAACTTTGTTTTCTTTTTAATCTATTCTAACGTGGCCTTTATTTTCCTAACAAGCAAGTTTGTCATATCAATGTAAGTGTACTAAACCTAACTGGTTAAAACTATATATATATATATAAAAGAATGCAAAAGCTAATATAACTAAATTAACTGAAGCAAAATAACTTAACTATAAACTGCCAACTGAACCGAAAAAATAACTAGTTAACGACTATTTGATATGGCTGGAGAAACTACTCAATTTGAATGAAGAAGAGGCATCCCTCTTTTCTTGGTAGTGCAATCTGAAGATACCATGCAACCTTTGTAGGACACAGCCTGGCCAAAGCTTCTCTTGCGTGATCATTCTCGCACTGTGTCCAACTTTTGACATCTTTTTTATAATTTTCTTCAGCCTCAGTCAGTTCAGCCAACTTTTATATGACTAAAACCATGCATGAATTTAAGGGCTTCGCCATCATAGTTCTTGAAGATGCACCGAGGTCAGTACTCCATGTCATGTTTGACACCATGTTTGAGCAGATGTGTTTAAACTGATGGTCATCTCTTTAACCAAAAAAACATTCTCCATGCAACATTTGTCACACACAGCTTGGCCAAAGCTTCTCTTGCACTGATCCATAAACATTTGCTTTGTCAGTTTGCGCTCAAATTGAGTTATAAAATTCCACTCTCTACAGTCATGCATGCCCATTTTGTATTTTGGTTTCCTAAAGATAATGAATTCACTATTTGTCTCAAGTATCAGATTTGCGAAAGCTTGCTTTTGTGCTAGTACCTTCCCAATCCTCTTGCATTCCATCAAAATATGTAAGATGGTTTCATGTTAACTATATAAACCTACATAAAACAACAAAATAAACTTATGAATATTAGGAATTATTTACTGGTGACCTTATTTCATTGGTCATTAGAATCATAGGTTCCATTTCAAAAATCCCCTGCTACACTAATGTTAACAGTAGCCTCTGTAGGTTGAGCAAGTCTTTGAAAGTATTTCGTTTCTCTTTCTTAAACAATTATATTGCACTCCATTCTTGGAGTTGACATTTGCTCTTTGTTCAAAATGGCTATTTTCCCTTAAACAAGTCTTTTCTCTTGCAAGTGTTTGAAAGTTATAACTCCTCCCTTGTAATTAGTGTTAATCATGATAATTTAATGTTTGACAATGTGATTAAGTTGAAATATTTAAACTATGATCTTCTTTTGGATTTGTAGACTCTATTTCAACTCCGGCCATGGTGATTATTTCATCATGGCTAGTCCCAAGTTCTGATAAAGTTAGAGGATCGTGTTAGATTGTCAGATCATGTTAAAACTTGGGCATGATATTATGTATGAATCTAATATACCAAACTTGTAGATTCTATTTCAATTTTATTTATTCAACTCCATAAGTTTCATTTATAAAGCTCGAGTGAATATATTGCTCAACAGGAGGGTTGAGATATATATCTAGAGTTACTACCTCAAATGAAAACATCAAGCTTGAACATCATCAAATCAGCTGAAGACTATAATATTTGGATTTATTTGAGGACGTCACATGATGAATGACAGTTAGAGAACTATATCTTGATCCTAATTGACATTTAGTAGCATGTTTGTGTCAAGTCTTAATGTGCAAGTAATTGAGATTACTACACTTGTTGTAGGGGCACCTACAACTTTCTATTTGAAGGTAGGATATCATTAACATCAAAAGAATTCATATATCTTCATAATGATATATATTGTTAACTTTGGATCTAAGGTTTCATAGATTGATTTTTGATTTTTACCCAAAAGGTCTTATACCAATAGAGATATTTTTCATCTTTTAAATCAATGATTTTTTTTCATGTATTTCCAATGTAAAACTTTGATTGTATTCCAACAATCTTCCTCGTAAACGCATGAGAGGCCGCGGCGAAAAAAACCCTCCCTTCCCTGGCGTAATCCAACCCTAAAGGAAAATGAATCGCTAAAATGATCAAAATGTCCTTCCCTCACTCTCCTAATCCTTGTGGGGCCCACTAGATATATTTAGATCACAAGCTTCCCTTTCAAGTCTAGTCAAAGGAGGCATGAGTCCGACTGACTAGACTGCCTATCATAAAAGCTAAATTGCTCCTATCTATAAAGTCAGATCGCTTGGCCCATCGTATAATGTTGAGCGAGTGGTAATGAAGGTGGTACCGAGTGGGAGGTGGTAGCGATGCCAAGCGAACAATGAAAACAGTGTCAAGCGAGTGGCAAAAATGATGTCAAGTGAGAAATGTGCAAGACAAATGTCGATAGTGTGACGAGCAAGGCAAGTGTCAACGGAGTGGCGAGTGAGGTGAGTGGCTATGGAGCGGCGAGCTAGGTGAGTGCTTGCGGAGCGACGAGCGAGATGAGTGTCAACTGAGCATCGAGCGTGGCAAGTGCTAACGAAGTGGCAAGAGAGGCGAGTGTTGAGTGAGCGGTGGGAACAATGCAGAGCAAACAGCAGAAAATGGTGCTGAGCCAGTGACGAAAATTGTGTGCCAAGCGAGTGATGAAAACGGTACCAGGGGAGTGGGCGGTAGCTATGCTGGTTGGGTGGGAGCGACGAGCATGTGATGAAAAACGATGTTGAGCAAGCGACGATAGCAGTGTCAAGCATGCGGTGAAAAATAGTGTCGAGCAAGTGGCGGTCACAGTGCCGAGCTAGTGGTAGCTTGTGTGGAGTGTCGAACGAGCGACAATACGCGAGTGCCAGTCAGGTGGGAGCCATGCCCAAGTGGATCCGTGCTAGGAGCCATGCCCAAGTGTATCGATACTAGGAGTCATACCCTAGTGGATCAGTGTTGGGAGCCATGATCAATTGAATCGGTGATGGGAGCCATGCCCAAGTGCTTCGGTGTTTGGAGTCATGCCCAAGTGAATCAAATCGGTGCTAGGAACCATACCCAAGTGAATCGGTGTTGGGAGTCATATCTAAGTGAATTGATGTTGGGAGTCATGCCCAAGTGAATTTGTGCTAGGAGTCATGCCCAAGTGAATCGGTTCTGGGGATCATGCCCAAGTAAATCAGTGTTGGGAGTCATGTCCAAGTAAGGAGTGGAAGTTGAGCCCTGGAAGTTGAAGGACACAGAGCCCGTGCATTGAGTGGGCACGGAGCCCGAGAGCCAAGCGGGCACAACCCCCGTGAGATCAAAGGGCATGGAGCTCATGAATCTAGCGGGAGCGAAGCCTGTGAGATTGAAGGGCACAGAGCTCGTGAGCTGAGTGAGTGCAGAGCTTGTGAGTCGAGCGGGAGCGGAGCCCATGAGATCGAAGGGCGCGAAGCCTATGAATTGAGCGGGAGCAAAGCCCATGAGATCAAAGGGCGCGAAGCCCATGAATCAAGCGGGAGTGAATGTTGGTGCGGAAAGCATCCAATGATCAAACCTGAGTTTTAATTATGTCAAAGGGTCCAAAGTTAAGTTGTCTTGTGATATAATAAGTTTGAATGAGATTGCAGGAAAGTCCTAAGGGTGTTTAGGCAAAAGTCCTAACTGCGGTTAGGCAGGTGGAAAGTCCTAGGGAGTGGCAACCCTAGATGGAAAGTCTTGGCGGATCGAGAGCTTCGGGCAAAATCCTAGAGTCGAGGACTCTAGGTTGAAATCCTGATGTCACGAACCGAGTGGAAGTCTTGATGGGTCGTGGAGCGAACGTCCAGCATGAAGACCGGAAGCCTCGGGCGCTGAGCAAAAGTCCAGTCAATCTGGAGGACCGGTCTGGCAACAGGTGACTTCTCCTGAGGGGAGTAGGTGAGGGCACGCTCCCTGAAGAGGGAACAGTAGGTGTCGGTTCGACCTAGAGTTTTAATGAAACTCAAAGTCAGAACCGGACAGTCAGAGGCTGTCAAATTTCAGTTTATATATATTGTTTTATGTCTGGACTAACTTTATTTTGTAGAAAATAAGGGTTGGAAAAAGCTTGTCCGAGTGCTCGGAAGGGTCCGGGCGCTCGGAACTGGTCCAACTCCTGAACCTCCCAGAATTTTCGCCAAGCATCTAGTCATCCTGAACCTTCTTAGACTTTTCACTTAGAGTTCACTCCTTTGGAAAACCCCACCTCCTTCATTCAAGGTCACTATTTCACCCACGTGGCTCGATCTGGATCATGACTCTGATACCACTTATTTGGATAAAAAATAATATACATATTTACATGGTGGTATGATATTGTTCACTTTGGATTTAATCCCTCATGGATTTATTTTTGAGCTCTGCCTAAAAGGTCTCATCTCAATAAAGATATCTTCTATCTTTTAAACTCATAATCTTTTCTATGTATTTTTAATATGAGACTTTGATTGTATCTTAGTAGATATGATTTAGCCTTTTGGTAGCTTGACCAAAATGGTAAAATTAAAAGTCAAAATTTGTGAAAGTAGAGCGACCTAGTTTTTGTGTAGATCAATTTAGGCACCAACAATATGTAGATTGATCTAAATTCTTCTTAGGGCGAACTAGAATTGTATGGTTAGATTCTAATAGCAATGTAGCATATGTATAGGTTAAGCCTAACTATGTTATAGAGAGAACTTTATGTAATTGTTTGATCCATCAAATATAAGGCCTTTTGGTTGTTATTTGGCATACAATAAGCAAAATGCAACATGAGAAACATATTCCCTCTTTCTTTAATTAAGTTTTCTTACTATTGCAATGTTCCACCGACAACCAATTAGGTGATTTTAATCTACAACCAAATACTTTGTAATCTTGATTCAAGGCTTCATCCTTTAGTTTGAAGCTTTTGTTTGGTAACACTTTTCTCACCTTGTGGTTGATTTTATCTCTAGGGTGAGATTAAAGGTGTTTTTGCTCTCCTTTACTTATTTGCATACTTGAAAGTATGATTATTTCTAGATTTAAAAATATTTGTTTGTACTTGAGCGTTTTTAGAGGGGAACTAGAAACGTTTACATGAGCTTGTTTAGAGGAGAATCTAGAATTGCTTATTGAGTTCTCTAGCTTGTGTTCTTTCAAGGGTGGTTTGTAATATTTAGTGAAATTCTATTCTAAAATGTCAAGGGTGTTGTAAAGGCTTGCTTCTGCATGGCACTTTAATCTTGAAGTTTATACTTATGAAGAATGTTAGTCATCTATTAAGCCACCCCTGCTCCTAGTCAGGCCATCAATCCTCTACATAAGGTTGCATGGGCTATCCTGAATTCCAGCACTTCTTCTTTGACCTTCCCTTTAAGATATCAGAAAAGGCAGTCTGCTCTCTTTCTTTGGTAGTAACTTGTAAGATCACTGAAGTAGCCTAAACACCGTGTTATCTTCTTCAATATGCATGAGCCTGTCAATTATATGACTGCTCATGAAACAGTCAATAGCACTCGAATATTATATAAATACAAGTTGGTAAAACTATTACTCTCATGGTGGAAATAGGCAAATAATAATAATAATAATAATAATAATAATAATAATAAAGCACTGAAAGCTTCAGCTGATAAGAGCAACCTGTTATACTTTTTTAGTGAACAAAACTATCTTACTAGTTTAATCTTACACTCTTTAGTGATCAAGTTTTCAAAACCATTGACAAATTTCTTCTCCACAAGTTAAAGTAGGCAGCCATCAGCATCCAAACTGAAATAGTGAACAAGACAGGCATATGTATTATGTAATTGAGAAAAGGCATGCGTCTTGCAATTTGTAGCACCAAACACTAGCCGTCATTAATAAGTCAACTCTCCATTAGTGAAGGCAACGCACTGAAAAAAAAAACCCCTGAGCTGCCATCTGTGCTTGGAGTGTTGCAATTTGACTCCATGAAAATGAATTGTGGTTGCTGATCTCGCAGGATCATCAAGTGGACTTTTATTTTGGTCAACGAACAACTATCCATAAAACAACTCTGCACGCGTAGAACTTTTTTGCTCTTTTCTTCACCAAGTGCTCCATAAAGATAAGGTTTACGCTCACAAAATATGCACCTGTGCAGACTTTTGGCCTAAATCTACCACCTGCACACACAATCTTCGAACAGCTGTTCTTGTGGCCATAGATCTCTCAATAAATCCGACAACATAATGAAGTCCAACTATAATAAGTGTTTTAAGATCACACTGAAATGATTGGTTAAACTTCCCAAGACAGTCCATATGGGGGTCATGAAAGCTTTGAGAAATTATGTAACTAATGAATACTTACTTTAATTGTGTAACTTTTTGAGATTCACGTATTAGTAAAATAAGGTGCTTTGTATCTATTATTGTAGATAAATATAGTGATCCATTATGAAGGATATATATGATTTTCTCTTGAGTGACTAGTCATCATGGAAACGGAACAAGCTCCACTTAATTCAATATGATATCTGAGCTAGATCTGTACTACCACTAAGTATGATGAGTGTGAGGAGTTTGTGTTGAAGATTTGATGCTCTTACAATCATTAGTCTAGCTCGCGCGATATATATATATATATATATATATATATATATATATATATATATATATATATATATATATATATATATATATATATATATATAATTTTAGTTTGATTTATTTGTATGAGCTTAAATTTTATTCGACTAGATATTATAGAATTTTTAATTCAAACTTATTTGATTATTTAAAAATTTTATATTTTAAAATTTATTTGATTTGTTAGTAAGTTTGATACTATAAGTTGGTTAATTGTGAGAGCTTCTTTGTTTGTTTATAAGATTGATAAGAGATTTATTGATAAGTATAATTCATAAAATTTATTTATGGATATTATTTGTAAATATTATTTATGAATAATTCATAATTTTTATTTATAAATATTAAATTTTATTTATTTAGTTTAACGAGTTATTTAAATTTATTTATTTATATATTGAACGAAAACATAAATCTTTATTAAGTCTAATACTAAATTTACTCATTTATAAATCTATCAAATCTATAGGAAACATAGTGCTGGGAGGCTACACATGCTAACAAAGCTAAATTATTGAGGGCATGATATTAAACAAACCTATTCATGATCTTCAAGTAGTTGGTCCTTGGGTATGGACTTGTTTGTGCTTCTGAATTTATCAGGTGGATAAACAAGGGGAAGACTGTCCATCTCCCCAATTAATTGAGCCCAAGGTCCAAACACCTGGATTATTAAAAAAAAAACAACCTAGCCAATTAAGGAAGAGACACATAAAGACACGAAGAAGTATAGTACATGGGCATGTGACGAATAGGTGTGAGTTTTATTCCTCCATGTAGTAGCCACTTAAAGACACTGAAGAAGTATAGTAAATGGAGTTTCTTTCTTTTTAAACTTGTTCTAGTATTCAATTTGCCTTGCAAGTTTGCCAAAGTAAGTTTTTTGATTTGCCTTAGAATCGAGTGTTAGGGTCATACAAGCTTATCCTAAATAGTCTCACCACCACCAAAGAGAAGTGCCCTATACGTAGAAGCGATCACGTTTGTTCCCCATCTAATCGAATGTTTCTCACAAGTCGGATGAGATCTAGTAGCGCTTGACAAGGCACTAGTCTATCAAAAGAAAGTTCAACCATAGGAGAAGAGAGATCCACCTACTTAAGCAGGATTCCTTTATCCTAACAAATGGAAAGGAGTCATGAAAATTATAACTAAGCAGCAATCCATTATGCCAACTACTATATCGGTCCCGTCCGGAAGCTGAGAAGAATGGACTGTTGATGAGCTAGCTGGAATGCAGACCGAGTCACCATGACCCGGAGGGAGAAGGTGGTGATGAGCTGTCTTTTAGGTTGACTGAATTATTGGACCTCCAAGAAAGAGTCAGGAACAGGGAGCCGAGAACCTCCAAAAGTCCCTGGTCAATGATGCCTGCAAGGCTACTAGAAGATAGCTAAAGATAGACGAAACGTTAGAGGGGAGTCCGAGTTGGCTTGGCCTTCCACTTCGAGGCTCAAGTCAGTATATGAAGTAGATAAATAGTATTGTAATGAAATACATAAAAACTTAATGTAAAAGCATACCAGGTCTTCATGAGCAAGATGGAGGCAGCACGAAGCCGAAGGGATTCAACCAGAACCTAACAATGACACGTAGGTCGAAATACAATAGTGAAACGTAGGCCGGAACACAATAGTGGCTCGAAGGCTAAAAATAATAGCATGCAGGCCGAAACGCGACAGTGGCAAGAAGACCGAAAATAGCAAGACATAGGCCTAAACACGATAATAGTATGAAGGCTGGAAACAGTGGCGCATAGGCCTAAACACGATAGCAGTGTGAAGACTGAAAACATGGCACACATGGCTGAACACAACTACAGCTGGTAGGTCGGAACATAACCGTGGCTCGTAGGCCAGAATGTAGAAGTGGCATGAAGGTTGGAACACGACACATAAGCCAGAACACAATAGTGGCACGAAGGCTAGAAGCGTAAAGCACCACAAGGGGTGCACAACAGTGGCAACCAAGAGGCTAGATAGACAATAGAAACATACAACAATGGAGGTGATGACTTGTTGTGTTGCTAGGGTAGCGTCGGCTGGCTGTGGGGCGAGGGAAGCAACCTTAGAGGGTGAGGGTAGTGCCCTTGGCACTGGAAAGGGAGTGTCGACTAGAGAAACGGAGGCGGCGTCTGGCTGAGGTGGCAAGGCGGGCTGATGCTCGTGTGAGGGGAGGAAACAGCGAGCGCTATGGGGAGACAAGGGTGACGTCAGAGTGGAGAGCTAAATCAAGGAGTTGCCTGTGGGGCCGCTGGTAAGGCGACACCAAACGGTGAGTCGTCATGAGCCCAACCTCGTGACATGCATTCGTGAGAGGGGGACGACATGCATGGTGGCAGCCTGGCCTATAACGAGGGTTGCAAAGTGGCAGCAGCGACCGGAGGTGGTGATAGTGGTCGAAGGCAATGACGGCCAGAGGCGACAACAGCGATGGCCGGAGGCGACAGCAGGAGTGGCTAGAGGCAATGAGGCTGCCTATGTGAGGGGAGGAGGCACACATGAGAGGCCGCGGTGAAAATAACCCCTCCCTTCCATGGCGTCATCCAACCCTAAAGGAAAATGAATCGCTAAAATGATCAAAATGCCCTTCCCTCACTCTCCTAATCCTTATGGGGCTCACCAGATATATTTAGATCACAAGCTTTCCTTTTAAGTCTAGTCAAAGGAGGCACGAGTCTGATTGACTAGACAATCTATCATAAAAGCTGAATTGCTCCTATCTATAAAGTCAGATCACTTGGCTCATCGTATAATGTCGAGCGAGTGGTAATGAAGGTGGTACCAAGTGGGAGGTGGTAGTGATGCCAAGTGAACAATGAAAACAGTGTCAAGCGAGTGGCAAAAATGATGTCAAGCAAACAATGAGTGAGACAAATGTCGATGGTGTGGCAAGCAAGGCAAGTGTCAACGGAGTGGCGAGCGAGGTGAGTGGCTATGGAGCGGCGAGCTAGGTGAGTGCTTGCGGAGCGACGAGCGAGATGAGTGTCAACTGAGCATCGAGCATGGCAAGTGCTAACGAAGTGGCAAGAGAGGCGAGTGTTAAGTGAGCGGTGGGAACAGTGCAGAGCAAGCGGCAGGAAATGGTGCCAAGTGAGTGGTAGAAAAAGGTGCCAAGCCAGTGATGAAAACTGTGCCAAGCGAGCGATGAAACCGGTACCAGGGGAGTGGTGGTAGCTATGCTGGTTGGGTGGGAGTGACGAGCATGTGATGAAAAATGATGTCGAGCAAGCAATGATAGCAGTGTCAAGCATACGATGAAAAATAGTGTCGAGCAAGCGGCGGTCACAGTGCCAAGCTAGTGGTAGTTTGTGTGGAGTGTCGAGAGAGCAACAATACGCGAGTGCCAGTCAGGTGGGAGTCATGCTCAAGTGAATTGATGCTGGGAGTCATGCTCAAGTGAATTGATGCTGGGAGACATGCCTAAGTGATTCAATTGTAGGAGCCATGCCCAAGTGGATCGGTGCTAGGAGCCATGCCCATGTGTATCGATACTAGGAGTCATACCCTAGTGGATCAGTGCTGGGAGCCATGATCAATTGAATCGGTGATGGGAGCCATGCCCAAGTGCCTCGGTGTTGGGAGCCATGCCCAAGTGAATCAAATCGGTGCTGGGAACCATACCCAAGTGAATCGATGTTGGGAGTTATATCCAAGTGAATTGATGTTGGGAGCCATGCCCAAGTGAATTTATGCTAGGAGTCATGCTCAAGTGAATCAGTTCTAGGAATCATGCCCAAGTGAATCAGTATTGGGAATCATGTCCAAGTAAGGAGTGGGAAGCTGAGCCCCGGAAGTCGAAGGGCACACAGCTCGTGCATTGAGCGGGCGCGGAGCTCGTGAGCCAAGTGCGCGTAGAGCCCGTGAGATCAAAGGGCATGGAGCTAATGAATCGAGCGGGAGCGAAGCCTATGAGATCGAAGGGCACGGAGCTCGTGAGCTAAGCGAGTGCAGAGCTTGTGAGTTGAGCGGGAGAGGAGCCCATGAGATCGAAGGGCGCGAAGCCCATGAATTTAGCGAGAGTGAAGCCTGTGAGATCAAAGGGCGCGAAGCCCATGAATCAAGCGGGAGTGAAGTCCATGAGAACAAAGGGCATGGAGCCTGTGAGACAAGTGGGAGTGGAGCCCATGAGCCGAGCGGAAGCGAAGTTCGTGAGATCGAACGGCCTAGAGCATGTAAGCCGAGTGGGCGCGGAGCCCATGGATTGAGCTAGAGCAAAGCCCGTGAGAACGAAGGGAGTAGATCCTATGAGATTGAAGGGCATGGATCTAGTGAACCGAGTGAGCACGGAGCCTGTGAGTCAAACATGAATGATGTTAGGATCCTTCGTACGGAGGCTAGAGAGGGGAGTGTGAATAGCCGACACCAAATCGTCGCGTTTCTACAAACTTGGTTAGCGCAGCGGAAAATAACACGTAGAAACGAAGGAAAAGAAGACAAACCTCAAACAAACCGATGTAACGAGGTTCGGAGATTAGGGCTCCTACTCCTCGGCGTGTCCGTAAGGTGGACGAGTCCAGTCAATCCGTCGGTGGATGAGTCCCCGGAAAACCGGCTAAAAATAACTCCTTATGGGTGGAGAAACCTCGCCACAATACTCTTGCAACAGCAAGATGAATGTATAAGAAATACAAGAAAGCAGAAGACAATACAAGTATAAAAACAATCTTGCCTTCTCGTCGAAGAAGCAACACCTCAGCGCCTACAACAAGGTGATCGGTAGGAAGCTCACGCAAGCTTTGAGAAGCTCAACAAAGCTCAAGCACACCAGCAGAGCAGGAAGAAGGAAAAGAAGAAATAGCACCAAAGCCTTGATCTCCTTTTATAACTGCGAACCCGCATGTGCAAACGAAGCCGGCGGAAAAGACGGCGACCCGTGTGACTCAGCGGTGAAGCGGACCGATCAGCTCCACCGATCGGTCCAGACCTTCCGATTGGTGCGGGACCGATCGGGCCTGGGCTGATCGGTCCCTAGACCGATCGATAGCTCACAGAGTTGCCCAACTGATTGCTTTCGAGATCGGACTCGTCTCTTGATCGATCGATCGTGGAGACCGATCGGCATACGCCGATCGGTCCCTAGACCGATCGAAGCTTCACGAACCGATGCGCTTTGCCTTACATTTGTTATCGATCGGTCACCGGACCGATCGGATACCTAACGTATCATCGATGAGGTCGAGACCGATCGAGCTTGGTTTTGCCCAAACCAAGTCCCAAGTCTCCACACCAACATCCGGTCAACCTTGACTGTTGGTACATCATGCTTAGCATCCGATCACTCCCTTGACCTGCTAAGACTCTCCACCAAGTGTCCGGTCAATCCCTTTGACCCACTTGGACTTTTCTCTTCGTGTCAAGTATCCGGTCACTCCCTTGACCTACTTGACCTTCTCAACACCAGATGTCCGATCATCCTTGATCCATCTGGATTTTTCCTTGCCCGGCTTCACTTACCAGGACTTTCACCTAGTTTCACTCACTAGGGTTTTCACCTGGCTTCACTCACCAGGATTTCCACAACTGCCTGGCTTCACTCACCAGGACTTCCGACTGCCTGGCTTCACTCACCAGGACTTTTCCCCGCGCTAAACTCCCTGTTTGGACTTTTCCCGTGCCAAGTCTCCATACTTGGACTTTTCGCGTGCCAAGCTACCTGCTTGGACTTTTCCCGTGCCAAGTCTCCATAAGTGGACTTTTCGCGTGCCAAGCTACCTGCTTGGACTTTTCCCCGTGCCAAGTCTCCGTACTTGGACTTTTCCAGTGCCAAGTCTCCATACTTGGACTTTTCACCGAATCAGGTCAACCAGGTCAATCTTGACCTATGGTTGCACCAACAATTTCCCAAACATCTATTCTTGTCAAACATCAAGAATAGAACTTCTCTTCTCGTCAAAACATCGTCAAACATCAAAATACAACTCGAGTCAGGTCAACTCGAGTCGGGTCAACCAGGTCAACCTTGACCTAAGGTTGCACCAACAATATCCCCCTTTTTGATGTTTGACAAAATTCATAATCAAGTTAGGTTAAACCGATAACCTAACTTAGGTTTTCCAATTCCAATGTTCTCTCTGAACATTCTCCGGGCATTCTCCCATTCTCCCCCTTGGGACATCTCTCCCCCTTTTTGACATACATCAAAAAGAGGGAATCAAGGTCAAGAGTTTCTTCCCAATGAAAGTCTCATACCTTTCATTGAAACCCTTAATTTCCCCCTTGATACTAAACACAACAATCAACTTAGTGACAATCCCATATCACTAATCCTCAAAAAGTCTTAAGGAGTAAAAACTCCCCCTAAAAGTCAACTCCCCCTTGACAATTAGTTAAGACTCCCCCTAAAGGTCAACTCCCCCTTGACCATTGCACCAACAATGTCTTGGAGAGTTTCAAACCTTTAGAAAACCCGAAACTCAACTCCCACAGCTGAAATTTCAGACCACAGTCGAAATTCAGCAAATTCAGCACGCCTGATCGGTCACCGGACCGATCAGGACCCCTCTGGATCGGTCCCCAGACCGATCCAGCCTTCCCTGGATCGGTCCAGTGACCGATCCAAGTTCAGATCAGGCGGTTTCTGATTTCTTCTCTCCCGAAATTCAGAAACTCACAACAAATTCCAGAAAATTCGAAAAATTGTGAAATTTTGAGGATACATTCCTCATACCATATACTATCAAGGAAAAATAGTTTTCTATGAAAATAACTTCCATTTTCAAATCTTGATACAAAGTTCAAAAGTCTTTGAAATAGTTCAAAGTTAACTCATCTTTGTATCAATTTGCTCAATGATGAATGCTATCACTAGAAAAGCTTCATCAAGGTTTTTCAAACCAATTTCAAAATGATTTTAAACCTTTTAATTTAGGACCACAATCTTAGGGCTATATGTACATGACTTGTACATAAGCTTTCCCTATGATCCCCAATCTCTTGAGTTAGGCTCATCTAGGTACAAGAACTATGTACCTTGATCCTAACTCATGATCCTAATATCTCACACACATCTAAAGTGTATCAAACACATCCAAGTCAATTTTGATGTGAGATATGGGTTTAGGTTATCTTAGGCTAAGTTCTCATGCATTTTCTAAACACCAATTTGATCTCAATATCAAATTATGTTTTTATCCTTAAATCAATTTCATTGATTATTAATGCAAGAGAGGATGACTTGGCATGAAATAATATCATAAATGAAAACATGTGAGGCAAATAATCATGGCAAGATTTAGCATGAATAAGACATACCTAGATTACCTATCTAAGTATCCTTAGCCTTAGCTAATACTTAAGCTTTAACCCTTGATTGTCCTAATATGTCAAAATCCTAATTTTGACACTTCTTGAACTCTAGATTCATTCATGCCACTTAAAGATCAAATTTATCCTCAAATCTTGGCATGTTTCGTTTTTCCTCAAGAGTTCTCTAGATTTTCCCAAATTGTGCCAATTGAAATTAACATCATCATTTTCCATGATAAACTCTTCCAAGGAGTAAATATTCCATTTCATTTTCAAAGGTTCCCAAAAACCTTGAAAATGCTCCTTGAGTGTCAATTTCCTCAAAGTTGGGTTAACTACCCTTCTAATCGGAGTTGACACTCTTTAACCCATCTATGGGGTAGAGAAGATGCTCCTAGGAACCCAATACCTATTTGAGCTCATTGGGTTCACTAAATATTCACTAGGGATAACTTCCCTAGCAACCCTCCTAATGACCCTCTTAGGCTTTAAAGCCTTGGTCATTTGGGACTCATCAAGATCAACTCTAGGGGTGACTCCCCTTGTGACCTTGGTGGTGGTTTTCCTAGCCCTAGATTTTGTTCCATAATCGAATGGAACATTATGATAAGTGGGTTTGACCACTTGGGACTTAGGTTTGTGACCCAAACCTTTCTTGTCCTTGGACATTGGTTTTTGACCCTTAAACCCTAGAGTCAAATCCTTAAGAGCCTTTTCTAGAGAGTCAAGTCTTGACCTCAAGACTTGATTTTCTTTCTCTAATACCTCAAACTTTAATTTATCATTCTTCTTTGAGGTATTCCTAGGCATATGTCTAGTTGTCTTGGGGTTTCTACCTAGGTTCTCCTTAGCCTTAGATGAGTTAATCCTAGGGTTGGCCTTCCTAGTATTGTTCTTATCTAAGCTAAGATATTTAGCACCTAAGCACACATGTTGATTTCTATGATTATCATACTTATCATTCTTGACAATTGCAATAAGACTACTAGCATGTATCTTATTAGAAGTGCAAGAATGAACCTTAGAGGATACCTTAGGGTTTGCCTTCGCTTCCCCTTTACACGTGCTTGGTCTTTTGTCCTTGTGAGATTGCCTCCCCCTTGGACATTGACTCCTATAGTGTCCCCGTTGCTTGCATTGGAAGCACACCACGTGCTCCTTGCCCTTGCGTTTTGGGACTCTGACTTCCTTGATCTTTGGCGCCGGTGGAGTCTTCTTAGTCTTCTTTGGACATTTACTCTTGTAATGTCCAAATTCCCTACACTCAAAACACATTATATGCAATTTACTTGAACTTAAAGTGTTTGAGTTACCTAGGGTTGAGGATGGATGTATGCCCTCTTCTTCATCCCTCCCGGAGGTAGAAGCTTCTTCTTCGTGCTCCGATCTTGAAGAAGAACTCACCTCCTCTTCTTCTTTAGATGTTGAGTAGCCCTCAACTTCTAATTCCTCACCTCCACGATGTGAGCTACTTGGCTCACTAGGCTCCTCTTCATGGCTTGAAGTGGGGCTCTCCTCATGGAGTTTGGCCAAGTTGTTCCACAACTCCTTGGCATTATTGTGTCCTCCTATCTTACACAAAATGTCATTAGGTAATGAAAATTCAAGAATTTTCGTTACCTCATCGTTGATTGTGGATTGGTGGATTTGCTCCTTTGTCCACTTTTTCTTCTCTAGGGTTTCTCCGTCTTTATCCACCGGATGAGTAAACCCTACCTGCACACAACTCCAATTTTCAAGGTTAGTCATAAGAAAATACCTCATTCTTACCTTCCAATACGCGAAGTCGCAGTACTCGTAGAATGGTGGAAACGTGATGTCTTCTCCGAGTCGATCCATTCTCTAGCTTGAGCTCCCCCAGGTGTTAATCCGACGAAGAGCAACCTTGCTCTGATACCACTTGTTAGGATCCTTCGTATGGAGGCTAGAGAGGGGGGTGTGAATAGCCGACACCAAATCGTCGCGTTTCTACAAACTTGGTTAGCGCAGTGGAAAATAACACGTAGAAACGAAGGAAAAGAAGACAAACCTCAAACAAACCGATGTAACGAGGTTCGGAGATTAGGGCTCCTACTGCTCGGCGTGTCCGTAAGGTGGACGAGTCCAGTCAATCCGTCGGTGGATGAGTCCCCGGAAAACCGGCAAAAAATAACTCCTTATGGGTGGAGAAACCTCGCCACAATACTCTTGCAACAGCAAGATGAATGTACAAGAAATACAAGAAAGCAGAAGACAATACAAGTATAAATCCAATCTTGCCTTCTCGTCGACTGGAAGAAGCAACAACTCCAAGCGCCTACAACAGCAGGTGATCCAGCCGGAAGCTCACGTGAAGCTTTGGAGAAGCTCAACAAAGCTCAAGCACAGCAGCACTTAGGAACAGGAAGAAGGAAAAAGAAGAAATAGCACCAAAGCCTTGATCTCCTTTTATAACCTGCGAACCTGCACAGCGAAGACAGAAGCCAGCGGAAAAGACGGAGCGACCCGTTGTGACTCAACGGTCGAACGTGGACCGATCAGGCTCCACCCTGATCGGTCCAGGACCCTTCTGATTGGTCTGGGGACCGATCAGGCCCTGATCGGCCCTAGACCGATCGAACGCTTCACGTAAAGTTGCCCAACTGTTGTTTCTGATCGATGCGTGGACCGATCGGGATGTACCGATCGGTCGTGAGACCGATCAGGCTTCATGCTGATCGGTCCCTAGACCGATCGGAAGCTTCACGTAACCGTGCGCGCTTGCCTTACGTTTGTTATCGATCGGTCACCGCACCGATCGGATACCTAACGTATCACAGATCGATCGGTCCAGACCGATCCAGAGCTTGGTTTTTGCCCAAACCAAGTCCCAAATCTCCCACACCAACATCCGGTCAACCTTGACCTGTTGGTACATTATGCTTAGCATCCGGTCACTCCCTTGACCTGCTAAGACTTTCCACCAAGTGTCCGATCAATCCCTTTGACCCACTTGGACTTTTCTCTTCGTGTCAAGTATCCGGTCACTCCCTTGACCTACTTGACCTTCTCAACACCAGATGTCCGATCATCCTTGATCCATCTGGATTTTCCCTTGCCCGGCTTCACTTACCAGGACTTTCACCTAGTTTCACTCACTAGGGTTTTCACCTGGCTTCACTCACCAGGATTTCCACAACTGCCTGGCTTCACTCACCAGGACTTCCGACTGCCTGGCTTCACTCACCAGGACTTTTCCCCGCGCCAAACTCCCTGTTTGGACTTTTCCCGTGCCAAGTCTCCATACTTGGACTTTTCGCGTGCCAAGCTACCTGCTTGGACTTTTCCCGTGCCAAGTCTCCATACTTGGACTTTTCGCGTGCCAAGCTACTTGCATGGACTTTTCCCCGTGCCAAGTCTCCGTACTTGGACTTTTCCAGTGCCAAGTCTCCATACTTGGACTTTTCACTGAATCAGGTCAACCAGGTCAACCTTGACCTATGGTTGCACCAACAATTTCCCAAACATCTATTCTTGTCAAACATCAAGAATAGAACTTCTCTTCTCGTCAAAACATCGTCAAACATCAAAATACAACTAGAGTCAGGTCAACTCGAGTCAGGTCAACCAGGTCAACCTTGACCTAAGGTTGCACCAACAAATGGGAGTGGAACCCATGAGTTGAACGTGAACGGGAGTGGAGCCCATGAGCTGAGGGCGCATAGCACGTGAACCAAGTGAGAGTGGAGCCCATGAGTCGAATGGTAGCGGAGCCCATGAGATCAAAGGGTGCGGAGCCCGTGGGATACTCTTGGTCCAAGACTAGTGGCGATACTCCGATAAGAGACCAGTGGAGATACTTTGGTCCAAGACTAATGGCAATAGCTCAACCCCGAACGAGGGAGAGAAAGCTCTATCTCCCGACTCTCGAATGGCCACGAAGTTACGGAGATAACATAAAAAAAAAAAAGATATCGACTAGCTAAAGATCTGACTCGATCCCTAGACTCCTGAATGCCCACAGAGTCAAGGAGAGATAGTGTTGATTCCTCAACTCCCAAATGTTCATGGAGTCGAGGAGAGATAGTGTCGATCCCTCGACTCCCAAATGCCCACAAAGTCGGGGAGACAATAGTATAAGCCCTAGATATCAAAGGGAGTGAAGCTCATAGCAATACGAGGGAGCAGAGCCTATAGCGGAGGGTGCAAAGCTTGTAGCCATACGAGGGTGCAGAGCCCCATGGGTAGAGGGTATAGAGGCTGTAGCTATAAGAGGGTGCAGAGCCCCATGGGTAGAGGGTATAGAGCTTGTATCCATAAGAGGGTGCAGAGCCCCATGGGTAGAGGGTATAGAGCCTGAAGCACACCTGATCAGGGAGCTGAGCCCCTACTCCCTGATCGGAGAGTGAGGCCCCTTGTCCTTGATTGGGGAGCTAGGCCCCTTGATCCTGATCAAGGAACTATACCTCTAGTCTCACATCGAGGATTTATGCCCCTAGTATCGCATTAGGGAGCTATGCCCCTAGTGTCACATCGAGGAGTTGTGCCCCTAGTGTTATATCGGGGAGATGTGCCCCTAGTCTCGCATCAAAGATCTAGGGCTCTAGTCTCTAATCATGGAGTTAGGCCCTTACTCTCATATCGAGGATTTGTAGCAAGTCTTGTGGCCATAAGAGGAAATATAATAGAAAAACTAACCTATTAATTGGCTGATGATATGACTCAGTCCCTTGACTCTCAAATACCCATGGAGTGAGGGGAGAATATAATAGAAAAAATAATCTACTGATCGGCTGAGGATCTGACTCAGTCCTTAGACTCCTCAATACCCATGAAGTGAGGGGCGAGAATATAATATAATAAGAATCAAGCGCTTGCACCACTTGAGGATATGAAGAATAACGGTTTTGTCAGAATGAAGACTCATAAGCTTCAAGCGCCTCGGTTGACCAAGAATGATGCATAAGAAATTCTATTTTCCCTTCTGCATTGTGGTGGAGATGTGTTTGTCAAAATCCTTCGAGATCATGGTGTTGGAAAAGAGTTTTCCAATGTTGTCCATCTTTATGTTCCAGATCAAGTGGAGAGGTTCCCACATATAGTGCCAAATTTAATCTCGTCCAGAAGCTGAAAAGAGTGGACTACCAATGAGCTAGCTGGAATGCAAATCAAGTCACCATGACCAGAGGGAGGAGGGGGTGATGAGCTGTCTTCTAGCTTGACTAAATTGTTAGACCTCCAAGAAAGAGTCATGAATAGGGAGTTGAGAACCCTAGAAAGTCCCTAGTTAATGATGCCTACAAGGCTGCTAGAAGACAAATAAAGGTAGACAGAACGTTAGAGGGGAGTATGAGTTGCCCCGACCATCCACTCTGACACTCAAGTTAGTATATGAAGAACATAAATAGTACTGTAATGAAATACCTAAATATTGAATGTAAAATCATATCAGGCCCGCAAGAGCGAGTTGGAGGCTACACAAAATCGGAGGATGGCGAAGCCGAAGGATGACACGAAGCCGAAGGACAGCATGAAGCTGAAGGGATTTAGCTAGAACCTAACAGCGACATATAGGTCAGAACATGACAGCAATGTTGGTGTATTTGCACTAACGGTCTAACTCAGGTTTTGATGAATGACAAGTGAGTTAAGTTAGGTGTGTTGTTATCTAACCACTTTACCAGGTGTGCAGGAGAAGTCTAGATAGGTCAACGGTCCAATCGGATATCTGGCGAAAAATCTAGCTAGGTCAATGTGCCGACCGGATAGCTGGTGCAAAGTCTAGATAGGTCAACAAGCCGATCAGATATCTAGCGGGAAGTCCATCTAGGTCAACGGATCGACTGGATAGCTGGTGTAAAGTCCAGATAGGTCAATGGGTCGATCAGATATCTGGCAGGATGTCTAGTTGGGTCTGAAGATTGGACAACTAGAAAATTGATAAGTAAAGGTAAGTCATTGGAGGAGAGTGATTTAGTGAGGACACATCCCGATTAAGGGGATAGTAGGCATCGGTCCAGTTTAAGACCATTTTAGATCCCTAAACTGAGACCTTGATTAGTTCCTAGTCCTAGAAGGACAAGAACTAAGTACTACCACTTATTATAACTGTGCTAACTTTCGTTTACAGAGTAAATATTTTAATTATTAGACAAACATATTTTGTAGGGCAAAAGGAACAAAAATCTTTGGATGAAAAGTGCCCCGAAGGCACTTTTAAGCAATTGAAGCCGCCTTCGTAATGTTCATCGAAAAGCCTTCCATGGCTATGGAAGACACCTTTTGTAGGATGAACTTTGGACGAAGTCGCGGATAGAAGCCGGGCTATTCGAGATCAACTTTCTCAAGTTGGACCTGCCTTCAATGGCTATGGAAGGCACCTTCCATGCCCTATATAAGGCAGTCTCGAGAAGGCTTCAACGCAGAACGCATATACGAGCTACTACTCGTCCATTTGAGGTTCCTATTGCTCCGGGCTCCTGCTACGACTCTACTGAGAAGCTGCTGTGCCTGATAACTATTTTGAGGACTTCCGATCGCAGCCAGTAGATCAACATCGACACACGAACAAGCTACTTCAATCCCCAAGTGTCGGTAACATTTTATTATTGTACTTAAATTCTGCAAACAGAAAGTGTAGTCTATTACACTTCTCCGATCTTCCTTGTATTCGATTTTCTTAGAGGTACCGGAAGAGACTTTTAGTGATTATCCATCGATAGGTCCGCGGGACCTGGGTCTTGGAGTAGGAGTCGTCGAAAGCTCTGAACCAAGTAAACCGCCTATGTTCTCATTGAGATTTTTTATTTTCTTATCTCTTTTTTCCGCTGCATATGCTTTGATTTCAAAATAGAAAATCATTTTTTAAAAGACACGTGATTCACCCCCCTCTCACATGCATCTTGATCTAATAAGCAGTATGTAGGCTAGAACACAGTAATGGCTTGAATGCCGAAAAAAGTGACATGCAGGTCGGAACCCGACAGCGGCATAAAAATCGAAAACAATAACACATAGGCCAAAACACAACAGCAGTGTGAAGTCCAAAATTAGTGGCACGCATGCTGAAACATGACAACGATGTGAAGATCGGAAATAAGGCATGTAGGTCGAAACACAACCGTGGCTCATAGGCCGAAATATAGTAGTGTTGTGAAGGACGGAACACAATAGCAGCGTGAAGGTTGGAAGTGTAAATCATCGTAAGGGGTACACAACAGTAGCAGGTCGGAGGTCAGATAGACAACGGAAACATACAATAGCGGAGGTGACGGCTAGGTGTGGTGTGAGGGCGGTGTCGGCAGGCTATGGGACGAGGGCAAAAACTCCAAAGGGCAAGGGCAATGCCCTTTGTTAGAGTGTATACTAAAAGCCTTGCTTTTTGTAAACATTTATTTTGAAATAAAGAATCACATTGGTCAAATGCCTACATTTAGATGCTAAGTGTAGTTGTTCAATTAATTTATATTGTAGAAACATGGTGTATGGTGTCACACACAGAAGATCATGTTATCAGTTACCTATAAATTATAAACAGTAGCTCACGACTAAGATGGATAGGAACAAACCATTGAAATAGTCGTAGTGTAATTTGGTACTAGTTTATCTTGACTATAAAATTACACTAGTACACTTTGAGTGTATTGAGCAGGACCATTTAAGGTAAGTTCTTTTTATACTGACTACATAAAAGAACAAGACCTTTGTTATTATGGAAATGTGTGCTCTTAATCATGATATAATAACAAGCACATATACTCAATATTAATTTCTTTAATTTATCAAAGAGTGTGATTTAGTTCGATAAACCAATAGACCCGATAAGTTGGGAAATGATATTATTTATATGATGTGTTGTTGATTATAGAATTAAACTGTGTCCTAGTAATTTAGGTTGATAATGACCCCAAGAGGAGCTCATAAGGATTGTCATGTAAACCTTGCAGGTGGACTTAGTCCGACATGACAATAAGATTGAGTGGTACTACTCTTGGAGTTAGATATTAATTAAGTGAGTTGTCAGTAACTCATTTAATTAGTGGGCATTTGATATCTTAAACACAGGGAGATTAACACACTCATGATAAGAAGGAGCCCATATAGTAATATGGGATTGGTACGATAGTTCAATAATAACTCTTTAGTGGTATGAGTTATTATTGATGAACTCGAGTTGGGTGTTCGGGGCGAACACGGGAAGCTCAAGTTCATCAGGAGACCAAAACCAATTCCTCCTCTCGGTCCCTATCGTAGCCTCTTATTTATAAAGTCTTATACCCACCCATACTCACCTTCTTTCCCATCCTAAGGTGGCCGGCCATGCCAAGCTTGGAGCCCAAGCAAGGGTCGGCCAAGATAAGGCTTCGATGTGTTGAAGTGTGGCCGGCCTAGCATGAACCCAAGCTTAGGTGGTCGGCCACAATATAATTAAAAGGATTTTATTTGTTAAAATCTTTCCTTATATGGAAGCCATGATTTAAAAGAGAGTTTTAAAATTAAATCTTTCATTTTATTGTTTCTACAAAAGATTAAGAGAAAGGTTTGAGATCTTTCCTTATTTGTATATTGAAAGGAATATTTTAATTTTGAAGAAAGCTTTCCTTATTATAATCATCCACATGTTTTAATATAGAGATTTTAATTTATAAAAGTTTCCTTTTATAACCAACCATGAAGGGAATTTTTAAAGAGAAATTTTATTTTAAAAAATTTCGAGAAACAAATTAGGAAGTTTTAATTTTGTGTTTAAAACTTTCCTTTTTTGGAGGATTTGAGGTGGCCGACCAATAGAAACAAGAAAAGAAATTTTTTTTTATTAATTAAAATTTCCTTTCAATGGCAAGGGAAATAAGGAAGTTTTTATTAAAACTTTCCTTATTTGCCAAGACCAAGGAATATAAAAGAGTGGGTAGAGGTGCCTCACCTTATAACAATAATACATCTTCTATTGTTCCTCTCTTCCTTGGTGGTGGTCGGCCCTCTCTTCCTCTTCCTCTCCTATTCTTCTTCTTTTGTGGCCGGTAGCATCTTCATCTCAAGGAGCTTGGTGGTGGCCGGATCTTGTTAGAGGAAGAAGGAGAGATAGGAGACTTTGTTTCTTAGCATCCCTTGGAGCTTGGTTGGTGGCCGAAAGTTCTTTATCTCTTGAAGATTGGTGGTGGCCGAAACCTGCTTGGAGAAGAAGGAAGCTTAGGTGGATTCTTGTCTTGGTAGATCGTCGCCCACACGACGTCCGAGATAAGAAGAGGAATACGATATTAGATCGCGAGGTCTATAGCTACAAAAGGTATAACTAGTTATTAGTTTCCGCATTATAACTAGTTCATCTTTTTGTTTAGATCTTGAAATACCAAACACAAGAGGCTAACGTTTCTAGGTTTCAAATTTACGATTCGAATTTGTGTTTCTTTTATTTTTTTGAACTTGTGATTCAATTGTTATTATTGGTTAAACCTAGGGTTACTGTAAGGAGATTAAATATTTAATTTCATTGAAAGGCTTTGTCTAGGAAGTGGTGGATGCTCCCATAACCAAGAAGGCCTAGTGCCTCACCATGTTTAACCTGGAAGCCGATCTCTGGAATAAATATTTAATTAAATTTGTAACATAGGTGGATTTGAATTAAGAATGTTAAGCATCGTTTACGATCCAAGTCTAAACCTCTAAGAACAGATAAATTGAATTTGGAATCAATAATGTTAAGTTCTGTTTGCGATTCCAAATTTAATTTCTAAAGAAAAAAATAGGTTGTTAGGAAAGGTTCAGGACTTGTACAAAATTTTTATATAGGGGAAACGGTACGATATTCTGAATAGCAACCAACAATTGGTATCAGAGTTAGAGTTTGCCTCTGTGTTTGGTTTTCAGTTTAATTATTCACATGTTCTACATAATTTAGGCAGGATAAGTTGGACCCCGTGGTTATTTTGATGTGATCAACCAAGTTTAGGTTATGTCCTGTTTGTCTGATTCCTGTGTCTAAGTGTGCAGGAGATTAGGAGCGCAGGAAGTCGAGCGGAAGACGCAGCTAGCGAGAAGGATGGCACGGGAAGGGAGCCGACGGGCTCGGTGCGTCCGAAGGATGAGAGAGCTGCGGAAGAGTACACTGGTGGGCGAGAAGAACGTGCACGACGTTCGAGGGACGTAAAGCCGGGACGGAAGACTGCTCGTGGAGAAGGCCCGGAACTAGGTTCGGTTGAGCCCTATTCCGGATGGCCGAAATTACCCAAGTAAGCAGAACCAAAGCAAGTCAACCGGGACGTTGACTTGACAAGTCTTCGGTCGACCGAACGCCCTTATCGGTCGACCGAGCCCCTATCATCAGAAAGCCAGTTGTTGGTGACACAGCAGAAGCCATGACAAGCAGCCAACCGTTGGTGAAGTGATCGGTCGACCGAACCTTCTGATCGGTCGATCGAACCGAAGACAATTAGAAACTTGGTTGAGCTATTTGATCGGGTCAGATCAAGTAGAGACCGTTGGCTGATCGGTCGACCGAACCTGGGGGTCGGTCGACCGATCCCTCTCGAGTCAAAGCCTGATCCCAAAGATCAGGTGATCTGGATAAGTGTTGAAACCTCTATATAAAGGGGTCTCGAACAACTATTTGTGACGAATAGTGTACTTTCATTCTTAGCAACTTTTGTTCTCTCAAAGTGTAAAAGGCTTCTCCGCCTTCAGAGAAGGAGACGTTTCTAGTGCACTTTCCAACCATCTTAGATTAACAACCGTCTCGATTGTAACCAAGTCAAATCGCTGAGTCGTCTCTCTTTTTGTTTCTGTTAATTAATTTAAAATACTCTTATTGCTTTCATTTTGAGTTAAAGTTCTTTGAGGAGGGTATACTCTTTGATTGCAGGCAATTCCCCCCCTCTTGTCGGCCCACAAAGTCGGGGAGACAATAGTATAAGCCCTAGATATCAATGGGAGTGAAGCTCATAGCAATACGAGGGAGCAGAGCCTATAGCGGAGGGTGCAAAGCTTGTAGCCATACGAGGGTGCAGAGCCCCATGGGTAGGGGTATAGAGGCTGTAGCTATAAGAGGGTGCAGAGCCCCATGGATAGAGGGTATAGAGCTTGTAGCCATAAGAGGGTGCAGAGCCCCATGGGTAGAGGGTATAGAGCTTGTAGCCATAAGAGGGTGCAGAGCCCCATGGGTAGAGGATATAGAGCCTGAAGCACACCTGATCAGGGAGCTGAGCCCCTACTCCCTGATCGGAGAGTGAGGCCCCTTGTCCTTGATTGAGGAGCTAGACCCCTTGATCCTGATCAAGGAACTATACCGCTAGTCTCACATCGTGGATTTGAGCCCCTAGTATCGCATCAGGGAGCTATACCCCTAGTGTCACATCGAGGAGTTGTGCCCCTAGTGTTATATCGGGGAGATGCACCCCTAGTCTCACATCAAAGGTCTAGGGCTCTAGTCTCTAATCATGGAGTTAGGCCCTTACTCTCATATCGAGGATTTGTAGCAAGTCTTGTGGCCATAAGAGGAAATATAATAGAAAAACTAACCTATTAATTGGCTGATGATCTGACTCAGTCCCTTGACTCTCAAAACCCATGGAGTGAGGGGAGAATATAATAGAAAAAGTAATCTACTGATCGACTGAGGATCTGACTCAGTCCTTAGACTCCTCAATACCCATGAAGTGAGGGGCGAGAATATAATATAATAAGAATCTAGCGCTTGCACCACTTGAGGGTATGAAGAATAACGGTTTCGTCAGAACGAAGACTCATAAGCATCAAGCGCCTCGGTCGACCAAGAATGATGCATAAGAAATTCTATTTTCCCTTCTGCATTGTGGTGGAGATGTGTTTGTCAAAATCCTTCGAGATCATGGTTTTGGAAAAGAGTTTTCCAATGTTGTCCATCTTTATGTTCCAGATCAAGCGGAGAGGTTCCCACATATAGTGCCAAATTTAATCTCGTCCAGAAGTTGGAAAGAGTGGACTACCAATGAGCTAGCTGGAATGCAAATCAAGTCACCATGACCAGAGGGATGAGGGGGTGATGAGCTATCTTCTAGCTTGACTAAATTGTTAGACCTCCAAGAAAGAGTCACGAATAAGGAGTTGAGAACCCTAGAAAGTCCATGGTTAATGATGCCTACAAGGCTGTTAGAAGACAAATAAAGGTAGACAGAATGTTAGAGGGGAGTATGAGTTGCCCCGGCCATCCACTCTAACACTCAAGTTAGTATATGAAGAAAATAAATAGTATTGTAATGAAATACCTAAATATTGAATGTAAAATCATATCAGGCCCCCAATAGCGAGTTGGAGGCTACACAAAACCGGAGGATGACAAAGCCGAAGGATGACACGAAGCTGAAGGGATTTAGCTAGAACCTAACAACGACATGTATGTCAGAACATGACAGCAATGTTGGTGCATTTGCACTAACGGTCTAACTCAGGTTTTGATGAATGACAAGTGATTTAAGTTAGGTGTGTTATTATCTAACCACTTTATCAAGTGTGCAAGAGAAGTCTAGATAGGTCAACGGTCCAATCGGATATCTGACGGGAAATCTAGCTAGGTCAACGAGCCGACCGGATAGCTGGTGCAAAGTCTAGATAGGTCAACAGGCCGATCAGATATCTAGTGGGAAGTCCATGTAGGTCAACGGATCGACTGGATAGCTGGTGTAAAGTCCAGATAGGTCAATGGGTCGATCGGATATCTGGCAGGAAGTCTAGTTGGGTCTAAAGATTGGATAACTAGAAAATTGGTAAGTAAAGGTAAGTCATTGGAGGAAAGTGATTTAGTGAGGATGCATCCCGATTAAGGGGATAGTAGGCATCGGTCCAGTTTAAGACCATTTTAGATCCTTAAACTGAGACCTTGACTAGTTCCTAGTATTAGAAGGACAAGAACTAAGTACTACCACTTATTATAACTGTGCTAACTTTCGTTTACAGGGTAAATATTTTAATTATTAGACTAAGATATTTGGTAGGGCAAAAGGAACAAAAATCTTTGGATGAACAGTGTCCGAAGGCACTTTTAAGCAATTGAAGCCGCCTTAGTAATGTTCATCGAAACACCTTCCATGGCTATGGAAGGCACCTTTTGTAGGATGAACTTTGGACGAAGTCGCGAATAGAAGCCCGGCTATTCGAGATCAACTTTCTCAAGTTGGACCCGCCTTCAATGGCTATGGAAGGCACCTTCCATGCCCTATATAAGGCAATCTCGAGAAGGCTTCAACACAGAACGCATATACGAGCTACTACGCGTCTATTTGAGGTTCATATTGCTCCGGGCTCCTGCTACGACTCTACTGAGAAGCCGCTGTGCCTGATAACTATTTTGAGGACTTCCGATCGCAGCCGGTAGATCAACATCGACACACGAACAAGCTACTTCAATCCCCAAGTGTCGATAACATTTTATTATTGTACTTAAATTCTGTAAATGGAAAGTGTAGTCTATTACACTTCTCCGATCTTCCTTGTATTCAATTTTCTCTTCCAGAGGTACCAGAAGAGACTTTTAGTGATTATCTATCGATAGGTCCGCGGGACCTGGGTCTTGGAGTATGAGTCGTCGAAGGCTCTGAACCAAGTAAACCACCTATGTTCTCATTGAGATTTTTTATTTTCTTATCTCTTTTTTCCACTGCATATGCTTTGATTTGAAAATAGAAAACCATTTTTTAAAAGACACGTGATTCACCCCCCTCTCACATGCATCTTGATCTAATAAGCAGTATGTAGGCCAGAACACAGTAATGGCTTGAATGCCGAAAAAAGTGACATGCAGGTCGGAACATGACAGCGACATAAAAATCGAAAACAATAACACATAGGCCAAAACACAATAGCACTGTGAAGGCCAAAAATAGTGGCACGCATGCTGAAACACGACAACGATGTGAAGATCGGAAATAAGGCATGTAGGTCGGAACACAACCGTGGCTCGTAGGCCGAAATATAGTAGTGGTGTGAAGGACGGAACACAATAGCAGTGTGAAGGTTGGAAGTGTAAAGCATCGCAAGGGGTACACAACAGTAGCAGGTCGGAGGTCAGATAGACAACGGAAACATACAACAGCGGAGGTGACGGCTAGGTGTGGTGTGAGGGCGGTGTCGGCAGGCTATGGGACGAGGGCAAAAACTCCAAAGGGCAAGGGCAATGCCCTTTATTAGAGTGTATACTAAAAGCCTTGCTTTTTGTAAACATTTATTTTGAAATAAAGAATCACATTAGTCAAATGTCTACATTTATATGCTAAGTGTAGTTGTTCAATTAATTTATATTGTAGAAACATGGTGTATGGTGTCACACACAGAAGATCATGTTATCAGTTACCTATAAATTATAAACAGTAGCTCACAACTAAGATGGATAGGAACAAACCATTGGAATAGTCGTAGTGTAATTTGGTACTAGTTTATCTTGACTATAAAATTACACTAGTACACTCTGAGTGTATTGAGCAGGACCATTTAAGGTAAGTTCTTTTTATACTGACTACATAAAAGAACAAGACCTTTGTTATTATGGAAATGTGTGCTCTTAATCATGATATAATAACAAGCACATATACTCAATATTAATTTCTTTAATTTATCAAAGAGTGTGATTTAGTTCGATAAATCAATAGACCTGATAAGTTGGGAAATGGTATTATTTATATGGTGTGTTGTTGATTATATAATTAAACTGTGTCCTAGTAATCTAGGTTGATAATGTCCCCAAGAGGAGCTCATTAGGATTGTCATGTAAACCCTGCAGGTGGACTTAGTCCGACATGACAATAAGATTGAGTGGTACTACTCTTGAAGTTAGATATTAATTAAGTGAGTTGTTAGTAACTCATTTAATTAGTGGACATTCGATATCTTAAACACAGGGAGATTAACACACTCATGATAAGAAGGAGCCCATATAGTAATATGGGATTGGTGCGGTAGTTCAATAATAACTCTTCAGTGGTATGAATTATTATTGATGAACTCGAGTTGGGTGTTTGGGGCGAACACGGGAAGCTCAAGTTCATCAGGAGACCAAAACCAATTCCTCCTCTCGGTCCCTATCGTAGCCTCTTATTTATAAAGTCTTATACCCACCCATACCCACCTTCTTACCCATCCTAAGGTGGCCGACCATGCCAAGCTTGGAGCCCAAGCAAGGGCTGGCCAAGATAAGGCTTGGATGTGTTGAAGTGTGGCCGGCCTAACTTGAACCCAAGCTAAGGTGGTCGGCCACAATAAAATTAAAAGGATTTTATTTGTTAAAATTTTTCCTTATATGGAAGCCATGATTTAAAAGAGAGTTAAAATTAAATCTTTCCTTTTATAGTTTCTACAAAAGATTAAGAGAAAAGTTTGATATCTTTCATTATTTGTAGATTGAAAGGAATATTTTAATTTTGACGAAAACTTTTCTTATTGTAATCATCCACATGTTTTAATATAGAGATTTTAATTTATAAAAGTTTCCTTTTATAACCAACCATGAAGGGAATTTTTAAAGAGAAATTTTATTTTAAAAAATTTCGAGAAACAAATTAGGAAGTTTTAATTTTGTGTTTAAAACTTTCCTTTTTTGGAGGATTTGAGGTGGCCGACCAATAGAAACAAGAAAAGAAATTTTTTTTTATCAATTAAATTTTCCTTTCAATGGCAAGGTAAATAAGGAAGTTTTTATTAAAACTTTCCTTATTTGCCAAGACCAAGGAATATAAAAGAGTGGGTAGAGATGCCTCACCTTATAACAATAATACATCTTCTATTGTTCCTCTCTTCCTTGGTGGTGGTCGGCCCTCTCTTCCTCTTCCTCTCCTATTCTTCTTCTTGTGTGGCCGGCGACATCTTCATCTCAAGGAGCTTGGTGGTGGCCGGATCTTGTTAGAGGAAGAAGGAGATATAGGAGGCTTTGTTTCTTAGCATCCCTTGGAGCTTGGTTGGTGGCCGAAAGTTCTTCATCTTTTGAAGATTGGTGGTGGCCAAAACTTGCTTGGAGAAGAAGGAAGCTTAGGTGGATTCTCGTCTTGGTAGATCGTCGCCCACACGACGCCCGAGATAAGAAGAGGAATACGATAGAAGATCGCGAGGTCTATAAGCTACAAAAGGTATAACTAGTTATTAGTTTCCGCATTATAACTAGTTCATCTTTTTGTTTAGATGTTGAAATACCAAACACAAGAGGCTAACGTTTCTAGGTTTCGGATTTATGATTCGAATTTGTGTTTTTTTATTTTTTTGAACTTGTGATTCAATTGTTCTTATTTGTTAAACCTAGGGTTACTATAAGGAGATTAAATATTTAATTTCATTGAAAGGCTTTGTCTAGGAAGTGGTGGATGCTCCCATAACCAAGAAGGCCTAGTGCCTCGCCATGTTTAACCTAGAAGCCGATCTCTGAAATAAATATTTAATTAAATTTGTAACATAGGTGGATTTGGATTAAGAATGTTAAGCATCGTTTGCGATCCATGTCTAAACCTCTAAGAACAGATAAATTGAATTTGGAATCAATAATGTTAAGTTCTGTTTGCGATTCCAAATTTAATTTCTAAAGAAAACAATAGGTTGTTAGGAATGGTTCAGGACTTGTACAAAATTTTTATATAGGGGAAACGGTACGATATTCCGAATAGCAACCAATAATTAGTATCAGAGCTAGGGTTTGCCTCTGTGTGTTTGGTTTTCAGTTTAATTATTCACATGTCCTACATAATTTAGGCAGGATAAGTTGGACCCCGTGGTTGTTTTGATGTGATCAACCAAGTTTAGGTTAGGTCCTATTTGTCTGATTCCTGTGTCTAAGTGTGCAGGAGTTTAGGAGCGCAGAAAGTCGAGCGGAAGACGCAGCTAGTGAGAAGGATGGCACGGGAAGGGAGCCGACGGGCTCGGTGCGTTAGAAGGATGAGAGAGCTGCGGAAGAGTACACTGGTGGGCGAGAAGAATGTGCACGGCGTTCGAGGGATGTAAAGCCGGGACGGAAGACTGCTCGAGGAGAAGGCCGGGAACTGGGTTCGGTTGAGCCCTATTCCGGATGGCCGAAATCACCCAAGTAAGCAGAACCAAAGCAAGTCAACCAGGATGTTGACTTGACAAGTCTTCGGTCGACCGAACGCCCTTATCGGTCGACCGAGCCCCTATCATCAGAAAGCCAGCTGTTGGTGACACAGCAGAAGCCATGACAAGCAGCCAGCCGTTGGTAAAGTGATCGGTCGACCGAACCTTCTGATCGGTCGATCGAACCGAAGATAATTAGAGACTTGGTTGAGCAATTTGATCTGGTCAGATCGAGTAGAGACCGTTGGCTGATAGGTCAATCGAACCTGGGGATCGGGCGACCGATCCCTGTCAAGTCAAAGCCTGATCCCGAAGATCAGGTGATCTGGATAAGTGTTGGAACCCCTATATAAAGGGGTCTCGAACAACTATTTGTGATGAACAGTGTACTTTCATTCTTAGCAACTTTTGTGCTCTCAAAGTGTAAAAGGCTTCTCCGCTTTCAGAGAAGGAGATGTTTCTAGTGCATTTTCCAACCATCTTGGATTAACAACCGTCTTGATTGTAACCAAGTCAAATAGATGAGTCGTCTTTCTTTTTGTTTCTGTTAATTAATTTAAAATACTCTTATTGCTTTCATTTTGAGTTAAAGTTCTTTGAGGAGGTTATACTCTTTGATTACAGGCAATTCACCCCCCTCTTGAAGGTACCTCCGAAGCGAAGCTTGCAAGACGCGACATCCTCCGGACTCAGCTTACGAACCTCTGGATGAACAATGGCGAGAAGGTAGCGCAACTCCAAGTAAGGATTAAGGAGCTAATAACTCAACTAAGCAACCGTGGAGAAGAAGTAATGAACCGAGACTCGATCTGGTACGCACTCAATGCCTTCCCCAGAACTCCAGAATGGGCGTCTTTAGTAGATGCATACTACATCTCTAAGGACTTCGAGGTAAGTACTTTAGAAAATTTGTTTTCTACTTTTGAACTTCACGAATCTCGAGTTGCAGAGCCCAATGGAGTAGAGAAGACTAGTCAGAACATTGTCTTAAAGGTAAGAATAAACGGTTCTGACTCTAAAGCCTTAATCGACGAATCCGAAGCGGCTCTATTGGTAAGACGTTTCAATAAATTTTTTAATACTAATAAATTTAGATCACAGACAAAGAGGCTTCAGCAAAATAAAAGGACGATTCGTTGCTACAACTACAACGAAGAAGGGAACATCAAAGATGACTGCCCAAAATTGAAGAAAAAGGAAAGGAAAAGCGATAATCTTTCTCTAAACAGAAGAACCTGAAGGCCACATGCTCAGACTCATCCTCCGAATCAGACGTCGAAGAATTCTCGGGGTTAGCACTAATGGCTAACCATCAGCTAGAAGAAGAGTCAAGCTCAGAAATGAGCATAGATGAAGAGGGAGGAACATCAAAAGAAGAAAGCTGTGATGAAGGGGGAGTTACGGATATACAAGTAAGTGAGGTACGTAATCTAACTCCCAAGCAGTCCTTTAAGTTTATTAAATCTCTTTCTAAAGATTTACTTAAATTAGAAAATGAGAACGCCGATTTAAGTAAATTGCTAGATAATTTAAAATCAAAAAATGATCATTTGAAAATGCAAATTGAAAAATTGGAATCTGCTGCATGTTCAAATATTTTTCAAAAATCTAAATTAAGAATTTTTGGTAAATTGAACTTGTATATTAGAAAGCATCAAGGTCAACTTAGGAAAATTCCTAAAGCTTATGTACCCCCCAGATTTTTGACTAATACTGTAGGAAGGAACCTCTGTTGGGTTCCAAAATCTGTGCTAAATTAAAATTGTTATTGAATTAAGGCTCTCAGAAAAGAGATTAAATGCTTAAAATTTCTTTATGAAGCTTTGTCTAAGGAAGTGATTGTTGCTCCAATAACCAAGAAGGCCTAGTGTCTCGCCACGACCTGGAAGCCAAAATATCGAAATAAAATGTTTAATTAACTTTCTGATAAATGCATTAAAATTAAAATTATATAATACTTTGAAAAGTTTTAAAACATTTCCTTGAAAATTCTTCAATATTTTTCATAAAATTCTATCTTAGAATTTTGTTAAAAAATCTCGTAACAAGAATTTTTTTTTGGGAAATCATTTTTTGACTTAGAAAATCCCCCCCCGTTTTTGCTGTGGTCAAAGGGGGAGAGCTAAGCAACAAACTTAGGAAGAGTTAGAAAAATTAAAATTTTTATTTATATTTTTGTTTGCAATTTATGTGCTTAAAATGTTAGTTTAGTAATTTTCTTAAAATTACTATTTGTTTGGTTTTACCCTAACTTAAACTTGGGTTGATGCACATCAAAAAGGGGGAGATTGTTGGACCCCGTGGTTATTTTGATGTGATCAACCAAGTTTAGATTAGGTCCTGTTTGTCTGATCCCTATGTCTAAGTGTGCAGGAGCTTAGGAGCGTAGGAAGTCGAGCGGAAAACGCAGCTAGCGAGAAGGATGTCACGGGAAGGGAGCCGACGGGCTCGGTGCGTCCGAAGGACGAGAGAGCTGTGGAAGAGTACACCGATGGGTTAGAAGAACATGCGCGGTGTTCGAGGGATGTAAAGCTGGGACAAAAGACTTCTCGAGGAGAAGGTCGGGAACTGGGTTCGATTGAGCCCTATTCCGGATGGCCGAAATCACCCAAGTGAGCAGAACCAAAGCAAGTCAACCGGGACGTTGACTTGACAAGTCTTTGGTCGACCGAATGCCCTTATCAGTCGAGCGAAACCCTATCATCAGAAAGCCAGCTGTTGGTGACACGTCAGAAGCCATGACAAGCAGCCAGCCATTGGTGAAGTGATCGGTCGACCGAACCTTCTGATCGGTCGATCGAACCGAAGATAATTGGAGACTTGGTTGAGCGATTTGATCGGGTCAGATCGAGTATAGACCGTTGGCTGATCGGTCGACCGAACCTGGGGATCGGTCGATCGATCCCTCTCGAGTCAAAGCCTGATCCTGAAGATTAGGTGATCTGGATAAGTGTTAGAACCCCTATATAAAGGGGTCTCGAACAACTATTCGTGACGAATAGTGTACTTTCATTCTTAGCAACTTTTGTGCTCTCAAAGTGTAAAAGGCTTCTCCGCCTTCAGAGAAGGAGACATTTCTAGTGTGCTTTCCAACCACCTTGGATTAGCAACTGTCTCGGTTGTAACCAAGTTAAATAGCTGAGTCGTCTCTCTTTTTGTTTCTGTTAATTAATTTAAAATACTCTTGTTGCTTTAATTTTGAGATTATACTTAAAAGAGAACAAACTTAAAGAGAACAAACTTACTGGTTTCAACTACATAGATTGGAAAAGAAACTTGGACATTGTCCTAACTGTTGAAGGCTATACGTTTGTACTGTTAGAGGTCTGCCCTAATGTGCCTAATGGCGATTCAAGTGAAGAGGAGATTGAGCATCATAAGAAATGGGTTAAGGCAGATGAGATGATGCGGTGTTATATTTTGGCTTCAACGTTAAATGTATTGCAACATTAGCATCAGGACTTGCCAACTGCCTATGACATGATGAACAATCTAAAGGAGCTATTTGGACACCAGAATCGGGCGGCTAGGCAAGAGGCAATGAGAAAGTTAATGACAACCACCATGTCAGAGGGGACACTCGTAAGGGATCATATCCTAAAAATGATGACTTATTTGAACAAAATACAGATCCTTGGAGCTGAAATCGATGGGAAAACCCAGATTGATATTATTCTCCAAACGCTACCCAGAAGTTTTGAGTAGTTTCGCTTGAACTATAACATGAACAAAAGGGCTTATACGTCGGCGGAACTTCTGACAGAGCTTTAGGCAGAGAAGGTATATTTCGTCATAGTTCTCAGATTCACTTTGATGAAAATGTTTTTACTTTTAAGTCGAAAGGCAAGAAGAAGAAGAAACATGCTGGCTCAATAAAGAAGGTGAATAGATCTCTAGGTACAAGACCTAAAGCTAGAGTGAAGAAGCCAAAGGGCAAGTGCTTCATTTGCAAGCAGTCGGGACATTGGAAGGCAGACTGTCCTCGTAGGAGAGAGAACAATAAAGGTATATCTTATTCTCTAGTAGTTGAAACATGTTTAGCGGTGTTATCTACCAGTACCTGGTGTGTAGATACAGGAGCCACTGATCATGTTTGCAATACATTGCAGGGGTTTCAGGAAACCCGACGACTATATGAGGGAGAGATAACTGTCTACATGGGTAATGCTACGAAAGTGACGACTGTTGCAGTGGGAGACGTCTGCTTATCATTCGATAGGAATAGAAGTTTGGTTTTCAGAAATTATCTTTATGTACCAACTTTTGAAAGAATTTAATTTCAGTTTCTGAACTGTTTGTGGATGGATATACTGTTTCTTTTGATGACAAAGTGGTTGTCAAGAAAAATAGGATAATTATCTGTTCTGGTACATTAATTGGCAATTTGTATACTCTAAATCCAATAACTCCTATAAAGCAACAAATGGAAATTAATAGCACATCTTTTAATTCTAATAAGAGAAAGGAACCTTCGGAAATGAATCAAACATATCTTTGGCATCTAAGGCTTGGTCATATTAACTTGAGTAGGATTCAAAGGCTAATAGCCGATGGACTCTTGGGTTCATTAGTGTTGGAAAACTTTCCAACTTGCGAATCTTGCTTGGAAGGTAAAATGACCAAGAGACCTTTTAAGGCCAAGGGGTACAGAGCCAAAGATGTGTTGGAACTGGTTCATTCTGATTTGTGTGGTCCTATGTCTATCCAGACAAGAGGTGATTTCAAATATTTTGTCTCTTTTATAGATGACTATTCGAGATATGGGTGCATTTACTTGATGCGCCGCAAGTCTGAATGCTTTGATAAGTTCAAAGATTACAAGGTTGATGTGGAGAAACGTAATGGTAAAAGTATCAAGACACTACAATCTGATCGTGGTAGCAAATACCTCCTTGGAGAGTTTAGAAATTACTTATCAGAGGCTGGGATTCAATCCCAATTGTCTACACCTGGTACACCCCAATAGAATTGTGTGGTAGAACGTAGGAATATGACTCTTATGGAAATGGTTAGATCGATGATGAGTTATTTAGAATTACCAAATTCATTTTGGGGATATGCTATGGAAACAGTAGTGTACATTCTGAATATGGTACCTTCTAAATTAGTACCCTTTACTCCCATGGAATTGTGGAATGGGCGTAAGCCTAGTTTGAGTCATATTCAGATATGGGGTAGTCTAACACATGTGCTGAAGAGAGATACTGACAAGTTGGAATCACGTACAGAAGTTTATTTATTTGTAGGATATCCTAAGGGAACGAAAGGTGGTTTTCTTTATAATCCTAAAAATCAAAAGATCATTGTTAGCACCAATGCTCGATTTTTAGAGGAAGATTATGTAATGTGTTAGGGTTGCAAGGTTGCAAACATAGTCCCACATTGAAAACACATGGGAACGATCATGGGTTTATAAAAGAAAGATATCTCCATTGACATGAGGCCTTTTGGGGAGAGCCCAAGAGCAAAGTCATGAGGGCCTAGGCCCAAAGTGGACAATATCATGCCATTGTGGAGATATCTAAATTCTTTTCGATCCTACAATTGGTATCAGAGCCCAGACTGCCAGAAGGTTTATCCGTCGACTGTGCACAAGAGCTATGGTCTAATTGAGCCATGTGGGTACAATTTTGACCTCGAACAAAGGAAGTGGGGGCTCCTATGTTCAGATCAAGAGGACTAGACACCAGGCAGGAAGTCCTAGTTGCGACTAGGCAAGGAAGTCCTAGTAGGTCGGGTGGACCGAGGGGCAGGAAGACCTGGTGGGTCAATGATCTGACGTGGGAAGCCTGTGGTCCTTTGTTTGAGGGGGGGATTGTTGGGGTTGCAAGGTTGCAAACATAGTCCCACATTAAAAACACATGGGAAAGATCATGGGTTTATAAGAGAAAGATATCTCCATTGACATGAGGCCTTTTGGGGAGAGTCCAAGAGCAAAGCCATGAGGGTCTAGGCCCAAAGTGGACAATATCATGCCATTATAGAGATATCTAAATTCTTTTCGATCCTACATAATGAACCATAAGTTCATGAGTGAAATTATTCTAGAAGAAATATGAGAGGACACGCCTACTTTAGTACCAACAGTGCAAGATGAAATATCACAAGAAACTACAACACGTATCACAAATGACACACAACAACTGACAGTGCCTCGTCGTAGTGGGAGGGTTGTTAGGTAACTTGAAAGATTCATGTTTTTGGGAGAGTCATCGGACTTGGTCCCAGGTAAACATGAACCTGATCCCCGAACATATGACGAAGCACTCCAAGATATAGATGTAGCATCTTGGCAAAGAGCAATGAATTCGGAAATATAATCTATGTATTCTAACAAGGTCTAGGAGCTTGTAGAACCACCAAATGGTGTAAAAGCCGTTGGATATAAGTGGATCTACAAAAGGAAAAGAGGGACAGATGGGAAGGTGGAAACCTTCAAAGCAAGGCTTGTTGCGAAAGGGTACACTCAGAAAGAGGGAATCGATTATGAGGAAACTTTTTCACCGGTGGCCATGCTTAAGTCTATTCGGATACTCTTATCCATTGCCGCTCATATGGATTATGAGGTTTGGAAAATGGATGTCAAGACAGATTTCCTTAACGGAAGTCTTGAAGAAAACATCCATATGAAGCAACCAGAGGGGTTCATTGAAAAAAGGCAAAGAGCATCTAGTGTGCAAGCTAAATCAGTCTATTTATGGACTGAAGCAAGCTTCAAGATCTTGGAACATCCGATTTAATGAACTAATCCAGTCGTATGGATTTATTTAGTGTCCGGATGAGTCTTGTTTATACAAGAAGTGTGATGAAAACGTGGTGATATTTCTTGTACTATACGTAGATGACATTTTGTTAGTTGGAAACAATATCAAAGTGTTGTCGGAAGTAAGGTATGGTTGTCCAAGCAATTCGATATGAAGGACTAAGGAGAATGCACACATATTCTTGGGATCAAAGTAATAAGGGATCGTAAGAAAAGGATGTTGTGCTTGTCCCAAGCTTCAAATATCGATACAATCCTTGCTCGTTTTAGTATGCAAGACTCCAAGAAAGGTTTTTTACCTTTTAGGCATGGAGTAGCTTTATCTAAAGAGATGTCTCCGAAGACATCAAAGGAGATAGAGGACATAAAGGCAGTTCCTTATACTTCGGCTGTCGGAAGCCTAATGTATGTTATGCTGTGCACAAGACCTGATATCTATTTTGCCGTGGGCATGGTTAGCAGATATCAAAGTAACCCTGGACAAGGACATTAGACTGCTGTAAAGCATATATTGAAGTACCTGAGAAGGACTAGAGATTATATGATAGTTTACCAAGTAGATGATTTGCTCCCTGTAGGTTACACGGATTCTGACTTCCAATCAGATAGGGACAATAGTAAGTCTACATCAGACTATGTGTTTGCTTTAGGAGGTGGAGCCATAGCATGGAGGAGTGTTAAGCAGAAATACGTTTCAGACTCAACCATGGAAGCTGAGTGTGTGGCAGCCTCTGAGGTAGCCAAAGAAGCTGTATGGCTTAGGAACTTCCTAATGGACTTAGATGTGATTCCTGGTTTGCCCAAAATCATCACAATTTATTGTGATAATAGTGGTATAGTAGCAAACTCGAAGGAACCATGAGCCCATAATGTAACGACCCAACTCCTGGGTACAAGGCTGTGAGCCGGATCGCTACATTAACTACGGATGCTACTGGGCGGAAAACTGGGTAAAATAAAAAATTTTACTAAAACTATTGTAGCTGCCTCTGTTAACTTGGTGAGAAGGGAATTTCATACCTAACTACCTTCTAAATATTCATAGTTACACTGGGAGGTGAAATTAAAGCCTTGGATCGGTCCGTGGAACGATCCACCGGCGCCCCCGCAAACCCTGGCTGGATCGGTCTGCTGACCGATCCAGCTGCTCACTGATCGGTCGGCAGACCGATCAGTGACTGCCGATTTCGTCCCGAACTCTCTGTTCGGTGCTGGATCGGTCGGCAGACCGATCAGTGACTGCCGATTTCGTCCCGAACTCTCTGTTCGGTGCTGGATCGATCGGACGACCGATCAGATAGCATACAGTAGCATACTGTATGCCTCTGGATCGGTCGGCTGACCGATCCAGGATCCTGATACTGTAACGGATCGGTCGGCAGACCGATCCAACTCTGATATGAAATCAGAGTTTCTGATTTCAGGACTTTCCGGCACTGGAACGTGCCACAACTCACAGATACCAGTTCTAGATACATGAAAACACTCAAGAATGTGAATACTAACATTCTAACATCATATATTTAACATTCTAAGCATAATCAAAAGCATGATTCATTAGCTTATGTTAAACATGGAAATACTAAAGTTCCTATGCTGAATTGAAATTTGCTAATGAGTTCTAAAGCATAAATAAAGCTTGTTGGAGCCCTGAGATCTTTCATTCCAGTTCCACACACACACACCATTTCCGCATTGACCTCCAGCCTCCACTGCTAGTCTATTTTCCTTTTACCGGCATCTGCAGTATAAGAAAAATAGTATCTGTAAGCTTAAAGCTTAGTAAGAAACCATCTACCTCACTAAATCATGCATACGATGCAAATATGATTTTAAATCATGTTGTTTGAAAAACATACTGAACATGCAAGCATGGCATGGCATATCAAACAAGCATAAACTGGAACTGAAACATGGCATAACATATAAACTGAGCATGAAACTGAACTAGTCATGCATATGTCTAAATCTGTACATGAACTCAAATCATGTAAACTGGACCTGAACTGAACTGAAAGCTAAATTGGTGTTCTCATCACGGGTTTCAAATTTGAAAACTATACATATAATAGATGAAAATACTAAACATGTCTTTTGGGGCCACAATCGTGGCTATCAGGCGCAGATCCCTACGAGACCCGGATTGCAAGTTCGAATCCAAGGCGGGGTTACTAGGTTATCTCGAACCTAGGGACGATCAGGTCCAGCCATGGATATCTGATCCAAGCACGATGCCAACTGAATAAAAGTAAAATACTGAATACTGTTTTATTTTATTCTAGGTTATCTGAACCTAGAGCTAGGTTATCTAAACCTAGAGGCTACAGAGGAGCCCACCCAATGGATATCTGATCCATATAGCTGTAATAACTGTTAATAAACTGAGAAAAATGTTTCTAATACATTTTACATATTGTTAGGACGCTCATTGGTGCATCCTTCTGAACTGAGCATTCTACCGAATGCTTGGTGTGCACTAAAAGCACACCCTAAACTGAGAACTGTCAAACTATTGAACTAACGCTAAAACTAACAAGCGAGAGCAATTATACTGCAGGTGAGGGGTTTCTTACCTCAATCGCAAGGTTTTCTTACGATTCTATTCGCTAAGTTTCCCGGAAAACTGATCCTCTCGACGAACCGCTTACGTCCTCGCGTTCCTCTCGCGGAGAAGAATCTTTTTCGTGTTGGAGTCGTGGCCGGAAAGTGCTCTTAGGGCCCTAGGGAGGGAACCCTAGGTGTTCCCTTGTGGTTGGCGCCGAGAGAAGGAGAAAGAAGAGGAAGTGGCGTGAGGGCTTCGGTGAAGAGAGAATTGCCGAACCAACTTCTAAAATAAACCAAATCCTCTTTAAGTTTTTAATTTATATTAAGTGGTTTAATGAACCCAACTCTAATATAAATATATTTGGTTCTCCTTCCTTTCAGCACGGCCCTGCTGGGTTCACTGGTTACTATCATTATCCCTTAAACCAAAGGTCTCGGGTTCGATTCCCGCTTAGGCCGTTTTCGTTTATATTTATTTTTGCTACTTCCGCTACTCGGAAAATTCCGGAAAAATATCTAATAATTCCAGAAAAATCATACTATATTTCTAAAATAGTTTGGAGAATTTTCGGGCGTTACAATCCCCATACCTTATAAAAAGTTCGTCCTCGAACTTAGAACAATTCTGGGTACTTCTGTCTCATGCTGGCCTCTGTCTCCCAAGTCGACTCTGCTGATTTTGCCACCGACTTTGACTAATGGTACTTCCTTGTTCCGTAATTTCGCTAGTCTATTATCCGAATAGATCATCGAGATCATCACGACCTGTAACCGCTCAATCACCGGTGGCGTGAATATGCTTCTTCATGGAGACATGAAATACGTTGTGTGACATCTCCTGAGGTAGCTCTAGCTCATATGCTACCTTGCCCACTCTTTTGTGATAAGGTATGGTCCCACATATCTGAGCTAGCTTGCCTTCTTCCCAAAACGCATGACTCCCTTCATGGGAGCTATTCGAGGAAAACTGTATCCCCAACCGAAAACCTGTGGGTGTATCGGCATAGCTCTTGGACGGCTCTGCCGCCTCTATTCTCTGAACTGGTATGGTCGCCGTGGTATCTCTACTAGATCCGCCTCAAGCTCTAGTTCCTTCTGCTCACCACTTTCATACCAGTGGTGATCTGCACCTCCGCCCATAGAGTGCCTCATAAGGTGCCATGCCAATAGTGGCTGATAACTGTTGTTGTATGCAAATTCTGCTAAACTCAGATATTTGCACCAACTTCCTTGAAATCTAGGGCACAAGCTCGGAGCATATCTTGAGTACTGATTTACTCGCTCGTCCGACCATCCGGAGGATGGAAAGTCATCAATTTTAACTGGTGCCCATAGTTCGTACACTTCCGTAAGTGTGATGTAAATCTCTGTCTGGATATAATAGTTCGGACTCCATGTAGCCCGACTATCTCCTTGAGATACAACCGAGCTAGCTGCTCCATGGAATATTCTGATAGCTAAGAAGTGGGCCGATTTAGTCAACCTGTCGACTATTACCCGGATGGCGTCAAAACCATTCGTGGTTCGTAATCCCACTATGAAATCCATAGAGATATCCTCCCACTTCCATTCTGAATCATTTCCTGAACTCCTCCCGTCGCCGATGTTCGCCTTAACCCTCCGACAAAGTTAGGCGACGATCTTCCGATATCTCGCTCATCCCGGGCCACCAAAACGTTTCTTCGTGTCTTGATACATTTTGGTGGAACCAGGATGCATCATAAGGAGTCCTGTGAGCCTCGTCTAGAATTGCTGTAGTTCCTCCCGATCGGGAACACAAAGTCATCACCACGGACACTACCCAAGACACTCAACTCTCCACTTTCTGATTCTGCTAACCTTTGCTTGATTTTCTGGATTTCAGGATCCTGCTCCTGAGCTGTCTAGATATCATCAAGCAAGGTAGATGCTAAGGACATAGTGGAAAGTTGTCCGACTATAAGCTCGAGACTAAAGGCTGTAATCTCCTTCCTTAGGGGTGGTGACATAGCTGCTAAAGATAATAAGATAGCGTTGGACTTCCTGCTGAGTGCGTCTGCTACCTTATTAGCTTTCCCTGGATGGTAGAGGATGTCTATGTCATAATCTTTGACCAACTCAAGCCACCTGCGCTGTCGCATATTCAGATCCTTCTGAGTGAAGAAGTACTTCAAACTCTGATGATCTGTATACACTCTGCACTGAGCTCCATATAAGTAGTGTCTCCAAATTTTGAGAGAGAAGACGACTGCTGCAAGCTCAAGGTCATGAGTAGGGTAGTTCTTCTCATAATCCTTGAGTTGTCTGGAGGCATAGGCGATCACCTTGCCATTTTGCATCAGTACGGCTCCTAGTCCCAACTTAGAGGCGTCACTGTAGATGTCAAGTTGCTTTCAGTATAGCTAAAATAGGAGCACCGTCAATCTCCATTTTAGTTCGCTAAAGCTGTTCTCGCAGTCCACTGAAATTTCTTGTTCTTCCCGGTGAGGATATCCTGGAGAAGTCCTCTACGAATTTCCTGTAGTAGCCTGCTAATCCCAGAAAGCTTCGATTTCACTGGCGTTCTTGGGTCTCTTCCGTTACTTACTGCCTCTATCTTCTTGGGATCTACCATAACACCATCTTTGGAGATGATGTGACCGAGAAAGGCTACTTGGAGCGGTAATTCACATTTCGTGAATTTGGCGTACAACTGGTTCTGCTGAAGGATCTGCTGTCTATGCTCCGCATGGTCCCCTGAGTGCACGAATAGATAAGAATGTCATCGATGAACACGATGACAAACTTGTCTAAGTATTCCCTGAATACCCTGCTCATGAGGTCCATGAAAGTAGTTGGAGCATTTGTCACGCCAAAGGCATGACTACGAACTCATAGTGTCCGTATCTGGCCCGAAAGTTGTTTTAGGTATATCACCTTTCTTGACTCTAACACGTGATATCCGATCCGAGGTCAATTTTAGAGAACACCGGCTCCTTTATGGGTCAAACAGTCATCTATCCCGGGAGAGGGTACTGTTTTAAATTGTGACCGTTCAAGGCACGGTAGTCTATGCACAGGCGCATGCTTCCATCCTTCTTCTTCACGAACAACACAGTGCTCCCCATGGTGAGTGACTAGGCGATGAAACCCTTGTCAAGAAGCTCCTGAAGTTGCTCTTCATTTCTGCTGGAGCCATGCGATATGGTGCCTTGGAAATTGGATTTGTCCGGAATGAGCTCTATCTCGAATTCAATCTCCATGCTGTGCTAAGCCCTGGTAGCTCTTGAAGACTGGTAGTCACAAACGACTCAACCTCGATCCGTTGGTTCTTGTCCCGGCGGTGTTGACTACATTTGCTAAAAATCCCACGCATCCCGAATCCAATAGCTGTTGTGCTTTCAATGCCGAGAGAAACTTCCAGCTTTCCTCTTTGGCTTCCCGTGTACTCAAAATCTCGCCTTGAGTTGGAATATAATTCGCTTCTCTATAGAAGCGCCGATCCGATCGTAAAATCCATTCCAAAGATGACATCGTAGTCATTCATTTCTAGCACTATCGGATCACCAAAAGCTCTCTCTGTTTGCTGCAGCCAGTGCGTAGATGCCATAATGTCTCCGAGGGTAGCGTTGTAACACTATTGAGTACTCGAGGTGTTGCTAGTTTTCGGCAAATGCCACGGATACATAAGAATGGGTTGCCCAGATTCGAATAAAGCAGCATTATGTCAGAAAAACCGATCGACTGTGACAATCGAGGCATTTGCTACGCCTCTCGTCGAGAAAATCCGGCATTTGTGGTAGTTGTGGGGCTTTAATGCCTTCCGGGACCATCTAAGACAATACATCCGTGTAACTCGGCCGAGCTCCATCCGGTGAGGCCGAGGAAGACCTTGTTTGGGCATTGCTTAGCCATGTGTCCTTCCTGTCCACATTCAAAACAACCTCGCGTACCCTTGCGGCAGACTCCTGGATGATGTTTCCCACAAGTAGCACACTTGGGGTGTCTGGAATATTTTCTAGCTGGTCCTCCTTTTGGGTCACTGCTTGCCTTACGTTTCCCTTCCAGTTGGAGCTATGTCCCTGTTGTTTCTGTTGAGTACCGAGCTAGCTTGTCCCTTGGACTCTGTGGAAACCTGCTTCTGCTGGGTGATGCTGTGCTGGTGATCGAGGCACTACTCACTAGCTCCTCCGTGGTTTGTGGTCTATGAACACCACCACATTCATTGATCTCGGTCCGAGCATTTTCAAGATCAAGCGTCTCGTTCCTTCTCCGGTGACTAGTTCGGACACAGACGGTTAACTGTTGAATTTCTTCACGGCCTCCCGAACTGATAGGTTGCCTTGACGAAATTCGGTAAACTCGTCATAATGTCGGTTTGTGACTTGCATGTGAAAGAATTCCTCAAGAATTCTTAAGTTGGCCCATGTCATCCGATTTCTGGCCACTTCGTCTAAATCCGCTCCCACCACATGCGGGCGTCTGCAGAATGAGGCACACTTCACCTTTTCGTGCGCCGTCTAGAAGCTCCATTGTGCTTTCCAGTGTTTTAAACCATGCCCATGGTTCACTGGTGCCTGAGAAGTTCTCGGGCTTAATTCTTTGCCACCGGATAAGGTAAGCTTCTCTCTTAGTCTCAGCTACTGGGGCTAGCTGGTACAACCTCTGAGATTACTGGAGTCGTGAGGTTCGGTACTGGAGTGACCGGGGGAGTAGGCTGCTGGGTAGCCAAAGAAGCTGTATGGCTTAGGAACTTCCTAATGGACTTAGATGTGATTCCTGGTTTGCCCAAAATCATCACAATTTATTGTGATAATAGTGGTATAGTAGCAAACTCGAAGGAACCATGAGCCCATAATGTAACGACCCAACTCCTGGGTACTAGGCTGTGAGCCGGATCGCTACATTAACTACGGATGCTACTGGGCGGAAAACTGGGTAAAATAAAAATTTTTACTAAAACTATTGTAGCTGCCTCTGTTAACTTGGTGAGAAGGGAATTTCATACCTAACTACCTTCTAAATATTCATAGTTACACTGGGAGGTGAAATTAAAGCCTTGGATCGGTCCGTGGAACGATCCACCGGCGCCCCCGCGAACCCTGGCTGGATCGGTCTGCTGACCGATCCAGCTGCTCACTGATCGGTCGGCAGACCGATCAGTGACTGCCGATTTCGTCCCGAGATCGGTCGGTGACCGATCGAGGATCCTGATACTGTAACGGATCGGTCGGCAGACCGATCCAACTCTGATATGAAATCAGAGTTTCTGATTTCAGGACTTTCCGGCACTGGAACGTGCCACAACTCACAGATACCAGTTCTAGATACATGAAAACACTCAAGAATGTGAATACTAACATTCTAACATCATATATTTAACATTCTAAGCATAATCAAAAGCATGATTCGTTAGCTTATGTTAAACATGGAAATACTAAAGTTCCTATGCTGAATTGAAATTTGCTAATGAGTTCTAAAGCATAAATAAAGTTTGTTAGAGCCCTGAGATCTTTCATTCCAGTTCCACACACACACCATTTCCGCATTGACCTCCAGCCTCCACTGCTAGTCTATTTTCCTTTTACCGGCATCTGCAGTATAAGAAAAATAGTATCTGTAAGCTTAAAGCTTAGTAAGAAACCATCTACCTCACTAAATCATGCATACGATGCAAATATGATTTTAAATCATGTTGTTTGAAAAACATACTGAACATGCAAGCATGGCATGGCATATCAAACAAGCATAAACTGGAACTGAAACATGGCATAACATATAAACTGAGCATGAAACTGAACTAGTCATGCATATGTCTAAATCTGTACATGAACTCAAATCATGTAAACTGGACCTGAACTGAACTGAAAGCTAAATTGGTGTTCTCATCACGGGTTTCAAATTTGAAAACTATACATATAATAGATGAAAATACTAAACATGCTGCTGGGGAACATGCTGCTGGGGCCCTGGCAACATCCAGCAGGTTACTAGGTTATCTGAACCTAGGGACGACTGTGGAGTCCAGCCCATGGATATCTGATCCAAGCACGATGCCAACTGAATAAAAGTAAAATACTGAATCTGTTTTATTTTACTTTGTTGTTCTAGGTTATCTGAACCTAGAGCTAGGTTATCTAAACCTAGAGGCTACGGTGGGAGCCCACCCAATGGATATCTGATCCATATAGCTGTAATAACTGTTAATAAACTGAGAAAATGTTTCTAATACATTTTACATATTGTTAGGACGCTCATTGGTGCATCCTTCTGAACTGAGCATTCTACCGAATGCTTGGTGTGCACTAAAAGCACACCCTAAACCTGAAACTGTCAAACTATTGAACTAACGCTAAAACTAACAAGCGAGAGCAATTATACTGCAGGTGAGGGGTTTCTTACCTCAATCGCAAGGTTTTCTTACGATTCTATTCGCTAAGTTTCCCGGAAAACTGATCCTCTCGACGAACCGCTTACGTCCTCGCGTTCCTCTCGCGGAGAAGAATCTTTTTCGTGTTGGAGTCGTCGCCGGAAAGTGCTCTTAGGGCCCTAGGGAGGGAACCCTAGGTGTTCCCTTGTGGTTGGCGCCGAGAGAAGGAGAAAGAAGAGGAAGTGGCGTGAGGGCTTCGGTGAAGAGAGAATTGCCGAACCAACTTCTAAAATAAACCAAATCCTCTTTAAGTTTTTAATTTATATTAAGTGGTTTAATGAACCCAACTCTAATATAAATATATTTGGTTCTCCTTCCTTTCAGCACGGCCCTGCTGGGTTCACTGGTTACTATCATTATCCCTTAAACCAAAGGTCTCGGGTTCGATTCCCGCTTAGGCCGTTTTCGTTTATATTTATTTTTGCTACTTCCGCTACTCGGAAAATTCCGGAAAAATATCTAATAATTCCAGAAAAATCATACTATATTTCTAAAATAGTTTGGAGAATTTTCGGGCGTTACACATAAGGCGAGTAAACACATAGAGCGCAAGTACCACCTGACACGAGACATCGTAAAGCGAGGAGAAGTTGTTGTTGCCAAGATTACATCAGCAGATAACCTAATAGATCCTTTCACTAAGGCCCTTTCGGTGAAATCTTTTGATCGACATGTTGAAGGAATGGGAATCAGATGTATGGCAGTGTTTATGACAACATAGTCTTTTAGTATAAGTGGGAGATTGTTAGAGTGTATACTAAAAGCCTAATTTTTTGTAAACATTTATTTTGAAATAAAGAATCACACTAGTCAAATATCTGTAGGACCGTTGGGCCGGATAGGAGGGGGTTGTTGGATATCCTGCTAATACAAAAAAGAAAGCAAACCCTCCTCGAAGTCTTTAGGCTAACACTTGCATAATTAAGTTAAGCAGATAAATTAAAAGCATAAAGAAAAGCGAGGCACAAAAGATTTACTTGGTTACAACCGATGTGGTTGTTAATCCAAGGAAGATTAAGCTCAATAAAACTCCTTCGGGCGGAGAAGCCTCATACAGCGTTGAAGTGCAGAAAATAGAAGCTTAGACTAAAAGAGAGTGTGCAAGCACTGGATTTACAATCAGTGAGTTCTTTGTGTTTAAGCTTATGGACCAAGGCTATATTTATAGTCTTGGTCCGGGCGCCTGGAAGGGTTCCGGGCGCCCTGGGGGGGATAAATTTTATCCCCCAACGGTTGGATCGAGTCAAAACTCGATCTTGTTGAAAAGTCAATTCCGGGCGCCCGGAAGGGTTCCGGGCGCCCCGGTCGGTTCCGGGCGCCCGGAATGGTTCCGGGCACCCGGAGCCCTAAGGTCAACATAAGTTGACTTTTCGACTCCGGTTCAACTCGTCTCGCCGTCTTGGTCCGGGTCTGCTCGCTCCGCTAGCTTGGTGATCTCGGCCTGGAATAGGGCTCACCCAACCCATCTTCCGGTCTTCTCGAGCGTGCTTCCTCGGCTTCCCCTCGGAATTGCGTGTTCCTTCTCGCCCACTGTACTCATCCAGACTTCCCCTGGCCGCACCCGTGCCGACCTTCGCGCGTCTCTTGCTCCCGAGCAATCTTCCGCTTCGGCTTTCGCCTCGGAACCACCGCACTTCCTTCTCGTCCGCCTCCGGCGGACCAGCCCCTTTCTGACGCTGGCTTCCGCTCGAGTACCTGTGCTCCTAAGCTCCTGCACACTTAGACATAAGGTTAGAAACAACGCAGGACCTAACTTAACTTGTTGATCACACCAAAACAACCTTGGGGTTCCAACAATCTCCCCCTTTTTGGTGTGATCAACCCAAGTTAAGCTAGGGACAAAAATAGATATGAAATTAAACAGTTTATTGCAATAACATGCAACATGATAGATAAAATTAAATTTTAATAGAATTTAATAGAAAATTTCAATTTTCTCTACCTCCCCCTAGACTTATACTTTCTCTTCTCCCCCTTTGATCACAATAAAAATGGGGTTTCAAGAAAAATAATCTAAGGGTTAAAGACTTAGAAAAAAAATACCTCTAAACAAAAGAATTTCTAAGTCATTAAGATCCTTTTAGAGCAATTTCGAGAACTTTGAAAATTTTGCAATAATTTTCACCAAAAAAAAATCATTCTAAGAAAATTTAGCAAAATTAATAACGTAAAAAATTTTCTTTGCATTTATTTAATTGTTGTTCTAATGCTCTTTATCAACAGGATTTAAATGTCCATTTTAATTTATCAAAACTTCTTAAATCACACTGTTTCAAATTTAAAGCCACAAATATTAAACATGCAACAATTTGTATCATGTTAATTTCTATTATTTTTTGAATTTCAACTTCACAAAAATATTCAAATAGCATAAATTCTAACTTGATAAAATTCCTCAATAATATAAAAAAAATCTTTCGGTAATATGCAAAATTCGTTTGAAAGAATATTTTATAATTTGCCAGAATTTTTTAACAATAAGAATTTGCAGGAATCTATTAATAATAGGTTTCTTAATCCGAAAATATTTTTCGATGAATCAATTTCTAATTCATAAAACTTTTTCAATAAAGTAATTTGTACTTCCAAATTTTTAGGACCAGAAAAAGTTTTCGATAATATTTCTAAGTTGTATAATTCTTTCGAAAAACTTCTTTGTGATTCACAAAAGTTTTTTAGCAAAGTTTCCAACTTGCAAAATTCTTTTGTTAAGATATTTTGAAATTCGAAGAACTCTTTCGATAATATTTCAAATTTGCAGGATAAGTTTGACAATTGATTTTCTAATATAAAAAACTCTTTCGATGATTCACAAAAATTTTCAGGCAATTATTCGATTGAATCATTCAATTGATCAGAGGTTCGAGTCCATACCTGACTTACCTTGTCAGTAATTGATTCTCCCCCTATCGAGTTGCTTTCTTCCGAAGATTCTCCCCCGTCATCGATCTCGGGATGTACTTCGGCTTTTGTAGTACTTATCTTGATTTCGGACTCTTCTGTCGGTGGCTCGGTGTCTATTGAGGTGTCAGCTTCTGAAGGTTCTTCGTAGAGCTGCAAGAACTTTTCCCAAAGTTCTTTTGCGCTTTCATAATCTGCGACCTTTTTGAAATCTTCCTTTGGTATTACATTCAGAAGATAATATTTTGCTCGCCCATTTGCCATAGACTCCTCACATTGCTTTTCGTTCCAGAGGCGTAGATCGAGTCCTTCTCCGTTCGTGTTCTTTGGTTCTTCATAACCAAATTTCATTATTAAAGAAATATCAGAATTTGAGTTAAGGTATACCTCCATGTTTTGTTTCCAGATGGAAAACTCCCCCTCGAATGCAGGTGGGTAGTCGCTAGCTCCGGCCATCGTTTTGCTTCCCAGTTAGGCCTTCCTGTAGGACCGTTGGGCCGGCTAGGAGGGGGTTGTTGGATATCCTGCTAACACAAAAAAGAAAGCAAACCCTCCTCGAACTCTTTAGGCTAACACTTGCATAATTAAGTTAAGCAGATAAATTAAAAGCATAAAGAAAAGCGAGGCACAAAAGATTTACTTGGTTACAACCGATGTGGTTGTTAATCCAAGGAAGATTAAGCTCAATAAAACTCCTTCGGACGGAGAAGCCGAAAACAGAAGCTTAGACTAAAGAGAGTGTGCAAGCACTGATTTACAATCGTGAGTTCTTTGTGAAGCTTCCGGACCAAGGCTATATTTATAGTCTTGGTCCGGTCGGGGGGATAAATTTTATCCCCAACGGTTGGATCGAGTCAAAACTCGATCCTGTTGAAAAGTCGATTCCGGGCGCCCGGTTGGGCCCGGAGCCCGGAGCCCTAAGGTCAACATAAGTTGACTTTTCGACTCCGGTTCAACTCGGTTCGGCTCGTCTTAGTCCGGGTCTTTCGCTCCGGCTCCGCTAGCTTGGGTGATCTCGGCCTTCAATATGGCTCACCCGAACCCATCTTCCGGTCTTCTCGGCGTGCTTCCTCCGTCCTCGCGTGTTCCTTCTCGCCCACGTGGTACTCATCCGCAGATCCCGCACCGGCCGACCTTCGCTAGTCTCTTGCTCCCCGAGCAATCTTCCGCTTGGAACCACCGCGCGCACTTCCTTCTTGTCCACCGGTGTACTCTTCCGCAGCACCTCATCCCTCGGACGCATAGCGTGCCGTCCTTCTCGCTAGCTGCGTCTTCCGCTCGAGTACCTGTGCTCCTAAGCTCCTGCACACTTAGACACAAGGTTAGAAACAACGCAGGACCTAACTTAACTTGTTGATCACACCAAAACAACCTTGGGGTTCCAACAATATCTACATTTATATGTTAAGTGTAGTTGTTCAATTAATTTATATTGTAAATAATATGGTGTGTGGTGTCACACACAGAAGATCATGTTATCAATTCCTTATAAATTATAAATAGTTGCTCACGACTAAGATACATAAGAACAAACCATTGGAATAGTCGTAATTTAATTTGGTATTAGTTTATCTTGACTATAAAATTACCCTAGTACACTCTGAGTGTATTGAGCAGGACCATTTAAGGTAAGTTCTTTTTATACTGACTACATAAAAGAACAAGACCTTTGTTATTATGGAAGTGTGTGCTCTTAATCATGATATAATAATAAACATATATATTCAATATTTATTTCTTTAATTTATCAAAGGGTGTGATTTAGTTCGATAAATCAATAAGCCCGATAAGTTAGAAAATTGTATTATTTATATGGTGTGTTGTTGATTATAGAATGAAACTGTGTCCTAGTAATCTAGATTAATGATGTCCCCTTGAGGAGCTCATAAGAATTGTCAAGTAAACCCTGCAGGTGGACTTAGTACGACATAATAATAAAGATGAGTGGTACTACTCTTGGAGCTATATATTAATTAAGGCTCTGTTTACTTGGGAGAGTGGAAAGTAAAATTAAGGAAAAGTTTCCACGGTGGAAAAGTTTCCGCCGTTTACTTCATTAAAATTTTTTGAAGGAAAAGTAACGCAATCCATCAGCGGATAATTTTGGAGCCAAAATCGATCACTTCAAAATCGGACGGAAAGCAGCGGATGGAAAAAAAATGACGCATGTACCCCTTTTGCATTCACAAAATTACACCATATACCAAAAAAAAATGACGCATGTAACCTTTTTAACTCACAAAATTACACTATGTACCAAAAAAATGACGCATGCACCCTTTTTTATTTACAAAATTACATCATAAGTATTCACCTTCCTCTATCAAGGTAAACAAGTGTGCAAAGGAAAAGATTTCTTCACCCTTTCTTTTCTCTTCCTCCAAAGATAACTTTCTATCGTTGATTCCTTTCCTTTCGTCATCCACACTCTAGAGTAAACATAGCATAAGTGAGTTGTCAGTAACTCATTTAATTACTGGACATTCTATATCTTAAACACAGGGAGACTAACACACTCATGATAAGAAGGAGCCCATATATTAATATGAGATTGGTGCGGTAGTTCAATAATAACTCTTTAGTGGAATGAGATATTATTGATGAACTCGAGTTGGGCGTTCGGGACGAACACGGGAAGCTCAAGTTCATCGGGAGACCAAAACAAATTCCTCCTCTTGGTCCCTGTCGTAGCCTCTTATTTATAAAGTCTTATACCCACCTATACCCATCTTCTTACCCATCCTTAGGTGGCCAGCCAAGCCAAGCTTGGAGCCCAAACAAGGGTTGGCCAAGATAAATCTTGGATGGGTTGAGGTGTGGCCGACCCTAGCTTGGAGCCCAAGCTTAGGTGGCCGACCATATTAAAAATAAAAGGAGTTTATTTTAAAATATTTCATTCTGTGGAAGTCATGGTTTTAAAAGAGAGTTTAAAATTTAAATCTTTCCTTTTATAACTTTCTACAAAAGATTAAGAGAAAGGTTTGATATCTTTTCTTATTTGTAGTTAAAAGGAAGATTTTAATTTTTGATAAAACTTTCCTTTTTTGTAACCATCCTCATGTTTTTAAAAGAAAGTTTTAAAATTAAAATTTACCTTTTATAGTTTCTACAAAGAATTAAGAGAAAGGTTTGATATCTTTCCTTATTTTTAGATTAAAGGGAAGATTTTAATTTTGGAGAAAAACTTTGCTTATTGAAATCATCCACATGTTTTAATAGAAAGATTTTAATTTATAAAAGTTTCCTTTTATAACCAACCATGAAGGGAATTTTTAAAAGTGAAAATTTTATTTTAAAAATTTTCGAAAACAAATTAGGAAGTTTTAATTTTGTGTTTAAACTTTCCTTGCTTGGAGGATTTGAGGTGGTCGGCCATTAATAAGAGAAAAGGAAATTTTTTATCAATTAAATTTTCCTTTCATTGGCAAGGAAATTAAGGAAGTTTTAATTAAAGCTTTCCTTATTTGCCAAGACCAAGGAATATAAAAGAGAGGGTAGAGGTGCCTCACCTCACAACAATACATCATCAAGTATTCCTCTCTTCTCTTCCTTGTGGTGGCCGACCCTCATCTTCTTCCTCTCCTCCTTTTCTTCTTCTTTGGTGGCTAGTGGTATCAACTCTGAAGGAGCTTGTTGGTGGCCGAACTTTGCTTGGAGAAGAAGTAGAGAAAGGAGGCTTTGTTTCTTAGCATCCCTTGGAGCTTGGTTGGTGGCCGAAAGTTCTTCATCTCTTGAAGATAGGTGGTGGCCAAAACATGCTTGGAGAAGAAGGAAGCTTGGGTGGATTCTTGTCTCAGTAGATCGTCGCCCACACGACGTCCGAGATAAGAAGAGGAATACGATAGAAGATCATGAGGTCTATAAGCTACAAAAGGTATAACTAGTTATTAATTTCCGCATCATAACTAGTTCATCTTTTTGTTTAGATCTTGAAATACCAAACACAAGAGGCTAACGTTTCTAGGTTTCAGATTTATGATTCAAATTTGTGTTTCTTTTGTTTTTTCGAACTTGTGATTCGATTGTTCTTATTGGTTAAACCTAGGGTTACTATAAGGAGATTAAATATTGAATTTCATTGAAAGGCTTTGTCTAAGAAGTGGTGGATGCTCCCATAACCAAGAAGGCCTAGTGTCTCGCCATGTTTATCCTGGAAACCGATCTCTGAAATAAATATTTAATCAAATTTGTAACATAGATGGATTTAGATTAATAATGTTAAGCATCGTTTGCAATCCAAGTCTAAACCTCTAAGAACAGATAAATTGAATTTGGAATCAATAATGTTAAGTTCTGTTTGCGATTCCAAATTTAATTTCTAAAGAACACAATAGGTTATTAGAAATGGTTCAGGACTTGTACAAATTTTTTATACAAGGGAACCAGTACGATATTCCGAGTAGCAACCAACATGAATACGAAACACAAGAGGCTAACATTTCTAGGTTTCGGATTTATATTTCGAATTTGTGTTTCTTTTGTTTTTTCGAACTTGTGATTCGATTGTTCTTTTTGGTTAAACCTAGGGTTACTATAAGGAGATTAAATATTGAATTTCATTGAAAGGCTTTGTCTAGGAAATGGTGGATGCTCCCATGACCAAGAAGGCCTAGTGTCTCGCCATGTTTAACCTGGAAGCCGATCTCTGAAATAAATATTTAATCAAATTTGTAACATAGGTGGATTTGGATTAAGAATGTTAAGCATCGTTTGCGATGCAAGTCTAAACCTCTAAGAACAGATAAATTGAATTTGGAATCAATAATGTTAAGTTTTGTTTGTGATTCAAAATTTAATTTCTAAAGAACACAATAGGTTGTTAGGAAAGGTTCAGGACTTGTACAAAATTTTTGTATAGGGGAACCGGTACGATATTCCGAATAGCAACCAACACCCTTGACAATGGAGAGGGAGTGCCAGCTGGAGAAACGAAGGTTACGTTTGGCTGAGATGGAAATGTCGGTTGTTGCTCGCGTGAGGGGAGGTGATAGTGAGCACTAAGGAGCTATGGGCTTGGCGTCGGCATCGGCGTCGATGTGGAGAGGTGAAGCGAGGAGTCTCTTGTAGGGTTGTTGATAAGGCAACGCCAGACAGAGAGGTGCCGTGAGCCCAACCTTGTGATAGTGGTGTGCGTGAGAGGGGGTGACATGCGTGGTGGTGGCCTAGCCTATAGTAAGGGTTGTGAGGTTGTGGCGATCGAAGGCAGCAGCAGCGGTGGCTAGAGGTGATGTGGCAGTTGGTGTGAGGGGAGGAGGTGCGTATGAGAGGTGGCGGCAGAAAAGAACCCTCCCTTCCCTGTCGTCGTCCAACCCTAAAGGAAAATAAATCGCTAAAATGACTAAAATACACTTCTCTCACTCTCCCTAATCCCTATGGGGCCCACCAGATACATCCAGATCATAATGCCAAATTTAATACTCTTCGGAAGCTGAGTATATGGGTGGTCGATGAGGTGGCAGGAATGTTGACGGAGGAAAGATTTCTTGAGTATCGAAGTGCCTGCATTAGAGACCCCCTCCCTGATCAACTCTAGGGTCGTTTGGATTTATGTTGGCAATCATGCCCATGATAAATGGGAAATTGAGTGCCAAAGGTTCAACTGGGTATAGGGCCAGTTGGGTTTATGTTGGGAGTAAAGCCCATAAAAACTAGGGAGCTAAACTCCGAAGATCCGACCAGCTATAGAGCCATTTGAGTTTATGTTAAAAGCCATGCCCATGAGAAGTGAAGAACTGAGCCTCGAAAATCCGACCGGCTCTAGGGCTAGTTGGGCTTTTGTTGGGAGCTATGCCCATGGGAAGTGAATCCCATAGATACGACAGGCTCTAGGGCTATTCAGGCTTATATTGGGAGCCATACTCATGAGAAATGGAGAACTGAGTCTCGGAGGTTCGATTAGATCTAGGATAAGTCAGATTTATATTGGGAGTCATGTTTATGAGAAGTATAGAATTGAGTCCTTAAGATCCGACCGACTTTAGGATCGATTGAGTTTATGTTGGGAGTCATGAGCATGAGAATTGGGAACTAACCCCCGGAGATCGAACTGGATCTAAGGTTAGTCGGGCTTATATTGGGAGCCATATCTAGGAGAAGTGGGGAACTGAGACCTGGAGGTCCGATTGACTATAGTACCAGTCAAGTTTATGTTGGGAGTCATACACATGAGAAGTGGGGAATTGAGCCTTGTAGGTCCGACCGACTATAGTGCCAATCAGATTTATGTTGGTAGATAATCTCATGAGAAGTGGGGAACTGAGCCTCGGAGATCCAACTGGCTATATTGCCAGTCGAGTTTATGTTGGGAGTCATACCCATGAGCAGTGGGGAGTCAAGCCCCATTTAAGTTTGATTGGTGTAGGTCGATCGATTTTATGTTGGGAGATATGTTTATGAAAATTGGGGAGTTGAACCCCGTATGTAAGATATGATAATAAATAACAACAAAATAATAAATGTTACTTGAGAAATAATTTTATTAAATTTTATAAAACTTTTTAGAAATTTTACGAGATTTAAATGGAGGTTGTATGACACGTTTAAGGAAATAAATAGATTTGGTGCAGAGGAGGCCTGATTGGAATAACCATCAAGTGGAAGTTGATTGAGGAGTTAACTTAGGTTATGTTGATTAAACCTAAGTATATGTAGAATTCGCTAGAGTAACCTAAACTAAATGTCATTCTTTTCCTCTTCTTCCTCTGACTTCCTCCTTTATTTGCGTCTCAGCCATCTCGATAACACCAGTGTTGTGCGATCACTGTCAGCTGAGCCTTCCTTCCCCTATGTTGATCACCTGAGCTCGTCCTACCATTCTCCTTCCCCCAAATTGTCACTCTATGGAAGCAGATCTTTGACCAAGAGGGGAGATTCGAGCCCTAGCCTTGATCTTCCATCGTCATATCTCTGCGCATCGCATCTCTGACCTTTGGACCACACCACTCCAGTCGATCTTTGCTTTGGTTAGTGCCTTCACTCCCGATCCTTCCCTTACAAAGGGTCTGGGTTCCAGCGAGGAGTTTGGCTGCGGGTGGCTATCTGCAGCCACCAGATCCTCTGCTCTAGCTATTCCCCTATCTCTAGGGTTTGTACTTGACTTCTTTCTTTGGTCTGACACAAAGCTTCAAGCCTGAATCTCCCAAACAGTGCAATCCCTATCGAACATCACTATTTCGATCAGAAATCAGAGATCGACTGGGAGGGTAAGTTGTTTGTTAAAGGTTGTGGATTAAGAATTAGGGGTTTATTCTCAGTTTTGGATGTATTGATTGTTGATTGGGGTGTTTAATTTGAAGGGACAACGATTTCACCCAGCTCCAGCCATAGTTTTCCAGCAGCAATTGTTCCGACGACAAGTCAACAGTAGAGTGCACTGGAACTTGGTGAGTTTTGAATTTATTATGCTTGAACTAAATCAAAATTGGATGGTGAAATGGTTAGAAATGTTTAATCTACTTGGTTATAGTTTTAACTAGTAGTTATGAGTAGTTTGGTTGGAGATTGATTGATCGGAAGGATGATTATGTAAGTTGAGGATTAGTTGATATGTAATTAAGTTATATATTTGGAGTGTGGTTGATTAGAGTTATTTAATCCATTGTAGTGGTGGAATGTTATGGATATTTAAATCAAACGTAGTTTTGAAATGTTTACGGTTAACAAAGGATCTAATGTAATATAATCATTGAGATGGATTAAATTTGGGATTTAGTTAGATCTAATTAGATCAATAAGAGGGAAATTAACCAAGGTTAACTAATGAGTTGCAGTTAGCTATTTATTTTGGTATGTGATTCAACTATTTGTAGCATATGCAATTAGATAAATTACACATGTGACGCAGGTCTTTGATTAACGACGAGCAGTTTGATGTGGAGGTTATTTTAGACACGAGTTATATAAAGACGAGTACTTCTTCCTTTATCTCTTTAGTTTATTAAACTTTTATTTTTATCCCACACTACTAATCCAAGACCAAAAGTCTTGGGGTCATCTCTGTTTATTTTTATTGTATGCAAGAGCAATGGCCCAAAACGGGGATGCAACACTGTTCGTCCTCTCCTCTTCAATGGCGACGACTTCCCATACTAGAAGAAGTGAATGGAGGTCTATCTGAACATCGATTTCGATCAGTGGTTCAGCGTAACCAGAGGCTACAAGGCTCCCATCGACAACTTCGGAAACCCAATAGACTCGAAACATTGGAATCCAAAAATGATGAAGAAAGCCCAGACCAATTTCAAAGCTCTCAACACACTACAATGTGGGCTAACGAAGGAAGAGCTGAACCGCATGGACCCACAAAAAATACGAAAGAACTGTGGGACAAGCTCATCGAATTGCACAAGGGAACCAACGACGCGAAGGTAATCAAAAGAGACCTCTATTTGAATAAATTATTTAATATAAAAATGCAAGAAGGAGAATCCGCGAGTCAACTTCACGCGAGGATAGAGGACATCCTCAATGGGCTCCATACCATCCGCCACCAAATGGAGAACCGTGGCTTGATAAGGTACGCCCTAAACGCATTTCCTCGAAATGCACTTTGGACATCCATCGTGGATGCTTACAAGATTTCGAAGAATCTTTCTAAATTAAAACTTTACGAATTATTTTGTGAATTTGAACTCTATGAGCAGACTAACTCAAAATAGGCTAAGAAAGGTATTACCCTTTTTGAAGGTTCCTCAAAGGAAAAGTTAAGAACCAAACCTGAACCTGAAGGTGAGCTTGACCAAGACTCAGAAGACGAAGAATACCTGGTGAACTTGGTAAGAAAAATGTTCACCAAGAGAAAGAAGAACTTCACCAGGAATGACCTGTAGAAGATCAACTCCACCACCGACCCTAACAACAAAAATGTGACCTGCTTCGGATGTAACAAAAAGGGTCACTACAAGAACGAGTGCCTAAAGCTGAAGAACGACAAATCTAAGACAACAAAAAAGAAAGCACTCAAGGCAACATGGGAAGAATCATCCTCAGATGAGTCAGATGTCGAGGATTAGAAGCACTGAAGCTACCTCGCGCTAATGGCTCGCGAATCAGAATCGGAGGATGAATCGGAAGACGGGTCCAAACCTGAATCGAGCCACAAGTCTTACTCATTTTCAAAGGTTCCGATAAGGTATACCTTAATCTTAACAAAATTTTTTAAAAGATTATTGCATGTTTAAATAAAAAATTAATCAAAAATAAAAATCAAAATAAAATGCTCCTTGAGGAAAATCAACACCTCAAGGAACAAATCGAAAATTATAATCCAAATCAAGTTGTAAAACTTGAAGAGAAAAACTCAACATTAAAAGTTAAAATTAATAAACTTAAAGGACTGTTAGAAAATTTTACAACTAGATCCAAAATCTTGGATCTAATCCTTAAAAATCAAAAGACTGTATACAACAAATCTGGGCTTGGATACAAGCTCAGTTCAACAAATAAATCATTTATATCACTAGTAACTCAAAATAAAACACAAACTCAAGCTTGTGTTCCAAAAGCGTGCCTAACCACGTAAATAGGAATTAACCAATACTATATACCTAAAAATCAAATATATTATGTAAAATCAAATAACTCAAATCTAAATCCAACTCCTAAATCTAAATCAACTAAACCAAAGTCAAACCATAGTAAGAACTACAGAACCAACTTAAACCTAAACTATCATCAAGTCTATTATAATTACAAAAGTAACCGATATAAACTCAAAATCAAAACTTAAGAAATCCAAATCAATAATTTAGGGGGAGGCTCCAAACTAGTTGGCACCTCAAAAAATAACCTACCAGGTAGGATAATTAGGATTAGAGTAAAAAGGGACAAAAATTCAACTTGACCTATGATACTAGTAAAGTTTTGGATGATAATAGGTTAGGGAAGCTCTGTCTATGCATGTCTAGGAAGATACAGGTTCGACCTGATGCATTTAACTTAGTGGAACTAACTAAAGTTACCCCTTATGGATCCTAACTAGTTAGACCAAGGTTTTGTATTAAGTTCAGTGGATGAGACTATTTAGAAAACTTCAAATGTATGGTTACTTTAATGGTGTCCAAGTGACTCACCATAACCCAGAAGTTTATCCAAAGAATGTCTGTTTGTTGAGCCCAAAACAAAACCTAAATCTAACACAGAGTTAAACCAAACCCTATAATTTAACTTAACTTATCTCATAAAAATTTTAGGATTCCCTTATTTAAAACATTGATCGAGTGAGATAATTAAGGATTTAAATTAAAATTAAAATTAAAATTAAATTAAATTAAATTAAAATCAAAATTAAAGTAAAATTTAAAACTAAATTAAATTTAAATTTAAAATTAAATTAAAATTAAAATTAAAATTAAAATTAAAATTAAGTCAAATTAAATTAAATTAAAATTAAATTATGATTATAATTAAAGTTAAAATTAAAATTATGATTAAAGCTAAAATTAAAATTAAATTAAAAATAAAAATTAAAGTTAAAATTAAATTAAAATTAAAATTAAATTATATTAAAATTAAAATTAAAGTTAAATTAAAATTAAATTAAATATAAATTAAATTAAAATTAAAATTAAATATTAAATTAAATTAAAATGAATTAAAATTAAAAATTAAAATGAAATGAAATTAAATCAAATTAAAATTAAAATTAAGTTAAAATTAAGTCAAAATTTAATTAAAATTAAATTTAAATTAAAATGGAAATGAAAGTGAAAATTAATATTAAATTAAAATTAAATTTTAATTAAATATTAAATTTAAATTTTAATTAAATTAAGCTTAAAATTAAAGTTAAAATTAAAGCTAAAATTAAATTTAAGTTAAAATTAAAATTAAAAATAAAAATAAAAATAAAATTAAAGTTAAAATTAAATTAAATTTAAATTTATGTTAAAATTTAATTTAAAGTAAAATTTAATTAAAGTTAAAAATTAAAATTAAATTGAAAATAAAATTAAAACTAATTAAATTAACCTAAAATTAAAAATTAAATTAATCTTAACTTAAAAATGAAATTAAACTTGAACCTGAAAAAACCTTAAATCTAAAAATTAAACTAAAATTAAACCTTAAAATTAAATTAAACTAAACTTAAACCTAAAAAGTAGATTAAACTTAACTTGAAATTAAAAAAAAAATAAATTAAAAACTTAAACTTCAAATCAAATTAACTTAAAATTTAACATAAACTTAAATTAAAAATAGATAAAAAAATAAAATAAAATAAAAATTAGAAATCAGGGGTGGGAGCCCCTGGTGTTCAACTTCGGGCGTCGAGAATGTGCTCCGGTCGCCCCGCGCCACCACCCTGCTCTAGGCGCCCGGACCCTGTCCGGGCGCTCGGATTGCCCTATAAAAGGGGCAGCAGGGGCACCCCCAAAGACTTGCACCTCCACCTTTCCCTTTTGCAAAGACTTTCACCGGGCTTTAATGCAAAAGGAATACAACTTTAAATTTTTCTTCCTCCGATTATTATGCCGCTAAGGAACAACTGAGGTCGTCAATTCTATTATTTTCATTAACGATGTCTCGGTAAATTTTCTCTCCTTTCCTAAGTTTTTAAATTGTTTTATTTTAATATTTTATGCTTAGTTTAGTTTTCTTTGATAAATTAGGAAACATTCTAAATTTGATGTTCGGCCTTCTGCTGCTAGTACTGACCCTAGGTTTTCTACTGATGAACTTAGGATTAGGTTTGCCACTACTATCTACATGCCTATATGGACTAGGTGTTTAGATAGATAGTTTTTTATACGTTCATGCATTCCTGTTGTAGAGGTCATTGACTACTACAGCTTGCAGCATCTGGTTTACTGTACCAGTTCAGTTAATGTAGGTTTTGAAGATGCTGGAATTCTGTTCTGTTTCAATTTCCCTGTAAAAAAAAAAATTGTACAAGAACAGAACTTTTCCTAGCAACCCGTATGTTCGATCAAATATGTGTTTGATCAATCAAGCAAGTTCTTGAATGATCAAAACACACCTTGATCGAAATACAAGATCGTTGCCCTCTTGTGTTGGTATTCAAGATCGATACAAAGAAAACTAAACTAATTACACAGTGGAATTAAAGAACTAGTTGTACCTTTCCTTTGTAGCTAAAGACCTCTTGATCTTCTGCCATATTCCTCTCATCTTCTTGGGCGTCGTGTGGGTGATGATTTACTAAGACAAAACGACCCTTCTTCTTTTCTTTGTTTCCAAACCGCCAGCCACAAAAGGAGGCTCTAGAATGGGTGTCTTCTCCTCTTCCTCGTCTCCTCAAAGCCGCAGGCCACAAGCAACAGACGGGAGAATACCGCCGGCCCTAGCTTGATTGGGAAGATTTGCCACCGGCCCTACAAATGGGTGAAGGTGGCGTCGGCCCTAAGCAAGGGAAGAGGACCGCCGACCCTTGTATGGAGGAGGAGGCGCCGACCCTTGTGGGGAAGGTGGCACCGACCCTAGGTGGAAGAGATGTGGCCGACCCTAGCAAGGAAGAGATGTGGTGGCGCCGAAAACAAAACAACGCCAACCACTCATGGATGGGTGGATGTGAGGCTTTATATAGAGGCTACAACAGGGACCTAGAGGAGAAATTGGCTTAGGCCTCCTGATGGCTTGGGCTTTGTGTGTTCGGCCCAAACACCCAACTCAATTTCATCAATAATAACTCATACCACTAAAGGGTTATTATCAAACTACCGCACCAATCCCATATTACAATATGAACTTCTTCTTATCATGAGTGCGTTAATCTCCCCGTGTTTAAGATATCGAATGTCCGTTAATTAAATGAGTTACTGACAACTCAATTAATTAACATCTAATTCCAAGAATAGTACCACTCAACTTTATTATCATGCCGAACTAAGTCCACCTGCAGGGTTTACATGATAATCCTTATGAGCTCCTCAAGGGGACATCATCAGCCTAAATAATTAGGACACAGATTCCTTCTATAATCAACAACACACCATATAAACAGTACTATTTCTCAACTTATCGAGCCTATTGATTTAATGAATAAATCTCACCCATTGATAAGTTAAAAAAATAAATACTAAGTATACGTACTTATTATTATATAGGAATTAAGAGGATACACATCCATAATAACAGAGGTTCTGTTGTTTTATGTAGTCAGTACAAATCGAACAACCTCAAACAGTCCTGCTCAATACACACATAGTGTACTAGTGTAATTTTATAGTCAAGATAGACTAATACCAAATTACACTACAACCGTTCCAATGGTTTGTCCCAATCCATCTTGGTTGTGAGCTACTATTTATAATTTATAAGGAACCGATTATTAGGATGTATACTAAAAGTCTAGCTTTTGGTATAAACATTTATCTAGAAATAAGAATCACATTCGTCAAATGTCTACATTTATGATAAATGTAGTTGTTCAATTAATTTATATTGTAGATAACATGGTGTGTGGTGTCACACACAGAGGATCATGTTATCAATACCTTATAAATTATAAACAGTAGCTCACGACCAAGATGGAAAGAAACAAACCATTGGAAGGTCGTAGTGTAATTAGATATTAGTTTATCTTAACTATATAATTATACTAGTACACTTAGAGTATATTGAGTAGGACCATTAGAGGTCATTTCTTTTATACTGACTTTATAAAGGAACAAAGACCTTAGTTATTATGGAAGTGTGTGCTCTTAATCCTAATATAATAACAAGCACATATATTTGATATTTATTTCTTTAATTTATCAATGGGTGAGATTTAGTTCGATAAATCAATAAGCCCGATAAGTTGGGAAATGATATCACTTATAGTGTGTGTTGTTGATTATAGAAGGAAACTGTGCCCTAGTAATCTAGGTTGAGAATGTCCCCAAGAGGAGCTCATAAGGATTGTTATGTTAAACCCTGCAAGTGGACTTAGTACGACATGACGATGAGGTTGAATGGTACTACTCTTGGACTAAGATATTAATTAAGTGAGTTGTTAGTAACTCATTTAATTAGTGGACATTCGACATCTTAAACACAGGGAGATTGACACACTCATAATAAGAAGGAGCCCAAAATGTAATTTGGGATTGGTGCGGTAGTTCAATAATAGTTCTTTAGTGGAATGAATTATTATTGATGAAATTAAGTTGTGTGTTCGGGGCGAACACGGGAAGCTTAATTTCATCGGGAGACCAAAACCAATTCCTCCTCTCGGTCCCTATCGTAGCCTCTTGTATATAGAGATTTATACCCACCACATACCCATCTTCTTACCCATCCAATGGGGCCGGCCAAGCTAGCTTGGAACCCAAGCTAGGGCCGGCCAAGACCAAGTGGATGAGCCAAGTTGGTGGCCGGCCAAAGCTTAGGTGACCGGCCACTAGAATATTAAAAAGGATTTTTATTAAAATTATTTCTTATGTGAATATCATGGTTTTAAAAGAGAGTTTAAAAAATTAAAAATTTCCTTTTATAGCTTTCTACAAAAGATTAAGAGAAGAGATTAATCTCTTTCCTTATTTGTAGATTAAAAGGATGATTTTAATTTTTGGTAAAAACTTTTCTTATTTGTAAATCATCCACATGTTTAAAAGAGAGTTTAAAATTTGAAATCTTTCCTTATTTGTTGATTAAAAGGTGGATTTTAAATTTTAAGAAAACTTTCCTTTTTAACCATGTTCATGATTTAAAAGAGAGTTTAAAAAATTAAATATTCTCTTTTATAAGTTTCTACAAAAGATTAAGAAAAGATTTGATATCTTTCCTTATTTTTAGATTAAAAGAGATTTTAATTTTTAGAGATAACTTTCTTTTTATCCACATGTTTAAAAGAAAGATTTTAATTTCCTTTTTATAATCCACCATGAAGGAAAAAATTATTGGAGAAATTTTTATAAATTTCTGGAAGCAAATAAGAAAATTTTAATTTGTGTTTAAAATTTTTATTTGCTTGGAGATTTGAATGTGGCCGGCCATGATATGTGAGAAAAGGAATTTGATTTTAATTAATTAAATTTTCTTTTTCATGGCAAAGGAATTAAGGAAATTTTTATTAAAATTTCCTTTTTTGCCAAGACCAAGGATTATAAAAGAGGGGGTAGAGGTGCCTTCATAGCTAACATCTCTATTTTATTTTTCCTCTCTTTTCTCCTTGGGTGTGGCCGACCCCTTCTTTTTCCTCTCCTCTCCTTTGTGTGGCCGAAACCTTCTCTTGGTGGAGATAGCTTTGGTGGCCGGATCTAAGAAGGAGAAGAAGGAGAGAAAAGAAGTCTCTTTTCTAGCATCCCTTGGAGCATTGGTGGTGGTTGAATCTCTTCATCCTTGGAGGTGCTCTTGTTGTGGCCGAACCTTGCAAGGAGGAGAAGAATGTGCTTTGGTGGTTTCTCATCTCGGAAAATCGTTGCCCACACAACATCCAAGGTTAGAAGAGGAATACGGTAGAAGACCTAGAGGTTTTTGCTTGCAAAAGAAAAGGTATACTAGTATTTAATTTTCGCATCATACTAGTTTTATTTCTTTGAAAAAATACCAAATACAAGAGGCATGTGATTCTAGTTTTTCGAATTAGTTTTCGATGTTGTGTTCTTTTATTTTTCTTTTCCTTGTGATTTGATTGTTCTTTTTGGTTGACCTAAAGTTATTTAAGGAAATTAAATATTAGTTTTCCTTAAAAGGCTTTGTCTAGGCGGTGATGGTTGTTCCCATATCCAAGAAGGCCATGTGTCTCGCCATGCAGTCCTGGAAGCCAATTTTGGAAATTAATATTTAATGGAATTAATAACCTAGGTGATTTGGATCGAACGTGTTAAGTTCCGCAGGAGATCCAAGTCTAAACCTAAAAGAACAAATAAATTAAACTTAGGATCAAACGTGTTAAGTTCCACAGGCGATCCGAGTTTAATTTAAAAGAACACATGTAGCTAGGAAAAGGTTCAGACCTTTGTACAAAATTTTTATACAGTGGAACCATTAGGTTTTCCGAGTAGCAACCAACAATTGGTATCAGAGCTAGGGTTTTGCCTCTGTGTATTTGGTATTAGTTTAATTATGCACATGTCATACATAATTTAGGCAGGATAATAGTAGGATGTGCTAACTTTGTGGATGCAGGATCCAACTATTATGACTTATAGATATTGTGTGTGTGTTTGGACCCTTGAACATGTCAAGGGCATTTTATTGTGTGTGCATGATTGTATTATAGAATACAGCAGGAGCTATATTTAGTTTTATTAGGATTTTATTTTTTGATCTAGATACATGTACATTTCTTCGAGGAATATAGGATCGAAAAATGTAAAATTCTATTTATGTCGCGGATCAAATCTTGCAAGGCGTGGAACCTTTTGAGGATCAGAGGCGCAGCGGAACAAGGAGCAAGATGGATGCGACAACTAGACCCGGTGGCGGTGGCCATAGGGTTGGCGACACACGGAGAACAACAATAGATAAAAGTCATAATAGTTGAAAATTAGTTTTTCTATTTATTGCTTTTTATGCTGTGCTGTGTGTACTTGTTAGTATGCATGTTAAGTAGGCTAGCATAGTCAAAATTCCTCACTTTAAATAACTAAGTGGGAGAGGGATTTATTTTTTTAATAAATTCCACGGTCTCCATTACTGGTTTATAAGTGATGCAACAAGCTTGCGCGTAGGCTCTGAGTGCCTTCCTCCATATCGGATGAGCTTGTTTGCAGATCACTAGATTAAACTTTCATTTTGGATGACTATAGGAAGTTAATTAAGAGCGTATGATCTTCCCCATCGGAAAGGGCACAATCTTATTAATGGACTTAGTGTCAAGTAATGGTATACACTTAGGCACGTCTAATAGTATCCTCCCCATCGGAGTCACTGCTATTATTTGTGTGACCGAAGAAAACCAACTATTAATTTGTCAAATAAATAGGTTGACAAGATAATAAAATTAAAAACTCCTCTTACAAATGTTTGATTTTGTATACGTCTACACTATCGTGGCATACAAAATTCAAAGTATTTGAGGTAATTTTATTTTGTTATAAAGATTTATTGACAAGATAATTAATGGGTAAACCCCTCCTCTTACAAATGTTTAATTTTGTATATATCCACACTATCGTGGCATGCAAAATTCACGGTGTTTGAGGTGTTGGTGAATTTAAATAATATTGTTTGAGGAATCAATGTTATTTTAAATTCAAAAGTTTTGACCAAATATTTGATCAAAGACAGATCAACTATTAATTTTATTCGTCATAAAGTAAAGTTGACGAGATAATAAAATTAATGAATAAAATTAATGAATAAAATCTCCTCTTTGATTTTGTATACATCCACACTATCGTGGCATACAAAATTCATGAGGATTTTAAGAAATTGATCTTGACCAAATATTTTTGTGATTCTTAGGATTTAAAATGTTTGTCAATTCCCTAGTTGTTATACTATAGAAAAGACTTAGTAGTCCCAATTGTAATGATTGGAAATAGGACTTGGACATTAAGGTAGACTGTCTTCTTAGAACTAAGAACAATATAGGTATATTTAATTCATTAGTTGAAACATGTTTAGTGGTGTTATCTACTAGAACCTGGAGTGTAGATACATATGCCATTAATCATGTTCGCAATTCATTGCAGGGTTCCAAGAAACCCGACAACTAAATGAAAATAAAAACACCGTCCACATGGGCACTGCTATAAAAGTGGCAGCTATTGCAGTGGGAGATAAGAATAAAATATGGATTTTAAGTAATTGTCTTTACGTACCAAGTTTAGAAAGAACTAGTTTTTAGTTTCTAAACTATTCAAAGAACTTGATATTCTGCCTCTTTTAAAGTTGTTAACAAAAAGAGGGAGGTTATCTGTTCTGGTACGTTGGTTGGCAATTTATAAATCCAATAAACTCCCACGATGCAACAAATGAAAATTAGTAACACATCTTCTAACTATAAGAGAAAGCAACCTTCGGAAATGAACCAATTATATCTTTGGCATCTAAGGCTAGGTTATATTAACTTGAGTAGGATTCATTGGTAGCTGATGAACTTTTGGGTTCATTAGTAGTGGAAATATTTCCAACCTGCGAGTCTTACTTGGAAGGAAAAATAACCAAGAAGCTTTTAAGTCTAAGGGGTATGGAGCCAAAGATATGTTGAAATTGGTTCATTCTGATTTGTGTGATCCTATGCCTATCCAGACAAGAGGAAGTATCGAATATTTCGTCTATTTTATAGACAACTATTCAAGATACAAATACATTTACTTAATGTGCCGTAAGACTAAGTGCTTTGATTAGTTCAAAGAGTACAAGGCTGATGCGGAGAAATGTTAAAGTAAAAGTATCAAGTCACTATGGTAAGATCATAGTGGCAAGTACCTCTTCGGACAATTTAGGAGTTACTTATCAAAAGTAGGGATTCATTCCCAACTAACTGCACCTGGTACACCCCAACAGAATGGTGTAGTAGAAAGAAGGTATATGACTCTTATGGAAATAATTAGATTGATGATGAGTTATTCAGAAAATTACCAAGTTCGTTTTAAGGATATACTCTGAAAAAGAAAGTGAACATAGTACCTTCCAAAGTCAGAACTCTCTACTCATATAGAATTGCTGAATAGGCGTAAGCCTATTTTGAAGCATATTCGGATTCGGGTAGTCCAGCACATATGCTGAAGAGAGACAATGATAAGTTGGATAGGAATTCACTTGTTTGTGGGTTATCCTAGAGAAACGAAAGTAGGTTTATAGTCTTAAAAATCAGAAGGTCATTGTTAGCATCAATGACTGATTTTTAGAAGAGGACTATATAATGAACCACAAGCCCATAAGTAAATTTGTTCTTAATAAAGGACACGTCTAATCTAGTACCAACTGTACAAGATGAGATACCACAAGGAAACTGCAACATGTATCACAACAACAGACAATGTCTTGTCGTAGTGGGAGGGTTGTGAGGAAACCTGAGAGATTCATGTTTTTTGGAGAGTTTTTAGACTTGATCCAAAGTAAACATGAACCTGATCCCCAGACATATGACGAAGCACTCCAAGATAAAGATGCAACATCTTGGCAAAAAGCAATGAAGAATTAGAATATATGTATTCTAATAAAGTCTGGAAGCTTGAAAAATCACCAAATGATGTAAAAGCCATAGAAAAGGAAGGACAGACAGGAAGGTGTATACTTTCAAAGCAAGGCTTGTTGAAAAAGGGAAACCTTTTACCGGTAGCCATGCTTAAAGTCTATCTGGATTCTTTTATCTATTGTTGCTCATATGGATTATGAGATTTGGCAAGTGGATATCAAGACAGTTTTCCTTAACGGAAGTCTTGAAGAAAACTTCAATATAAAGCAACCAGAAAGGTTCATTACAAAGAGCAAAGAGCATCTTGTGTGAAAGCTTAATCAGTCTATGGACTGAAGTAAAGCTTCAAGATCTTGGTACATCCGGTTTAATAAAGTAATCCAGACCTATGGGTTTATTTAATAACCAAATGAGTTTTGTAAAGTGTGATGAAAACGTGGTGATATTTCTTGTACTATACGCAGATGACATTTTTGGTAGTTGGAAACAATATCAAAGTGTTGTCAGAAGTAAGAGTATGGTTGTCCAAACAATTCGATATGAAGAACTTAGGAAAATGTGCACACATTCTTGGGATCAAAGACATCAGGGATCGCAAGAAAAGAATGTTGTGCTTATCCCGAGCTTCATACAATCCTTACTCGTTTAGCATGCAGAACTCTAAGAAAGGTTTCTTACCTTTTAGGCATGGAGTATCTTTATCTAAAGAGATGTCTCCGAAGACATCAAAGGAGATAAAGGACATGAAGGCAGTTCCTTATACTTCGATTGTGGGAATCCTAATGTATGCAATGCTGTGTACGAGATCATAAATCTGTTTTGCCAAGGGCATAGTTAGCAGATATCAAAGTAACCCTAGACAAGGACATTGGACTGCAGTAAAGCATATATTGAAGTACCTTAGAGGCACTAAAGATTATATGCTAGCTTACAAGGTAATTAATTTGGTCCCTGTGGGTTGCACGAATTTTGACTTCCAATCGGATAGGGACAATAGTAAGTCAACCTCGGAGTTTTATGTTTACTTTAGGAGGGAAAGTCATAACTATGGAAGAGTGATAAGCATAGGTGTTTTACTGGACTCCACCATAGAAGCTGAGTATATGGCAAGCCTCTGAGGTAGTCATAAAAATTGAATGACTTAATAACCTCAAGATAGACTTAGATATGATTTCTGGTTTATCCAAAGATTATTACAATTTATTGTAATAATAGTGGTGCAGTAGCAAACAAGAAGAAACCATGAGTCTATAAGGCAAGTAAACACAATAGAGCACAAGTACCACCCAATACGAGAAATCGTATAAACGAGGAGAAGTTGTTGCTACCTAGATTGCATCAGATGATGACCTATAGATCTTTTCACTAAGGCCCTTAAGGCAAGAGCTTTTGATGGGCATGTTAAAGGGTTGGGAATCATATGTATGGCAACAGATATAGCAGCTTAGTCTTTTAGTATAAGTGGGAGATTGTTAGGATGTATACTAAAAGCCTAGCTTTTGGTATAAACATTTATCTAGAAATAAGAATCACATTCGTCAAATGTCTACATTTATGATAAATGTAGTTATTTAATTAATTTATATTGTAGATAACATGGTGTGTGGTGTCACACACAGAGGATCATGTTATCAGTACCTTATAAATTATAAACAGTAGCTCACGACCAAGATGGAAAGGAACAAACCATTGGAAGGTCGTAGTTGTTAAACCCCGTGGTAGTTTTGATGTGATCAACCAAGTTGGTTAGGTCCTGCGTTTTGTCTGATCCCTGTGTCTGAGTATGCAGGAACTTAGGAGCACAGGAAGTCGAGCGGAAGACGCAGCTGGCAAGAAGGACGACACTGGAAGTGAGCCGACGGGCTCGGTGCGTCCGAAGGATGGGAGAGCTGCGGAAGAGTACACCCGGTGGGCGAGAAGAACGTGCGCGGCGTTCGAGGGACGTAAAGCCGGGGAGGAAGCCTACTAGAGGAGAAGGTCGGGAATTGAGTTCGGGTGAGCCCTATTCCGGTAGGCCGCAATCACCCAAGGAGCCGAACCAGAACAAGTCAACTGGAAGTTGACTTGTCAATGGTTCGGTCGACCGAACCCTTCTGTATCCGAAGCCAGCTGTTGGTGACACATCAGAAGCCACGTCAAGCAGCCAACCGTTGGGGAACTGATCGGTCGACCGAACCTTCTGATCGATCGACCGAACCGAAGTCTATCCAGAGACCAAGTCGAGCAATCTGATCGGGCCAACTCAGCAAAAGACCGTTGGCAGATCGGTCGACCGAACGAAAGGATCGATCGACCGAACCCAAGCTCGATCCACAAAGACTGCACCTGGACGTGAAGCTGGGCAGGTACAGCAGGTTCGGTCGACCGATCCCTCTCGAGTCAAACTTGATCCCGAAGGATCAGGTGAACTGATAAGCTCGAGAACCCCTATATAAATAGGGTCTCGGGTAGATCTGAAATACAACGAATACGAACGACTTTGAAATACAACTCCTATACTCTCATTTCCTAAGCAACAGTTCTGTGCTCTTCAAGTGTAAAAGGCTACTCCGCCTTCAGAGAAGGAGACTTCTTTTAGTGCACTCTCTTACTGCCTTGGATTAACAACTTTCTTGGTTGTAACCAAGTAAATAGCTGAGTCTTCTGTTTCTGTTTATTTTAGTTCTGTTGAATTTCATAACTGTTGCTTTATTATTTAAGTTGAAACCTTGAGGAGGGTTTAGTTTTTATTCGCAGGCAATTCACCCCCTCTTGCCGGTCTCCGCTGCACCAACAAGTGGTATCAGAGCCCAACAGCCTCAGAGGGACTAACCGCCATCTGAAGCACAAAGATCAGAACAATGGCCGGCGCGAACATTCATCCCCCGAAGTTCGACGGAGATTTCGCTACATGGAAGCGAAAAATGGAGGTATTCTTTAAAACAGATTTTAATATTTTAATTACTATGAAATATGGTTTTGCAGCTCCTAAAGACAAAGAAGAAAACACGTGGAGCAAGAAGGAGCAAGCCGACTTCGTTGCCAACAGAAAAGAGGAATTCCACCTCCTCAGTGTTCTGCCACCTTAGGAGGTAAGCCGGATCGGAAGTTACGACTCCGCGAAAGATCTATGGGAGAAATTCCTGGAGCTTCACGAGGGTACATCCGAAGCGAAACTAGCTAGGCGCGACATCCTCCGGAACCAGTTGACGAACCTCCGGATGAACCAAGGCGAGAAGGTAGCGCAGCTCCAAGCAAGGATCAAAGAACTGATCATGCAACTAACCAACCTTGGAGAAGAAGTAACGAACCGGGATACCGTCCGATACGCGCTCAACGCCTTCCCGAGGACTCCAGAATGGGCATCCTTAGTAGATGTGTACCACATCTCTAAGGATCTTGAGGTAAGTAGTTTAGAAAAATTTGTTTTCAACTTTCGAACTTCACGAATCTCGAATTACAGAAAATCAAGTAGAAAAGTCGAACCTCAACATTGCCCTACGAGCTGAAAAGGACGATCCCGACTCCGAAGCGACGATTGACGAAAACGAAGCTGCGTTAATGGTAAAACGATTTAACAAGTTTTTAAAATCTAACCAACTTAGATCGCAGTCAAGTAAACATCGTCAAAAGAGAAGGACAGTCCGTTGCTACAATTGCAACGAAGAAGAGCACATCAAGGAGGACTGCCCAAAATTGAAGTGCAAACAAAAGGAAAAGACAAAGACCAATTACAAGAAACCAAATTCCTCCAAGCACAAAAATTTGAAGGCGGCATGGGACGACTCTTCATCCTCCGAGTCAGAAATCGAAGAATTCTCGGGACTAGCATTGGTGGCCAACCACCTCTTTGAAGATAACTCAGACTCAGAGATGAGCATTGATCAAGGGGGAGAGACAGAAGAGGAAAGCTGTGATAAAGGGGGAGCTACCGACAAACAGGTAAGTAAGGTACGTGCCCTAAACCCTAAACAGTCTTTTGAGTTTATTAAAGCTTTGTCTAAAGATCTATTCAAATCAGAAAAAGAAATTGCCAATATAAAAATAAGTTTGGAAAATTTAAATTTGGAAAATGAGATTTTGCAATTAGAAAATTCAAAATTAAAAAATGAGATTGAAAAATTGAAAAGTGATGCATGCTTAAAGAAATTTCCAAATTCAAAAATTAGGATTTATGGAAAATTAAATTGGTACATTAGAAACTATCAGGGTCAACTTATAAAAATATCAAGAAACTATATACCCCCTAATTATCTGACTAACCCAGTAGGAAGGAACCTCTATTGGGTTCCAAAATCCATACTTAATTAATCCTTTAAAATTAAAGGCTTCAAAAGAGAAAATTAAACATTGATTTTCCTAATGCGGCTTTGACTAGAAAGTGGTTGTTGCTCCAATAACCATGAAGGCCTAGTGCCTCGCCACTACCTGGAAGTCAAATTTAGAAAAGAACTGTTTAATTAACGCTTTGATAAAAGCATTGAAAATAAAATTGAATAGTGCTTAGAAAAAGTGTTTGGGACTTAGAAATTTGTTTAGGATTTTTTTTAACTTAGAAAATTTTTAGTTTCATTTTGAAAAACATTTTGACACTTAGAAAATGTTTAACGTTGAAAATTTTTTGGATGTTGAACACTTAGGAAATTTTCATTGAAAATCTTTTTGTCCCCGTTTTTGCTGTGATCAAAGGGGGAGAATAAAAGATAAGTTCAGTTGGGGGGAATTTAAATTTTTTTTTAATATATTTTAATGTTGCAATTTAGTTCAAAATTGCAAATTTATGCCTGAATTGTTAGTTTAGTAATTTTCTTCAAATTACTATTTGTTTGGTTTACCCCTAACTTGAACTTGGTTGATGCACATCAAAAAGGGGGAGATTGTTAAACCCCGTGGTAGTTTTGATGTGATCAACCAAGTTGGTTAGGTCCTGCGTTTTGTCTGATCCCTGTGTCTGAGTGTGCAGGAACTTAGGAGCACAGGAAGTCGAGCGGAAGATGCAGCTGGCGAGAAGGACGACACTAGAAGTGAGCGGACGGGCTCGGTGAGTCCGAAGGACGAGAGAGCTGCGGAAGAGTACACCCGGTGGGCGAGAAGAACGTGCACGACGTTCGAGGGATGTAAAGCCAGGGAGGAAGCCTGCTCGAGGAGAAGACCGGGAATTGGGTTCGGGTGAGCCCTATTCCGGTAGGCCACAATCACCCAAGGAGGCGAACCAGAACAAGTCAACTGGAAGTTGACTTGTCAATGGTTCGGTCGACCAAACCCCTTGATCAGTCGACCAAACCCTTCTGTATCCGAAGCCAGCTGTTGGTGACACGTCAGAAGCCACGTCAAGCAACCAACCGTTGGGGGACTGATCGGTCGACCGAACCTTCTGATCGGTCGACCGAACCGAAGTCTATCCAGAGACCAAGTCGAGCAATCTGATAGGGCCAACTCAGCAAAAGACCGTTGGCAGATCGGTCGACCGAACGAAAGGATCGGTTGACCGAACCTAAGCTCGATCCACAGAGACTGCACCTGGACGCGAAGCTGGGCAGGTAGAGCAGGTTCGGTCGACCGAACCAGGGGATCGGTCGACCGATCCCTCTCGAGTCAAACTTGATCCCGAAGGATCAGGTGAACTGATAAGCTCGAGAACCCCTATATAAAGAGGGTCTCGGGTAGCTCTGAAATACAACGAATACGAACGACTTTGAAATACAACTCCTATACTCTCATTTCCTAAGCAATAGTTCTGTGCTCTTCAAGTGTAAAAGGCTACTCCGCCAAGAAGGGGGGGGGTGAATTGCTCCTGAAAAAATAAATATACCCTCCTCGTACTTTCAACTTAATTAGTGCAATAGTTAAAAAAAATAGTAAAAGAAAGACACAGGAGAATTAACCTGGTTACAACCAAGGAGGTTGTTAATCCAGGGCAGTAGAAAAAGCGCAATAAAAAAAATCTCCTTTGCTGAAGGCGGAGAAGACTTTTACACTTTCAAAAGCTCAGAACTATTGCTAGGAAACACTACAGATTGAATGCTTGAGTTGTTGTTGAATTCCTAGCTCCAGGGGCCTTTATATAGGTCTTGGAAATCTTATACCGAGGCTCCAAGGTGCCTCCAACGAGGGTCCAAGGCACCTCCATGGGAGTCAGCGGATAAAACTTTATCCGCGCGCAGAACGGTCACTTTGACTGGTTGAAGGTGCCTCCAACCTGGCTGAAGGCGCCTCCAACCTGGTTGAAGGCGCCTTCAACCTGGTGGAAGGCGCCTTCAAGCTGGAGGTGCCTCCAGTCAGGTTAGAGGCGCCTCCAAGCTGGCAGCTCAGCTCCTTTGACTTCGTTTCCAGCTTGTTGCGACTTCCGATGCTCCGATCTTTTGGGTGATTGTGGCCAACCGAAATAGGGCTCACCCGAACCTAATTTCCGGCCTTCCTCGAGCAGCCTTCCGTCCTGGCTTAACGTCCCTCGAACGCCGCGCACGCTCTTCACGCCCACCGGAGTACTCTTCCACAGCTCTCTCGTCCTTCGGACGCACCGAGCCCGTCGGCTCCCTTCCCGTGCCGTCCTTCTCGCTAGCTGCGTCTTCCACTTGACTTCCTGTGCTCCTAAGCTCCTGCACACTCAGACACAGGGATCAAATACAATGCAGGACCTAACCAACTTGGTTGATCACATCAAAACTATCACGGGGTTTAACAATCTCCCCCTTTTTGATGTGCATTACACCAAGTTCAAGTTAGGGATAACATAGACATAAATAGTAATTTTAAAGAAAAATTACTAAACTAACAAGTTTAAACATAATTTTTGCAATTAGTAAAATTGTAACACTTTTTATAAAAATAAAGGAAATTTTAAATTTTTCTAACTCCCCCTAAACATTTATAAAAATAATAAAAGAAACTTTAAATTTATCTAAGTTAAATTTATCTAACTCCCCCTAAACTTGTACTTTTTTCTCCCCCTTTGATCACAGCAAAAATGGGGTCTTAAGAATTTTCAAGGAAGATTGAAGTTTTTGAAAATTTTCTAAGTTAAGAATGAAGAAATTTTTTTTTAAAGTCAATAAAAAAATTTCTAAGTCAAATTTAAATTTTTGAATTTTCACAATCTGACTTTTTAGAATTTTAAAAAGATTTAAAAACTTTTAAAGTATTATTTAATTCTAGTTTAATGCTTTTTCAGAAAGTTAATTAAACATTTTCTTTCAATATTTTAGCTTCCAGGTCGTGGCGAGGCACTAGGCCTTCTTAGTTATTGGAGCAACAACCACTTCCTTAGACAAAGATTCCATAAAGAATTTCAATGTTTAATTTTCTCACTGTAAGCTTTGAATTTTTGATAGATTAATTAAGCACAGAATTTGGAACCCAATAGAGGTTCCTTCCTACAGGGTTATTCAAAAATCTAGGGGGTACATAGTTTCTTGGTATTTTCCTAAGTTGTCCTTGATGTTTCCTTATATACCAATTTAATTTACCATAAATTCTAATTTTTGACTTTGGAAATTTCTTTAAGCATGCATCATTTTTAAAATTTTCAATTTCTAATTTTAAATTTTCATTTTCTGATTTCACACTATCGTACATTTCAAGTGGACATGCTTTTACTAATTTCATTTTTAATTCTTTATTTTCTTTTTCTAATTCGAATAAATCTTTAGAAAGTGATTTAATAAATCTAAATGACTGAGATGGGGTTAGATTGCGTACCTTACTTACCTGATCAGGTGACGCTCCCCCTTCACTGCTGCTTTCTTCTGACGTTCCTCCCCCTTCGTCGATGCTCATCTCTGAGCTGGACGTTTCTTCTTGCTGATGGTTGGCCATCAGTGCTAGTCCCGAGAATTCTTCGACTTTCGATTCGGAGGATGATGAATCATCCCATGTTGCCTTTAGGTTCTTGTGTTTGGAGGGTTCTGGCTTCTTGTATTTTGGCTTTTCCCTTTCTTTCTCCTTTCTCTTTAGCTTTGGGCAGTCATCTTTGATGTGCCCCTCTTCGTTGCAGTTGTAACAGCGAACAATCCTCTTCTTTCGATGATGTCTCTGCGATTTAAATTTGTTAGTACTAAAAAACTTATTGAAGCGTCTTACCAGTAGTGCCGCTTCGGATTCGTCGACTGAGGCTTCAGAGTCAGAATTGTTCATCTTTGCCTTTAAGGCAATGTTCTAACTTGTCTTCTCTGCTCCGTTGAGTTCTGAAACTCGAGATTCGTGAAGTTCAAAAGTGGAAAATAATTGTTCTAAGGTACTTACCTCGAGGTCCTTAGAGATGTAATACACATCTACTAAGGAAGCCCACTCTGGAGTTCTAGGGAAGGCGTTGAGCGCGTACCGGATAGAGTCCCGATTGGTTATCTCTTCTCCAAGGTTCATTAGTTGCGTTATCAGCTCCTTGATTCTCGCTTGGAGTTGCGCTACCTTCTCGCCTTGGTTCATCCGGAGGTTTGTTAACTGGTTCCGGAGGATGTCACGCTTTGCTAGCTTTGCTTCGGAAGTACCTTCATGTAGCTCCAGGAATTTTTCCCAGAGATCTTTCGCTGAGTCGTAGCTTCCAATCCGATTTACTTCTTGTGGTGGTAGAACACTGAGCAGGTGGAACTCTGCCTTTCCGTTGGCGAAGAAATCGACTTGCTCCTTCTTGCTCCATGTGTTTTATTCTTTGTCTTTCGGCGCTGCAAAACCATATTTCATCGTAATTAGAATATCAAAATCCGTTTTAAAAAATACCTCCATTTTGTGCTTCCATGTGGCAAAGTCTCCGTCGAACTTCGGGGGATGGATGTTCGCTCCGACCATCGTCTTGATCGTAGTGCTTCAGTTGGCGGTAAGTCCTTCTGAGGCGATCAGGCTCTGATACCACTTGTTGGTGCAGCGGAGACCGACAAGGGGGTTATAACTTAAATAAAATGAACACTTTCATAAATGAATAATAAAGAAATTAAAAAGAAAGAGGCACAGAGAATTACTTGGTTACAACCAAGGAGGTTGTTAATCCGAGACAAAAAAGCACACTAAAAAATCTCCTTCGGGCGGAGAAGCCTCTTACAGCTTTCAACGCTCAGAAACTAAGTTGAACAAAAAACTAGGAAAGCACAAGTGTTGATTGTTTGAATTTCCGATGTTATTTAGCTCTGGGAAAGGTCTTATATATCCGAGCTCGAGGTACCTCCAAGGGTCCAAGGCGCCTGGAGAGCGGATAAAACTTTATCCGCTTGCAACAGTCACTTTGATCAAACGTGATTCCGATAAGGTTGAAGGCGCCTTCAAGCTGGAGGCACCTCCAGTCAGGTTGGAGGCGCCTCCAAGCTGGCAGCTCAGCTCCTTTGACTTCGTTTCCAGCTTGTTGCGACTTCCGATGCTCCGATCTTTTGGGTGATTGTGGCCAACCGAAATAGGGCTCACCCGAACCCAATTTTCGGCCTTCCTCGAGCAGCCTTCCGCCCTGGCTTAACGTCCCTCGAATGCCGCACACGCTCTTCACGCACACCGGAGTACTCTTCCGCAGCTCTCTCGTCCTTCGGACGCACTGAGCCCGTCGGCTCTCTTCCCGTGCCATCATTCTCGCTAGTTACGTCTTCCACTCGACTTCCTGTACTCCTAAGCTCCTGCACACTCAGACACAGGGATCAAATACAACGCAGGACCTAACCAACTTGGTTGAGCACATCAAAACTATCACGGGGTTTAACACTTTGATCCCAAGAATATGTCCACATTCTCCCAAGTCCTTCATATCAAACTGCTTGGACATCCATACCCTTACGTCTGACAGCACTTTGACATTATTGTCATTGAGCAAAATGTCATCTACGTATAGTACAAGAAATATCACCATGTTTCCGTCACTTTTCTTGTATACACAAGAGTCATCCGGACACTAAATGAATCCATGAGACTGGATCACTTCATCAAATCGGATGTTCCAAGATCTCGAAGCTTACTTCAGTCCATAAATGGACCGATTGAGCTTACACACAAGATGCTCTTTGTCTTTCACAATGAATCCCTCTGGTTGCTTCATATAGATGTTTTCTTTAAGACTTCCTTTAAGGAAATCTGTCTTGACATCCATTTGTCAAACCTCATAATTCATATGAGAAATAATAGATAAAAGAATCTGGATAGACTTAAGCATGACTACCGGCGAAAAAGTTTTCTCATAATCAATTTCCTTTTTCTGAGTATACCCCTTCACAAAAAGTCTCGCTTTAAAGGTTTCCACCTTCCTATCTGTTCCTCTTTTCCTTTTGTAGACTCATTTACATCCAATGGCTTTTACACCATTTGGTAGTTCTACAAGCTCCCAGACCTGATTAGAATGTATATATTCTATTTCAGAGTTCATTGCACTTTGCTAAGATGCTGGATCTTTATCTTGGAGTGCTTCATCATATGTCCAGGGATCAGCTTCATGTTCATCATGGATCAAGTCCAAAGACTCTCCCAAAAACATGAATCTATCAAGTTGTCTAATAACCCTCCCACTATGACGAGACACTACCTGTAATTGTGCATCATTTGTGACACGTGTTGTAGTTACTTGTGGTTCTTATCTTGTACCGTTGGTACTAAAATAGAAGTGTCCTCTCTTATTTTCTCAAGGACAATTTTACTCATGGGCTTGTGGTTCATTACATAGTCCTCTTCTAAAAATCGAGCATTGGTGCTAACAATGACCTTATGATCTTTAGGACTACAAAACAAACCACCTTTTGTTCCTCTAGGATATCCCATGAACAAGTGAACTTCGGTACGTGACTCCAACTTATCAGCGTCTCCCTTCAACACATGTGCTGGACTACCCCAAATCTGAATATGTTTCAAACTAGGCTTACGTCCATTCCATAATTCTTTGGGAGTAGAGGGTATTGACTTAGAAGGTACAAAGTTCAGAATGTACACCGTTGTTTTCAGAGTATATTCCCAAAATGAATTTGATAATTCTGAATAACTCATCATTGATCTAACCATTTCCATAAGAGTCCTATTCCTTCGTTCCGCCACACCATTCTGTTGGGGTGTACCAGGTGCAGACAATTGGGATTGAATCTCGACCTCTGATAAGTAACTCCTAAACTCTCTTAAGAGGTACTCTCCACCACGATCAGACCATAGTGTTTTGATACTTTTACCATGACGTTTCTCCACATCAGCCTTGTACTCTTTGAACTTATCAAAGCACTCAAACTTACGGCGCATCAAGTAAATGTACCCATATCTCGAATAGTCATCTATAAAAGAGACAAAATATTCAAAATCACCTCTTGCTTGGATAGTCATAGGCTCACACAAATCAGAATGAACCAATTCCAACACTTGTTTGACTATATACCCCTTTGCCTTAAAAGGTCTCTTGGTTATTTTTCCTACAAGCAAGACTCGCAGGTCGGAAAGTTTTCTACTACCAATGAACTCAAAGGTCCATCGGCTATTAACCTTTGAATCCTACTCAAGTTAATATGACCCAACCTTAGATGCCAAAGATATGTTTGGTTCATTTCCGAAGGTTGCTTTCTCTTATTAGAATTAGAAGATGTGTTATTAATTCTCATTTGTTGCATCGTGGGAGTTATTGGATTAAGAGTATACAAATTATCGATCAACGCACCAGAACAGATAACCACCCTATTTTTATTGACAACCACTTTGTCATCAAAAGAAATAGAATATCCATCCATAAATAATTTAGAAACTGAAATCAAGTTCTTTCTAAAACATGATATATAAAGGCAATTTTTCAAAATCAAAGTTTTATTCCTATCAAAAGATAAATAAACATCTCCCACTATAACAGCCGCCACTCTCCCAGCATTACACATGTAGATGGTGATCTCCCCTTCATGTAGTCGTCTGGTTTCCTGGAACCCCTGCAATGAATTGCAAACATGAATAGTGGCTCCCGTATCTACACACCAGGTACCGGTAGATAACACCGCTAAACATGTTTCAACAACTAATGAATAAGATATACCTTTATTGTTCTCCTTTCTGCGAGGACAGTCCACCTTCCAATGTCCAGACTACTTGCATGTGAAGCACTTGCCTTTTGACTTCTTCACACCTGCCTGCGGCCTAGCCTCTTAAGGTCGAATCACTCTCTTTGCTGAACCAACTTGTTTCTTCTTCTTCTTTCCACCTTTTGGCTTAGAGGCAGAAACATTTTCATTAATGTGAACTTGAGAACTTTGATAAAATAGTCCTTCTGCTGCTTGGAGTTCTGTCAGAAGTTCCGCCAATGAATAAACTCTTTTGTTCATTTTGTAGTTCAGGTAGAACGACTCAAAACGCTTGGGCAGCGTTTGGAGAATGATATCGACCTGGGTTTTCCCATCGATTTTAGCTCTAAGGACTTCCATCTCATTCAAATGAGCCATCATCTTGAGGATATGATCCCTTATGGGTGTCCCCTCAGTCATGGTGGTCGTCATTAAGTTTCTCATGGCCTCCTGCCTGGTAGCCCGATTCTGGTGTCCGAAGAGTTCCTTGAGATTGAGCATCATGTCATAGGTAGTGGGTATGACCTGATGCTGATGTTGTAGCACATTTGACACAGAAGCCAAAATGTAACACCGCGCTATCTCATCTACCTTGACCCATTTCCTATGTCTCTCTATCTCCTCTTCACTAGAATCCTTATCAGGCACGCTAGGACAGACCTTAAAAAGTACGAACTTGTATTCTTCAGCAGTTAAGACAATGCCCAAGTTCTGTTTCCAATCAATATAATTTGGACCAGTAAGTTTGTTTTCTTTTAAAATAACAATAAGAGGATTGAAAGCCATTTTGAAATCCTGAGAATCACAAAATAAAATATTTGGTCAAAACTTTAGAATTTAAAATAATATTGATTCCTCAAACAATATAATTTAAATTCACCAACACCTTAAAACACCGTAAATTTTGTATGCCATGATAGTGTGGACGTATACTAATTCAAATATTTATAAGAGGAGGTTTTACCCATTAATTTTATTATCTTGTCAACCTAACTTTATAACAAATAAAATTAATAGTTGGTTCATCTTCAGCCATATAAATAATAGCAGTGACTCCGATGGGGAGGATACTATTAAATGCACCTAATTATATACCATTACTTGATACTTAATCCATTAATTAGGATTGTGCCCCTTCATATAGAGAAGATCATACATACCTAAATAATTTTCTATAATCATCCATAGAGGAAGTTTAATCTAGTGATCCGTAAACAAACTCATCTGATATAGAGGAATGCACTTAAAGTCGACGCACAAGTTTGAATACATCACTTACAAACTAGTAATGGAGACCGTGGGATTTATTTAAATAATCCCTCTCCTACTTAGTTATTTAAATCGAGGAATTTTAACATGCACACACATCATAGCACACAAAACAACATATAAAGGAAATAAATATGAAAATAAAATTTCCAACTATTATGGCCTCATCCAACGCTGTCCTCCAAAATGTCGCCAATGGATCAAGCCATCACATCTATCTTGCTTCCTTCTTCGCCGCGCCTCCAGTCCTCAAAATAGCACCACACATAGCAAGGATACAAGTCGCAACAAAAAAAAATAAAATTTACATTTATCGATCCTATAGTCCACAAAGGAATTTACATGTAATCTAGATCGAACAGAATGTAAAAATAATAATACAACAACCAGCTGCATTTAATTATTACAATCATGCACACAAAACAACCTCGACATGCCCGAGGGTTCAAATCATACACAAACACAAAAGAACATAATAGTTGAACTTAGGATTCCTGTAACCACAGAGTTAATCTTTCTTTCACATCCTACTATTATCCTGCCTAAGCTTATATACGAGCAGTGCTTAACTTAATCGAAAACCAATCACACAGAACTAGAAAACTTGCTCTGATACCACTTGAAGGCGCTGAAATTCCATTCTGTTTCAATTTCCCTGTAAAAAAAAAATTGTACAAAAACAGAACTTTTCCTAACAACCCGCATGTTCGATCAAACATGTATTTGATCAATCAAGTAAGTTCGTGAATGATCAAAACACACCTTGATCGAAGTACAAGATCACTGGCCTCTTGTGTTGGTATTCAAGATCGATACAAAGAAAACTAAACTAATTAAACAACGGAATTTAAGAACTTGTTATACCTTTCCTTTGTAGCTAAAGACCTCTTGATCTTCTGCCATATTCCTCTCCTCTTCTTGGACGTTGTGTGGGCGACGATCTACCAAGACAAAATGACCCTTCTTCTATTTTTTGTTTCCAAACCGCCAGCCACAAAAGGAGGCTCTAGAATGGGTGCCTTCTCCTCTTCCTCCTCTCCTAAAAGCCGCCGGCCACAAGCAATAGATGGGAGAATACCGCCGACCCTAGCTTGATTGGGAAGATTTGTCACCTGACCTAGCAATGGTTGACGGTGGTGCCGACCCTAAGCAAGGGAAGAGGACCGGTGACCCTTGTATGGAGGAGGAGGCACCGACCCTTGTGGGTGTTGGTGCAGGAAGCATCCGACGATCGAACCCAAGTTTTGATAATGGCAAAGGAATTGAAAGTTAAGTTGTTTTGTTATCTAGCATGTGTGAATGAGGTTGCAGGAAAGTCCTAACTATAGTTAGGTAGATGGAAAATCCTAGGGGGTGGTAACCCTAGGTCCTAGGGGGTGGTAACTGTTGGAACCCCAAGGTTGTTTTGGTGTGATCAACAAGTCAAGTTAGGTCCTGCGTTGTATTTAACCTTGTGTCTAAGTGTGCAGGAGCTTAGGAGCACAGGTACTCGAGCGGAAGATGCAGCTAGTGAGAAGGACGGCACGCTGTGCGTCCGAGGGACGAGGTGCTGCGGAAGAGTACACCGGCGGATGAGAAGGAATTGCGCGCGGTGGTTCCGAGGTACGAAAGCCAGAGCGGAAGATTGCTCGGGGAGCAAGAGACGCAGCTAGCGCGAAGGTCGGCACGGGGTGCGACCGAGGGACGAAGTCTGTGGATGAGTACCCTGGTGGACGAGAAGGAACACGCGGCAATTCCGAGGGACGAGAAGCCGGAGGGAAGCACGTTCGAGAAGACCGGAAGATGGGTTCGGGTGAGCCCTATTCCGGATGGCAGAGATCACCCAAGCAAATGGAGCCGGAGCGAACAGACCCGGACCGAGATGAGCTGGATCGAGACGAGCTGAACCGGAGTCGAAAAGTCAACTTATGTTGACCTTAGGGCTCCGGGCGCCAGGAACCGACCGGAGCGCCCGGAACCCTTCCGGGCGCTCGGAATCGACTTTTCAACAGGATCGAGTTTTGACTCGATCCGACCGTTGGGGGATAAAATTTATCCCCCCCAGGGCGCCCGGAACCCTTCTAGGCGCCCGGACCAAGACTATAAATATAGCCTTGTTCCAGAAGCTTAAACAGAACTCACTGATTGTAAATCCAGTGCTTGCACACTCTCTTTTAGTCTAAGCTTCTGTTTTATGCACTTTAACGCTGTACGAGGCTTCTCCGCCTGAAGGAGTTTTATTGAGCTTAATCTTCCTTGGATTAACAACCACATCGGTTGTAACCAAGTAAATCTTTTATGCCTCGCTTTTCTTTATGCTTTTAATTTATCTGCTTAACTTAATTATGAAAGTGTTAGCCTAAAGAGTTCGAGGAGGGTTTGTTTTCCTTTTTGTGTTAGCAGGATATCCAACAACCCCCTCCTAGCCGGCCCAACAGTCCTACAAGTGGTATCAGAGCCGAGTACGCCTCAGAAGGACTGACCGCCGTCTGAAGCAACAAAACGATGGCCGGAGCTAGCGACTACCCACCTGCATTCGAGGGGGAGTTTTCCATCTGGAAACAAAACATGGAGGTATACCTTAACTCAGATTCTGATATTTCTTTAATAATGAAATTTGGTTATGAAGAACCAAAGAACACGAACGGAGAAGGACTCGATCTACGCCTCTGGAACGAAAAGCAATGTAAGGAGTCTATGGCAAATGGGCGAGCAAAATATTATCTTCTGAATGTAATACCAAAGGAAGATTTCAAAAAGGTCGCAGATTATGAAAGCACAAAAGAACTTTGGGAAAAGTTCTTGCAGCTCTACGAAGAACCTTCAGAAGGTGACACCTCAATAGACACCGAGCCACCGACAGAAGAGTCCGAAATCGAGGTAAGTACTACAACAGCCGAAGTACATCCCGAGATCGATGAAGGGGGAGAATCTTCGGAAGAAAGCAACACGATAGGGGGAGAATCAATTACTGACAAGGTAAGTCAGGTATGGACTCGAACCTCTGATCAATTGAATGATTCAATCGAAGAATTGCCTGAAAATTTTTGCGAATCATCAAAAGAGTTTTTTATATTAGAAAATCAATTGTCAAACTTATCTTGCAAATTTGAAATATTATCGAAAGAGTTCTTCGAATTTCAAAATATCTTAACAAAAGAATTTTACAAGTTGGAAACTTTGCTAAAAAACTTTTGTGAATCACAAAGAAGTTTTTCGAAAGAATTATGCAACTTAGAAATATTATCAAAAACTTTTTCTGGTCCTAAAAATTTGGAATTACAAATTACTTTATTGAAAAAGTTTTATGAATTAGAAATTGATTCATCGAAAAATATTTTCGGATTAAGAAACCTATTATTAATAGATTCCTGCAAATTCTTATTGTTAAAAAATTCTGGCAAATTACAAAATATTCTTTCAAACGAATTTTGCACATTGCCGAAAGAATTTTTTATATTGTCGAAAAATGTTATCAAGTTAGAATCTATGCTATTTGAATATTTTTGTGAAGTTGCAATTCAAAAAATAATAGAAATTAACATGATACAAATTATTGCATGTTTAATATCTGTGGCTTTAATTTTGAAAAAGTGTAATTTGAGAAGTTATGAAAAATTGAAATGGAAATTTAAAACTTGTTGATATAAGTATCAGTATAAAATGAATATATGCATAGAAAATTTTTTTCATGCTATCAATTTTTTTAAATTTTCTTGCATAAATTTTTTGGCTTAGAAAGTGTTTAATTATTGATGACGAATACTTGAAATTTTTTTTCTTGACTTAGAAATTTGTCTTGACTTAGAAATATTTCCCTGAAAATTATTGAAATATATTTTCAAATTTTTTTAATGTCAACCCTTAGATTTTAGTTGTTCCCCATTTTTATTGTGATCAAAGGGGGAGAAGAGAAAGTATAAGTCTAGGGGGAGGTAGAGAAAATTGAAATTTAATTCTGTTAAAATTTAATTTTATCTATCATGTTGCATGTTATTGCAATAAACTGTTTAATTTCATATCTATTTTTGTCCCTAGCTTAACTTGGGTTGATCACACCAAAAAGGGGGAGATTGTTGGAACCCCAAGGTTGTTTTGGTGTGATCAACAAGTCAAGTTAGGTCCTGCGTTGTATTTAACCTTGTGTCTAAGTGTGCTGGAGCTTAGGAGCACGTGTACTGAGCCAAGACGCAATAGCGAGAAGGATCTACCAAGCGTCCGAGGGACGAGTCTGGAAGAGTACACCGTGACGAGAAGGAAGTGCGCGCGGTGGTTCCGAGGTACGAAAGCCAGAGCGGAAGATTGCTCGGGGAGCAAGAGACGCAGCTAGCGCGAAGGTCGGCACGGGGTGCGACCGAGGGACGAAGTCTGCGGATGAGTACCCTGGTGGACGAGAAGGAACACGCGGCAATTCCGAGGGACGAGAAGCCGGAAGGAAGCACGCTCGAGAAGACCGGAAGATGGGTTCGGGTGAGCCCTATTCCGGATGGCAGAGATCACCCAAGCAAACGGAGCCGGAGCGAACAGACCCGGACCAAGATGAGCTGGATCGAGACGAGCTGAACCGAAGTCGAAAAGTCAACTTATGTTGACCTTAGGGCTCCGGGCGCCCGGAATCGACTTTTCAACAGGATCGAGTTTTGACTCGATCCGACCGTTGGGGGATAAAATTTATCCCCCCAGGGCACCCGGAACCCTTCCAGGCGCCCGGACCAAGACTATAAATATAGCCTTGGTCCAAAAGCTTAAACAAAACTCACTGATTGTAAATCCAGTGCTTGCACACTCTCTTTTAGTGTAAGCTTCTGTTTTCTGCACTTCAACGCTGTACGAGGCTTCTCCGCCTGAAGGAGTTTTATTGAGCTTAATCTTCCTTGGATTAACAACCACATCGGTTGTAACCAAGTAAATCTTTTGTGCCTCGCTTTTCTTTATGCTTTTAATTTATCTGCTTAACTTAATTATGCAAGTGTTAGCCTAAAGAGTTCGAGGAGGGTTTGTTTTCCTTTTTGTGTTAGCAGGATATCCAACAACCCCCTCCTAGCCGGCCCAACGGTCCTACAGTAACTCTAGGTGGTGAAAAATCCTAAGGGGCGGTAACCTTAGGTCCTAGGGTGTTAGAATGTATACTAAAAGCCTAGCTTTTTGTATGAACATTTATTTTGAAATGAGAATCATATTGGTCAAATGTCTGCATTTAGTTAAATGCAATTGTCTATTTAATTTATATTGTAAATAACATGGTGTGTGGTGTCACACAGAAGATCATGTTATCAGTTCCTTATAAATTATAAATAGTAGCTCACAACTAAGATGGATTGGGACAAACCATTGGAATGATTGTAGTGTAATTTGATATTAGTTTATCTTGACTATAAAGTTACACTAGTACACTATGTGTGTATTGAGCAGAACCATTTGAGGTTGATCCTTTTATATTGACTGCATAAAAGAACAGAACCTCTATTATTATGGATGTGTGTACTCTTAATCCCGATATAATAACAAGCACATGTACTTAGTATTTATTTCTTTAATTTATCAAAGGGTGAGATTTATTCGTTAAATCAATAAGCCTGATAAGTTGGGAAATAATATTATTTATATGGTGTGTTGTTGATTATAGAAGGAAACTATGTCCTATTTATTAGGATGATGATGTCTCCTTGAGGAGCTCATAAGGATTGTCATGTAAACCCTGCAGGTGGATTTAGTTCCGACATGACAATGAAGTTGAGTGGTACTACTCTTGGAGTTAGATGTTAATTAAGTGAGTTGTTAGTAACTTATTTAATTAATGGACATTCAATATCTTAAACACAGGGAGATTAACACACTCATGATAAGAAGGAGCCCATAATGTAATATGGGATTGGTGTGGTAGTTCAATAATAACCCTTTAGTGGTTTGAGTTATTATTGATGAACTTGAGTTGGGTGTTCGGATCGAACACAGGAAGCTCAAGCTCATCAGGAGGCCAAAGTCAATTCCTCCTCTAGGTCCCTGTTGTAGCCTCTATGTATAAAGCCTCGTATCCAACCAAGTCCACTTCTTACCCAAGTAATGAGTCGGCCACATCCTAGCAAGGGTCGGCCAAGCTTTGCTTGAAGCCCAAGAGGTGGCCGGCCAAGCCTTGCTTGGTGCCCAAGCAAGGGGTCGGCCACAAGGGAATTAAAAGGGAGTTTTATTTTTTTAAAAAAAAATCTTTCCTTTTATAGCCATCCTCTAAGGGATTTAAAAGAGAGATTTTAATTTTAATATCTTTCCTTTTATAGACATTCTAAAAGGGATTTAAAAGAGAGATTTTAATTTTAAAATCTTTCCTTTTATAGCCATCCTCCAAGGGATTTAAAAGAGAGATTTTAACTTTTAAAACTTTCCTTTTATAGTCATCCACAAAGGGATTTAAAAGAGAGATTTTAATTTTTAAAACTTTCCTTTTATAGCCATCCACAAAGGGATTTAAAAGAGAGATTTTAATTTTTTTTTAAATCTTTCCTTTTATAGCCATCCTCCAAGGGATTTAAAAGAGATATTTTAATTTTAAAATCTCTTCTTTTATAGCCATCCTAAAAGGGATTTAAAAGAGATATTTTAATTTTAAAATCTTTCCTTTTATAACCATCCGTCAAGGGATTTAAAAGAAAGATTTTAATTTTTAAAACTTTCCTTTTATAGTCATCCACAAAGGGATTTAAAAGAGAGATTTTAATTTAAAAATATTTCCTTTTATAGCCATCCTCCAAGGAATTTAAAAGAGATATTTTAATTTTTAAATCTTTCCTTTTATAGCCAACCACAAAGGGATTTAAAAGAGATATTTTAATTTTAAAATCTTTCCTTTTTTGTAGCCATTCACAATGATTTAAAAGAGAATAATTTAAAAATTTTCCTTAATTGTTGTCCAAATAAGGGCCGCCAACACATAATAGGAAGGTTTTAATTTTAAATCTTTCCTTTTTTGCATTCACCAAGGATTATAAAAGAGAGGTAGATGGTGCCTTATGGTAGAATACAACCTAAGTCTCTTCTTTTAATCCTTGTTGTGGCCGACTCTCTTCCCTTTCAATTCTCCCCTTGTTTTCCTTTACCAAGGGCCGACGGCATTAAGAGGCTCCATCTTCTTATGGCTAGTTACTTGGAGGAGAAGAAGAAGAGAAGGAGGCTCCCTGTTCTAGCATCCCTTGGTGGCCGAAAGTCTTGGAGGCAAAGAAGCGGTTTGGGTGGTGTTGTCTTGGTAGATCGTCGCCCACACGATGTCCAAGAGGAGGAGAGGAATACAACAGAAGATCAAGAGGTCTTTAAGATACAAAGAAAGGTATAACTAGTTAATTGTTTCGGGTGTGTACTAGTTCAGTTTTCCTTTGTATGGATCCTGAAATATCAACACAAGAGGCTAACGATTTTGTGCTTCGATTGAGATCTCTGTAGTTAAACCAAGGGTTTACTGTAAGGAGTTTAAATATTCAATTTCTTTGAAAAGCTTTGTCTAGGAAATGGTGGATGATCCCATATCCAAGAAGGGCAAGTGTCTTGCCAATGACCTAGAAGTCAATCTTTGAAATAGATATTTAATCAACTTCTGTAATATGGTTTAACTTCTGATGAACACATGGGTTGAACTTGGATTAATAATGTTAAGTTTTGTTTGCAATCCAAGTTTAACTTCTGAAAAGCACATGAGTTGATAGGAAAAGTTCTGTGCTAATACAAATTTTTGTACAGGGGAAACAGAACAGAATTCCGGCAGCACCCAACATAGGGGGCGGTAACCTTAGGTGGAGGAAAACCCTAAGGGGCGGCAACTTTAGGTCCTAAGGGGTGGTAACCCTAGGTGGAGTAAATCCTAAGGGGTGGTAACCTTAGGTCCTAGGGGGAGGTAACCCAAGGTAGCGAAAAATCCTAGGGGGTGGTAACCCTAGGTCCTAGGGGGTGGTAACCCTAGATGAAAAGTCCAGTCGGTCTGGAGGACCGGACTGGCATCAGGTATGCTCTCCTGAGTGGAGTAGGTGAGAACGCGCTCCCCAGAAGAGGGAACAGTAGGCGTCGGTTCGATCTAGGGTTTCTGGATGGAAATTCGAAGTCAGAATCAGACAGTTCGTGATTGTCAAACTTTCTTATTATTATGATTATTGTGTGTGTTAACTTTGTTTTGCAGGATATGTGGTTGGTTTGTGGACTAACATGTTTTGAAGGGACAAAGGAGCAAGATTAGCCTCAGATGAACAATACCCGAGGCGCCCTCATGGAGCTTGAGGCGCCTCGGGTGCAAGGCAGAAGCAGCGCTGGAAGCTACATTGGAGGCACCCTCATGGAGGCTTGAGGCGCTTCGGACGGCAGGTTGGAGGCGCCTTCAAGGCTTATGGAGGCGCCTTCAAAAGGATCAGCGAGGACTTCTTCAGTGTTTATCCGCGCGATTGACTTGGCTCGTTGGAGGCACCCTCAAGGGGCTTTGAGGCACCTCCAATAGGCTTTATATGGCGTATTTGACCAACAACTCAAATCATCAATTCTAAAGCTATTCATCCTTCGTGTGCTGCTCAAGAAATGGCCCAGCTAAGCTACGACAAGTCCCCGACGACCCAGAACTTCTAAATTTCCATTTTGTTGTTGGTATAGCTTTTATTGCACTTATTGTAATATTCAATTGTAACTTTTGCGCTATATTAGTTGTTACCCAAAGTAAATGCTCAAGGAGCATGGACCTTAGAGTAGGAGTCGCCCAAGGCTCCGAACTACGTAAATCTTGGTGTCTTTGTGTCTTGTTTTTATTTCTTATTCCACTGCTTTACTCTTGTCGATTTTCGAATCTGAAATGCGTGAAAGCAGCGAGCACTATTCACCCCCTCTAGCGCTTCTTGATCCAACAATGGTATCAGAGCGAGGGTGCTTCGACTTGGTGCAACCACTAGTCAAGCACTTTTTCATGGTGTTTTTCAGTTTTTCGGAGTCGATCGGAATCGGTATTCTTGCCGTCTTCTGATCTAGTTTTTTATAATCGGATTCTTCTCTCAAAATAGGTGCAACACCACTCGAGATCGTATTTCATTTCTATTTTTAAACCACACTACTAATCCAGGATCAAGTCTTGGGACTCGTTTTCTGTTTATTTTTTCATGCAAGATCTTTAATGGCTCTCCAAGAAGGATATAGCACCGCCCGCCCACCGCTCTTCACCGGAGACAACTTCGGTTATTGGAAGGGTCGGATGGAGGCATATCTCCAGACTCACTTTGAAGTCTGGATGATCGTCAAAATCGGGCTAGAATTATCAATTGACGGTGCCGGCAAACCACTACCTTGTGAGAACTGGGATGCAGCCCTAATCAAGAAGGTAGAAGCTAATGCCAAAGCAACCTGCACCCTCTAATGTGACCTGACAAAGGAGGAACTCAACAGAGTAGGACCTTTCTCAAGTGCAAAGGAGCTATGGAAAAAGTTGATCGAATTACACGAGGGTACATCAGACACAAAGGTAAGCAAGAGAGACCTTATTTTAAATAAACTATATAACATTAAATTGCAAGAAAATGAAATGGCAAGCCATCTGCACACCTGCATACAAGACCTATCGAACGGACTCCACGCAATCGGTCAAAGGGTGGAGAACAGGGGCATTATAAGGTATGCACTCAACGCCTTTCCTAGGAATACCCTGTGGGCATCCATGGTAGATGCTTACAAGGTATCCAAGGATCTCTCATCAATAAAGTTAGACAAACTTTTTTCTGAGTTTGAATTGCATGAGCAGACTAATGCACGCCCAGCTGAGAAGGGTGTAGCTTTGGTTGCAAGTACAAGCAGAAGGCGCAGAACCAAACCAGAATCGGAAGAAGAACCGGGTTCGGACGACGATGACGACGATGAGCTCACGACCGAACTTGTCAACCTGGTGAGGAAGCTCTATAGAAAGAAGAAGAGCTTCAACAAGAAGGATGTTAGAAAGGTGATCCAATCCAAGGAGGCCCAACCAAAGGTGAAGTTCGAGGTGACATGCTACGGATGCAACCAAAAGGGGCATATCAAGGCCAACTGTCCGAACTAGAAAGGCGTGAAGAAACCCAGATGGAAGAAGACCCTGAAAGCGACTTGGGACGAGTTTTCTTCGGAAGAGTCCGACGGTGAAGAACTCGAACAGACGAGTTTCCTCGCAATGACGGCTCGGGACCAAATCAACAAATCCGGAAGAGAGGATGAATTGGAAGCTGAGTCCGAGAGAAGCCACAGATCCGTATCCATTTCCGAAGGGTCGAACCCCTTTGTAAATACATTTTGTTTGTATAATTTAATAAATTATTTAATGCGTAAACTAGCTAAGTCTAATTTTCGGATCAAGTCACTTCTAAAGGAGGTAGCAACCCTTAAAGAAGTGACTAACTTTCCACTCAAGTCCAAAAGCATGAGAAGGAGAATTCCAGCCTGAAAAGTCAAGTCAAAGATTTGAAGGTTACATTGGAACAGTTTACACTGGGTTCCAAGAATCTTGACTTGATTCTTGGAAATCAGAAAACCGTGTACAATCGATCCGGACTAGGATTTAGAACCAAAAAGAAATATCGGTCTTATTTATCGCTTGTTAACAGACCGAATAAAAAGATAGTCCAAGCATGGGTACCTAAGTCCAACATGGTCAATCAAGTTGGACTTGGTCAATATTGGGTCCCCAAGGATCAAGTACATTACCTTGATAGATCATATCGAGGCTATGAACTAGGGGGAGCCAATATAAAAACTATCTTAATAAATAGATAAAATCCCGTGATGCTTGTTTATTTTTTTTCTGGTAATAAGCATGTTTAGACTAGGATAGACTAAGGACGTAGATGTAATTTACACTTGTTTAGTTAAACTTAGGGGTTTCAAAAGGGAAATTAAATATATAATTTCTTTGAAAGGCTCTGTCTAGAAGTGGTGGATGATCCCATACCCAAGAAGACCTAGTGCCTCGACACAGCCTGGGAGCCAATCTTCGAAATGTATATTTAATTAACCAATTGGAAAACCTAAGTTTAACTCAAATGTAAATTAATCTTTAGAAATAATCTAAATCAAAGATAATCATCTCACAAAACTACTTAAGGTTCCCTGATTGATAACTTAGAATCGGGTGAGATGGATCTAGGTTGAACTTAGTAAATTTTAACTAAATAAACTTAATAAACTTAATCGAATTAATCATCTTATTTTAAAAAAAATATTTTAAAAACTTATTTAAAAATCTTTTAAAACTTATTTAAAAATCTTTTAAAAACTTATTAAAAATCTTTTTAAAACTTATTTTAAAATCTTTTTAAAACTTATTTAAAATCTTTTAAAACTTATTTAAAAATCTTTTTAAAACTTATTTAAAAAATCTTTTTAAAACTTATTTAAAAATATTTTAAAAAATTATTTAAAAAATCATTTTACAACTTATTTAAAAATCTTTTAAAAACTTATTTAAAAATATTTTTAAAACCTATTTAAAAATCTTTTTAAAACTTATTTAAAAATCTTTTAAAAATATTTTAAAACTTATATAAGTTTTTTAAAACTTATTTAAAAATCTTTTAAAAACTTATTTAAAAATCTTTTAAAACTTATTTAAAAATTCTTTAAAAACTTATTTAAAAAATCCTTTAGAAACTTATTTTAAAAAATCCTTTAAAAACTTAAAAAAAAATCATTTAAAAATTATTTTTAATCAAACCTCAAGCGCCTCTCAGAGGCGCCTCCCACACAAGGGAGCCGCCCTCGAGAATGGCGGGAAAACTCCCGCCGATCCATCTTAGGGCGCCTCGGATCATCTTTGAGGCGCCTCAAACAACACCTCCAAGGCGCCTTCAAGCTCATTGAAGGCAACCTCAACATCAAATTTTTTCCATGAACAGAAAGTATTCTGTTCGTCTCCTTCTCATAATTTTCACTCGAATCCACGGTGATTTCTCCCTTTCAAGGCACCTTCAACCCAAGTTTCCCTCACCTAAACCAAACAATGCCTCATAGGTATACCCTAATCCATTCTAAATCATTTTATACATGTGTGTTGTGCTTGTCTTGCTATTTTATGTGTATTTGGTTTAAATTAGGAAAAGACGCAATGTTGCATCCACTTCGGGCACTACCCCCTCTACCGATGCTAGATTCCCCACAGAGCAACATAGGCTTAGTTTCATTGAGCATTCATACTTTGTAATTAAATGTAGGTGTTTAAGTAGGCCAATTTTCACTAGTTATTGGCAGCTCGTCATTCAGATGATAGAGCACTATCAGCTTGATAGATTGGTTTACTGCAGTAATGCAGTCAACCAAGATTTATGTGCCCAGTTTTACAACAACCTTGAGAGGGTTGATGATCTATCCTATTCCACCAGAGTTGGTGGAAAGGATTTTCTGTATACCCCTACCATGATACACACCAATTTAGGTCTTAGAGAGTCAGCATGCCCCTTTTTATGCTATCCCAGTAGGGATCTGCCTTTTGATGAGCCATACTCCCACATCACTTTAGATACACTCTATGTGTATTTCTTTTTTTTCTTTTTTTTTTGGGGGGGGGGGGGGGGGGGGGTGAGACCACTTGGAGTCTCTGAGTTCAGGTCGATCTCTCTTAGGGTCCAGGACTACATCATGTATCGAGTCCTGACTGCATACATTCTGTCCATCGCATCTCGGGATGTCCCGAAGATGCATCCATCTCACTCTTTCTTCTTATATGCATTATGTCATCATCTAGACATAGACATTGCATTGCATATGTTTTATAATACTATTCATGCGGCTAGTCTCGTCACATCCCGAGTAGTCCACATGCCCTATTGTCATGTGCTGATTTACATCTTCTCGACCATAGAGGGCATAGATGTAACTCGGGGGATAACTATTCCCCTTACACCTTATGATGAGTTTGGCCAGCGTCATCTTAGATTAGCGCATATAGATATCACTGCTCAGGGGATTCTAATGTGGAGAGGTGGGCCACTGCCAGCTGATCCAGTTGAGGATGAGCCAGTTGCTCCAGCTGAGGGATTTGGCCTAGCCCCAGATGAGTTCTTTCAGCCACCTGAGGGACGAGAGGAGTTATTTGAGTTTACTCATGATCAGATATTTGGAGAGCCTCTCGATCCATCCCAGCCTTCGACGTCAACTCAACCTTCCACTTCCTTATCCATTGAGGATAGACTCGCTCGTCTCGAGCGGTCCTCCGCGCTGACACATCAGTTGGTCTTGGACGGCTTCCGTACACTATGGACCAAGGTCACTTCTCTCCGAGAGGAGATTCATCGAGCGTTGCATATACCCGAGCGATCTCCATCACCTCCTCCAGCTGACGGCCCTCCGATTTGATCTTCTTTGCATTGTATTAATTATACCTATACTTACTTCATATATGGATGACTGTCTTTTGGCTTGTTGTTATGTTTAGCACTTATTTCTACTTATACTAAAATTTGTCTGTTGTCTATTTTGGTTTTAAAATCCTAGGAAAAATATTTTTCAAAAATTCCAACTTTTGTTAGTGATCCTGTCTGAGAAGCTTGACAAAACGGAAAGCTGAGAGAAAACCTACTGCTGATGAAGAATAATACCTGTAGAATACCGATCCGAGAAATCCAAAACGGATCTAGGAGAATAAGAGTCACAGAATGCCCCCCTTGTGCGAAGATCCAAAGACGAAAGGAAGGGTTCAATGAAGAGAACCAAGATCTGGAGCTTCCAAAGCTTCCTGCGCACAAGAGACCAACCAACACTATTGTCAGTGACCTAAGACCGGGGTGGGAATCCCTGGCTAGGCCCTCCGACGCTCAAGTCAGTGATCTCTCTTAGTGTGGAAGAAGGAAGAAGATGAACAGTAATTGAAAACTAGGGTTGTATGTGTGATGAGCCTGAGCATTACCTGACCAACGGAGAGGATTCCCCCTTTTATACCACTTCATATAACCTCCATAGTCATGAAGTGGACCTCGGTTTGTTAGAGTTTGTTATGAGATGACGTAAGCCACGTACTTGCAGAAAATAGCTTTTAAGGAATTTTTTTTGTACCCCAGATGTACCTTCTTTGTCGTCTAGTACCTGCAGAAGAATCTAGAAACATTCTTCCCGCCAAGTTAGTCAACCTGTTGTATGATTACATGAAGCAGATATTTTCATAAGCTATTCATAAATATCCTCAAAATGTTTATTCTCGTCCTGCCCTATAAGTTATATTTTATCACCCCTGCTTGGTTATCCTGTCTTCACTATGTTGTGGACAGCCCGATATTATACTATGTTTTGTATCGGTTGGGATTGACCCTAGTTTTCGTACAGGTAGGTTATTATTTTTATTTAACACATGTCCTCATCGTCCGATAATATATTATAAATCCTGTACGATCTTGTAGTTGCTCATTCTCGGACGATCATATACATCTACCCGATAATATATTATAAATCCTGTACGGTCTTGTAGTTGCTTATTCTCGGACGATCATATACATCTGCCCGATAATATATTATAAATCCTGTACGATCTTGTAGTTGCTCATTCTCGGACGATCATATACATCCGCCCGATATTAGTCTGTATTCGTATGTGCTAGCTCAGACAATCCCGGCCGATATTGGCCTTTCTTTCTTAAGGTATATCTCGGCCGATATTAGCCTACCCTGCTCAAGGTGTACCCCGACCGGTATTAGCCTATCTTTTCTTTAAGCTATTATCCCGGCTGGTATTGACCTATATTTTCTTAAGTGTGTTATCCCGTCCGGTATTTGCTTACATTTCCTTAAGCTTGTTGTCTCAGACGATATTGTCCTATATTTTCTTAAGCCTGATACCCCGGTCGATGTTTACATTGCTTAATTCTGCTATCTCATTTCTTTCCCCTTTTCACCGGGGACCTACTAAACCTAACCTATATCACTAGCCTTCCCTCCAAGTCTAGTCGAAGGAGGCGTAGTCGACTGACTAGACCTAAGTCTATTTTTCGTTCCTTAGCAGGAAGAGTGAGTCTCCTTTTAGAAGGGGGGACTCTAGTTAGTTTGCGTCCCAGGTGTTTGCCCGGAGCAATTTCAGTTTCGGATCCATACTTTTATCTTTTGTGTTTATGTGTCTAAACTTTTTTCATTCATGGGGCTCTACTACCTTCCTTTTGAATTCATCCTACCATTGTACTTGACTTTTTGTCGTTCACTTTGTCTTAGCATATCAGATATTGTCCGGCTTATTACTATTACTCGACTATATTAGAATAAGGTCCTAACCTATCGTCAATATCGGGCGGTCTATCACAACCGATCGATTTACCATTAAGTTTGCAAATATCGTTCGGTGCTTTATACTTGACTAGTTTTCATCCAATTCAGTATAACCGACCGGCGTCAGTCTCGACCGGTTTATTATGACCAATCGATTTACTGTAGCATCGCCAATCTTGACTGATTTACTATAGCATCATCGATCTCGATCTATCTACTATAGCATCATCGATCTCGATCGATCTATTATAACATTTTTCATCTTGACTGGTCTATTATAACCGGTCGATTTACCATTAAGTTTGTAAATATCGTCCGGTGCTTTATACTTGACTAGTTTTCATCCAATTCGGTATAACCGACCGGCGTCAGTCTCGACCGGTTTATTATGACCGATCGATTTACTGTAGCATCAACAATCTCGACCGATTTACTATAGCATCATCGATCTCGATCGATCTACTATAGCATCATCGATCTCGATCGATCTATTATAACATTCTTCATCTTGACCAGTCTATTTTAACCGGTTGACTTACACTTATGTCTACCAATATCATATGGTGTTTATACTTAACCGAATTACGTCCGATCTAGCATAATCGTCCAATATGATATAGTCAATTTCGCCCGGTCTATTATGTCTGAAAATATCGTCTGACGCATTACACTTGACTAGTTTTCATCCAATTCGGTATAACCGACCGACGTCAATCTCGACCGGTTTACTATGACTGGTCGATTTACCACCATATTTATAAATATCGTCCGGTGTTTTATACTTAACTAAATCTCGCCTGATCCGGTATGACCACCCGGATTTATTGTTTTTAATCACCTAGATAATCTTAAACTACCCTATTAACCTCATACCCGACCGATTTTCCTCATACCTCTTTGATTCTTTAAGAATCAAGCGCATAGAGAGAGAAAAATTGGTCATGTTTTCCGAGGAAGATTGCCAAGCTTAATACCTTTTCCGTGGGATTCATCCTTCTTTTTGAATTTGATCCCATCCTTCGATGACATTACCTCTTTATGACGGTTATGATTCCGGGTATTCTTCCTTATTGGATTCATACTCTTTCTTTCCCTACCCACTTTTATACTTAAGTTCTATACGAACTGTTATTGATCTTATTATTTTATATATCCCTATGCTTTTGGAATTTCTCCTTTTTTCAGTTCTTCTTCCCCACCTGTTTAAGGGTTTTTGGTGTTAGGTTTTTCGGGCCGCAAAAACCGCTTTTTGCGTTGTGAAAACCCCGAAACCCCACCACCGGATCCGTGCGAAGAAATAAAATTTACGTAAAACTTCAAGTACGAGTTTCTAGCCTAGATCTAAACTAGATCTACAAAGGAGAAGAGCTTTACCCTTGATGCGATGCCCTTCGCAATCCCGCTCGTCCAAGGTTCGCCGGATCTCGAGAGTATCAAAGTAGATACTCCTCTATGTGTATCCATACAAGCAAGAGATGGAGAAACCAAACAAAAGGTGTGCTAGCACCTTTGAAAGGTTCGGCCAAGGTGGAGGAGAGGGAGAGAAGAGAGAGCTTGAGGAAGAAGATGAGAGTTACACAAAAGAAATGAAACTCACCCAAAATCATAAGTGGCCGGTCACATGAATGAGGTTAATAACCTCCATGGAATACCAAGAGTCACAACTCTTGGTAACTCCCATGAGGTGGCATCCCACTTAAACAACCATGATGATGTGGAGCATCATCATTGGTCCACTCTTTGCTAACTCACCAATGAGGTGGTAAATGGTCAAGTCAAACTTGACTCTTCATCTTCTTCTCAAATCAAGTCAAACTTGACCACTTCTCTCCCATGGTTGATCAAATCTAACCATTGGTTCAAGTCAATTTTAATTTAATGAATCTCTATTCATTGAATTAAATTGACTCAATGAGTCTAAGTTCAAATTAGACTCATCTAACATATGAACCAAATTGAGTCCAACTCAATTAGCCTAATTTGGATTACTCTTAATCCAATTTGGTTCATCACATGGACCTAATCCTTTAGGTTCATCAAATAAACCTAATCTCCATCTAATTGCCCTTTGTGTGTGACCCTATAGGTTCTTATAACATTGGCAATGCTCCTAAACCCATTTAGAAGCATAAGTAATGAGCGGTATCTAGCAACACATCATTACTACCCAAGTTATAAGAATGTTGAGATCCAACATTACCTTGCGACTACTAATTGTGACTCTTCACAATATATGACAAGTGTCCTTCTATCATTGACATCTAGATTGATTAATGTGAGGCATAGATCGTGTCATCCTCTAATCAATCTAAATCTTGAATCCCAAGTAGACTCACTCAATCAAATGAGCTCAACATCTCATATTGACTCATTTGGGCATGGCCATGCACTTAGTGGTCTCACTCTATCAAGAATATCGATGTCACTCCCATCATATAGGAGAGATAGATCCTATCTACATCACTCACATCCCTCCACATAATTTGTTACATACCCAATAATCGCCTTTATAGTCCACCCAGTTACGGGTGACGTTTGACGAAGCCAAAGTATGCAACTCCTTTTGTAGCGAACCATAGTGACTTCAGGTCCAAGGACTAATAGTCATACTAATAGCCACATGAGAAAGTATATGACACTCATATAACGATCCATTATACTTTCTCATGGCGGGTCATTTAGTATACATTCTCCAATGCATACCCATGTGTCAACTTGATATCTCCATATCCATGACTTGTGAGATCAAGTCATCGAGTTAACCTACATGCTAGTCTCGTCACATTAACTGTAACACCCACGAAATTTTTTAGTTATACATATGGGTATTCTCTTTTAGAATAAAAGGAAAAGGGAAATAAAACCAAAAAGAAATAAAAAGAGAGAGAAGTTAAGGCTTGAACCTTGAACCCCTCACAATGGATAAAGCTAAATTGGTGTATGATAACCAATAGAGTCATGAATGATATATGATTAGCGAAGAATGGAAATTTGAAGTTAAAAGCAAGAGTATGATTAAGTAAGGAAGCAAGAAAATGTCAAGTAGCTTTCCTCCTCTTTCTCTTGGTTAAGAGAAGAAGCAAGCAAAAGACAAAAGACAAGTTGCCTTTTTCTTCTTTCTTCTTTCTATTTTTGTGAGAATGAATGAGGGTGAGGGAATAGAGGAATCAAGGGGATGAAATGGGACTTCTTTTTTTTCCGTTTTCCTCATTGAGGATAAATAGGAATGAGAGAAGAGAAGGGAAAGAAAGGTTGGCTACTTCTTCCTCCTTCTTCCTCCTCCTTCTTTCTCCTTTTTCCTCCTCCATCGAGACCTAAAACTCTCCCCTCTCCCATTTCCAAATCCCAAGCTAAGGTTTTCTCCCTAAGGAAACTAATTCACAAGAAGGAGTCCTCAAGATCTACTCCTTACAAGCAAGAGAAGCAAAAAGGGAGAACTAGAAGGAGAAGCTTTCTTCTTCCTCTTCACAAGGGTACCTTCTTTTAAGAAAAACAAAACCAAGCAAGAGGAGGTAAGTATCCCCTCACCTGCGGTACAAGTAGTTCATGTGTTTTTCCATGAGTTTAGATTGCTTAAAAATCTAGGGTTGCTTCTTGAAACTTTCGGCCACCAAAGTATAAAAACTTAAGGAAGCTTAAGACCTAAACTAAACATGCTCACTATGTTTCTTATGATATGTACCCTATGATAGGAGATTAGTTTAGTGTTCTTATGCTTGTACGTTGCTTAGAACTTAGATTCATATTCTTTAAACTTTCGGCCAAGGCATGAATAAAAGACCTAGGAAAGATTACGACCTAACTAAACATGCTCATGATGTCCCTTATGATATGTAACTTAGGATATGAGTTATGTTTAGAATTCTAATGTTTTTTTTATGTTGCTTGAAATCTAGATCTATGCCTAGTAGATTTCGGCCATGATAGAAATGAAGGTCTAGGAGAGTTTAAAATTTAATCTATCATGCTCATGACTTTCTTTATGATATAATATAAAGATTTCTTAGTGTTTTCATACTTGTATGTTGCTTGGAACCTAAATGCATGCCACTTTAGGGTTTTAGGGTTTTGGCCATGATAGAAATGAATTTCTAGGAGAGTTTAAAATTAATCTATCATGCTCATGACTTTTCTTATGATATGGTATGAAGATTACTTAGTGTTTTCATGCCCGCATGTTGCTTGCAACCTAGATGCATCCCACTTTAGGGGTTCGTCCATGATGTAATTAAGGGTCTAAGAAAGCTTAAAATCAAATCTAAATCTAACATGCTCATGGTTTTTCTTATGATATGATATGAAGTTAGCTTGATATTCTTATGCTTGTATGTTGCTTAGACTTAGTTTCATGCTCCTTAAACATTTAGCCATAACAAGATTAAAATACCTAGGAAGCTTAGAACCTAAAATAAACATGCTCATGATGTTCCTTATGGTATATGATATGAAGTTGGTTTAGGGTTCACATGCTTTTATGTTACTTGTAACCTAGATTCATGCTTGGCAAGTTTCGGCCATAACAATATTAAAAGATCTAGGAAGCTTAGAACCTAAACTAAACATGCTCATGATGTTCTTTATGATAAGTGCTATGAAGTTGGTTTAGGGTTCATATGATTTTATGTTGCTTGTAGCCTAGGACAATACCTTGCATGTTTCAGCCACTCCATGGAATTAGGGTTAGAGACCCAATTATGATTTACTATGTATCTCCCATGCTATGATATGAATTAGGAGATGATAGTTAATGTTTTCTATGCATGATTATGTTTCCCTATGATATGTTATATGCTCATTTATGTATGCTTATGAATCATGCATGATAATGACTCTTATGATGGGTTATATGCTCAAGTATGCATGCTTTATGATATGACAAGAAAAGGCCTAAGAGATGCTTCCCTATTAGTTGGGATTAAGAGCACTCTTTATGATATGACAAGTAAAGGCCTAAGAGTTGCTTCCCTATTAGTTGGGACTAAGAGCACTCTTCATGATATGATAAGTAAATATGACATGCTACTTTACTTTTTATATGGCTTGTACCGGACCTTAGTGTCCAAGGGATGAGCTCCTTAGTTTGCCCCTAGGTCGACGGTCGTAGTATGAACCTAGTTCCCTAGTAGGTTCGGGACTAGCTACCCCGTCCTAGGGATTGCGCGCATTTATGTTATGTGGTACATAGCCGGGCCCTCATGTTGAGATTATATTTAAGTATTATATGATATGTTTTTTTTAAAAGACATCTTGCACATGACATGACGCATATTTTTGAAAGACATCTTGCATATACTTTTATGATATGATATGTTATGATATGATATGACATGATGCTCTTTTATGATATGATATGTTATGATATGATATGACATGATGCTCTTTTATGATATGATATGTTATGATGTGATATGTTATGATGCTCTTTTACATGATATGATGTTTAGATGATTATGTCTCCATGTTATATGCTTATGTGATTATGCTATGATATATGTTTTTTTTTTGTGAGTAGGAAAGGATCTTACTAAGCCTGTGTGCTTATAGTTTACTTTCCTTGTACCGCAGATAAAGGTAAAGGATGGATAAACTAAGGGAGCAGCAGGAGGGGCAAGAGATGTGTGTGGTGGTGGCTCGGCTAAGGAAAATGACCTGCTTATGTTAATTTATGCTTGATATGAACTATGCCTACGCTATATTAATGTTTTGCATGATTACTTAACACTTATTCATGCTTATGTTAGAAGTTGATATCATGACTTCTTAAATTTAAAATTATGCTAAACATGCTCACATGATTATAGATGTTTAGATAATTAGTTATTTGTGTTTAAAAGAAAGAAAAATATATGAATAAATACTTCCGCTGCTTTAGAAATAGATTAATATGCATGAATGTTCCCGTAACCCCGTCATATGAGAAGGGCGGGCGTTACATTAACATTGTCCCAGAATGTTAATACTTGACTAGGAATGATTAAGAGTAGTGTTCCCTATATCATCTCACCGTCGATTCAACTAACCGATTGATATAGGTAAGAACCTTCTACTCAAGGATGCTATTATACTTAGTTATTTGGCACCAATACAAGCATAATAACCATAAACAAATGCCTTTATATATATAAGAATATGATACAACGAGTCCATACAACAATCATCAAATGATTGGCTCTAGGGCTCTAACTAACAATCTCCCACTAGCACTAGTGTCAATCAGTATAGGCTCTAAGGCCCAATGACCTAGTGTGACCATCATGCTTTCTCTGTGCCAAAGCCTTGGTCAAGGGATCTGCGATGTTACCCTCAGTGGGTACTCTGCAAATCTTCACATCTCCTCTATCGATGATCTCTCAAATGAGATGGAAGCGCCGTAGTATGTGTTTGGTCCGCTGGTGTGAGCGAGGTTCCTTGGCCTGTGTTATTGATCCATTGTTGTCACAATAGAGCTCTATGGGATCAGCTATGCTAGGAACCACCCCAAGCTCAGTAATGAACTTACGGATCCAAATTACCTCTTTTGCTGCTTCTGATACAGTAATATACTCGGCCTCTGTTGTAGAATCAACTACTGTGCCCTGCTTCGAACTCTTCCAGCTCACAACACCACCATTTATGCAAAACATGAACCCTGACTGCGATTGATAATCATCCTAATTAGTTTGGAAGCTAGCATCACTGTAACCCTTTACAGCTAGCTCGTCATCGCCTCCATATATCAAGATATATTCTTTAGTCCTTCTCAAGTACTTAAGAATATTCTTGACCGCTATCCAGTGACTTTCACCTGGATCTGACTGGTATCTGCTCATCATGCTCAAAGCATACGAGACATCAGGACGAGTACATAGCATGGCGTACATGATAGACCCTATGGCCGAAGCATAAGGGATCTGATCCATGTGGTCTCTCTCCTCTCTAAAAGAGGGACTTTGAGTTTTCGAAAGACTCATACCATGTGACATCGACAGAAATCCCTTCTTGGAGTTCTGCATGGCAAACCGAAGTAATACCTTGTCAATGTATGTACTCTGACTTAGGCCAAGCAATCTTTTAGATCTATCTCTATAGATCTGTATGCCTAGAATACGGGATGCTTCACCTAAGTCCTTCATTGAGAAACAAGTCCCTAGCCAAGTCTTGACAGACTGCAGCATAGAGATGTCTTTCCCAATGAGTAATATGTCATCCACATACAATATAAGGAAGACAACTGTGCTCCCAACAACCTTCTTGTAGACATAAGGTTCATCTTCATTCTTGATGAAATCAAACTGTTTGATTGCATCATCGAATCGAAGATTCCAGCCCCAAGAAGCTTGCTTTAGTCCATAAATGGACCTATGCAACTTGCATACTCTGCCAGTATGCTGTGGATCTACAAAACCCTCAGGTTGTGTCATGTACACATCCACGAGCAGGTTTCCATTCAGAAACACGGTTTTGATATCCATCTACCAGATCTCATAATTATGGTACGCTGCAACAACAAGCATGATCCAAATGGATTTAAACATCGCTACTGGAGAAAATGTTTCATCATAGTCAATACCATGAATTTGCTTGAAACCTTTAGCTACCAATCGACCCTTATAAATAAGTTCATCCATGTCAGTCTTTCTCTTAAAGACCCACTTACACCCAATGGGTTTGACCCCTTCAGGTGGATCAACCAAAGTCCATACTTGGTTAGTGTACATGGATTCCAACTCGGATCTCATGTCCTCTAGCCATTTCTCAGAATCTGGTCTCATCACAGCTTCCTGATTGGAGGTAGGCTCATCCTCAATGAGCACAACGTCATCATGGTCAGACAAGAGAAATGAATATCTCTCAGGCTGACGACGTACCCTATCAGACCTGAGAAGAGGTAGGTCTACTTAAACTGGTTGTTGTTCCTCAACTCCTTGTGGAACAACATCATCTACAACACTTTGTGGTTCCAGTTCAACTTCCATCGAGGCTTCAGTGCTATGGTTCACATCTTGAATTTCTTCAAGATCAAACGTACTCCCAATAGTTTTTCTAGAAACAAAATCCCTTTCTAAAAATACTCCAGTCTTAGCCACAACTATCTTGTGTTGACTGGGAATGTAGAAGTAATATCCCTTCGTTTCCTTGGGATATCCAATAAAATAGCACTTATCAGATTTGGGTCCCAATTTGTCCGAGACTTGACGCCGAACGTAAGCCTCACAACCCCAAATCCTTATAAAAGACACCAGGGCATCTCTCCTAGTCCATATCCTATATGGTGTCTTTATTACAACCTTAGATGAAACTTGGTTGAGAATGAAGGTTGCTGTGTCTAGAGTATAGCTCCAAAGATACATAGGAAGATCTGTGTGACTCATCATAGACCGTACCATATCTAATAAGGTACGATTCCTCCTTTCAGATATACTATTCCACTGTGGTGTTCTAGGAGGAGTGAGTTGAGATAGGATCCCACACTCAGCTAGATAGTCACGAAACTCATGGCTAAGGTATTCTCCACCTTGATCTGATCGAAGTATCTTAATACTCTTGCCAAGCTAGTTTTGTACTTCATTCTTGAATTCCTTGAACTTTTCAAAGGATTCTGACTTATGTGTCATCATATACACATAATCATATCTACTGAAATCATCAGTAAATGTAATGAAGTACCTATAACCACCCCTAGCAGTGACATTGAAAGGTCCACATACATCACTATGTATAAGTCCTAACAAGTTAGTCGCTCTCTCGCTGTGTCCACTAAAGGGAGTCTTGGTCATCTTGCCTAGAAGGCATGACTCGTATGTCTCATATGATTCAAAATCAAATGAGTCCAGCAAACCATCTTTATGGAGCTGGGATAAGCGTTTGTCATTTATATGGCCTAAGCGACAATGCCAGAGATAGGTTTGGTTCATGTCATTTGACTTGAACCTCTTGGTACTTATGTTATAGATAGGGTTCTCAAGGTCTAGAATATAGAGTCCGTTCATCAGAGGTGCACTACAATAGAACATATCATTTAAATAAACTAAACAACATTTGTTCTTTATTATAAATGAAAAACCTTTCTTGTCCAAACAAGAAACTGAAATTATGTTCTTAGTTAAAGCAGGCACATAACAAAATTCATCTAATTCTAATACAAACCCAGAAGGAAGAGATAGATGATAAGTTCCTACAGCAATAGCAACAACCCGTGCTCCATTGCCTACTCGTAGGTCCACCTCGCCCTTTGTCAATGCCCTGCTATTTCTCAGCGCATGCACATTAGTACAAATGTGAGAAGTACATCCGGTATCTAATACCCATAATGAAGAAATAGATAGATTGACTTCCATAACATATATACCTGAAGTGGAAGTCCCACTTCTCTTCTTCTTAAGATCTTCCAGGTAGACCTTACAGTTCCTCTTCCAGTGCCCGGTCTGACCGCAGTGGAAGCAGGTATCATCCTTGGCAACCCCTCCTTTGGGTTTCAGTGTCTTTCCCTTGCCTTTGGCTTGGGACTTTCCTTTGCCTTTAGGCTTGCCCTTGCCCTTGTGCCTTTGCACCATCAGAATGGAGTTAGGCTTAACCTTCTTAAGGTTAAGCTCAGCAGTTCGCAACATACTAAGCAGTTCGGGCAGTGGCTTGTCAATTTTGTTCATGTTGTAGTTCATGACAAACTGACTGTAACTCTCTGGCAAGGACTGCAAGATCAAGTCAGTGGCCAGCTCTTGGCCAAGTGGAAATCCCAACCTCTGTAGGTTTTCTATGTACCCAATCATCTTGAGTACATATGGGCCTACGGGAGTCCCATCTTGCATCTTGCACTGAAACAGTGCCTTAGAGATCTCGAATCTCTCGTGCCTCGCTTGTCCTTGATATAGTTGATGCAGATGTTCAACCACATCATAAGCACCCATCAACTCATGTTGCTTCTGAAGCTCAGAGTTCATGGTCGTGAGCATTAGACAGGATACATCTAATGCGTCATCATGATGCTTCTTATAAGTATCACGATCAGCTCGCGTGGCAGTGGCAGGAGGTGCCTCAGGAATGGGCTGCTCCAGGACGTACAGTTTTCATTCCTGTGTGAGAACTATTCTCAGATTCCTGTACCAGTCCAGGAATTAGCTCCATTGAGCTTGTCCTTATCGAGGACAGAATGCAGGGAGAAGGAGTTCATGTTTGACGACATGGTAATCTACAACAGAAAATGAAGAAAAATAAATATCATATTCCAATTAATCATCTAATTAGGCCTTTAATTAAATGATGCTCCCACTGAATTCTATAATTCAAGTAGGACAAGATCCACATCATACTACGCCTTGAGTTAGATTTGGCTAAATCGCCCAAGACTTAGTATGATCGGTAGGTAACTAATTACCAATTACATCTCTATGAAACTCTTGTATATAGGATCAAGATCCGCATTTATATTAAAACTCGAGTTAGCTTTGGCTAATACGCCCAAGAGTTAATATAAACGTGATTTTGTCCCATCTTCCAACTATTGGATAAATGCCTACAGTTAAACTTGATTTAACTAGTTGTACTCAATCTAATTGAGTTTTTACTCACCCATGCGTTGATAGGCGGGACCAAGATTGTCCCTCCGTACCCTACCAAGATAATATGTGTTGTTCTGCTTTGGCAGATTCAACAACAACATGTGATCGAGGTAGTGATAGGTATCACGGCATGGTAGGCAATTTTGAGTTGACACGATTGAGATCTAATCTAATCGATGATGCTATCATATACTCGATTTAGATCTAATCTAATCGTGGAGGTGCATCATGTGCGCGACTTAGATCTAATCTAATCGTTAAGGCACTAATTAATTACTAATCTAGCATGCATCACATATACACACACAAGTAATTAATTAATTTTGTGATTAGTCATGGCCCTACTACGATCTTCTCAATCCAATGAGAAGATCAGATGGTCAACCTAAGGTCAACAGCTTCTCAAGCTCCTTCCTTTGACCACCTTATGTTGCTCGCACCCTCCTCGTAACTCCGTCTAGAGTGAACCTTCCACCGCCTCATTTTTTACATTACAAAAGGTGAAACTCGAGTTACATTCGAGTCTAAACTATTTACAATAGGAATAAATAAATAGAAAGGCACGACGCGCAGGTCGCGTATCAAATATACAACACGCACAATCACATGACAGCACGCAGGCCGTATTATGAATTACAACACAATTTCCAATCAAATTGGGGTCTTTTGGGCCATGACCATCATAAAATGATACACAATTCTAAATTATGTAATTTCCATAAATTTCTGTAATTTTTGTCTAATATTTTTACGATTTTATGAGTAAAAATTCCGGGCGGTCCCGTTTAGCGATTTTCGGGCGCAATCGCGAAACGAAGCCCCTTGCGGGGTTAGGGGCAACACCCCTATCTGCGATATAACCATCGCGAGTGTTCCTAAGCAATCCTACAGCGCCTTAGCCCGCTGTCCCAAAACGATTTGGGGCGAAACCTTGCCGTTTCGGAAAAATTTTCTCGGTAGTCAAAGTCTACAAGTGTCTAAACTCTTGTGCATGCTTCGCTTCTACGAGAAAAATACCCATAAAATCTATAAAAATAGTAAATTTACAGAATATTATAGAACTAATATTTTTTCATAAAAATACAAACAAAAACTCGTACGTGCTTCAAACGTGGCTCTGATACCACTGTTGGGTTTTTCGGGCTGTAAAAACCACTTTTTGCGTTGCGGGAACCCCGAAACCCCGCCACTGGATCCGTGCGAAGAAATAAAATTTATGTAAAACTTCGAGTATGAGTTTCTAACCTAGATCTAAACTAGATCTACAAAGGATAAGAGCTTTACCCTTAATGCGATGCCCTTCGCAATCCAGCTCATCCAAGGTTCGCCGGATCTCGAGAGTATCAAAGTAGATACTCCTCTATGTGTATCCACACAAGAAAGAGATGGAGAAACAAAAAAAAGGTGTTCTAGCACCTTTGAAAGGTTTGGCCAAGGTGGAGGAGAGGGAGAGAAGAGAGAGCTTGAGGAAGAAGATAAGAGTTACACAAAAGAAATGAAACTCACCCAAAATCATAAGTGGCCGGCAACATGAATGAGGTTAATAACCTCCATGGAATACTAAGAGTCACAACTCTTGTTAACTCCCATGAGGTGGCATCCCACTTAAGCAACCATGATGATGTGGAGCATCATCATTGGTCCACTCTTTGCCAACTCACCAATGAGGTGGTAAATGGTCAAGTCAAACTTGACTCTTCATCTTCTCTCAAGTCAAGTCAAACTTGACCACTTCTCTCCCATGGTTGATCAAATCTAACCATTGGTTCAAGTCAATTTTAATTTAATGAATCTCTATTCATTGAATTAAATTGACTCAATGAGTCTAAGTCTAAATTAGACTCATCTAACACATGAACCAAATTGAGTCCAACTCAATTAGCCTAATTTGGATTACTCTTAATCCAATTTGGTTCATCACATGGACCTAATCCTTTAGGTTCATCAAATGAACCTAATCTCCATCTAATTTCCCTTTGTGTGTGACCCTATAGGTTCTTATAACATTGGCAATGCTCCTAAACCCATTTAGAAGCATAAGTAATGAGCGGTATCTAGCAATACATCATTATATTACTACCCAAGTTATAAGAATGTTGAGATCCAACATCACCTTGCGGCTACTAATTGTGACTCTTCATAATATATGACAAGTGTCCTTCTATCCTTGACATCTAGATTGATTAATGTGAGGCATAGACCGTGTCATCCTCTAATCAATCTAAATCTTGAATCCCAAGTAGACTCACTCAATCAAATGAGCTCAACATCTCATATTGACTCATTTGGGCATGACCATGCACTTAGTGGTCTCACTCTATCAAGAATATCGATGTCACTCCCGTCATATAGGAGGGATAGATCCCATCTACATCACTCACATCCCTCCAAATAATTTGTTACATACCCAGTAATCGCTTTTATAGTCCACCCAGTTACGGGTGACGTTTGACGAAGTCAAAGTATGCAACTCCTTATGTAGGGAACCATGGTGACTTCAGGTCCAAGGACTAATAGTCATACTAATAGTCACATGAGAAAGTATATGAAACTCATATAACGATCCATGATACTTTCTCATGGCAGGTCATTCAGTATACATTCTCCAATGCATACCCATGTGTCAACTTGATATCTCTATATCCATGACTTGTGAGATCAAGTCATCGAGTTGACCTACATGCTAGTCTCGTCGCATTGACATTGTCCCTGAATGTTAATACTTGACTAGGAATGATTAAGAGTAGTATTCCCTATATCATCTCACTATCGATTCAACTAACCGATTGATATAGGTAAGAACCTTCTACTCAAGGACGCTATTATACTTAGTTATTTTGCACCAATACAAGTAAGCATAATAACCATAAAAAAATGTCTTTATATATATAAGAATATGATATAATGAGTCCATACAACAATCATCAAATGATTGGCTCTAGGGCTCTAACTATCATTTGGGTATAAGGCCCTGAGGGAGAGAAGAAGGTTTAAAACGCTATCTTCTTCTTCCTGACTATTCCTTCCTCTTCCTTTGTTTGCTTCCCTTCTGCTATTCTGCTATAGCCACTCCTTCCCTAGTGTGGTTTCTTTCGTGCGCTTCTAGCCTTACTGAGCTAGAGGAGGTGGAGTTACAAGTGAACTATGATTTTCCTTCCTATATAGTTCGCCCTACCCCTCAGGATAGTCTGCATCTTCCTCCTTTAGGAAGTATATCAATCTTTTGGACTCAAGCCTTACAAGGCTTCTGATTCCCCCTTCATCCCTTTTTCGCTGATGTTAGTATTTACTTTGATATTCCTCTTAATCAGTTTATTCCTCAGTCTTTTTCTATCCTTGTGGGTTTTGTTGGGGTGTCTAAACTACTAGATTTCTCCTTATCCCCTCGTCTTTTTCACTACTTCTTCATTCCCCATCAAGTAGACATTGGTGTCTTTAAATTTCAGTCTTGCCCTAAGGCCCTTTTGTTTAGTAGGATTCCTTCTTAAGAGAAATGGCGTCACAAATTTTTCTTTATGCATCTCCCTTCTTCTGCTTCTTTTCCTATCGCGTGGATACACAATCTCCCCTTGGCTCCTAACACTGATCCCTCTATCTCTCTTGCCTTATCTAAGCTAAAGGGGGTTAAATTTAGCTTACCGTCCTTGATTGTGGAGGGTTTAATGTTTTCCTTTGGAATTAGTAGCATCGACACTCCCTTGGATGTCTTTTTTGGTATGTCTAAATATTTTAGGCTATGTTTATTAGTTATTTGGTAATTATTTTCTATAATGATGCCCCATTCTTGTGTTTCAGTTGATGCTCTCCTACCCGCTTTCATGTATAAGAATACAACTATGACCAAGTCTTTTTTGAATAAATTTGGAGAACAATTACTGCAAGCTCGTCGAGCTAACCCTACCACCTCTACTTTGGGTTTATTATCTGAGGAAAAACAAACAGCGGAAGTTATTGCTTCTATGGAAGAGGAAGAGGAACAACCTTTTATTACCATACTCAAGAAACCCAGGCTTACTAAGGAAGTTTCCTTTCATGATACTTTTGGTACTTTTGTGCAGACCCCTATTGCTCCTTCACCTATTTCTTTTGAGAGAGGTAAGGCATCAATGCTCCCTACCCACATTATTTCTAATCTTTCTCTTAGAATGATAAGACCGAGTCTGCTTATTCCTTCCTCTTCTGCTATTGTTTCAGCTACTTCTGCTTCTCAGATGGCTACTACCACTTCGACTTCCTCTCAACCTCTTTCCCTGGCCTTACCTCCTTTGGCTTCGGGACCCCGAGCTAGAAGAACACCTTGCAAGAGATCTTCTCCGAGTCCAGGACAGTCCGCTATTGATGCTTCAACAACTGAATCAACTTCTATTGCTTTGGCACCTTCCATCCCCTCTAGTTCTTCCTCTGTTATTCCCATTTCTACCACTTCTCCTCTCTCTCTTCCTTCTTCTTCTACCCGGCCTTCCTCACCTTCTGTCCTCCCATCTTTATTTAAACAGGCTGTGGGTCTACCCTCTCAATTGGGGCAAGCTTTGGACCCTCCCAGTTACGGTTTTTGCAACTACAAGGCCCGTTGGCTGAATCTTGGCAGCATAGCCAAGAACTGCTAAGGGGCACTAGCATTTCCAACCGTGTTGACAATCATAGTCGTCAAGCTATTGTTGTAAGTATTTTTCATTATATATTATTATCGTATCATTATTTCTTGCTAACTGCACTATTATTTCAATTTCTTGCCTCAAGTCTTCATCTAGACCAACTGCTCATTGCTTTGGAAAGGGAAAATGACAAGTTAAAAGCTTAAATAGAGGCACTGAAAGCTAATATTCCTCCTTCCCACACTGAGCTTACTCAGTTACAAGAGAAGATAGCTTTACAGGCTCAACAAATAGAGGTTATGAAAAAGGAACTGCAGCATGAGCGACAGTTATTGAAAAATAAAGAGCTTGAAAGAAAAACCCTAGAGTTGCGAGTGGATCGGTTAAATTCCAGCCTCCAGGTGGAATCTTCTTTACAAGACAAAGCCATCTCAGATATTTCTCATAAAAATGTTGTCTTAGAGAAAGTGGAGAGGCTTCACAGTGTCTTTCTTTCTGAGTAGGCTCAAGATTCAGCCTCCAGAGATTTTGCTATTCTACAAGAGCAAGAACAAAGAAAGGCTCAAGATGTCGAGATATCCTCACTCCAGAAGGAGATAGAGCAGCTTAAATCAGAAAGAGATGCTTTCAAAGCCTAAGCTGCCACATTACAAACCGAATTTCAAAGTTATAAGGAGCAGAAAGAGGATCGATGGGAGGACAGGCGCTTAACCTATCTAAGGTCCCCAGCATTTACCAATGAATATATCCGCCGGGTCATAGGGACTTTAAATCATTCCGTGAATGGAGTTATTCAACAATTGAGGGAAGGTGGTTATCTACCTCGCGAACCTCCCCTTCTGTTCATAAATCATCACAGAATTAATCATGAATTACCCCAAGACTTGACAGGTGATTTTAAGTAAGCATGATTATGTACTCAAAAAGACTTGTAGATAAAAGACTTGTAATTAAGTAGTTGCAATATTTGTAAAAATTCATACTTACCTGTTCTTCCGACCTTCATTATCTGGCTACTGCTTCTTGAGAATACGTACTGTCTTGCTTAAAAGCTTCTCCTGTTGTGGTATCTTAAGTAATTATATGGCTCCGACCAATAAGGCTTCTCCGTAAACCCTTTGATCTCTATTCAAGCTTGACTGTATATAAGGAATTTCAAAGACCTCAGTGCTTCCGAGGGATGTGTAATCTCGAGTAACTTTATCTGAAAAGCTCCATAGGATTTATGTATTCTTGGTTGGGCGTCACAATCTCAAGTGATTTTAAATAGAGAACTTCATATGATTGTAACTTCTGATGGGGAATGTAATTTTGAAAGATGATATATAAAGGATTCCCTCTAAACTTTGAATCTCGGTCAGGAGTGTAATACCGAGTGATCTTTATAAAGAAATCTAGATGACTTTGAATCTGGATCAGGCTTATAATCTCGAACAATTTAATGTGAAGAATTTTATCAACCTTTGAGTTTTCGGTCGGGTGTGTAATCCCAATCGATTTAATATGAAGAATTTCATCACCCTCTGTCAAGCGTATAATCCTGACCGATTTAATATGAAGAATCAATCTTTGAGTTTTCAGTCGAGTGTGTAATCCCGATCGATTTAATATGAAGAATTTCATCATCTTCTGTCGAGCGTATAATCCCGACCGATTTAATATGAAGAATCAATCTTTGAGTTTTCAGTTGGGCATGTAATCCCGATCGATTTAATATGAAGAATTTCATCACACTCTAGTCGAGCGTATAATCCCGACCGATTTAATATGAAGAATCAATCTTTGAGTTTTCGGTCAGGCGTGTAATCCTGATCGATTTAATATGAAGAATTTCATTACACTCTGGTCGAGCGTATAATCCCGACCGATTATAAAGAATCAATCTTTGAGTTTTCGGTCAGTTGTGTGATCTTGAATAGAATCCTATGCTCTATCATATTTTGATTAGGTACTCAATCCTGCATGACTTTGTTAATGATAGTTTAAAGTCTCCGGTTCTTCCCAGGAAGGCCCATCCGGGTAACTTCAAGAGATTTCCCGACTGACTGTGTTCATGATAGTTTAAAGTCTCCGGTTCCTCCCAAGAAGACCCGTCCGGGATACTTCAAGAGTTTTCCCGATCGACTATGTTCATGATAGTTTAAAGTCTTCGGTTCCTTCCAAGAAGACCCATCCGGGTTACTTCAAGGGATTTCCCGATCGACTATGTTCATGATAGTATAAAGTCTCCGGTTTCTCCCAAAAAGACCCGTTCGGGTTACTTCAAGAGATTTCCCGATCGACTGTGTTCATGATAGATTAAAGTCTCCGGTTCCTCCCTAGAAGACCCGTTTAGGTTACTTCAAGAGATTTCCCGATCGACTATGTTCATAATAGTTTAAAGTCTCCGATTTCTCCCAAGAAGACCCGTCCGGGTTACTTCAAAAGATTTCCCGATCGACTATGTTCATGATGGTTTAAAGTCTCCGGTTCCTCCCAAGAAGACCCGTCCGGGTTACTTCAAGAGATTTCCCGATCGACTATGTTCATGATAGTTTAAAGTCTCTAGTTTCTCCCAAGAAGACTCGCCCGGGTTACTTCAAGGGATTTCCCGATCGACTATGTTCATGATAGTTTAAAGTCTCTGGTTCCTCCCAAGAAGACCCGTCCGGGTTACTTCAAAAGATTTCCTGATTGACTATGTTCATGATAGTTTAAAGTCTCCGGTTTCTCCCAAGAAGACCCATCCGAGTTACTTTAAGAGATTTCCGGATCGGCTATGTTCATGATAGTTTAAAGTCTCCGGTTCCTCCCAAGAAGACCCGTCTGGGTTACTTCAAGAGATTTTCGATCGACTATGTTGATGATGGTTTAAATTCTCCAGTTCCTCCCAAGAAGACCCGTCCGGGTTATTTCAAGAGATTTCCCGATCGACTATGTTCATGATAGTTTAAAATCTCCGGTTTCTCCCAAGAAGACCCGTCCGGGTTACTTCAAGATATTTCCCGATCGACTATGTTCATGATAGTTTAGAGTCTCCAGTTTCTCCCAAGAAGACCGATCCGGGTTACTTCAAGAGATTTCCCGATCGACTATGTTCATGATAGTTTAAAGTCTCCGGTTTCTCCCAAGAAGACCCTTCCGGGTTACTTCAAGGGATTTCCCGATCGACTGTGTTCATGATGGTTTAAAGTCTCCGGTTCCTCCCAAGAAGACCCGTCCGGGTTATTTTAAGAGATTTCCCGATCGACTATGTTCTTGATAGTTTAAAGTCTCCGTTTTCTCCCAAAAAGACCGGTGTGGGTTACTTCAAGAGATTTCTCGATCGATTATGTTCATGATAGTTTAAAGTCTCTGGTTTCTCCCAAGAAGACCCATCCGGGTTTCTTCAAGTGATTTCCCGATCGACTATATTCATGATGGTTTAAAGTCTCTGGTTCCTCCCAAGAAGACCCATCCGGGTTACTTCAAGAGATTTCCCGATCGACTATGTTCATGATAGTTTAAAGTCTCCGGTTTCTCCCAAGAAGACCCGTCCGGGTTACTTCAAGAGATTTCCCGATCGACTATGTTCATGATAGATTAAAGTCTCCGGTTTCTCCCAAGAAGACCCGTCCGGGTTACTTCAAGGGATTTCTCGATCGACTGTGTTCATGATGGTTTAAAGTCTCCGGTTCCTCCCAAGAAGACCCGTCCGGGTTATTTCAAGAGATTTCCCGATCGACTATGTTCATGATAGTTTAAAGTCTCCGTTTTCTCCCAAAAAGACCCATCCGGGTTACTTCAAGAGATTTCCCGATCGACTATGTTCACGATAGTTTAAAGTCTCCGGTTCCTCCCAAGAAGATCCGTCCGGGTTACTTCAAGAGATTTCCTGATCGACTATTCTTTTGAATGAAACTAAAAATGCTTTCACTAACCTCGTCATGGTTTAATGTCTTCGAGATTCCTTAAGGAAAACTGATTGATCATTCCTTAAAGTCCCCAATCGACGACCGCTTGAGCAGAATAAAAATGTTTTCTCGGTAATTACTACGCTGCTTAAACTGCACTTATTTTTCGAGCGATATTTGGCCTGCATTGCATTTACCAAATGAAGTACATAAATTATGAGCATACTTGTTATTTGTTTGTAGGGCCAAACGGAGGGAAATTGCTTAAAGTAAACTTGATTTGTTCTTTTGATAGCGTTGAATTTCACTTGATTGGATGATTGAAATACACTGAAGAGGTGTTAGTCCGCTCGTTCTGGGATATCTATATTTCTCGAGCGATATAAGCTTATTAAGTTTGGTAGGGTTGAAAATGATTTGCACTCCAGGGGCGCCCGAGAACTCTCCCTTTTGTGTCTTGGAGATAATATGAGCCTGATGCCAGTTTTTCTACCACCTTGTAGGGTCCTTCCCACTATGGTGCTAATTTGTTAACATCCCCAGCAGGCTTGACACGTTTCCATACTAGATCTCCCACTTGAAAGAACCTTGGGAAGACTCTCTTATTATAATTTTGCCTCATTCGTTGTCGGTATGATGCGAGATGAGTTACAGCTTTGTCTCAAATTTTCTCTATCAGATCTAGCTCTATAAGCCGCCGACCTGCATTATCATCATCGTATAGTTGTCTTCTATCATATTCTACTCCCACCTCTATAGGAATTACAGCTTCTCCTCCATAAACTAGTTGGAAGGGAGTAATCCCTGTAGCTTCTCGGGGTGTGGTGCGATATGCCCAAAGAACACTGGGCAATTCCTCTACCTAGCTGCCTCCGACATGATCCAGTTTGGTTTTTAGACGTCTTATAATCTCTCTGTTGGTTACTTCAGCTTGACCATTACTCTCTGGATACGCCACAGAGGTGAATGCTTGAGTGATACCATAGCTTTTACACCAATCTAAGATTTTGTCTCCTTGGAACTGCCTTCTATTGTTAGAGACTAATTTATAAGGAATACTGAATCTGCAAACAATATTTTTCCACAAGAATTTAATAACCGCATCTTCAGTAATTCGGGCAAGTGGTTCTGCTTCTACCCATTTAGAGAAATAGTCTACTTCTACTAATAAAAACCTTCTTTGTGCAGTTGCCATAGGAAACGGACCAACTATATCCATGCTCCATTGATCAAAAGGGCAGGAAACCATAGATGTTCTTAATAATTGTGTAGGATGATGTGAAATATTCTGATGTTTTTGACAAGAAATGCAAGGTCTTACAAATTTGGTAGCATCTTCATGTAAAGTGGGCCAGAAATATCCTGCTAATAGAATTCTACGGGCCAAGGATCTTCCTCCTATATGACTGCCACACGAGCCCTAATGAACCTCTTGCAAGATAAACTGTATATCTTCTGTCCCAATACATTTAAGTAAAGGTCTAGAGAAAGTCCTTTTATATAACTGCTCCCCTATCATAGTGTATTGGGAAGCTCTTTTCTTAAATATCCTTGCTTGTTCTGTATCAATTGGAAGAATACCTTATTGCAAATATAATATGATTTGTGCTCTCCAATCACTCTGTATTTCTATTTCATCCTATCTTTCAATGCAAGATACTAATAATGTCTGCTCGACTGGCCGATCCAGGCTCCATGGTGTTATAGCAGAGGCCAATTTAGCTAGTTCATCCGCTACTTGATTCTCAGATCGAGGAATTTTTTGTATATTTACTTCTTGAAACTGAGCTTTTAACTTATCAAATGCCTCAGCATATAACCTGAGTCTATCATTATTGATTTCAAAGTTACCTGATAATTGTTGGGCTGCCAATTGAGAGTTAGAATAGATATAAACCTTGGCTGCTCCTACATGCCGAGCGGCTTGTAACCCTGCTATCAATGCTTTATATTCTGCTTCATTATTAGTAGCTCTATAATTCAGCTTGACAGAAAGTTGTAACTTATATTCCCTTGGAGATATAAGGAGAATACCAATTCCACTGCCTTGTCTGGTTGAAGATCCATCCACATACACTTTCCAAGTACTCTCTTCATCGGGACCTTGAACTTCTATGATGAAATCTGCTAGAGCTTGTGCTTTGATGGCCGAGCGAGGTTGGTATTGTATGTCATACTCACTAAGTTCGATCGTCCATTTAATCAACCGACCAGATGCCTCTGGGTTGAGCAACACCCGCCCGAGAGTACTGTTGGTCAACACAATAATCGCATGTGCTAAAAAATATGAATGTAACCTTCGGGCGGTTAACACTAATGTGTAAGCCAACTTTTCGAGTGCAGTATATCTACACCCGGCTCCTTTTAATAAATGACTGGAAAAATATACAGGTTGTTGCTCTTTCCCATCCTGTCTAACTAACACCGAGCCTACAACATTCTTATTGGCCGACAAATACACCCATAAAGTTTCTCCTACTATGCGTTTAGCCAATACAGGAAGGGTGGACAAGTAGTCTTTCAATTCCTAGAAAGCTTTATCACATTCTTCACCCCATTGAAATTTGTTAGCCTTCTGAAGTATTTTGAAGAAATGGAAGCTACGATCGACCGACCTTGAGATGAATCTAAACAAGGTGGTGATCCGGCCGGTGAGTCTTTGGGCTTCCCTCAGGTTGCATGGTGGCTCTATGCTTTGAAGTCCTTTGACCTTACTTGGGTTGACCTCTATTCCCCGTTCGGACACCAGATACCCCAGGAATTTTCCACCATTTGCTCTAAACAAACATTTGTCCGGGTTCAATTTGAGTCCATATTGCCTCAATGTTCTGCAAGTCTCCTCTACATCCTTGCAGAGATCAGTAGCCTGAAGAGACTTAATTAAAACATCATCAACATATACTTCCATATTTCTTCCAATCTGTTTCTGGAAGACCTTGTTCATAAGCCTTTGATAAGTCGCTCCTACATTTTTTAGTCCAAACGACATAATATTATAACAATAAGTACTTTCAGATATTATAAAAATGACCTTCTCTTGATCTTCCTTAGCGAGAGGAACTTGATGATAGCCTTGATAGGCGTCCAGCATAGAAATATATTCACACCTGGCTGTAGAATCCACTAACTGATCGATCCGAGGTAATGGATAATAATCCTTCGGACAGGCCTTGTTAAGATCACAGAAATTAATACATACCCGTCATTTGTTTCCTGGTTTAGAGACGAGGATAGCATTAGCCAACCAACTAGGGAACTGTACCTCCCTAATGTACCCGGCTTCCATCAATTTATCCACTTCTGCCTTGATGATCTGATTTTGCTCTGCACTGAAATTCCTCTTTCTTTGCATGACAGGCTGAGCATCTGGGAAGACATGTAAAGAATGCTCCATTATCGAAGGAGAAACGCTCGTGACTTCTTTAGGCGTCCAAGCAAAGACATCATTATTCTTCTTCAAGCATTGAACCAGCTCGATTTTCAACGTAGGATCAAGATCGGTCGCGACATAGGTAGTAACCTCAGGTCGTCCGATCTGTATCTGGATCTCTTCCTTCTCCTCGTAAACCAGGACAGGTGGCCTCTCTTGAATAGCATTAACCTCCATTCTTTACATTTTTCGGGTAGCATTGGCCTCAGTCCTGACTATCTCCACATAGCATTTTCGAGCCGTCTTCTGATCACCCCTTACTTCCCCGACCTGGTCCTCAACAGGAAATTTAATTTTTTGATAAAAAGTAGAAACGACCATCCTAAACTCATTTAGGGTCGGTCGACCCAATATCACATTATAGGTGGATGGGGCATCCACCACCATGAAGTAAGATCTTCTTGCCCTCATTAGGGGCTCCTCTCATAAAGATATGGCCAACTTTATTTGTCCCAGCGGTTGTACTTCGTTACTAGTGAATCCATATAGAGGAGTCACTATCTGTTGGAGTTCGCTCGGATCGATCTCCAGTTGATCAAAAGCCTTTTTGAAAATAATATTTACAGAACTACCAATGTCTATGAAGGTGCGAGAAATAGTATAATTGGCTATCACAGTCTTAATTATTAATGCATCATCATGGGTATTTCTACCCCTTCAAGATCTTTGGGTCCGAAACTGATTTCTGGCCTTGCTACTCTTTTCATGCTGCATCCTACAGCATGGATCTCGAGTCTTCATGCGTGTGCTTTTCTGGCCTTGTTAGAATCTCCATCAGTGGGCCCGCCCGCGATCATATTAATGCTGCCTCAGGCGGCATTGCTCCTATTTTCTTCCTGTCGGGCGGTCATGGCCTCAAGCTGAGTCTTCTCAGGTACCTGAGTTGTACCGACAGGGACTGGTAATACACCTTGTTGAGGCTCGACTGGTCGATATTCTAATTTGAGTGGGCTTTGCTGCTTGGGATATTGTTGTTGATAATATTTTTGCCTCTGATATTGATCTCTATTTGCTTTCCTATTTTTCAGAATAAAGCAGTCTTCTGTATGATAACTGCTGGTCTTGTGATAAGTGCACCATCTTCTTGGTGCTTCTTGTTGCATCTCCACATGCTGTACTACTTGTGGGAAATATTTTGGATGACGATGGGGCGGAGGGATTACTTGAGGTCCCCTTGGGGGAGAAACTAGAGCGGGAGCCTTCTCCTTAACAGGAGCAGAAGAAGAAGTAGTATCTTCTTTTCTACGTGCAGTCTGAGCTTCTTCAACATTAATAAATTCAGTAGCACGCTCAATTAATGAGTCAAAATTGGTAGGAGGATTTCTCACCAAATCTTTAAAGAAATTATTATCATTCAAGCCTTGAGAAAAAGCACTTACTAAGATTTCAATAGTAGCATTGGGCACATCAATGGCTACCTGATTGAATCTTTTGATGTAGGCTCTAATGGCCTCTTTGGGTCCCTGTTTAATTGAGAATAAGCTCCAGGGAGTTTTATGATACCTCTTGTTGCTGGAAAAATGATGTAAGAAAATTTTCTTGAAATCTTTAAACCTCCGAATAGAATTCTCAGGCAATCTCTTAAACCAGCGTTGAGCAGCTCCTCTGACTGTTGTAAGGAAAATCTGACACTTTACTCCATCGAAAAATTGTTGTAATAATGCTACGTTCTCAAATTTTAACAAATGATCCTATGGATCTGTAGTTCCAGTGTACTTGCCAATCTGAAGATTCTGATACCATTTAGGAAGCGGATCATCCAGTTTGCTCTGCGAAAATGGAGAAATGACTCTTTCCGGCGAGCTATCACTAGCTACCATCATCTTAGCTTTGCGCTTCTCTTTGTCAGGTACCTCACCAAAGGATTCCTAAAATACAGGCCTTCATCCTCCTTGTTCTAAAAGAGTATGAAGGAAAGCACGAGGGCGCTTGGTTGGAGAAGCAGTGGCCGGAGGGAAATATATATGATCTTCTTCTTCCAACTCCTTTCCCCTTCGGTGCTCAGTAGTCGAGATCACTGGATTATGAGCTACTGGCAGAGTAGCTCCAATATAAGCTTGTTGTTGTTGCTGTTGTTGCTATAATGCCTTCTGTACATGAGTGTTTATGAGGAAATCCAGATCTTCGCGGCTAATAGTGAGTAGGTTCGATTTTCCAATGTCTTCCATCTTGTAATCTCAGATTCAGGTGAAGATTCCCACAGACGGCACCAAATTTAATCCTGTCTGAGAAGCTTGACAAAACGGAAAGCTGGGAGAAAACCTACTGCTGATGAAGAATAATACCTGTAGAATACCGATCCGAGAAACCCAAAGCGGATCTAGGAGAATAAGAGTCACAGAATGCCCTCCTTGTGCGAAGATCCAAAGATGAAAGGAAGGGTTCAATGAAGAGAACCAAGATCTGGAGCTTCCAAAGCTTCCTGCGCACAAGAGACCAACCAACACTATTGTCAATGACCTAAGACCGGGGTGGGAATCCCTGGCTAGGCCCTCCGACGCTCAAGTTAGTGATCTCTCTTAGTGTGGAAGAAGGAAGAAGATGAACAGTAACTGAAAACTAGGGTTGTAAGTGTGATGAGCCTGAGCATTACCTGGCCAACGGAGAGGATTCCCCCTTTTATACCACTTCATATAACCTCCGTAGTCATGAAGTGGACCCCGGTTTGTTAGAATTTGTTATGAGATGACATAAGCCACGTACTTGCAGAAAATAGCTTTTAAGGAATTTTTTTGTACCCTAGATGTACCTTCTTTATCGTCTAGTATCTGCAGAAGAGTCTAGAAACATTCTTTCCACCAAGTTAGTCAACCTGTTGTACGATTACATGAAGCAGATATTTTCATAAGCTAATCATAAATATCCTCAAAATGTTTATTCATATCCTGTCTTATAAGTTATATTTTATCACCCCTGCTTGGTTATCCTGTCTTCACTATGTTGTGGACAACCCGATATTATACTATGTTTTGTATCGGTCGGGATTGACCCTAGGTTTTGTACAGGCGGGTTATTATTTTTATTTAACACATGTCCTCATCGTCCGAAAATATATTATAAATCCTGTACGATCTTGTAGTTGCTCATTCTCGAACGATCATATACATCCGCTCGATAATATATTATAAATCCTGTACGGTCTTGTAGTTGCTCATTCTCGGACGATCATATACATCCGCCCGATAATATATTATAAATCCTGTACGAACTTGTAGTTTCTTATTCTCGGACGATCATATACATCCGCCCGATATTAGTCTGTATTCGCATGTGCTAGCTCAGACAATCCCGGCCGATATTGGCCTTTCTTTCTTAAGGTATATCTCGGCTGATATTAGCCTACCCTTCTCAAGATGTACCCCGGCCGGTATTAGCCTATCTTTTCTTTAAGGTATTATCCCGGCCAGTATTGGCCTATATTTTCTTAAGTGTGTTATCCCGTCCGGTATTTGCCTACATTTCCTTAAGCATGTTGTCCCGGATGATATTGTCCTATATTTTCTTAAGCCTGATACCCCGGTTGATATTTACATTGCTTAATTCTGTTATCTCTTTTCTTTCCCCTTTTCACCGGGGACCTACTAAACCTAACCCATATCAGTTAGTGTTTTCAAAAATATGGTTTAGCCTAGGATTTTATCCCTAGAAATCATGTACCCCTAGTTTCAGCTAGAGCATCTCACAAGCACCCTAGGGTTAACTTGCTTGTATTTGAAAATACTTAGAATGGTGTGAGATGCATAGGGTATTGCCTGGACTTCAGTATACTTATGTCTGTGCATTGACATAAGTCTAGGCCATAAATACCTAACTTATATTAATCAAGTTAAGTTATCCAGACTTAATCAAATATAACTGGATCACTAACTTAACTTGACTAACCAAGTAAAAATTGTTGCCCTATAGGTAAACAGCTAGTACCTAATGGTTAGATATGTGGCCAAGAAAATTAGTATTAAGTTACTCATGCTTGGACTATAGGACTTTTTGAATGTTTTTTTTGTGAGGGTGGCCTTAGCTAAAATTATTTCAAGTGGTGGTAAAATTTAAGCTAAAGTTAAATCAACTTTAAACCTAAAAGAATTATTTTCTAGAAGTTTATTTTAAACTTTAAAGTTTTATCATCTATTTTCAAAAACCTTTTAGCTAAGTTACTTTTCAAATCAAAACTTTCCCTTAGCTAAATTTATTTCGAAAATTAATTTTTCCTACAAGAAAATTTCCTATTTAAAGCTAAGTATGGTAGTTCCTATCAAACTCCTTTCTTTAAAAACTGACTAAGTACTTTTCAAAAAGTTTTTTCAAAATTGACTAAGTACCTTTCAAAAAGATTTTCAAAATTGGCTAAGTACTTTTTCAAAAAGTTTTCAAATTTGGCTAAGTATTTTTCAAAAGCCTTTTTCAATTTTAACTAAATATTTTACAGAAGCCTTTCAAAATTTATCTAAGTACTTTTCAAAAAGACACTTGAGTTCACTTAGCTAAAAGTATTACAAGGAAATTTATTCTAAAAAGCTAAGTGGTTATCAAAGTGTTTCTAATTCTCTATTTTAAATGTTCTCTCAAAAAGAAGTTATTCTTAGCTAAGGTCATTGATCACTTTCCTAATTTTTCTTTACTATCTTGCTTATTTTGATGTATGGCAAAGGGGGAGAGTATGAGAAAATTCAAAATAAAATTTTAAGGAGCTTTTATTAAGGGAGAGTTTTTATCAAGGGGGAGCTTTTTATTAAATTTATGCTTGCGCTATTTTTTCAAGTATGCTTGCGCTATTTTTTTAGGTATGCTTGCACTGTTATCTTTACAACACTTCTTTATTGTGATTTTTTGCTTAACTTTGAATTTTGGTTGCCATAATAAAAAAGGAGGAGATTGTTGGTGCGGGAAGCATCCGACGATTGAACCCAAGTTTTGATAATGGAAAATGAATTCAAAGTTAAGTTGTTTTGTTGTCTAACATGTGCGAATGAGGTTGCAGGAAAGTCCTAACTGCGGTTAGGTAGGTGGAAAATCCTAAGGGGTGGTAACCCTAGGTCCTAGGGGGTGGTAATCCTAGGTGGTGAAAAACCTTAAGGAAGTAATCTTAGGTCCTAGGGGGTGGTAACCCTAGGTGGAGGAAACCCCTAAGGGGCCGCAACCTTAGGTCCTAGGGGGTGGTAACCCTAGGTGGAGGAAATCCTAAGGGGGGGTAACCTTAGGTCCTAGGGGAGGTAACCCTAGGTGGCGAAAAATCCTAACGGGTGGTAACCCTAGGTCCTAGGGGATGGTAACCCTAGGCAAAAATTCCAGTCGATCTGGAGGACCAGACTGGCATCAGGTATGTTGTCTTGAGTGGAGTAGGTGAGGACGCGTTCCCCGGAAGAGGGAACAGTAGGTGTCGGTTCGACCTAGGATTTCCAGTTGAAAATCTGAAGTCAGAACTGGACAGTTCGTGACTATCAAACTTTCTTATTATTATGATTATTATGTTTGCTAACTTTGTTTTGCAAGATATGTGGTTGATTTGTAGACTAACATGTTTTGCAGGGACAAAGGAGCAAGATTAGCCTCGGATGAACAGTACCCGAGGCACCCTCATGGAGCTTGAGGCGCCTCGGGTGCAAGGCAGAAGCAGCGCTGGAAGCTACATTGGAGGCGCCCTCATGGAGGCTTGAGGCACTTCGGACGGCAGGTTGGAGGCGCCTTCAATGCTTATGGAGGTGCCTTCAAAAGGATCAGCGAGGACTTCTTTAGTGTTTATCCGCACGACTGACTCGGCTCGTTGGAGGTGCCCTTAAGGTGCTTTGAGGCGCCTCCAACAGCCTTTATATGGGGTATTCGACTAGCAGCTCAGATCATCAATTCCAAATATATTCATCCTTCTTGTGCTGCTCAAGAAACGACCCAGCTAAGCTACGACAACTCCCCGATGACCCAGAACTTCTAAATTTCCATTTTGTTGTTGGTATAGCTTTTATTGCACTTATTGTAACATTTAATTGTAACTTTTGCTCTATATTAGTTGATTCCCAAAGTAAACGCTCAAGGAGCGTGGGCCTTGGAGTAGGAGTCGCCCAAGGCTCCGAACCAAGTAAATCTTGGTGTCTTTGTGTCTTGTTTTTATTTCTTATTCCGTTGCTTTACTCTTGTCGATTTTCGAATCTGAAACGCGTGAAAGCCACGGGCACTATTCACCCCCTCTCTAGCGCTTCTCGATCCAACAGTAGGGAAGGTGGCGCCGACCCTAGGTGGAAGAGATGTGGCCGACCCTAGCAAGGAAGAGATGTGGTGGCGCCGATAACAAAACAACACCAACCACTCATGGATGGGTGGACGCGAGGCTTTATATAAAGGCTACAATAGGGACCTAGAGGAGGAATTGGTTTAGGCCTCCTGATGACTTTGGGCTTCTTGTGTTCGGCTCGAACACCCAACTCAAGTCCATCAATAATAACCCATACCACTAAAGGTTTATTATTGAACTACCGCACCAATCTCATATTACAATATGGGCTCCTTCTTATCATGAGTGTGTTAATCTCCCCGTGTTTAAGATATCGAATGTCCATTAATTAAATGAGTTACTGACAACTCAATTAATTAACATCTGATTCCAAGAGTAGTACCACTCAACTTTATTATCATGCCGGACTAAGTCCTCCTGCAGGGTTTACATGATAATCCTTATGAGCTCCTCAAGAGGACATCATCAGCCTAAATAATTAGGACACAGATTCCTTCTATAATCAACAACACATCATATAAATAGTAATATTTCCTAACTCATCGGTCCTATTGATTTAACGAATAAATCTCACCCATTGATAAGTTAAAGAAATAAATACTAAGTATACGTGCTTGTTATTATATAGGGATTAAGAGGACGTACATTGATAACCATGATTTTACTATACTATTCTCATTTATATAATCATGGTTTGATGTAGTTTTCATATATAGAACCCATATTTACACTACATTTTTATACATTGTATCAATTTTGGGCTAAATTGCAAATTATGTTATTATGGCTTAATTTGATGCTAATATTTGTTTGTTATTTTGTAGGCATCAAAAGGGTCATAGACCCGATCAAATCAGACCGCACTTGGGCTCAAATCTATGGTTAAATGAGGCGATCAAGCTTTGGAGTGTTTTGGACCGTCCATTGAAGATCAAGCAGATCTGAGCCATCTGTTGAAGATCCAGCTCATCCGACCTAATGAGGAAGCATATCTGAGCCATTGATGAAGATCCAGAGGTTTTTATTCCGATCTGAGATATCTCCACCGTTGATCAAGATTAGAGCATTCTTGGCCATCCGATCGGTTCTGAGGAGGATTTAAAAAGCTTCGCGTGAGAAGCTACAGTTGAGCTCAGCTTCGCGATTTCCACACTGTTCATCTTCTTCGTCGCCGAAGCTTCCATTCCAATTTCCAGATCTGAGGGCAAGCTTGTTCTCCGACGACAATCTCCAGCTTCCGGCGTCCATCTTCCGGTGATTAGAGAGTAGCCGAGGGAGGTTTCTCAGCCGCGATTCAAGTCTGTTCCATCCCCACATTCCTGTGAGGGGAGGTTTCCGATCAGCGAATTCGCATCCACCAGAGCTTGAGGGGAGGTTTCCGAGAGTTTCTGGTCCATTTCCGATCTCCATTCCGCAGCTAACTTGGGTCGATTTGGCCGTTCGATCTGGTTTGCGATTTCCAGAACTTGAGCTCTATTCTTCGGCTATTGGGATTACCAGATGGTTGTGAGCTTGAGGGGAGGTTTCCAAGGGCTGTGAGCATCCTCTGGTGATAGTTGGAGGCTAGAGATGAGTTGTTGAATGCTTGAGGGGAGGTTTCCGATAGCGTTTCTGTTCACGGCAGGGAAGAAGAGGTTTAGTTTCAGTTTTGGTTTATGGAATGTTAGGGTATCATCTTCTTTGTTTTTGTCTTTAATTAGTTCTCAAACCTTCCTCAGATCTTCGGATCTGAAACCTTCATTTGCAATTTCAATTTCTATTTGAGAGTTTGTGTGTTTGATTTCAATTTCTTGCTTTTAAAACCCCAAATCATAGATCTAATTCTGATTAGTTTTGTGATTCTGATACTAACAGGTTGTAGAGTTTTGTGATTTAGTTAGCAATTTAATCTTTGTGACTATGATCTTGATTAGGTGTTGGATGCTTAATTTGATGTTTAGATTGCTACTTCTATTCTATGTTATTGTGAATGAATTCTTGAAATGGCTGTTGAAGAAATTGATTTTATGATTCTTGATTGATGAGAATGCCTAATAAACTTTGTTGATGTTATACTTCATTTGAATCAAATCTAGAGTTCGTACACACATTTTGCTAGTAACCCTTGGAAAAAAATACGACTTGGGACTCGTTGCTACAACGCTTGTATTAATTTTAATGAGTTTCAATTTTAATTAATTTGATGTGCCTTGTGACATGCAAAAAGGCCGACACCAAATTTTGGCGGCGTTGCCGGGGAACTAACTAGCAATGTGTGTTTAATTTTAGATTGATCATTGAGTGATTTTATTTGTTAGCATCTTGATTGATTTGATTGCTTATTTCTTTTTGTATTTTCATGTTGGTTTATTCTTGAATTTTTAAGTGCTTTTACTGTTCATATTTTCATGTGATTGAAACTTTATGCATTTGAGTCTTCTAACATTGATTTCTAGTGTTGTAGTGAAGAACAGGAGATTTCTTAAGCATGGATCCATATTTTCAGAATTTTGGAGGTGGAATGGAGAATTATCAGTGTTTTCAACCTGAGTATCAGTTTTACCCAACCATGGATCAACAAAATAGGTATGAGTCATTTTCAAATGGTTTTAATGCTAATTGGGTGGATAATTCATGTTTCAGGTATGAAAGTGCACAAGGACAATTTGTTGAGCCATATCCAGCCTACCAGAGTTCATATGGATTTCAAGAAGTTTCAACAAATTCTTTGCAATATTCTTTTGAACAAAATGAACCTCAAATGGATGAGACAACATGGAAACTCAGAGAGATTATGCAACAAATGAATGAACATCAAGAGCAACAATTCTCAAGGATACATAACATACAAAATCGGCTGGATTTAATTACATCATCCATTCATCAGTTACAGACCCAAACCGCCAGTGAGAAGATGGATTGTAGAGATCTTGTCAGGCCTGACACTGCATCTACTTCTTCATTAGATTCCTTAAGTACTTTTTATTGTTGTGATGATGTATTTGAACCTACTTTTGATTCTACTAATGATGTTGCTCTAGATGTTGGAAATGATGCAGGAATTGATTTTGGAGATGATTTAAGTGTAGGGGAATGCTTACTGGAAGCATTACCTCAAGAATCACTTGATGATGTTGAAGATGTGAGTGTAGGGACTTGTGCTATGGAGCCAAACACCCAAGAATCACTACATGAGGATGAACCATCACCAGAACCACAGTTTGAGCCATTATTTAATGAAGAGGAGGTAGCAATCACCACTCTAGGTACCTTTCAAGATGACAAGGTGAGTATTTCTTGTGAATTTTCAGAAAATTTAATTGAGGTACCAATTATTGACTTTATTAGTTGTGATTCATTGATTGATATTCTCCTATTTCCTTCTTACCCCACATGCGTGTGGGAGGTGTTGTCTTTTAATGATGTTGTAGGATAATGCAAGCTTCCGAAGTGGATGCTTGAACTGAACCGCTTGCGTCCTCCTGAAAGGATTTGCAATGGAAAAATGAAGAATAAAAAGGATTTGATTGGAATCACAATTCCTCCACTACCGGGGTGGCTTCTACTTCTAAATCTTCTTCAACCACCGGGAAAAAGGGGAGTTTGTTCCAACTTAATTTTCTTTTGGTATTTTAATTCATTCTTTAAGTTTAGTCTTTTCTTTAACAAAATCTTTGAATACAAAGGTTGATTTTCTTATTGCATTTAGCTATGTATACAGTTGGTAGTTTTCTTATTGCATTTGATTTTGAGTGTGAATAAGAAAATGGCACCCCTAGCAATTTTTCTATAGCATGTTAGAAGTAGAGAATGTGAGCTAGATTTGAGAATCTATTTTGGAGCTTATTGTCAATAATGGACTTCTAATTTTCTTAAGGTTTCTATTTAATAATGGACACTTGATTGGTAACTTGGATTGATACTTTTTCATGCCTAGTGAGGATGAGCCTTAATTGAGTGATGCACTTGTGTTATTGCACTCTAGAACTTGCTTTGATTCTTTCAAAACCACAATCTAATGGATTAAATCATGTTTATGAAGGTAAATCTATTTGTTTCTTCCTTTCACACAAATTCTTGCTATTCTTTTTGATAATCATCATATCAATTTATGTTTTCTCATGTGTAAATCTTTTGGATGTGGATACATGGTTTGTTATATGATGGATATTTTGGCAAGGTGGATTAAGTTGGAGTGTGGGGGGAACATTAGAGGTTTTGGAGTTAATGGATGCATGAAAAAGATTGGAGTGGCTCAAGATTGGGTAGAGCATTTGTTAGAGAATTGATTTTGTGAAGGATTTCTTTGAGCCACCTGATAATTCTGTTTTTAAATCCAATGCTCTTTTTCCATAAATGTTAAAAATCTGGACGAAACAGAAATTCAGAATTTCAGAACTTCAACTGTGTGGAATTGAAACAAACAGAAATTTTCATATTCTGGAAGAGTAATGCCGAATTAGAGTCTGTGAGCTTAGTTTCTATTAGTAAATCTATTGCAATTGGGAGCTAATCAAGCCCATGCTGAATTGAAGCTAGGAAACTGCAGTTCTGTGTTGTATCAAGAATGTATCAATCTTTCGTCACCAGCCTTTAAAATCATTGTGAATTAATTGAAACTCTTCTATTCTGAGTAACAAATGTATTCTGGAAATGTATTCTGGAAATGTATTCTTGGTAACAGGTTAGATGAATAAATTCAGGGACTTTGGACTTCTGAAATCTGGAATTATGAAGCTGTGAACCAATGAAAGCAAATGCTGGTAATCTGATCTAATGGATAAAAATTCGGAATTTAGGAGCAGATGCAGAAATTGAAAGCAAGGAAACTGCTGGTGGCAGTGAGCATGTGCAACCATTGGAAGCTGATCAGGAGCAAGAGATTAATTGGATTTGGAAGCTTCATAACTGATGTTGGCAACACTACTGTGATTTTGAATAATTTTAAGCTGCAGTAAGAGAAGAAGACAGAACTTAACAAAGGTCTGGGAATTTACAGAATTTGATATGGATCCTGCAGTTATAAAATCAGAGAACTATAATTCTGGTATTAATTTTGTACTAGCAGCTATTGCATTAGATGTTCTTACTTTTTTGAAGTTTTAATCTTGATGAATCTGATGTTGGATATGTTTGCTGGATCCAATGCTTTGTGTTGAAACTGATGTCGCTGGAAAACAGAAATGCATTGCTCAAAACAGGGAGGCAAAATGCTGAAACAGTGAAGTTTTATAGCTACTGAAATCTGATCAAAATGGATCAAATAATTTGAAATTCATTAGTAGAGATCCATTCCACTTGTGGATCATCTTCAGTTGGAACAGGCATTTTGAAGAAATAAGGATAATTTTCAGCTACTTGATACTATAACAGTGAAGGAAGAATTGAAAGAATAGGTTGAGACAATTTGGTGTAGAATTTCTTGGGATCAAATCTGTTATTTTCAAATATAAAATATGGGAGTGTGTTTCAGCTAATCAAGAGAGGAGTACTAAGTGTAGATGAGAAAAGTTAAAGGAAGACCAAGAGTTTAAACCAAAATCTGGCAATGCAGAAATCAATACAATTTCTGAAATGTTGGTGGCTGTTCCAATTTGAGTGTTTTGATCATAAAATGATGGAATTCAAGGATGGAATTTTTGGAGGCTTAATGAGGAAATTTAAAGGTTAATTTTTTTTATATAAAGGAATTAAAGATAAGGCTTGATCAGAGGGAAGAAGAATGAAGTTCTGGAAATAGCTAGCTGCTGAGTGACAAAATGAAGTTGTTTAATTCTGGACATTGAACAAAATTTTGTGCCATTTTGGAATAGGAGTTATGACAAGATAGAGTTGTTAAAATCTTGAAATATTTGGAGGATGATTTGATAGATATCTTGAGAGGCTAGATGTAAAGAAATTGGAATTTTTGAAGGCTAGATGATGTTAAGTTGATACAAAATTCAGAGACTGTACAGAAAAATCAGGAAATCTGTATTTGCTGTGATAACTGAGTTAAAAGCTATTTGTTCACTGAAAATCTGGAAACTAGCTGCTCGTATAGTGTTGACAAAAGAAGATCTTATATCTCCATAATTTATCTGAATTTTAGTGTAAGATTTTGATACAAAACAGTGACAAAAGCTAGGTACTGGACGTTGAAGCTGAAAATCTGTATCTGTCCATTCTGCAGTTGAGATGAAATTCTGATTTTGCAGTAATTGAAGGTATAATTTGAGTTGGATTTGGTTAGGTCTTTCTGTGGATTAAATGTAGAAAGAAAGCTACAGAAATAGAAGATATATAAATGACAGGAAAGGAGCTGAATCTTATCAGCACAGGAAGTTGGTTCTGTATTCAAGCTGACAGATTGGGTTAAGTTTCTTTACTATTTATGATTAGAAATTAATGGAACTCAAAGACCTTTGATTCAATACCAAACGAACCAACTTCTAAAGCTCAATTTTATGGAAAAATTTTGCAGAATTTTGAATCTGGATACTAAGTACAGGTTTAAATTGAATTTGCAGAATTTTGAATCTGAATACTATGAGTTAGGTTTCGAATTTCTTTTGTGGTGCATCATTTTATTAATGGAGCAATTCAAGATGGTGTCATAACTTGAATATTTGAATAAATTTCATTCCAGAAATTCTTTTGAACATTTTCAGAATTGAATTAAGGCTGAATTGTGTTAATTCTGGACAATGCAGAGGAAGTGGTTGCTGGACTTAGTTTAGAAATGAACATTTCATGATGTCAATGATGTATCAATTCGTCATTGTTAGTATCAGATTCTGCAAGGATTTGCTTGAAGACCTTGTAATGCTGATTTATATTGTTGAGTGTTATGCAGTGTTGAAGACATGTAAGCTGAGTTAGTTCTGTGAGTTTCAATTTGGTTGTGATGTGGGTATTTTTCAGAAATGGAAGAGGTTATTAAAAGTTTCTTGAAAAACAATTGAATATAGTGGAATGTAGAAGCTGGAATCTTAGAAATTCAGAAACAATGCTAGCTATTTCTGCAATTTTGAACTTTAGGCAGTTGAAATGTCTTAAATGTTGACTGTCCTTGATTTCTTGCAATTCCAATTCTGAAGATAGAGGACTAAGTTTATGTGGGAATGCTAGTGAATGTTTCCTAGCAGCCTTTTGAAGGGTTTTAATCTGATTTATGAAATCAGAGATTGGAATGTGAAATTCTATTGACTGTCCTTAATTTGAAGTTGCAGACTTATGTTATATTTCTGTTAGGCAGGATTTTGATAAGTATTTGAATGTTAATTCTGTACTTTGGCTGTTATAGATTCATGATCTTGATCCACTGATCATTAAACGAGTAATGAAATGCATATATTTTGGATTCTAGCTCTGTGCCAAATTCTGTAAATTTGCTTAATTACTGAAATTGTTGGGTTGGTTGAGCATTTGTTGAGTTTCATTGCTCGAGACGAGCAAAGATTTAAGTGTGGGGGAGATAAGGTATGATCCAAGTGTTTCATTGATGGATTGAATGCAAAATCAGAGAACAAGAAAGTGCAAATTGATACCATAACAGATGATGAAATGCTGGGATATTGAAGTGGAATCAGAAATGCAGTTTTTTGTATCAATGATTTGTTTAAATTCAGAAGCAACTATATATGAAGATCTTGCATTATATGAAACAATGGTGTTGCATTTCTTTCAATGCTGTTTTAAACTAATTTGATAGAATCTTGATGAATCAAAGTGCTGAATTGGAATTGTGTGCCGGAATTTTGCAAGGCTAAAAATTGAAGTTAAGTCAAACAAGATTACTGGAATTGGGACTGAATGAAATGGTTTTCAGTCATTGCTAAGCTGTTTGAATTCTTAGAGATGCATTCATTGAAATTAAAGGAATGAGAACTGAAATTGTTGATTGATGTTTATGCAATTGGAAGGAAGTTAAGGAAGAAGAGAAGAATGGTCGGAATTCATTATATAACATTCTTTGTATCCATGTCTTCCACTAAGTTTAATCTTTCTTTCTTATCTTTTCTTTGTTGCTAATTCTTCCTTTTCTTATCTTTTCTTGCAACTAATGCTTTGATGTGCATTTAATTCATATTCTTACATTTTTTCCTTTCATGATTAACCTTCATATTGTGATTTTGCATCCACGATCATGGTAGAGAGTAGAAGATAAGCAAGCATATGGTAGTTCAAGAAGCACAAGTAGCATGAGTGCCCTCCATTTTTGTGATTATATGTGAGATAGGATGAGGGCCACAAAAATTCTATCTTGTGAGGTTTTTAGTGTGAAATCAATTTCAATTTATTCATGATTGATGGAAATTATTATGTTGTTAACCAAAAGTAAAGTTTTAAGTCCATGAATGCTTGAGATTTTGAAATGTGATAATCTTAGATGGTTTACTTTCTTTATTTTCTAATCATGTTTAGGAATTTGTTTAGGGGGTGCCATTTAAGTAGGAATTTGAGTTTTTCTTGACTTTCACGGGACGTTCAAGAGTAAGTGAGGGGGAATTTGATAACCATGATTTTAATATACTATTCTCATTCATATAATCATGGTTGGATGTAGTTTTCATATATAGAACCCATATTTACACTACATTTTTATACATTGTATCAATTTTGGGCTAAATTACAAATTATGTTATTATGGCTTAATTTGATGCTAATATTTGTTTTTTATTTTGTAGGCATCAAAAGGGTCATAGACCCGATCAAATCAGACCGCACTTGGACTCAAAATTTGGTGTCGGCCTTTTTGCATGTCACAAGGCACATCAAATTAATTAAAATTGAAACTCATTAAAATTAATACAAGCGTTGTAGCAATGAGTCCCAAGTCGTATTTTTTTCCAAGGGTTACTAGCAAAATGTGTGTACGAACTCTAGATTTGATTCAAATGAAGTATAACATCAACAAAGTTTATTAGGCATTCTCATCAATCAAGAATCATAAAATCAATTTCTTCAACAGCCATTTAAAGAATTCATTCACAATAACATAGAATAGAAGTAGCAATCTAAACATCAAATTAAACATCCAACACCTAATCAAGATCATAGTCACAAAGATTAAATTGCTAACTAAATCACAAAACTCTACAACCTGTTAGTATCAGAATCACAAAACTAATCAGAATTAGATCTAAGATTTGGTGTTTTAAAAGCAAGAAATTGAAATCAAACACACAAACTCTCAAATAGAAATTGAAATTGCAAATGAAGGTTTCAGATCCGAAGATCTGAGCAAGGTTTGAGAACTAATTAAAGACAAAAACAAAGAAGATGATACCCTAACATTCCATAAACCAAAACTGAAACTAAACCTCTTCTTCCCTGCCGTGAACAGAAACGCTATCGGAAACCTCCCCTCAAGCATTCAACAACTCATCTCTAGCCTCCAACTATCACCAGAGGATGCTCACAGCCCTTGGAAACCTCCCCTCAAGCTCGCAACCATCTGGTAATCCCAACAGCCGAAGAATAGAGCTCAAGTTTTGGAAATCGCAAACCAGATCGAACGGCCAAATCGACCCAAGTTAGCTGCGGAATGGAGATCGGAAATGGACCAGAAACTCTCGGAAACCTCCCCTCAAGCTCTGGTGGATGCGAATTCGCTGATCGGAAACCTCCCCTCACAGGAATGTGGCGATGGAACAGACTTGAATCGCGGCTGAGAAACCTCCCTCGGCTACTCTCTAATCACCGGAAGATGGACGCCGGAAGCTGGAGATTATCGTCGGAGAACAAGCTTGCACTCAGATCTGGAAATTGGAATGGAAGCTTCGGCGACGAAGAAGATGAACAGTGTGGAAATCGCGAAGCCGAGCTCAACTGTAGCTTCTCACGCGAAGCTTTTTAAATCCTCCTCAGAACCGATCGGACGGCCAAGAATGCTCTGATCTTGATCAACGGTGGAGATATCTCAGATCGGAATCAAAACCTCTGGATCTTCATCAATGGCTCAGATATGCTTCCTCATTAGGTCGGATGAGCTGGATCTTCAACAGATGGCTCAGATCTGCTTGATCTTCAATGGACGGTCCAAAACACTCCAAAGCTTGATCACCTCATTTAACCATAGATTTGAGCCCAAGTGCGGTCTGATTTGATCGGGTCTATGACCCTTTTGATGCCTACAAAATAACAAACAAATATTAGCATCAAATTAAGCCATAATAATATAATTTGTAATTTAGCCCAAAATTGATACAATGTATAAAAATGTAGTGTAAATATGGGTTCTATATATGAAAACTACATCAAACCATGATTATATGAATGAGAATAGTATAGTAAAATCATGGTTATCATACATCTATAATAACAGAGGTTCTGTTCTTTTATGTAGTCAGTACAAATCGAACAACCTCAAACGGTCCTGCTCAATACACACATAGTGTACTAGTATAATTTTATAGTCAAGACAGACTAATACCAAATTACACTACAACCGTTCCAATGGTTTGTCCCAATCCATCTTGGTTGTGAGCTACTATTTATAATTTATAAGGAACCGATAATATGATCTTCTGTGTGACACCACACACCATGTTATCTACAATATAAATTAAATGGACAACTACATTGACATATATTTAACTATAAAATATAAACATTTGACCAAAGTGATTCTCATTTCAAAATATTTCAAAACAGATGTTCATACAAAAGCTAGGCTTATAGTATACATCCCAACAAGTTTATGTGCTGAACTGTACAACAACCTAGTTAGAGTAGATGACCTTATATACACCACTAGGGTAGCTGGTACTGATATCACGCTATCCCCTACTGTCATCTGTACCTTTCTAGGTTTACGTCCATCTGCATGCACTTTCCAATGCTATCCCCCTAGGGATCCACCATTTGGTGATCCTTACTCACACATTATACTTGATACGATCTACTCATATTTTTTCGGGGGAGAGCGAGTACCCGCAATTACCCTATTTAGGTCAGTCTCCCTTAGAGTCCAGGACTATGCCCTTTATAGAGTCTTAGTCTCTTGCATTTTGCTGTTGACCACCCGCGACATCATGATGATGCATCCCTTTCATTCATTTTCACCATATGCCTTATGTCATAGATTAGATATAGATATTAGTTTACATATTTTTCATGCCATTCTTCACTCAGCTGGACTCATCACCAACAGACGGGTTCATATGCCCTACTACCACATCTTGACTGCATACATTGCCTATTTAGTTAGTGATCTCACCAAAGGTGATGTCAGAGCCCTGATTGAGTTTGACATGATAGGATCTAGGAACTTCTCTTTAGGAGGTATTCATACAGACGATGAGGGGGTCTTGTCCTGGCGGAGTGGGGCCCAACATCAGCTTGACCCAGACGTCGAGCCATAGCCAGATGGCGAGGGGGAGGAGGCAGGGTGGATGAGTTCATGGATGCACTTTTTGGCGATCCCCCTTCTCCAGCACTGCCTCCAGCTCGAGCACTATGTCCTGCCCCTCGCACTCTGGCTGACCGAGTTACCGGCCTTGAGACAATTGTGACTAGTCTTCGGCAGGAGGTCTTCAATTTTCGACGGGACATGCAGCAGGAGATTTCTGATCTTGGAGGAGACATGCAGCAGGATGTCTCCGATCTTCAACAGGATTTTCGGACTACCCTCCTCTTCATCACAGTAGATTAGGTTGCTATTATCTACGTGTATTTTTCCTTGACTATTGTTCATGTATATTGACTTATTTATGTTTCACTTCAGATATTGACTTATAAGATTATGATTAATAGACTAGGACTATTACTTTCAAAATTATTTTCAAAACTATTCTTTAAAATTCTAGGGTAAAATTCTTTATTTATTTTTCTCAAAACTTCCCTTATTTTTAAAATTTTTAAAATTACTTTAGCCTTAGTCTAGATCAAATCCTTAGAAAGCATGTTCCTATAGATCTAAGACTTGAGCATCTCACCAGCACACTAGGGTTACCTTGTTTGTGTATTGCTAAACTTAGAAAGGGGTAAGATGCATAGGCAAATTGCCTGAACTTAAGATGCTGATATAAGTGCATCAATACTAGTCTGGGCCTTAAAAATCAAACTGACAGTAATCAGGTTAAGTTTTTCAGCTTAGTCAAATACTAACTGGATAAATTATCTTAACCTGACTAACCAAGTGAAAACTACTATCTTTTGACAGTTAGTAAGTAACAAATGGTTAGACAGTTAAGGACATTTTTTTGTTGATTATTTTGAAATAATATCAAGTTCAAAGGGATGATTAATAACATTAAATGTTTTTTTAAGAAATTTTTTGAAAACTGCTTATTTGTTTTATTAGCATTTTCAAAGCTGTAAAGTTTTAGCCTTACAAATTTCAAAAATATTTTAAAAGATAACTTTTAAAAATCAATTTGCAAACTATTTATGTTTTGAAATATTGCTTTAAAAGATATTTTTAACCAACTTAGCACATTTTTCAAGGAGTTTGAAAATCTTACTTCAGTTTTACCATTTTATTCATCCCTTATATCTTCTTCAAAAATTCCATTTCTTGAAAAAGGTTTTCAAAAGTTATCTTAAAACCCTAGATATTTTTTAAAAAATAATAATTTTGAATTTTCTAACCCTAAAGTTGTTTTTGCAAAAACTTTTCTTTTGAAAATCGTATGAAAAGTTAGTAGATTTTGAAAATAATTTCAAAATTTTCTAATCTTTAAAGCTATTTTTGCAAAAAAAAATATATATAATTATCAAATTTTTGTATCTTTTGGAAATCTTATTTTTTGAACACTTAGTAGATTTTGAAACCAATTTCAAAATCACCTTATTTTTTTGAAAATCCTGACATAATGTTTTTTCTCTTGAAAATCACTTTATAAGATCTCTTTAAAGATTTTCTTAAAATTTATTAACTTATTTTCTAAGTTATCTCCCCAAGTAATCCTGAACATTTTTTATTGTCAAATTTTTTAGTTAATTTACTTTGCAAAATTTTCCATGAATTATCTATTTTTATTTTTTTGATGAATGTTAAAGGAGGAGGGTTAAGTGGATTAATTTAGCAAAATACCAAAGTATAACATTAAAACAAGACTAACATAAAAACAATATCATTGATGCATATTGTTTTTTCTTAACTTAACCCAGGTTGTCATTGCATCAAAAAGGGGGAGATTGTTAGTGCAGGTTATACTAACGGTCGAACTTAGGTTTTGATGAATGATAAAGTAAGTTAAGTTAGGTTTATTATGATCTAGCGGGTTAACTAAGTGTGCAGGAGATGCCCAGATAGGTCGACAGGCTGACCAGATATCTGGCAAGAAATCCAGCTAGGTCGGCAGGTTGATCGGATAGTTGGTATGAAGTCCAGATAGGTCGACGGGCTGACCGAATATCTGGCATGAAGTTCAACTTGGTCAACTGATCGACCGGATAGCTAGCACGAAGTTCAGACAGGTCGACGGGCTGACCGGATGTCTGGCAAAATGGTTAGTTAAGGTAAGTCACTGGAGGGGAGTGACTTGGTGAGAACGCGTTCCCCATTTGAGGGAACAATATGCATCGATCCAACTTAGATCCATTTCAGAAATCTAAGTTGAGATCATGACTAGATTCTGGTCTCGAGAAGACAGAATCTAATTACCACTCTATTTGCTATATTGTGCTAACTTTGTTTTGTAGAGTAATATAATTTTTATTGTCTCGGACTAATCTTTTCTTGCAGGAAAATGAGTTGCTGTAAAAGTTAGGTTCGGGCGCCCGGGTTAGGTATGGCGCCGGAAATGCAAAAATCTATCTCAACGCCAATTTGGAGCACGCTGATTGGATGGGCTGATGTCATGGTCCAAGTGCCCAGAAGGGATCCAGGTGCCTGGAAGGGATCCAAGCGCCCGAAACTGCTTATATAAGCAGCCTTCCACCAGGAGCAAAGATAACAAGTTTCTTCTGCGATTACTCACTTGCGCACTACTCCAAAGATGCTCCTGCGACTCCACGATGTGATTCCGATGGTCAAGTGGCGCTGCTCTTACGATCGAGCAACACAACTCTAGCGACAGAGTGATGTGAGTCCAACAACTGAAAGCACAGTCTTCCAGATCTCTGAGAAGTTGTTGGTATATTTTATTTATTTTTGCATTTAAATTATAGATATGTTGTATTCGTCTTGTAAAGATTTACGAATTGTTAGTGGATTGTCAAACGAAAGCACTTGATGAGTGTGAGCCTTAGAGTAGGAGTCGACGAACGGTCCGAACCAAGTAAAAATTAGTTTGTTAGCATTGTTTTAATTTTTCTCTTCCGCTGCACACTTTAATTCTGTATCGATTTTCGATAATCGTTATTCCCCCCCCCCCCCCCCCAATCCTCTAGCGTTCTTCACGATCCAACAACAAGGATCTAGATTTTGACGTTGAGAACTAATGGTGCTGAAAAATGAAACTCCTTTAGATGACTTCCAACCTATGTGGAACCCAAGATAAAAAAAATGATAAATTGAACATGGATATAAAACTAGGAAGGTTAGCACACTATTTATAGGTGTGAGCCTCCTCCTCCCTCTTGTGAGAGTTAAGCTTGCTACCATGGTTTCATCATTTTGTAACTCTAGAAATGTGATTTTCTTAATAATCCTTACTAGCTTGCTCATCTCAAGTTGAAAATCAAATAAGGTCATCAGAAGTTCCCATGAAGGGCAATGAAAAGTATCTACTAGGTCTTCCCTAAGTGATTTGATTAATCAATATATGCCAATGTTGATTTCATTAGGTGCATACGCAATCCAATGACGATTGAGAAGATGACAATAATAATATGAAGATTCACTATAAGAGGTGCTTTAGTTTGAAAGAATAGAAAGTTATATTAGAATATGAAAATTGTTGGGGAAACCATGTGTCCCTTGTGGTTGGGTTAGACTACATTATTTTGATGATTTAACAATATGATTTATGTTAGGTGTATATTTAATATTTTTATATCAAGTGTATAGATTAGTTGTGGTATGAATTTGGAGTTGCAAGTATACTAGATATAGTGGTGATAAGCTTAAGGGTAGGAGGCTCGGATCGTAGCAAAGAGAGCCTAAATTGAGGAAGAACTTGACGGACTTGAAAGTAGAAGACTCTAATAGAAGAGTTGCTTAGAGTACTCGGTGGAGGAGAGCCTAGATCAAGGAAGAACTTGATGGACTCAAAGACAGAAGGACCAATTTGAAATGATGTTTAGAATACTTAAAGGTAGAGAGTTTGGACTAAAAAATAGCTTATGGACTTACGAATGGAAGGCTCAAATCAAGAGGATGTTCAGAGTACTCAAAGGCGGAAAGCCTATATAAAGAAGAGCTTTATAGACTCAAAGGAAGGAGATCTAAATCAACAAGAGGTCAGATTGAGCAGTTGAAGGTCTAAATATATGTGAAGTCTATTGTGTGATTATGATAACATAATCTTAAATTTGTGTTTAGACATCTAAAATATATGGATGTGTGATTGATAGGTTTGGGTAAGCAACCTAGAACTATTGTTGCAATTTTATAACTTTTGGAGATACACAAGTCATATTTGTCGACTAACTCAAATGTCAAACCGTATGGAAGTCTTATGGCAGATTAAGAAGGAATATCCAACTATTTCTATCGATTAAATACTAGATAAGAGTCTAAGCAATAAAAAAAAAGTTTAAGTTTTGCCCAAGTAAAAGGATTTCCAATTGATTAGAAGGATGTTTAGTCATTTGAAATTTTTTTCTAATCAATTAAAGTTACAACCATTAGAGTCTAACATTCACATTTGAGTGATCTAATCAATTAGACTAATATTTTAGATGATTAGAGATGTCTATATCAATTTTATAAGTAAACATTAGAGACATTTAGACTTTACACAAATCATCATTTAATTTTAGTTCTTAACTATTTCATCTCCTCCTCCTCTAGCCGGTACACATTCATATTGATCTCAATTCATGAATGACCTCAATAAAAAAGTTTGAACTTAGACTTGAGCTCAATTAAAATAAAAAAACTGAAAAAGCAAAATTAGCCATGCTCAAAGTTTCATTAATGATTAGACCAAACAGAGACGTTGACCACCATCACAAGAACTACTCTTCCACTATCGCCATGCCCATGCTCGAATCACAATGTCCCAAGAACACGATTCCGTTGCCATTTAATGGTCAAGGTGTTTCACTCCAAGCTTCTTGGCTTCCACCTTGAGAGATTTGAGGTACTTTACGGCCTCATCGAGCATGGCAGGAGTATCCATGCGTTCGCCGCCGGGGATGATCCCCTTCAACGTCTTCACCATCTTCTTTACCTTCGCCTTCCTCCCGCTGCTGTTGCTGCTACTGCTACCTCCGACGTCTCCTCGAAAACTAGGCGTCCTTCCCGTGCTGACGACGTCGTCATCGTCATCGTCGTCATCGCCTTCTTCTGAGCTAAGCAGCGCGTCGATGCCATCGGCCTCCTCGTCGTTGTCTCTGTACGAGCTCTTGCCAGCTTCGTGCGGGTCGAAGCCCGGCGACCCGAGCTTGTGGGCGAGCGAGGGGTGGAACATGACCCGGCTCTTGTGACGGGTCTGGTCGAAGATGACGTAGTTCTTGGGGCACGTGTCCGTAGACTCGAACTCGATGTTATTAAGAGGAGCAGGGTAGTGATCACGGTACTCGTATTCGTCGTCGGGTGGACCGTTCCCGGTGAAGTGTCCTGTGTTCCTTCGCATCGTTCAATGTGGAGAACGATTGACTAGAATTTTTAAATAGCAAGAAAGAGTTTTTTTTTTTTTTTTTGGTCTTTTTTCTAACTATGGCGTGCCAATTTCTCCAGCAGAATCTTGAGAGATGAAGAAGGAAGAAAACAGGGGCGAAGCGAAATAGCTTCTACGTAACAGGCTTAAGCAACTGACGGAAGTACTCAGCCTGCTAAGTGCCAAACAAATGGATTAATTGCAGATAAAAGTTATCAAAGTAAAGAAACACGAGGATGTTTGATAAAAAAAAAGCTACCTGGCAAACTTTTAACAATTGTGAATAAGCGATGATCCTGGCGCGCATTATAATCCTACCGACCTTCTCCACCCTTGGGAATCTCTTCAGACTGACCTCAATGTGCATTCTCAGTTTATTCGAGCAGATGGTAGGCAACAGATTCGATTACCTGCAACAGAAGTAATCCATCAAATGAGAATCACAACAAATCAAGCCACTTCGTTCTTAGTTGGACATGGAACAGAGGAGATGACAAAAGAGAGAAGCTTACCGAATGACGCGGAAGAAGACGACCAAGAGAACGCACTTCTCGTAGTAGCCGGCCGCCATGAACACTTTGATGATATTAATATCTTCCGGCGAGGTTTCAACAGGGTGCGTGTTATTAAACTGAGCTGAAATTTGAAGGCATGGGAAAGCAGAAGACGGAATGAATATATAGAGGGGGACCTACTGGATCAAGCTGAGCTCGAATCGCACAAGTACAAGAAGTTGCGAAGCTAGAGCAGGCATCGAGCGACAAGGGGAGTTGGATGGCCTACGAGGGAGGGCTATGGATAATAGGCATGGAAGTGGTACTGTGGAGGTCGCTCAGCTGCCAGCCCTATATATGTACTAGTGCAGCAGCGGGCGTCGCTTTCCTGTGGGGTGGCTAATGATGGGAGCTTCCAAAGCCGTGCGCTTTCATTAAAATTGAGGCAGGGCAATTAATGCGGCGTGGAGGAAGCAGAGGCAGGATGCGGATGCAGATGCAGAGACAGAGACAGAGAGGCGATGGCAATTGCTAATGGGGGCTGATGAAGGTGCGCGCGCGCTCGCCCGGTTCGTCGTCATTGCGCGTGCCCGCTCCTCGGCCGTATAAAGGGGACGACGCTTTTGGTGACTTGGGCTGCTGTGCGGCCGTGGGATGGAGGAGGAGCGGTGGGATGCTGCCTTGGGGGTGGGGCCACGGCGGAGAAGACCCATGGCTGATGAGATTAGTGCCGGGGTAAGTGGAGGAAGGGGAGGAGCATGAGCATCATTTGGGTGCGCTGCGGTCATCATGCGTTTTGCAGTGGGCAATGCACTGCCTGGCAAAATGCAATGAGAGTTAGTGAGTGTGGTGGTGTGGGGATGAGGACAGAGAGTGCTACGGAGCACGCGTGGGAAGTGGCTGCCATTAGGGATTAGGGCTGTGAAACCTGCAGGTGGAGGTGGGTGCTGTGCTGTGCTGTTCTGTACCGTGCTGCTCCCGGGGCCGTAGGGCAAGGGAGCTGCTGCCGCGGCCTGCTATGCTATCGGCGTCGCCGTCTTCGTCGATGCGAATTGAGAGCGTGATCTCGTCGCTTCTCGTTCTCATAATGACAGGCGATCACTGCCTCATCGGAGGCTGTGCCTTCATCTATTCTCGCACGAATTTGGAGAACATGGATCGCCACCTACGTGGACCCCCTATCCGACTGGCAACTTATGTTGGGCCCAAGGCCGTACCCCTAGAGACTGTCACATCTCGTGAGATGTGTAAACATCTGGCCGGGTCAATCACTATCTTTTTCGTTGATGACGGGCATCCGAATTGGGCCGAATTGGGCTGACATGTGCTCTCAATCAGAATTAAATTAGGAAAAAAAACAGTTAAAAAATTATTAAAAAAAATAAAGGAATTGTTATAAATGATATGTATTTATTATGGATACTTTTGAATGGATGATTAATAGTTATCATTTTATTATGATATTTAAGTTTTTATATTTATATTTTTTTTTATCTTTTTTATATTAAATTTGTATTTATACTCTATTTTATGAGTTTGAATTTTTTTTAGTTTTATGTGATTTATTTTATATTTATGAAATTATTGCTAAATATTTAAATGTGATCTTCTTTGTAGGCAACTAAGGGAATAAGACTCAAACTAGGTCAAATTTAGAGTCAAATCTAGAGCTAAAGGAAAAGATCTAATCTGGTCTAATCATTCGAGATTCAAGTGATCTAAATCATCTGTTAAAGATCTGATTCATCCAAATTAAAGGAGAGTAAAGCACAATCATTGATCAAGATTTGAGACCTTTAATCTAGATTTAAATTGATCCAGTCGTTGACCCAAATTTAGAGAGTTCTCAGCCATTCATCCAAATTCAGTTCAAATGAGAAACTACAGTTAAGAAATGGACAAGCACAGACCGTGAGGTTAAGGGATTTTCCGTCCTCCCATGATCGTCCAACCACCTATTCTCTATCATTCCAATCCTAATTAGTGATTCTTCATCACCCATGACTTCATCTTCTTCTTTGATCATCACCGAAGCTCCACCATCATTTTCCACATCTAGATTCACCTTCTATTCTCACGACGCCACCATTTGAGGCTCCATCTTCAACAGCCGCCACTGTGATCCGTTGCTTCCCGGAGTTTAAATTGCTATCATCAATTGAGATATTAACTACGACCATCATCAGAGATACGAAGAAGATAGGGATTTTCTATCTTCCTCGGAATTCTATTTCTCCCGACCAAATCATCAACCTCATTTGCATCTCAAATCACCACTGTTGACTCTTTCCTCTGATCTAGACATGATGAGGATGGGTTTCCCTAGCTCGATTTGTAAGCAACCTTAGATTCATTGATTTCTCCATTATTAGTTGTAATTTCCCTTTGTATGATCAACTTGATGGTTCTGTTTCAATTCCCAAACATTTCCTTTGAAATCGATTTAGACTTTGATTAAATGATTTTTGTTAATTTCAATGTCACAATTCATATTAATCCCATTTAAATCACTAGATTAGATTAGGTTAATTGCTTGTTTTCCAAGTACATGAGTTAGTTTACTTTTGTAGAATAGTCTCATTTATTTTCTATTCGATGCATATATTAGATTAGATTAGGTCATGTTCTCGTCTTTAGCATTTACAGCTTAAAACCCAACCCCCAAAACCATTCACAAAAAAATTTGATCCTGAGATTTATCGTATATTGACTGTATTCCTTGTGAGAGACGATTTGAGTTATCCTTATACTCTATTAGTGTGAGGGTTTGATGATATTATTTGATACCAAATCATGATAAAATTTAGTTTATCAAATTTGGCGTCATTGTTAGGGAACTGTAGAGGTGTTTGATAATTTTAGAATTATTTCTTTTTTGTTTGTTCATAAAAAATTGAAAAAAAATGTCAAGTGCTTTCATGTTCAGATATCCATGTGTTTGATTTATATATTCCTATATCTTTTGATCTTACTTCCTAGTGTTTCAGTATAAAAATAGAAAATTTCTTTGATCATGGATCCATATTATCAGTGATTTAGAGGTGTTAATGAAACTTATGGTTCTGGTTGGAGAGAACAACCAGATTACATAGGAACACACAACAATGGAATCTTGAGCCTCAGTACTACCAGCCTAAGCCTTAATACTACTCACCCATGGAACAACAAAATAAGTACGAGTCATTTTCAAATATCTATAATTCTAATTAGTTGGATTATTTACATTTCAGGTATGAGGACACACGTGAATATTTTACTGAGTCGTATTCAGTATATTAGAGCCCATAAGAATTTCAGGATGATTATATGCCTACTTGGTCACAACCATGCCAACAAGTGGAGCCAATTTCCTAGGGAGCAATCCAAGTCTACAGTGAAGAAGTTTTTGCTTGAGATCAAATAAAAACTTCAATGCAAAAAATGGATGAGCTCTTACAATAAAATGAAGCATACATTCTTCAATCCTAACAAAGAAATGAAGTGTTATTTACAGAATTGTCAAATATAGTTGGATCAAATTGTAGTATCCATTAGCTAACTACAAGCAAAAGGCTCTAGTCAATTCCACTTAGAGACCATTCCTGATGACATTGACGTGCCCAAGAAGATGGATTATGGAGTTTGTATTAATATTATCTCTAAGTCTATAATTCTACAGGACTCCTCTACTTCGTTGCATTGTGATGTTGTAGCTATAAATGATCCTTACTATGATATTATTGTTGTTGCAAATTCTGTTTAAAAATTTTTATTGACATTGTTGATGTTGCAGGAGTAGATTTTGTTGATGATGTAGGTGTTGTTGATGATGATGGGTAGCAAGTTGAGTTTGACTATGCATTTGTTGATGAGGAGAGTGTAGGGACTTTTGTTATAGAGGCAGAGCCCTAAAAATCACTTCCTTTAGTTGTACATTCACTTGAGCCAAGCCATTACCTGACCAGGAGGAGACCACAGTCATTGTTTCAGAACCTCCAGGTATCTTTCAACATGATAAGGTTAGTATTTCTTATGATCTTTCAAAAAACTTCTTAAAGTTACCAGTGATTGATTTTATTAGTTGATATTCATTCCTTGATACATACTTGATAGAGTTTGACATTGTTGCATCTTCTTCTTACCCTGCATGTCATATGCCTCGAGAATGGTTGCTCTATCTGAACCGCCTTCAACCTCTAGGGAGAACTTTCAAAGACCAAATGGTGGAAGGATAAGAGTTTACGTCAATTCTTAGTATTCCAACTCTAGCTTAGATTCTGCACCTTAACCACCTTGAGGTACTTACAAGGAGATAATTATGGAAGGAGAGACATTTATTGACACTGAGTACACGAGGATAACTCTCTCTTATACCTAGACCATCCCACTACCATCATGGATATTACTTTTGAATTATCTTCAACCGCCAAGATATTAGGGAAGTCCATTATTTTCTTTTCATTATACTTTATACTGTCTTTTGTCTTTATACTTGAGAGTTAGTTTGCACTTTATTCTTTGTTTTCATACTTTTCTTTTATATTTTTCTTTCATACTTTGCACTTTGTTTGATCTTTATAGCACTTGATTTTAAATAAATTCTTCATGTGTGATTCTTAATAATAACTTGAGAATCGTAAAAGTTCCTTAAGTTTGGCTGTTAAGTTTTAGGTTATTGGACATGATTGAATGTTCTACTTGCATGCTATTGGTTAGCATGGTGAAAAATTCTATTTTGATTAATTGAGTTTGATTGCTAAACTACCCAATGAGGACTATCGTATGCCTAATTCTTACTATCTTTTTGTGTGATATGCATTCATGACAGTTGAACTCTAGAACTTGTTTTGCTCTTTTTAAAATCACAATAGCATATGTATGCATGAATATGATGAAGGATAGTTCTTTTTTTGCATTCTTTGATTTTTTTTTATTTCTTTTTTTTTTGTTAAAAAACTCACTCAACACTTTAACCTTCTACCACCTTTGTTTTGTTTTATTCTGATTATGTCTAAAACCAGAGGAAATGGCACGCTAGGAAGATGACGATGTTGTTGACCCAAAGAAGACTTTATATGAAAGAAAAATATAATGGCACTACAACAAAAACTGCAAATGACAACACCCCTACGACAACGGTTTTAAGAGAAAGCGTTGCGTATTTGCTCAAAGACAACGGTTTTTGCCAAAATCGTTGTCTTTGAACTCCCCATTAAATATAAAAGACAACGGTTTTAGCAAAACTGTTGTCATTGAGTGACTTTTTTTTAAAATGACAACACTTTTTACAACGGTTTTATAAACCGTTGTCTTTATCCGCGTTTTTAGCGGCTACGACAACAGTTTTCAAAAAACCGTTGTAGTTGAATTTGGTCATTTCCCCCCTTCGCTGTTTTCCTTTCCCTCGTTGTTTTCTTTTCGGCGCCGTGTTTTCGTGTTCCCAAACCTAAGCCATTTATCTTTCCCTCTCCTCATACGACGTTGTGCTCCTTCTCATTTCCTGGTGAGCGGCGGCGTTCTCCAATGGGCTGCCGAAGATCCAGACGCACGGGAGGGAGAAACCGGAGAACGGGATGTGCCACGACGACAGCGCGCCGCTGGTGAAGGCAGCGCGGTTTGTGTGGAGTTTCGCAGGGGAGCGGCGGAGGAAGCTTCTTCTAGATTGGTTGGCGCTTCGAAGATGATCACTTTAGGTTCCGCTTCCCCGATTCCATGTCAAGATTCTGTTTCCGAGAGATTTTTGCATTTACTCTTGTTTTCTGCTAGGAGAAAAAGAACGATTTTGTCGTTGATCTTCTTTGGTGGTCATAGGTGGGCTTCGAAGATCGTCGTGATCTTCCTCTTCTCCTCTTTCTCACGGGCAGGATCGGCTCTTTTTGTCTGGGAATCTCGTCGAATCCCGAAATAAAAAATATCTTTTTTTGGTGAGATCCCGAACCTCTTCTTCTATTGTATTTCATTTGTTCTTTTCTCGCTGGCTATCGCTTTGAATTGTGGTGAGTTCTTGATCTTTTCCGGGTGATTTATGGAGTTCCAGAATTAGATTTTAATGCTAAATGCTGAAAGTCTTTAGCTTTTGTCTTCTTTTCTTGTGACAGATCTGGCGAACTTAGTTTTGCGTTCTCTATGATTAACTTAAGATTCATCATATATACAAGGCTTAACAAATTTGGTTTGTTGCTTGGTCTTCAGATCTTCCACCTGATTTATAGAAGTAAAGCAATTATACACTATGAAAGCACTCATCCTTGTTGGGGGATTTGGCACTCGCCTCCATCCTTTGACACTAAGTTTCCCAAAGCCATTGGTTGATTTCGCCAACAAACCAATCGTACTTCATCAGGTATGTGCATTTTGGCCCTATACCATATTGTTGGTACATACATGAATGTAGATATGAAATATCGTGTTGTGAAGTTTGGTGATACAAAAAATATGTTTTACTGATTTCCCTTGTAAGTTCTCAAAGGAAGTAACCGGATACAAAAGGGCAGATAGAGGATGCCATGATGAGTTTTCAAAATCTACAACTATTTTACTTCTGGTTGAATTCAGTTTTCCTTTAAATTGTTTTGCTGTCGTTCTGTTGTCTAGTTTTGGGGTTTCAGTTCTGCTTTTTGGTTAATTTTGTAATTCCATAAGTAACTATTTCATCTTCATCTGAGGGAGGAAGTTATTTGAAGTTTGATCTATTAACACCTCACCTCTTTGGATAAGGTACACATGCACATCAAGTGTTTGATGTAATTCCTCATAGATCCTAATATGCCATCTGAATGATACAAGGTATTTGTGAATGACCAATTCCTCAACTGGGATCCCGAGCATCGAATCAAAGTTCAAATTGTCTCTGCAAGGGCCTATCATTCCCTGTTCATGCACAACATGTAAGTGAAAAATACTACTAATAAGAATGCTACAGATGCTCTTCAACTCTACAGTTCGACAGTTATCCAGATAAGTCATCTTTGCGTTGGTTCTGTTGATCTCTAGTAGTGAATCATAGTTGTGTTAGTAGCACGCTGGATCATACATATGCATATATTAGTGTTAGTGAGCTAACTATCTCCTCTTTCTCTCCTTAATGTCAAGGGAAAACATGTAAACTAGAAGAAGAAAAACTCTCTTTTGCATGAAATAATTGGAAGGATCGCAGGTGCATCCGTCCTACGCCAGAAGAATTAGAGGATTTCAGTACTTCGGACTTCACAATTTATAATGCTGGCTAGTTTCCATGTAATCGATACACACACTACATGACTTCAGGGCGGCAGTTCGGTCGGGAGGCATGCCGTCTACTCATTCCTTTGTCAGAAGCGTTTCTTTTTTTTTAGGCCGTCGCTTCTCTATTTTCCCCTTATTTTGCAATTTGTGAGGTTGAACTATGGAATTTTAATCAATTATGCTTGGATTTTTCTAGGTCGTTACTGCTGTGGCTACTTTGCTTGGGCTAGAGAGGTAGGCATGTAAAATTGTTTGATGAAATTCCCCAGTGTGTAGTTATTGTTATTCCCTTCAAGGTCTTGTAATTGAAGTGTACTAACTTAACTGTGTAGGGGATTCTCTGACTCCATCTTTGGCATCTCTGTTGTATTTGCTACTCTAGTTATTGTACGATGCTCAGGTAAACTAGTTTTCTTTTTTGGTTTATGTTCTATAGTCCTTGTGTATGCCATGATGGTAATTTGCAATTAGACTCTATTCATGTGAGTTGACTTTGTATGAATCTGAAAAATGTTTTTTCTTGGGAACTGTGTTAGCCATATTTATCATCGAGGAATATAGTTGAATACTGTTGCCTGAGAGTTAGAATTGGTTTGAGTGAAGCAACTGATAATCCTACAAACTTCTAATGGTTTAGTCTGTCATTGCCATGGGCTAGAACAATTTAATTAGTTTGTTTACCATATCCATCTCCTGCGCTTCTAGAAGAAAGCTTGTATGATGAACACAATTTATAGTAGAGCTTGTGAAAACAATGAGTTTAAAGTCGTTTCTTTCTCAACCGACTTGTAGACAAAGAAAATTGGTCTTGTTTGGTTAGTGAAAGTTGTCAGATCGTTGTCGGAAGAACTGGCATGAACACTCTTACTAACCAGACTGGCGAAGTTACAAGGTGATCTTACACTTCTATTCCATCTTGTTGTTGATGATAAATGTTAAAGTGCTCTAATTTTGAGAAAAATTTATGCTTGACTTGGACTTCTTTATTTCTTCTTCTAACTCTTGACATTTTGTATGGCCAATAAGTCATTTGCAAGGGATGTTCAATCGAACTATCAAATTATTAGAAGCATGTATCGAGCCAATGTAAGTCCATTTGCATGTCTAAATATCATTTTATTTCTCATTCATCCACAATATTTTATTATCATTTTTTTTATGCCAGATATGTATTTGACGGTCAATCTCCAGAGCTGAAGAAACAAGAACTTACCAAAAAGCTAGTCTTTACATTTTTGTCATTGTTCCCCTCCTTTTTTTTTTTTTTGCAAGATAATGATAATCTTTAAGCTTATTTTATTCTTTAGATATTCAAAGAGGGAAGATGCAACTAACGATCTTAACACAACAATTGAGGTCATTGCTTATGCATAACAAGTACTTTTATTGGGACACTTTAGTGTGCTAGAATTTCTCCATCATTTAATGGATCCTAGTTCCAAAAAAATCTTTGTGATGGAATTATTCTGCTTATTGCTAATTGAATTACTGTATTTATCCTCATCCTTATTTTTCAGGTTCTTGAAGAGCTAAGACTCACTATGGATCAATTCATTGATTTGTGTATTCTCTCTTATGTGATTATTGTGATAGCATTAAAGGTAAACTTTCTTATGAGATATTGTACATTCAACAAGTTTAACATACAAGGCTAGTACTCTACTGCTTACTGTTTACGAAATTTGATAACTAATGTTCATTCAAATCTCTAGTATGATAATGCTTGTGTAGTTGAATATGGTGCCAGTGCTGCAACTGTTCCATGTCTATGTTACTTAGACTTGATATAGTGTTCAACATGAGTATGATCGCAATCTATGACATGAATAGACTTGCTTGTGTAGTTGAATATGGTGCCAGTCTGCATCCTAAATAGACATTTGAATAGTTGATTTGTTTCTTTTATCCTGGAATTGCTTGTATTGCATAAGTTAAATTCTAAGACTATAAGTTGGTTATATTGCTTGTATTTTATGTAGATTTATATGAATAAATCTAAATCAGAATTCTGGAATTCTGGAATTGAGTGTCGTCATGGAATTGCTTTATATTAGAGCTATGTGAAATCCTGAAATTTCTTGTATTGCATAAGTTTGTATTGCATAAGTTTTTTTTCTTAGACTATAAGTTGGTTATATTGCTTGTATTTTATGTAGATTTATATGAATAAATCTAAACTGGAATTGATAAGTTTTGTTTAATTTTCCTCTTGCAGGTACGTAACTCGGCCAATTCGTGAGGCTTGAGATTTTTTATGCAAGGAGTGAGCTTTGTTAGGATGTAGCTTGCCTTGCTAATTTGTAAATTAAAAGTCATATGGAGAACAACAAATGGAAAACATGTGATTTAATGTATATGGAGAACAGTAATGGAAAACATGTGTATTTTGATGAGTAACAACTCATTTTGTATATTTTTGTAATATATGTGGCTACAAGATGAATTATATATGGATGTTTATTTTGGATTTAATCTAGTAAATATTTAGTTTTGTATTGGTGGTTTGCTTATATTAAAATAAGATTAGTTGTTTGGTATTAATGAACATTAAAGACAACAGTTAAAAATATTGTAAAAACTAGGTAAATCACAACGGAATTTTTTTTGTAAAAAGTGATAAAAGACAACGGTTTTATCCGTTGTAAAATATATTAAAACTGTTGTAAAAAATAAAACGAGTCAAATATTATCTACCACAACAGTTTATATCTGTTGTAAAAAAAGTCTACCACAACGGTTTATTTCTGTTGTTGAAATTATCTACCACAACGGTTTTAAAACGTTGTCGTATCCTTCGTAGCCAAATTTTGAGCATATAAACAACAACGGATAAAAACCGTTGTCAAATGTCTACAAAGACAACGGTTTCAAAACCGTTGTCGTAGGGCAATACATTCTACAACACCCTCAGTTACAACGGTTTTTTGACCCTACGACAACGGATAATATCCGTTGTCGTTTGCAGTTTTTGTTGTAGTGTGGGCTGGAACAAGAGGTTCCGAGTGCCTCCCTCCTCTCTATACACATGGAAAAGAAATGCCACAGAACATTAGGGTAAAAACTAGGAAAAGGGTCCCTAGCGTAGGCCATCCACCACTCAAGTCAGTAGATGGTCGAATGAAAAGTGGAGAGGAATTAAGGTAAAATTAAGTGGGCATAATAGAGAGAAATATTGTGCTCTGGTAAGTAAAGTGCATAAAATGTACCTCCTGGAGTAGAGAAACCCCACCTCTTATATCATCTCTGATAGTCTCATAATAATGAGGTGACAAGGAATATTCGATGTCAGAAGATATATATATATATCTCCGTCATAATTATAGAAGTTGTATAGTCACCTTCGTAAGAAGGTTCCATTGAATGCATATGTTTTAACCGAAGAATATTCCCTAATAGATAACTATTATTCTAATAATCTATTGTAATTCCCTGACAATGTTATCTCTTGGAATATAGCCTAGATGGACACTTGGACAAACGGGGTGTCCCGACCATCTTTATGTCGAATCGATTTTGTAATGAAAATAACCTTATGTATTTTTTTTTTGAAGAGGGAGTTTAATCCCATAAGTCTGACCGACCATAAGTCCGGTCAATAATGTGCGCATAGACTCATGCTGGAGATTTTATAAATAATGAGGAGCTAAGTCTTGAAGGTTTGATTAGCTCTAGGACTTACCAGTTATACGATGGAAGGTTGACTGTTGGATAATAAGGCGCTCAGACTCATAGGTACAACCTACCTTGTAATAGTCTGATTTATACTGGAGGTTGTACTACACTGTAGGATGACCTCTGTAACCTATTGCAGAAGTGGAGAACTTAAATTCATATGCTCAATTAACTTTGGAGTCATTTGGGTTTAGTCTAGCTGTCTTGGTGTTGATTGGAGAGATAGGTCTATTGAGCATGCCCAGATATAGAGACATTCGACCCTATATTGAGAGCGAACACTAAGCTTAAATACAATCGACTGGACTTTGGACCGGACGAGTATATAATAGAGTTATGCGGTGCGGGCCATGGTTTTGATCTACCTTTGTGTTGACCGATTGTTCACAAGTGGAGCATTGGATCCTTCAATCACGATTGCCCTTTAAGTTAGTCGTCCTTATACTGAAGTCCTTAGCATCAAGTGAGAGGCTAAGCTTTGATGAGGGTGGCGCGCTGGCTACCACCTCACCTTAACTTTGACTTTTACATTATTTTTGGGCCCACTCGTAACATCCCATATCACTAGCCTCCCTTTCAAATCTAATCGAAGGAGGCTTCTAGCCGACTGACTGGCCTGAGTCTTATCTTAGTCTGATCACCCATATTATCAATCTGACCGACTGAACATGTTTTTGATTTAGTCGTCCAACCATGTTCCCGCTTGCACTTTAAATATTGCGCTCAGCCTTTATCTTGGAAAGTTGCATGCTGGGTTTTGATAAGCCAAGAAATGCGCCGATGATATGCAGGAAGTTTTTTTTCCAACTTAATGATGTGATTGTATTCTCCATCATAAATGCTCATTTATGGGTAAATGCTATGTGCCCCACTATCTTATATGAATCCACAACACTCCCTTCTTTGCAATCTAACAATTACCAGTGAGTAGGCAATTTCGATCAAACGGGTGAGATTGGAAAGTAGCTCATGGCTTCTGTTTAAAAAACTTAAGTGATGAGGAAACTAATCACTTGTGTTTCATCTTCTCTGGCCCTCCCTCTGGCAATCTCCATAAAAAACTTTCTTGTAATTTGTGCTAGTAAGTTCCTCCCTTGATCTTCCTCTATTTTCCTCCTATTTCCTCATGGTGCAGGAAACATTCGCTCCCTGGTACACCTTCACACATTCAAATTTTAATAATTGCAATTGAGAAGTGCTCCGCCTACAATATGAAATCCCCAAGGACTATAATGCCCCCATTCCAACTCCCCAAGATCATCCTCATCACCCCCTCCTGGCTATATTACTTTTTTAAAGATTAAATCTTTGCCATTTTATGCTTTCATCCTACACCCATCCCCTCTTTTCTTTCTCAGATAGATCATTACTTCCACCTTCCTTTTCAACAGCTTACCCTAAATGCATTCTGCACTATCTACGGGATGTTCATTTTGTTCCACCTATATCGCATTCCCCCAACTTCCACCAACTTCCATTATTTTTTTTACCCTAAAAAATCAGAGTCGGGGGGGGGGGAGGAGGGGGTCTTTATATTTCAATCTCGTCCCAAGGCAGTGTTCTTTAGGGACCTATCATCATCAAATAAGGGATGAAAATCTCATTATTTTTTTATTCAAACACCTGAGTTTGTTTCCTGCCGACTACATGGCAATTGATCCTTTCACCCATTCCAGATATTGGGAACTTTAAACAAAATCCATGCTTCATTTTCTACTTGAAGAAACTGAGCGGTATATAATTCAAGGCTCCCAAGTTGCTGAGAGAGGGTATGCTTTATTTATTCAGCTTGAGCCTCGTTTGAGTGTCACTTCCTTGTTCCTTCGGTAAGCCTTACCAACTTGTCCATTATGTAATCACTAACTAAGTTCTTTTTTGTTTTATATAGTGGCTGCTTTCTATGAGGCTCTAGTTTCTGAGCGCATTCAACTGGAGGATGAGGAGTTTGCTCGGTAGGAGAAAATGATTTTGGCCGAGCGAGCACAATAGCCTGCCGACCCTACTAGCGTGGTGTCTAGTAACCGAGTAACTGAATCTAGCACAGTGATTGCAACAGAGGAGCTGCCCTCCAATCCTCTTCTGACCTCCAAAGATTCTCCATCCGATCTGGAGGCACCACTAAAGAGGAGGCGCAAGAGGCACCAACTCATCCCTTTCCAAGTTCCTGAAGGGTGAGCATCTCCGATCGGGGTACCTTCACCCTATCTTATACTAGCCCAGGAGGAAGTCCCTACCCAATTTTTCGAGCAGACTTTGCCCTCTCTTCCCTCTAACAGTCCAGCCCGAGGGTCCCATCTCAGCCGACTAACTCTCTGGCTTTTGTCTTGCATTCAGCATCTGCTCTTCCTGTTACCTCTCTTACTGAGGTGTAGCATGATGAAGCTTCCTCCAGTGAGCTAAAATGCCTCTATCAATTTTCGGTAGTCTATAACCTTCCCTTTGTTGGATCGAGATGCATGTAAGAGCTGAGGGGGGGGGGGGGGGGGAATCATGTGGTTTTCAAAAGCTTATCTTTTTCATTTTAAAACAAGAGTACACAATAAAAAAAAGAAATAGATAGAAATGAAAAAAGGCATGATGTAACGCCCGAAAATTCTCAAAATAATTATTAGAAATATCCTAGTATTTTTCTGGAATTTTAGGATATTTTTATGGAATTTTTAGAATAGCAGAAGTGGCAAAAATAAATAGAAAACGGAAAGAGCTTACACAGGAATTGAACCCGAGACCTAGCGAACTCTATACCTTATGGTGGACTTTAGAAACCAAGTGAACCCAGCAGGGCCGTGCTGAAAAGAAAGGGAATCAATTATATTTATATTTGAGTTGGGCCGAATTACCCACTTAATATAAATAAAGGTTTAAGTGAGAAATTGTTATTTTTCTTAAAGGAGAAAAACCTTTCCCTCACCCTAGTCACGCCGCCCTCTCCTTTTCTCCCTCACCTCTCGGCGCCAACCTCAAGAAACCTAGGGTTTCCGTCCCAAGGGCAAGGGGAACACCTTCCGGCGATATCTCAGTTACGAGAACGTTCCTCCCCGCGAGAAGAGCACGTGGACGTGAGGAAATCGACGGAGGAATCTTCTTCTCCAGAAACCTAGCGATTAGAATCGTAAGAAACCTATCACAGGAGGTAAGAAACCCCTCACCTATAGTATAAGTAGCTTCGTATGAATTTTACGCATCAGTTTAGTAGTATGTAGATATTCGGCACAAAGGATGCGAATTAACGCATACCAAGTGTTCGATTAAATTATTAGTACAGTTAAAATGCAACGTAGGTATTTTAGTAGCTTAGATGAATGCAATAGAAGCATTTTATAGCTTATTTAGTCTTGCTACAACTATTATGGGACTAGATGTCCAATGGGTGGGCTCCCACAGTCGCCTCAAGGTTCAGACAACCTAGTTCTAGGTTCAGATAACCTAGAAAGAGCAAGACAATCAATAATTAGCTATGTTTAGTATTTTTTTTTCAATGGCACTGTACTGGATTAGATATCCATTGGGTTGGACTCCCACAGTCGTCCCTAGGTTCAGATAACCTAGTAACCCTACTAAATTTGGGACTTGCAAACCCGGGTCTAGTTAGGGATGCGCGCACAGCAAGTACAGTTGCCGGGCCCAAACAGCAGCTTGATTATTATTTTAATCTACTTATGAATATAGTTTTCAAACATCACAAATTAGTCATGTGAGTTCAGTTCAGCTTTAGCATCAGATTAGTATTAGCTTAGCTCAGCTTTTATATCCGTATAGCTTTCTGTTGATACAACATGATAGTTTAAGATTAGCTCTATTGTTATGATCAGCCTTGCTTCTATGTGTTATATGCCATGTCATGCCTAGCATATTCAGTATGTATTTCAAATAGCATGATTTAAAAACATAAATTGCATCGTATGCATGTTTTGTGAGGTAGATGGTTTCTTACTAAGCGTAAAGTTTACAGATACTCTTTCCTTATACTGCAGATAAAGGTAAAGGAAAGATGGATTAGCGGAGGCTGGAGGGAAATGCGATGAAGATGTGTGTGGATGGAACTTGGAATAAAGACCTTGGAGAAACTAGAATTAAATTTGAAACTTTAGCATTTTATTAAGTGGTTACTTTCCTTATTTCAGTATGTTAAATGCTATGAACTAGTAAATTATGCACCATGCCATGTTTAGAATGCTAGTTAATCATTGTTAGAATGCATTTTAGTTAGTTTAGAATTGGTATATGAGATTTCTGCTCGAACCAGGGCTGAAATCAGGTTCTGATATGAAATCAGAAACCCCGATCGATCAGCCGATCGATTGGAAGCTTCTCGATCGATCAGCTGATCGATTGGACAGCTTATTCCGCGAACAGAATACGTCTGGATCGATCAGTCGATCGATCCAGCCGAGTTTTGTCGCGAACAGAAGGTTTGTGGATCGATCAGCCGATCGATCCGAGCTGAACCCGCGTACAGCGTGTCGTCGAATCGATCACTAGATCGACTGGACATACTGGATTGATCCACCGATCGATCCAGACACTAGTTTTCGCATACAGTAGGGTCCGAAATCGATCACTGGATCGATTGCCCAACCTGGATCGATCAGCCGATCGATCCAAATTAGTCTCCGCACACAGTAGCGTGCTGGATCGATCCGTGGATCGATCAGAGGCCTAGTACTAGCTGAAACCACCTTAGTTCAGCCCCAGATGACAGCAGAAACCTAGAACACCCCTTCTAGCATAGCCACAGCAATTCAAGAGGTAGTTTAAACATTAAAGCTCAGATAGTATAGCGATTAACAGAAGCATATGCATTAGTTCAGCAAAAATCTTAATCAGACCAGCTTTCCGCACATGAATTAGACAGCATAATGTAACGATCGACCTTACAGCCTAGAGTACGATGGAGCTTCTGGACTAGCCAGAACATGAGAAGGTGAAGTGCGCCTCCTTCTGTTTGACAGGAGATGCACGCATGTGGTGGGAGAGAATCAGAGCGAAGCGCCCAGTAAACCAGATGACATGGGCTGACTTCGAGAAAGAGTTCTTCGAGGAGTTCTTTCACATGCGGGTCACGAACCGTCACTACGACGAGTTCACTGAGTTTCGTCGGGGCAACCTATCAGTTGAGGAAGCCGTGAAGAAATTCAATAGACTGGCTCGTCTATGCCCCGAACTAGTCAGCACAGAAAAAGAACGAGTCCGGTTGATGCTCAAGATGCTGAGGCCGGAAATAGCAATGAACGTGGCTGGCGGCGTTCATAGGCCGCAAACCACCGAAGAACTAGTCAGCAGTGCTCTGACCACCGAGCACTACCAGAATAATATCAAGCAGCAGAAGCAAGTCCTCTCAGAGTCCAAAGGGCAAGGAGGCTCAGGTACCTGGAAAGGGAACTCCAGCAACAAGCGCAAACCAGGGAGTTACCCAAAGGGAGGACCAGCCAGCAAACAGCCTAGTTATCCCAAATGTGCTACTTGTGGGAAATTTCACCCAGGAGTTTGTCGCAAGGGCACACGAGGATGCTTTGAATGTGGACAGGAAGGGCATATGGCTAAGCAATGCCCGAACAAGACTAGTCTTCCTCCACCACAGCCGATTCAGTATGGAGGGCAGCCAGCTCAGTTACATCAGATGCATGCCGCTTTAGATGGTCCACACATCAGTCAGGGCAGATTAGAAGCCCCTCCAGCTACAACCAATGCGAGGATTTACTCACTCACCAGAGAAGACGTAGCAAATGCCTTGACAGTTGTTTCAGGTCAGATTAGTATTTTACAGCAAAGTACAACTATCTTATTCGATACTGGGGCAACCCATTCTTATATATCCAGGGCATTTGCCGAGAAGTTAGCAATACCCCCAGAGGCACTCAGTAGTCAGTTTCTGACGACATTGCCTTCAGGAGAAATTATGACATCCACGCACTGGCTCAGGGCAGTGCCAGTCATTATAGCAGACAGAGAACTCTTTTGTGATCTGATAGTGCTAAATATGACTGACTACGATGTCATCTTCGGAATGGACTTCTTGATCAGATACGGTGCTTCCATAGTGTGCCGTAAACAGAAAGTCGTATTCCAACCTGAAGCAGAAGCACAGTTCGAGTTCATCGGAGAACCCAAGAGAAAGGCCAAAAAGTTTCTCTCAGCTATGAAAGCACAGAGATTAATGGATTCAGGATGTACGGGATTTTTAGCACACGTAGTCGCATGCAGACAAGGACCGATAGCTAGCGAAGTCCGAGTCGATGTGACTACCAGTAGCCTTCCCCAAGAGTTACCGCCTAGCACCGCATGTGAGATCGAATTTAAGATAGAACTCATTCCCGGTACCCATCTCCAAAGCACCCACCGCATGGCTCCAGCAGAATCAAGGAACTTCATGAGCAACTACAGAAGCCGCTTGACAAAGGCTTCATACGCCCTAGTCATTCACTATGGGGAGCTGTATTGTTCGTGAAGAAGAAGGACGGACCATGCGCCTGTGTATAGATTACCACTGAACCAAGTCACGATCAAGAATGTATCCTCTTCCCGAAGATGACCGCTCGATCAACTAAAGGGAGCAGCAGTGTTCTCTAAGATAGACCTCAGATCAGGTTATCATCGTGAAGGTCAAAGAAGGAATATACCCAAGACATTCTGTGACTAGATACGGACATTATGAGTTCGGAGTCATGCCCTTGGTGTGACAAATGCTCCAGCTACTTTCATGGACCTCATGAATAGGGTATTCAGAGAATACTTAGACAAGTTTGTTATCGTGTTCATCGATGACATTCTTATCTTTCGTGAACTCAGAAAACATGCGAGCACCACAAGATTGCACCCTTCAGCAGAACCAACCAGACGCCAAGTTCACGAAATGTGAATTTTGGTTAGATCAGTGTCCTTCCGGTCACGCCATCTCAAAGGACAAGATCATGGTAGATCCCAGAAGATAGAAGTCGTGAGTAATCGAAAGACCTAAGAATGCTAGTGAAATCTGGGACTAGCAGTTATTACGTAAAGTTTGTAGAGGATTTTCCGAATGGCCTCCCAATGACAGCTCTACCGGAAAGAATGAAAATTTCATTGGACCGAGGATCATGAGAACAGCTGAGCTAAAATGAAGATTGCTGCACCTATTCGACTCTACCGAGAATACATGTTTGATATATATAGTGATGCCTCTAAGTTGGGACTAGGAGCAGTGCTGATGCAAAGTGGCAAGGTGATCGCCTATGCCTCCAGACAACTCAAGGAATATGAGAAGAATTACCCTACTCATGACCTTGAGCTTGCAGCAGTAGTGTTCGCTCTCAAAATTTAGAGACATTACTTGTATGGAGCTCAGTGCAGAGTGTATACAGATCATCAGAGTCTGAAGTACTTCTTCACTCAGAAGGATCTGAATATGCAACAGCGCAGATGGCTAGAGCTGGTCAAGGATTACGATATAGACATCCTCTACCACCCAGGGAAAGCCAATAGGGTAGCAGATGCACTTAGCAGAAAGTCCAGTGCTACCTTATTATCTCTAGCAGCCATGTCACCACCTCTACAGAAAGAGATCACAGATTTCGATCTCGAACTCATAGTTGGACAGCTCTCTACTATGACATTAGAGTCTACCTTGCTTGGTGATGTCCAGACAGCTCAGGAGCAGGATCCTGAAATTTAGAAAATCAAGCAAGGGATAATAGAATCAGAAAGTGGAGAATTTAGAGTGTCCGCTAGCGGGGTATTATACTTTGGTGACAGATTATGCGTTCCAGATCAGGAGGAACTACGAAGAAAGATTTTAGATGAGGCTCACAAGACTCCCTATGCGATGCATCCTGGCTCCACCAAAATGTACCAGGACTTGAAGAAACATTTTTGGTGGCCTGGGATGAAGAGAGACATCGCTCGATATGTCAGCACCTGCCTGACCTGTCAGAGGGTTAAAGCAGAACATCAGAGACCAGGAGGAGTTTTGCAGCCTATTCAGATTTCAGAATGGAAGTGGGAAGACATTTCTATGGATTTCATAGTGGGACTACCCAGAACCACGAATGGTTTCGATACCATCTGGGTAATAGTCGACAGGTTAACTAAATCAGCCCACTTCTTATCTATCAGGATATCCTACTCCATGGAACAGCTAGCTCAGTTGTATCTCAAGGAGATTGTCAGATTACATGGAGTCCCATGAACCATTATTTCAGACAGAGACAGTAGGTTCACATCACACTTCTGGGAGTGTGTAGAGTCAGCAGTGGGCACGAAGTTAAAGTTCAGCACAGCTTTCCATCCTCAGACAGATGGTCAAATAGAGCGAGTGAATCAGGTACTCGAAGATATGTTCCGAGCATGTGCCCTAGATTTCAAAGGAAGTTGGTGCAAATATCTGAGTTTAGTAGAATTTGCATACAACAACAGCTATCAGGCCACCATCGGCATGGCATTTTACGAGGCTCTCTACAGGCGGAGGTGTAGATCTCCAATCTGCTGGTTTGAGAGTGGTGAACAGAAAGAACTAGAGCTTCAGACAGATCTAGTAGCAGATACCACAGCAGCTATACAGCAGATCCGCTAGAGGATAGAGACAGCTCAGAGCCGCCAGAAAAGCTATGCTGATACACGGCGCAGACCCTTAGAGTTTTCAGTTGAGGATTCAGTGTTCCTCAGAGTAGCTCCCATGAAGGGAGTCATGCATTTTGGGAAGAAGGGCAAACTAAGTCCCAGATATGTGGGACCATACCTTATCAGCAGGAGAGTTGGCAAGGTAGCATATGAGTTAGAGCTACCCCAGGAGATGTCAGTCATTCATAATGTATTTCATATCTCTATGCTGAAGAAGCATATCCCAGATGCCACCCAGGTGATTGAGCCCCAGCTGGTACAAGTCCGCGAAGACCTCAGCTATGACAGTCGGCCTATTCAGATAATAGACCGAGCAGTTAAGAAATTACGGAACAAGGAAGTATCATTAGTGAAAGTAATTTGGCAAAGTCACACAGCAGAAGAGGCAACCTGGGAGACAGAAGCCAGTATGAGACAGAAGTACCCAGAGTTGTTCTAAGTTCGAGGACGAACTTTTTATAAGGTATGGGGGATTGTAAGGCCCGAAAATTCTCAAAATAATTATTAAAAATATCCTAGTATTTTTCTGGAATTTTAGGATATTTTTATGAAATTTTTAGAATAGCGGAAGTGACAAAAATAAATAGAAAACGGAAAGAGCTTACACGGGAATTGAACCCGAGACCTAGCGAACTCTATGCCTTATGGTGGACTTTAGAAACCAAGTGAACCCAGCAGGGCCGTGCTGAAAAGAAAGGGAATTAATTATATTTATATTTGAGTTGGGCCGAATTACCCACTTAATATAAATAAAGGTTTAAGTGAGAAATTGTTATTTTTCTTAAAGGAGAAAAACCTTTCCCTCACCCTAGTCACGCCGCCCTCTCCTTTTCTCCCTCACCTCTCAGCGCCAACCTCAAGAAACCTAGGGTTTCCGTCCCAAGGGCAAGGGGAACACCTTCCGGCGATATCTCGGCTACGAGAACGTTCCTCCCCGCGAGAAGAGCACGTGGACGTGAGGAAATCGACGGAGGAATCTTCTTCTCCAGAAACCTAGCGATTAGAATCGTAAGAAACCTAACACAGGAGGTAAGAAATCCCTCACCTGCAGTATAAGTAGCTCCGTATGAATTTTACGCATCAGTTTAGTAGTATGTAGATATTCGGCACAAAGGATGCGAATTAGCGCATACCAAGTGTTCGATTAAATATTAGCATAGTTAAAATGCAACATAGGCATTTTAGTAGCTTAGATGAATGCAATAGAAGCATTTTATAGCTTATTTAGTCTTGCTACAGCTATTATGGGACTAGATGTCCAATGGGTGGGCTCCCACAGTCGCCTCTAGGTTCAAACAACCTAGTTCTAGGTTCAGATAACCTCGAAAGAGCAAGACAATCAATAATTAGCTATGTTCAGTATTTTACTTTTCAGTGGCACTGTACTGGATTAGATATCCATTGGGTTGGACTCCCACAGTCGTCCCTAGGTTCAGATAACCTAGTAACCCTACTAAATTCGGGACTTGCGCGCACAGCAAGTACAGTTGCCGGGCCCAAACAGCAGCTTGATTATTATTTTAATCTACTTATGAATATAGTTTTCAAACATCATAAATTCGTCATGTGAGTTCAGTTCAGCTTTAGCATCAGATTAGTATTAGCTTAGCTCAGCTTTTATATCCGTATAGCTTTCTGTTGATACAACATGATAGTTTATGATTATCTCTATTGTTATGATCAGCCTTGCTTCTATGTGTTATATGCCATGCCATGCCTAGCATATTCAGTATATATTTCAAATAGCATGATTTAAAAACATAAATTGCATCGTATGCATGTTTTGTGAGGTAGATGGTTTCTTACTAAGCGTAAAGCTTACAGATACTCTTTCCTTATACTGCAGATAAAGGTAAAGGAAAGATGGACTAGCGGAGGCTGGAGGGAAATGCGATGAAGATGTGTGTGGATGGAACTTGGAATAAAGACCTTGGAGAAACTAGAATTAAATCTGAAACTTTAGCATTTTATTAAGTGGTTACTTTTCTTATTTCAGTATGTTAAATGCTATGAACTAGTAAATTATGCACCATGCCATGTTTAGAATGCTAGTTAATCATTGTTAGAATGCATTTTAGTTAGTTTAGAATTGATATATGAGATTTCTGCTCGAATCAGGGCTGAAATCAGGTTCTGATATGAAATCAGAAACCCCGATCGATTAGCCGATCGATTGGAAGCTTCTCAATCGATCAGCTGATCGATTGGACAGCTTATTCCGTGAACAGAATGTGTCTGGATAGATGAGTCGATCGATCCAGCCGAGTTTTATCGCGAACAGAAGGTTTGTGGATCGATTAGCCGATCGATCCGAGCTGAACCCGCGTACAGCGTGTCGTCGAATCGATCACTGGATCGACTGGACATACTGGATCGATCCACCGATCGATCCAGACACTAGTTTCCGCATACAGTAGGGTCTGGAATCGATCACTGGATCGATTGCCCAACCTGGATCGATCAGCCGATTGATCCAAATTAGTCTCCGCACACAGTAGCGTGCTGGATCGATCCGTGGATCGATCAGAGGCCTAGTACTAGCTGAAACCACCTTAGTTCAGCCCCAGATGACAGCAGAAACCTAGAACACCCCTTCTAGCATAGCCACAGCAATTCAAGAGGTAGTTTAAACATTAAAGCTCAGATAGTATAGAGATTAACAGAAGCATATGCATTAGTTCAGCAAAAATCTTAATCAGACCAGCTTTCCGCACATGAATTAGACAGCATAATGTAACAATCGGCCTTACAGCCTAGTTAGTAGAAGGCGGGTCGTTACACATGAACACAAGGATTGACTTGGTTCAGAGCCTTTGGCGGCTCCTACTCTAAGACCTAGATTCCACTGAGCTATCTCTAAAAGCCTATTCTAGAACTACTGGAAGAAGGGATCGAGTACAAAAGAATCGAAGAAGTATAATAGACTACACTTTCTATTTATAAAAATTAAGAACAAAAATTATGTTTTGTTACCAAACACTTTCATAGATGGTCTACTTGAGCTTAGTGTTTGGATGACTTCTTAGTAGTAGTTGGGCTTAATAGAGTTGTAGCAAGGTAGCAACAGAAAGCTGGAGCAGTCGGAAAGCCAAATTGGGCACATAGGAGCTCGTATAGAAGTCGATCCTTGAAACTTGGTAGAGATACCCTTATAAAGGGTGTGGAAGGTCCCTTCTATATCCTTGAAGGTGCCTCCAACCTGCAAAGTTTGATCCCAAACGTCTTACTCCTTATTTGCGATGAAGTCTGAAGTTTATCCTGTGAATGCACCTTCCACAGCATTGAAGGCACCTTCCGTGAGCAATACGAAGGCGCCTTTCAAAACTTTAAGGCGCCTCAGGTATTGTTCACCCAAGGCCTGTTTGCTCCTTTTGTCTTGTAAAAAGTATTAGTCTAGCAACCTGTAAGATAAATATTAGCACAGTAATAATAAGGAGCAGTAATTAGACCTTGTCTCCTCTAGATAAGGATCTAGTCAGGGTCTCAATTTAGATTTCTGAAATGAACCTAAATTGAACCGATCTCTACTGTCCCTTCGAATGGGGGCGTGTTCTCACTTAATTACTCTCCTCCAGTGACTTACCTAAACTTACCAGGTGTAGAGTTATCTCTAGAATCATATATTCGAACTTTGAAAATCAAACATCCCGACCTATTAAATCACATATCCGGTCTTCTCCAATCTGAAATCGCACATCCTGACCTACTAAAATTGCTCATCCGGTTTTCTCTAATCAGGAATCAGACATCCCAACCCTTGCTAGAATTCCACATCTGGGCTTCACCTTATCGAGAATCAAACATCGTGACTTATTGAAATCACACATTCGATCTTCAATCAATCAGGAATCGAATATCTTGATTGGGCTTAGTCAACCCTACACACTCGGTAACAAGGTTTGATCACAACATGTCTAACTTTAACTTATTTTTTATTTATCAAAACTCAGGTTTGACCACTGGTGCCAACTATATCAGCAATCTCCCCCTTTTTGATGCAATGACAATCTGGGTTAAAGTTAGAAAATAATGCAAAAAGAATAGTAATTAAGCAAGTTATGTTATATTCTCTTGAGTATTTTAGGATTAAGGTTTTCAAATTTATAGTTTTGTTTTCTATTTTCCTTACTAACCCATATCCTCTCCCTTTGGCATTTATCACAAAATATAAAGTAAGTACACCAAAGTATTGCAATACACAAGTGAGTATAAGCTTTTTTCAAAAGAATCATAAAAACTTGCAGATTTATTGTAGGGAGGAGTTAAGTGGTTTAAAAAAATTTCACACAATTTTGAAAAATTGATAACAGGTTTTGAAAGCTAACTTTTATAAAATAATATCAACATTTTTAAAACTAACTTCCAAGATATTTTCAAACTCACTTTTCAAAATATTTAAAGAGTTGGTTGCAAAGTACATTTCAAAATAATTTTCAAACTAAACTTTTTCAATTAAGCAAAAAAAAAAAATCTAAGGGTTTGAAGCATTTTCAAAATATTCTTTAACTAAGAGTTTTTAACTTAGAAATATTTTTAAAATACTTTAAACCAGAGATTGTAAGCTAAAAATATTTTTAAAATTTTTAACAAGAATATTCTCAGTTATTTTAAGTAATTTTTTTTAAGTAAATATTTCTAAAGTAATTTTTAAAAGAGTTTTCAAACACAATTTTCAAATTCAAAAATGGAATCTGAGGAAGTCTCAAAATATATTTTTGAAATAATGCTTCAAATATCCTCCCATGAACTTGATATTATTTAAGAAAAATATTTATCTAGAAATTATCCTTAAATGTCTAGCCGTTTATTACTAATTGACAATCAGAAGATAACAATATTCATTTGGTTAGTCAAGTTAAGTAAATGTATCTAGTTAGTGTTTGACTAAGATGAATTACTTAAGCTGATCATTGTAATTTTGATATTTTCCACCCAGACTTGTGTTGATGCACTGATATAAGAATCTTAAGTTCAGGAAATTTGCCTATGCATCTCACACCGTTCTAAGTTTTTGAATACACAATCAAGGTAGAGATATTATATTTGTGAGATGTTTGATATCTATATCTATGGGATCATGCTTTCTATAGATTTGATCTATACTAAGGATAAAATTATTTTTGAAATTAAAAGGAAATAGCAATTTTCTAGAAAATATAAGAAAAAAATTTTCCCTAGAATTTGTAAACTATTTGAAAAAATATTTTAAAAATAACAGTCCTAGTCTAAAAACAAATTTCCTAGATTAATCAAATAAAAGTGGCAAAGAGTAGCTAATTGTATGGATCAAGTGAACTAGATATACAATGTATAATAGTGTACTAAAAACACTCAAGTCTGATCATCGCCAGCAGGTGGAGGTGGGGGTTGCTCAACCACTCGTAACGCTCTAAGGATCGATTGCATCTGTATGTCTAGTTGTCGAAATTCGGTGGTCATCTCCCCCCAGAGAGAGGTGAAACCCTTCGAGATTGACTGTCGAATTTACGCGGAAGACTCCTCAAGTCGAGCAAGTCCATCCTTGACGGAAAGTGAAGTTGAGGGCTGGGTCGATTGTTGGAGTGTATACTAAAATCCTAGCTTTTGTAAACATTTATTTTTGAAATAAAAGAATCACATTGGTCAATATCTGCATTTATTTATTAAATGTAATTGTTCAATTAATTTATATAGTAGATAACATGGAGTGTGGTGTCACACTTAGAAGATCATGTTGTCGGTTCTTTATAAATTATAAATAGTTGCTCACGACTAAAATGGGAAGGAAAAAACCATCGGAATAGTCATAGTGTAATTAAGTATTAATTTATCTTGATTAATAAAATTACACTCAAACACTCTAAGTGTATTGAGTAGGACCATTTTAGATAAGTTCTTTTTGTACTGACTTAATAAAAGAACTAGACTTTAGTTATTATGGAAGTGTGTGCTCTTAATCCTAATAGAATAACAAGCACATATATTTAATATTTATTTCTTTGACTTATCAAAGGGTGAGGTTTAGCTCGATAAATTAATATGTCTGATAAATTGAGAAATGATATTACTTATAGTGTGTGTTGTTGATTATAGAAGGAATCTGTGTCTTAGTTATCTAGGTTGAGAATGTTCCCAAGAGGAGCTCATAAGGATTGCCATATTAAACCCTGCGGGCGGACTTAGTCCGACATGACAATGAAGTTGAGTGGTACTACTTTTGGAGCTAAATATTAATTAAGTAAGTTGTCAGTAACTTACTTAATTAGTGGGCATTTGTTATCTTAAACACAGGGAGACTAACACACTCATGATAAGAAGGAGCCCATAATGTAATTTGGGATTGATGCGGTAGTGCGATAATAACTCTTTAGTGGAATGAGTTATTATCGATGAACTTGAGTTGTGTGTTCGAGGCGAGCACGGGATACTCAAGCTCATCGGAAAGCCAAAATTAATTTCTCCTCTAGGTCCCTGTCGTAGCCTCATTATAGCCTAAAGTCCATCCAAATGTAAGGCCCTTCTTGGTGTACAAGAAGGGGGCTGGTCCATTACTTGGTGACCAAACAATGGCCGGCTACATCCTCTTCTATAGGGGTCGGCCCTATTGCTTGGTGACCAAGCTAGTAGGGGCCGACCACATTAATCAAACAAGGAGGGTTGTTTTGAATTTTTAAAATCTTCTCTTTGTAGAAAACTATAAGTTTTAAAAGAGAGATTTTAATTTTAAAAAATTTCCTTATTTGAATTAGGCCACATGTTTTAAAAGAAAGTTTAAAAGATTATAAAACTTTCCTTTTTTAACCATCCTCATGGTTTAAGAAAAAAAGGAAGATAAGTTTTAAAATTTAAATTTTCTATCACCATGTTAAAAAAGGAAATTTTATAAGAGAAGTTTTAAATTTTAAAACATGGTTTTAATTTTTAGAACTTTCCTTTTCTAACTCCTACTTTAGGAAAGGGAGCTTATAAAATTTTATAAGAATTTTTCTTCTTGTAAAATTTTATAAAAAATAATATTCCTTTCCTCTTATGGGGGTCGGCCATCCTTGCTTAGTGCCCAAGTAAGGTGGCCGGCCAAAACAAAAAAATAAAATCATCATCCAAATTGATTTGGTGATTGATTCAATCAAGAGGAAAGAAAAGGAAAATTAAAAGGGAAAAGAAAAACTAGAGGAAGATTTTAATTTTTGTAAAAATTCTTCCCTTATTTGCCTTGGACAACTAATATAAAAGAAGGGGTGAGGAGGCTTCATGAGATACAATTCTTATTCTCTTGCTTGGAGGATCTCTTGGTGGCCGACCGTCTCTCTTCTCCCTTTACCTTTACTCTCTTCTCCTTGGTGGTGGTGGTGGCTAGATCCTAGAGGAAGAGGAAGAAAGCTTTTGGGTGGTGATCATCTTGGAGGTTCGTCGCCCACACGACGTCCAAGGCGAGGCAAGGAATACGGCAGAAGATCTCGAGGTCATTAGCATACAAAGAGAAGGTATAATTAGCAATTGTTTTCCACATCATGAAACACAAGAGACATTAGATCTAGTTTTTTGAATTAGTTTTTCGAGTTTGTGTTTTCCTCTTTTTTGAATTTGTGATTCGATTGTTCTTTTTGGTTAACCTAGAGTTATTTAAGGAAATTAAATATTAGCTTTCCTTAAAAGGCTTTGTCTAGGCGGTGGTGGTTGCTCCCATATCCAAGAAGGTCATGTGCCTCGCCATGCAGTCCTGGAAGCCAATTTTAGAAATTAATATTTAATGGAATTAATAACATAGGTGGATTTGAATCAATAGTGTTAAGTTCCGCTTGCGTTCAAATCTAAACCATTAAGAACAGATAAGTTAAATTTAGAATCAATGATGTTAGGTTCCATCTACGATTCCTAATTTAACTTCTAAAGAACACAATAGGTTATTTAAGGAAAGGTTCGACACTTGTACAAAATTTTGTACAGTGGAACTGGTACGATTTTCCTAGGACTAACCAACAATTAGTATCAGAGCTAAGGTTTGCCTCTGTGTGTTTTGGTTTTCAAATTAATTATGCACATATCATACATAATTTAGGCAGGATAATAGTAGGATATGCTAACTCTGTGGTTGCAGGCTCCAACTATTATGACATTTAGATATTGTGTGTGATTGGACCCTTGGACATGTCAAGGGCATTATTTTGTGTGCATGATTGTATGTATCAAATACAGTAGGAGCTGTATTATTTTTAGAATTTTATTTTTGTTTGATCTAGAATACATGTATATTCCTTTATGGAATATAGGATCGATATATGTAAAATTCTATATTTGTCGTGGATCGAATGCTTGCAAGGCGTGGTACTTTTGGAGGACCAGAGGCGCAGTGGAATAAGAAGCAAGATGGATACGATGACTCGACCCGATAGCGGTGGCTAAAGATGGCAGCAGCTAAGGTTGGAGCGTACTGAAGACAGTGATGGGAAAAGGCCATAATAGTTGGAATATAATTTTTCATATTTATTGCTTTTATTTACTGTGATGTGTGTGTATGCATGAGATGTATGCTAGGATAGTTTAAAATTCCTCACTTTAAATAACTAAGTGGGAGAGGGATTTATTTTAATAAATTCCACGGTCTCCATTACTGGTTTGTAAGTGATGCAAACAAACTTGCGCGTTGGCTCTGAGTGCCTTCCTCCATATCGGATGAGTTTGTTTGCGGATCACTAGATCAAACTTCCATTTAGAATGACTATAGGAAATTAATTAAGAGCGTGTGATCTTCCCCATCGAAAGGGGCATAATCTTATTAATGGACTTAGTGTCAAGTAATGGTATACACTTAAGCACGTCTAATAGTATCCTCCCCATCGGAGTCACTGCTATTATTTGTGTGGCCGAAGGAAAACCAACTATTAATTTTATTTGTTATAAAGTTAGGTTGACAAGAATAAAATTAATGGGTAAAACCTCCTCTTACAAATGTTTGATTTTGTATACGTCCACACTATCGTGGCATGTAAAATTCATGGTGATATGAGGTGTTGGTTAATTTAAAATAGTATTGTTTGAGGAATCAATATTATTCTAAATTTAGAGTCTTGACCAAAGTTTATTTTTGTGATTCTTAGGATGACTTTCAACCCACTGGCCATTATACTGAAAGAGAACAAACTTACTGGTCCCAACTATATTGATTGGAAAAGAAACCTGGACATTGTTCTTACTGCTGAAAGCTATAAGTTTGTACTGACTGAGGCTTGCCCTGATGCACCTGACGGTAACTCTACCCCAGAGGAGATTGAGTATCATAAGAAATGGGTAAAAGCTGATGAGATGGCGCAGTGTTACATTTTAGCATCAATGTCAAATGTATTGCAACATCAGCATTAAGATTTACCAACAGCTTATGATATAATGAACAATCTCAAAGAACTCTTTGGGCACCAGAGTCGAACTACTAGGCAAGAGGCAATGAGAAAATTAATAACAGCCACCATGTCTGAGGGAACACCTGTAAAAGATCATATCCTCAAAATGATGGCCTATCTGAACGAAATACAAGTTCTTGGAGGAGAAATCGATGGGGAAACCCAGGTCGATATAATTCTCCAAACGCTACCCAGAAGTTTTGAGCAGTTCCGCCTGAACTATAACATAAACAAAAGAGAGTATATGTTGGCAGAACTTCTGACAGAACTACAGGCAGCAAAAGGAATATTTTGTCATAGTTCTCAGATTCACTATGCTGAACATGGTTCTACTTCTAAGTCAAAAGGCAAGAAGAAGAAGAAACATGTCTTTTCAACAAAGAAGGTGAATAAACCTCAGGGTACAGGACAGAAAGCTGGAATGAAGAAGCCAAAGGGCAAGTGCTTCATCTGCAAGCAGTCAGGACATTGGAAGGTAGACTGTCCTCATAGGAATCAGAACAATAAAGGTATATCTCATGCTCTAGTAGTTGAAACATGTTTAGCGATGTTATCTACCAGCACCTGGTGTGTAGATACGGAAGCCACTGATCATGTCTACAATTCTTTGCAGGGGTTCCAGGAAACCCGACGACTATTTGATGAAGAGATAACCATCTACATGGGCAATGCTACTAAGGTGGCGGCTGTTGTAGTGGGAGATGTCTACTTATCTTTTGATAGGAATAGAAGTTTGATTTTAAGAAATTATCTTTATATACCCAGTTTTAGAAAGAATTTAATTTCAGTTTCTAAACTGTATTTGGATGGATATTCTATTTCCTTTAGTAACAATGTCGTTATAAAGAGAAATAAGGTGATTATCTGTTCTGGTGCATTGGTTGGCAATTTATATACTTTAATCCAATTTCTCCCACAAAACAAAATATGGAAATTAATAACACATCTTCTAATTCCAATAAGAGAAAGGAACCTTCGGAGATGAACCAAACGTATCTTTGGCATCTAAGGCTTGGTCATATTAACTTAAGTAGGATTCAAAGACTCATAGCTGATGGACTCTTGGGTCCATTGGAGTTGGAAAATTTTTCAACCTGTGAATCTTGCTTGGAAGGTAAGATGACCAAGAGACCTTTTAAGGCCAAGGGATATAGAGCCAAAGAAGCGTTAGAACTGGTTCATTCTGATTTGTGTGATCCTATGTCTATCCAGGCAAGAGGTGGTTTGAATATTTTGTCTCTTTTATAGATGATTATTCAAGATACGGATGCATTTACCTGATGCGCCGCAAGTCTGAGTGCTTTGATAAATTCAAAGAGTACAAGGCTGATGTGGAGAAACGTCTTGGTAAAAGTATCAAGACACTACGGTCTGATCGTGGTGGCGAATACCTCTTAGGAGAATTTAGAAATTACTTATCAGATGTCGGGATTCAATCCCAATTGTCCACACCTGGTACACCCCAACAGAATGGTGTGGCAGAACGAAGGAATAGGACTCTTATGGAGATGGTTAGATCGATGATGAGTTATTCAGAATTACCAAATTCATTTTGGGGATACGCTCTAGAAACGACAGCGCACATTCTGAACTTAGTACCTTCTAAATCAGTATCCTCTACTCCCACAGAATTGTGGAATGGGCAAAAGCCCAGTCTAAGACATATTCAGATTTGGGGTAGTCTAGCACATGTGCTAAATCCGGATGCTAATAAGTTAGAATCTCGTACAGAAATGCATGTGTTTGTGGGTTATCCCAAAGGAACGAAAGGTGGTTTATTTTATAGTCCTAAAGATCAGAAGGTAATTGTTAGCACCAATGCCCATTTTTTAGAAGAAGACTATATAATAGACCACAAGCCCAATAGCAAAATTGTTCTAGAAGAACTTAGAGAGGACACGTCTACTTTAGTACCAACAGTACAAGATGAAGTACCATAAGAGACTGCAACACGTGTCACACATGATACACAACCACCGACAGTGCCTCGTTGTAGTGGGAGGGTTGTAAGGCAACCTGAGAGATTCATGTTTTCGGGAGAGTCTTCAGACTTGATCCCGGGCAAATATGAACCTGATCCCCGAACATATGACGAAGCACTCCAAGATATAGATGCAGTATCTTGCCAAAAGGCAATGAATTCAGAAATAGAATCTATGTATTCTAATAAGGTCTGGGAGCTTGTAGAACCACCTGATGGTGTAAAAGCTGTTGGATGCAAGTGGATCTACAAAAGGAAAAGAGGGATAGATGGGAAGGTAGAAACCTTCAAAGCAAGGCTTGTTGCGAAAGGGTATACTCAGACGGAGTGAATCGATTATGAGGAGACTTTTTCGCCAGTAGCCATGCTTAAGTCTATCCAGATACTCTTATCCATTGCTACTCATATGGATTATGAGATTTGCCAAATGGATGTCAAGACAACTTTCCTTAATGGAAGTCTTGAAGAAAACATCCATATGAAGCAACCAGAAGGGTTCATTGAAAATGGCAAAGAGCATCTAGTGTGCAAGATCAATCGGTCCATTTATGGACTGAAGCAAGCTTCAAGATCTTGGAACATCCGGTTTAACGAAGTAATCCAGTCATACGGATTTATTCAGTGTCCGGATGAGTCTTGTGTATACAAGAAGTATAACGGAAATGTGGTGGTATTTCTTGTACTATACGTAGATGATATTTTGTTAATTGGCAACAATGTCAAGGTATTATCGGACATAAGGGTATGGCTGTCCAAATAATTTGATATGAAGGACTTAGGAGAATGTGCACACATTCTTGGGATCAAAGTTTTAAGGGATCGCAAGAAAAGAATGTTGTGCCTATCCCAAGCTTTATATATAGATACAATCCTTACTCGTTTTAGCATGCAGAACTCCAAGAAAGGTTTCTTACCTTTTAGGCATGGAGTAGCCTTATCTAAAGAGATGTCTCCAAAGACATCAAAGAAGATGGAGGATATGAAGGCAATTCCTTATGCTTTGGCTGTAGGAAGCCTTATGTATGCAATACTGTGTACGAGACCTGATATCTGTTTTGTCGTGGGCATGGTTAGCAGATATCAGAGTAACCTTGGACAAGGACATTGGACTGCTGTAAAGCATATATTGAAGTACCTGAGAAGGACTAGAGATTATATGCTAGTCTACCAAGCAGACGATTTTCTCCCTGTGGGTTACACGGATTCGGACTTCCAATTAGATAGGGACAATAGTAAGTCTACGTCAGGCTATGTGTTTACTCTAGGAGGTGGAACCATTGCATAGAGGAGTGTTAAGCAGAAATGCGTCTCGAACTCAACCATGGAAGCTGAGTATGTGACAACCTCTGAGACAGCCAAAGAAGCTGTATGGCTCAGGAACTTTCTAATGGACTTAGATATGATTCCTAGGTTGCCCAAGATCATCACAATTTATTGTGATAATAGTGGTGCAGTTGCAAACTCGAAGGAACCGCGAGCCCATAAGGCAAGTAAACATATAGAGCGCAAGTACCACCTGATACGAGACATCGTCAAGCGAGGAGAAGTTGTCGTCGCCAAGATTGCATCAGCAGATAACCTGGCAGATCCTTTCACTAAGGCCCTTCCGGCGAAAGCTTTTGATCGGCATGTGGAGGGGATGGTAATCAGATGTATGGCAATAGATATGGCAGCTTAGTCTTTTAGTATAAGTGGGAGATTGTTGGAGTGTATACTAAAAGTCTAGCTTTTGTAAACATTTATTTTTGAAATAAAAGAATCACATTGATCAATATCTGCATTTATTTGTTAAATGTAATTGTTCAATTAATTTATATAGTAGATAACATGGAGTGTGGTGACACTCAGAAGATCATGTTGTCGGTTCTTTATAAATTATAAATAGTTGCTCACGACTAAGATGGAAAAGAACAAACCATCGGAATAGTCGTAGTGTAATTAAATATTAGTTTATCTTGATTAATAAAATTACACTCATACACTCTAAGTGTATTGAGTAGGACCATTTTAGGTAAGTTCTTTTTTTACTGACTTAATAAAAGAACTAGACCATAGTTATTATGGAAGTGTGTGCTCTTAATCTTAATATAATAACAAGCACATATATTTAATATTTATTTCTTTGACTTATCAAAAGGTGAGGTTTAGCTCGATAAATCAATATGTCCGATAAGTTGGGAAATGATATTACTTATAGTGTGTGTTGTTGATTATAGAAGGAATCTGTGTCCTAGTTATCTAGGTTGAGAATGTCCCCAAGAGGAGCTCATAAGGGTTGTCATGTTAAACCCTGCAGGTGGACTTAGTCCGACATGACAATGAAGTTGAGTGATACTACTCTTGGAGCTAAATATTAATTAAGTAAGTTTTCAGTAACTTACTTAATTAGTGGATATTTGTTATCTTAAACACAGGGAGACTAACACACTCATGATAAGAAGGAGCCCATAATGTAATTTGGGATTGGTGCGGTAGTGCGATAATAACTCTTTAGTGGAATGAGTTATTATCGATGAACTTGAGTTGTGTGTTCGGGGCGAGCACGGGATACTCAAGCTCATCGGAAGGTTAAAACCAATTTCTCCTCTAGGTCCCTGTCATAGCCTCATTATAGCCTAAAGTTCATCCAAATGTAAGACCCTTCTTGGTGTACAAGAAGGGGGCCGGTCCATTACTTGGTGACCAAGCAATGGCTGGCTACATCCTCTTCTATAGGGGCCGGCCCTATTGCTTGGTGACCAAGCTAGTAGGGACCAGCCACATTAATCAAACAAGGAGGGTTGTTTTAAAATTTTAAAATCTTCTCTTTATTGAAAACTATAAGTTTTAAAAGAGAGATTTTAATTTTAAAAACTTTCCTTATTTGAATTAGGCCACATGTTTTAAAAGAAAGTATAAAAGATTTTAAAACTTTCCTTTTTTAACCATCCTCATGGTTTAAGAAAAAAAGGAAGATGAGTTTTAAAATTTAAATTGTCTATCACCATGTTAAAAAAGGAAATTTTATAAGAGAAGTTTTAAATTTTAAAACATGGTTTTAATTTTTAGAACTTTTCTTTTTTAACTCCTACTTTAGGAAAGAGAGCTTATAAAATTTTATAAGAATTTTCTTCTTGTAAAATTTTATAAAAAATAATATTTCTTTCCTCTTATGGGGGTCGGCCACCCTTGCTTGATGCCCAAGTAAGGTGGCCGGCCAAAACAAAAAAATAAAATCATCATCCAAATTGATTTGGTGATTGATTCAATCAAGAGGAAAGAAAAGGAAAATTAAAAGGGAAAAGGAAAAACTAGAGGAAGATTTTAATTTTTATAAAAATTCTTCCCTTATTTGCCTTGGGCAACTAATATAAAAGAAGGGGTGAGGAGGCTTCATCAGATACAATTCTTATTCTCTTGCTTGGAGGATCTCTTGATGGTCGACCCTCTCTCTTCTCCTTTTCCCTTTGCTCTCTTCTCCTTGGTGGTGGTGGTGGTCTGATCTTAGAGGAAGAGGAAGAAAGTTTTTGGGTGGTGATCATCTTGAAGGTTCGTCGCCCACACGACGTCCAAGGCGAGGCGAGGAATACGACAAAAGATCTCGAGGTCATTAGCATACAAAGAGAAGGTATAATTAGCGATTATTTTCCGCATCATGCTAGTTATTTTTCTCTCTAAGAATTCCAAACATAAGAGGCATTCGATCTAGTTTTTTGAATTAGTTTTTCGATTTTGTGTTTTCCTCTTTTTCGAATTTGTGATTCGATTGTTCTTTTTGGTTAACTTAGAGTTATTTAAGGAAATTAAATATTAGCTTTCCTTAAAAGGCTTTGTCTAGGAGGTGGTGGTTGCTCCCATATCCAATAAGGTTATGTGCCTCACCATGCAGTCCTGGAAGCCAATATTGGAAATTAATATTTAATAGAATTAATAACATAGGTGGATTTGAATCAATAGTGTTAAGTTATGCTTGCGTTCAAATCTAAACTATTAAGAATAGATAAGTTAAATTTGGAATCAATGATGTTAAGTTCTGTCTGCGATTCCTAATTTAACTTCTAAAGAACACAATAGGTTATTTAAGGAAAGGTTCGACACTTGTACAAAATTTTGTACAGTGGAACTGGTACGATTTTTCTAGGACTAACCAACAGAGGGCTAGGTCAAAGAAGGTCTAAAGAGCTCCTCAGTTGTAAATGTCGACAACTCATCCACCTCAACCGGAATGATGGGTGGAAAATCATCCTCGACCTCAGCTAGAACGTCTGGTTGTGGCCACACTCTCCAAGCTAGTCCCCCCTGAGCAGTGACGTCTATATGCACTAATGTAACCTGACGCTGACCAATCTCGTCATACGCGCTACGAGAAGTGGATGTACCTTGGGTCATATCTACCTCTATAATAAAAAATATATATGTTAAAATGTGATAATAGGGCATATGAATCTGCCTCCTAGTGATGAGACTAGATGCATGGATGACATTCTAAAACATGTGTAATGCAATGTTGATGTCTAAGCATTGGCATAGTGCATATAGGAAGAAGGAGTGGAAGGGTCGCATCATCACAACATCATGAGATGTGATCGACAAAATACAGGTAGTCAAGACTCGATACAGGACATAGTCCTGAACCCCAAGAGAGAGTAACCTAAAGCCAGTCATAGTAGGTAGTCTCTCCTCTCTAAAAAAATACATGTGGATAGTATTCAATGTAATATGGGAGTAGGGTTCACCAAATGACAAATCCCTACTAGGCTAACATAAAAAAAGATCGGTAGACCTCCTAAGTACTAAGCTATCATACATTTGAGAGGGGGAGAAACTAAAGTCCTTTCTACCAACTCTAGTGGAGTATGTCAAGTATGCAACTTTAACTAGATTGTTATAAAACTATGCACACATGCTTAGATTTACTGAATGGCTACAATAAACTAGTCTATCTAACTAGTAATAGTTAATGACCTCTATGATAGGGGTACAATATTTAGTGAAAAAGGACTTACTCAAAAACCTAGATTTAAGTGCAATATATGTATGTTGTAGAAAATCTAGCCTAAGTCGCTCAGTGAGAAATCTAGCATCAGTAGATGAGGTACTGCTCGAGCTAGGAGTAACATTCCGTTGTTTCCTAAAGTAGAATATTAGTGTACATATACAAAAATTTACAAAAGAACCATAGAAATAGCCAAAATTAACTAGATGATTGAGTTGAAGTGTACCGAGGAGGTATTGTTGAGGTTTGGAAGTAGACAATTGCAGAAAAGGGTTGAACTTGTTGTTGGAAGGTGCCTTGAAAGGGAGAAACACTCGAACAGAGAAAATCTCTATTCACTATGAAAAATAGGGTTGAAGCCGCCTTCAACCTGATGGAAGGCGCCTTCCATGTGCTGTGGTGGGCGCCTTCAATCAACTGAAGGTGCCTTCAGTCGGTTAGAGTGAGATTTTTTTTAATCTTTTTGTTAAGAGTTTCATTTTGAATTTGAATTTGAATTTTAAGTTAATTTGAATTTAATTTAATTTTAATTTTAATTTAATTTAAATTTAAATTTAATTTAATATGATTTTAATTAAAATTGAATTTAATTTAGTTATAATTTAATTTAAATTTAAATTCTTAATCATCTCAGCTGATCTATATTTTCAATTAGAGAATCCTATACTTTTGTGAGATGAGTTAAGTTAAATTTCAGAGTTGGATTTAACTTGTGTTAGATTCAAGTTTAGCTTTGGATTCAACAAATAGGCATTCTTTGGATAAACTTCTAAGCTGTGGTGAGTCACCTGGAAATTATAAGAGTAACCACGCCTTCAAAATTTTCTAAATAGATTCACTGAACTTAATAAAAAAACTCTGGTCTAACCAGTTAGGATTAGTAAGGAATAACTTCAGTTAGTTCCACTAAGCCAAATGCACAGGTCGAAGCCATATCTTCCTAGACATACATAAGTAGAGCTTCTCTAACCTACTTGTTGCGCTTCCACAAGTGCACGGATACATCGTCAGTAATAAAAGATTATCAATCCCACAAGGACTAGTTATTAACACTAGCAATTGTTCACGTAAAATTAACTAAACTACCGATGATTGTAAGGTAGCTATTTCCTAAGAGGAAAGGGAATGGGGAAGTAGAGATAAGAACTAGCAAAAGAGAGAAAGGTTAACTTGGCTTGGGAAAAGTTCTAGGAGTTCTGTTTCATTGTGGTAGAACCTAATGTATCATGTTCTATCTTTTTCTTATTGTCAATCAACAAGCATTCGCCGAAAGTTAAAGCTGGTATCCTTAAGCACTAAACAGAGAAGATCCCTGTGAAATCCTGTTACGGTTAACCCCTATCACTAGGACGCCTTGGTAGATCATAAGAATACAAATCTAATCAGTATCATTAAGGATAGAGATAGGGGTTTGGTTCGGTCTCTTACTTCCTTGTGGAGAAGTTGCCTCTCCTTTCAAGAGAGTATCCTAGATGACCATGAACGGGTTACCCCTATCACTAGGGCCCCTCGGGTATACGATCTAAGATCCTCTCTTTACGAAATTAGCAATTCCTACACAATCGACTAATATGACGAGATAATCTTAGCGAGTCTCATGCATATCAAATAGAAACAAAGCAAGCGAAATCATCCAATAAGTAAAGGCATAAACATGAGTCTTACATCAACCCTATCCACAACTACTCCCTGATCCTAGAACAAGGGATCTACTCCATAGACGCCGAAGAAAAACCCAAAGACATATTAAACGTAAGCATACAATCCTCAAACGAGAAGAGAGAAAGAGAAAAGATGCTTATCCAATAACGTCGAGTGATCTTCGGGTCCAATCCTTTGCTTCTGGAGTTGATGCGATGATGAGGGTGATCTCGGAAGTCCGGGATAGCTTGGAATGACACCAAGGTAAATCCTTTCTGACGGCTCGCCTCCTCCCCCCGAGAAGAAGGGTTAAAAGCCTTTATATAGGCTGGGGCACAGGCACCGCATGACCCGTGCCACGACCATGCGAAATTCACATGGCCAAGCTCTCTTATCTTTAAGTAAAGTGGCATGGTCGTGCCATGTCTGCACGACCGTGTCTTGCTTTGGCTCGAGTTGCACTGCATGGCCGTGTGAGGTTCACACGACCGTGTGGATCTTGGCTGCTGGTTGTGAGGCACGACTGTGGAAGGTTGCACAGTCGTGCTCTGCTATCTCTCAGTGAATGGCCACATGGTTGTTCAGGGTTGCAAGGCCGTGCTATGCTCTTTGTCTGGAATCGCCACATGACTGTGCAGGGGTGCACGACCATGCTTTGCTTTGCTCGGGTGCATCGATAATCGTCGTTTTCACTCCAAAAGTTGTCTCTGTTAACACAAAACCAAACAAAGAGCAGATCTTCGACAAAAGAGTAATAAATACTGAATAAACAATAAGAGAGATGATCATGCAAAGAATATACACAAATAAAACAAGTGAATGTGTGTTAAAGTAAAACAAGTGAACATCATAATATCTACGCACATCACACCCCCAGACTTGAACCTTTGTTTGTCCTCAAGCAAAACGCTGCAATCGATGTTGATGAGTTCCTATAGTGTATCATAATCCTTAGTGTACTCGCCTAACTCTATCAACTAGTTTCATTAATAAGCATGATTGCGGACTAACTTAAGTATGTCCTAAGCATAAGTTCTTTGTGCTCGGTGCAATAAGTAACTCAAACTCTTCAAATTTTAATTTTCTGTCCTAGTTAAGTCATCATACAATTGAATTCCGAATGTTCTCGGTGATAGGCACTTACCTATCACACACTTGGTTCATTTTCCTTAAATCACACAAGGTCTCAAAGGATACTACTCAGAATCAAGAGAAACATAACATTTATTTCCCCAGTAACCTAACTCAGTCTCAAAGGGGTAAATTGTTAGTTTCCACTCACGACAACTATTTTTTATCCCTTATTCAGCTCTTTTTTATTATTATTATTATTATTATTATTATTATTATTATTATTATTATTATTATTATTATTATTATTATTATTATTATTATTATTATTTTTATTTTTTAAGTGCAATCGAGGTGTAGCACTAATCACAAATGCCAGATGCATATGTTGGGATTTAGATTTTTCCAAATAAGCTTCCATGATCCGAGGTCATCCAGTAACCAAAATGTAACTAAGGAATCTCCATGGGAACAAAAGTACTAAGCAAATTGGACTAACACTATTTCTACAACACATGAATTAAGAAAATATACGTGCTAGTCATTTTGCTGTTGGACAAGTCAGCAGAGGAAGTAGAAGGTTTGATGTTCACAAATATGCCTCAAAACTATAAGGGAAAAAGAAAGTGCAAATGAGATGCAAGTAGAAATATGAAACTAAAAGAAATAAAAATGAAATGCAAGTAGATAAAACAAACTTAATAAATTTGCAGAAAGAAAAGAAAAGGACTCGACTCAACTCAGGTTGTGCAAACACAACACCCTCCAGACTTAAACTTTTCATCATCTCGATAAAATCAATATGGAGGCGGGGGAGGGGGATAAGGAGGTCCTCGATGTGTGTCGGAGGAAAATCTAGGTTTACCAGGGAGATGACCAATGTGCTGATGATATTGGTAAAGAGCATCTACTTGTTGTTTAGTAATATCCATATCATCCATAAAATTCCTCATTCTTTCTTGGTCAACCTCATAATCTTGAACGAATCCTATCACCTGACTATGAAAATCTCTGGTAAACTGAAAATGATCTTGTACCTCTCTAAACTAGTCGTCAGACAACTTGAAACGACCCTCCAACAATTGTTGTTGGGTATTGTGCTTCTCATGAAGCGAGTCTAAGGAGGCACGGAAATCAGAAAAATCAAATCTAGAAGGTCTGGTACCATAGGAAAAGGAGTGCCTAGCAAGTTCCTGATGTCCGGAAGGTTGCGGGAATTCTGATGATGAGGGCTCTTGGTGGTATTCGGTGTATCCTACAAGGGGGACAAACTCGAGTATTGAATCAACAATCACCCAATTTGTGGGGTTGCGAACTGAAGTGCGCCTATCAAGCTCACAACACAGATTTATTGCTATTTGGGTGATTAAACCACCAAACACTATCATCCTTGAAGATGCTTTACCTGCTCTCAACAAATTTTGTGGAAAATGAAATTCAGAATTAAAGTCCACTTTATTTAGCATCGCCCAAAGAGAATAAAGTTCCACCTTCCTAACCACCCCATCACTCTCACCTCAACCAAAGATTGTTTTGCTCATCACCCGGTGAAGGTATCTAAAGGTAGGGTTTTGCATGCAGGATGCCTTAGTTCTAGAGGGCTCATAGGAATTCTTTGATCTAGTGATTGAAGTCCAAAATTCATTCCAGTTAATATTGCTATCAAATCCACGGGCACCACCAGTAGGTAAACCAAAATAAGTATTAAAATCACTAAACGTCCACCGAATTTCCTTGTTCATAACCTAAAAGTTATGACCCCTATGTAGTCATCCTCAAAAGAAAATTTAACATCAATTGAGCTAAAAAATTCAAGGACTAGGCGGGGGTAAGTCGATAAATGTGTGTACATAATGTCATTCCAATCTAATGAGCTAATCATCCAATCCACGTCATCCCTAATTCCTAACATATCCATAGTAGTGGGATCCATATATCTAGTGCACACAATTTTTCTAGCGACAAGAATATTATATCTAGCTTTATGTTCATGATTTCTAAAGATAATATTAAATTCATTTTCGTTACCTTCGTCGCGTGCCACTCTTTTGCCTTTGCCTTTGGAAGAAGAAGCCTTTCCTTTTCCTTTGTCCCCTCCCGGTGCATCTCCTTCGCCAGATCCACCGCTTCCTCATCGGAGTCTCTTCAAGATTTGAGACATGATGTACAGGGTGAGCTTGAGGAACTTCTTGTGGGTGGAGATGGATCTTGAGGATGGAGGAGGAGAAAGAAGAAGAGTAGGAAATTGTTCCTCTCTTTCCGGATTTGGGGCTTGAAGAAATCCTAGATCTAGAAGTAGATCTTAGTAAAGATAAGTTTTAGGTGTAGGAATTGAAGGTTGATGAGGTGTAGTGGGGAGGAAAAAGCTTTTGGGAGAGAGAGAGATGGGAATTAGGGCTTTTTAGAGAAGTTGGCGGAGCACACGGGTAGGGCATTGCCGTGTCTTAAAGACACGGCCTGGTGGCTTGGGTCACTGCACGACTGTGCCGGTTGGCACGACCCCTTCTTTTCTCCTCTCGGCCTAGATCGCACGGCCATGCCAGATCTGCATGGCCTGTTCCCTCTTCCCCTTTGGTGACTTTGCACGGCCGTGCCATTCGACATGGTCGTGTATTGTTCTTTCTCTGTACAAGCCACACGACCGTGCGGGGTCGCACGGCCAGTGGCATTTCTTCCTTTGTTAGCTTCACACGACCGTGTGGAGATACATGGCCGACTCTCTTACGCGCGTAGCATCTCGCCCTTCACCTTTTTGACTTCTCTGACGACTCCATGCCCATGAAATGATCATGGCCAGCTCATGGAGGTTATGCACATCCTAAAAACAAAGATCCGACAATAACAAAAAAAAATTTCATTGAACTAATTAAAAAAATAGAATGACAAATTGATAACAAATTAAAACGAAAACCCTTGGGTTGCCTCCAAAGAAGCACTTGTTTTAGGTCTTTAGCTCGACCCCATATCAGTAGATGTGGACTAAACCCATGGAAGCATGACTCTCCTTCTAGGGTTAATACCCCAGTCTGCTCCTTCAGTTTCGCGCGTGCAGGACAGATGTACTTTTCTTTTCTTGTTGGAGGTGACCTCTCATAGATGCTGCATTCCTCATCTTTGTGTATATTCATCTTGCTAGAATTTCCTTGAGAAGAATAGACGCAGTTAGGAGAATAAGATAAATCTAATTCCAACCTTTCTTTGCCAATCTCCAAGGATAACTTGTGATTTTTCACATCGATGAGGGCTCCAGCGGTGGCAAGGAATGGTCTTCCAAGGATGATTGGGATCTTGGGATCCTCCTCCATATCCAGGACAATAAAATATGTGGGAATGATGCATCCGCCTACCTTTACTGGCACATCTTCCACTATACCCATTGGGTATCTACATGAATGGTCAACCAATTGTAGTGCCATAGTAGTAAATTTGATGTTCTGGAGTCCTAGCTTCTTACATAATGAGTATGGAAGTAGGCTAACACTCACTCCCAAGTCGCAGAAAGCCTTTTGTATTAGCTCAGGGCCAAATTTACATGGTATAGAAAAACTTCCTGGATCCTGGAGCTTTGGGGGAATATCTGCCATGAGTAGAGCGCTGCACTTCTTTATCAATGCTACAGTCTCAAAGTTGCCCTTCTGTGTTTTGTTAGATAGAATACCTTTTAAAAATTTGGCGAACTTCAGCATTTGGTGCAGTGCGTCTATCATAGGTACTTCAATGCAGATTTCTTTAATCTTCTTAAGGAATTGGTGGAACTCTTCATCCTTTTGGGATGTAATTAGTTTCTGGGAGAAAGGAATTATCTGACTTTGTGGGGGGAAGTGGAAGAGTCCCTTCGACCTTCTTGGTGATCTCCTCCCTATCCTTGCTCTGGACCAAATTAGGCATAAGAGGAGAGGGCTCTTCTTCTGAGTTAATTCCTTTCTGAGCAGTCATTTGGGAGTCTCCCAAAGTCCATCCGCTCCTCAGCTCAATGCGGTTGCAATGTTCCACCGGGTTTATGTTGTAACGCCCGCCCTCTCTGCTAACCCTAAGGGACGGGGTTACGATACTCTACGTACATATTACAGCGGAAGACTTAAAAATTATTTTTCTTGGTTTAATAAAAACCGAACTACACTAATATGGTTTCCATAACATGATAACAAGTTAAATAAAAACATAACATTAAGTCAACCATATAGTACTACAATATATGAAACCAAAGTGTAATTCTTAAAAGTTTTTAAAGCAGGTTCTTATTTGGTTGCCTAGCCACCGCCACACACATCTCCTTGCCTCTCCTGCTGCTCCTTTAGCTCATCCAGCTTTTTCCTTTATCTGTGGTACAAGGAAGGTAAGCTATGAGCACTCATGGCTCAGTAAGTTCCTTTCCTACTCACTAAAACTAAAAAGCATTACATAATCAAAGAATATATCAACATAACATAATCTCAACTAGTCATGGCATAACATATCATACTCTTTAAGCATATCATGCAACATAACAAAATCATAACCAGTCATGGCATATCATCTCTTAAAGCATAGCATGAAACATAACATAATCATATCTAATCATGGCATATCATCTCTTAAAGCATAGCATGAACCATATCATAGTCATATCTAATCATGGCATATCATAAATCATAGCATCATCACAACATGATTATAAAGTATATGCAATATGATTTTGAAAACATGTATCCCAAAAAACATGTGTATGTCTCGTGATCTTTAAAACCATTTCTTCTTACATATATACTTGAACATAATATCAACATATTCAGGGCCCCGGCTTGTGCCATACATACATAACATAAATGCGCGCGTCCTAAGTATATCCAAGGTAACAAGTCTTGAATCATACTAGGAACTATGTCAAGATCACAAAGCATGGCCTAGTGGCATACTTAAAGAGTCCATCCCTTATCAGCCTAGATCACAAAGCAAGGCCTAGGGACGTACTAAGGAGCCCATCCCTTATTAGCCTAGATCACAAAGCAAGGCTTAGGGGCGTACTAAGGAGCCCATCCCTTATTGGCCTAGATCACAAAGCAAGGCCTATAGACTGATTAGGAGTCCACACTTGGTACAAGCCTTACAAAGTAAAGTAGCATGTATAAAAATGCATCATTTAGTCACATAGCATAGCATAAAAGTATGCATCACTTAGGCATACATTATGTCATAAAAGTATGCATCACTTAGGCATACATCATATCATAAAAGTATGCATCACTTAGGCATACATCATGTCTTAAGAAAGTATGCATCACTTAGGCATACATCATATCATAAAAAGTATGCATCACTTAGACATACATCATGTCTTAAGAAAGTATGCATCACTTAAACACATAACATATCATTAAAGCATGCATATTTCTATCCACATAGCATATCATAAAAACATGCATATTCTAGGCACATAGCATATCATTAAAGCATGCATATTTCTACTCACAGAACATATCATAAAAGTATGCATATTCTAAGCACATAGCATATCATTAAAGCATGCATATTTCTAAGCACATAACATATCATTCAAACATGCATATCTCTATCCACATATCATATCATAAAAGGTATAAATCACAAGCATACATGGTTAAGCATAAGGGTGCATCATGTGATTATACTATCATAAGAAACATGGTAACATAGTTAACTTGGGTTCTAAGCTTCCTAAACCCTTGGGTTCCTATCATGGCCGAACCCCCTTAGGTCTCAATTTAGGTAAAAACAACTTCCAAGCATGTGAAACCTAAATTATCATTACATGAATTTTATAGGAAGCATTATAAGTATGATTTACTTGGTTTCTAAGTTCTCCAAGTCCTTAAACTCATGTGACCAAACCCTATCAGTATATAAACAAGGTCCCAAATGTCATGAAAGCATGGAAACCTTAAACCATATTTATAGCATTTTTTTTCAAGTAACATAGTAAGCATATTGAGCTAGTTCCTAAGTCCTTCAAGCCCTTAACATATGTCATAGTCAAACTTTTAACAAGTGTTCATTAGGGCTAAAAACAAACATACAAGCATGTGTATAAATTCATAACAAGAAATTATACAACATGTATGGCCGAAACTTACCCTAGCCTCAATTAGGTCATTAAACAGCATATAGCATGGGAACTTTGTCTTTCTACTTATCATATTCCATGTAAAGTGACATAAGCATATTTAATTCTTGTTCTAGAGTTTCTAGGGCATCTATTCCTTCATGTCCGAAACATACAATGGTCCATTTAGGTCATGGAAAAATTATACAAGCATGTGACACAATCAACACATTATCCTATTTTCATAAGAAGCACTTTTAACACATTTGGTTTCATTTCTAAGGCCTCTAGGTCTTTCAAACCCTACTTGGCCGAAACTCAACAGTATATAAACTTTCTTCAAATAGCCTAAAATCATAAGAAATCATACAAGTTTCATAGCATGTATAAAGACAAGCATAATAAATATACATGTGAATTGTGTCTTAGGCTTCCTAGGTTTCTTTCCCTTTTTCTTTTATTTTTCCTTATGGATGAAACCTACCAATCTTTAAACTAGGTTTTAAGTGGCCTAAAGCATGGAAAACCTAAGTAAGTTTCATGGCAAAAATTACTAAGAACATCATATACAAAGTTGGTTCATAAACAAGCTAGGACCCTTGTGATCTTACATGTCATATATCATGTAACTAATTTTCTATGCTCCAATTAAACATGAGAGCATTAAACAACTTTCATATCATAATATCACAGAGTTCTTGAGCATATTAGAATTTTGTTTAAGCTTTTCTAAACTATCCATCTTATCATGGCCGAAAATCTACAATAAAAGTTCATGAATTTCTAGCAATGTTCAACATGAAATTCTTCAAGAGAACTCTATATCCTATCATTCAAACATGGTTACTTAAATTTAAAGGTCTTCCTAACCCTAAGCCCTTTTCTTGGCCGAAATATATAAATGAATTTCTTTTGGTTCCAAGTAACTTTTAAGCAAGAGAACCAATAAAAGATCCTTAATAGTTCATGGAGAGAATCTTGCACTAGTTTGGTTACACAATAATTTCCCTAACCTCCTTAAAATATTTTTGGCCGAAATTCTAGGGTTAAGTACTCCTCTGATCAATCATCATTTAGGTGTAAAAACATGAAGAAAATCCTTCCTACATAGCATAGAAAACATATCATAAAATAAAGACTTGTTTAAACCTTCCTAGATTTGAAAACCCTTTCTTTAGCCGAATTTTCTTAAATTCTATCCTAGGTTTTCTAATCCTCATAAAATCCGAAAATCACATAAAAAGCCTTGTACCACAGGTGAGGGGAAGCTTACATCCTTTTCGCTTGTGGATCTAAGGTATGGTGATGGAAGAGGTAGCCTGTTCTTCTAGTTCCTTTCCCTTGATTCCCTTACTTTGTCCTCCTTGTATCTTAGGCTTTCTTAGGAGAAAACCTTGGATTTGGGGCCGAAGATGGAGGAGAGGGGACTGATGGTTTCGGTGAGGGAGAGGAAGAATGAGAGAAAATGAGAGAAAAATAAACTTCTCTTTTCTTGCTCCCTTTTATGTTAAGGGGGAAGAGGTAGCAAACTTAGTTTTTGCTTTCCTTCTCCCTTAGTCTTTTTTTTCTATTTTATTTTTATTTTTATTTATTTATTTATCCTCATCATTCATGGTGAAATAAGGGGGAATGAATCCCTTAATTTCTCTTTAAATTTTCGGCAAAACCAAAGAGGAAGAAGGAGAGAAAGGGAGGAAGGCAAGTTGCCTTTCTCTTGCTCCTTTCTTGTTTTCTTTTGGCTAGCTTTTACTCTTACCTTTATCATGAGTTTCCCTCCTTTGATATCAATATCTTCTCTCTATCCCAATTGGTTTCTACTAATTAATTCTATGAATTATAATATAAGAGGTTCAAGGTTCAATCCTTGACCTTCACTTCTTTTTATTTCATTTTATTTCTTTTTGCTTCAACTCACTTCCTATTATTTTTCTAAGGAAAAATCCTACATTCATATATTTATCTTACAAGCTTAGTGGGTATTACAGTACCCCGTACCTCATAAAAAGTTCGTCCTCGAACTTTAAAATAGCTCCGGGTACTTTTGTTTCATATCGTCCTCGCGTTCCCAGGTGGCTTCTTCGAATCGTTGATTCTGCCACAAGACCTTTACTAAGGGTATTTCTTTGTTCCTTAACCTCTTTATTTCTCGGTCCAGAATCTGGATGGGTTTACTTTCGTAACTCAGGTCTTCCTGCACCTGTACCGACTGAGGCTCAATCACTTGATCTGTGCTGGGAGTACATTTCTTGAGCATCGATACATGGAACATGTTGTGAATGGCGGTCATGTCTGAAGGTAGTTCTAGTATGTATGCAACTTGGCCCACTCTTTCCAAAATCCGATACGGTCCTACGTATCGTGGGCTTAGCTTGCTCCTCTTTCCGAACCTCATTATCCCTTTCATGGGGGATACTTTAAGGAATACCAAGTCTCCGATGTTGAATTCTAGCGGTCTGCGCCGTTTATCGGCATAATTCTTCTACCGACTCTGAGCAGTTTCTATTCGTTGACGGATCTTTTATATAGCTCGGGTGGTGTCATCAATAAGTTCCGTTCTGAACCCCATTTCCTTCTTTTCACCACTTTCATACCAGCATATAGGAGATCTACACTTCCTCCCATATAGAGCTTCGTAAGGTGCCATTCCAATAGTAGCTTGGTAGCTATTATTGTAGGCGAATTCTGCCAGGTATAAATATCGGCACCAGCTCCCCTTGAAGTCCAGGGCACAAGCTCTTAACATATCCTCCAATATTTGATTTACTCTTTCAGTCTGCCCATTAGTCTGTGGGTGGAAGGCTGTGCTAAACAACAACTTCGTGCCGAGGGCCTTCTGAACGCACTCCCAAAAGTGCGAGACAAAACGTCCATCTCTATCAGAAATAATGGTCTTAGGGATACCATGTAATCTGACGATTTCCTTAACATATATCTGAGCTAGTTGTTCAGTTGAATAAGTCATCTTGATCGCCAAAAAGTGTGCAGACTTCGTCAATCTGTCCACGATCACCCATATAGCATCATATCCGTTTGTCGTCCTGGGTAGACCTGAAATGAAATCCATGGAGATTTCTTCCCATTTCCATTCTGGAATTTGGACAGGTTGTAATAATCCGCCGGGTCTCTGGTGTTCAGCTTTTACCCTTTGGCACGTCAGACAAGTACTGACGTACTGAGCCACTTCTCTTTTCATACCGGACCACCAAAATTTCTTTTTCAGGTCCTGGTACATCTTAGTGGAACCCGGGTGCATTACATAAGGCGTTGTATGGGCTTCTTCTAGTATCTTCTTTCGCAACTCTGGATCCTCCGGAATACATAATCGATCCCTGAGGTATAATATTCCATCGTCTGCGATACGGAACCCGTCATTCTTTCCTTCTGTGGTCTCTTGTTTAATTCTTTGAAGGCTCGGGTCCCTGGTTTGCTTCTCTAACATGTTCTCGAATAACGTTGGTGTTATGGTGAGGGTAGAAAGTCGTCCGGACATGGTTTCAACTAATGGATACGAAACATGTTTCAGTTTCTCGATGGATTCCCTCATCAGTTTGCTTTCAGCATCGAATAAAATTCTAGCATACTGACTGAAATTAGATAGCTGACCTGTGACAGCAGTAGAGGCGTTCGCCACGTCGTCATGAGCGAGAGAATAGACTCTGGCATTGGTCATAGTGGGAGGGGCCTCCAATCTTCCTTGGCTGATTGAAGTCCCTTCTATGGCAGCTTGCATCTGGTGAAGCTGTGCGGGGGTACTCCTGCTCTGGAAGTTCTGCGAAGGTGGTGCCTGAGACTGAGTAGGGCAATCTCTTATCAAATGACCTTCCTTTCCGCAGTTGTAGCACTTTCTGGTGCTCAGACGACATACTCCAGAATGCATCTTCCCACATGTGGCACACTGAGGGTACTTGGTCTGCTTATTGGCCGGACCACCTTTTGTTTTATTCCACTGTTTCCTCTTTCCACCTGAGTTTCCTTTCCAGTCGGTTCTGGTATTGTGCGATTTTTGTGCTCCGGTCAGTGCTTGGTTCTTGCCCTTGTTCATTGCTTCCTGATAATGCTCGGTGGCTGATTAGCTCCTCTGCGATCTGCGGTCTATTAACTCCGCTACGTTCGAGCTATCTCGGGTGTATTTTAACATTAATCGACCCTTTCTTTTCGGTTCGAACTAGTTCTGGGCACAGTCGGGCTAAGCGGTTGAACCTCTTGACGGCTTCATTAATCGACCTTGGCGGAACTCGGTGAACTCGTCATAGTGCTTGTTGATCACTTGCATATGGAAAATTCCTCTAAGAACTCTGTCACAAAATCCACTCCATTTGGTTTATTTGTCTTTTCGCCTTTACTCTATCCCACCACATCCGGCATCTCCTGGCAGAACGACGCGCATTTGACCTTCTCGTGTTCAGGCCAATCCAATAATTCCATTATGTTCTCCACGGTTTTGAGCCAGGCTTGCGCATCCCATGGTTCACAGTTTCCCGAGAATGCTTCCGGCTTAAGCCTTTGCCACTGAATCAGATAGGCCTCTTGTCGGACCATCGGAGTAGGGGCTGCCGGGGGCACTGGCGCGGCTGTAGGTACAACAGGTAGTGGATTCACCGGTGGGGTGACTGGGTTGCCTTGTTGACCCATCAAGGTAGTGATCAGCTGCTGTTGCTCTGCGATCTGATGCTGGAGGTCTGCGACTACCTGTGTCAGATCTGGTGGAGTCACTGTTCCTCTGGTTCGGGCATTGCGTGTCCTAACCATGTTTATCTAAATAAGGACAAACAGACTAGTGTAAGTGGTTATCGTTTTTAACCAATCTACCCTATTGTTTTGTTTCTATCTATTTGTTCTGGTATTATTCCTAACCTATCAATATGTAATCCTAATCTAATTTATAACTAAAAGTATACAATAAAGCATCAAACATAAGCAAGTAAAATATGAAACTAAAGCATAAACAATGTAGTAAAGAAAATGAAGCATAGGCAATATAACAAGAAACAAAGAAAAAAAAAATATAAAGCATAAGCATATGACAAGAAAATTAACATAAACATATAACAAGAAAATTAAACATAAGCATTCTTACTTGGAGCGGCAGGTCGGAGGCTTGATGTGTGTGTAGTGAGCTGGCAAAAACTTTGGCTCTGATACCAACCTGTAACGCCCGCCCTCCCTGCTAACCCTAAGGGACGGGGTTACGATACTCTACGTACATATTACAGCGGAAGACTTAAAAATCATTTTTCTTGGTTTAATAAAAACCGAACTACACTAATATGGTTTCCATAACATGATAACAAGTTAAATAAAAACATAACATCAAGTCAACCATATAGTACTACAATATATGAAACCAAAGTGTAATTCTTAAAAGTTCTTAAAGCAGATTCTTATTTGGTTGCCTAGCCACCGCCACACACATCTCCTTGCCTCTCCTGCTGCTCCTTTAGCTCATCCAGCTTTTTCCTTTATCTGTGGTACAAGGAAGGTAAGCTATGAGCACTCATGGCTCAGTAAGTTCCTTTCCTACTCACTAAAACCAAAAAGCATTACATAATCAAAGAATATATCAACATAACATAATCTCAACTAGTCATGGCATAACATATCATACTCTTTAAGCATATCATGCAACATAACAAAATCATAACTAGTCATGGCATATCATCTCTTAAAGCATAGCATGAAACATAACATAATTATATCTAATCATGGCATATCATCTCTTAAAGCATAGCATGAACCATATCATAGTCATATCTAATCATGGCATATCATAAATCATAGCATCATCACAACATGATCATAAAGTATATGCAATATGATTTTGAAAACATGTATCCCAAAAAATATGTGTATGTCTCATGATCTTTAAAACCATTTCTTCTTACATATATACTTGAACATAATATCAACATATTCAGGGCCCCGGCTTGTACTATACATACATAACATAAATGTGCGCGTCCTAAGTATATACAAGGTAGCAAGTCTTGAATCATACTAGGAACTAGGTCAAGATCACAAAGCATGGCCTAGGGGCATACTTAAAGAGTCCATCCCTTATCAGCCTAGATCACAAAGCAAGGCCTAGGGACGTACTAAGGAGTCCATCCCTTATTAGCCTAGATCACAAAGCAAGGCTTAGGGGCGTACTAAGGAGTCCATCCCTTATTGGCCTAGATCACAAAGCAAGGCCTATAGACTGATTAGGAGTCCACCCTTGGTACAAGCCTTACAAAGTAAAGTAGCATGTATAAAAATGCATCATTTAGTCACATAGCATAGCATAAAAGTATGCATCACTTAGACATACATTATGTCATAAAAGTATGCATCACTTAGGCATACATCATATCATAAAAGTATGCATCACTTAGGCATACATCATGTCTTAAGAAAGTATGCATCACTTAGGCATACATCATATCATAAAAAGTATGCATCACTTAGGCATACATCATGTCTTAAGAAAGTATGCATCACATAAACACATAGCATATCATTAAAGCATGCATATTTCTATCCACATAGCATATCATAAAAACATGCATATTCTAGGCACATAGCATATCATTAAAGCATGCATATTTCTACTCACAGAACATATCATAAAAGTATGCATATTCTAAGCACATAGCATATCATTAAAGCATGCATATTTCTAAGCACATAACATATCATTCAAACATGCATATCTCTATCCACATATCATATCATAAAAGGTATAAATCACAAGCATACATGGTTAAGCATAAGGGTGCATCATGTGATTATACTATCATAAGAAACATGGTAACATAGTTAACTTGGGTTCTAAGCTTCCTAAACCCTTGGGTTCCTATCATGGCCGAACCCCCTTAGGTCTCAATTTAGGTAAAAACAACTTCCAAGCATGTGAAACCTAAATTATCATTACATGAATTTTATAGGAAGCATTATAAGTATGATTTACTTGGTTTCTAAGTTCTCCAAGTCCTTAAACTCATGTGACCAAACCCTATCAGTATATAAACAAGGTCCCAAATGTCATGAAAGCATGGAAACCTTAAACCATATTTATAGCATTTTTTTTTCAAGTAACATAGTAAGCATATTGAGCTAGTTCCTATGTCCTTCAAGCCCTTAACATATGTCATAGTCAAACTTTTAACAAGTGTTCATTAGGGATAAAAACAAACATACAAGCATGTGAACTTGAACTAACCTCATGTATAAATTCATAACAAGACATTATACAACATGTATGGCTGATACTTACCCTAGCCTCAATTAGGTCATTAAACAACATATAGCATGGGAACTTTGTCTTTCTACTTATCATATTCCATGTAAAGTGACATAAGCATATTTAATTCTTATTCTAGAGTTTCTAGGGCATCTATTCCTTCATATCCGAAACATACAATGGTCCATTTAGGTCATGGAAAAATTATACAAGCATGTGACACAATCAACACATTATCCTATTTTCATAAGAAACACTTTTAACACATTTGGTTTCATTTCTAAGGCCTCTAGGTCTTTCAAACCCTACTTGGCCGAAACTCAACAGTATATAAACTTGCTTCAAATAGCCTAAAAGCGTAAGAAATCATACAAGTTTCATAGCATGTATAAAGACAAGCATAATAAACATACATGTGAATTGTGTCTTAGGCTTCCTAGGTTTCTTTCCCTTTTTCTTTTATTTTTCCTCATGGCCGAAACCTACCAATCTTTAAACTAGGTTTTAAGTGGCCTAAAGCATGGAAAACCTACGTAAGTTTCATGGAAAAAATTACTAAGAACATCATATACAAAGTTGGTTCATAAACAAGCTAGGACCCTTGTGATCTTACATGTCATATATCATGTAACTAATTTTCTATACTCCAATTAAACATGAGAGCATTAAACAACTTTCATATCATAATATCACAAAGGTCTTGAGCATATTATAATTTTGTTTAAGCTTTTCTAAACTATCCATCTTATCATGGCCGAAAATCTACAATAAAAGTTCATGAATTTCTAGCAATGTTCAACATGAAATTCTTCAAGAGAACTCTATATCCTATCATTCAAACATGGTTACTTAAATTTAAAGGTCTTCCTAACCCTAAGCCCTTTTCTTGGCCGAAATATATAAATGGATTTCTTTTGGTTCCAAGTAACTTTTAAGCAAGAGAACCAATAAAAGATCCTTAATAGTTTATGGAGAGAATCTTGCACTAGTTTGGTTACACAATAATTTCCCTAACCTCCTTAAAATATTTTTGGCCGAAATTCTAGGGTTAAGTACTCCTCTGATCAAGCATCATTTAGGTGTAAAAACATGAAGAAAATCCTTCCTACATAGCATAGAAAACATATCATAAAATAAAGACTTGTTTAAACCTTCCTAGATTTGAAAACCCTTTCTTTAGCCGAATTTTCTTAAATTCTTTCCTAGGTTTTCTAATCCTCATAAAATCCAAAAATAACATAAAAAGCCTTGTACCACAGGTGAGGGGAAGCTTACATCCTTTTCGCTTGTGGATCTAAGGTATGGTGATGGAAGAGGTAGCCTGTTCTTCTAGTTCCTTTCCCTTGATTCCCTTACTTTGTCCTCCTTGTATCTTAGGCTTTCTTAGGAGAAAACCTTGGATTTGGGGCCGAAGATGGAGGAGAGGGGACTGATGGTTTCGGTGAGGGAGAGGAAGAATGAGAGAAAATGAGAGAAAAATAAACTTCTCTTTTCTTGCTCCCTTTTATGTTAAGGGGGAAGAGGTAGCAAACTTAGTTTTTGCTTTCCTTCTCCCTTAGTCTTTTTTTTCTATTTTATTTTTATTTTTATTTATTTATTTATCCTCATCATTCATGGTGAAATAAGGGGGAATGAATCCCTTAATTTCTCTTTAAATTTTCGGCAAAACCAAAGAGGAAGGAGAGAAAGGGAGGAAGGCAAGTTGCCTTTCTCTTGCTCCTTTCTTGTTTTTTTTTGGCTAGCTTTTACTCTTACCTTTATCATGAGTTTCCCTCCTTTGTTATCAATATCTTCTCTCTATCCCAATTGGTTTCTACTAATTAATTCTATGAATTATAATATAAGAGGTTCAAGGTTCAATCCTTGACCTTCACTTCTTTTTATTTCATTTTATTTCTTTTTGCTTCAACTCACTTCCTATTATTTTTCTAAGGCAAAATCCTACATTCATATATTTATCTTACAAGCTTAGTGGGTATTACATATGTCGGGCTTTCCCGAAAATGCTCCCGGTGTTCTTGAAAAGGACTGAGCTATCTGGGCGATTTGGTTGTCTTGCATCTTTTGATGCTTTTCAGAATTCTCCAATCTTTGATTCAACTGTTTAATTTCATTCTTCATCTATTTTTGCTCCAAGAGAGCTTCTTCAAGCATCTTTTCGATTTTGGACAGTTGTGAATGTTGCTGTTGTTGATAAATCTATTGTCCAGGTGGGTAGCCTTGTTACCCAGGTTAGTAACTTTGTTTTGCTGGTCCTTGATCCTGATTGCCCCGGTAAGAAAAATTTAGGTGGTTCCTCCACCTCAGTTGTATGTGTTGGAGTAGGGATTATTTTTCTTTTGGTTATAACTGACTATCATATCGCATTGCTCAAGTTGGTTCATTTGTGCTTGTATTGGTCCTAGGGGACAAGTATCTTGAGCATGTTCTGAGCTTCTGCAAATTTTGCAAACACATATTGCATTGGCTGTGTTGTTCCCCATGGTCTCAACCTTCTTGGTCAAAGCATCCAACTTTGCAGACATGAGCGTGACTGCATCTACGTCAAATTTTTCTGATGCCTTTATTGGATTCCCAGAGAAAGAACCTCCAGATCGTTCAGCTGCCCACTGATGGTGGTTCTGTGCCACATTTTCTATGATCTCTTCAGCTTCATCAAGGCTCTTGTTCATTAACACCCCTCCTGCTGTAGAATCGAGGGACACCTTTGTGTGATAGTTGATTCCATTGTAGAATGTGTCTAGCACCAACCACTTCTCGAGGCCATGATGGGGGCACTGTCTCAGCATACTCTTGAATCTGTCCCATGCTTCGAATAGCGATTCTGAGTCTATCTATTTGAAGCTTGCAATTAGATTCCTCATGTGTGCAGTTTTACTCGGCGGGTAAAATTTGTCCAAAAATTTTGGCTCACACTGATCCCAAGATGTTATGCTGTTTGCTGGTAGAGAATTAAGCCACTGCTTGGCTCTGTCTTTCAGGGAAAATCCGAAAAGAAGTAACCTTACTGTTTTTGGAGGGACCCCATTTACTTTTAGAGTGCTATAGATCTCGTCGAAAATCTCCAAGTGATGATTTGGATCATCGTGCGATCCTCTGTTAGAGTGTATATTAAAAGTCTAGCTTTTGTATAAACATTTATTTAGAAATAAAGAATCACAATGGTCAAATACCTACGTTTATATGCTAAGTGTAGTTGTTCAATTAATTTATATCGTAGATAACATGGTGTTTGGTGTCACACACAGAAGATCATGTTATCAGTTCTTTATAAATTATAAATAGTTGCTCACGACTAAGATGGAAAGGAACAAACCATTGGAATAGTCGTAGTGTAATTAGGTGTTAGTTTATCTTGACTAATAAATTACACTAGTACACTCTAAGTGTATTGAGTAGGACCATTTTAGGTACGTTCTTTTTATACTGACTTAGTAAAAGAACTAGACCTTAGTTATTATGGAAGTGTGTGCTCTTAATCCTAATATAATAACAAGCATATATATTTAATATTTATTTCTTTAACATATCAAATGGTGAAATTTAGCTTGATAAATCAATAGGCCCGATAAGTTGGGAAATGATATTACCTATAGTGTGTGTTGTTGATTATAGAAGGAATCTGTGTCCTAGTTATCTAGGTTGAGAATGTACCCAAGAGGAGCTCATAAGGATTGTCATGTTAAACCCTGCAGATGGACTTAGTCCGACATGACAATGAAGTTGAGTGGTACTACTCTTGGAGCTAGATATTAATTAAGTGAGTTGTCAGTAACTTACTTAATTAGTGAACATTCGTTATCTTAAACACAGGGAGACTAACACACTCATAATAAGAAGGAGCCCATAATATAATTTGGGATTGGTATGGTAGTGTGATACTAACTCTCTAGTGGAATGAGTTATTATCGATGAACGTGAGTTGTGTGTTCGGGGCGAACACGGGATACTCAAGCTCGTCGAAAGGTCAAAACCAATTTCTTCTCTAGGTCCCTGTCGTAGTCTCATTAAAGCCTCAAGTCCATCCAATGAAAGCCCATCTTGGTGTCCAAGAAGGGGGGGCGGTCCAATGCTTGGTGACCAAGCAAGGGTCGGCCACATTATCCTCTTAAGGGGCCGACCCCTTGCTTGGTGCCCAAGCAAGAGGGGGTCGGCCACAATAATTCAAACAAGGAGGGGTGTTTTGAATTTTTAAAATCTTCTCTTTGTAGAAATCTACAAGTTGTAAAAGAGAGATTTTAAATTTATAAAAAAATTCTTATTTGAATTAGGTCACATGGTTTAAAAGAAAATTTAAAAGTTTTTAAAACTTTCCTTTTTTAACCATCCTCATGGTTTTAAGAAAAAGGAAGAGAAGTTTTAAAATTTTAATTTTTCTAACCATGTTAAAAAAGAAAAATTTTAGAAGAGAAGTTTTAAATTTTATAACAAGGTTTTAATTTTTTAAACTTTCCTTTTTTAATGTCCACTTTAGGAAATTAAAAGAGAGCTTGTAAAATTTTATAAGAGCCCAAGCAAGGTGGTCGACCAAAACAAAATAAAAAAAAAATCATCATCCAATTAATGGTTGGTGATTGATTCAATCAAGAGGAAAGAAAAGGAAAAATAAAAGGGAAAAGGAAAAACAAGAGGAAGATTTTAACTTTTGTAAAAAGTCTTTCCTTATTTGCCTTGGGCAAGTAATATAAAAGAAGGGGTGAGGAGGCCTCATGAGACATCAATTCTTATTCTCTTGGTGGAGTCTCTCTTGGTGGTCGGCCCTCCCTCTCCCTTTTCCCTTTGCTCTCTTTTCCTTTGTGGTGGTGGTGGCCAAATATTAGAGGAGGAAGAAGAAAGCTCTTTGGGTGGTGTTCATCTTGGAGGATCGTCGCCCACACGACGTCCAAGGCGAGGCGAGGAATATGGCAGAAGATCTCGAGGTCATTAGCATACAAAGAGAAGGTATAATTAGCAATTGTTTTCCGCATCATGCTAGTTATTTTTCTTTGTAAGAATTCCAAACACAAGAGGCATTAGATCTAGTTTTTAGAATTAGTAATTCGTGTTTATGTTTTTTTTTTTTTGTTTTTTCGAATTTGTGATTCGATTGTTCTTTTTGGTTAAATCTAGAGTTATTTAAGGAAATTAAATATTAGCTTTCCTTAAAAGGCTTTGTCTAGGCGGTGGTGGTTGCTCCCATATCCAAGAAGGTCATGTGTCTCACCATGTAGTTCTGGAAGCTAATTTTGAAAATTAATATTTAATGGAATTTATAACATAGGTGGATTTGGATTAATAGTGTTAAGTTCTGCTTGCAATCCAAATCTAAACCATCAAGAACAGATAAGTTAAATTTGGAATCAATGATGTTAAGTTCTGTCTGTGATTCCTAATTTAACTTCTAAAGAACACAATAGGTTGTTTAGGAAAGGTTCGACACTTGTACAAAATTTTTGTACAGTGGAACTGGTACGATCTTCCTAGGACCAACCAACATCCTCCTCTAAATTGATTTTGCTGGACCATGTGAATTACTTCAGGCTTGATTTCAAAATGGTTGGCTTCAATTGGTGGTAGGGTGATACTAGACCGTAGCCCTCGTGCATAAGGTGTTACGTAGTCCTTCAAAAGCTTATCATCCATTTCGGAAGTTTCTTGTTCTGTTTGGAGTTTCTGCAAGTTTCTTCTCCTCAGGTAAGTTCTATCAATTTCTGGATCGAACAGCAGAAGTTCTCCTGAAAGATTAGCTCTTAGCATGCAAGAACAAAATATTGAATAATCCAAGTGCAAAATAAAGAGTTAAAATATATTTTTAATTTTTTTTATGTTAATAAAAATGTAGAAAGTAAAGTGAAATAAAGAAAAACAAAGTCTAGTCTAATCCAATATGATTTTCACTAATGTTATAGACGCAGTCCCCGGCAATGGCGCTAAAAACTTGTTACGCTTCCGTAAGTGCACAGATACACCGTCAGTAATAAAAGATTATCGATCACACAAGGACTGGTTATAAGCACTAGCGATTGTTCACATAGAATTAGCTAAACTACCAATAGTTGTAAGTTAACTATTTCCTAAGAGGAAAGGGAATGGGGAAGTAGACGTGAGAACTAGCAAAAGAGAGAAAGGTTAACTTGGCTTGGGAAGAGTTCTAGGAGTTCGGTTTCGTTATGGTAGAACCTAATGTATCATGTTCTATCTTTTCCTTATTATCAATCAACATGCATTCGTCGGAAGTTAAAGCTGGTATCCTTAAGCACTAAACAGAGAAGAACCCTATGAAATCCTGTTACGGTTAACCCCTGTCACTAGGGCGCCTTGGTAAATCATAAGAATACAAATCTAATCAATATCATTAAGGATAGAGATAGGGGTTTGGTTCATTCTCTTACTTCCTTGTGGAGAATTTGCCTCTCCTTTTAAGGGAGTATCCTAGATGTCCGTGAATGGGTTACCCCTGTCATTATGGCCCCTTGGGTATACGATCTAAGATCCTCTCTTTACAAAATTAGCAATTCCTACACAATCGACTAATATGATGAGATAATCTTAGTGAGGCTCATGCATATCAAATAGAAACAAAACAAGTGAAATCATCCAATAAGTAAAGGCATAAACAACATGAGTCTTACATCAACCCTATCCACAACTACTCCCCGATCCTAGAACAAGGGATCTACTCCATAGATGCCAGAGAAAAACCCAAAAACATAATAAACGTAACCATACAATCCTCAAACGAGAAGAGAGAAAGAGAAAAGATGCTTATCCAATAACGTCGAGTGATCTTCGGGTCCAATCCTTTGCTTCTGGAGTTGATGCGATGATGACGGTGATCTCGGAAGTCCGAGATAGCATGGAATGACACCAAGGTAAATCCTTTCTGGCGGCTCGCCTCCTCCCCCCGAGAAGAAGGGTTAAAAGCCTTTATATAGGCTAGGGCATGGGCGCCGCACGACCCGTGCCACGACCATGCGAAATCCGCACGGCCAAGCTCTTCTTGTCTTTGGGTAAAGTGGCACAGTCGTGTCTTACTTTGGCTCAAGCTGCACTGCACGGTCGTGTGAGGTTCACACGACCATGTGGATCTTGGCAGCTGGTTTGAGGCACGGTCATGCAAGGTTGCACAGCCGTGCTCTGCTCTCTCTCGGTGAATGGCCACATGGTCGTGTAGGGTTGCATGGTCGTGCTCTTCTTGCTATTTGGAATCACCACGCGGTCGTGCAGGGGTGTATGGTCGTGCTCTACTTTGCTCGAGTGCATCGACAATCGTCGTTTTCGCTCCAAAAGTTATCCCTGACAACACAAAACCAAACAAAGTGAAGATCTCCGACAAAAGAGTAATAAATACTAAATAAACGATAAGAGAGATGATCGTGCAAAGAATATACACAAATAAAACAAGTGAATGTGCATTAAAGCATGCATAAACGATCATAATATCTACGCACATCACTACTATCATCCAAAACTTCACCAGTACCATTTATCAAGTTAGACTTTTATTCCTATTTAATCTAGTTCTAATTACCCACCCGAGTAAATTATTATTTTTGGAGGTTCCAACTAATTTGGAGTCTCCCTTGAATTATTAGACTTTGGGTTTAGGTTTTAAGTTTGTGTCAATTTGCTTTATAGTTATAGTAGACTTGGTTATAGTTTGAGTTTACATTGATTTTGTTCTTGTTTAGTTTAGTTTAGTTTTAATTGATTTTAGGTTTGAATTTATTTTTGAGATTGAGAGTGGTTTATTTTTGTGATTGATTTTGTTCTTGTTCATCTAGTTCTCCTGATTATTTCCATGCCCTCACATATCAATTTGACTTGATATACTGAGAGCAATGATTTTTTGAACATGTATTAGTTTTTTAAACACATTTTTAGGTTTAAAAAATTATTACTCTCAATATATCAGGTTAAATTTATGTTTGATGACATTTTAACAATCAGGAGAACTAGAAGAACACAAATGAATTGATTTCATGTCATTCCGAGATCTCTAGATCCATCTTCCATTTTCAGCCAAAATTGTCCAAAATCAGCTGATGAACCTAGAGACCTCAGAATAAGATGAAACTAGGTCTCTATATGTTCGTCTAGTTCTCCTAATTATATAAATGACTTCAAATATCAATTTGACACAATATATTGAGCACAGTGTTTGTTTGAACATGAATCAATATTTTTTTAAAAAATATTACTATTAATGATGGATTTCGAAATTGATTTTTGAAAAATCTATTTTGGGAAAAATTGTTTGATAGACAAACAATCTCTAATTGACATAAAATAGTTTATATATGTTTGTCTAGGTCTCATGATTATATCAATGCCCTCAAATATTAATTTGACCCAATATAATGAGAGCAATGATTTTTTGAACATGAATTAGTTTTTTAAACCCATTTTCATGTTTAAAAAATCATTGCTCTCAATATATCGAGTCAAATTGATGTTTGAGGGTATGAATATAATTAGGAGAACTAGATGAACACAGAGGAATTGGTTTCATATAATTTCGAGATCTCCAGGTCCCGAAATCGGCTAATCAGCTTATTTTGATCAAAATTAGCTAATAAAAAAATGATTTAACTGATAAAAAACATCAATTCGACTAGGAACAGTAACAGGGGTAAAATCGGTACAACATATGTGATTTCATCATTTTCCAACTAACCTACATACTTTAGTAATTTCACAAAGTTACTTACTGGGTTAGTAAAAAGCTTATTCTGGATAGTTGATAGCCTTGTGATGGTTGTTGTTGATAGCTTTATTGTCTGGGTTGGTAACTTAGCCTTGCCCATGTGGATGGTCCTTGATCTTGATTATTCCGGTAAGAAAAATTTGGATGATTCTTCCACCCAGGGTTGTATGTGTTAGAGTACGGATTATTTTGTCTTTGGTTATAACTTACTATTGCATCACATTGCTCAAGTTGATCTATTTGTGTAGAGATGACCCCCAAAAGGGCAAGTTTCTTGAGCATGGTCCGTGCTTCCACAAGTGTCACATACACACACAATTGCATTGGTCGTACTAGTTCCTATATTCTCAATCTTTTTAGTTAAAGCATCTAACTTTGCAGACATAAGAGTAATTACATCCACGTTAAATTTTTCCTGATGCTTTGATAGGGTTTCCAGAGAAAGAGTCTCCACATCTTTCAGATATCTACTGATGATGGTTTTGAGCTACACTCTCTATAATATCTTCGGCTTCATCTAGATTTTTATTCATTAATGCCCCTCTAGCTGCAGAATCAAGGGATGCCTTTATTTGATAGTTGATGTCAATATAAAAAGTGTGTAGACTAACCACTTCTCAAGTCCATTATGTGGGCATTACCTGAGCATATTTTTGAATCTATCATATGCTTTAAATAATGATTCTGAATCTGACTATCTGAAGCATGCTATAAGATTCCTCATGTGAGTAGTTTTACTAGGAGGATAGAATTTATCGAGGAATTGTAATCACATTGCTCCCAATATGTGATGCTATTAGATGGTAAGGAATTAAGCCACTACTTGGCTTTATCTCTTAAGGAAAATCCAATTAATAATAATCTTACTATTTCTGCTGGAACTCCATTCATTTTTATTGTACTGTAAATTTTATAAAAGACTTCCAAATGTTGATTTGGATCTTCATGAGGTTCACCTCTAAATTGATTTTGCTGAACCATTATGATTACCGCAGGCTTGATCTCAAAATTATTGGCTTCAATAGGTGGCCTGGCAATGCTAGACCGAAGCCACGTGTATATGGTGTTGTGTAATTTTTGAGAGGTTTGTTTGCCATTTCAAATTATTCTTGTTCTTCTTGTTATCTTTGTAGGATTCTTCTTCTTCGATATGTTCTGTCTATCTCTGGATCAAGTAAAAGTAAATCCCTTGCAAGATTAGATCTTCTCATGAAAGAACAAGATTATAAGATTCCAAACGCAATTGCTAAAATGCAAAAAGAAATAGAATTTTCAAATTTTGTTGAAATAAGAAACAAGGTGCTAGAAAGTGTGGAATTTAAATTGCAAAAAGAAAATTGCAGAAATTGAAGTAACAAATGCAAGATGTAATTACAAAAATAGAATTGTAGAAATATTTACAATATAAGAAAGAAAATAAGTTTAGACTAACTCAAAATGATTATGTACGAATGTTATAAGTATATTTCCGAGCAACAACGCCATTTCTTCAAAAACTTATTACGAAACTACAAGTGCACGGCTACGTCGTCAATAATAAAAATATTGATCCCACAGGGACTGTTGATTAAACACTAATTAACTTCACATAGTGAATTATCTAGACAATCAAAGGTTGGTTCATGAATGCTAGAAGAGAGGTTGAGAAGAGGAAAGAGAAGGTTTAGAGAAAGAGGAAAGAGAGAATTGAGAGAGGGAGCATAAGTGTAAGTGAGTGGTGTGTGATAGATTCTAAGATTTTGATTTTGTTACGATGCTAGTTAGTATCCCTATACATTGTTCATTTACCTAACTCCATGCTTACACTTGTGTAAGGAATCTAACTAATGCCTAGCACAACCCCCGCGTAGGCTGCACCGGAGAGACTCCCAAGTTCTAATGTCATTAAGTAGAGAGGTAACTTAGGAAGTTCGGTTAAGAGGGAATCCCTGTCACTAGGACCCCCCCCCTCTCCGGTCATACATTTCTAGAGTTATCTAATATACTCCTAACGATAGATTAATATAATTAAGTAGAAGAGGTAACCTAAGAAGTCCGATTAAGAGGGAATCCTTGTCACTAAGATCACCGGTCATACATTCCTAGAATACACAAATCACTTCCTAACATTAATTTAGGAGAACCCTCTAAACTCTAATTAATCTCCCTAGTAAAAAATTGATCCCTATTTCAAGGGAATGCCAAGTAAGGGATACCTCTGTCACAAAGTCCCATGGTCTTATAATCCAAGGCTCTTCCTCTACATGGTGATCAAAACCCTACATCTACATGAATTGACCTCACACACATTTTGTCAAATATATAAAAGGTACAACACACGTAGAACATGATATAAACACTTCATAACACAAGAAAATGTCCAAATATATAGTTTATATATCACATCACATCACAACTACTTCCTACACCTAGATCTAGAGATCTACTCCATCACAAAATAATACAACCAAAAGAGAATGCAAATAGCAAAATACAACTCAATATATAGAAATAGAGAGAGGAGACTGCTTATCCTTGAAGCCTGACATCTTTAGAGGTATTCTCTTGCTCTAGAGGTTGACGGATCAGCGAAGATGGATGATGTAGGGTTCCCCCAAGGGGGAGAACCCTTCCCCAAAGAATGGGGGCAATCCCTAAACCAAACATTTCTCAAAAAGGGGAGAAAACCCCTTTATATAGTGTTGGGCATGGGCTTGGCACGGCTCATGCCAAGGTCGTGTGAAACCACACCGCCACAGTCTGGTTTAGTGGCATGGTCATGTGAAACCACATGGCCACTATCTGGTCTGATGGCACGGCTGTGTGGATTCACACGGCCAAGATTGGCTCTGGCTCTAGGAAATCCACACAACCGAGGTCTACTCTACCTCTGGAATATGACATGACCATGTAGAATCCACACAGCTGAGGTCTGCTCTACCTCTGGAATATGGTGTGGTCATGCCATTTGGCACGGCCACACCTTGCTTCACTTCGGGATGGCCACACGACCGTGTGCTTTCACACGGCCTGAGCAAGATTTCTTTCAGAGTTGCTCCTGTGTGTATTTTGCTCCATTTTCATTCCAAATAGTATTCTGTCAATAAGAAAACACACAAGAGCATATCTCCAATAATGGAGTGGAAATATGATATTACAATAAAATAGAGTGCAATAAATATAGATTATGTTCATGAAATACAAGTAGATATTCATTAAAACAAGCATAAAAGTGTATATAATCTACTCACTTTAAAGGGCAAAGGTAAACAATAACCTAAAGGTAAGGGTAAGACCCAAGCCAAATGAAAACCTAAAACTCTTTCATTAAAACCTAAAGGCGGGGTGCTTAAGGAAGAAACCTACTTCTACTATGGTGAGACTGGACATTGGAAGAGGAACTGTAAATTATACTTAGAGGAAGTTAAAAAGAAAAGAAGTGAGACTTCTGCATCAAGTATATATGTTATAGAAGTCAATTTATCTATTTTATCTTCTTAGGTATTAGATATCAACTATGCATCTCACATTTGTACTAATGTGTAGGGCCTTTAAAGACTAGATTATTGACAAAGGGCGAAGTAGACCTAGAGTAGGCAATAGTGCAAGAGTTGCTGCCGTTGCTGTAGGAACATATTTCTTATCTTTGTCCACTAGATTTATTTTAAAACTAGAAGTGTGTTGTTATGTGTATTCTTCAACCAAGAACATTATCTCTATTTCTTGTTTAGACAAGAAGGGTTTTTCATTTGTAATGAAGGACAAATGTTTTTCATTTATTTAAATGGCATATTCTATTGTAGTATACTTCTTATGATTGGACTCTATGTTCTAGACTTTGAAACTTAATCTATAATATAAATATTAAATAGTTCAAAATTAATTATTTGAATCAAACATATCTCTGACATTATTGCTTGGGTCACATAAATGAGAATCACATTTCACAACTCGATGAAGCATATGAGGTATGCAAATCTTATCTACAAGGCAAGATGACAAAGACTCCATTTAGTGAATACAACGAAAGAGCTAATGATATATGTGTCCTTTTTATAATAATAGCTAGAGGAGGCTATCAATGTTAGTATCTAGATCACTAAATACATAGAAAGAGCAGTGGAAAAACTAACTAGATCCTTCCAGAAAATCCATCCGAAGGAGAAAATCATATACTAAATTTGTTAAAAGGGAGTTATACTTTTGTTGCGTAAACATGAAATCCTGACAGTAACTTTGTCCTTGGTGGATCTTAGCAAGATCAAGTGGCCGCCCCTCTATGGTATCCACACGAATATATTCCGTCCGTCTCACGAACTCACAATTTGGAGAAGAAGAACCACCTAAGGTTGTGCTAGAAACCTACCTAGGGGGTCTCGACCAAGGAGAAAGAAGAAGAATTCCCTTACACAAAAATGAATGAGACAAACCTTTTGTACTCATCCAAGGAATACCAAAGGTCTTTTGTCTTTTGATATTCCTTTGATTAATGATCCATTAATCTCTATTAATGGACATTAACCCTCTTGTGTCTTTTGGTCTTCTTTTGATTAATGATGAATTAATATTTATTAATAAATATTAATCTTAATTGGTTGGATTTAGTATATTGGATTAACCATTAACTCAATAAGTTAATCCATATCTATTAACCCAACAAGTCTAATCATCTCATAATTCGCTCTTAGGGTTAATATTAACAATCTCCCACTAGCACTAGTTCCAATCACTACAAAGATGACACCAACACTCTGGATTAACCCAATATTCTTAAGGTCCATAGTATTTTAGTCAAACTAAAATAAACTCATCTCCTAATCAACATGTTGTTTGTGTGTGACCCAATAGACTCACATAACATTGGCAATGTATCCAAATAAACATTTTAGATACATAAGCAATGAGTAGCATCTAGCAAGATATTATTCCTACCCAAGTGGCGAGAATGACTCAATCATTCTATCCTTGATATCTAGATTGATCAATGTGGCATAGATCATGCCATCATCTTATCAATCTTTATGTTTCTTGATCTCTAAGTAGACACACTCAAACAAATAATCTCAATATCTCATATTGACTCAATTGAGCATGACCATACATTCTTGTGTCCTACTAATCAAGGGACCCACAAATATCACTTCAGTCATATGAAAGGGATAGATCTCATCTACATCACTCACATCTCTTCGTATAACTTATTGTATACCCAGTGATCAACTTTATAGTCCATCTTATTACAAGCGACGTTTGCGGATACTAAAGTACACAACTCCTTATGTAGAGAACCATAGTGACTTCAGGTCTAAGGACTATTCATATCAATAGTCATATGAGAATGTTTATGACACTCATATAACAATTCATGAAACATTCTCATGGCAGGTCAATTCAGTATATATTCTCTAATATGTACTCATGTGTCAACGTGATATCTCATATTCATAACTTGTGAGATTAAGTGATCAATTGACCTACATACTAGTCTCAATGTATTAATATTGTCCTTGCATATTAATGCTTGATTAGGAATAGTTAAGGGTAGTGTCTATATATATCTATAGGCTCCCATATCAATTCAACTAATTGATGTGTTGTAGACTAGAACCTACTACCTAGGACATTATAATACTTAATCATTCGACACTGAACTAAAGTAAATATGATAATCAACTTTGCCTTTTATTAATTAATAAAATATGATATAAAAATGCCCTTGTCAATCCTTGTCACTTTAGAAGTTGGCATCAGTGTAACCCTTTATAGCAAGCTCTTCATCACCTCCAAAGATCAAGAAATAATCATGAATTGTTCTCAAGTACATAAGAATATTCTTGATGGTTGTCTAGTGACCTTCACCTGGATCTGACTGGTATCTGCTCATCATGCTAAATGCATACAAGACATCAGGGCGAGTATAAAGCATGGTGTACATGATAGACCCTATAGCAGATACATAAGGAATCTGATCCATGCGGTCCCTTTCTTTCTTAGAAGAGGGACATTAAGTTTTCAAAAAACTCACACATGTGATATTGGTAAAAATCCCTTTTTAGAATATGCATGGAAAAATGATTAAGCACCTTGTCAATATATGTACTCTGGCTTAGGCCAAGTAATCTTTTAGATATATCTCTATAGATCTTAATACATAAAATGTAGGTTGCATCACCTAAGTCTTTCATTGAAAAATAATTTATAAGCCAAGTCTTCACTGATTGAAGAGTAGGGATATCATTTCCAATGAGAAGTATGCCATCTATATACAATATGAGAAAGATAATTGTGCTCCCACTAACCTATAGACACAAGATTCATCTTCATTCTTGATGAAACCAAATGCTTTGATTACATCATCAAATTGAAGATTCCAGCTTCTAGAAGCTTGCTTTAATCCATAAATGGATATTTGCAACTTAGATACCTTTCCAATATTCTTTAGATCTACAAAACCCTCATGTTATGTCATATACACAACCTCGAGTAGATTTTTGTTAAGAAATATAGTTTTGACATTCATCCTCCAGATCTCATAATCATAATAAGATGCAATAGCAAGCATGATCCGAATAAACTTGAGGATCACAACTAGTGAAAAGGTTTCGTCATGGTCTATACCATGAATATGCTTGAATCCTTTAGCGACACATCTACCTTTATAAATATGTATAAGACCATCCATGTCATTCTTCACTTTGAAGACCCACTTACACCCAATGATTTTGATCCCTTTAGATGGATCAACTAAAGTCCATACTTGGTTAGTGTACATGGATTTAATTTTGGATCTCATGACCTCTAGCCATTTCTCAAAATCTAGACCCTTGTATAGCTTCCTGATAAGACATAGTCTCATTGAGACCAACTGTAAAATATCGGAAAAATGGCGAATAATAATAAGGTAATTTTCTGAAATTTTTAGAAATTTTTCGGGAATTTTTCGGAGCTCGTATGGACGAGTTTACGAGGATAAAAATGGAGCCCAGGAAAGCTTGTTTAGGCTACCCCGTTTAAGCGAGGAAATGTTTTATTTTCCTTTTATTTTTCTCTTTTCTTTTATTCTTCTTCGTTTTCTTTTTTCTCCCGCGTGCCCGAGTCATCCCCGAACGCCCAATCCTTTCCTCTCTGCCCTAACCGCTCCACCAACCGGCGTCGCTTCTCTTCTCCTCCCCTTCATCGTGCGCACGCCCTCACCCTTTGCTGCTAGCGACGAGAGCCGATTCCTCTAATCTGGCCGACGCGACGCCGACCCCTGATCTGCCGACATCCCAGCCCTAGCGTTGTCTCCCTTCTCACCCGATCTCGCGGATTCTCCTCTACCGACAGCCGCCCACCCGCAGAGCGATCTCGACACCACCGCCTAGCACCGAGCAGCATCGCCACCGCCTCTCCCAAGCATTCCCTTGTTCATTTGTGTGCCCTAGTTCTTCACTACCGATGCCACTCTTTTCCTTCAGCGCCGCCAGTCGCCGACAGAGGGGAGACAAGGGGTATCGAGTTAGGTAAGGCATACTAGGGGTATTTGGATTTTGATCAGGAGCCTGTGTTGAATTGTTGGGCTGATCACTGTGGTCGGAGGTTTTACCGAGCCACCTAATCTGACATTCTTCTAGATCTGATATGTAGAACTACATCCTTGTTGAATTGGGATAGCAATGTTGAATTGGGCTACTGTTCCAGCAACACCTTCTACCGAGCCTTGGTTTAGGGTAAGGTATTGGTTTAAAACTGTGGATGTGATGTTAGGGTTTAATTCATAGAGGTGGATGTATTGACTACAAATTTTGGGTGTTTGATGTGTAGGTCAGTGGCTCAATCTAGCTATTGCTATAGTTCCGACAGCAAGTGCTCCATCGACCGTGAGCCATCAGTGACCATTTTGATTTGGCTGAGTTCTTATGAATTGATTTGGATTAAATTGTTGTGATGGAGTATGCTTATTGTAAGTCCTAATTCAAATGGAATTGTAGAATCGATTGAGGAGTTAGATGATCTAATTAGGGTTTATAATTGGATATGGATTTTTCGTTAGCTTCTCGAGGATTTGATTTAGCTAATTTGTTTATATGTAATTAGCTAAATCTGGATACTATGTATCACAGAAACTTGACACGAGACGAGCATCTCGACGTCGGATTTGAACTGGATTGGACTTTCCTATTGTAGGCGGGTACCTCTTGACTTATCTTTTATGATATTGTCAATTGGATATGCATAGTATTTTATAGCTACAAGCAATGATCATGTTTACCTTTGGTATGTCACGGTTTGAAACCCATAGCATGTTCTGCTTTGTCGCTTGTTATGTATCCATGTTTATACCTCGTGATTATTGCCATGAGTACCTTAGTTCCTAGAGTAAGTGGCATACCATGCTTTACTGAGTTTAGGACTAGATTCTAGATTTTTATTATCTGGCATGTGTACCTAAACCCGTTTGCTTTGATCCATGTATATTGTTGGTACATATTTTATGTAGGTGGATATGTTCAGGACCTAGGTTGTTATACCATAGAGGACATGTATACCCTAGATCTGTGGATTTGACTTACTGGTACTGGGGTACACATTTTTATATATATATGGATTTGGTTCAGGAAATTGTCATGCACCATTCGCATGATTTCATGCTGCGTGATAGGCTGCTCCATTATTGTAGAGCATATCGCCAGTTTCATCACTGTTCAGTGCTCCGTCGGTCCGTTCATGGGTAGCGTGACGCAGCGTGGTAGCACGTCAGTTTTGCTCTGTTCGGTGCTCCGTTGGTCCGCTCATGGGTAGTGTGATGCAGCGTGGTAGTACGTCAGGGATCCCTCCCCGTCATGGTGTACCGGGAGATGAGAGCATTGCGCTCCCCCATTTATGATTTGGGGTAGGAGTATGTGTGTACTCCGACAACATCCCGTCCATTCGGTCATTCATCAGGAGCAGTGACGTCAGAGTGCACGGTTGTCACAGCCCTACCCACTCAGTCTCACCATTGTGTGTGAGATGACTGACTCGCGTCAGGGGTGACCATGTCATTGGCATCATATGCATTTATTGCATTTATTTGCTTGTGTTTGCTGCACTTATATGCTGCATTTTAGTGGATGTATTTGTTTGACATGCATAAAGGAGGCATATTGTGTATCTGGTTTGACAACCCTTTTATTCTGGATAGGAGTTCCTGGTGAGTATAGCTTCCTCAATTACCTTTCAGTTTTGCATATTTTCTATATATATGATTAGGAAGTTGTATTCCATGTTTATTGCTGTTAGATATATCTTACTAGGCATGTCTATTGGTATTCACTGAGTTGTTGAACTCACCCCCGTGGACAATATCTTTTTCAGGTACTAGGTTGTTTATGATGTCGCTTGGAGTATTCTGTCTGCTGGTCCCCACGTGACCTCAGAAGATCTATCGGTTTCATTTATGTTTTGTTTGTTTTATGTGTCAGTGTGTTTAGTTTGTGCTCTGGTTTTATTTCTAGAGTTTTGAAGTTGTTATGTGGTATTTTGTATTATTGTTGGTTGTGTAAGCCTAGCCGGCTAGTAGTTTTGTGTTTGGTTTGTATTTGGTTTTTGTCATTTTCCGTTATGTTTTGGTTTTGGTACAGCCGAGTGGGTTGCTTTACATATAACTGCGTGGTTGTGTTTTTATTGTATCAGCCGAGTAGGTTGTATCATATAACTGCGTGGTTGTGTGAATATTCCAACCGCCTGTGGCTGATGTATATTTTTCATGTAGAAATGATTCAGATTGTCAGCCGTACAGGGGAGGTGCTGCCGAAATTTCTTCGGACAGGAACTCTCCCGGGGCGTGATAATTTAGTGGTATCAGAGCAGGTATACGATACTTGCTATCTGTTCTGGATTTTTGAGATTTATCTGATACCAATTTATTTGGTATCAGAGCTTGGTTTACGAGTCTTATTTCTTGTGTTTTGGATTTCGTGTTTTAGTCTTCTCGATGTGACTTTTCGAATTTTGAGACCTGGTAGCGGTAGGACATCTCCAAGCTATAGGAGGTATGTGGTATATTGTTATCCTACCTTTTGTTAGTATATGCACAGTTGACTATTACAGTTTATGACATGTATTAGCATTCTTTATTAGTACATGTCTAGTTGATATAGCATATATTCCATGTATTAGGTAAACCACTGATCATGGTCGACTCAGATAGAGATCAAGTATTACGGTCTCGGGAGACTTTTCATATCATATACTAGTAGTTTTAGTTTCTGTTACTACTAGTTGGTTAGGAGATGGAGGCACATACCAGCCTCTGCTATTATTAGCTGGGTAGTGGATAGTATCTATATCATCAGGTTGACCTAGCCAAGTAATATACCATTTTATCTTAGTTAATTTCATCAGTAAATATTGATTTACTTTTATTAGATCGGTCAGTAGAAGACTGTTTTACGTTTGTTGAGTTGGGTAATTATGGATTGATATCCCTTAGTTGCTTGTGGAGGATTACTTGTGGGTTATTTGTGCTTAGTTAGGTATCTAGAGCACATTTAAGTACATGTTTTGTACTAACGTGGAAAAGACTGAATTGACCGTATACCATTGTTGATTGGGTCAAATATGCTGATTATTCCTATCTTTGTTGCGTGTACATATGATTGTTATGTGTTGTAGGAGTGTTTTGATGGACGGTCAAATTGCATGTAGTGAGTGTATACTTTTCCAGTTATGATGGTTGTGGGTTTCTAGTAGATTATACCCGAGTGGTCTGATTGGTTTATTGGAGGTATTTTGTCGATTAAATCTATGTTGTGAAATGTGCACATGTGTTTGAGTGTTTTATTGGAGGTATCTTATCGATTTAATCTGTGTTGTGATATGTGCAGTTTTGTTCGGTGTAATATTTGAGGTATCTTGTTCATTATATTTGTTTTGTGTGTACACTCATGTCGATTATGATTTGTTGGAAGTATTACGTTGATTATACTCTTGACATAGGTGTATATATGTCATGTGAGTGTTGTTTGAGGTGTATTGTCGATTATACCTATATTGATATATGCACACGGGTTCGGCATGCATTGTTGGAGGTATCACGATGGTTTATACCTTTGTTGTGAGTATGTTTGGTGTGTACTAATTGGAGGGTTATGTCGATCATACATATGTTGTGTGTGCGTGTGTGCCAGGTGTATGGTTGGTAGCATCATGATGATTCTATCTATGTTGAATGTAGAATGTGGAATGTCTACATTATGTTATTGGTTGTATTACCCTATCAACTAATGCTCCTATTAGTGTTGGGTTTTTCGGGCCGCGAAAACCGCTTTTCGCGTCGCGGAAACCCCGAATCGCCCAAGCCATGGATCTCGTGCAAGGTAAAACCGAACGAAAATACGAGTACGAGTTTGAAAAACTTTAATCTACAGTAGATCTACATAAGGATAAACCATTTATACCTTTGTAGCGAAGCCCTTCGCAATCCCGCTTGTCCTTGGTTCGCCGGATCTCAAAAGTGTCAAAGTAGACACTTCTCTATTTGTATCCACACAAGCAAGAGATGGAGAAGAAACCTTAGAGTGTGCTAGCACTCAAGTAAGGTCTCGGCAAGAAGGAGAAGAGGGAGAGAAGAATTGTGAGCAAGAGGAAGAAGATGAAAATCAATTAGCCTTGAATGAAAAATAAAACATTCATTTTACACTCAAAGTGGCCGGCCACATTAAACCTTGTAACCCCCATGGAATATCAAGAGTCACAACTCTTGGTAACTCTCATGAGGTGGCATTTGGTCAAGTCAAACTTGACCAAATGAAGAGGCCTTGATGATGTGGCATTGGTCAAGTCAAAGTCAAGTCAAAAACATGACTCTTCATCTTCCTACTTAAGTCAAGTCAAACTTGACCACTTCTATCCCTTGGTTGATCTAATCTAACCATTGGTTCAAGCCAATTTTAATTTAATGAATCTCTATTCATTGAATTAAATTAATTAAATGAGTCTAAGTCCAAATTAGACTCACTTAACACATGAACCAACTTGAGTCCAACTCAATTATCCTACTTTGGATTACTCTTAATCCAATTTGGTTCATCATATGAACGTAATCATTTAGGTTCATCAAATGAACCTAGTCTCCATCTATTTGCCCTTAGTGTGTGACCCTATAGGTTCTTGTAACGTTGGCAATGCCCCTAAACCCATTTAGGAGCATAAGTAATGAGCGGTATCTAGCAACACATCATTACTACCCAAGTTACAAGAATGTCGAGATCCGACATCACCTTGTGACTACTAATTGTGACTCCTCACAACATGTGACATTGTCCTTCTATCCTAGACATCTAGATTGATCAATATGAGGCATAGACCGTGTCATCCTCTAATCAATCTAAATCTTGAACTCCAAGTAGACTCACTCGATCAAATGAGCTCAACATCTAATGTTGACTCATTTGGGCATGGCCATGCACTTAGTGGTCTCACTCTATCAAGAATAGCGATGTCGCTCCCGTCATATGGGAGGGATAGATCCCATCTACATCACTCACATCCCTCTGCATAATTCGTTATATACCCAGTAATCGCCTTTATAGTCCACGTTTGACGAAACCAAAGTACATAACTCCTTATGTAGGGATCCATGGTGACTTCAGGTCAAAGGACTAATAGTCATACTAATAGCCACATGAGAAAGTATATGACACTCATATAACGATCCATGATACTTTCTCATGGTGGGTCATTCAGTATACATTCTCTAATGCATACCCATGTGTCAGCTTGATATCTCTATATCCATGACTTGTGAGATCAAGTCATCGAGCTGACCTACATGCTAGTCTTATTGTATTAACATTGTCCCTGAATGTTAATACTCGACTAGGAATGATTTAGAGTAGTGTTCCCTATATCATCTCACTATCGATTCAACTAATCGATTGATATAGGTATGAACCTTCTACTCAAGGACGCTATTATACTTAGTCTATTTGGCACTAATACAAATAAGTATAATAACCAAACAAATGCCTTTATTAATATACAAGAATATGATACAATGAGTCCATACAATCATCAAATGATTGGCTCTAGGGCTCTAACTAACAATCTCCCACTAGCACTAGTGCCAATCAGTATAGGCTCTAAGGCCTAATGACCTCTGTGCCAAAGCCTTGGTCAAGGGATCTGCGATGTTAGCCTCTGTAGGTACTCTGCAAATCTTCACATCTCCTCTATCGATAATCTCTCGAATGAGATTGAAGCGTCGTAGTATGTGCTTGGTCCACTGGTGTGAGCGAGGTTCCTTCGCCTGTGCTATAGCTCCATTGTTGTCACAATAGAGTTCAACTGGGTCAGCGATGCCCCCAAGTTCGTGATGAACTTGCGGATCCAAACCGCCTCCTTTCGCCTCGATGCGAAGAATGTACTCATTGTAGAATCGCGATCCCGAACTCTTCCATAGACACACCATTAATGCAAAATACGAACCCCGACGGTGATCTATAGTCATCAGTTTGGAAGCTAGCATCATGTAACCCTTTACTAGCTCATCATTGCCTCCATATATCAAGAAATATTCTTTAGTTTTTCTTAAGTACTTAAGAATATTCTTGACCGCTATCCGATGACTTTCACCTGATCTGGTATCTGCTCGTCATGCTCAAAGCATACGAGACATCTGGTCGAGCATAGCATGATCGATCCTATGGCTGAGGCATAAGGATCTGATCCATGCGGTCTCTCTCTCTCTAGAAGAGGGACTTTGAGTCTTCAAAGACTCACGCCATGTGACATCGGCATCCCTTCTTGGAGTTCTGCATGGCAAACCAAAGAAGTACCTTGTCAATATGTACTCGACTTAGGCCAAGCAATCTCTTAGATCTATCTCTATAGATCATCCCTAGAATGCGGGATGCCTCACCTAAGTCCTTCATTGAGAAGCAACTCCCTAGCCGTGTCTTCAGATCAAGCATAGGGATGTCCTTCCCAATGAGTAGTATGTCATCCACATATAATATGAGGAAGACAACTATGTTCCTACAACCTTCTTGTAGACACAAGGCTCATCTTCGTTCTTGATGAAACCAAACTGTTTGATCGCATCATCGAATCGAAGATTCCACCGAGAAGCTTGCTTTAGTCCATAAATGGACCTATGCAGCATACATAGTATCATGTGGATCTATAAAACCCTCGGGTTGTGTCATGTACACATCCTCAGTAGGTTTCCATTCGAAACGCGATTTTGACATCCATCGCCATATCTCATAGTCATGGTAGGTCGATAGCAAGCATGATCCGAATGGACTTAAACATCGCCATTGAGAAAAAGGTTTCATCATAGTCAATACCATGAATCTGCTTGAAACCTTTAGCTACCAAGCGACCCTTATAGATAAGTCCATCCATGTCAGTCTTTCTCTTAAAGACCCACTTGCACCCAATGGGTTTTACCCCTTCAGGTGAATCAACCAAAGTCCATACTTGGTTGGTGTACATGGATTCTATCTCGGATCTCATGACTTCTAGCCATTTCTCAGAATCTGGTCTCATCACAGCTTCTTGATAGGTGGTAGGCTCATCCTCTATGAGCACAATGTCATCATGGAGAAATGAGTATCTCTCAGGCTGACGACGTACCCTATCAGACCTGCGAAGAGGTATGTCTACATGAACCGGTTGTTGTTCCTCAACTCCTTGTGGAACAACATCATCCACAACACTTTGTGGTTCCAGTTCAATTTCCATCGTGGCATGAGTGCTATTGTTCGCATCTTGAATTTCTTCAAGATCGAACGCGCTCCCACTAGTCTTTCTAGAAACAAAGTCCCTTTCTAGAAAGACCCCAGTCTTTGCCACAACTACCTTGTGACTGGAATGTAGAAGTAATATCCCTTAGTTTCCTTGGGATATCCGATGAAATAGCACTTGTCGATTTGGGTCCTAATTTGTCCGAGACTTGACGACGACGTAAGCCTCACAACCCCAAATCCTCATGAAAGACACCGGCATCTCTCCCACCATATCCTATATGGTGTCTTTATCATGGCCTTTGATGGAACTCGGTTGAGTATGAAAGCTGCAGTGTCTAGAGCATATCCCCATAGATATGTCGGAAGATCTATGTGACTCATCATAGATCGCACCATATCTAATAAGGTACGATTCCTCCTTTCGGATACACCATTCCACCGTGGTGTTCCGGAGGAGTGAGTTGAGATAAAACCCACACTCACTAAGTAGTCACGAAACTCATGGCTTAAGTATTCACCACCTCGATCTGATCAAGTACCTTAATACTCTTGCCAAGTCGTTTACTTCATTCTTGAATTCTTTGAACTTTTCAAAGGATTGGACTTATGTGTCATCAAGTACACATAACCGTATCCACTGAAATCATCAAAATGTGATGAAGTACCTATAACCGCTTCTAGCAACATTGAAAGGGCCACATACATCACTATATGAGTCCTAACAAATCAGTTGCTCTCTCGCTATGCCTACTAAAGGGCCTTGGTCATCTTGCCTCGTAGGCATGACTCGCATATCTCATATGATTCAAAATCAAATGAGTCCAAAGAAACCATCCTTATGGAGTCGGGATAGCGCTTGTCATTTATATGACCCAAGCGAGAGGTAGGTTTGGTTCATGTCATTTGACTTGAACCTCTTGGTACTAATGTTATAGATGGGGCTCTCAAGGTCTAGAATATAGAGTCCGTTTATTAGAGGTGCACTACAATAGAACATATCTTTTAAATATACAGAAAACATTTGTCTTTTATTATAAAGAGTATCCTTTCTTGTCTAAACAAGAAACCTAAAACTATGTTCTTAGTAAGAGCAGCACATAACAACAATTATCTAAATCTAGTACAAGCCCGAGGGCGAGATAGATATAAGTCTCTAACTGCAGCAACCCGTGCTCCATTTCCTACTCGTAGAGGTCCACCTCGCCCTTTGCCAATGCTCTGCTATTTCTCACCGCACATCAAGACAAATGTGAGAAGCACATCCAGATCTAATACCCATGATGTAGAAATAGATAGATTGACTTCTATAACATATATACCTAAGTGGAAGTCTCACTTCGCTTCTTCTTCAGATCCTCCAAGTATACCTTGCAGTTCCTCGAAGCATATAGCATCCTTGGCGACCCCTCCTTTAGGCTTCATTGCCTTGCCTTTGCCCTTGGTTTGGGACTTTCCCTTACCTTTGGGCTTGCCTTGCCCTTGTGCTTCGGACCATCGAATGGGCTTAACCTTCTTAAGGTTAATCTCTGCCGTAACATACTAAGTAGCTCGGCAGTGGCTTCTCGTTCATGTTATAGTTGAGAACGAATTGACTATAGCTATCTGGCAAGGAATGCAAGATCAAGTCGGTGGCCGCTCTTGGCCAAGTGGGAACCCTAGTCTTTGAGGTTCTCTATGTACCCAATCATCTTGAGTACATAAGGACCTACAGGAGACCCGTCGACATCTTGCAAACACCTTCGAGATCTCAAATCTCTCATGCCTCGCTTGTCACGATATAGTTGGCGAAGATGCTCAACCATATCAAAGCGCCCATCAACTCATGTTGCTTCAGGCTCCGAGTTCATGGTCGCGAGCATTAGACAGAACACATCTAATGCGCCTTGATGCTTCTTGTAAGCATCTTTGTCGGCTCATGGGGCATTGGCGGAGGAGCCTCAGAATGGGCCGCTCCAACGCATAACTTACGCCTCGAGAACTATTCTCAAGTTCCTGTACCAGTCCAGGGAATTCGCTCCGTTGAGCTTGTCCTTCTCAAGGACAGATCGCAGGTAGAAGGAATTCGTGTTCGACGTCATGGTTATCTACAACAGAAAATTTGCAGAAATAAATATCATATTCTTTAAAAATCATTTAATTAGGCCTTTAATTAAATGATGCTCCCACTGAATTCTATAATTCTTGTGGGACAAGATCCACATCATACTAACCCTTGAGTTAGCTTTGGCTAATACGCCCAAGGCTTAGTATGATCGGTAGGTAACGATTACCAATTACATCTCTATGCAACTCTTGTTTATAGAATCAATATCCGCATTTATATTAAAAATCGAGTTAGCTTTGGCTAATACGCCCGAGAGTTAATATAGATGTGATATTGATCTATCTTTCCAACTATTGGAAGAATGCCTATAGTTGACTCGATCCAACCGAGTAACTATGAATACTCAATCTAATTGAGTTTGTATTCACCCATGCGTTGATAGACGGGACCAAGATTGTCCCTCCGTATCCTACCAAGATAATATGTATTGCTCTGCTTTGGCAGATTCAACAATACATATGATCGAGGTAGTGATAGGTATCACGGCACGGTTAGGCATTAGAGTTGAGTCGATTGAGATCTAATCTAATCGAGAAGGGATGCATCTTGTGCATGACTTAGATCTAATCTAATCGCAAGGGTGCATCATGTGCACGACTTAGATCTAATCTAATCGTAAGGCACTAATTAATTAACTACTTATTAAATATGCATCACATACACAAGTAATTAATTAATCTATTTGTGATTTAGTCATGGCCCTACTACGATCTTCTCAAGCCAATGAGAAGATCAATTGGTCAACGTAGGGTCAACAGCTTCTTCAAGCTACTCCCTTTGACCACCTTGTGTTGCTCGTGCCCGCCTCGGAACTCCGTCTCGTGTGGACCCTCCACCGCTCCAATTTGTACATTACAATTTGAAACTCGAGTTACATTCGAGTCTAAATCTAATTTACAACAAGAAAATAAGAGAAGGCACGACGCGCAGGTCGCGAATATAATACAACACTCGCAAACACATAACGGCACGCAGGCCGTATTATGAATTACAACACAAATCCAATCTTATTGGGTATTTTGGGCCATGACTATCACAAATTAATATATAATTCAAAATTATATATTTTCATAATTTTCTATAATTTTAAAATTAATTTTTACAATTTTTATGAATAAACATTCCCGGCGGTCCCGCAATCGCGGAACGGATCCCCTTGCGGGGCCCAGGGGCAGCGCCCCTACCCGCGATCTAACCATCGCGAGGGTTCCTATGCGATCCAACAGCGCCTAAACCCGCTGTCCCAAAACGATTTGGGTCGAGACATTGCCGTTTCGGAAAAATCTTCCCGGCGGGTTCGTTTTTAGCGATCGCGGAGCAAATCCCCTTGCGGGGTTAGGGGAAGTACCCCTACCCATGATCTAACCATCGTGAGTTGCTCCTTTGCGATCTAATGGCACCCAAGCCCGCTGTCCCAAATGGATTTGGGGCAAAACGAAGCCGGTTTTGAAAGATCTTTCCGGTAGCCGAAGCCTACAAGTGCCGAGACACTTGTGCTTCGCTTCTACGGAAAAATTACCCATAAAATCATAAAAAAAACTAATTTTTATAGAAAATCACAGAAGGTTTTATTTTTCATAAAAATAAAAACAAACTCGTACAAGCCTTGCACGTGGCTCTGATACCACTATTGGATTTTTCGGGCCGCGAAAACCCCGAATCGCCCAAGCCACGGATCTCGTGCAAGGTAAAACCGAACGAAAATACGAGTACGAGTTTGAAAAACTTTAATCTACAGTAGATCTACATAAGGATAAACCATTTATACCTTTGTAGCGAAGCCCATCTACATCACTCACATCCCTCTGCATAATTCGTTATATACCCAGTAATCGCCTTTATAGTCCACCCTGTTACGGGTGACGTTTGACGAAACCAAAGTACATAACTCCTTATGTAGGGATCCATGGTGACTTCAGGTCAAAGGACTAATAGTCATACTAATAGCCACATGAGAAAGTATATGACACTCATATAACGATCCATGATACTTTCTCATGGCGGGTCATTCAGTATACATTCTCTAATGCATACCCATGTGTCAGCTTGATATCTCTATATCCATGACTTGTGAGATCAAGTCATCGAGCTGACCTACATGCTAGTCTTATTGTATTAACATTGTCCCTGAATGTTAATACTCGACTAGGAATGATTTAGAGTATTGTTCCCTATATCATCTCACTATCGATTCAACTAATCGATTGATATAGGTATGAACCTTCTACTCATGGACGTTATTATACTTAGTCTATTTGGCACTAATACAAATAAGTATAATAACCAAACAAATGCCTTTATTAATATACAAGAATATGATACAATGAGTCCATACAATCATCAAATGATTGGCTCTAGGGCTCTAACTAACAATTAGTAGGTGACTGACCCACTTGGACGATGATAGAGTTAACTATGGATTTGATTTGTTTACTGGGTTGTTATACCCTAGGCTACCCACAGTGATCTGTGGTAGAGAGATCTCGTGCAGTCTCTAACTGGATAGTTAGGTGCCTTGGGCACTTATGTATTGGTTGTGGTGGAGCGTTGCTCCCACACATATTATGGATTGTCTGTGGTGGAGCGTTGCTCCCACATATTGTGGATTGCTTGTATCGGAGCATTGCTCCTATATATATATTGTAGATACATATTTCGGATTATTTGTGGTGGAGCGTTGCTCCCATATATGGAGGATTTCTTGTGGTAGAGCGTTGCTCCCACATATGTGGTATTTCGTGTGATAGAGTGTTGCTCTCACACTGGAGGATCTATTCTTTGGTGATTTATATCATTGATGATCAGATTTCCTGACTTGTTGTCGGGGATCTTATGGTTAGGAATGTTTGTGATACAGACATTATGTGTCTTGGTTTTACCATTAGGGCTTGCAGAGCCTTAGATGTTTTCAGGGACTCGATGATTTTGGTATTCCTAGGATGTTTGGATCGGGTTCCATTGTCTTTGTTGACAATGTTGTGATCTATTTCGGATCTAAGGTGAGTCACGTACACCATCTTCGCATAGTTCTAGAGATGTTTCGACTGAAACGTTTATATGTGAAGATCAGTAGTGCGTATGTTGGTTGTCTTCTGTGAGATGTTTGAGACACACGGTCACCAATAGGAGTATACCGTGGTTCCACAGGAGATAGAGGTTGTTACCGTTGGAAGTAGACGGAGTCTATAGAGAAGGCTCGCAATTTTCCTTTGTTTGGCTCAATATTTCCGGAGATACGTTGAGGGTTTCTCTCAGATTGCTATGCCACTAACACGCCTGACCAGGAAAGGCGTGAAGTTCACTTGGACGTAGGATTGTGAGACCAACTTCCAGGAGCTGAAGTGGAGACTAGTGTCCGCTCCGATTTTGGTTTTACCTTCTGAAGAGGACGGATTCGTGCTCTATACCGACGCATCTCTAAGGTTTGGGCGCTGTTTTGATGCAGCACGACAGGGTAGTCTCCTACTTCTCGGCAGTTGAAGGAGCATGAGGAGAACTACCCAGTACATGACTTGTAGCTGGCCGCCATTATTTTGTCTTGAAGATTTGGCAGCAGCATCTGTTCGGTATTACATTTGAGATTCTCACTGACCAAAAGAGTCTCAAATATCTGTTCACTTAGAAAGAAACTTAATCTCCGACTGAGGAGAAGAATGGAATTTCTGAAAGGTTACGATTTGTACCATTAGCTATTACCCGGGGAAAGCTAATGTGGTTGCCGATGCACTCAGCAGGAAGTCCAGAGGGACTTGGGCTTGCCACCGAGTTTCAGTTACAGACTTGGTTCAGGGTTTCTCCGAGTTAGACCTTGAGAAGCAGGGACAGACAGATCAGGGTATTCTGGTTACCATGGTTGCTCAGTCGTCGATCAGGACGAGGATCCGAGAGGTTCGGGCTGGTAATCAGCATTTGCAGTTCATTGGCAGCCAGATAGCTTCCGGGCAGCAGACCGAGTTCACACGAGATGAGGAGGGTATTATACTTCCGAGGCAGATTGTGCGTACCTCAGTCTCATCTGGTCTTACAAGAGCTACTTCAGGAGGCTCATCGCTCTCGATTTGCGATCCACCCAGGCGTGCCGATGTATTCCACGTATCTATGCTGAGGAGATACGTACCCGACCCAATACATGTGCTGACAAATATCTCAGTTCCAGTTCAACCTGACGTCACTTATGAGGAGATTCCGGTACGGATTCTAGACTGGAAAGAGCGTCAGTTGCGGAACAAGTTTATCCGGCTGGTTAAAGTCGGATGGCAACATCATTTGGACGAGGAGGATATGATCCGAGCTCGATACCCCCATCTTTTCACTTGAGGCATGTGATTTATTTACCGTTCAACATTTATACTCTTTACCTGTTATTATTACTTGCTGATGGTAGATAACAAAATTTGGGGACCAAATATTTATTAGTAGGGGAGAATGTAAAATACCAGAAAAATGGCGAATAATAATAAGGTAATTTTCCAAATTTTTTAGAAATTTTTCAAGAATTTTTCGGAGCTCGTATGGACGAGTTTATGGGGATAAAAATGCAGCCCAGGAAAAACTATTTAGGCTACCCCGTTTAAGCGAGGAGATGCTTTATTTTCCTTTTGTTTTTCTCTTTTCTTTTATTCTTCTTCATTTTATTTTTTCTCCCGCGTGCCCGAGTCATCCCCGAACGCCCAATCCTTTCCTCTCTGCCCTAACCGCTCCACCAACCGGCGCCGCTTCTCTTCTCCTCCCCTTCATCGTGCGCACGCCCTCACCCTTTGCTGCCAGCGACGAGAGCCGATTCCTCTCATCTGGCCGACGCGACGCCGACCCCTGATCTGCCGACATCCCAGCCCTAGCGTTGTCTCCCTTCTCACCCGATCTCGCGGATTCTCCTCTACCGACAGCCGCCCACGCAGAGCGATCCCGACTCCACCGCCTAGCGCCGAGCAGCATCGCCACCGCCTCTCCCGAGCATTCCCTTGTTCATTTGTGTGCCCTAGTTCTTCACTGCCAGTGCCACTCTTTTACTTTAGCGCCGCCAGTCGCCGCCAGAGGGGAGACAAGGGGTATCGAGTTAGGTAAGGCATACTAGGGGTATTTGGATTTTGATCAGGAGCCTGTGTTGAATTGTTGGGCTGATCACTGTGGTCGGAGGTTTTACCGAGCCACCTAATCTGACATTCTTCTAGATCTGATATGTAGAACTACATCCTTGTTGAATTGGGATAGCAATGTTGAATTGGGCTACTGTTCCAGCAACACCTTCTACCGAGCCTTGGTTTAGGGTAAGGTATTGGTTTAAAACTGTGGATGTGATGTTAGGGTTTAATTCACAGAGGTGGATGTATTGACTACAAATTTTGGGTGTTTGATGTGTAGGTCAGTGGCTCAATCTAGCTATTGCTATAGTTCCGACAGCAAGTGCTCCATCGACCGTGAGCCATCAGTGACCATTTTGATTTGGCTGAGTTCTTATGAATTGATTTGGATTAAATTGTTGTGATGGAGTAAGCTTATTGTAAGTCCTAATTCAAATGGAATTGTAGAATCGATTGAGGAGTTAGATGATCCAATTAGGGTTTATAATTGGATCTGGATTTTTCGTTAGCTTCTCGAGGATTTGATTTAGCTAATTTGTTTATATATAATTAGCTAAATCTGGATACTATGTATCACAAGACTTTGACACGAGACGAGCATCTCGACGTCGGATTTGGACTGGATTGGATCTTCCTATTGGAGGCGGGTACCTCTTGACTTATCTTTTATGATATTGTCAATTGGATATACATAGTATTTTATAGCTACAAGCAATGATCATGTTTGCCTTTGGTATGTCACGGTTTGATACCCATAGCATGTTCTGTTTTGTCGCTTGTTATGTATCCATGTTTATACCTCGTGATTATTGCCATGAGTACCTTAGTTCCTAGAGTAAGTGGCATACCATGCTTTACTGAGTTTAGGACTAGATTCTGGTTTTTTATTATCAGGCATGTGTACCTAGACCTGTTTACTTTGATCCATGTATATTGTTGGTACATATTTTATGGAGGTGGATATGTTCAGGACCTAGGTTGTTATACCATAGAGGACTTGTATACCCTAGATCTGTGGATTTGACTTACTAGTACTAGGGTACACATTTTTATATATATATGGATTTGGTTCAGGATATTGTCATGCTTAGTGTCATGCTCTATTCGCATGATTTCATGCTGCGTGATAGGCTGCTCCATTATTGTAGAGCATATCGCCAGTTTCATCACTGTTCGGTGCTCCGTTGGTCCGCTTATGGGTAGCGTGATGCAGCGTGGTAGCACGTCAATTTTACTCTGTTCGGCGCTCCGTTGGTCCGCTCATGGGTAGTGTGATGCAGCGTGGTAGCACGTCAGGGATCCCTCCTTGTCATGGTGTACTGGGAGATGAGAGCATTGCGCTCCCCCATTTATGATTTGGGGTAGGAGTATGTGTGTACTCCGACAGCATCCCGTCCATTCGGTCATTCATCAGGAGCAGTGACGTCAGAGTGCACGGTTGTCACAGCCCTACCCACTCAGTCTCACCATTGTGTGAGATGATGACCGACGCTGGTGACCATGTCATTGCATCATATGCATTTATTGTATTTATTTGCTTGTGTTTGCACTTATATACTGCATTTTGGTGGATGCATTTGTTTGACATGCATGCAGGCATTTGTATACCTCTTGGACCCTTTGTTCTGGATAGGAGTTCCTGGTGAGTATAGTTTCCTCAGTTACCTTTCAGTTTTGCATATTTCCTATATATGATTAGGAAGCTGTATTCCATGTTTATTGCTGTTAGATATATCTTACTAGGCATGTCTATTGGTATTCGCTGAGTTGTTGAACTCACCCCCGTGGACACTATCTTTTTCAGGTACCAGGTTGTTTATGATGTCGCTTGGAGTATCCTGTCTGTTGGTCCCCACGTCACCTCAAAAGATCTATCGATTTCATTTATGTTTTGTTTGTTTTATGTGTCAGTGTGTTTAGTTTATGCTCCGATTTTGTTTCTGGAGTTTTGAAGTTGTTATGTGGTATTTTGTATTATTGTTGGTTGTGTAAGCCTAGCCGGCTAGCAGTTTTGTGTTTGGTTTGTATTTGGTTTCTGTCATTTTCCGTTGTGTTTTGGTTTTGGTACAGCCGAGTGGGCTGCTTTATATATAACTGCATGGTTGTGTTTTTATTGTATCAGCCGAGTAGGCTGTATCATATAACTGCGTGGTTGTATGTATATTTCAGCCACCTGTGGCTGATGTATATTGTGCATGTAGAAATGATTCAGATTGTCAGTCGTACAGGGGAGGTGCTGCCGAAATTTCTTCGGACAGGGACTCCCCCGGGGCGTGACACCAACAAGCACAATATCACCTTCGTCAAATAAGAGAAAAGAATAACTCTCAGGTTGACAACGAGTCCTATCAGATATGTGTAGAGCTGGTTCTACTTGAATAAGTTGTGTAAGTACCTCGTGGTAGTTTTGATGTGAACAACCAAGTGAGAGTTAGGCCCTGCCATCTTTTGATGTCTTGTGTCTAAGTGTGCATGAACTTAGGAGCACAAGAAGTTGAGCAAAAGACGCAACTAGCGAGAAGGACGACACGGGAGCGAGTCGACGGGCTCGGTGCATTTGAGAGATGAGGTGCTGCGGAAGAGTACGCTAGTAGATGAGAAGGAAGCGCACGGTGTTTTCGAGGAATGAGAAGTCGGAGCGGAAGATTGCTAGAGAAAGCCTGAAAATGGGTTTGGGTGAGCCCTATTCTAGGTGGCCAAAATCACTCAAGCAGCCAGAGCCAGAGAGAAAGATCTGGATAAAAAGTTAACCAGAAGTTAACTGTGGTTCGGGCACCCAGAGCTATTTCAGGGGCTCGGACCCCCAGGGTAGCCATGGTGCCCTGGGCTCTCACCCTGGTTGAGACTGGTTCAGCTCGGTCTGGGCGACCGGACCAGAAACTTTATCGAGTCACCAGTTGTTGCAATCCATTATGACGTGGATAAAGTTTTATCCATGCCCAAGCACCTGGAAGCCTTCCAAGCGCTCGGATCAGGGCTATAAATACAACCCTGATCCTAGTATCTAAAAAACTACACTTGTAAATAATCTTCATTTTGTTTAGCTTTGTAATCTGGTGCTTTAACTATTGTAAGAGGCTTCTTCGTCATAAGGAGATTCGATAGTGAGCTTTCAATGTCTTAAATTAGCAATCCCCTAATTACAAACCAAGTAAATCTCTGTGCCTCTTTCTTTTTGTTAATTAGCTTCTTAACTTTTTGTTCATGTATTTATTTTAATCAAATCTTAAGATCGAGAAATGTATATGTTGTTTTATCGTACAGGGCAATTCACCCCCTCTTGCCGACCGCAAGGGACCAACAAATGGTATTAGAGCAAGGATGCTTCAGAAGGACTAACCGCCGATCGAAATATAAGAAATAGCCAGAGCTAGCATCTACCCACCAATGTTCAAGGGGGAATTCATGTTTTGGAGATGTCGAATGGAGGTATACTTTAAAAAGGATTCCAACATTTTACTAATGATTAAGTACGATTTTGATATGCCCAAAAGCGAAGAAGGAAAAGAACTTGAGAAGCATCAATGGATTGAGAAGTAACGCAACAATTTTATGGCAAATGGTAAGGCTGAGTTTCACCTTCTGAGCATTCTTCCTACTTAGGATCTCAACAGGATCGGCAACCACAAGAGTGCAAAAGAACTTTGGGAAAAGTTCCTAAATCTCTATGAAGAACTAAAAGAAGTCGAATCCAACTCTTCGATGGGCATCGAGTCATCATCAGAATAATCCAAGAACGAGAAAATTGTCGGAACAGCTCTTATAGTTGAATACCTACCTGAAGACAAAGAAAGATCATTCGAGATGACCATTGATGAAGGGAAGAGTCTTCGGAAGAAAGCAGCGATGAAGGGGAAGCATCTACTGACAAAAATGATATGGTAAGTCAGGTATGTAAACTTCCTCCAAATCAATTATCTGAGTGCATTAAAATAATAAGCTGATATTTGTGTAAAACTATATCTAAGTATGTAAAATCAAAGAAAGAATTTGCATGCCTAAAAGAAGAAATTGAGAAATTAATAGATAAAAATAAAAAATTGAAAGATTAAATTAAAATGCTAGAAAAAGATAATTCATGCTTAAATCTTTTACATGCTCTAGAAAGAAATTTCAAATATCATCGAAGGCTTAACTGGTATTTTAGATACCATAAGGGACAATTACAACAGTAAAAAGACAATCTATTCCTAGAAAGTTTTTGATTAATCTTATTGGAAGGAACCTATATTAGATTTCAAAATCATACTTAAATTAAATTTTTATGTATGTCATACTTTTAATTGATTTAATTTTTGTTGATTTCTTAGAATTATCTAAAAACTTGTTTTGTATAATTTCTATTGGAAATTAAATTTTTCTTTAATTTTTCTGAGAAATGGGACTTCATCACGTATCTGTAGGAAAAATTTTAATTTTTTTTACTATTAATTTATTTTTTTATAAATGTTTTAATAAAAAAATAGATCTTTTCTAATTTAAAAATAATTCGCAGAGTAATTTTTACAAACTTTATTTTTTTTTTTATGAAAAGTTATCATGTTCCTTGGTCAAGAAAATATTTTCAAAATTTTTTAACCGTTATAGAACTTTATGTGAATTATTTATCCAAATGCTACCTTTTAATTCTCAAAAATTTATTTTTTTTAAAAAAAATTCTGCAAAGCTACTTACTATAATATATATTCAGAAAATTTTTTAAGATTTTTTTAGCTTAAAAACTACTTTAAAGTAATTTTTAAAGAAAATATACCTTTATGTAGAAAAGAATTTATGACTGCTTAAATTATTTTTAAATTTTTATGAAAATTTTATCTCTAGTTTGGATATGGTTGTTTAACCATTATAAAAATTTTCATAATTTCCCTACGATTAAAAATCTTTTTCAAATTATTTTTTTAAATGATTTATAAATTGTAAAAATCCAAATCCTCGAAATTTAAAGTTTATGATTTTTTTGAATGATAGTCATTTTTTTTTATTCCTTACACTCTATTTTGAATTTACTTCAAGTTTTTTTTATAGCACACCCTTATTTTTAATGTGATCAAAGGGGGAGAAGTATATGTTAAGTCTAGGGGGAGGGTAACATCTTGATTTTTACATATTTTTAAATTATAAAATTTATACTTGCATATTTTTTTAATTGTATAATTTATACTTACTGTTTTCCTGTTATTTATTTTTTTATTACCCTAACTTAACTTGAGTTGCTCACATAAAAAAAAGGAAGAGATTGTAAGTATCCCATGGTAATTTTGATGTGATCAACCAAGTCAAAATTAAGTCCTGTTGTCTTTTGATGTCTTGTGTCTAAGTGTGTAAGAACTTAGGAGCACAGGAAGTCGAGCAAAAGACGCAGCGGAAGAGTACATTGGCGGACAAGAAGGAAGTGCACGGGAGAGAGTCGATAGGCTCGGTACGTCCGAGGGACAAGGCACTGTGGAAGAGTATGCTAGCGGACGAAAAGGAAGCACACTGCGTTTCCGAGAAATGAGAAGCCGGAACGAAAGCTTACTCAAGAAGGCTGGAAAATTGGTTCGGGTGAGCCCTATTCTGGATGGCTGAAATCACCCAAATGAGCGAAGTTAGAGAAGAAGACCCGGATGAAAAGTCAACCAAAAGTTGACTGTACTTTAGGCACCCGGAGCTATTCCGAGCGCTCGGATTCTGGCGCCCGGATCCCCGGGGTAGCTAGGGAACCTCGGGCTCATGGCCTGGTCGAGGCTGGTTCAACCCGGCATGGGCGCTCGGACTTCGTCCAGCCATCCAGACCAGAAACTTTATCGAGTTGCCAACTGTTGCGATCCGTTGTGATGTGGATAAAGTTTTATCCACGCCCAGGCACCAAGAACCCTTCTAGGCACCCGGATCAGGGTTATAAATACAGCTCTGATCCCAATAGTTAAAAAACAACACTTGTAAATAATCTTCATTCTGTTTAGCTTCATAATCTAGTGATTTAACTATTGTAAAAGACTTCTTCGCCGGAAGAAAATTTGATAGTGAGCTTTCAACATCTTGGATTTGCAATCCCCTGATTAAAAACTAAGTAAATCCTTGTGTTTCTTTCTTTTTGTTAATTAGCTTCTTAACTTTTTGTTCAAGTGTTTATTTAATCAATTCCAAAGATCGAGAAAGGTATTTCTTATTTTTATCGTGTAGGGTAATTCATCGTCCTCTCTTGCCGACCACAAGATACCAAAAGGTTGTTGCTCTATAACTTCTTGTGCTGTAACAAAATCATGATCCACAAGATCTTATGGTACCTGTTTAATTTCTATCAAGGCTTCGGTGCTAGTTTGTATATCTTGAATTTCTTCAAGATTGACTTTACTTTCACTAGTTTTTCTAGAAATAAATTCGCTTTATAGAAAGACATCATTTTTGGCAACAAACACTTTGCCTTATGTGAGATTATAAAAGTAATATCTCTTTATTTCCTTGGGATATCCAACAAAATAGTACTTGTCTGATTTGGATCCTAGTTTATCTGAGACTTGGCGTTGAATGTAAGCCTCACATCCCCAAATCTTCATGAAAGACATCTTGGGATTTTTTCCAGTCCATATCATATATGATACCTTTATGACAACCTTAGATAGAATGTGGTTAAGTGTGAAAACTACTGTCTCTAAAGCATATCCCCAAAAGGAAGTAGGTAGATCTGTTTGACTTATCATCGATCATACCATATCTAATAAAGTACGATTCTTCCTTTCTGATATACTATTTCACTATGATGTTTTAGGTGGAGTAAGTAGTGATATGATCCTACACTCAATGAAATGGTCATGAAACTCTTGGCTAAGATATTCCCCACCTCAATCTGATCAAAGCATCTTAATACACTTACCAAGTTGGTTTTGTACTTTATTTTTGAATTCTTTAAACTTTTTAAAGGATTTTGACTTATGTCTCATTAGATACACATAATCATATCTAATGACATCATCAGTGAAAGTAATGAAATACTAATAGTCTCCTCTAGCTGCTATTTGAAAGGGCTACAAACATCAATATGTTTGAATCCTAACAAATCATTAGGTCTTTCGCTATGTCCACTAAATGGAGCCTTTGTCATCTTACCTTGAAGACAAAATTCACATGTCTCATATGATTCAAAATTAAATAAGTCTAAAAGTCCATCCTTATGAAGTTGGGATATGCGACTCTCATTTATGTGACCCAAGCAACAATGCAAGAGATATGTTTGGTTTAAATCATTAGACTTGAATGATTTTGTATTTATGTTATAGTTTGAGTTTTCAAAGTCTAGAACATAGAGTCCATTCAGAAGATATGCACTACAATAGAATATTTCATTAAAATAAATAGAATAATATTTATCCTTTATTATAAATGAAAAATCTTTCTTTTCTAAACAAGAAATATAAATAATGTTCTTAGTTAAGGCAGACACATAATAACACTTTTCTAGTTCTAAAATAAGCTCACTGGACAAAGATTAGGAATATGTTCTTACAACTATAGTAGCAACCCTTGCGTCATTGCCTACTCGTATGTCCACTTCACCCTTTGTCAATGATCTGCTATTTTTCAGCCCCTGCACATTAGTACAAATGTGATATATACACCCGGTATCTAATACCCATGAAGAGGAAATAGATAGATTGACTTCTACAACATATATACCTGAGGTAGAAGTCTCACTTCTCTTCCTTTTGACTTCCTCTAGGTATAATTTACAGTTCCTCATCCAGTGTCCGGTCTCACTGCAATAGACGCAAGTTCATTCCTTAGTCACCCCACCTTTGGGTTTCAATACATGAGACTTGCCCTTGCCTTTGTCTTGGGTCTCACCCTTACCTTTGGACTTCTATTTGTCTTTGCCCTTTTACACCATCAAAATGATAATAGGATTTGCCTTCTTAAGGTTGAGTTCAATAGTTCTCAATCTTAATATCTCAGGCAATGGTTTGTCAATTCCATTCATATTATAATTCATAAAAAAATTGACTGTAGCCTTCTGGTAATTATTGCAGAACAAGGTCAGTATCCAATTCTTGGCCTAGTGGAAATCCCAATCTCTATAGGTTTTTCACATACTCGATTATTTTAAGCACATAAGGCCCTACGAAATTTGCTTCTTGAATCTTGCATTGAAATAGAGCCTTAGAGATCTCAAATCTCTCATGCCTTGCCTATCCTTGATATAGTTGTCTAAGAAGTTCAACCATATTATTAGCATTCATGTTCTCATGTTGCTTCTGAAGCTCAGAGTTCATGGTGGCAAGCATAAAGCATGACATATCTAATGCATCATCTTGATACTTCTTATAAGCATCCCTATCAGCTTTAGTGGCAATAGTGGAGGGGGTGTTTCAGGAATGGTTTGCTCTAGGACGTACAGTTTTCTTTCTTGCTTGAGAACTATTTTCAAGTTTCTATATCAGCCTAGGAAATTAGCTCTATTGAGCTTATCCTTATCAAGGACAGATCATAGAGATAGTATATTCAATGTATTTGATGATATGGTGATCTACAATAATAAAATATAAAAATAAGTATCATATTTAGATCATTTAATTAGGTCTTTAATTAAATGATTCTCTCACTGAATTATAATTCTTGGTAGGAGCAAGTCATGAATGTGGTTTTATCCATAATACTAGTTCCATACACGCAAGCAATAATATTCAAGTGGAACAAGATCTATATTAATCCTCATCTTGAGTTAGCTTTGGCTAATCGCCTAAGACTTAGTATAACTTAGGTAGATAATGTTTACTAATTACATCGTATGTAACTCTTGTATAGTTAGGTGAACAAGACTATTTGTTCATTTGCCCATCTTATGAAATTCATATTATAACTCATCTTTAATTAGCTTTGGCTAATCACCCAAGACTAGTATAATTTGAATTACATTGTATGGGATATGAATTAGCTTTGGCTAATCGCCCAAGACTAGTATAATTTGAATTACATTGTATGGGATATGAATTAGCTTTGGCTAATCGCCCAATACTAGTATAATTTGAATTACATTGTATGGGATATGTCTCTAAGTTCTCAATCTAATTGAGGTAACTTAGTTAAGTCACACCTAAAATTTAATAGTCAGACATCACAATTGTCCTATCGCACTCTACCAAGATAAATTAAGTCACTTTACTTTGGCAAAACCTGACTATATTTGTTCGAGTTAGTAGTTAGTAGTGAGTACCGAACTTTGGTAGTGTGTACAACACTTGTGTTCTTCCTCCTCTTCCTCACCTTCCTCTTTGGTCGAAATCTCCTTGCTTGGTTGCTAGTACAACCTTAAGTGGTTTGTCTTTTCCAAGTTTGTGAGTTCGTGAGACAGATGGAACGTTTTCGTGTGGATACCGAAAGAGGCGTGAACACTTGATCGTGTTGAGATCCAACGAGGACAAAGTTGTTGTTGGAAATTTGTGTTTATGCAACAAAGGTATAACTCTCATCATAACAGTATACAGTTTCTTTCGCATAAATCATCTGAAAATGATCTTGTATTTATTCCTCTACGCTTGTGTTATTTTACACTTGCGATCCTTACATTAACCTCCCTAGGCTGCTGCCTGGCAACGATGTCAGATCTCGTGGTGTTGTTCAACTCCCACGACATGTGGAAATAGTTATAAAATCATGATTTTCTGTCATATGGGATGTCTTTCATTCTTATTACTCTGATATCATTGATGAATATAGAACGAAAATAATGTACAAAATATTTAATCTCATACCTTGTTCTGGAGAAGAAATCGAAGAGAACAGTTTACCGTCGACAACAAGATCACAATGAACCTTTGTACTTGATCCATGAACCAAATCTCAAATGAACGAACATCTATTTTTTCTCTAATTTCTTTGGACGATTACATAGGAAATGAGTGGGCATTATTTGCCCACTCTCTCGGGAACATCCACTCTCTCAGTAACACGTGCAATAACTACACATGTCAAACATGGTATCCAACACTTTGGTCAACCAAACAACATGCCTTAATCAATAAGGTCACAAAAATTCGAATCTAGCTAGCTCCTTGAGGGTCCTTGCTCAATACACATTCTCTACTAGTTCTTTTATATTGTTTTGAGTAGCTAGATACTCTCTGTGGGCTTTATATATGGTCTCCATACATACTTTTGATTTTGATTAGTTTTCTTATTTTCTTCCTATGTACTTTATATATATATATATATATATATATATATATATGATCCGGTAGTAAGAAAGAGGGGCTCGTCCGAAGGAGGGTCAACGGCCCTGTGGCGGTCGTAGTCAAAGTTAACCTATCTGAGCCACCGGCGCTTTGACAGCTCGGTCGTTATGCTAAGCTTCTGACGCTCACAAGCCAAGCAAGACTCCTTTTTTTCAGAAGACCGCGCCAGTCGCCCTCAGCCGAGCGGACAACCCGCTCGGCTCAGCCATGATGTCCACCGAACTACCGGGTGACCGACGGGTCGAGCGTCTCTTCCTTTCAGTCCAGTACATGTCCCTTCCCGGACATTAGTGAGTCTAAGCACCTCTCCCGTTCAGACTAATAGTAGACAAAAGGTGTAGAAGAAGACGAAAGGGACAGCTGGTGATATCTTTCTCGAGACATGTGCCACCGACAAACAGCATGATCGGCGGTCGGGCCAAACAGAGAATCGTACGGTGGAAGTTTCCACTGTCAAGGCAGAGATATGTTCGGACGGTTATGGTATGGCGCCAGACATACTTTTCTAACATATCCATTTTGAGCTATGTCTTGGGAAGCGTGCACGCCTCGAGAAGTGTGAACGCGCCTCCCAAAGGTCCTATATAAAGATCCCAGACTTCGACGGAGGTATGCATTCTCATCTACTGTAGCTAGTCTTCACGCTCGTTATTCTGCCTCGATCTCTTCTCGTTGGAGCTGACTTGAGCGTCGGAAGGTCGTCGCCGGGAACCCCTTCCCGGCTCGTTTTTGTGTTTGCGGGTTCTCGCCGGGGGCTCACACCAGTCAGGGGTTCATACGCCATCAACAAGAGCGCCACGTCCCCAGCGTCTGTCGACTCAGCGTCCAGACATGATCAAATTGGCGCCATCTGTGGGAACGCACCTGAATCTGGAGCCGAGGCGATGGAAGAAGCTAGACGTCAACATATTGTGACGCTCTCCCAAGAAGAGCTCGACGAGCTCATCCAAGCGTGAGCAGCGAAGATAGTGGAGTAGCAACAAAAGGCTCACGCCGAGCGGTTGGCACAGCAGACCACCTCAGCATCAGGGGGCCGAGCGGCACTAGAAGATCGACCGGAGCAATTTTCTACGTGGGAGCAGAATAGAGGGTAGACCGGCACGCCAGGAGAGGCACCCGCCGCCCCTATTCCCTTCCACCGGGCCCTGTTCCAGACTCCGTTCGAGTTGGCCCAAGCCAACTAGGGATCATCCGATGAAGCGCCCGTGCGGGATGCTAGGAAAGGAAAGGTGCCTCGAACCGAGTCATCCCCCGAGCGGATCAATCGCCAGTTCTCTGAGGCGATTCTACAAGTCCCGCTCCCAAAGCATTACGCCCCGCTAGCGATCGGAGAGTATAATGGTACAACCGACCCAGACGACCACCTCGGTAAGTTCGACAACGCTGCCATTCTCTTCATCAATACACCGACAGAGTAAAATGCAGGGTCTTCCTCACCACCCTGTTTGGCTCTGCACAACGTTGGTTCTAGAAGCTGCTGGACGGATCGATTTAGAGTTTCAAGGATTTCCGAACGGTTTTCCTCCACCACTTTGCAAGCAGCAGGCGCTACCAAAAGACCAGCGTCAATCTGTTCTCCATTAAGCAAGGGGCCAAAGAGACTCTCCAAGTGTACATCCAGCGATTCAACCAGGCCGCTCTGGACATTCCCGCAATCTCATCTGAGACCATGATGCACGCCTTCACCCAGGGGCTGATGGATGGTGACTTCTTCCGCTCACTCATCAGGAAGTCACCGCGTGATTATGACCATATGTTGGAAAAGGCGAGCGAATACATCAACGTGGAGGAGGCGCAAGCGACCCGTAAAAAGGAAACACCGGCAGAGTTAGCAGCATCGGTCGAGCGGCGTCCTCAAGCCATTCATCAACCACCCAGAGGACCCCGAGTCGAGGGAATGAGGCCACATCAGGTCCAACACGTGGAGGCCGAACGACCTAAGCCGAGAGGAAAGGTATGGACTCCCATGTTTTGTTCACTTCATCAGTCGGCAACCCACAACACCCACGACTGTCGAAGTCTCACCCCGGTCACTAAGACAAGGAACTATCGCCGCTGATCGCCTTCGCCTGACCGACATCATAATCACCAAAACGCCAGATAACGAACAACCAGACAGTCACCCGAGCAGCGACATCCGCACCAACCAAGGAGCAGCCCCCGAGCCACCCAAGAGCGAGCCAGACCGTCTGTGCGGAGGAAGAAAATAGAAGCAACACCGCTCGGGGGGAAATCAACATCATCGCTGGAGGGCCAACCATCGGAGACTCCAACCGAGCCCGCAAGTCGTACGCCCAGCGGCTGGAGATCCATGCCGTAGGATGCAGTCGAGAGAAGGCGAACGGGCCCGAGATCAGCTTTGGCCCTAGCAACCTCGACGGAGTTGAAATACCTCATGACGACGCCCTCATCATCCGAGCGGTAATAGCAAACTACACTATTCATCACATCTTTATTGACACAGGAGCTCGGTCAACATCATCTTCAAAAGGACGTTCTACCAGATTCAGATCGACAGGGTTGAGCTGTTGCCTATGACAACGCCCTTGTTCGGATTCACTGGTAATGAGGTTCAGCTAGTTGGTTAGATAAAATTGGCCATTTTCGCTCTGTGAAGAGCCGCTCAGAAGGATGCGGACCACTAACTTCATCGTAGTGGACGCGCCCTCGACATACAACATCATTTTGGGTCGACCAACCCTCAATGAATTTCGGGTTGTCGTCTCAACATTCTATCAGAAGATCAAGTTCCCTGTCGAGGATCAAGTGGGAGAAGTCAGAGGCGATCAGTTGGCAACGCGGCACTACTATGTGGAATTGGTCTGAGCCGAGTCAAGGTCCTCTCGGAAGGCCCCCTGGATCAAGGTAAATGCTATAATTGAAAATCCTCCCACTTTAGTTTATGAAGAAAAAGAAGAAGTACAGATCCAGAATGGCCGACCGGAAGCCACCACCTTCGTTGCATCCGACCTGGAAGCAGGCCCAAAGGAGGAGCTGATCATATGCCTATAGCGCAACAATGACGTCTTTGTGTGGTCAACACACGAGCTACCAGGCATCTCGCTGAGCGTCGAACATCACGAGCTTCATGTCCGACCGGATGCTCGACCCGTAAAGCAGAGGAAGAGGGACTTCAGCGCGGAGCAGAATGTCATCATCCGAGCAGAGGTCGAGAAGCTTCTAGAAGCCAGCCATATACGGGAAGTGCAATTCCCAAGCTGGCTCGCGAACGTGGTGTTGGTCTCTAAGACGGGTAACAAGTGGAGAGTCTGCATCGACTTCCGGGATCTGAACAAGGCATGCCAGAAGGATTTTTACCCTTTGCCCCGGATTGATCAAATGGTGGATTCGATGGCTGGGTGCGAACTGATATGCATGATGGATGCTTATCAGGGGTACCATCAAGTACTGCTCGCCCATGACGATCAGGAGAAAGTAAGCTTCATAATTGCGGATGGCACTTACTGCTACAACGTGATGCCGTTCGGATTGAAGAACGTAGGAGCTACATACCAGCGGCTCATGAACAAAGTGTTCCGGAAGCAGATCAGGTGAAACTTGGATACGTTGATGATATACTTATTAAATCAATCCGAGCGGTCAACCTTTGTGCAGATATAGAGGAAACCTTTGGGACGCTGAGGATATACGGAGTCAAGCTAAATCCCCAGAAGTGTCTGTTCTGAGCAAAAAGTGAGTGTTTCCTGGGGTACATCGTGACTGAGCGGGGCATAGAGGCAAATCCCAGTAAAGTGAAAGCACTGCAAAACATGTTGCCTCCTATAAATCTGAAGGAGGCTCAATGCCTTACGGGATGAATAACCGCGCTGTCCAGATTCATCTCGAAGACCGTTGATCGGAGCTTGCCATTTTTTAAGATTCTGCACCGAGCCACTAAGTTCCAATGGAATGCAGAGTGCAACAAAGACTTTGAAGAGCTCAAAGTATACCTCAATTCCTTATCTGTGTTAGCCAAGCCAGTCGTCGGGGAAGCCCTTAGAGTTTACTTGTCCTTGACTGAATATGTCGTCGGGTCGGCTCTTGTGAGGCCGGACAGTGAAGAACAGCCTGTGTACTTCTTAAGCCACATACTAAAGGATGCTAAGTCCCGCTACACTGGTCTTGAAAAGTTAGCCTTTGCGCTGGTACTCGCCGCTCGAAGGCTCCGCCCTTATTTTCTGGCGCACCTGATCGTTGTGATGACAAACAACCCCCTGAGGAGGGTCCTTCTCAATCTAGAGGCGTCTGGTCGGCTAATCAAATGGACCACAGAACTTAGCGAATTCGACATACGATATCTTCCCCGGACGACTATTAAAGCGCAGTCGTTAGCAGATTTTGTCACTGAGATACCAGATCCCGAGCCCGAAGCAACCTGGAAGGTGTACATGGACGGATCGTCTACTCGGCAAGGAAGTGGGATCGGTGTGCTGTTAATCTCCCCCCACGGGGAACGGATGCATTTGTCCATACGACTGGATTACCAAGCGACCAATAATGAAGCAGAGTATGAGGTGTTGGGGTTGCAAGGTTATAAACATAGTCCCACATTGAAAACACATGGGAAATATCATGGGTTTATAAGAGAAAGATATCTCCATTGGCATGAGGCCTTTTGGGTAGAGCCCAAGAGCAAAACCATGAGGGCTTAGGCCCAAAGTGGATAATATCATGCCATTTTAGAGATATCTAAATTTTTTTCGATCCAACAATTGGTATCAGAGCCCGGACTGCTAGAAGGTTTAACCACCGAATGTGCACAAGAGCTATGATCTAATTGAGCCATGTGGGTACAATATTGACTTTGAACAAAGGAAGTGGGGGCTCCTATGTTCGGATCAATACGACCAGATACCAGGCAGGAAGTCCTAGTTGCGACTAGGCAAGGAAGTCCTAGTAGGTCTGGTGGACCGAGGGGCAGGAAGACCTGGTGGGTCGATGATCGGACGTGGGAAGCTTGTGGTCCTTTGTTTGAGGGGGGGATTGTTGGGGTTGCAAGGTTGCAAATATAGTCCCACATTGAAAACACATGGGAAAGATCATGGGTTTATAAGAGAAAGATATCTCCATTTGCATGAGGCCTTTTGGGTAGAGCCCAATAGCAAAACCATGAGGGCATAGGCCCAAAGTGGACAATATCATGTCATTGTGGAGATATCTAAATTCCATTTGATCCAACATGAGGGTTGATAGCGGGCCTGCAGGTCGCTCGGCATGTGGGAGCCAGCAAGGTCTTGATTCATTCAGATTCATAGTTGGCGGCTCAACAACTCTCGGGAGCATTCACGATAAGCAACGTCAGACTCAAGTTTTATGCGGGAGCCTTCGAAAAACTAAAGGCTAGTTTTCAAGAGGTGCTCATCCAGAAGATCCCCCGAGCGAAAAATCAGGTTGCAGATGAGCTGGCTAAGTTAGCCAGCTAGATATCACCAATTGTCATCCAACAGTCAATCGAGCAGGTATCTCTAGTCGCCCACATCGATCGGATAGAGGGGCTCACATTCCCAAATGACTAGCGGATGGCTATAGCAGAGTTTCTGAGGTATGGGGCAACACCTTCTGATCGGGAGGAAGCGTATCTGCTCAGGAAGAGAGCTAGTCGGTTCGTCCTTATTGGCGACCAGCTCTACAAAAAAGCGTTCTCCAGGCCTCTGCTCAAATGTGTTGGTTCGGAGGATGTGGACTATATTCTGCAAGAGGTACACCAAGGCTCATGCGGCGAGCATCCGGGCGGCTGCTCGTTAGCAAGAAAGATTCTTTTGGCCGGCTACTTTTGGCCAATGACCCTGTGTCGGTCGTAGTCAAAGTTAACCTATCTGAGCGACCGGCGCTTTGACACCTCGGTCGTTATGCTGAGCTTCCGACGCCCACAAGCCAAGCAGGATTCCTTTTGTTCAGAAGACCGTGCCAGTCACCCTTAGTCGAGCGGACAACCCGCTCGGCTCAGCCATGATGTCCACCGAACTACCGGGTGACTGACGGGCCGAGCGTCTCTTCCTTTCAGTCCAGTACATGTCCCTTCCCGGACGGCAATGAGTCCAAGCACCTCTCCCGTTCAGACTAATAGTAAATAAAAGGTGTAGAAGAAGACGAAGGGGATAGCTGGTGATATCCTTCTCGAGACATGTGCCGCCGACAAACAACATGGTCGGCGGCCGGGCCGGACAAAGAATCGTACGGTGGAAGTTTCCACTGTCAAGGCAGAGATATGTTCGGACGGTTGCGGTATGGCGCCAGACGTACTTTTCTGACACATCCATTTTGAGATATGTCTTGGGAAGCGTGCATGCCTTGAGAAGTGTGAACGCGCCTCCCAGGGGTCCTATATAAAGACCCTAGACTTCGACGGAGGTATGCATTCTCATCTACTGTAGCTAGTCTTCACTCTCGTTATTCTGCCTCGATCTCTTCTCGCCGGAGCTGACTTGAGCGTCGAATGGTCATCGCCGGGAACCCCTTCCCGGCTCGATTTTGTGTTTGCATGTTCTCGCCGGGGGCTCATTGTTGCAATTCAGAGTTTTTTCCACTGTAATTCAATAATTCAATACAAGATTTATTATTGCATTTTGCCTTCAAATCTTTTCGTAATTTTTTTTAATTCATTGCAACATTACTCAAACAATATATAATAATCGGTTTGAGTTTTGCAACAATTTGCTAAAGTATCTATTTTTCTCCTATTCTTACACTAGATGCTCCACGTTGCTTGACTATTAAACTTCCGTGTGGTCATTCCCCAAGTTTGAGTCTTAATCCCTACTTATTTTTTTCTTTTATTTTTTCCTTGTCTAACTATTATGACTGACTTACATTTTAAACATTTATTAACATATATTGCAGTTTTTTTACTTTTATATATTGTTTTAATGTGCGCAATGTGGTATTGATTTTATTATTACTATAATTTGATAATGGAAAATTCAATAATAACAAAAAAAAAAAAAAGTGAATGAAAAATCAGGTGCACTAAACTCCTGTCAATATAGGTCTTAGAGAATGGTCTATCATATGTAAGTTTATCCTATTTCGTAAGAGACTATTTTGAATATTCAAATCTGTGACCTTTAAGCCGGCATGACAATGGATCGAGTTCTATATCTTCCATCCTCATTCCTATGTATTATATTCACCCCCATGTCCATCATATTTTTAACTTTCATCTTTATTTCTATACTTATCAGTGATCGGATATTTATTCTTATACTCATACCTACCAGAGGATCGAATATCCTCAGTATAATATTTTTTTTTGCATTCCATCCAACAACAACAATAACAACAACCAAGTCTTATCTCACTAGGTGGGGTCAGTTATATGAATCCTTTTACGCCATTAAGCTCTGTCTTCTACTATATCATCATATATATTTAAATAAATTTTATCTTATTTTATTGTTGCTGACCAAGTCTTTTTTTGGTCTTCCTCTTCCTTATTTGATATGCGTGTTTGTCATAGTTTTACCTCGCCTAACTGGAGCATTTATTTGTCGTCTAAGTACATGTGCGTACCATCTTAAACGTGTCTCTCGAATTTTTCCTCAATAGATGCAACTTCTACTTTCTCTCTAATACTCTTATTTCTTATTTTGTCCATCCTCGTATGTTCACACATCCACCTTAACATCCTCATCATCTTTACAACTCTCATCTTCTACTCATGTACTCGAGTCATAGTCTAACATTCAGCTCCATATTATATAGCAGGTCTAATTTTGATTTTATAGAACTTTCCTTTAAGTTTTAGAGGTACTTTATGATCATACAAAACACTCGACGCTCCCTTACATTTCAACCATTCTTCTTATATTCTATATAAAACATATCTCTCAATCCCTCCATTATTTTACAAAAATGATCCTAGATATTTAAAGCTATCGGTTCTAGCCAACTCGTCCTCTCCTATCTTAACAATTGTTTTATTACTTCTAATATTGCTAAACGTAAATTCTATATATTTTGTCTTTAATCTACTAACTTTAAAACCTTTCTCTTCTAGTGTTTCCCTCCAAGATTCTAGTTTAGCATTTACTCCTTCATATGTTTCATCTACCAAAACAATATCATCTACAAACAACATGCACCATGGTATTGTGTCTTGAATGTACGCAATGAGTTCATCCATAATATAACCCTATCTTTATTGGAAATGCTTCAATTACTCCACTTGAAGTATTTACTCTGATTGTTACATCCTCGTATATATCCTTAATTAGTTCAATATATGTTACTCTAACACTCCTCTTTTCTAGAATTCTCCATATAATTTTCCTTAGGACTTTATTATAAGCTTTTTCTAAGTTAATGAATATCATGTGTAGATCTTATTTTTGCTCCTGATATTTTTTAATTAATTGTCTAAGAAGATGTATAGCTTCTATTGTCGACCTTCTAAGTATAAATCCAAATTAATTTTCGATCACTGTGGTCTCCTTTCTTAATTTTTTTTCTATTACTTTTTCCTAAAGTTTCATGGTATGACTTATTAATTTAATACCCCTATAGTTTGCACAATTTTGTATGTCTCCTTTGTTCTTATATAAGAGAACTAGAGTACTTACCCTCCATTGATCAAGTTTTTTTTGTTTGTTTTCAATATCATGTCAAATAATTTTATAAGTCATTCAATTCCTTGTTCCCCTAGGTACTTTCATACCTCTATCGGAATATCATCTAGTTTAATGACTTTTTTTTATTATGCATCCCATTTAAAGTTTATTCTACTTCTGAAGTTTGAATTCTACATTAAAAATTAAAATCTCTATACTCATTTAACCTACTTATATTACCTAAGTTAAGTTGATCACCTAAACCTTCATTAAAAAGTTGATGAAAATACTTTTCCACCGCTCTTTTATTTCTCCGTCATTTACTAATACCCTATTACATTCATCTTTAATACATTTTATTTGGCTAAGATCTCTTGTTTTCCTTTCTCTCACTTTAGCTATTTTATAAATGTCTCTTTCCCCTTCTTTTGTATACAATTTTTGATATAATCGTTCAAAAGTTTCATTTTTTACTTCACTCACTACTTTCTTAGCTTTTTTCTTGGCTATTGTATATTTTTTAAAGTTTTCCTCATTCTTACAAATATATAATTCCTTATAATCTATTCGTTTTTCCTTCACTTTCTCTTGTACTTTCTCATTCCACCACCAATATTCTTTACTTAGTGGTGCATGTCCCTTTGACTCACCGAGTATATTCTTGGCTACTATTTTCAACTTTGATATCATCTTATCCCATGTTGTATTAAAGTCTTCGTATATTTCACCTAATGCTTAAACTTCTACCTTCTCCTTAAATATATTTTGTTTTCCATTCTTTAATTTCCACCACTTAATTCTAATAGTCGTATATATATTCTTTCTATTAATACTATGTTTAAGGCATATATCCAACACTACTAACCTATGTTGGGCAGTTAAGCTTTCTCCAGAGATGACTTTGTAATCTTTACAAATCTTTCTATCCTTCTTCCTAATCATAATAAAGTCAATTTGTGATTTATTATTCCTACTTTTGAACGTGACTAAGTGTTCTTATTTTTTCTTAAAAAATGTATTAGCTAATATAAGGTCATATGCTATCGCAAAATCTAATATAGTTTTCCCTTCCTCATTAATGAATTCATTTATTGAATATTTGTCATAATTTTAACGCTTGCTGGCAACCTAACGTAACCCTCCTCCTTTATCCCGACTTGGGATCGGCCATAACCGATCGTCATGGGTGGAGTTTTTATTTTTTTCATTCCATCCGACTATCATTTTTCAACTAAAGTATGATTAACATCATATAAAAAATATATAATTAACAAACAAATTAAATAGTCTACTTCTAATTTCATCATATTCCATCCCCATATATATATATATATATATATATTGCGTTCTATTTGTTGAACTATCCATAGTTTTTTTTAAATTTTTTTTACTCCAGAATTAAGCCAAATAGATTTGTTTTTTTTTTTTTATGATTTAGGGGTTAGGTTATGATGTTCAAATTAAAAAAAAAAATTAAAACTAAAAAAATTTTAGGTGCTTATGGGATGTATATATAATTTAATTAGGATTCGAGTCAGGTATGAATAGGATTCTACTAGATCCACTTCCCTATCCGATTACTTGAATACCTTTATCCTAATTATTTGATTATTTAATCGGATTTTAAAAAATCCCTTCATACATTCTCTATTCAGGTCTGATATCAAATCTTCTATCAAGTTTAAAAGAAATTATTATCCTTATTTTTAAGTCACAATAATTTTACTCTGACGTCAAGACTCCATGTTGATTTTGTACCAAGTCAAAAATATATATATAAATTATTATAATAAAATCTTTTGATAGGAGGGCGAGGATTAATAATCCAACTTACACTAACAAGTCATGAAATGCTAGTTCACTTAACACTCTAAGTTTTAATAAATATATATCCAATTTAATTTACTTGATTTGTAGGTTATTTACCAATTCATTCCCTACAATGAATGTATCGTGGCTTACATGACTTACCCTCTTTGCTAACCTCACTTGCCCAAGTTGCATCTTAGTAGATAAACTAACATCTATCAAAGTTTAACCAGATGGTGAAGTTCCATAAAAATTGTGAAGTTACAGGCTTATAAATAAGAACATTCATTTCTTAATTCTTACAAGGATAATTATAATTCACATACATCTTGTTTTATTGTCTCGCACGGGAATAAGTAGCACATCCTTAATCTCATACAAGAAAATATTATTCAGAGCAATACATTGGAGCTGTAGCAGGCTTATACAGAAACGGTTTTACATTGTGAGAATTCCCTGATGCCAATTTATAGGAAAACTTGATTCCGGAGTGTGCATCTCCCCTTCGAGTGCAATCTTCACTGAAGCTTTTTATAGGCCTTGCCAGACAAGAGACCCAGCGATCACTCTCGGGCATCGTCTCAGCAATTTTATAAATGCCTTTGGCGTTGGTAAAGGCCTGATAGTTGAAAACCTCACCTGACTTTGTTATGCAAAGAACAGCCACTTCGGCACCTGAGAGATGAATGTCATATACCTTATTTAGATTATCTCATGCCTAGTCACGGTGAAGCTCCTTAACAAGATACAATATTTTGTTTTAAGCGACACAGAACATGAACAAACAAGATTGCAGGGAAAATTGGAGAATCAGTTACTGGACAGAAAAACTGACGTTGACATGAATGATATGTCAAGCTAGTGAGCTAGTTCAAACTTATTCATATATATCAATATATACACAAGTGGTATAAGGAAACTTATGCTGGACGATGAACCTAGTGTGAGTGAAACTTCAAATCCACACGATACTCTTCCTCAAACCAGCATGCCTCCCGTCACTTCATTATGCCATCCAAAAGAAAAGAGTAATCAGTCCTTACTAATCTGCGTTATATCAGGAACCATTAAATAAACTGTAGGACTCCTCATTTAAACAGTATAACTATTTTGGAATAAAAAAAACATAAAGACTTCAGAAGAAAGCATACTTTTAACAGATTCCACGCAATGCTTCAAAGCCAGAAACAATACCTTCACCAAGCCTTACCATAACCCAAAAGCAGCCAAATCCAATTCAAACTTCCAAAAGTACATCATAAAAAATCTATGCAGAACCTTCAGTCTCATGAATCCTTGTATAGCTGGTTCAGATCTCCTTACTATTAACAGCACTCATTAATCCATACACAAATCTCTGACCCTTGTTTCCTCCATCAATTTCCAAACCATCTTAGAAGCATTATATGATTAAATACTTCAGATCATCACTAATACCTCTACAATTAAAACAAACATCCACAAAACACACTAACCACAGAATAACCAAATCTAGAAGCAACCAACCTCCATAAGCCACCTTCCAAACAAAATTTTCTACCCTTAGAGAGACCTCTGACACCCAGAGTTCCTTTCAGTAAATCTCAGCATTCCCCACCATCTCCACAAAAGCCTTGTCCCTCAAGTAGTTATAAGCCATCTTTGTATGGACAAAAATACAGCTCATTCCAGTACTTGCCATGCTTCTCTCAGACATTACGAAACTACCTTTCTTCTCCATATTCACTTAAGTAGGCCACCAGGAAATTGCGACAGACCCAATCCAAGGATTGTCCCAAATATTACAGCTCTGCCTATTCCCATTCAGCTTCACCAAATAGCCCCTTAACTCCTACCTACCCAGGAAGAGTTCCCTGACCACCCAGATTGCCATGAATGGAAGAATCCATGCTTCCCCATCAGAATCTTCACCTAAATATAATTCTCATTGTTTAAAAAGGTTAGAAACCTTTTAGAATTACAAACAGACTTCATTAGACTTACATCCCTCACACCATGCTCCCTAGTAGCTTTCCTGTTAATGACCACCTTCTATTGAATCAAAATATATTTTTTTGCTTGCCAAAATATCAAATTAAACTGTCCCCTCGGATGGGTCTAGTGGCTAGCGCATGAGGTGTTGCCACAATGAGGTCTGGGGTTCGAATCTCGGCAATGCCGAGGTAAATACCTCCCTTATGTGCTAGTCACTATTCCAAAGGCTAGTAGCCGCCCGTGATTTACCTCCTCCGTGTTGGCCTTGGAACGGGTTGGCGGGGGCGCTGGGGGCGAGCGTATTCGCCTTTTGCCACAAAAATATTAAATTAAATTCCTTGTATTAGCATGTGATCCCAAAAGAAAATTTTGCATTAGAAGAGAACTAAGTTAATGAATTATAACCATAGCTTATCCACAACACAACTGCTAATGCAATAAGAAGTTAATGAATGTACAGCCATTGAGTTCATAACAGTTACTCAGGAACAACTCTAGCAGGTTGAGAGACATATTTATTCCTCCACAAGATTACCTTATCAGATATCTTATCTGCCAATAAATTCTAATTACTGATAGGTATTCTAGTAGGAGAGATAAAAGTCCCCAAATATTTCAAAGATAGCTTCCCTCCTTAAACTCCAAATGCCTTACTTCTATTAACAGTGGCCTTACAACAGTTTGCAGGAAAAAGACCTCTGAGTCACTCAAGTTTACTCTCTAATCAGTCCTACAAAATGGATCCAAGATAGCCATTACTGACAAACAAGGTTTATGAGCTTCCTTAATAATTAAGTAACAAATAATAAACAAATATAACTATGAAATCTTACTCAACCTACCTGATAAGAAGAAATCTTCTCATCCTCAATGCAGTAATTCAAAATGGCTAAACGTTGCCACACTATAATGAACAAATAAGTGCAAAAGGTTCCGCCTTTTACCAATTCAAATCCTAGAACTCATCTGAATCAACACCATTAAGACTACAGTGGAAAATAGGAAATGCCAAACAAGCTCCAATCTATGAAAATTGAAAATCCATCATCTACATAATAGCCAAGAGTGCATCCTATAAAACTCTATCAAATGTTTTTTCAAGTCAATTTTGATAACACATAATATTGTTGTGTTCATTCCTCCCATCTAGAAAAGCAGTTTGATTCTAAGATATCAAATAACACAAAAGAGCCCTCATCCTGTTAACCAAGTGCTTTCCAAGAATTCTGCATACCTTGTTACATTTTTTTTTTTCTGCAATGAACACAATTCTAATCAACCCCCATAACACAGGCATAGAGGAGGTCCTAAAAAACTCTCTAATCCCAGGTAGCAAATCATCCTTTAAAAGGTTTCAAAATGCAGAAAGAATCCATATTCAAGCCATCAGGTCCTGTCAATCAGACAAGTTAGCGGGTACAAGAATAAGGTGGGCTCCCTAAATGTAGAAGCTGGTGAATCACTGATCAAAAAGTGGATTTTTCAGAGATTCTTCATCAATCTAGTGGTGGGTCAATCATTGATCAAAGAGTAAACAGCCTCCAGGTTAAATGAATTTTGGGATCACTAAATGCTTGAGTATCAAAAAATGAGTTGAATGACAGATACTATTTTGACAAGGTCTTCTTATTGAAGGCTTCTACATATCAGTTCACACATGCATTATTATATATTGTAAGAATATTTCAACACTGGAAGCAGCAAGTTACAGCTTGAAACCCTCCACTTGCTTGATGGAAATGCATATCCAATGCCCTTGGTTATGATTTTCAACCCTTGCTCAGGTAGTTGGTGCTCGTCATAGACAATTGGCAAAGTTACATCAAGCATCAGAATAAGATTCTTTCCACTTGTCCATTATAATTAATTACATAAAAAATATGTTGTCTCTAAACAAGTCTTCCTTTGAGAAATGTGCTTTGATCATCTAAAATAAGTGTAGGAAGGGTGCCCAGCCTTGAAACCATAATCTCTGATAAGATTTTTGAAACAAAGTGAAAGAAAAAGATCAGCCTATAATCAGATAAATATGGACTTTCCAGGATTACTGGTAATGTTATTTAGGTTCTTCTTAGTAGTGTCAGATCAAGGGTAGGAATGATAAGAATTGTCTTTGCCAACACACCTTTATTTTATTTGTAGAACTGCTACTATTCTAAGCCTCAGCGCAATGGTAAAGTTGTTGTCGTGTGACTTAGAAGTCATGGGTTTGAGTCTGGTTGCATACCCCTCATTGGTGGAAGCTTGCTGCCCTTTTGCTACTATTCAAAGCCTACTAATTTTTCAGTTATTATGCTACCTAGCTCATAGTACTGATATATGTGAGGAACTTCTAAAGATAGAAATTTTAATTAGATCCCTGAAATTAAGTTGAAAGTTGTTTTAAAATATAATAATTTAATGAATTGAGTTTATATATATAGAAGTGATATCCTGCGGGACTTAAGATGCGCGCCTGCTTCGTTGGCGGATCGCAACGTCGACGCGGCATGCGGAGCCTATAGGCTGATCAGTCCACAGACCGATCAGGATATGTCCTGATCGGTCCACAGACCGATCAGAAACCTCCCAGACCGATCAGGATATGTCCTGATCGGTCCAGAGGGCATGCCGCGTCGACGTCGCGCACAGTCGCACATCTTAAGTCCCGCAGGATATCACTTCTCATATATATATATATATATATATATATATATATATATATATATATATATATATATATATATATATATCCTACAAAATTTCCATTTTAAATACAATTTAATAGGTGAACTTTGTATAGAACAATCATAATTACTAATATAATATTGGTGGTATAAAATATATTTATTATATATACATGTTAACATTCTACGTTTTTATTTAATATTATTAATGATCATTTATAGATTGCATTAATAAATTTGTCTCCTGTAGATGACACTTGGAAGCAAACTCCACTCGGATAAGGCTGGGTTGTTATTGTTGTTATATACATTGATAGTCATAGAATAGCTTTGCATTCAAATAACTGTTCTGATCTGATACATGATCAATCATTACAAGGCAATTTACATAGGAGAACACCTTGCTTTTTATTTATTTAAAAAAAGTCACCTTAGAGAGCCCAAGTTTCAATGATTGCCTAACCATGCCCTTGAGCTCCTGATCAGTTTAAACTTATTTACACCCAAGAATACAATTGGCATTGCTCTTGATCCGGTGGTAAGGACGGGGGGACCCTCGCTGGCGGAAGGTCAACGACACGTGGGGGTCAAAGGTTAAAGGATTCAACCCCGAGACCCGACCGGCCGAGAATCCCCCGAGCCAAATGAAAGACAACCCGACTAGGGGTCGGGTTTCCGATGCTCAAGGTAAAAAGGTTTCAGGGCCAAGCGGACTGTCCGTTCGGCCGGTGCACAAGGCAACAAAGACAGGCAGGAGCAGGGTCCTATATAAGGACCCCCAGACGTCGACGAAGGTATGCGCGATCCCTTACTGTAGCCACAGTTACGCTGCCTCTCTCATTTCTCGTTGCCTAACTTGAGCGTCGGAGGGCCGCTGCCGGAAAACCCCTCTCGGCTCGGCTTCTTTGCAGGTTTGCCGGAGATCTACACCAACAGTCGGAGACAGCGGAGAGTGTCACGTCCCCCGCGTCCGTCGACTCAGCGCTCAGACAGGATCAGCTCCCAAAGACATTCTGAAGTCAACACATTCGTTGGTAAATAGGGAAAAATTGGGATTTATCTTAGATAAGTTGTCATCATTTACTAAAAAAAACAAATATCAGAACATGACTAGCACAGTTTAGCCATGCTTCATTTAACAACTCTCATTTGTTGTGCTTATCTCTAATTTCCAACTTAAAAAATTCTCATTTTTTTAATAAAATAACTAATATTTAATGTCTTGCTATGTGAACATACAAAAGTTATTTTTAAATGTTTATATTGAAAATTGTATAAAGAAGGAGAAAAAGACATTTATAGAATAATTAAAGAAAGAGAGAGAAAGACAAGAGAACTTATTCAAATAATGTATTAAAGATGAATGTAGTAGAGTACTAGTAAATAATGAGAAAATGAAAGCGTGGTGGAAGAGGTATTTCCATCAACTTTTTAATGAAAGTTCAGATATCAACTTAACTTAGGTAATTTAAGTCGGTTAAATGAGTATAGAAATTTAAAATTTTATAATAGAAGTCAAATTTCATAAGTAGAACAAGCTTTAAATGAGATGTAAAATGAAAAACTAATTGGACCAGATAATATTCCGATAGAGAAATGGAAGTGTCTAGGGAAACAAAGTATTGAATGACTTATACATTTATTTAACCTGATATTGAAAAAGAAGAAAATGTCTGACCAATGGAGGGTAAGTACTCTATTTCTCTTATATAAAAACAAAGGAGACGTACAAAATTTTGCAAGCTAGAGGGGTATTAGATTAATGAGTCATACTATGAAACTTTAAAAAAGAGTAATAGAAAAAAAATTAAGGAAGGAGACCATGGTGACCAAAAATCAATTTGGATTCATGCTTGGAAGGTTGACAATATAAGTTATACATCTTCTTAGGCAACTAATTAAAAAATATTGGAAACAAAAATCAGATTTACACATGGTATTTTTTGACTGAGAAAAAACTTATGATACAATCTCAATAGAAATTATATGGAAAATTCTAAAATGGAGAGGTGTAAGTATAACATATATTGAACTAATTAAAGATATGTATGGGGATGTAACGACAAGAGTGAAGATTTTAGACGGCTTAACCGAAGCATATCTCATAAAGATAGGGTTACATCAAGAATCATCTCTAAGTCTCAATTTTTTTACACTAATCATAGACTGGACACATCCCAGATACGATATTGTGATGCATGTTGTTTGCAGATGATATTGTTTTGTTAGATGAGACACGTGAAGAAGTAATGTTAAATTCGAATCTTAGCAAGAAAAACTGAAAGCATAAAGTTTTAGGTTTAGTAAAATAATGACATAATATATGAAATTTAAATTTAGTAACAATAGACGTAATGGGAAAATTATTAAGATAGAAGATGACAAGTTGTCTGGAACTAAGAGCTTTAAGTATTTAGGTTCATTTTTGTAAAAGGATAGAGAGATTGAGAGATATGTTTTATTTGGAACACAATTATGGTTAAAATGAAGGAGAGCGTTGGTGTTCTATGTAATAGTAAAGTATCCTTAAAATTTAAAGAGGAGTTCTACAAAACGATGGTTAGACATGTCATATGAAACTGAATGTTGGTTATGACTTGAGCACATGAGTAGAAGATGAGAGTTGCAGGGATGAGAATGTTAAGATAGATGTGTGGACATACGAGGATAGACATGATAAGAAATAAGAGTATTAGAGATAAAGTCGGGGTTGCATCTATTGAAGAAGAACTTCGAGGGACACGTTTAAGATAGTAAAGACATATACTTAGATGACCAATAAATGCTCCAGTTAGGCGATGTAAAAGTATGACAAATATGCACATCAAACATGGAAGAGGAATATAAAAAAAGACTTGGTTGGCAATAATAAAATAAAATTTATTTAAATATAGATGATGATATAATAGGGGATAAAGCTCAATGGCGTAGAAAGATTCATATAACCGGTCTCACTTTATGGGATAAAGCTTGATTGTTGTTCTTGTCGTAAGGATGTAGATAAGGGAAACAAATGAAAGATGCACATTCTTAATTGATGACATTTAATCTGCAAGAGTAATTGTTATGTGTAAGAACTATCTGAAGATTCAAAAAGCTGTCATCAAGTATATTATCTTTAAATTCGTTTTTAGGCCCCTAGGGTGTAGCGAAGACGGTGGGTGCATGGTATCTCTGGCGTAATGGTCAGGGGTCGATTCTCAGGAACTGACGACCTGGGATTTACCCCGCCATGCACCTATGGCCTGTGTACGGTAGCGGATCTACCTTCTTTTTTTTTTAAATTCGTTTTTAGACTTTTTTAGTTCTGACTTAAATAGTGTTTTGGTTTTGCCTTAATATTGTGCCCCTTAAAGATTACTTTTGAAACATCTTCAAAGCATGAGAAGGTAACGCATTTGATCATCTGATGGACCAATGTTGGCTACCCACTATAACTTCCTAAGCCTTCTTCAGATATAATATCTTTTGTTTTGGAGTATTCAATTTTATTTGGCGAAAAAAGTAGTGAAAAAAAAAGAAAGAATTCTGTTTGCTCCTCTGAGTTTTAGCAAATTTTTGTTGTGGACTCTGTTAACTGCTTAACGTTGAAAGATACAATCACACAAGTTTCTCAAGAAGAAATTATTTGGTCGCATCTTCGAGTTTTAAAACAACTATTACTTGCATCCTGATGATTTTTATTCTTTTTATTATTTTGTCTAAATTATTAATATTAATATAATCTTTAAATATTTTATTCCCTCGTGTATTAATATTACAGTTGCTGATGCCCTAATCTTCTCAAGGATTTTTGAATTAAAAAACCAAATCTTGATCTGAATTATGGCTAATACTTACTGTGAACAACAAAGGAAATTGGGCATCCAACAGGAACAGCAAGAATATAGAGGATTAGAAGGAAGACGAGAAATCGACCTTTCAATACATGATCCTCGGGTCCGATGGAAGAATCTCCGCACACATCGCAGACCACCTTCCCACGGATTTCGCCCGTCCACGCCTCAGCAGAGCTGCAGAGCAAGAACGCAATGAATACCGTCCCAACCACTCCACCAATCCTCGTCCTCGTCGTCGTCCTCGTCATCATCATCTTCTATGATCCTCGCTGCTTCCGGTTCTCGCTCGGTCGACGGTCAATCGATCGCCCCTCTCCTTGCCCTCCAACCACTCTGAATTGTCTAAACTCCGCAGCGCTAGGAGGAAGTAGCAGCTGACGACACACCGTTTTAGACTCGTCTACATTTTGGGCCGAACGGCCCGACTCCTTACAACCCAGCAACTGACAGTAGCATTAAGTGCTCTTTTATAATTATTGTTTGCCAAAAAATAAAAAACCTCCTCTTCCTAAAATATAATTGCTATTATTTTTTTATTAAAATAAATTATTTAAACATAAATATTTTAGTGAAGGTATTTAGAAGTTTATAATAGTTACATCTTTAATTCTGAAGCCTATTTTTAAATTATTTAATATTTTAAAATGATAAAAAAAATGCAAGAAATTTATTAATATGAAAAGGCATAATTAATTTATTAAAATAGGTAAACTTAAATTTGAAATGCATAATTAATCATCCCGATTTGCCTTGTATAAGGACTCCTACCCACCATATGTCTACAATATATTATATATATCCAAATTATTTTATCACATGTCTTTGAATTCATTCTTTATTTTGAAGACCTATGAGATATTTTTGAGATCGAAATAATTCTCTTCGCCAAAAGAATTATTGAATTTCCATTTGGATAAATTGGCTGATTTGTGTTTGGATGTTAAAAAAAAAAAGAAAATTATAGATTCATTATATTAACAATTTCTTTATTGTAGATCTCATGGATATGGATGGAAATAAATGTAAATATATAGACGCTAAGCGCATGATAAAATAAATCTCAGATCATCAATTTATGAGAATTGACATATCGTTACGTACGTTAGAGATGTCATTAGATGTTAAACACACCTATGATATAATTAAATTTTTCCCCTTCTATTAATCATCAACAAGACAATCACCATTGAAGGATATTCTTGATATCAAACTTATGACTTGTTGATATGTAAGGAAATCCCTCTCTAAAGGCCTACCCAACTAGGCAACTAAGGGCAATAACTATTTTAGATATGCTAAATGAAGACAAATATTTATCCAAGCTATTCTTCCAACATATTAAGCAATTTTGATACTAAAGACTAATTATAAAAAATCTTTGTATTTTTTTTATTTGGAATAATTTAACTCTCACACACAGACACACACACACACACATATATATATATATATATATATATATATATATATATATATATATCTATATATATATAAATTTTTTTACAAAAGTAAAAAAAAAACATGAAAAGAAAATAATGTCATAATCTTTCAATAAAAAAAGGAAATATTTTCTAAAAAGAATTAGTTATAGGAAGAAAAATTAAAAAGAAATAAAACAATTGAATTCACCTGTTGCATGTATTATTTAGATTTTTTTCTTTTACATGAGGTAATAGTACAGCTGAAGGGTATCAAAAAAATCATCTAAATATTTATGATTTAATCTCTAATTATGATATATTTATAGAGATTTTTTTAAATAAAATGAGTAATTATAGGATATTAAATTTTTGAACCGTCCATCATAATTATTTTCCGACTTGTATTGATAGTCCGTAGAAAACTTTTATAGAACTTGATATATTACATCAGATTCGGTATTATCTGACTCATTGTTTGTTATTTAGATTTTTCTCCTACTTTCATTTTATTATGTTACTTTGTTGTCAACTTTTCAAGTGTTTGTCCCCATTCTTTCCCATCGGTTCATCCAACAGATGATCAGGAAGAAGAGAAACCAATTCCTACCTACATCACGTGGATTTCACCTTCATATGCAGACATAAGCTTAGGTGTAGGCAGGCCTATCTGCTAGAATATATTATCCTCGAGCGATAGAGGGATGAATCACACATCTATTTTCTTTACTTTTGTTTGTTTGTTTCTTGACAAATTATTCCCTATCTTTTGCATCAATAGATATACATGTATAAAATTCTTTAGTGTCACGTAGGGGTATATTCATGATTCAAAATTGTCTAGGACGGACTCATATAATAAATTAATTAATTTAAAAATATAAATAAAAAAGTATGTGAATATTAATTTTCAAAAAATATAGAATAAAAGTATTTAATGTTCAATACATTTAAAAAAGTAAAAATATTATTGAAGTTGTGCTCTTCAATTCCTTTTGAATCAAATTCATTAATTATTATTTCATTATCAATTTTTCAACCAACTCTAATTCAATATAGATGACTATAAAATCTATATAAAATTCTTCTTCTATCTTGTTATGAAGAATTATTTTAACCAGTTTCATAGCTAAAAATGCTTATTTCATTGTTGCTGTAGAAACAAAATAAGATAAAACAAGTTAAATTAACCTACCAATTAAATAAATATATTAGATTTAATATATAAGTGAACGATATAGTTATAATGCATAAACTATAACAAATTATGAGAAAAAATTACTTGTCAATCAAATTGTATGTTACTGACTTATTTTTTTCAACTAATCTTTAATATAAATTTAGAAATAGTCGATAAATTTTGAAATCTTTCATAGCCAACAAGATCAAACTTATAGTCATCAAATTGCATTATCAAGTGGTGCAAATCTTGTGCATCGAATCAAGATAATAAAATTTCTCAGTAAGTCGATAAATGTGATTAACATTCAAAAGCGTAAAATTTTCTTTAGGTTCCAAAGCACAATTAAGCTTAATAAGTTTGACTATCTCATCGTTGAATCTACTATTAAGCTTTTTAACTTGAAAGTCTATTGCAACAACAAATACATCAAATCGAAAGGTGCTCAAATGCAATTGAGTCATTTTGTTGACAAGAACGACCTACAACATAATTGAGGTATCTCAATATCAAACTTGGCATAAACTTCTTTCACATAACTAAGTAGAATAACAAATCCTTCTTATCTCAAAGTATGAAGCAAAGTTTTAGTAGTTGAAAGATTATCCAATGTATTTAAAATATTTAGAGATTTCTCTTGAAATGCTCGACAAAGAAGATTTCTTATCTCCATTATCTTTTGCGTTAAGTGTAAGATGAATATGAAATTAAAAGACTCCATTGCAATCAACAAACAACTAGCTTCACCACAGATGGAGTTAAAAGGCCCATAATTATCATGTTTTTTAACACGGTAATCAAAGAATTATACATATCAATCATGCAATAAATTAAGACAAAATTAGAACTCTAATAAGTATTTCCAAGTCATAGTTGATGGTGTCTCTATGTGCATTTTTAAAAATTTATTTTCAAAAAATATGTAGCGGAAGCATAATAATTTCCTAAATTATTATAACACACATCACCCACACAACCACAAGCATACACATGTATAGACATAATCACAAAAAAGTTTCGTTTAGAGATTATACCTGATAGATGACATTTAATGATAATGAGATCAACTAATAACCCTTACAAGGATTATCTCTATTCGTATTCACGTTGAGATACCTTCAAACAACTTCACAAAGCCACAAGCTTTTGTTTAGTACTAGACCAAGGAGGAAAACGACACAATCTGAGAGAGAACCAATAACTTAGTTTGGTGCTTGGTGGCAAGAGCAACCCGACGACACCAAACAAAGAGGGTAGCAACCTCTTGGTTGCTATTTGCAGGTTAAAGGTGGTTGTCCAACGGTTGGAAAGCCTATGGGAGGCAGTTGTTGGTCGGGGGGAAGCAAGTAGCAAGAAGGCGTGAGGTCGGTGGCAGCAAGTGGCACCAATGGTGGCTGGTTGTGTTGGCACAAGAGGTGACAATCCCTTAGGTCGACGGCGATAACAAGAGAGGGAGGGAGAGAGGAGAGAAAACTTAATCCAATTATATTTTTCTCCCATGGAGGGGTTTATATACACCTCCATCAGGAATTGATAAGCAAGATCAAACTCATATCAATTAATCCAACTCGATCCATTAGCAATTAGCTTGGTTCAAAAATCAAACCAACTTAGTTTAAAGCCAAACCAATTTTAGTTCATAATTAAACCAAACCAATTTGATTTATTATTAAACCATAATGGATCTAACTCACCTTCAAGAGGTGTGGACCACTAACTCTTCTAGCCCGATAAATATTTTCCATATTTGTCCTTCTTGTCTGTTCTTACCAAACTTAATTCTCTTTATTTGAGAATTCCATTCTCAAATTTGTTTTACATTTTTTGAATACAGTCATAATGCATGTGACCTAATAGGTTCCTAGTTATGTTGGTCGTTCATAATTAACCATTAATTATGAATCAATCATGAGTAACACATAGTAGTATATCATGACCTCTAATTCATAAAAAAAAAATCACAATTAATCTAAGAATAATTCTGAATCCTTCAAAAACTACAGTTATTAGTGCATCTATTCCTTTCATGTATCTTATATACACTTGGTTCAGGATATGGTCTATGTGTCTGTCCCCACTAGGATGACTATATCACACCTAGCCCAAGTAATTGTTTCTTATCTTATGGATTAAAATTACTCCAATATGTGTCCAAGAAGGCCATCCTCATGATGTGTCATGGTTTGGCCAAAGACTTACGAGTAATAATCCTGACAAGAGACCTTAGGGTATCTTATTTGTAAAAAAAGTGATGAATCTTCTGTGGGTTATTCAAACATTTTCGAGCATATTGACTTATACCCAATCATTCTAGACTTACACCTCCTAAGAGATGTTTGCTAAGATGTTAACGTATAAGCCTCCATAACCAAGATGACTTGAATATCTCAAGTCTAAGAAAACTTGCACTCGTACTGTAATGAGAACTTTGTAGACATATAAAGAATCACATAAAATCTCATAGCAGGTCACATCCGATGAACTAGTTACCCTTAACTAGCATCAGCATATTAACTCTAAATATCCCAATGTTTCCAATCAATAAAGATCGACTGCTTAGTTAAACCAAGAAGTATAACATGTCCTAATCTTATAGAATTAATGATGTCTAGTCTCATTAATTCATAGACTAGGGAAAGCTTCAATACATACATAATTACACATGATGAGATACCCACTAATTGTGATCCAATCATAATTTCACTCATACTATATATTGTACTATGGACTTCATTAATTGAGTTTAAGATCAAATCATATATATATAGAATGCACACTCAAATAGTAAATTTTATTTAATATCAAATAAATAATATAATTTTAAAGCAATTACCTTAGGACACTCTCAAATATAATAGTAGTCAATTATCAATTTGATTACATCCTCTACTGGTATCACGTTCACCAGTAGTTACCATATGTACAACTTCAATTGTTGAGAAGAATATAACTTAGCATGATGTTTATGAGATGCATTAATGAGATTACAAATTAAATTAAATTAAATTAAATTAAATTTTGAAAATAATAACCAAATGGATATCTCTTTTTTTAGTAGCTATAGTTAATGCTAGTTGAAGTCGATGAGCAAAACAATGTACATAATATGCACACGAGCAATCTTTCAAGAAAAGAACTTATAATCCTTTCCAAGAGCCATACATATTGCTAGCACCAATATATCCATGTCCCCACATGTTGTGGATATACAAGTCATAACAACCAAGATCATCATTGTATGATCAGAAAGAACGTTAGAAGGGGGGGTGTGAATAGCGATCGTTGAAAATCAAGAACAAATTAAATCGAAGTATGCAGCGGAAGAAAAATAAATTAATGCTAACAAATCGAGTTTGACTTAGTTTAGAGCCTTCGATGACTTCTACTCCAAGGCCCGCACTCGTCGAGTGATTTCATTGGGCAATCCATTAACAGTTCATAAAAGGTTTACAGGAGTTAAGTACAAGAATTGGAAATAAAAGTTACCAACAATAACAAAATGGGAAAGTCTTGGTCGTCGGTTGTCGGAGGAGGTTCACAACATCGCAGGAGCTTTTGGGAGCACCGAACAAGAGAGAAACTTGTCGTAGTTGTTGTTCTAAAGCTCCAAGTTGAAGGCCTTTAAATAGGTCCATTCTGGTCGCCTGAACCACGTGGCTCGGCCAATCGACGTGCTCTACGTCAGCATGTGGATGATTTTTTGGGTCTGGGTGCTCAGATCGCTTGGGTGGCTGCGACCTGCTTGGGCCAGCCTACTCTGGGCGCTCAAATCCCTTCTGAGTGCCCAGAGTCTTTTTCTTCAGCAGCCTTCGCCTTACACGAAAAGGTTAGTCCGAACAATAAAAATTATATCTACCCTGCAAAATAAAGTTAGCACAACATAGCAGATAGGGTAGTAATTCGATCCTGTTTCCTCAAGACCAGGATCTAGTCAAAATCTCAACTTAGACTTTCCAAATGGACCTAAGTTGGATCAACACTTGTAGTTCCCTCAACGGAGAACGCAACCTTATTGAATCTCTCCTCTAGTTGCTTACCTTCACTTACCAACTATAGTCACTTGACTTGCCTCTGACCGACCAGGTCTTTCTGCAGTTGTTAGGTTTGCTGACCCAACTGGACTTCGACTGGTTATCAGATCCCACGGATCCAATCATACTTCCTGCCAGATATCAGGTCCTGCGGACCTATCTGGACTTCCTACAAGCTATCAGGCCCGCAAGCCTAGCTAGATTTCAGCCTGGTGTCAGGTCTCTCAGATCAGTCAACTCTTGCACACTTGGTAGAGTAGTTAGACAAAACAACACATCTAACTTTAACCTATTTATCATATATCAAAACCAAATTATTAGTGTAACCTACACCAATAATCTCTTCTTTTTTGATGTAATGACAACCCGGGTTAAATTTAGAAAAAAAATATAATAAAGCAATAAAGCATAACATGTTTAAAGTGAGTAGATTTTTCTAGCCTAACCCATTATCCTCCCCCTTTGGCATACATCAAAAAAGATAAATGCATAAAGCATAAAATAAGGCTAAAAGGAACTAGAATCATACAAATAATGTCACAATAATATACCAAATAATCGAAAGTAAATGCTTTGTATATTGAAGTAAATATTTCAAACAACATTTCTAAGACAGTTGAGTATATTTCTAAAAATTTGTAAGTAAAGTTGTGAAAACTTCAGAAATTTTCTAAGTAAAAATTTTTCAAGAATTTTTAAGTTAAGAATTTCTAAGTGAATTTTAAAAAAAAATCCAAGTAGAAATTTCTAAGAATTTCAAAAACTTTTTTAAGTTTGAAAATAATTTTAAACAAAATTAAATTTACTAAGTAAGAATTTCAAAGTTATTTAAAAAGCTTTTCTTAAGGAAAATTAGAAAAAGTGATTTCTAATTCTTTAATTTTTTTTATAGGAAATTAATTGTAAAAAAAACTTTCTAATAAAGATTCTTAAGGTAAAAGTGAATGAAAAATTCTTCAAAGTGAGTTTTTTTAACATTTTAAGAGTAAATTTTTTCATAGAATAACTTTTCAAAATATTCTAAAAATATTTTTAAAGAGATTTTTAAAACATTTGAATGAAGTTTTTCAAACTAAGTTTGTCAAGAATTTTTAAGAAAAAAATTATGTTTAAATTGTCTAAAACATGTTCTCCTCCTTAATTTAATAAGGACTATCAAGCATTATGTAAGAAGTATTAATAAGTCAAATAATTAAAGTGAAAATAGCTAAAGTGAAACTGAATACTAGTGACTGAACTAAGCATCGAGTTAATATGTATAAGTAAGAAAAAAATAGCAATTAAGGATTGTACTACTGCGAAGACGAGGAGGATGGGGTCGGAACCCTAGGAGCACAATAAGTTCATCAACTCAGTATGACAAGTTTGATTCTCCTCTCGAGAACTAGACATGTCTCGTCAAAGATCAGAGACCTCCCGTCTAAGACTCATCATGGCCACCTCAAGTCCATTAAGTCGGTTGTCTAGAGTACGAGAGACTAGAGGGGTAGGTGGCCCAAAAAGATTAGTTGTGTGTGCATCTATCCCTGCCTCCTCTCTTGGAGCTGGATCATGCTGACCCTAAGCCGCGGGATTAGGATGGGGCTGGGCTGCTGGCTGACCCTGAGTTATGGGATTAGGCTGGGGCTAGGCTGCTGGATCAAGCTAGTGTTGGTCCTCTCTCCTCCAAGATAGGCCACCCTCATCATCTATATAGACACCACCTAAGGATAAGTTCCTAGCACTGACTATGTCAAACCCAGTTAGGGCTCTAACATTAACTGTGGTGACATCAATGCCTAATGAGGCTATATAGGTGGTCAAAATGTGACAATAGGGTATGTGGACCCGTCGACTGGTGGTGATACCAGTTGAATAGAGAATGATATGAAATATGTGCAAACTAATATCTATATCTAACCTATGACATAATGTATAAAGGAGAAATGAATGAAAGGGATGCATCATCGTTATGTCGTGAGTAGTCAAGGCAAAATGCATGTGACTAAGACCCTATAAAGGACATAGTCCTAGACTCTAAGGGTGACTGAACGAAACAGGGTCACAGTCAGTACACGTTGACCTCCAAAAAATACAAATAAATTGTATCGAGCGTAATATGTGAATAGGGATCACCAAATAGTAGATCCCTAGGAGGGTAGCATTGAAAAGGACACGTGGATGATCGTAGTCCTAAAAAGATATGAATGATAGTGGGGGATAAAGTAATATCTGTACCGGCAACCCTAGTGGTATAGGTAAGATCATCGACTCTAACTAAGTTGTTATACAGTTCAGCACACAGACCTATATTAACTGAACTAGTTCAATAAACTAAGCACTATAAATTGTAATAATTAATAACCTCTATAGATGGGATGAGTGATCGCATGAAAAACTACCTATCTAAATATATAGACAACATAAACATATATATAGTGGAGGTAAACCTAATCCTAAGTTCCTCAGTAGAAAATCTAGGGTCTGTACTGTTGGACCGGGTAGGCCAACTAGAGACGGTTGAGTTGTCAAAAAAACCTTTCTTGAACTTTGGAATCAGATTAGTAGCAATAGCATAAACTAAACAATACACAAACTGAAAGAAAAGAGACTCAAAATTTTACTTGGTTACAACCGGCGTGGTTGTTAATCCAAGACAATGACAGCACTAGAAAAATCTCCTTCATGTAGGCAGAGAAGCCTCTTACAATCTTTGAACGCTTAGACTATTGCTAGGAAATGAATGCTTGAGTTTATGTTTAATTTCCTAACTCCAGGGGCCTTTTTATAGCTCCTGAAAATTCTATCCATAGGCTGAAGGCGCCTTCAATAAGGCTGAAAGGCACCTCCAGCGAGGCGCCGTTTGGATAAAGTTTTATCCACTGCAATGGCTCGAACCAGCCTGGTCAAAGGTGCCTTCCATAGCTATGGAAGGTGCCTTTCATGGCTAGTTGAAGGTACCTTCTACCTGAAGGTCGCGGAGGCGCCTTCAACTCCTGTTGAAGGCACCTCTAGTAGCTTCATTGCTCCACTTTAGCTCGTTCGCTGCTTCGATCGCCTGGGTAATTGCGGCCAACCGAAATAGGACTCACTCGAACCCAATTTCAGGCCTTGTTCTCAAGCAGACTTCCGCTCCGGCTTCTCATCCTTTAAACGTCGTGCAAATCCTTTTTGTCCACAGGTGTAATCTTCCATGGTACCTCATCCCTCAGACACACCAATCCCATCGGCTCTCTCTCATGTCGTCCTTCTCACTAGCTACGTCTTCTGCTCGACTTCTTGTGTTCCTAAGCTCCTGCACACTTAGACACAGGGATTAAACCAAAACAAGACCTAACCTAACTTGGTTGATCACACCAAAAATAACCTTAGGGTTCCAACAATCTCCCCCTTTTTTTATGTGAGCAGTCCAAGTTAAGTTAGGGTAAACTAATCATAAAGTAAAGATAACAAAATATGTAATAAAGTGCAAATAGATTTTAACATTTAAAAATTTGAACTACTACCTCCCCCTAGACTTAATCTTCTCTTCTCCCCCTTTGATCACATAAAAATGGAGTTCAAAAGAAATCTAGGGGTAACTTTTTGTTAAAAAAAGACTATAAGTTAAAAAAAATTCTAAGAAAAAAATTTCTAAGTTATGAAATTGACAAAGATTTAAAAGTATTAATTCACTATTATATGCTTATCAGTTTGTCAATTAAATATTTAATTCAGTAATTGACTTCCAGGATGTGGTGAGACACTAGACTTTCTTGGTTATTGGATTATCAACCACTTCTAGACAAAGTTTTTTAAAAATTTAAATATTTAATTTTCCCTCTGAAAGCCCTAATTCCAAATAAAGTTCAATTTATACAAATTTTTGGAACCCAATATAGGTTCCTTCTTATAGGATTAATCAAGAATTTTATGGGTATATAACTTTTTGGAACTTTTCTAATTTGACCCTTGTGAAATCTAAGATACCATTTTAAATTATTATTTCTAATATTTTAAGTACAAGAGCATGCATGATTTTTCAGACATTCTATTTCTATTTTTAATTTGTCATTTTCTATTTTAATATTATCATATAATTCTAGTGGGCATGCTTTAGACAACTGTATCTTTAAATCTTTATTTTCTTTTTCTAACTTGCAACAGTTTTTTGATAGGAATTTAAGAAATTTGAATAGCCTATCAGGTGGAAAAGATAATGCCTGACTTAGCTCATTGATCTTGTTATCCGTAGCTCCCCCTGAATTGTTACTTTCTTTTGATGTAGCTCCCCCTTCATCAATACTTTCGATCCTCATTTTGGACTAGCTTGCTTCGTGTTCGTCTTCTTGGTGACTTGCCATCAATGCAAGTCTGGAGAAGGCTTCGACCTCTGATTCGGACGACATTTCGTACCACGTCATCTTTAGGGTCTTGTGTTTGTTCATTTGGATGGGCTTCTTGTTCTTACCCTTGTCCTTGTTCTTCAGTTTGGGGCAATTGTCTTCCACGCCCCCTTCTTCATCGCAATGGTAGCATTTTATTTTTCTTCTTCTTCTACCCTTTCCTTGATTAAATTGCTTAGATTTAAATAATTTTTTAAACTTACGTACCATCAGCATTGTTTCATCATCATCGAAGGAGGATTCTGAATCTTGTTCATCCTTTTTTTTGCTTTAAAATTAATTTTGTGCTTTGGCACCTTCTTTGAATCTACACATCTTGTTTCATGGACTTCAAAAGTAGAAAATAATTCATCTAAAGTAACATATTCTAGGTCCTTAGAGATATAATAGGCATCCACTAATGATGCTCATTCTTTATTTATAGGGAAAACATTAAATGTGTATCTTAGCGAATCTCGGTTGCTTACCTTTTCTCCAAGATTCGAAAGTCTAGTGATTATCTCCTTGATCCTCAAGTGAAAATATGCTACAGTTTCATCTTCTTCTAATCGAAGGTTGCTGATCTAGTTGCAAAGTAAGTCCCATTTCACAAGTTTTGCCTACGAGGTTCCTTCATGGAGTTCTAGAAATTTTTTCCAGTGCTCCTTGGTAGACTTGTAAGCTCCAATCTAGTTGACATCTTGTGGCGGTAGGACGCTCAGCAGATGAAATTCTGCTTTGCCATTTGCCACAAAGTTAGCTTGTTCCTTCTTCATCCATTGATACTTTTCCTTGCCTTCGGGTGCTTTAAAACCAAACTCCATTATTAAAAATAAATCAAAGTCAGTCTTGAACAATACCTCCATCTTTTTTTTCTAGTTGGCGAAGTCCCCCTCGAACTTTGGTGGGTGAATGCTTGATCCGGCCATCTCGTGTCCTTCATTCGGCAGTTAGTCCTCCTGAAGTTGTTAGGCTCTGATACCACTTGTTGGACTAGGTTGGCCAGCTGGAGAGGGTTGAGTTGCCAAAAAAAACCTTTCTCAAACTTTGGAATCAGATTAGTAGCAACAGAATAAAAATAAACAATACAAAAACTAAAAGAAAAGAGACTTAGAATTTTACTTAGTTACACCGGGGTGGTTGTTAATCTAAGACAATAACAGTACTAGAAAAATCTCCTTCGTGTAGGCGGAGAAGCCTCTTACAATCTTTGAATGCTCAGACTATTGCTAGAAAATGAATGCTTGAGTTTATGTTTAATTTCCTAGCTCCAAGGGTCTTTTTATAGCTCCTGAAAATTCTATCCATAAGTTGAAGGCACCTTCTGTTAGAGTGTATACTAAAAGCCTAGCTTTTGGTATAAACATTTATCTAGAAATAAGAATCACATTGGTCAAATGTCTACATTTATGATAAATGTAGTTGTTCAATTAATTTATATTGTAGATAACATGGTGTGTGGTGTCACACACAGAGGATCATGTTATCAGTACCTTATAAATTATAAACAGTAACTCACGACCATAATGGAAAGGAACAAACCATTGGAAGGTCGTAGTGTAATTAGGTATTAGTTTATCTTAACTATATAATTACACTAGTACACTTAGAGTGTATTGAGTAGGACCATTAGAGGTCGTTTCTTTTATACTGACTTGATAAAGAAACAAAGACCTCAGTTATTATGGAAGTGTGTGCTCTTAATCCTAATATAATAACAAGCACATATATTTGATATTTATTTCTTTAATTTATCAATGGGTGAGATTTAGTTCGATGAATCAATAAGCTCGATAAGTTGGGAAATGATATCACTTATAGTGTGTATTGTTGATTATAGAAGGAAACTGTGTCCTAGTGATCTAGGTTGAGAATGTCCTCAAGAGGAGCTCATAAGGATTGTCATGTTAAACCCTGCAGGTAGACTTAGTCCGACATGACGATAAGGCTGAGTGGTACTACTCTTGGACTAAGATATTAATTAAATGAGTTGTCAGTAACTCACTTAATTAGTGGACATTCGATATCTTAAACACAGGGAGACTAACACACTCATGATAAGAAGGAGCCCAAAATGTAATTTGGGATTGGTGCGGTAGTTCAATAATAGTTCTCTAGTGGAATGAATTATTATTGATAAAATTAAGTTGTGTGTTCGGGGCGAGCACGAGATGCTTAATTTTATCGGGAGACCAAAACCAATTCCTCCTCTCGGTCCCTATCGTAGCCTCTTAATTATAGAGTACTATACCCACCTATACCCACCTTCTTACCCATCCTATAGGGGCCGACCAAGCTAGCTTGGAGACCAAGCTAGGGCCGGCTCATGGGTGAATTCATGTGCCGGCCCTATTAAAATAAAAAGGAATTTTAATTTTAAAATTTTTTCTTATGTGGATAATATAATTTAAAAGAGAGTTTAAAATTTTAAATCCTTCCTTTTATAAGATTCTACAAAAGATTAAGAGAAGAGTTAAAATCTCTTTCCTTATTTGTAGATTAAAAGGTTGATTTTAATTTTGGTAAAAACTTTCCTTTTAATTATATTCATGATTTAAAAGAAAGTTTAAAAATTAAAAATTCTCTTTTATTAGTTTCTACAAAAGATTAAGAAAAGATTTAATATCTTTCCTTATTTGTAGATTGAAAGGAGATTTTAATTTTTAGAGATAACTTTCCTTTTTGGAAATTATCCACATGTTTAAAAGAAAGATTTTAATTTATAAAATTTCTTTTTATTAACCAATCATGAAGGGATTAAAATTATTGGAGAAATTTTTATAAATTTCTAGAAACAAATTAGGAAGTTTTAATTTTTGTTTTAATTAAAACTCTCCTTGTTTTGGGGAGAAGAGTGGCCAGCCATTATAATTTGAAAAGAGAAAATTATTTTAATTAAATAAATTTTCCTTTTCAATGGCAAAAGAATTAAGGAAGTTTTTATTAAATTTTCCTTATTTGCCAAGACCAAGGATTATAAAAGAGGGGGTAGAGGAGGCTTCAAAGCTAACGACTCTATTCTATTTTTCCTCTCTTTTCTCCTTGGGTGTGGCTGGCCCTTTCTTTCCTCTCCTCTCCTTTGTGTGGCCGAAACCTTCTTATGGTGGAGATAGCTTTGGTGGCCGGATCTAAGAAGGAGAAGAAGGAGAAGCCTCTTTTCTAGCATCCCTTGGAGCATGGTGGTGGTGGCCGAACCTCTTCATCCTAGGAGAAGTTTTGATGGCCGAAACTTGTAAGGAAGAAGAAGGTGCTTGGTGGTTCTCATCTCGGAAGATCGTTGCCCACACAACGTCCGAGGTTAGAAGAGGAATACGGTAGAAGATCAAGAGGTTTTTCTACAAGGTATAACTAGTAATTTTTCTTTCCGCATCATACTAGTTATTTATGGAAATAATACCAAATACAAGAGGCTTACGATTCTAGAATTTCGAATATGTTTTTCGATGTTGTCTTCTTTTGTTTTTTCTTTTCCTTGTGATTTGATTGTTCTTTTCGGTTAACCTAAAGTTATTTTAGGAAATTAAATATTAGCTTTCTATAAAAGGTTTTGTCTAGTCGGTGGTGGTTGCTCCCATATCCAAGAAGGCCATGTGCCTCGCCACGTCAGTACTGGGAACCAATTATGGAAATTAATATTTAACGGAATTAATAACTTAAGGTGATTTGGGTCGAACGTGTTAAGTTCCGCAAGAGACCCAAGTCAAAACCTAAAAGAACGAATAGATTAAGTTTTGGATCAAACGTGTTAAGTTCTGCAGGCGATCCAAAATTTAATTTAAAAGAACACATGGTAGCTAGGAAAAGGTTCAGACCTTTGTACAAAATTTTTGTACAGTGGAACCTCTAGGTTTTTCGAGTAGCAACCAACACCTTCTATAGGGTTGGAAGGCGCCTCTAGCGAGGCGTCGTTTGGATAGGCTTTTATCCACTACAACGGCTCTAACCAGCCTAGCCAAAGGTGCCTTCCATAGGCGCCTTCTACCTGAAGGTCGCGGAGGCACCTTCAACTCCTATTGAAGGTGCCTCTAGCAGCTCCATGGCTCCACTTTCGCTCCTTCGTTGCTCTGATCGCCTGGGTGATTGTGACCAACCGAAATAGGGCTCACCCAAACTCAATTTCCAACCTTCTCCTCGAGCAGGATTTTGCTCTGGCTTCTCATCCCTCGAACGTCGTGCACGTCCTTCTCGTCCACCGGTGTACTCTTCCGCGGCACCTCGTCCCTCGGACACACCAAGCCTGTCAGCTTTCTCTCGTGCCGTCTTTCTTGCTAGCCACGCCTTCTGCTCGACTTCCTGTGCTCCTAAGCTTCTGCACACTTAGACACAGGGATCAAATCAAAACATAACCTAACCTAACCTAACTTGGTTGATCACACCAAAAACAACCTTGGGGTTCCAACATGTACTAGTGGTTGAGGGGCCAACACCAATAGATAATCATTTCCTAATTAACAAATAGCATCCTAAAGATAAGATAATAAAGCAACTAATACAAATAAAATAAAGTTTAAAAATAATTACCGAGGCATCATGAATAATTATAACAGAACTAATGACCTTGGTTGATCCGCAAAGCGATACTATAACTGAAGGAGGAAAGTTTTAGGAAGTTAGAAAAATTTGTTTTTCCTTATCCACTTTTGCTCATAAAACTCGATAAAGGGCCTTTTGCAAAAGCGAAGAAGGGGAGGGGCAAAGGTTGAGGGCACTCCTACCACCCCTTTTATAGGGGTTTTTGGGCGCTCGGACCACAGTCCGGCTGCCTAGATGGGGTGGCGGGGCGGAGCACCCAGAGTTTTATACTAGGGGCACCCTCTCTTGGTTTTAGGCTCCTGGTTTTGGTTTTTTTTTAATATAGGATTGAGTTATGCTTAAAACTTAATTTAAGTTAAAAGTTAATTAATTTTAATAGTAGAATTAATTAAGTTAAGTTGAAAATTGATTAATGTTAATAACAAGATTAATTTAAATTAAGTTAAATATTTTAGTTAAATTGGACAATTTGTTTAACCCAAAGATTAATTAGTTGAGAATCGAGTAGATTAAGAAGTTAAAAAAATTGATTAAGTTGACAAATTGATTTATGCTAACCATTAATTAATTTAGGAATTTTATTTCATTTTATTTATTTATTTTAAAATTAAGTTAAGTGGTTAACTTAAGTTAAATTAAGTTAAGTTAATTAATTTTAAAGATTGATTAACTTAAGAAGTTAACTTAGAAGATTTATAAAAAAAATGATTAAGTTAAATAATTCAAGTTTGAAAGATATTTTTGGGTTAATTTTATTAATTGATTTAAGTTAAAAATTGATTTTAAGTTAAAGATTGATTTAACAATTTATTAGGTTGAGAAATTAATTTATGAATTAATTAATAAATTAGTTTAATTTAGGAATTGATTAAGTCAAAGTTAAAAAAATAACTTAGGTTGACTTAGGTTAGGAAATTAATAAGAAATTAAAAATCTTAATTAAAAATACTCATCTACAATTAGTCCTTAACTGTCTAACCTTTGGTTACTAACTAACTACCAGAAGATAGCAGTATTCACCTGATTAGTCAAGTTAAGTGTCCAGTTAGAATTTATTAAAGAGGACTACTTAACTTGATCAATGTACTATTGTATTTTTCTCCCAAACTTATATTGATGTACTGACATAAGCATCTGAAGTCCAGGCAAACTGCCTACACGTCTCACACCGTTCTATGTTTATGAATACAGAGTCAAGTTAAACCTAGTGTGTTTGTGAGATGCTCGTTACCTAGATCTATATGATCATGCTTTCTATAGGTTTGATCTAGGCTAAGGTTAAAACAAATTTTAGAACACTAACAAAACAGGAAATTTTTAGAAAACATAAATACTTTTCCTAGAATTTAAAAATTATCCGAATAAATATCATCCCCCTTAATCTAAGCTTTTTTAGACACAAGCAATATCTTTAAAATTATTTGCAAACAATTTTAATGAATTAATCATTTGATTTCAGTTTAATTATTTAGATTTAATTTAATTTACTTTTAAATTATCCTTATTCATCTCACCAGTCTAAATTTTCAAACAAAAGGGATCCTATGATTTTGTGAGATGAGTTAAATTAAATTTTAGAATTTGGTTTAACTTTATGTTAGATTTAAGTTTAGCTTTGGGTTTAATAAATAGGCATTATTTGGATAAACTTTTGGGCTATGGTAAGTCACCTGGACATCATTAGAGTAACCATACTTTCGAGGTTTTCCAAATAGTCCTATTCACTAAACTTAATAATAAAACTTTGTCTAACCAACTAGGATTGGTAAGGGATAGTTTCATTTAGTTTCACTAAGCCAATTACACCAGGACAAAGTCATATCTTCCTAGACATGCATAAACAGAGCTTCTCTAACCTACTATCATCCTAAACTTTTCCAGTGTCATTTTATCAAGTTAAACTTTTGTTCCTTTTTGATCTAATCTTAATTACCCTGCTAGGTAGCCTATTGTTTTGGAGGTACCAACTAATTTAGAGCCTCCTTTTTAATTATTGAACTTTAAGTTTAAGTTTTAGGTTTTAGGTTTTAGGTTTATGTTGATTACTTTTATAGTTATAATGGACTTGATGATAATTTGAGTTTGAGTTGGTTTTGTATTTATTTGATTTAAATTTATTTTTTCAATTTGGATTTGGTTTAGTTGATTTTGCTTTATGTTTTAGATTTTGGTTTGGGTTAGGTTTAGATGGATTTATGTAATGAATTTTGTATTTGGGCACATAGAATTGATTGAGTCCTACTTGCATGGTTAGGCACACTTTTGGAACCCAAGCTTTAATTAGGTTTTTATTTTAGCTTATGAGTGATATAAATGTTTTATTTGTTGAATTGGACTTGTATCCGAGCTTAGACTTATTGTATACACCTTTTTGAGTTTTAAGAATTAAATCTAAATTTTTCGATCTAGTGGTGAAAGTTTCTAATAACCCTTTAAGTTTATTAATTTTACTTTTTAAATTTGTGTTTTCCTCCTCAAGTGTTATATCTTGATTTGGATCTTTATTTTTAGTTTCTTCTTTGAGGTGTTGATTTTCCTCAAGAAGTGATTCATTTTATTTTTCATATTTAATTAATTTTTGTTTAAACATGTAATTATTCTAAAAAATTTGGAGGTTAAGATGGAGGATACCTCGTTTGAACCTTTGAAAATGAGTGCGGACTCATGGCTTGATTCGTCCTTGGACTCGTTTTCTGATTAATGTTCCATTGCCATAAATGTAAGGTAATTGTGATTCTTCTAATCTTCAACATCTGATTCTTCTGAAAATGACTCATCTCACGTCGTTTTGAGTGTCTTTTTCTTTATGGTTGGTATGGGTTTTTCATCTTTCATCTTTGGAGACTCGTTCTTGTAATGTCTTTTCTTGTTGCATCTAGACCTGACCACGGTTCAGAACTGATGATTCGACGGTTTAGAATTGTACGCTCAACAGTTCCAAGCAGGTCGTCCCTTAATCTTAACCTCCTAAAACGGTTACGGTTCACGTTTCGGAATCGCCGGTTCACGGTTCGATTCATGGTTCGCCACAGTACACCACGGTTTAAGATTATTATGATAAAATAATTAAAAATTAAAATTTATTGTAAAAAAAGGGCTTGCACTTATTTAAGTTGTCTACATATCCCTTTAGGGTATAGGGGAATCAAATCCCACATATTTATTTACATTTTTATCCTTTACATTGTCACTCACTTTCATTTTTCATTCTTGTCATATATGTTCCTTCAATATCAAAATCTTCAACTTCGTCATCTGAAAGTTGCATTCCTTGGATTCTTTTTTCCACTCTGGTCCAATCATCCAGTAATGATTGAGCTTCCAATGAGTCGGGAGACAAAGTTGATCGTTGTTCGTCTAATATGTTACCGCTGACACTGAACGTCTACTCCATAGCAACAGTTGACACCGACAAGCTAAAATTTCTTTAGGGATCACGGAGAGGACGGAAAAGTTTTGAGCCTTCCGTGACCACCACTTTAAGATATCCAAATTTTCACTATCTGCTTCATTAAAATTAAAAGAAGTCATAAAATATTTCTTAAGTTCCTGTGAGGAACTTAAGGATTCTCATAGACATTTTGTCCATTTTTTAATAAAAGTTGTACTTTTGTAAGTTTTAAATTACTACTAGTAGTTTGTTATATTTTAGAAACATTAATTTGTGTTCCATATTTTATATAATATTGATTATAAATATCATATAAATAAATTCTAACATTATATATAATATTAACTAGATCAGGAGAAGAGGAATCTTTAATTAGAATTAAAGCATCATAATATAAAGTTAACATTTCTTGTAAAACTTCTAATTTAAATCTAGGATCTAAAGCAATTATAATTAAATAAATTTTAGGTATAAAATAAAGATATTTTTTCCATTTAGTTGTCATAACTAAGATTCAAGGAGATAAAGATTCATTATTAATATGTTCATTTAAAACTAATACTATATTAAAAAAATTTCTAAAACTAATTGAGCAGTGGGATAACAAACACTTGAAAGTTGTTTGGTTGCGTCATTAAATACTTTTAATTTTTCATAAATATTATTACAAATATTCCATTGTTGTGAAAATAAATATATATTAGTATTAGTATTTTGTGTAAAAAATGAATATAATATTTTTTTATATTGAAATGAATCTTGTAATAATTGATATGTTGAATTCCAACGTGTTGTACATGGAGTTTTTTTAGATCTCATTCCATTAGTTTTACAAAACCTACCCCATTATTTCATTATAGATGGATGAGACCATAAATAAGAAATTACAATTTTAATTGATTTAATATAACTTTATAAAATTTTTAATCCATCTTGAATACATAAATTTAAAACATGACATACACAAAGAATATGAAAAAAATAAACCACCAATAATAGGTTGACAAATAAATTTTAGATCATCTATACAAGCGGTATTGGAACTAGCATTATCTAATGATATTAAAAATATTTTATGAGTTAAGTCATATTCTTATAAAATTAAACATAATAATTGTGTGATGTTATGAGCATTATGTGATTCATCAAAAACTCTATAAGCTAACAATCTTTTTTGGAGGTTCCAAGAGTTATCGATCCAATGACAAGTTACACTCATATACGAATGTGTTTGCCAATGATCACTCCAAATATCAAAACATAAAGAAACTTTATTATCTAATTTACTAAATTCATCAATTAAATTTTTTTTTCCTTGTTTTACTAATTTTTTAATTGTACGAGTAAGTGTAGTCTTAGGAACACATTTATCACATGAATTAAGAGATTCTTTACAAAAATCTTCAAATGTGCATTTATATCCAAAACTAAAAGAAAGATGTTCTACGGAAGCAAATTTAGCTAATGATTCTCTTAATTTATTATCCGAATATAAAAATAAACCGGAATCAATACTCCCACTAGTTGAAGAAAATCTTGATAAGTGTGTTTGAGAATGGTCAAGTCTATATTTTATCGGGTGCTTCGTTTCTACATGTCATTTCAGCGACCCATAGCCGCCGCCGGCTTGGAATTTGTAGGAAGCATTGTAGTGCTTACATTTTACACGCGTTTCTCCCGACGGAAGAGTGACTTTCTCAAAATATTTAGTAAAAAGTAGAAGACTTTAGAGGAGGATGTTCCCGAACCATAGAAGTAATTGCATCGGTACTTCCTTGTATTTTAGGTGTCGGATTTGGAAGGTGCTCGATCTCATCATCGGTGGATTGAATGTTGGGTGTAACAGCCACGAAATAATAAGCTATGCCTATGGGTATTTTTCTTTAGAATAAAAGGGAAATGGAAATAGAACTAAAAAGAAATAAAAAGAAAGAGAGACTAAGGTTTGAACCTTGAACCTCCCACAAATGATAAAGTTAAATTGGTGTATAATAACCACTAGAATCATGAATGACATATGAATAGCAAAGAATGGAAATTATAGATAAAGGTAAAGAGTATGATTAAATAAGGGAACAAGAGAAAGACAAGTGACTTTCCTCCTCTTTCTCTTGGTTAAGAAAAGAAGCAAGCAAAGGACAAGTTGCCTTTTTCTTCCTTCTCTTGCTATTTTCGTGGGAATGAAGAGAGTGAGAAGATAGAGAAGGCAAGGGGATGAATTGGGACACTTTTCATCCTCATTGGGAATAAATAGGAGTAAGAGAAGAAAAGGGAAAGAAAGTTTGGTTAATCCTTCCACCTTCTTCTTCCTCCTCCTTCTTTCTCCTTCCTTCCTCCTCTACCGAGACCTAAAGTCCCCTTTCTCTCATTTCCGAAACCCAAGCTAAGGTTTTCTTTCTAAGAAAACTAGTTCACAAGAAGGAGTCCTCAAGGTCTACTCCTTACAAGTAAGAGAAAACAAAAGGGAGAACAAGAAGGAAGAAGCTTTCTTCTTCCTCTTCACAAGGGTACCATCTTCCTTTGGAAAAACAAGCAAGAGGATGTAAGTATCCCCTCACCTGTGGTACAAGTTGTTTATGTGTTTTCCATGAGGTTAGAATGCTTAAAACCCTAGGATCATTTCTTGAAACTTTCGGCCAAGACTTGAATGAAAGACTTAGAGAGGTTTAAGACCTAACTAAGCATGCTCACTATGCTCTTATGATATGTACCCTAGTATAGGAGTTAGTTAACGTTTCTTATGATTGTATGCTTACTTAAAACTTAGATCCATGCTCTTGGAACTTTCGGCCAAAGTGTGAATAAAAGATTAGGAAGGCTTAAGACCTAAACTAAACATGCTCACTATGTCCTTATGATATGTACCCTATGATAAGAGACTAGTTTGGTGTTCTTATGCTTGTATGTTGCTTAAAACTTAAATTCATGCTCATGAAGTGTTCGACCATGATAGAAGTAATTGGCTAGGAGAGGTTAAAAATTTAGTCTACCATGATCATGACTTGCTTATTAATATGTTATGAAGAGTACTTAGTGTTTTCACACTTGTATGTTGATTGGAACCTAAATGCATGCCACCTTAGGGAATTAGGGTTTCGGCCATGATAGAAATGAAGACCTAGAAGTGTTTAAAATTTAAGCTATCATGCTCATGACTTTCCTTATGAAAAGGTATGAAGGTTTCTTAGGGTTTCATGCTTGTATGTTGTTTGGAACCTTGATGTATTACACCTTAGGGCTTCGGCCATGATGAGAATTAAGACCTAGGAGAGCTTAAAATTTACTCTAGCATGCTCATGACTCTTCTTATGACATGATATAAAGCTAACTTAGGGTTATCATGTTTGAATGTTGCTTGAAATCTAGCTACATGTCTCCTTATGTTTCGGCCATGATGAATTTTAGGGTTCAAGGAAGCTTAAAATTAAATCTAGCATGCTCATGAATTCCCTTATGATATGATATGAAGTTAGCTTGATATTCTTATGCTTGTATGTTATTTAGAACTTAGTTTTCATGCCCCTAAGTTTCGGCCATAACCAAGTTAAAAGACCTAGGGAGCTTAAAACCTAAACCAAATATGCTTATTATGTTCTTAATGATTTATGATGTGAAATTGGTTTAGGGTTCACATGCTTTTATGTTGTTTATAACCTAGAACTAGGCATGGTAACTTTCGGCCATAACAAGACCAAGGACCTAGGAAGCTTAGAACCTAAACCAAATATGCTCATTATGTTCTTAATGATTTATGATATGAAATTGGTTTAGGGTTCACATGATTTTATGTTGTTTATAACCTAGGGCTAGGCTTGGAACTTTCGGCCACTATATGGAATTAGGGTTAGAGACCCAATTATGAATTTTACTATGTGTCTCACATGCTACAATATGAATGAAGAAATTCTAGTTAAGGTTTTCCATGCATGATTATGTTTCCTATGATGCATTATATGCTCATCTATGTATGCTTATGAACCATGCATGATAATGACTCTTATGATGTGTTTATGCTCAAGTATGCATGCTTTATGATATGACAAGTAACATGTTCATTTATGTATGCTTATGAACCATGTATGATAATGACTCTTATGATGTGTTTTATGCTCAAGTATGCATGCTTTATGATATGACAAGTAATATGCTCATTTATGTATGCTTATGAATCATGCATTATGATGACTCTTATGATGTGCTATATGCTCAAGTATGCATGCTTTATGACATGATAAGTAAAGGCCTAAGAGTTGCTTCCCTATTAAGTGAGACTAAGAGCACTCTTTATGATATGATAAGTAAAGGCCTAAGAGTTGCTTCCCTATTAAGTGGGACTAAGAGCACTCTTTATGATATAACAAGTAAAGACCTAAGAGTTGCTTCCCTATTAGTTGGGACTAAGAGCACTCTTCATGATATGATAAGTAACTATGACATGTTATTTTACTTTGTATGGCTTGTACCAAGGGTGGGCTCCATAAGCGCCCCTAGGCCGACGGACTATGAACGGGTCTAGTAAAAAGGGATGGGCTCCTTAGTATGCCCCTAGGTCGACGGTCGTAGTACGGACCTAGTTCCCTAGTAGGTTCGGGGCTAGCTATCTTGTCCTAGGGATTGCGCGCATTTATGTATGTATGTGGCACAAGCCGGGCCCTTATGATGATATTATGTTCAAGTATTATATGATATGTTTTAAGACATCTTGCACATGACATGACATATGTTTTAAAAGACATCTTGCATGATATAATAAGTTATGATATGATATGCTCTTATGATTTATATGACATGATGCTCTTTTATTTATGTTATGATATATCATGATGTTTCTTTATGATATGATATGCTCTTATGATTTATATGATATGATGCTCTTTTATTTATGTTATAATATATCATGATGTTTCTTTATGATATGATATGCTCTTATGATTTATATGACATGATGCTCTTTTATTTATGTTATGATATATCGTGATGTTACTTTATGATATGATATGCTCTTATGATTTATATGACATGATTCTCTTATGATTTATGATATGATATAACATGATGTTCTTTATGAGATGATATGTTATAATGCTATGTTTACATGATATGATGTTTAGATGATTATGTCTCCATTGCTATCTGCTTATGTGATTATGCTATGAAATATGTTTTTGTGAGTAGGAAAGAATCTTACTAAGTCTGTGTGCTTATAGCTTACTTTCCTTGTACCGCAGATAAAGACAAAGAATGGATAAACTAGGGGAGCCGCAGGAGGGGCAAGAGATGTGTGTGGTGGTCGGCTAAGAAAAAGAAAAAGACCTGCTTATGCTATTTTATGTTGACATGAGCTAAGTTTATTTATGTTAATGTTTCGCATGATTTCATGATACTTATTCATGTTTATAATAGAATTTGACATCGTGACCTCGTTCATCAAAGAATAGAAAAAAAATAAATACTTCCGCTGTTTTATATTTAGAAAAGAAATTTTAATATGCATGTATGTTTTGCATCTATGTGTAAGTAACCCCGCCCTACTAGCAGGAGGGGCAGGCGTTACATTGGGGTCCTCCTCCCGCGGATTCATTATTTTCTTTCCCTTCCGAGCTTGAGATGATGCACCTCCATGGCCTCCTTCCATTGTAATTGAAAATTGGAAATGAAAGCATATAAAGAATACGAAATTGAGATTAAGAGTAGAGAAGATGTGTGTGAAAATGATGAAATGAGCTCTCTATTTATAGTGTTTGGATAGTAACGGACACTAAATCATAGTCATTGATCAAAAAATGGTCAAATGATCCTAATCGTTGAAAAAAATACCCCAAAAAAATGTCCACCCTCCCTAACGGCTAGGAACCACCGGTTAACCGGTGGTTCCAATGGCTAGGAATCACCGGTTAACCAACGATTCAAACCGTAAAAAAAAAATTGGTTAAAGCGGTGGGCTGAACCGGTGGTTAACCGACAGTCCATCAGGTTTTCACCAAAGGAACTAGAATCAGCCTGGCAACTTGCTGGGCCTGTTCCGATTCGACCCAGTTACGGGCCTAGGCCGGGTCTGGGCTAGACCCGGCCCGGGGTCGGGTCTAGTTGCACCCGTAGCATGTGATCATTGCCTTCGAGTCACTTGCTTTGATCACCTTTTGTAAGTCCTTATCCATGAAGTTATTCTTCCTTCTTGTGAACATTTTTCTGGCCATGTTCATGAGTTGTTCTTCTTCATCTTCCGAATCATATTTGTTGGATCGAGACGCGCTAGAGGGGGGGTGAATAGCGCTCGTGGCTATTTTTTCGATTATCGGAATCGTAAAACGTTCGTAGAGTAATTAAAGCAGCGGAATAAAGGAAACAAACACAAGAACACAGTGGTTTACTTCGTTCGGAGCCTGGGTCGACTCCTACTCGAAGGCCCGCGATCCTTGATCGCTTTCCGTGGGCAACAACTATAATTTCGTATGAATATTACAGATTAATTACGAAATGTAACTGCAATTAAAATTATACCGACAACAGTAGTAGAAAAGAGATCTGAGCTTCGGGTCGTCGGAATGTTGCAACAGCACTTCGGAAGCAAGAACACAACAGAATGGAAGCTTGGAAGTTGTGTTTTGAAGCTGCTGGTCGACCCTTATAAAGGGGGTCCAAGGCGCCTTAAATGTTCACCAAGGCGCCTTGAGAGCCGAGTCACCGCGTGGATCAGCACGGACCTGGTCGAACTCTATCTGGTTCAAGGCGCCTTCATCCATCAGGCCATCCAGTCCAAGGCGCCTTGAACTCCATTCAAGGCGCCTCCAGTCTTCTTCTCCTTTGCACTCGAGGCGCCTCAAGCTCCATGGAGCGCCTCGGACACTGTTCATCCGAGTTGTAACTTGCTCTTTTGTTCCTAAATGTGTTAGTCCCAAACACATACCTGCAAAACAAAGTTAGTACGAAACATAATGAATGATAATAATAAAAGTTTTGACAAGTCATGGAGACTTCGGGTTTCCAACCGAAACCCTAGGTCGACCCGACGCCTCTTGTTCCCTCTACGGGAACGCGTCCTCACCTACTCCTGGAGATTTACCGTGCGATCCTCCGGATCGATTGGACTTTTGCTCGGCACTCGATGCTTCGGACTTTCTCTGAACATCCGCTTCACCGCCCAGTTCAGCGACACCAGGACTTTCCACCTAGGGTTACCACCCCCTAGGACTTTTGCCTGAAGCCATCGACCTACCAAGACTTTCCGCATAGGGTTACCACCCCCTATGACCTAGGGTTACCACCCCCTAGGGTTTTAACCTTGCCTAACCGCAGTTAGGACTTTCCTGAAACACTCAGCAACAACTGTCAGATAACAAAGCACCTTAACTTTGAATCCTTTGCCATTATCAAAACTTAGGTTCGATCGTCGGATGCTTCCCGTACCAACAATATTTAGATTCTAACTCTGGTTTGTGCTTGTGTTTAGCTTCTTTTGAGAGACCTGCAAAAAGAGCAATACCTTTCTCGACATGCTTTGAGTTAGTCTATTCATGGAGTTCAAGGTCACAAAATAACTCATCTAGTTTTAATTTAGACAAAGTCCATAAAATTTTGTAGGCATCAACGATGGATGCCCATAGTGCATTTCGAGGAAATGCGTTTAGTTCGTACCTTATAAGATCACGGTTCTCCATCTGGTTGCCGATTGTGTGAAGTCCGTTAAGGATGTCCTTTATCCTCACTTGTAGTTGATTGGTAGATTCTCCTTCCATTATTTTTATATTAAATAGTTCATTTAAAAATATATCCCTTTTTGTTTCCTTTACGTCATTGGTTTTCTCATGTAGTTCTATGAGTTTGTCCCATAGCTCCTTCACGTTTTTATGTGGGTTAACGCGGTTTAGTTCTTCCTTCGTTAGCTCGCACTGGATTGTGTTGAGAGCTTTAAAGTTGATTTGAGCCTCTTCTTCATTTCCGAATTCTAATTTTTCAGGTCCATTGGAATTCCGGCATTGTCGATGGGTGCCTTGTATCCTTTGGTGACGTTGAACCATTTGTCAAAGTCAGTCTTCAGATACACCTCCATCTATTTCTTCCAATATGGAAAGTCATCACCGTTAAAGAGGTGAGGACATACGATAGAGTATCCCTCGTTTTGGGCCATGAACATTGCACGCAAAAGAGGAAAAGCAAAAAAGTCCCAAGACTAGGTCTTGGATTAGTAGTGTGGGAGAAGAAGAAAAAAATATTAAGACTCAATTGGTGTTGCACCAATTTAGAGTCATTTGTAATGAAAAAAAATTATCTAAAAAGGTAATTGTAGTAGTCTAGACTATATCGAAAAAGCTCAAAATTCGAAAGAGAGAAAAAATCATCCCCTTACCTGATTGATGGTTGCACCAATTAAAAGTGGTACCTGCTCTGATACCACTTGTAGGATTGGAAAGAATGCTGGGGGGAGGGGGGGTGAATGGCGATCGTCGAAAATCAAGAGCGAATTAAATCAAAGTACGCAGTAGAAGAAAAATAAACTAATGCTAACAAACCAAGTTTTACTTGGTTCAGAGCCTTCGACGACTCCTACTCCAAGGCTCACACTCATCAAGTACTTTCATTGGGCAATCCACTAATAGTTCGCAAAAAGTTTACAGGAGTTAAGTAGAAGAACTGGAAATAAAAGTTCCTAACAACACCAAAATGGGAAAGTCTTGGTCGCCGGTTGTCGGAGGAGCTTCATAGCACCGCATGAGCTTTTTCGGAGCATCAAGCAAGAGAGAAACTTGTCGTAGTTGTTGTTCTGAAGCTCCTGGTAAAACCCCTTTAAATAGGTCCATTCTGGGTGCCTGGAACCCCTCCGAGCGTCCGGACCATGTAGCTCGGCTAATCAGCATGTTCCATGTTAGCTTGTGGATCATTTTTTAGGTTCGGACGCCTGGACCAAGTCTGGGAGCTCGGATCGCTTAGGCGCCTATGGCTCGCCTAGGCCAGCCTGCTCCGGGCGCCCGAATCCCTTCCGGGTGTCTGGAGTCCTTTTCTTCAGTAGCCTTCTCCCTGTAAGAAAAGGTTAGTCTAGGCAATAAAAATTATATCTACCTTGCAAAAAGAAGTTAGCACAACATAGCAAATAGAGTAGTAATTTGATATTATCTCCTCAAGACCAAGATCTAGTCAAGATCTCAACTTAGGCTTCCTAAATGGATCTAAGTTGGATCGATATCTATAGTTCCCTCAATGGAGAACACATCCTCACTGGATCTCTCCTCCAGTTGATTACCTTCACTTACCAACTGCAATTACTTGACTTGCCTTTAACCCACCAAGTCTTTCTGCCAGTTGTCAGATCCACTGACCTAACTGGAATTCGGTCGGTTGTCAGGTCCCGCGGACCCAATCAGACTTTTCGCTAGATATCAGACCCCGCGGACCTATCTAGTTCCACCAGCTATTAGGCACGCAAACCTAGCTGGATTTTAGCATGGTGTCAGATCCCTCAGACCAGTCAGCTCCTACACACTTGGTAGAGTAGTTAGACAAACAACACATTTAACTTTAACCTATTTGTCATAAATCAAAACCAGATTATTAGTGCAACATGTACCAATAATCATATATTTCTTTCTTAAGTGGCGAGCAATTATATTAGTTACATGTACAATGACAAAAATCGCTCTTATAAAAAATCCCCATCAATATCCACAAATATTAATACAATAGTCATCTTCTCTTTGTTAGATGTATCCCTTGCTTTATCAACTAAAATGCAGAATTTTGCATCCTTGATTTCTATATAAATCTTGATTCTCAGTTGGTTGACAAGAATATTTAAGATATCTTTCTGAATATCTTGATTCTCTAAGATGATGCTCCTAATACTCTCATTAATTTTGCCATAAATTTTATCATCTCGATAAAATTTCCATGATTATTAAAAGATAGAGATTGATGTGCTCTCTAAATACACATGCTTACAAAGTGAGTCATCGAATGCTTTCAATAGTTGTTGTAAACCATAATCTATTCTTCTGCTTTTCTTCTAAAGATTGTGCATTCATCACTTTGTCAATATGACAAGGTATATTCATCAAATTATCAAGATATTCAACAACATTGTTATGTGGTGAAGTATTGCATTCTATATGTATCAAAAATGCGCATCTATCCCTATCATTAACTCGCTTCCTATATTTGAATCTATCCATCATAAATGCAAGATTGCGAGGATTCTTATATGTTCAAACAAGAAGAATGGAAAGAAAAATGCAACATCTTCTGAAGGAGTACTCTAACCAAGTAAATTTTTTAAACCAATGACTTTGAAATTGTTGATTTTGACTTCCGAATTTGGTCGATGGATACTCATTCTAATTAATAGGTTGATATGGTCTTATCTTAATATAAGCTCATCTAATTTCATCCCTTTGATTAATAAGATATTTTTATACCGAAGTATGTAATGCCAGATCAAGTTCAAGAGAACTAATATCAACATCAACTCTAGGAGATTTGTGCGGTTGTTGATCATTGGAATTTGAAATATCAATATTGTAGGTAGAATGCCCCTGACTTTTTTTTTGATGTCTACTCTTTTGGTTTAAAAAATTCTCAACAAAGAATTATTTTCTAAATTTCACAATTATTCAACTTTCGGTCATTTTAAACTAGAAAAATTGTAATACAAGCTGAAACGGACTATTATATAAAAATGTGCTTGTGCCTACAAAACTAAAAGCTAATGGAAGCACAGTAAACACAAATTGCAAAGTGGCTAATCATAATAGGTATTCATGAATATCAAGGAAATATAATGTATCATAATATTATAGTACAATATTAAGTATTTCCTTTTATTCTTTATTTTTTAATTATCATTCGATACTACCAATTAACATAGTTCTCAATTATTATCATTTACTCATGTTGTCTAAATGGCATCAATAAAATAAAAGTTTGATAAGGTAAGTATCAACATGTGCAAGTGTCATCATTAATACATTTATCAATCAATCCATTAAAAGGTTATTCACTAAAGTCAATATCCTCAAAGTGTAATTACGTAAGACTCATTTCACCATTTTCAATGTCATTTTAATCCTTTTTTTAAAATAATTATTCAAGCATATATTATCTATTTATTTATTTATTTATTTATTCATATACGAACATAAATATGTAAGAATCAAAAATAGATGTACCCGTATCTATTTCAAACAAAAGCTTCGTACCTCGGTAAGTCACCGAACTCTGCTCAAACTCATTTATAAATAAAATATAAAAATATCTTAGAAAATTTAAATAATATGTAATAATGATAATAACATGAAATTATAAGAAATGACTAAAATTCAACTTGATAGATCAAATTGTAATATCGCTATATCAATAGATTCTCATTTCTTATACAAGACCTACTACTAGCAATCAATATTTTCTATTTAACTCATCTAACTAGCAACCTTTATTATACTTTACAACTCTCCTTCTACAATGAAACAACGAATTTATGATGTTTCTGTTGGCGAAAGAAAATAAGAAAAAACTTGTTAGTAGTTTGGCTGGAAGAAGAGAAAAAACTACTATTCCTACTTTCGCTATAAGATAAATAAAACCTTGGAAGAAGTTATTGTTGGCTAGCCAAAAGTTAATTACTGTTGCAGTTGAGGGAGGGCAACAAGGTGTTGGTCATTGGGAGTGGGTTGGGAGAGGGCAACAACTGTAAGTACTCAAGGTAAGTTTTGATGTGATTAACTGGGTTAAGTTAGGTCCTATGGTATTTTGAACTTTATGTCTAAGTGTGCAGAAACTAAAGAATATAAGAAGTCCAGCAGAAGACGCAGCGGACGAGAAGGGATGACACGGGGATTGAGTTAATGGGCTCAGTGCATTCGAGAGACAAGAAGCTGCAGAAGAATACACCGGTGGAGACAGAAGGATACATGCAGAGCTTCTGAGGGATAATAAGTTGGAGTGTAAGACTACTCGAGGGGAAGACTGAAGTTGGATTCGGGTGAGCTCAATTTTGGAAGACCAGAGAATCACCCACGTGACTAGAGAAGAAGCCAATGACCGGAGAAGGCGTCGGGCGGTCAACACATGGTTGATCGATCTGAGCTCCTGGACCTGTTGGTCCGGGAACCTAGATCGTCCAAGCACCTGGACAAGTTAGTCCGGGTACGTATACCACTTTGGTGTCGAAAGGTCATCTCGACGCAATGGATCAACTTTAGGTCCATGTCAACAGTGGTCCAGGCGCCCGGAGCAGGTCCAAGCGCTTAAGAGTGGATAAATTCTTATCCCTTTACCATTGCGAAGCGGATTGAGACAACTAGCTAGACGACCAGCTAGGGCGCCTAGATCAAGTCTGGATGCCCGGATCATGCCATGTCGTCAAACGGTCACTTTGATCAATGAGCCTATAAAAGGAGCCCTGGTGCTCGAGATTTAAGACAACACTTTCTATACTTCGATTTTTAATTCTATTTTCAAGATCTGTGCTTCCAACGCTTATAAGAGGCTTCTCCGCCTATGACGAAAGGAGAATTTTATTAGTACTTTTAATTTCTTGGATTAACAACCTTCCCGGTTATAACCAAGTAAAAATTGATAGTCGCTTTTAATTTAAGCAATATAGTGTTTATTTACTAAAGTGTTTATCTTAATTAAGTCAAAATTCTTGAGAAGGGTATATTTGTCTTTTCAGGGTAATTCACCCCTTATTGCCGGCCTCACAGGACCTATAATTAGTATCAGAGTAAGGACGCTTCATAAGGACTAACCGCCTATCGAAGCATACAAAAATAGCTAGACCAAGCATCTACCCACCTAAGTTTAAAGGGGAGTTTGTGACTTGGAAAAAGAAGATGGAGGAATTCCTCAAAACTAATTTTGAATTATCATTAATAATAAAATATAGTTTTATAGGAACTAAGGATTAGTAAGGAGCCAATAAAGAAGAATATTTGTGGATGAAAAAGGAACAAGCAAACTATGTGGTAAATGGCAAGGCAGAATTCCACCTACTGAGCATTTTACCACCATAAGAAATCAACTAGATCAAAGCCTACGAGTTGGCCAAAGAGCTCAAGGAGAAATTCCTGGAACTGCATGAAGGAACCTCAGAGATGAAACTCGCAAGATGAAATCTGCTCTGGAACTAGATCAGTAACCTCTGGATGGAAGAAGGCGAACATCTACACTCGAAGATCAAAGAACTAATTACCAGACTCACAAATCTTGAAGAAAAAGAACAAATTGAGATTTGTTAAGGTACACTTTAAATATATTTTTGAGAACACCCGAGTGGACATCTATAGTCGACTTGTTTTACATCTCTAAGGACCATGAGGTTAGCATATTAGAAAATTTATTTTCCACTTTTGAACTTTACAAATTGAGATGTGTAGGATTACAAAATAAAGAAGAAAAGATGGCTTGAAACCTAGTACTAAAGGCTAACTAGAAGGGCGAACTAGATACAGATACATCACTCGACGAAGATGATGCTGCATTTATAACAAGAAAATTTGGTAAATTCCTTAAAACTAACAAATTTAACAAGTCGCAGGATAAGAAACATTCACGAGGCAAACGAAAGGTGTGATGTTATAACTGCTAAGAAGAAGGGCATTTAAAGGACCACTACCCAAAACTGAAGGATAAGGAAAAGAACAAAGGACCGACCCGGACAAAGCACAAAAGTCTAAAAGTGACGTGAGACAAAACGTTGTGATCAGAATCAAAAATTAAACCCTATGGCAGACTTCCATTGATGGCAAGTCACCAAGAAGACAACAAAGTGAGCTCATCTGAAATGAGCATCGACGAAGGGGGAGCCACTTCAGAAGGAAGCAGCAAGATAAGGGGAGTGTCAGATACGAGATCAACAAGGTAAGTCAATTACGATCTCTACCTTCTGACAAATTATATAAATTTATAAAAGTACTTTCTAAAAATTCTTATCAATTAGAAGATTTCAACAAGTTAAAAATGAAAAATGAAAAATTAAAAGAATAAATAGAAATATTAAAAAGAAATGATGCATGCACAAATCTTTGTTCTTTTCAAAATTCAAAAGTTTAGAAATTATGGTAGACTTTATTGGTACTTTGGATATCATAAGGGTCAAATTACAAATATTTCATAAAAATTAATTCCTAGAAAATATTTGATTAATTTAGTAAAATAATTTATTTTGGATACTGAAATTATGCTTAGCTCAATAAATTAATTTCATATGCATGCTAGTAAATTATTTTGCTTGATTTAATTCTTATTTGATAAAATTAATTATTTCATCAACTTTCTTATTATAATTTCTACTCAAAATTTTATCTATGAAAAAATAGAAACTTTATCTACAAACAGAAAAAATTTTAAAATTTTTTGACTAGCTTATTATTCTTTATGAATTTTTTAAAATAAATCATATTTTCAAAATTAAAATTATTCCTTAGATTTATTTTTTAAAAATTTTATTTTTTTGTTAAAAAATATTATGTCCTCTATCAAAAGAAATTTTTTTAAAATTTTCTAACCCTTAATTTAATTTCTACAAATTTTTTAATAATAAAAATTCACAAAAAGTTAATTTTTAAAAAATTTATTTTTTTTATAGATAGGCTCTCTATTTTATATACTTAGAAAAAGTTACAAAATTTTTCTAAGTTAAAAATATATTTTTAAATATTTTTTTAGAAAATTACATCTGATTGGATAAAATAATTTATTATTGACTATATAAATAATGGTTATTTGTAAAAAATTTATCACCATTTTGAATTACTATGTTTGAAAGTGAAAAACTTTCAGAATTTTTTAAATAATAAAATCAATTTTAAAATATTGTTTCAAAAACCTGTTTTTAAGACATAAATATTTAAATTATCGAAAACTAATTCCTAGAATTTTTTTAGAGTGTTAGTCACTTTTTATATATTCCTTAAAAAAAAATTTCTAAATTTATTTTTGATGTATACCCCTATTTTTAATATGATCAAAGTGGGGAAATTTTGAGGGGGTAAAGTTAAGACTTATTTGCAAAATATTAGTTGAACTTAAATTGTTTGATTCATGTCAACTTATTTCTGTTAAATAATTTTTTTATGTCTATTTTACCCTAACTTTAACTGGGGTTGATGCACATAAAAAAAGGATAGATTGTAAGTATCCAGAATAAGTTTTGATGTGATCAATCAGATTAAGTTAGGTCCTGTGATGTTTTGAATCTTGTGTCTAAGTGTACATGAACTTAGGAATACAAGAAATCGAGCAGAACATGTAGCAGACGAAAAGAATGGTATAGGAATTGAATGGATGGGCTCGATGCATCTGAGGGAGAAGAAGCTGTGGAAGAGTACATCGGTAGAGTGAGAAAGACACGCGCGGTGCTTTCGAGGGACAAGAAGTTGGATCGAAAGACTGCTCAAGGAGAAGGTCGGAGTTGGGTTCGGTTTAAGCTCAATTCTAGAAGGTCGGAGGATCACTCAAGTGACCAGAGAAGAAGCTAACGACTGGAGAAGGCACCGTAAGGTCAGCGCATGGCCGATCGATCCAGGCGCTGGAACCACTTTGGTGTCGAAAGGGTGCCTCATCATAGTGGATTAACTTTGGGTCCACATCAGTAGTGGTTCGGGTGCCCAGACCTGCTCCGGGCACCTGACAGTGGATAAATTCTTATCCCTTTATTGTTGTGAAGAAGATTGAGATGGCCAGCTAAGCTACTAGCTAGGGGCACCCAGATCGAATCTGGGGGCTCAGATCATGCCACATTATCAAATAGTCACTTCAACTAGTAAACCTATAAAAGAAGCTCTGATGCTCGAGATTTAAAATAACACTTTCTGTACTTCAATTTTCAATTCTGTTTTCAAGTTTTGTGCTTCCAATGCTTATAAGAGGCTTCTCCTCCTATGACAAAAGGAGAATTTTATTAGTGCTTTCAACATCTTGGATTAACAAACTCCCAGATTATAACTAAGTAAAAATCAGTAGACTTTTGTAATTTATGTAATATAGTTTTTGTTTATTAAAGTGTTTGTCTTAATTAAAGTCAAAATTTTTAGAAGGGTATATTTGTATTTTTAGGGTAATTTACTCCCCTCTTGCCCACTACATGAGACCTACAACAACCATAGCTATTGGAGGGAAAATGAGTGAGAAAATAGGGTTGTTGTTGTTCTGTTGAGAAAACAATAGGAAGGTTACATCTGTAGGATAGATGCATACTAGAGAACGAGGGAGGGGGGGGGGGGGGTGAATAGCACTCGTGACTTTTAGTTTCATTTAAAAACAATCGCAGAGTAAGACGCAGTGGAATAAAGAAAGAAAACAAAAAACAAGTGCTAACATAGTTTATTTTTACTTGGTTCGAAGTATATGACGACTCTTACTCTAAGGCCCACACTCGTTGAGTATTTACTTTGGACAATTCACTATCAGTTCGTAAATCACAATTACAAGGATGATTACAATAACATATACTTTGAATGCTATAAAAATTATATCGATGACTTTAGAATTCGGAGAGTCGTGCTTTTGGTCATCAGAGTCACGTCGTAGAGTAGCAAGGTCGTCCTTGAAGCAGCGTGCAAGAGAAGAATCATAAAAATGAGTTGTGTCTGATGCACTACTTGAAGAAGACATATATAAGTTATTGAAGGCACCTTCAACCTCCTTCAAGGCACCTCCAGCTCGGATGTTTATCTCCGCAACGTCGGAGATGATAACTTCCACAATCTACGAAAGTTATCCCTTTGAAGGCGCCTTCAAGCGTATGGAAGGCGCCTTCCATTCGGTATCCAAGGTGCCTTCAAGTGCTTCAAAGGCGCCTCCATGCCTCTTCCGTGCGAGCCTTCGACCAAAGTAGCCGAGGCGCCTCTAACAGCCCTAGAGATGCCTCGGGTACTGTTCATCCGAGCATTTCCTTGTGCATCTCCTTTCCTGCAAGGCATATTAGTCCACAAACAAAATATACCTTGTAAAATAAATTAGCACAATAAAATATGAATAATAATTATTTGACAGCCACCAAACTATCCGATTCTGACTTTCAGATTTTCTAAAAATCGTAGGTCGAACTAACACCTACTGCTCCCTTAACGGGAAATGTGTCCTCACCTACTCCTCTCAGGAGAAATTACCTTTTTACCAGATCGATCCTCTAAACCATCTAGACTTTTGCTCAGTGTCCTAGATTTTAGGACTTCATGCTGAACGTCCGCTTTATGACTCGTCTAAACTTCCACCTAGTCCCCAACCACCAAGATTTTCACCTAAAGTCCTCGACTCTAGGATTTCACCCAAAGTTCTCAACCCACCAAGAATTCGTTGCCTAACTATAGCTAGAGCTTTTCATAACCTAGGGTTACCACCCCTAGGACATAGGGTTACCTCCCCCTAGGGTTTTCCACCTGCCAAGAATGTACTAGGACTTTTTTCCTAAGAACACTTAGGACTTTTCTGCAAATCTCAATCACACTTGTTAAACAACAAGTTACCTTAACTTTGAACTCTTTTTCATAATCAAAACACAGGTTCAATTATCTGGTGCTCCCTACACAAACAACATCTGTTGGGGAAGAAAAGAGCAGGCTATGGTGGGAAAAAGAAAGGGAGAAGGAAGAAGGAAAAAGAGAAAGTAAAAGAGAGTCACACAGTTGATTGACGAAGTTGATAGGTTAATTGTGTAGATATTCTTTTTCCTAATTCTCTTAAGTGTGATTTTAGGATTTTTGATATTCTTAATTAAGCAATCAGAGTTTGAAAATGTTACTAAGTATCCGGAGTCACACAGTTGACTTATACTAAGTAAATTAAAATTAAATTTATCAACTAATAGAACTTTTTGAATAATAAAATCAGAACTCAGCTCGATATTACCTGTTTCGATTACCTTAAGTGTTCCATCTTGCCAAACGCAACTGGCCCTAGGTTTTTGAATTTTAGTTTGGTGAACTTCAATCAGTCTCCAATCATATATCTAGAGCATCCACTATCCAACATCCATTGGTCCAAATCGTTATATTCCTACACATAAAGTATTTGATTTGGATCCAATTTAAAAGGATTGTAAGATAGATTGATTGAGTTCAACCCCTTATTCTCCATCTCACCTAATTTAGGTTGTCAATCATGTTACACTTATGGGTGATAGTGAGATGGTTGATTGAGTTTCACTTAAGTTCGATATTTTTAATTAATTTTAAGTTTGATTAATTGATTGATTTTAGTTTGAGTTAATTGATTAAGTTTGATTTAGGTTTATTGATTAACTGATTAAGTTTGAATTAGCTTTATTGATTAATTGATTAAGTTAATTGATTAATTGATTAAGTTTGAATTAGGTTAATTGATTAATTTTAGTTTAAGTTAATTGATTAATTGATTGAGTTTGAATTAGGTTAATTGATTAATTATAGTTTAAGTTAATTGATTAATTGATTTATTTTGAATTAGGTTTATTGATTAATTTTAGTTTAACTTAATTGATTAATTGATTGAGTTTGAATTAGGTTAATTGATTTGAGTATAACTAACTTTTATCTAAGTTCATCTCATCTTTTTCTAGATTGCCAATTAGGGAACCTTATAGGTTTTTAGTGAGATGATTAATTTTATCTTCAATTTAGATTAATATCTAAGGATTTATTTATATTTGAGTTAGACTAAGGTTTAACAGTTAGTCAATTAAATATTTATTTCAATAATTAACTTCTAAGCTATGGCGAGACACTAGACCTTCTTGGGTATTCGATCATCAACCACTTCTAGACAAAGACTTTTAAAAAAATTAAATATTTAATTTCCTTTCTGAAAATCCTAAGTCTAACTAGTCAAGTGTGAATCAAGCCTAAGTCCTTATCTACCCTAGTTTAAGCATGTATAATAAAAGTAGTAAAGAAAACATCAAATAAGGCTATCTAATGATAAAAATGGTCTTTCTATTAGCTCCCCATGGATCATAGTCTCAATAAAATCTATCAAGGTAGTGGATTTGATCTTTAGAGATCCAATATTGACTAAGTCCAACTTGATTAATCAAGTTAAACTTGGGGACTCATGCTTAGATGATTCTTCTATTTGTATGATTAACAAGAGATAAATATGATTTAAATTTATGTTTAGCCTTAAATCTAAGTCCGGATCGATTGTATACGACTCTCTGTTTTTCAAGAATTAGATCAAGATTCTTGAAATCCAAGATGAACCATTCCAATTTATCCTTCAGTTCCTTGACTTGACTTTTTAGGTTGAACTTTCTTCCTCAAGTTGTTGGACTTGAGTTGAAGTTCCAGTCTAAATGGATTCAGTTAAAGAACTTGAGTTAGTCACTTCCTTAAGGGTTGTTAACTCCTTTTGGAGTGACTTGACCCGAATGTTGGATTTGCTAGCTTGTGCATGAGATAATTTACTAAGTTATGTAGTTTATCTATTTGAGAAGAACTTACAGCGTGGTTAGGTTTTTCATAAACGAATATGGACCCGTGGCTTTTGTTGGACTCGGTTTCTAACTTGCTCTCGATTTTAGATTCGTCTACTTGTTCTTGGGCCGTAAGTGTGAGGAAGCTCGTCTATTTGACATCTTCGTCAGAATCTTCTAAAGAGGATTCATCCCATTTTTTACAGTGCCTTCTTCTATCGTTGCTTCTTCGTTTCCTTCTGGTTTGGACAGTTGGCTTTGATGTGTCCCTTTTTGTGGCAACCGTAGTAAGTTACTTCAGACTTGGCTTTTGAACTAGGTTGTACTATTTTTAACTGGATCACCTTCTTGATCTCCTTTTTGGCGAATCCTTTCTTCTTCTTGAAGAGTTTTTGTACAAGGTTGACGAGCTCAATAATGATCTCATAGTCATCGTCTTTTGAGTCTGGTTCATCCTCGGACTCGGGTTCGGTCTGACACTTTGCCTTTGGTTCCCATATTTTAATTATACCTACAACCAAAGCAATACCTTTCTCAATCGGAAGTACATTAGTCTGTTCATAAATTTTGAATATGGAAAATAATTTGTCTAATTTAATTTGTGAAAGATCCTTAGACACTTTATAAGCATCTACCCTGTATGCCCATAAAGTATTCCTCGGAAATGCATTGAGTGCATGCTTGATGATGTCGCGATTTTTCATCTTTTGTCCAATTGCATAGAGACCGTTGAGGAGGTCTTAGATGCGTGTGTGTAGTTACCTCACCATCTCACCCTCCTGTATTTTTATATTATACAACTTATTTAGAATCAAATCACGCTTACTTGCCTTGGTGTCTGAAGTTCCCTTGTGCAGTTTGATCAACTTCTCCAATAGTGCTTTTGTGCTTGAAAATGGGCCAACTCAATTCAACTCTTCTTTTGTTAGGTCGCATTGTAGAGTTTGAGTAGCTTTGGTGTCAGCCTCGATCTTCTTTCTGGTTGGTGCATCCCATTTGTCGCATGGGACGAGAACTCCATTTTTGGTGGAATATGTGAATCCTGTCTGGATGATTATCCATATTTCCACTTGCATCTTGAGGTGGTACTTGTTGGATCGTAGACGTTTGATAGAGGAGGGGGTGAATATCAAATAAAAAATTTGTTCGAGTATAAACGCAGCGGAAATAGAGAAACAATGCTAACACAAACCAATTTTACTTGGTTCGGAGCCTGTGTCGACTCCTACTCCAAGGCCCTCGGTTGTTAACCGCTTTCGGTGGGCAATCACTAGCAATTCAAAATTTATTACAAACTAAGTACAGAAAAAGCTAATGAAAATGACAGCAATACCGACAAAGGAATGAATCGAAAAGAAAACGTGTGTTGTCGGAGCTTCGTTAACGTCGCAGGAGCGCAGAGCAGCAGAGCAAGCAGTAGAAGATCTCTTTTTTCAGTTGTGTTTGAACCTCCCCTCTGACCCTCCTTTTATAGGATGCTCGGGGTGCCTTGATCCCTTCCAGGCGCCCTAGTGTGACGTAGCCCACCCAACCAACGAGCTCCACGTGTCGACGCACGCTAGGGATAGAAATTGCCTCTCGGGCGCCCGGATCCCTTCAGAGCACCCGAACCACTTTTTCTCCAGAAACTCCTTTATCTGCAAGAAAGAGTTAGTCCGAGGCAAACAATATGTATATTCTGCAAAATAAGATGTTAGCACAGTTTATACTTTAATCAAAGAAGATTATGACTTAGATTCCGTCTTTTTGAGACCGGAATCTAGTCACGATCTCGAATTAGATATCCGAAATGGATCTAAGACGGATCGACGCCTAATGTTCCCTTCCCGGGAACGCGCCCTCACAGTCATTCCCTTCTAGTGACCTACCTTTACTCACCTGCCAGACGTCCGGTCAACCCTTCGACCCGTCTGGACTTCTCGCCAGCTATCCGGTCAGCCCGTCGACCTAGCTGGACTTCTCACCAAGCGTCCGGTCAGCCCGTCGACCCACTTGGACTTCTCGCCAGCTATCCGATCAACCCGTCGACCTAGCTGGACTTCTCGCTAAGCGTCCGGTCAGCCCGTCGACCCGCTTGGACTTCGTGCCAAACATCCGGTCAGCCCGTCGACCTATCTGGACTTATCCTGCACACTCGATCAGAGTGTTAGATAACGACGAACCTAACTTAACCTGATTTGTCATTCATCAAAACCTGAGTTATATCGTTAGTGCTAACCGCACCAACAATCTCCTCCTTTTTGATGGAATGACAACCTGATTAAGTTAGTGAAAAATATATACAAAAATCAAGCATGATTTTCGAGGTTTTTAAAGTTTTAAGTTAGTTTTTCAAGTTTGCATTTAGTTGCTCTAACTTAACCACCTATCCCTCCCCCTTTGGCATTCATCAAATAAGGGCATAACCATCAATACAGAGTATAAAGAAAGTAACAGAAATTTAAGAAATGATGACAAGTTAAGTTGGGGGAGTTTAAACTTTGGAAGACTAAGAAGACTTGTTTAAAACATTAGCTTTAGCTTTTGGAAAATAACTAAGTTTTGAGAGAGTAGTTAATTTTTAAAGATCATTTTTGCAAAATTAATTTTAAAAAAAAATGACTTTGCAAACTCAAAGAGAATTTTCTAATCAGAAATTTGAAAAGCTTATACGTGTATAAGGATCAAGTTTTAAATTTTCAAAGTATTTTCAAACATAAGTTTTCAAAATTAAAATTTTAAGACTAAGTTTTCAAAACTAGATTTATCAAGAAAATTTACAAACATAAGTTTAATTTTGAAACACTTTTCAAACCTGAGATTTCAAAGCTGAGTTTTAAAACATATTTAATAAACTAATTTTGAAATAAATTCAAAAAATCTTAGTTTATAAAATCTAATTGAAGAATATAGTTTTATAGTTAGTTTAGAAAATTTAACACAAAAGTTTTGAAGATTGAGGATTTCATGGCTAAGTTTTAAAAAATATTTACTTTTCAAAACTGATTAAGTTTGTAAAAAAATTTTAAATTTAAAAGCTGAAATTTAATCTCAAAACTGAAAAAAAAAAACTTAAAAAATATTATGTATAAGATAGAGAAAATAATTTTGGTGTTAAGTGATGATTTAATCCTCCCCCTAAACTTGGCATCTAAAATAGCTGTCTAACCAATTAGGTACTTACTGACTATCAGAAGATAGCAGCTTTCACTTGATTAGTCAAGTTCATTGTAATCAGTTAGTGGTTGACTTAATTGAGTAACTTAACTTGATTAATGTATATTTTGTATTTAACGCCAGACCTATGCCGATGCACTAATATAAGCATCTTAAGTCCAGACAATTGGCCTATACATCTCACCCCTTTCTATGTTTGTCAATCACAAGCAAAGTAAACCTAGGGTGTTGGTGAGATGCTCAAACACTAGTCTTGGGGGAACATGATTTCTAAAGGGATTTTCTTAGTCTAAGGCTAAAATTGTTTTGAAATTCTAGAAGTAGGAAGGTTTTGAAAAAATAAAACAATTTTAACCTAGAATTTAAAACAATTATATTTGAAAAAATAGTTTTGAGTTTTGAAAAAGTCCTAGTCTATTAAGTTAGAGTCTAAACAATCAGATCTGAAAATGAAGATCAATAGAACAATATGTACTACAAAGGTTGTAATAGAGTCATAACAGTACTATGTAATAATCACGACTACTGAGACGATGACGGAGGTGGTCCGGAGCCCAACGATCGAAGCAGAGCCAATATCTCAGTGTGACGAGTCCGGTCGTCCTCTCGTAGGTCTCGTCGCAGGTCGGAGATCTCCTGCCGCACATCTCGTCGTAAATCGGAGACCTCCTGCCACACCTCCCATCGGAGATCGGAGACCTCTCGCCGTATGTCTCGGTGAAACTCGGAGGACTCCTGCTGGAGGCTTGATACAGCTCTCTCTAGTCCAGATACTCGATCGGCTAGAGTGCGAGGAGCGGGATGTGGGGCTTGAGCCGGCGCTGGGGCAGGAGCGACCTCGTCAGGAAACAGTGTGAGAAAAAACTCATCTGCCTCCTCCTGCTGTGCGTCTATGTCAGGTTGGTGCTATGCCCCCCTCTGCCAAGTCATGATACCCTCACCATCTATATGAATACTAGCTAGGGAAAAGTTCCTAGCTCCTATAATGTCGAACTCGGTTATATAGCGGATGTTACCTCTGGTGACATCAATGTCTAAAGAGGACATATATGCTGTCAGAATATGACAGTAGGGCATATGAACTCGCCCACTCGTCACATATCCGGCCGAGTAAATAATGGTGGAAAATATATGTAGGTTAATGTCAATATCTAGCCTATGACACAAGGCATAGAGGAGAAAAGAATGGAATGGGCGCATCACCGTGATGTCGCAAGTGCTCAGTGGTAGAATGCAAAAGACTAAGACCCTATAAAGGGCGTAGTCTTGGACTCAAAGGGTAACTGACCTAAACTGGGTCACTGTGGGTACTCGCTCGTCCCCAAAAAAATATGAATAAATCGTATCAAGTGTGATATGCGAGTAGGGATCTCCAAAGGGTAGCTCCATGGGAGGATAGCACTGAAAGGGATAGGTAGACTCCCGTAACTCCAAAAACTCTCGGATGGCAGTAGGGGACAACGTGATATCAGTCCCAGCTGCCCTAGTAGTATAGGTAAAGTCGTCTACTTTCACTAGGTTGTTATAAAATTCGGCACACAAACTTATGTTTACTGGGCTAGTACATTCAACAAGGTTCTGCAACCTATAGTGGTTTATGGCCTCCATAGCTGGAACGCAAGAGCGTAAAAAGAACGCTCTATCTATGCATTTGGTCCTAATGGCCATGTAAATGGTCAACTCAAACTTAATCCTAAGCTCATCAGTGGGAAACGTAGGGTCAACACTGGGAGTAGAGGGCCCAACACCAGATTTAAAATGTTTCCTAAATTATAAAACAAAATTATACTAATTAAAGAAAACAAACATGCAACAATATTCTGAACTTTTAAACAGAAGACAAGAATTTTACCGAGGAGCCATTGCTAAAAATCTTTTTAGAACTGACGACCTCGGTTGATTCGCGACCGCGTATTAACCGTAGAACGAGAGAAAATTTAATTTTTGAACACTTTCGTAGAAAAGCCTGAAAGAAGGCTTAACGAAAGCGAGTTGAGGTAGTGCGAGTGGAGAGGGGCGCCCCTCCCCCCTTTATAAAGGGGGCTCCAGGCGCCCGGACTTATCCAGGGCGCCCGGGGTCAACTGGGGCGGGGCGCCTGGATCCCCTCCGGATGTCCCCGGTCTGTATACCAGGGGCGCCCGCCCCTAGTTTTTGACTCCGGTATTGTTTTTTTTTTTTTGTAGAAAATTTAGTTTAAAACAAATAAGTTTTAATTTTCAAAATAATTTTTAAGTTGAAAAATTAAGTTTTAAAATAAATTTTAAGTTAAAAAAACTTAAGTTTTAATTTTTAAAATAAGTTTTTAAGTTTTTAAAAAAATTTAAGTTTTAATTTTTAAAATTTTTTAAGTTAAAAGAAATTTAAGATTTAATTTTTAAAATAAATTTTTAAGTAAAAAAAATTTAAGTTTTAATTTTTAAAATAATTATTAAATAAGTTTTAATTTTTAAAATAAATTTTTTAAGAAAAAAATTAAATTTTAATTTTAATTTAAATTAATTTTAATTTTAATTTTAATTTAAATTAAGTTTAATTTAAGTTAATTTTAATTTTAATTTAATTTAATTTATATTTAAATTTTATTTTTAATTTAAATTAATTTTAATTTTAATTTTAATTTTAATTTTAATTTTAATTTTTAATTTAATTTAAATTTAAATTTAAATTTTTAATTTTAATTTAATTTTAATTTTAATTTTAATTTAAAATTTTAATTTTAATTTTTAATTTAATTTTAATTTAATTTTTAATTTAAATTAATTTTAATTTAATTTTTAATTTAAATTAATTTTAATTTTAATTTTAATTTTAATTAATTTCCTTAATCATCTCACCCGATCTATGTTTTCAATCAGAGAAAATCCTAGGGGATGGTAATCTTAGGTAACGAGAAGTCTTGGAGGAATGAACTCCAAGCAAGGTTGATCGAACTAGCGGATCTCGGTAAATCTAGGTTTAGGTTTACCATTGTTTTCTGTATTACTATTATTGTTGTTGGCTAATATGGTATTGCAGGAAAAGTCTTAGTGGATCAGGCGATCAGACACTGAGCAGACAAAAGACCAAACATGTCTGGAGGATCATGTTTGGCAGGTAAGTTGAGGTATGCAACTGGAAGAGTGACAGTGAGGTCGGGTTCCTGAAGGGAACAACCTAAGGTCGCTGATCCAACTAAAGAAATCGGGAAGGTTTCCAAGTTGAGATCAAGACAGTCCTTACTGTCATACTCATGCATTATATATTACTGTGCTAACCTTTGTGTTGCAGGGATACTTTGCTTAATACTGTGTTGCAGGTTTTGGCCGGATCGGTCGACCGAACTAGAGGATCGGTCGACCGAACCAAGATGACTCAGCACAGATCAGTTTAATCAGCAATGATCAGATGCAGAAGGAAACTACACTGATCGGTCGACCGAACCCGAGGATCGGTCGACCAAACCATCAATATTAAAGACACAGTAAATGCAGATCACGGCAAATCTCGACGAACAGGGAAGGAGCTTGTTCGGTCGACCGAACAGAGGGATCGGTCGACTGAACCATTGAAGTCCAGTTAATGCAGAATATCGACCCAACGTCAGACTCCAGCTGGAAGGGATCGAGCTGGTTCGGTCGACCAAACAGAGGGATCGGTCGACCGAACATCCATCATACCTATAAATTGAGGCTCGAAGTTAGAGGCCGGGAAGGACTTTTCGAATCAATTCTGGTGCTCTTCTGCAAGCTGCTCACACCTACGATTTCAGCAAGCAACTTCATTCATGCCGACCAAGCTTCGTCTTTCAAATCTTATTGTCGGTATATTTATTTTATATTGCACTTAATTTACATAAGATAGTAGGTGTGTTACTATCTTAACATTCTTGTATCTGTATGATTCGCTTCTTTCCTAGGACTTCGGAAAGAAGGTTTTTAGTGCTTTGCCCATCGGTGCAGTCAAGGACTACGGGCCTTCGAGTAGGAGTCGAGCTAGACTCCGAACGAAGTAAAATACTTTGTCTTCTTTTTATTTCCGCTGCACGACTTTGATTTGAAAGAAAAGAATAGTTTTAAAAAGCGCGATATTCACCCCCCCCTCTATCGCTCCAAACGATCTATCAAATAACTCGTCTAATTTAAGTTTAGATAAGTTTTTAGAAATTTTGTAGGCATCCACAATAGATGCCCACAAACTATTACGTGGAAACACATTCAGTGCATACCTTATTAATTCCCGGTTTTCCATTTGGTGGCCTATCGTGTGGAGCCCGTTGAGGATGTCCTTGATCCTCGTGTGCAGCTGACTTGTAGTTTCCCCTTCCTGCATTTTTATATTAAATATTTTATTTAAGAGTAAATCCCTTTTTGTTACCTTAGCGTCGCTGGTTCCTTCGTGCAGCTCGATCAGTTTATCCCATAGCTCTTTAGCGTTTTTATGCGGTCCGACCCGATTTAGTTCTTCTCTCGTTAATCCGCACTGTAAAGTGTTGATGGCTTTGTTCTCCGTTGATGATTTCTTCTTTAGGTCTGTTGTCCAACCTCCAGGATCCAGTAGATTTCCTGAGCTGTCTACTGGTATTTTATAGGCTTTGGTGACGCTCATCCACTGGTCGAAATCTATCTTGAGATATACTTCCATCCGCTTCTTCCAGTACGGGAAATCATCCCCGTTGAAAAGGGGAGGTCGTACTGTGCTGAAGCCTTCAAGATGAGACATTTTAATCCCTGCACACAATCAAACAAATAGACAGTCAAATTCCCAAGACTTGGTCTTGGATTAGCAGTGTGGGAAGAATTAAAAGATAATAGAGGAACTAAATTGGTGTTGCACTAATTTAGATTTAATTGCAACGAGAAAACTTTCCAAAAAGATAATAGTATCAGTTTGGAATTAAACGTAAGACTGAAAGCGAAAAAAACAAAAGAAATTGCACCCCCTTGTCTGATTGGTGGTTGCACCAAATCAGAGCGGTACCTGCTCTGATACCACTTGTTGGATCGTAGACGTTCGATAGAGGGGGGGGTGAATATCGAATAAAGAATTCGTTCGAGTATAAACGCAGCGGAAATAGAGAAACAATGCTAACACAAACCAATTTTACTTAGTTTGGAGCCTGTGTCAACTCCTACTCCAAGGCCCATGGTCGTTGACCGCTTTCGGTGGGCAATCACTAGCAATTCGAAATTTATTACAAACTAAGTACAGAAAAAGCTAATGAAAATGATAGCAATACCGACAAAGGAATGAATCGAAAAGAAAACGTGTGTTGTCAGAGATTCGTTAGCATCGCAGGAGCGCAGAGCAGCAGAGCAAGCAGTAGAAGATCTCTTTTTTCAGTTGTGTTTGAAGCTCCCCTCTGACGGTCCTTTTATAGGATGCTCAGGGCGCTTGGATCCCTTCCGGGCGCCCTGGTGTGACGTAGCCCGCCCAACCAACGAGCTCCACGTGTCGACGCACGCTAGGGATAGAAATTGCCTCCTGGGCGCCCGGACCACTTTTTCTCCAGAAACTCCTTTATCTGCAAGAAAGAGTTAGTCCGAGGCAAACAATATGTATATCCTGCAAAATAAGATGTTAGCACAGTTTATACTTTAATCAAAGAAGATTATGACTTAGATTCTGTCTTTCCGAGACCGGAATCTAGTCACGATCTCGACTTAGATAACCGAAATGGATCTAAGCCGGATCGACGCCTAATGTTCCCTTCCCGAGAACGCGTCCTCACAGTCACTCCCTTCCAGTGACTTAGCTTTACTCACCTGCCAGACGTCCGGTCAGCCCTTCGACCTGTTTGGACTTCTCGCCAGCTATCTGGTCAGCCCGTCGACCTAGCTGGACTTCTCGCCAAGCGTCCGGTCAGCCCGTCGACCCGCTTGGACTTCTCGCCAGCTATCCGGTTAGCCTGTCGACCTAGCTGGACTTCTCGCCAAGCGTCCGGTCAGCCCGTCGATCCGCTTGGACTTTGTGCCAGACATCCGGTCAGCCCGTCGACCTATCTGGACTTATCCTGCACACTCGATCAGAGTGTTAGATAACGACGAACCTAACTTAACCTGATTTGTCATTCATCAAAACCTGAGTTAGACTGTTAGTGCTAACCGCACCAACAGTACTCCATTCGACTCTTCCAATAATCAATGTCTTCACCAGACAAGAGGGGGGGGGTGGTATACCCTTCTTGGCAGGACATTTGAAAATGAGTTCTAGCACAACAAAAAAAAAATAGAACTTCTCCCAAGACTAGGTCTTGGCTTAGTAGTGCGGAATAAAGTAAAAAAAATAAACTAATTTGAGTGGTGTTGCACCAATTTCGAGAAGAAAACTTGATTGCGAGAAAAACTGATCAAGAAGAGGTAACTGTACCAATTCCAATAGACTCTGAAAAATTTAAAAACTAATACTACGAAAAAATATGCTTGAATGATGGTTTCACTAATTCGAAGTGACCCTGCTTTGATACCAATTGTAGAATCGATGCATGCTAGAGGAGGGGGGGGGGGGGGGGGGGGAATAGCACTCATGGATTTTAGTTTTGTTTAAAAAAAATCTTGGAGTAAGATGCAGCAAAATAAAGAAAGAAAATAAAAAATAAGCGCTAACACAGTTTGTTTTTACTTGGTTCGAAGTCTGTGATGACTCCTACTCTAAGGCCCACACTCGTTGAGTATTTACTTTGGGAAATTCACTATCAATTCATAAATCATAATTACAAAGATGATTAAGATAACATATACTTTGAATGCTCTAAAAATTATATCAATGACTTTGGAATTTGGAGAGTCGTGCTTTCGGTCATCAGAGTCACATCGCGGAGTCGTAGGGTCATCCTTGAAGCAGCGCGCAAGAGAAGAATCATAAGAATGAGTTGTGTCTGATGCACTACTTGAAGAATACATATATAAGCTATTGAAGGCGCATGCAACCTCCTTGAAGGCCCCTTCAGCTCAGAAGTTTATCCCCGCAATGTTAGAGATGATAACTTCCGCAATCTGCGAAAGTTATCCCTTTGAAGGGGCCTTCAAGTGCATGGAATGCTCCTTCCATCCAGTATCCAAGGCGCCTTCAGGCCTTTCGAAGGCACCTCCACACCTCTTCCACGCGAGTCTTTGGCCAAAGCAGCCGAGGTGCCTCCAACATCCCTGGAGGTGCCTCAGACACTGTTCATCCGAGTATTTCCTTATGTATCTCTCTTCCTGCAAGGCATATTAGTCCACAAACAAAATATACCCTATAAAATAAATTTAGCAAAATGAAATATGAATAATAAATTATTTGACGGCTTTTGGACTGTCCGGTTCTGACTTATAGATTTCTCGAAAATCTTAGGTCAAATCGACGTCTACTGTTCCCTCAACGGGGAACGCATACTCACCTACTCCTTTTAGGAGAAAATACCTTTTTTCCAGATCGGTCCTCCAGACCATCTGGACTTTTGCTCAGTGTCCGAGACTTCAGAACTTCATGCTGAACATTCGTTTCATGACCCGTCTAGACTTCCACCTAGTCGGTGACCACTAGGGTTTTCACTTAGAGTCTCCGACTCTAGGATTTCGCCCAAAGTGCTCGATCCACCAAGACTTTGTTGTTTAACCACAGCTAGGACTTTTCATAACTAAAGGTTACCACCCCTTAGGACCTAGGGTCACCTCCCCCTAGGGGTTTCCACCTACCTAGAATCCACTAGGACTTTTTGCCTAAGAATACTTAGGACTTTCCTACAATCTCAATCACACTTATTAGACAATAAGTAACCTTAACTTTGAACCATTTGCCATAATCAAAATACAGGTTTGATCATCTAATGCTCCCTACACTAATAACATCTATTGGAGAAGAAAAGAACAGGGTATTGTGGGAAAAAGAAAGGGAGAAGGAAAAAGGAAGAAGGAAGAAGGAAAAAGTGAAAGTAAAAGAGAAAAGAGGCAAAGGTCAGCATCATGAGGTGGTGGGAGTTGCTCCACTACGTCGGAGAGAGAAAAATAAAAAACAAAGGAAAGAGAATTTTCTAAAAAAATATCCTAAATTATTGTAACTACATTAAATTTGATTTAATTTTAATTTAATTATGTTAAATCTAAATAATTTCAATTTGAACCAATGAAATTAATGATCCGGAGAAAAAAAATAAGCCATGGGAGAGGTTAATGGAATTATCAATGAATTAGTAGCGGGGCTGAAAAAATATTAACAAAAATCAAAGTCATTAATTTTTTTTTAAGTAGAGTTCGAGCCTACCTAGGCCAAGGGCGACTCCTCCCCTGATGGCATGGATGGACATATCATGTGATTTTTGACATTGTTTTCAGGGTCTTTCAATAGATGTACATCTTTTCCTTGGTCCCCGCCACCAATACTACCCCAATGAGGATCACTCTCAATCTTGACATCCATCAATCCCTCCCTTTATCCTTTTATTGTTGATATCAGTTGATCTCCAAATGTTAAGGCTTCTTTGGCAGTGATTTGTAAGACTGCAAGCATGTGTCTTATACTAGATACGAAGTACTTTAAGCCATTGCTATCGATCATTTTTTGTTATGATATGTCCAATTTAAGGGCATGTGTAATCATTTTAAATTCCATTAGTAAGTGATTCCAATAACTATAGATCATTAGTGGGTTCTTTATGATAATTTTTCTTGATAGAATTTTAATTAAATGACTTGATGTCTTTTGTCTTTCATTTCCTTAAATAAATAGATGAATATACAATAATTAAAACCTAATTTATAGAGATCTGAATGTTTAGTCCTCTCTATTTATAGCTATACAAATTAATTATGGTTTATTTCTCTCTATAATAAGAATACAAAATAAATAAACTGTAAAATAAAGGTTTGTTACATATGACAACATCCCCTCAAATTGATGTTGATCAATCGAGATGCATCAATTTGCCAATAATAAATTGATGATGTTGTCAAGTTAGATACTTTGTAAGCACGTCAACAATTTGTGAAACTGTGAAAGCATGTGGAAGAGAAATGATAAAAATGTTTACAGGTTCTAGAATATAGTGACAAAATATTTCAATATATTTGGTGTGCTTATGATAGACATGATTAATAGTAATTTGATTAGTACTTATATTATCAATATGGAGAGGAGTATGGTCAGTAGGAAATCCAAGCTCAAACAATAATCCCCTAAGTCCCAAGTAATCTCAGAGCACGCAACATACATAGCACGATATCAGATTCAGTGAAATATTTGAAGACCTGATCTTGCTTTTTATTCTTCCATGATATTAATGAATCTCTAAGAAACATACACCAACCTATGACAAAGTGACAAATGTTTGGACAACTAGCCTAATCCACATCATTAAAAGCACTAAGACGCATATAAGATTCAACAAGAAAGAATAAACCACAACGTGAAGTACCCTAAAAAATATCTTATGATGTGATGAACTGAAGTCAAATGAAAATGATGAGGAGAGTGTATAAATTGACTAACTAGTACGACAACAAATGAAATATTAAGTCTAGTAATAGTTAATAGTTAAGTAGTTCAAACTATCCACTCATTAGTGATATTAGATTAACATTCACTTCTGGAGGAGCATCAACAAATGAAGAATTTTAAAGTCTAGTCAAAGCAATCAAATCTTAAATTGTAACGATCTGACCCTTTGACCTCTTGGACGGCCCTTGTGACGGCCTACTGGCGGCCCCTTATGTCGCCAGTGGGCCGCCACAAGGGCCGCCCAAGAGGCCAAAGGGTCGGGTCGTTATAATAAAAAGGCGTCTTTTATTGTAACGACCCGGCCCATTTGGCGACCCACGGGTCGTCGGCCGTGCCGTTACTCACTAGGACATTTCACCCCTGGCCAGTGGATTTTTACCTTCCCCAGGATTCGAACTCTAGACCTCCAGGCTTAAGTACTAGAGTTTATGAATCCTGGTAGCCAAGTGAGCGCCGCTCACTTGGCTACCAGGATTCATAAACTCTAGTACTTAAGCCTGGAGGTTTAGAGTTCGAATCCTGGGGAAGGCAAAAATCCACTGGCCAGGGGTGAATGTCCTAGTGAGTAATGGAACGGCCAAAGAGTCATCGGTCGACGACATTAGAGATCGCCAAATGGATCGACGACATAAGGACTGCCAGTGGGCCGCCGTAAGGGTCGCCCAAGAGACCAAAGGGCCGGATCGTTACATAAATATATTTATGTTGATGTCTGAATATACTAGAAGAGTCAAAGTAAACTTTTAACCCTAAGAAATATGTAAGATTACCAAGATCCTTCATATGAAATGAAGCTCAAAGGTGTTGTTGAAATTGAGTAATTAATAAAGAATTTGTTCCTCTTATAACTATGTCATCAATATAGACCATAAGTAGAACAATTGTAGTATATGTTTTACGAAGGAATAAAAAAGAATCATATTAACTTTGCACAACTTTAAACTAAAGCAAGATAAATGAAACTTCTTAAACCAAACACAAGGAGCCTTTTAAGTCAAATAATGAATGTCTTAACTTACACACTTCTGAAGTGGAAGAGGAGAGCAAATCAGGAGGAGGTGCCATGTAGATAATTTCTTTGATATCACCATGAAGACAATCATTTTTTACATCTATTTGATAAGTGGTTAACTTGAGAAGCAACAATGGTAAGGATTATTTGCATAATAATCATTTTAGCCGCATGAGCATGTCTCCTCATAGTCAACATCATACTTCTATCGACTACCTAGAGCAACCAACCTCACCTTATAGCATCCTAGTGTTTTATCAAAATAAAGTTTGATTGAGTACACCCACTTACACCCAATAGACTTGACATTGGGTGGGTATCAAACAATATCTCATGTATAATTATCGTGAAGAACTTGAATTTCTTCTTACATTGCTTGTTGCAAACACTAATACTTAACTACTTGTGAGTAAGAAGAGGGAACCAAAATAGAGAATAAAATATTAAATGATGTATGATAAGAACCATACTAATTAGTAGAATAGGATATTCTGGTAGAGCTTCTCATGATAGGTGGAGTAGGATCTGCTAACAAATCTAGATCAGGAATGAGTAGCAGAGAAGGGCATCATTGATACACATACCCCGACTTGACTTGGTTAGGAGAGAAAGATAATTCTGTTGGTACAATTGGTCTCCAGAATTTTGATGGTTTGGTTTAAACAATATGTTTAATAGTAAGTTGATTAATGTTAATCAAGTTAAGTATAGAATCCAAGCAAGCTAAGGTTGATTGCATGCTTGGGAGTGAGTGAGAAGTCCAAGTAGAATCAGATACTTGCAGTTAATGGAAAATCCTAGTGAGACTAAACAATGTAAGTCCTAGGGACTAGGCAGTGAAAGTTTTAGTTGAGAACTAGGTAGTGAAAGTTTTAGTTGAGAACTAGGCAACGGGAAGTCCTAGTAAGACTACGTAATGATAAGTATTAGTTGGAAACCAGGTAGTGAAGTTCTAGTGGGGACTAGGCAATGACAAGTCATGATTGGGAACTAAGCAAGGAAGATATAGTTGGGAACCAGGCGGTGGAAGACCTAGTTAGGAACCAGATGAAGTCTGGTGGGTCAATTTGGAGCTAAACACTTGGCAATAGAAACCTAGTAGGTTAGGTAAATCAAGTATTAGGTTTTGTAGGAAATCACAGCTAGACGAAGGCTCTGAAGACTGTAGTGTGTCTGGAGGGTGGTGTTACGAAGCTACAAGTGGACAGTTATGTCGTCAGTAATAAAAATATCGATCCCACAGGGACTGTTGATTAAGTACTAGTTGACTTCTCACAGTGAATTATCTAGACTTTCAAATTATTGATTGAAAGGTTTGAGAAAGGGAGAGTAAGAGAAAGATTAAGGAGAAGGAGAGAGAGAAGGAATAAGAGATGATCTTGGAAAGGGATGGATGATAGATGCTAGGATTTTGGTTTTGTTACGATGATAGTTAATGTCCCTATGCATTATTCATTTACCTAACTCCATGCTTTCACTCATGTAGGGATTCTAACTAAAGCCTAGTACAACCCCCGCATAGGATGCACCGAAGAGTCTATCCAAGTCCCAATGCCATTAATTAGAGAGGTACCTAGGAAGTCTGGTTAAGAGGGAATCCCTATCACTAATGTTGGAGTTAAGAAGATGAAAGGGCACCCCTTCCCCTTCATATTTTATCTCATTTAATTCCTCTATTACTAGAGGGAGAGGAAGAGTCATCTTCCTCTAATATATATGCATCCAAGACAAATAAGAAAAGGGGAGTATTGCGGGAGCTTGTTGTGTGTGAGGTTTGTGCAAAGTCGGATTCATCCCATATGTGAAAGGTCTCTATGCAAGGTTCGCCCGTGTGCACAAGATTATAAGAGAAGAACATCCATTAGAGAGGGATTTGTTGGACCCCGTCGTTGTTTTGATATAATCAACCAAGTTAGGTTAAGTTCTGTTTGTTATTTGATCCCTGTGTCTAAGTGTGCAGGAGCTTAGGAGCGCAGGAAATCGAGCGGAAGACGCAGCTAGTGAGAAGGACGACACGGGAAGGGATCCGACGGGCTCGGTGTATCCGAAGGATGAGAGAGATGTGGAAGAATACACCGGTGGACGAGAAGAACGTACACGGGGTTCGAGGGATGAGAAGCCCGGTCAAAAGCCTGCTCGAGGAGAATGCCGGAAATTGGGTTCGGGTGAGCCTATTTCTGTTGGCCGCAATCACCCAAGTGATTGGAGTTTCAAAAGAAGAAAGGAAGATGAAGAGAAGATGAAGAAGCCCTTGGAGGCGCCCTCAATAGTGTTGAGGGCACCCTCAACATTGAAGACGCTCTCAATGCCATTGAAGGCGCCTTCAACCCAGTCTACTTGATCGTTTGGACTTTGGATAAAGTTTTATCCGAAGCCTTGGATGGAGGCACCCTCAACCCCTTTGGAGGCGCCCTTAAGACTCGAGATAGAGTTTCCATGAGCTATATAAAGGCCCCTAGACCTAGGAATTAATGAATCAACTCTGTAATCAATTCCTAGCAACTTGTAAGCTTTCTTAGTGTGTAAAAAGGCTTCTCCTCCTACAGTGAAGGAGATTCGTAGTGCGCTTTTTCAATTGTCTTGGATTAACAACCATCTAGGTTATAATCAAGTAAAACCCTGAGTCTTCTCTTCTTTGCTTTATTTTTATTTCTATTTTATTTTATTATTGTTGCTATTCTTGAGTTGAAAGAATGAGAAGGGATTTGTTTTATTTGCAGGCAATTCACCCCTCCCCTCTTGCCGGTCCCGCTGCACCAACAAGTGGTATCAGAGCAAGACCATCTCAGAAGGACTAATCGTCGTCTGAAGCAACAAAGATTAAGACGATGGCCGGAACAAGTATTCATCCCTCGAAATTCGACGAAGACTTCGCTACGTGAAGAAGACGAATGGAGGTATTTTTTAAAACGGATTTCGATATTCTTATAACTATGAAATATGGTTTTACATCTCCAAAAGACAAAGAAGAATACCAATAGACGAAGAAGGAGCAAGCCGATTTCGTGGCTAACGGAAAGGCAAAATTCCATCTGCTCAACGTGCTACCACCCCAGGAGGTAAGTCGGATCGAAAACTATGAATCCGCCAAAGACCTCTGGGAAAAATTCCTGGAGCTCTATGAAGGCACCTCAGAAACAAAATTAGCAAGGCACGACATCCTCCGAACTCAGCTGACAAATCTCCGGATGAACAATGATGAAAAGGTATCACAACTCCAAGCGAGAATTAAGGAGATGATAACTCAACTGACCAATCTCGGAGAATCGGTAACAAACGGAGATTCTATCCGGTATGCACTCAACGCCTTCCTAAGAATTCTAGAGTGGGCATCCTTAGTAGATGCTTACTACATCTCTAAGGACTTTGAGGTAGGTACTTTAGAAAATTTATTTTCTACTTTCGAACTTCATGAGTCTCAAATTGCAGAACCGAAACTAATAGAGAAATCAGATCTCAATATTGCCCTACAAGCCAAGATGGACGATCCTGACTCCGAAGCGTCGACCGATGAAACTGAAGCGGCACTATTGGTAAGAAAACTAAATAAGTTTATTAAGACTAATAAATTTAGGTCCTAGTCGAGAAAGCATCAACGTAACAGAAGGACGGTCCGATGCTACAACTGCAATGAGGAAGGGCACATCAAGGATGACTGTCCAAAACTAAAGAAAAGGGGCAAGGAGAAGTCTCAAAGGTCGACGCCCTCGAAACGCAAGAGTCTGAAGGCTACATGGGATGAATCATCGTCCTCCGAATATGAAGTCGAAGCCTTCTCGGGATTAGCACTGATGGCCAACCATCAATCGGAAGAAGAAACCAGCTCAGAGATGAGCATAGATGAAGGGGGAGGATCATCAGAAGAAGAAAGCTACGATGAAAGGGAAGCATCAGACATAGAGGTAAGTAAGGTACGTTCTCTAACGCCCAAGCAGTCCTTTCAGTTTATTAAAGTGCTTACAAAAGATTTAGTTAAATTAGAAAAGGAAAATGATATGTTAAAATTAAACTTAGCAAAGGCATGCCTTCTTGAGATGTACGATAATCTAAAATTAGAAAATGAAAAATTGAAAATTGAAATTAAAAAATTGAAAAATAATGCATGCTTAAATAAATTTCCAAAATCAAAACTTAGAATTAATGGAAAGTTGAATTGGTATATTAGAAAACATCAAGGACAACTTAGAAAAGTTCCCAAAAGTTATGTATCCCCTAAGTTTTTTATTAATCCGGTAGGAAGGAACCTATACTGGGTTCCAAAAACCTTTCTAGATTAAATTTTTCTAAGTTAGTGCTTTCAGCAAGAAAAATTAAACAGTTAATTTCTTTTGAGGCTTTGTCTAAGAAAGTGGTTGTTGCTCCAATAACCAAGAAGGCCTAGTGTCTCGCCACTGCCTGGAAGCTAAAATATTGAAATAAAATGTTTAATTAATTTACTTATAAAGCATAAAAATAGAAATTAGAAAATGCTTTAAATAATTTTTTTAGAAATTTCTCAATTTTTTTTTAAAAATTGTCTAAGTTAGAATTTTTCTTTTACTTAGAAAATTTTCCTGCTTAAAATTTTATCTAATTTTCAAAATTATTTGTGTTTGCAAAAACTTAAGGATTTTTTTTAAATGATTTATTTTAAAACATGAATACCTTTTACTTAGAATATTTTTACTTGAAAATTATGACCTCATTTTTTTGTTGTGATCAAAGGGAGAGCGATAGATACAAGTTTAGGGGGAGTTTTTAGGGGAGTTAATATTTTTACATTTTTTAATTTTACATAGTGTTGCAAATTCTTTTATTGCAACCTTTTTTCTTAGAATATTAATTTAGTAATTTCTTTAAATTAATTGTCTATTTTGTTTTCCCTAACTTGAACTTGGGTTGATGCACATCAAAAAGGGAGAGATTGTTGGATCCCGTAGTTATTTTGATGTGATCAACCAAGTTAGGTTAGGTCCTGTTTGTTATTTGATCCCTGTGTCTAAGTGTGCAGGAGCTTAGGAGTGCAGGAAGTCGAGCGGAAGACGCACCTGGCGAGAAGGATGGCACGGGTGTAACGACGCGCCTTCTACTGACTAGGCTGTGAGGTCGATCGCTACATTATGCTGTGCTAAATTACTATTGCGGAAATCTGGATTAATTAAAATTTTACTAAACTGATTACTGTAAAATCTGAACTTAATATTCTAGGTGTACCTAGAAGTTGTACACATGCTAGGGAAGATAATCTATGCCTCTCGGATGTCCTGCTAGCTGTAATCAGGCATTTCAATCGATCCATGAATCGATTGGGCTGTCGGATCAGTCCAGTGATCGATCCAGCTTGATACTGGCACGGAGAAAAACTCTGGATCGGTCGGCTGACCGATCCATAAGCTATATTGCTTCTGTATGCGGCTGGATCGGTCTACCGACCGATCCAAGAGTACACTGATCGGTCGGCTGACCGATCAGTGAGCGTCTGTACTCTCTGTTCGCACCTTGATCGGTCAGCTGACCGATCCAGTGGCACAACCCAATTCTGATCGATCTGTAGATCGATCTGGGTTTCTGATTTCGAATCAGAACCCCTGATTTCAGCACTATTTCGTGCCCAACTCATACACATCAAGTCTATAACAGCTAGAAACATTTTTAACATGTATTAGCTAACATTTTAAACATGATATCACGCATGGTTCACTAATTCATGGCATGTAAATGTACTATGTGTAGAATAATAAGGTTCTAACAGTTAACTAATTTTGCTGAAAGTTCTAATGCATAAATAAAACTTGTTAGATCCCTAAGATCTTTTATTCCAAGTTCCTTCCACACACATCTTCATCGCATTGTCCTCCAGCCTCCGCTAGTCCATTTTCCCTTTACCTTTATCTGTAGTATAAGGAAAAAGTATCTGTAAGCTTAAAGCTTAGTAAGAAACCAGCTACCTCACAAAACATGCACACGATGCAATTTATGTTTTGAAAACATGCTATTTGAAATACGTACTGAACATAGATAAGCATGACATAACAAAGTTACTAAGCACAAATACTGAAACATAGCATGCATATCAAAATCTAAGCATGGAGCTAACTCATGGTATCAATCAGGAAGAACTAAAATGAAACCGAAACTGAACTAAACTAAGCTGATACTGAATTAAATCCTGATCACATAGGTGACTGAGAGTTTTGAAAACTGTATACATAAGTAGATTAAAATAATAATCATGCTGCTGAGGGCCCTGGCAACTGTACGTGCTGTGCGCGCACCCCTAGCTAGACCCGGGATTGCAAGTTCCAAATCTAGTAGGGTTTACTAGGTTATCTGAACCTAGGGACGACTGTGGGAGTCCAACCCAATGGATATCTGATCCTGTACAGTGCCACTGCTGAAAATAAAATACTGAATAGCTGTACTGTTTTATTTAGCTGTTTCTAGGTTATCTGAACCGAGAGCTAGGTTGTCTGAACCTAGAGGCGACTGTGGGAGCCCACCCATTGAACATCTAGTCTCATGAAAGCTGTAATAAAGCTAATTAACTGGATCAATACGTCTATACGGCATTTGACTGAGCTAAATAAATGCCCACTGAATCAAAAGCTGTCCTAGTCTTTTTATTAAACATTTGGTGTGCTCTAACTCTCCTCTCTAGTAGGGAGACCACCTCTAAGCACCCGACAACGTCTAACACCTCAAACTGAAGAGGGAAAATGCGTCCGGCCCATCTAGAGGTGCTCGACTAATCCCTAAAGCTGCGAGGAGGGTTAAATACACCCTAGGTGTCGACAAAAATCCGAGTAAAACTAATCTAAAAGCATGCATTCAAACGGAAGCTACTTATACTGCAGGTGAGGGGTTTCTTACCTCTTGTGCGCAGATTCTTACAAATCTAAGCGCTAGGTTTTCTGAAAGAACGCTCTTCTCGACGAACCGCTCGCGTCCACGTGCTCTTCTCGCGGAGGGGAACGTCCTCGTGTTGGAGTCGTCGCCGGAAAGTGATCCGAGAGCCCTTGGGGGCTTGGGCGCCGAGAGAGAAGGAGAGGGAAAGGGGGCGGCAGTGACTAAGGTAGAGAGGTTGCTGAACCAACCAAAACCAAAAACAAACCCCTTCTAATTAATTCGCTATTTATATTAAGTGGTTTATTTAACCAACTCTAATATAAATTTAGCTAATTCCCTTGTCTTTCAGCACACCCCTGCTGGGGCCTCCTGGCTAGCCGGATTCACTAGAGTCCCGGTTCGGTCCAAGGTCGCGGGTTCAATTCCCCGCGTGAGCTATTTACGGCGCTAATTATTTTTGCTACTTACTCTATTCGAAAAATTCCGAAAAAAATATTCTAAAATTCTAGAAAAATCGTAGAATATTTTTAAAATTATTTTGAGAATTTTCGGGTGTTACAATCTCCCATACCTTATAAAAAGTTCGTCCTCGAACTTAGAACAACTCTGGGTACTTCTGTCTCATACTGGCTTCTGTCTCCCAAGTTGCCTCTTCTGCTGTGTGATTTTGCCAAATAACTTTGACTAATGGTACTTCCTTGTTCCGTAATTTCTTAACTGCTCAATCTACTATCTGAGTAGGTCGACTGTCATAGCTGAGGTCTTCGCGGACTTGTACCAGCTGGGGCTCGATCACCTAGGTGGCATCTGGGATATGCTTCTTCAGCATAGAGACATGAAATACATTATGGACAGCTAACATTTCCTGGGGTAGCTCTAACTCATATGCTACCTTGCCAACTCTCCTGCTAATAAGGTATGGTCCCACATATCTAGGACTAAGTTTGCCCTTCTTCCCAAAACGCATTACTCCCTTCATGGGAGCTACTCTGAGGAACACTGTATCCCCGACTGAAAACTCTAAGGGTCTGCGCCGTGTATCAGCATAGCTCTTCTGGCGGCTCTAAGCTGTCTCTATCCTCTGGCGGATCTGCTGTATAGCTGCTGTGGTATCTGCTACTAGATCTGTCTGAAGTTCCAGTTCTTTCTGTTCACCACTCTCATACCAGCAGACTGGAGATCTACACCTCCACCCATAGAGAGCCTCGTAAGGTGCCATGCCGATAGTGGCCTGATAGCTGTTGTTGTATGCAAATTCTACTAGGCTCAGATATTTGCACCAACTTCCCTTGAAATCTAGGGCACATGCTTGGAGCATATCTTCGAGTACCTGATTTACCCGCTCCGTCTATACATCTGTTTGAGGATGGAAGGCTGTGCTAAACTTTAACTTTGTGCCCAAAGCTGACTGTACACACTCCCAGAAGTGTGATGTGAATCTGCTATCTCTGTCTGAAATAATGGTTCGTGGGACTCCATGTAGTCTAACGATCTCCTTGAGATACAACTGAGCTAGCTGTTCCATGGAGTAGGATATCCTGATGGCTACAAAGTGGGTTGATTTAGTCAACCTGTCGACTATTACCCAGATGGTATCAAAACCATTCGTGGTTCTGGGTAATCCCACTATAAAATCCATAGAAATGTCTATCCACTTCCATTCTGGTATCTGTATGGGCTGCAAAACTCCCCCTTGTCTCTGATGTTCTGCCTTAACCCTCTGACAGGTTAGGCAGGTGCTGACATATCGAGCGATGTCTCTCTTCATCCCAGGCCACCAAAAACGTTTCTTCATGTCCTGGTACATTTTGGTGGAGCCAGGATGCATCGCATAGGGAGTCTTGTGAGCCTCGTCTAGGATTTTCCTCTATAGTTCCTCCTGATCCGGAACACATAGCCTGTCACCAAAATACAACACCCCACTATCTGATATTCTGAACTCTCTACCTTCTGATTCTGCTAAACCTTGCTTGATTCTCTGAATTTCAGGATCCTGCTCCTGAGCTGTCTGGATGTCACCGAGCAAGGTAGACTCTAATGTCATAGTAGAGAGCTGTCCGACTATGAGCTCGAGACCGAAATCTGAGATCTCCTTCTGTAGGGGCGGTGACATGGCTGCTAGAGATAATAGGGTAGCGCTGGACTTCCTGCTGAGGGGGTCTGCTACCCTATTCGCTTTTCCTGGGTGGTAGAGGATATCTATGTCGTAGTCTTTGACCAGTTCTAGCCATCTGCGCTGTCGCATGTTCAGATCCTTCTGAGTGAAGAAGTACTTTAGACTACGATGATCTCTACACCGAGCTCCATACAAGTAATGTCTCCAAATCTTGAGAGCGAACACCCTGCTGCAAGCTCAAGGTCATGAGGGATAGTTCTTCTCATAATCCTTGTCTGAGGCATAGGCGATCACCTTGCCATCTTGCATCAAGACCGCTCCTAGTCCCAACTTTGAGGCATCACTATATATGTCAAAGCTATCGCATTCTCCGTAGAGTCGAATAGGTGCACTGGTCAATCTCCTTTCATTTCAAACTATTCTCACAATCCTCATCCGAAATTTTTCGCTTCTTTCCGTAGGCATCTGGGGAGGCTATCTGGAGAAGTCCTCTACGAATTTCCTGTAGTAACCTGCTAATCCAAGATCTAATCTCATTGGCGTTCTTGGGTCTTTTCCAGTTGCTCACAGCTTCTATCTTACTGGGGTCTACCATGATACCATCCTTTGAGATGATGTGACCCAGGAAGGACACCTGATCTAGCCAAAATTCACATTTAATGAACTTGGCGTACAGCTGATTCTACTGAAGGGTCTGCAATACTGTTTTCAGGTGCTCTACGTGTTCTTCCTGAGTTCTGGAATAGATAAGGATGTCATCGATAAACACGATAACGAACCTATCTATATATTCTCTGAATACCCTGTTCATAAGGTCCATGAAAGTAGCTGGAGCATTTGTCACGCCAAAGGGCATGACTATGAACTCGTAATGTCCGTATCTAGTCCTGAATGTTGTCTTGGGTATGTCCCCTTCTTTAACCTTCACCGATGATAACTCGATCCGAGGTCTATTTTAGAGAACACTGCTTCTCCTTTAGCTGATCAAACAGGTCATCTATTCGGGGAAGAGGATACCTGTTCTTGATTGTGACTTGGTTCGGTGTCTGTAGTCTATACACAGGCATGCTCCGTCTTTCTTCTTCACGAACAATACAGGTGCTCCCATGGTGAGTGACTAGGACGGATGAAGCCCTTGTCAGCGGCTCCTGTAGTTGCTCATGAAGTTCCTTCAGTTCCGGAGCCATGCGGTAAGGTGCTTTGGAGACAGGTGTACCGGAATGAGCTCTATCTCAAATTCGATCTCCTGGTCTGGGCTGGTAACTCTTCAGGGAAGACTGCTGGGTAGTCACATACGACTCGGACCTCTGCTAGCTGTTGGTCCTTGTCCTGACTGGTGCTGACTACGTGTGCTAAGAACCCCGTACATCCTAAATCCATCAACCTCTATGCCTTCATAGCTGAGAGAAACCTCTTGGCCTTACTCTTGGGTTCTCCGATGAATTCGAACTGTGCTTCTGCTTCAGGTTGGAATATGACTTTCTGTTTACGGCACTCGATGGAGGCACCATAGTTGATCAAGAAGTACATCCCGAAGATGACGTCATAGTCGATCATATTAATCACTATCAGATCGCAAAAGAGCTCTCATCGCTATAGTGACCGCGCCGCTCGAGCCGGTCGTAGGCCATGATTTCTCCCGAGGGTAACGCCGTGAGGAATCGCTCGAGTACCTCGAGGTCTCGCTACTTCTCAAAGAAATGCCCGGATATGTATGAATGGGTTGCCCCAAGATCGAATAAGACAGGTTGTACTTTCGTAAAATACTAATCGACCTGAACAAGCTGCCGAGGCATTCGCCCCTCTCCGTGAGTGAGTAGATCCTCGCATTGGTCGAAGCTGGAGGGGCTAATCTGCCTTGGCTGATATGTGGACCATCTAAAGCGGCTGCATCCGATGTAATCGAGCTGGTTGGCCTCCATACCGAATCGGCTGTGGCTGAGGAAGACTGGTCTTGTTTGGACACTGCTTGGCCATATGCCCTTCCTGTCCGCATTCAAAGCATCCTCGTGTGCCCTTACGACAAACCTGGGATGGAATTTCCACAAGTAGCACACTTTGATAATCGGGCTACTTTTGGTGGCCCTCCTTTGGGTAACTCCTGGTTTGCACTTGTTGCTGGAGTTCCCTTTCCATTAGAGCCATGGGAGTTGTGGCCTTGGTTCCGAGTGCATGAGCCTCCTTGACCTTTAGCTTCGAGAGGACTTGCTTCGCTGATGCTATTGCGTAATGCTCAATGATTAAAGCCGCTCACTAAATCTTCCGTGGTTTGTGGCTATGAACGCCACCACCACGTTCATTGCTATTTCCGGCCTCAGCATCTTGAGCATCAACCGATTCGTTCCTTCTCTGTGCCGACTAATTCGGGCATGAGACGAGCCAACTGTTGAATTTCTTCACGGCTTCCTCAACCGATAGGTTGCCCTCGAAACTCGATGAACTCGTCGTAGTGACGGTTGGTGACCCGCATGTAAAAGAACTCCTTAAAGAATTCCTTCTCAAGTCAGCCCATGTCATGGTTCACTGGGCGCTCGCTCTGATTCTCTCCACCACATACGTGCATCTCCCGTCAGACAGAAGGCGCACTTCATCTTCTCATGTTCCGGCCACCAAGCTCCATCGTACTTTCCGTTTTGAACCATGCCCGAGCATCCCATGGTTCATTGTTACTGAGAAATTCTCTGGCTTGACTTCTGCCACTAGATCGGATAGGCTTCTCTGCCTCCCACCGCTGGGGCTACAGGGGTAACTGATGGTGCCTCAGCTATAGTAGGTGTTACCATGTTGGCTTCCGGTGGGACTTCAGGGAGAGCTTGCTGGCTAGTATTTAGGTGGCTATAACTTGCTGCTGCTCAGCCACTAGTCTCTGAAGTTGAGCAGTACTTAATCCGCCTCATCTTTGGGGCTCGGTGCGGTGCCCTTCTAGTCAAGGCCCTCGTGCCATTTCTAAAGACATGCAGGACATACATGACTAACACAAGCATAATAGAGAAACTATTGTTAACATGTTAACTACTATCATAAACAAGCATGCTTTAGTTATCCATAACAGAAAAGCAATAAACATATAAAGTGAGAGGTATTCTTACTTGAAGCTGCAGGTACAATGCTGATGTGTGTGTAGGAAGTATGGAACACTACTCTGATACCACTCTGTAACGACCCGCCTTCTACTAACTAGGCTGTGAGGCCGATCGCTACATTATGCTGTGCTAAATTACTATTGCGGAAATCTGGATTAATTAAAATTTTACTAAACTGATTACTGTAAAATCTGAACTTAATATTCTAGGTGCACCTAGGAGTTGTACACATGCTAGGGAAGATAATCTATGCCTCTCGGATGTCCTGCTAGCTGTAATCAGGCATTTCAATCGATCCATGAATCGATTGGGCTGTCGGATCGGTCCAGTGATCGATCCAGTTTGATACTGGCACGGAGAAAAACTCTGGATCGGTCGGCTGACCGATCCATAAGCTATATTATCAGATATGCGGTGGATCGGTCTACCGCCGATCCAGAGTACATCGATCGGGCCCAGATCGATAACTCACCGATCGGCCTACCGGACCGTCGGTGAGCGTGCTACTCTGTTAAGACTGGATCGGTCCACCGACCGATCCGATGCTAACAATTCCGATCGATGCAGATCGATCTAGGTTTCGATTTCAATCAAAACCCTTGATTTCAAAGACTATTTCGTGCCCAACTCATACACATCAAGTCTATAACAGCTAGAAACATTTTTAACATGTATTAGCTAACATTTTAAACATGATATCATGCATGGTTCACTAATTCATGGCATGCAAATGTACTATGTGTAGAATAATAAGGTTCTAACAGTTAACTAATTTTGCTGAAAGTTCTAATGCATAAATAAAACTTGTTAGATCCCTAAGATCTTTTATTCCAAGTTCCTTCCACACACATCTTCATCGCATTGTCCTCCAGCCTCCGCTAGTCCATTTTCCCTTTACCTTTATCTGTAGTATAAGGAAAAAGTATCTGTAAGCTTAAAGCTTAATAAGAAACCAGCTACCTCACAAAACATGCACACGATGCAATTTATGTTTTGAAAACATGCTATTTGAAATACGTACTGAACATAGATAAGCATGACATAGCAAAGTTACTAAGCACAAATACTGAAACATAGCATGCATATCAAAATCTAAGCATGGAACTAACTCATGGTATCAATCAGGAAGAACTAAACTGAAACCGAAACTGAACTAAACTAAGTTGATACTGAATTAAATCCTGATCACATAGGTGACTGAGAGTTTTGAAAACTGTATACATAAGTAGATTAAAATAATAATCATGCTGCTGAGGGCCCTGGCAACTGTACGTGCTGTGCACGCACCCCTAGCTAGACCCGGGATTGCAAGTTCCAAATCTATTAGGGTTTACTAGGTTATCTGAACCTAGGGACGATTGTGGAAGTCCAACCCAATGGATATCTGATCCTGTACAAATAAAATACTGAATAGCTGTACTATTTTATTTAGCCGTTTCTAGGTTATCTGAACCTAGAGCTAGGTTGTCTGAACCTAGAGGCGACTGTGGGAGCCCACCCATTGAACATCTAGTCCCATGAAAGCTGTAATTAAGCTAATTAACTGGATCAATACGTTTATACGGCATTTGACTGAGCTGAATAAATGCCCACTGAATCAAAAGTTGTCCTAGTCTTTTTATCAAACATTTGGTGTGCTCTAACTCTCCTCTCTAGTAGGGAGACCACCTCTAAGCACCCGACATCGTCTAACACCTCAAACTGAAGAGGGAAAACACGTCCGTCCCATCTAGAGGTGCTCGACTAATCCCTAAAGCTACGAGGAGGGTTAAATACACCCTAGGTGTCGACAAAAATCCGAGTAAAACTAATCTAAAAGCATGCATTCAAACGGAAGCTACTTATACTGCAGGTGAGGGGTTTCTTACCTCTTGTGCTAAGATTCTTACAAATCTAAGCGCTAGGTTTTTCGAAAGAACGCTCTTCTTGACGAACCGCTCGCGTCCACGTGCTCTTCTCGCGGAGGGGAACGTCCTCGTGTTGGAGTCGTCGCCGGAAAGTGATCCAAGAGCCCTTGGGGGCTTGGGCGCCGAGAGAGAAGGAGAGGGAAAGGGGGCGGCGGTGACTAAGGTAGAGAGGTTGCCGAACCAACCAAAACCAAAAACAAACCCCTTCTAATTAATTCGCCATTTATATTAAGTGGTTTATTTAACCAACTCTAATATAAATTTAGCTAATTCCCTTTTCTTTCAGCACACCCCTGCTGGGGCCTCCTGGCTAGCCGGATTCACTAGAGTCCCGGTTCGGTCCAATGTCGCGGGTTCAATTCCCCGCGTGAGCTATTTACGGCGCTAATTATTTTTGCTACTTACTCTATTCGAAAAATTCCGAAAAAAATATTCTTAAATTCTAGAAAAATCGTAGAATATTTCTAAAATTATTTTGAGAATTTTCGGGTGTTACAACGGGAAGGGAGCCGACGAGCTCGGTGTGTCCGAAGGATGAGAGAGCTACAGAAGAGTACACCGGTGGACGAGAAGAACGTGCACAACGTTCGAGGGACGAGAAGCCGGGTCGAAAGCCTGCTCGAGGAGAAGGCCGGAAATTAGGTTCGGGTGAACCCTATTTCGGTTGGTCGCAATCACCCAAGTGATCGAAGTTTCAAAAGAAGAAAGGAAGATGAAGAGAAGCTGAAGAAGCTCTTGGAGGCGCCCTCAACAGTGTTGAGGGTGCCCTCAACATTGAAGGCAACCTCAATAGTGTTGGAGGCACCCTCAACATTAAAGGAACCCTCAATGTCATTTAAGGCGCCTTCAACCCAGTCTACTTAACCGTTTGGACTTTGGATAAAGTTTTATCTGAAGCCTTGAATGGAGGCACCTTCAACCCCTTTGGAGGCGCCCTCAAGACTCGAGATAGAGTTTCTAGGAGCTATATAAAGGCCCCTGGACCTAGGAATTAATGAATCAACTCTGTAATCAATTCCTAGCAACTTGTGAGCTTTCTTAGTGTGTAAAAAGGCTTCTCCTCCTACAGTGAAGGAGATTCGTAGTGCGCTTTTTCAACTGTCTTGGATTAACAATCATCTATGTTGTAACCAAGTAAAACCCTGAGTCTTCTCTTCTCTGCTTTACTTTTATTTCTGTTTTATTTTATTATTGTTGCTATTCTTGAGTTGAAAGAACGAGGCGGGGTTTGCTTTATTTGTAGGCAATTCACCCCTCCCCTCTTGCCGGCCCTACTGCACCAACAGGATTTGGCTCGTGGAATCTTGAAGAGCTTTCCGATTTGTTTGTGATCGTTTTTCCGACAACAAGTTATTCTTCGATATCTTCTTCGATCTTCTTCTCCAAGCATCACTATGAGTTTTTCATTTTATACGAAAAGTGAAGATCAAGATCTACTATGGGAAATCACTGTGAGTTTTACAGTTTTTATATTTACATATTTTTCATACTTTAGAACTATCAACAATGGTATTAGAGCCAGGGTTACTTCTAAGAATGCATGATGGATCTTTTTGCTTGCATGATCTATTACCGTGAAAGCAAAAAGATCACAAATATAGATCTATGCATGTAGGAAGTATACACGTAGATCTGTTAAATTGAAATGCCTAAAATGATAAGCCAAAAGATCTGTGCAAATATACCTTTAGATTTTTTTTCGAATGTTATGCACATGTTCATCTCCGAAAAAATCACCGATGGAGCTGTTATCCAAAGCGAAATCGCGACAGTGTCGCGATCTGCCACCATCGTTGGGTGCTGGGAAATACAAGTCACCTCGGAGAAAAAGAACCGGTGACTACTGCCAACCACGTGTTTATCACGTAGAAATAGTCGTTAAACACTAGCAACCAAGTCAAGAGGATAGTCATAGGTGTCCTTAGCTGGCTAGCGCTAGAAACGGTACTGGAAGATCGACAGTTGATTATAGTAGTCGGCAACCTTGCTACTACATGGGGCGGTAAAAATGACATCGGCATGCTCATGGGAGTGGCTTCGGTGGAAGAAGTGAACATGCTTCGGCGTTGGGCAGAAGATGTTGGTTCATGAAAAACAAAATAACATTTGTTATTAATGCAAGTTAAATGCATATTAATAAACGCAATTTCTCTTTATTGCATTGCATGACATGTCAATTAATTAATTGAGATTAGATTTAATTAATTGGTTGGGTTTGACTTAAAATGAATCTGGTTCATTGAACCAAACTAAATTTGTTTGAACCACTTTAATTTAAATCAGACCCAGGTTTGGTTCAAACTATTAGTAGGTTTAACCAGACCAGATTGGTCCAATCAGACCCATATTTAATTTAAATCATTGATTGATTTAATCAGATCATGATGGTTTAATTAGACCCCGGTCTTATTCAAACCATTAGTTGGTTTAACTGAACCAATTTGATCTAAACTAGAATCGATTTGGGTTGATTTAATAGGGATTGGACCAGATATGATCAAATGACCAGATTTGTTCTATGGATCAAATTTGATCAAATAGATTAGATTTGTTCTAATATATTAGACTTAATTTAATGGACATTGGATTGATCAAACGGACTTAAGTTTAATCAATAAATTTGAGATAGACTGAAATAGACTTAGATTAAACAATAATAGAACATAGGTACAGAAAATTCCTATCTAATTAGAATAGTTCTAACAAGGATATTGGATTGAACTTAGGATCTAGATTCTTAATCGACAGATCAAATGGGTCAGTTGATTTAGACTCCTGAAAATCAAGAAGATTTATTTTTCTTGATCAATAATATTGGTTCTATGCCTGTATAAATTGAATTAAGCCAGTTTGTATTAGTTAGTTAGTTTTGTATGAACTTATTTAATTGTAATTTATAGATGGCACGGATGATTACCAGTCCTGGAAACTCGAACAAGAAGAGTTTTTCAATCTTGGATAATTATAGGATCTGGGTGTTGATTCATTCACTACCGGAGAATCTAAAGGTGGTAGCACACCAGAAATGGAGACTCTCCAAAGGGAGAATCTTATATGCATAGTTGTGTGTGAAACTATTTCACCATGAGTTCCGAGATGAGGATCCTAAAGAATCTAAGGAGGATTCTAAAAAAGTTTCGATGATAGATCAAATTGAAAATCTTAAAGTTGGTCTATCTGAGATTGCCTCAAATGAGTTCAAGTTAAAAGGGATTATGTTGGCCACTGCACTAGTGTCTATCCTAGTGGGAGTAGTGTCAGCCTATTTAGTTTGTTAAGTTCTATTATTGTTATTGTCATTATGTATGAACAGTGTTAATCTATTTAGTTCATGTCGGTTTGTTATATGTTAACAATATGTAGCATGTTTATGTGAATGATATGTTCATTTATATGTTGATTACTCTACATGATACATGATACATGATAAATGATTAGTTCATTTAATCAAAGAAATCATTATAGAATGATGATTAGTAGTTTATTTGTTGGGATGTATGTAATAGTATTGATTAATATTGATTTGATTGGCCATACGAATGATGAATGAAAATGTAGTTATCACTTGATTTTGTAAATTAACTCAAATTAATATTGAGTCAATCATAAATTACATATATATGAATTACACTAAATACTAAATAATATATTTATTTATGTTAGATCATGATAAATAAGAACATCATAGCTAGACTCAATAACAGAGAGAAATTATATGAGGATAACTATAAAATATGACAGCTCAAGATACAATATGTTCTTGAGGAAAAGAAGTTCTTAAGGCTATAAAACATGTTATGAAAGAACCTATAGATGATCTCACTACATAGAACAAACGAGATCTTGATGTCTATAAGGCATGGAAGGAAAAGGACTCCACTACTAAGGGAATATTGATTAGTTCAATAATGGATGACATAGTTTTTAAATATGAGTCGTATCTTATGGCTCATGCAGTCTGGGTAGCCCTTAAGGAGAAATACAATGGAGTAAGTTTGAGCAAGTTTCGATAGCTGACAATTAAGTTTGATAGCTATAAGAAGCGTCTGAATCTTTCAATCATTCAACACCTCAGGGAGATGTCGAACATAATTCGGGAGCTTAAAATTGATGGTCATGAGTTGACAGCTGAATAACAAGTTGAAGCAGTTATTCATTCCCTTCTAGATTCTTGGGGACCATGTAGCAAACCCTAACTCACAGTGAGAGTATTAAGACTTTCATTAACATCTCACGCCATATAGAATTGGAGGCGGAGAGAGTTGAATTTGTAAGGATTTTTAGACTAGCCTATGTGACTATTGTATATCATCTAGATCCAAGAAAAAGAAATGGTTCAAGAAGGGGAAGGGAAAGAAGAAAAAAAGCTACTACTATGGGACAGGGCCCAATCAAGAAGAAAGGAAAATCCAAGTGTGTATTCTTTTCCTGAGTATTTTGTTGCTAGTTCAGTGTTGTTAGCTGATTCTTATCCTTTATGGATTATAGATTTGAGAGAAACCAACCTTGTAGCTCGGGAGTGAGTTATATTTATAGAGTATCGATGGGTATCAGCTGGCAACAAATAGATCTATGTAGGAAACAATGCAAGAGTTGAAGTCAAAGGAGTCGACACTTGTAAACTCAACCTCCGTGGTGGTAGTGTTTTGTTTCTACATGATGTCCTATATGCTCCTAAAATTTGATGGAATCTTGTTTCTATTACAGATCTTCTTGATTTAGGGTATTGTAATAATTTTTATAACCGAAGTGTTGAACTTAAGATGGACTCAGTGTCAATCGAATATGATTTTTTATCAAATGATTTTATGGTTCTTGATATAGAACTAGATGTCAATTGTGCTATTAAAGGTTATTCTTCAAACATTGCTCTAACTAGTAATGTAGATATCACTAATGAGATTTTTCATACTAGATTAGGACACAAAGGACAAGAACGTATGAATCGGTTGGCCAGAGAGGGTCTATTGGGCACTCGAGCTAAGATTCACTTATATATATGTGAGCATTGTCCTGCTAGAAAAGTAACTAGGAACCCATTTGGTAAGATTATAAGAGCTAAATCATCATTGTAATTAATTCATTCGGATATTTGTGGTCAAATGAATGTGAAGGCTAGATATGGAGCTTCCTATTTCATTACATTTATTTATGATTCATCTCATTTTGGTCATGTGCATTTTATTTCTCATAAATCTAAAGCATTAGATTGTTTCATTCATTATGTGAACGAAGTTAAGAATCAAATAGAATATAAAGTCAAGACTTTACACACTGACTGTGGAGGAAAATATTTGTCTAATATGTTTAAGACAATATGTAAAAATAAATGGATTATTAGACAACTGACAATCCCTAGAACTCCAAGTAAAAAGGGATTATTGAAATAAGAAATATAACTCTTCTAGATATGGTTAGGTCTATGATGGCGCAGGGTAATTTATCGATCTCCTATTGGGGAGATGCATTGTTATGTATAGCCTATATACTTAACAAAGTGCCTTCAAAGTTAGTTCCATCCATCCCATATAAACATTGGATAGGTAGAAAATAGGATTAAGTAATCTAAGACCCTGGGGGTCAGCTACTTATGATCATGATAGTTCTCATAAGTATGAAAAACTAGAATCTAGAGGTAAGAAATGTATCTTTATTAGATATCATGAGACCTCCAAAGATTATATTTTCATATGTGAGGAACTAGATGGAACTATCTTCGAATAGATTCGAGAGATGCGACTTTTCTCAAAATAGTGTTATCAACCAGAGGTGATGTTGATATAAGTGTTCCTTTTTTTAGGAGGATGAGATATTATCAATAAAAGAGGTGTCAAAAGAGATGTCTGAGTCTAGTTAACCTAGTGGGAGTGATGGGAGTGATTTGCCAAGTCATAAGTTGACTTCTCAACAACCCAACTTATGAAGAAGTGTTCATAAGATTAAACCTTAGAAATAGTTTAATATTGAGAATAAGGCATTAATAACACTCTCAGTTGAAATAATGAACCTCGAACGGTTGAGGAAGCATTAAGATGCTAGGTTAGAAAAAAAGGGTAAGTTGCAATGGATGAGGAAATGGAGTTAATGAGAAAGAATCAAGTTTGGGATTATAGTTGATCTTCCTCTGAGCTGAAGGACTATTGGGAATAAGTTGATTCTCAAAATCAAGAGGAAAGCAGATCGATTGATTAATTGATACAAATATCGACTAGTTGTAAAAGGATATACCCAAATGAAGGGTATTATTTTTGAAGAGAAGTTGAGTACATCTTAGAGGTGAAGATCATGAAAGATTGATCAAAAAGATTTTTGGGATTATCTCAAGAGGCTTATATCGCTAAGATGCTACAATATTTCAATATGTCAGTTTGCAACATTGTATCCCAAGACTCCTAAAGAAATAGCCAAATGAAGGTAATACCATATGCTAGTTCTATTGGTATTTGATGTACACTCTATTGTGTACTCGTCTTGATATAAGCTATGGTATTGGCTTAGTTAGTCATTTCCATTTAAACCCAATATCGAAACACTGGAAAGCAATGAAGAGGATATTAAAATACCTCAAAAGGACAATAGATTATGTATCTGTTTTCAAGGATCTAAGATGAGCCTGAGTGGCTACACAGATGCAGATTGGGTAGGAGACCTTGATGACAGAAAATCGATATCTGGCTATACTTTCTTACTAAATGGTGGTGTCATCTCATGCAATAGCAAGAAGCAAGATTATATAGTCGTGTCTATAATGAAAGTTATATGGCTTGGCTTGTGTAGCCTTGTTGACAATAGAAGCTATATGGCTAGGCTTGTATAGCCTTGTCGACAATGGAAGCTATATGGCTTGCACATCAATTGTGCAACAATTTGTCTAGTTAAAAAGGTTCCTGAAGTATTTGAAAATTACTGAAAATAATGGGAGTCTTGTTACCATGTACTATGATAGTCAAGCTGAGAATCCCAAATATCACAGCAAACGCAAGCATATAAAATTAAATATAATTTTATAAGGGATATTGTGGACAAGAAAATAATAATTCATGAGTATATCCCTACAAGTACTATGGTTGCAGATCTTTTTACTAAGCAATTGACTAAAGAGTCATCTCAAGGATATGGGAAGTCTTTGTGACTTTCTAAAATGTAATAAAATGTAATGATCTATTCAGTGTATATATTGTTACATTTTGAATAAAAGTCTCGATGAGCATGTTGGCAGATTGAGATTAGTCTACTCACATGGACAATCATCTCTATTTGTTAAGTATAAATAGAGGTAAGACCGTTACTTATGAGACAACTTATGTAGCTGTGATTAGAGACATACCTATAAGTTAAAGTTGTCTTGATAATTGTGTCAAGATGAGATCATTTATATAATGATTGGAGTAAATGTACCCACCATTTACTGAATCTTCTTAAGGCCATATTAGAATTCATATGTTGAATTTAGGATTAGATAATAGATACATCTAGATCGAAATCTGTAAGATGTTAAAATTTGGGAAAAAAATCTGCTCTTTTTAGTAAAAAGAATAACATCGTAGCATGTGATTCATACCACATGTGCTATGACGAAAAGAAGGGTAGTAGGAGAATGGATCTCTGCTTCTCTACTATATGAGACCCTTAAGATTATAAGTTAATCTTTATGTTGGTACCCTAAAATAGTTTTGATGTGATCAAACAAGTTATGTTAGATTAGGCCCTGTGTCTAAGTGTGCAGGAACTTAGGAGCACAGGATGTCTAGAAAAAAACACAGCTAGCGAGTAGGACAACATGGGAGAGAGTCGACGGGCTCGGTGCGTCTGAGGGACGATGTGCTACGGAAGAGTACACGGGAGGATGAGAAGGAGGCGCGCGACATTTCTGAGGGACAAGAAGCTAGAGCGGAAGCTTGCTCGAGAAGGCCAGAAGTTGGGTTCGGGTGAGCCCTATTCTGGATAGCCGAAATCATCCAAGTGAGCGGAGCTGGAGCGGAAGACCCAGACCGAAGCAAGTGGAGCCGAAGCTGAAGGTCTGAAGAGAAAGTCTTCACCTTCAGGGTGCCTGGAGTAATCTGGGGCGCCCAGAACCATCCCAACTTTTATCAACAACGACGTGACTTTTGACCATTATATCAGGAATCAAATTTTATGTCATTCCAGGCACCTGGAACCCTTCCAGGTGCCCCGAGCAGGGCTATATAAGTAGCCCTACTCCTAGAAGCTAAAAACAACAAGAAAGATCCAAACAACATTTGTGTGCTTTTACTTTTCTGTTTAGCTTCATCTTTCTGTGCGTTCATTGTTATAAAAAGGCTTCTCCGCCTGAAGGAGATTTTTAGTGCGCTTTAACTTCCTTGGATTAACAACCTCCCCGGTTGTAACCAAGTAAATTCTCGATGCCACTTTCCTGTTAGTTTCTTTATTATTCTTTAATGTGTTTATTTTAATTAAGTTATAAGTTCGAGAAAGGTTCGTTTGCTTGATTTGTGCATATTCACCCTCCTCTAGCCGACCGCCGAGGATCCCAACACTTTATTTTATCCTAAGTGTCTATTTAGCTATCTACTTAAAGTTATAATCAGTGTCTGCTACTTTAGCATGTTTCATATTGGCTATAGATGATTCGGTCTATAGAGCATAACTAGGAAAGCGACTAATTAGAATGAATAGATTCTAGTTAAAAAGAAAGATTAAATATATATGCATCTTTTGATGTTATTCACTGGTCGACTCATTTCTGTTATGTATAGAAATAATTGTGAATATTGAATATGGAATATGCTCATGACATATTAGTTATTATGAGAGATTAGAGATGTTCATATTAATATAAATGAAGATTATTTAATCTGAGTAAAAAGTAAGACATGGATATCTTCAAGACAATGGTTGTGTGCCACTGGGAGATTGGATGTTTCTTGGATAACAGATATGTACCGCTAGGAGAGAGGCTATGTGTCATTATAAGAATGTTTCTGATTCATTCTATAGAGCAGCTATGTAAAGTGTAATAATCTTCTTAGCAATAATTGCTCAATGTGCTTGTTGTCGCACGAACCATTTTCCTTAAAGTATCGATTAGATGTTCTTATTTGATCTTTGTGACTAACTAGTATTTTGCTCTAGTCTTTATGACTTGATTACAATATAGTCTATATGACTTACATGGTCTTTATGACTAGATGACCTTTATGAATTGACTTGGATGAGTGGGAGATGTTGGAGTTAAGAAGATTAAAGGGCACCCCTTCCCCTTCATCTCTTAGCTCATTTAATTCCTCTATTACTAGAGAGAGAGGAAGAGTCATCTTCCTCTAATATATATGCGTCCAAGCCAAATAAGAAAAGGGGAGTTTTGCGGGAGCTTGCTTTGTGTGAGGTTTGTGCAAAGTTAGATTCGTCCCATATGTGAAAGGTCTTTGTGCAAGGTTCGTCCATGTGCACAAGATTGTAAGAGAAGAACATCTATTAGAGAGGGATTTGGCTCATGGAATCTTGAAGATCTTTCCTATTTGTTTGTGATCATTTTTCCGATGGCAAGTTATTCTTCGATATCTTCTCTAATCTTCTCCTCTGAGCATCACTGTGAGTTTTTCGTTTTATACGAAAAGCGAAGATCAAGATCTACTATGGGAAATCACTGTGTTTTACATTTTTTATATTTATGTATTTTTCATGCTTTAGAACTATCAACAACTAGGACCCCCAGTTATACGTTCCTATATTATACAGTCACTTCCTAATGGTAGCACTAGAGTATCCACTTCAATTAGAATATCCTAACAAGAATTAGTCCCTATATTAAGATCTTTTGACTCTAGAAAGTGGATAAGTATTAATATCCTCTATTACTAAGGGCATAATATATCTGGTTGAATGGGTATCCTCTGCCACTAAGGATCCCCCGGTTATCCAGTCTAGTAGCAACCTTAATATAGAGACAAATCTCTTACATCTACATGGATTAACATCACACACATTTCATCAAACATATACAAGGCACAATATACATAGAATATGATCTAAGCACTTCATAGCACAAGAAAATGTCTAAATACATAGTTCATACATCAGAACACATCACAACTACTTCTTACATCCTATATTTAGATAATCTACACCCTTACAAGGGAGATACAACCAAGAGATGATAAGTATAACATCTACAACTCAATACAAGGATTGAGAGAGAAGAGAATGCTTATCCTTGAAGCGTAGCATCTTTGGAGGTGTTCCCTTGCTCCGAAGGTGGGCGGGTCGGTGAAGATGAAGCTTTTAGGATTCCTCCTAGGGGGAGAACCCTTCTCCAAGGAATGAGGGTGAGCCCCAATACAAAGATATGTGAAAAGGGGAGAAAAATCCCTTAAATAGAGCAGGGAATGGGCCTAGTATAGCCCATGCCACGGCCGTGTGGCATCCACACAACCAAAGTCTGCTTGGCCTCTGGTCCAGTGGCACAGTCGTGTGGAAGCCACACGGCTATTCTCTTCTTACTCTTTGAAAATCTCACACAGTCGTGTGGATTCACACGGCAGGGGTCATCTCCTTCTTTGTTTCATGGTACGGCCGTGTGGTTTACTGGGCCAGAGCCTTCTTCTCCTCTAGTAAGTGGCATAGCCATGTGGATTCCACACGGCTAGGCCCTTTTTCTTCATGTATGTTTTGTGTCAGCATGCTCCAGTGTGCGTTTTTGCTCTATTTTCACTCCAAATAGTGTCCTGACAATCAGAACATGCAAAGAGTAAATCTCTGAATAAATCGGTGGAAATATGATATTATAATGAAATAAAGTACAATAAACATAGATTATGCTCATAAAATATAAGTATATGTGTGCCAAAATATGCATAAAAGTGTATATAATCTACGCACATCAAGTGCACCAGTTGAGAACTAGTATGGGAAATTGGACCCCTGATTCAATCAATCGGAAACACTTGGTTTCATCGACTCCAAGTGAGGTGATAAAAGGATGAAGTTTGATAATGTTCCAGGTGACCGGAAGGGTTCCAGGCAGCCAAAAGTTGTAAAAGTTAGCCTGATCCATAGTCGAAGTGGATGGAGTTTATAGTCGAGTCAGCGGAGGTCCAGTCGACTGAAAGAGTGTTGATCGAGCTCCATAAAAGGGAGTTGAGATAGTTGCTTCCATCATCATCTACAATTAAAGTTCTCTCATTTCATGCTCCGAATAGTGCTCTAAGTTCTACTTGTTGTGTAAGATACGACAAATAAATAATAAGTGTTATTAAAGAGAAAATCTTATTAGATTTTTTATAAAAAATTTTAGAATTTTTTTTGGCTTTTAAACGGATTCCGTATAACATGTTTAAGCACATGAAGCAATTGGACTTAGAGGAGGCCTGTTTGGATTAGCCATTAAGTGGGAGTTGATTGAAAAAATTCATTAAAATTAAGTTAATTTCAATAAAACCTAAGTATAAATATTAAAGTCAAGATTTAAATACCTTATTATTCCATTTCCCGATCCTTCCTCTCCTTGTGTCGTTTCTCATTCCCCTATCTCCTTTTCATCGCCGACCATCGGCGCGGTTGTCGTCGACCATTGGCGTGGTCATTACTAGCCGTTGAGGGTGTTGCCGGTCACTCCTAGCCACTGCCTCCCTTTCCTCACCTCACCTGTGCCCTAACTTCTCCTCGTCGCATCAACGCTAGACCCCCCATCTACTCTACATCTTCCCTCGATCTACGTCACCATCGCATCAGTAATCATCGCTGGCCCTCTTCGATTAGGCATCTCTCTTATGCCTTTCTTCCGATTTTGATCCGTGTCATGTCCTCTTCGTCATCGTCTGCCCTACCAGTGAGTGGATGCTTTGAGTGGATTTTCTTCCTCTATGTCACTAGCCCCTCTTGTGTGCCGGGATTGAGCTCCAACAGCGGCCTCACTGTCACATACCCGTCAGCTACCTACCTTTATTTTAGCCATGAGCTTAGCCTCACTTCTTCTACCTTGGTTGGTTCTTTGGTTGACAAGGGAGCAGCACTATCTGATCATCGATGAGGCATAGACATCCGATCATTGCTCCTCTATTGGTATAATTTCTTTTAAAGATTACCCTCTTTGATTCACATGTTAGATTGTCCTGTTTAAGGGTGCTTGGATTGCAAATTCACTGGGATATGTGAAATGTGAAGGTTTCATATCTAGATTGGGGTAAGGGTGTGTAGAAATGGATTAATATCGTATTGAATCCATTCTTGTTTTGCTTCATTAGATCGGTATTACTTTTGGTAATTGGGTTTAGCTATTTGATTCATAAGAAGATAACTAAATTGTATGTGTTGATGTAGGACTTTGATTGAGATAAATGTCACAAGGTAGGAGTCATTTGGAATGATCTACAGACAAAGGTAGATACTTCTTACCTTATTTCTTTAGTACTTTGACCTTAGTGCATGAGCTAGATATTTGGATAATTGTTGTATTTACCTTGACTTTACACATATTTTTTTTGAGCTTGATACTTACCTGCTTGATCTTTGAAATGGTCGGATCCATATCTATACAGTCTCTCATTGTCATCCATAATATTTTAGCATATTCTAGATATCATGTTTACTTGTATTGATTGTTGTTTATTCATATACCTTATTGAGCATGCTTGTTTTATTATAGCATAGCTTATTGCTATTTATATATGCGATGACTATTGCATCTTGCTTATAATATCATTGCATGCATGTCGGCGATAAATTCTCCCTTTTAGTTGAGAGAGTTGTTGGCCAGAATCACATCCTCGGTCACTCATGGGTAGTGGTAGCTAGAGTACGTGTCGCTTGTCCTATTATGCTCCTCTATTGGTATAGTTTCTTTTAAAGTTTCCTCTTTGATTCCCATGTTAGATTGTCCTGGTTAATGGTGCTTGGATTGCAAATTCATTAGGACATGTGAAATGTGAAGGTTTTGGATCTAAATTGGGGTAAGGGTGTGCAGAAATGAATTAATATTGGATTGAATCCATTCTTATTTTACTTCATTGGATCGGTATCACTTTGGGATTTGGGTTTAGCTATTTTTTTTGTATGACTCTGATTGAGACGAATGTCGTGACGCATAATGCATTTGGAACGATCTATAGATAAAGGCGGATACTTCTTACCTTATTTCTTTAGTACTTTGATCTTAGTGCATGAGTTAGATATTTGGATAGTTTTTGTATTTACCTTGACTATACTCATATTTTTCCTGAGCTTAATACTTATTTTCTTGATCTTTGAGATGGTCAGATCTATATCTATAGAGTATCTCATTGTCATCCATGTTATTTTAGTAGATTCTAGATACCATGTTTATTTACATTGATTGTTGTTTATTCATATTCCTTGAGCATGTCGATTTTATTGTAGCATAGCTGATTGCTATTTATATATATGATGAATGTTGCATCTTACTTATCATATCATTGCATGCATGTCAGCGATAAATTCTCACTTTTAGTTGAGAGAGTCATTGGTCAGAGCCGCACACTCGACACTCATGGGTAGTGGTAGCTGAAGTATATACCTCTTGTCTTATTGTGCTCCCACTCGGTCACTCATGGGCAGTGATAGCGGGAGTTGCGAGCAACAAGGACCCCATTGCATGTAGCTAGTCAGCTATTATATAAACTATCCACTCGGTTACTCGAGAGTAGTGACAGCTAGAGTGTTGTACAGTTGTCATTGTCCTGGCCCCTCGACCATACAAGGGTCATGGTGTAGAGGGGTGGGCAGGAGTGACTATGCCATGTATATGCATATGATATTATGCTTGCTTATGCTGTTATTTTATTGTATCCATATGATTGTGATATGTTTACATATGATTGAGATATATACCTGTTGCATGTACTTTGACACTAGCTTACTTATTGGTAGTATGTATATACCTCACATATTACCCTTATAGTTATGAGCAATACTATTGCAGATCCTCACACTACACCTGACTTTCTATTACTTGCTTAGTAAATGGGTTCAGGTATGAACATTTATTATGTTATCACTATAGTTCATGTTATTTTTCCCTACGAGATTGTATACCTTTGAATCTCTAGTTATATATGTTTATGTACTATCTATCTATTACTCGCTAAGTCACCCGCACTCGCCACCTCTTGTACTGATTTTTCTTTCGCCAGTGAGTAGGTAGAGGATTTATAGAGACGTCTGGAGATCATGTTCGCCAATCTCATGTCACATCGAACGACTTCTTTCATTATTGCTTCCACTCGCATTATTAGTTTTGAAATTGTATGATAATATGTATCATGTATATGAAATTTAGCCTTGTGGCTTATTGTATATGTTTTTAATGTTGTTGTGTCAAACTGAGTCGACTAAGTTGTTTTGGATTTATATGCTTTGTTTATGTCTTTCGCTATGTTTTTAGTCTAGCCGTATGAGTTGTATATTATCTTGTGTGGTTGTGTTTTGATTCCAGCCGTGTGGCTATAGATATTATTCTTGTATAGTCGAGTGATTTATGTATTCAGCTAGGTTTCAGTTATCACTATTACAAGGGAGATATTGTCCGATTTTTATCCGATAATCTTACCCTCGGAATATGACATATTGATCCAGGAAGATCCAAAACTAGTGCCACCACACTCAGGACTTCTAAACTGGATCCACATGATTATTTGTGTCCTATTTGCATTTGTTTATTGCTTCGATATTGTTCTTGATTGAATTTTATAATAGGTTTCTTTACCCTTGAAAAGTGTCCGGAAAAGAGAGAGAAATAGTAGACTTACACCGAGTACACAAATCTGGGAGTAGTACCCTGAGATGCGAACCAAATAAAATTCCTTATATTCTTTTTTAAATTTTTTTATTATTCCGTTACGTTACTAGCACTTTAATAGAAAAAAATAAAAAGAACAATGAAAACGACACGTACACTTTTCACACCCTCGCCTTTAGCATAAAACAATCCTATAATTTTGTCAGAGCAAGAGGCTCTTCACTAGTCTAACCACCTAAGAAACAGGCTAGAGGTATTTTTGGATTTTGTTATTCTAACTTTTTTTTAAGAAAAAGTGCAGGAAAAAGAATGGAGCAAGAACTTGGCAGTTGCATCTGCGAACCACCACCGTATCAGACGGAGGGATTCGAATTATGGAGGTTGGCCTTAGTGAACTTTGTCCTTATGGGAGACTTCGACATCTAAGTCGTCTAAAAGAACCTTCAGCATATATAAGATTCAGAGCCGAACAAAAAGGTATTAAAATTAATTCTAGAACTTTTACCTAACATAATTTCTTGTAGAGTAGATAAATTTGAAAATGCGTACGAATTATGGTCTATCGAGCATCACAGAGATCCATCAAAAACTACACCATCAAGTTAATTATGATAAAAGACGAATACGTTCGTCCCTAGTGCTCCTGTCAATTCGTCTCAAGGTCAACACGGAGGAGATAAATCACGGGCGACTACTACCCTTTGGAATAATGACTAATACATAAATGAGGTATTTATCTCGACATTGTCAAGATTTGAACTCCAGACCTCATTATAATAACACTTCATGCGCTAGTCACTAGACCCATTCGAGAGGACAGCATCAAGTCAAGCTCAAATTGTCAAGGGTGAAGATAGAGAATCTTGGTGAAATTCAAAAGATAATCATTTTATTTCAAATTACATATATATTTTAAGTATAGAAAAATATAATATTACAAAAATAAGTGTTCTACTAATAGGACTCGACCTTCACAATCGACGGTAAAAGAGAAAATGATGCCGAGAATCCAGAAAAAGAAAGACCATGTGACATACTTTTAAGTGCAAGCAGATCGGGCAACAAGAGTCAGTGCTCTGAGATGAAAGTCAAGGGGAAAGCGAGTAGGGTTCGTGATTGTAAGGTATATAAAAAATCCAATATTTACCGTGCATGTTAATTATTATTATTCTAGTTAGATCCTTCTTAAAAAAATAGATAGGCATGACAATTATAATTTAATTAACTCAAACAATTTAATTAATAAAAAAAATTCAATTAATAAAAAATTATTTAATTCAAAATTAATTAAAAAGGATAAATTTAATTTGAATAATTTAAAAAATTAGATAAAATAAAAATTAGTTTAACCCAAGACTTTGATCGAGTTAATCAAAGCCTTCATAAGATGAATTAAAATCTTAATTTATATTGGTGCAATATCTTTAGGTCAGGGTTGGTCAAGTTGACTAACCTTAAGTTGACTCAAGTTTGAGTCTTGATGTGTGAGTTTCGATATTTGACAATATATGGAGATTACATGTGCAATCGTCCGATTAGAGAGATTGTTGGTACAATTCTCTTCTGGTCAAGGATTAACCAAGTTTGATGTGAAGAAGAGTTAAGTAGGTCAACGTTGACCGATTACTTGACTGGGAAAGTTCTATCTGTAGGTTAGGCAAAGACAAGTCCAATAGGAAAGTTGGCAGAAGTAAAAATCCAAGTGGGTTAGTGTTGACCGAACACTTGGTGATGAAAGTCCTGGTGAGTGAAGTCGGACAGTAGTAAAATCCTAGTGAGTAAAAGTAAGTAAAAATCCTAGTGAGTGAAGCTAGGTGAAAGCCCTGGTAAGTAAAGCCAGGCAGGTGAAAGTCCTGGTGAGTGAAGCTAGGCAGTGGAAAAATCCTGGTGAGTGAAGCCAGGTGAAAAACCTAGTGAGTGAAACTAGGTAAAAGTCCTGGTAATTGAAGCCGGGCAGGTGAAAGTCCCGATAAATGAAGTCAAACAGTGGAAAAATTCTGGTGAGTGAAGCTAGGTGAAAATTCTAGTGAGTGAAGCTAGGTGAAAGCCCTGGTAACTGAAGCCAAGCAGATGGAAAGACCTGGTGAGTGAAGTCAGGCACGTGGAAATCTAGGTGGGTCAAGATTGACCGGATACCTGGTGTTGGGAAGTCCAAGTAGGTCAAAGGTGTGACCGAATACTTGGCACAAGAAAATACAGATGGGTAAAGGATGACCGGACATCTAGTGGAAGGAAGTCCAAGTGGGTCATGGAGGACCAGACACTTAGCATGAGATGGTATGTCCAAGTGGGTCAAGGTTGACTTGTTACTTGGCACGAGAAGAAAAGTCCAAGTGGGTCAAAGGATTGACCAGACACTTGGTGAAGAAGTCCCAGCAGGTTAATGTTGATCGGATGCTAGGCATGAGGAGTTCCAACAGGTCACGGTTGACCGGATGTTGGATTTGGGAACGCTTGAGCTTGAATTAAGAAAGTCAAGGGTGGTCAATCGATCAGCCGATCGATTGAATTGAAGCCCAACAGATCAGCCGATCGATTGGGAGAGTGATGCGATAAACAAAAGTCCAATCTATCAACCGATCGATTGGGAGTGTTTATCACGAGCACAGAATGCAGCCCAATCGATCGGTCGATCGATTCGGCACCACCAATCGATCGGTCGATCGATTCGGCACCGCCAATCGATTGGTCAATCGATTAGGAGCTGAAAATCTCGCACGACGCGAGAAAAGTTGAATCAATTAGGCGATCGATTCAGGCCTTTTCCAACGAGAGCATAGAGGAACTCTGAATCGATCAACCGATCGATTCAAGCCTCCCCAATCAATTGACCAATCGATTGGGATATGACCGTTATGCAAGTAGCGAGCTTTGGACAGCTGGGATGGGGCGGATCTCATGTGACAATTGATTAGGAGCAAGCCCAATCGATTGGGAGTCCTAGAGGCGCAGTGTATAAAGTCGTGGCGAGCTTTCTTCTCAGCAGTTCTTCACTGGAGCCTTTCTTCCAGCGCACGATCTTCTCTGACACTCTCCACCAGTTCTTGGAAGCCCTTGGGGATAAGTGTTGCTGCACTTCCAAGGTTTAAGAAGTGTTCTTCAACAACAAGGTCAAGCAAGAAGAGATTTTTCTTTTGTATACTTGTATTTTCTTATTACGTGTGTTGTATCTTGTTGTGTGAGTGTTGTACGAGGCTTCTCCACCTCCGGTAGTTACCGATAAGGAGTATTTTTCATAGTGGAGAGCATGTCGTGTGTGGATCCTTGGATTAGTCACCTCTTTTTGAGGTAGATACCAAGTAAATCCTTGTATTAGCGTTTGCTTGAGTGCCTTCCGCTGCAACAACATCATCATCAAGTGAATGGAGCTATTGACCCCCTCTAGCTACAAATCGACCCTAACAAGTGGTATCAGAGTGAGGTTGCTCTTCATCAGAATCATCGCCGGAAAGGGCAACAAGCTAGAGGGAGAAGAAGTTGAAGCAAGTTCAATAAAGTCAAAGACTTAAAAAATTCTTAACTTCAAATGGAATTTCGAGAGATTCGACACAAGGGTGCTTCCACCGTATACATCAACAAGCTTCGATTCTTGGAAATCAAGAATAAAAAATTTCTTCGTGATAGAGATAGAGCAATGGTTTGCTCTAATAGAAGGCTTTGAAGCTCCAACAGATTCAAAAGGTAAAATTCTTAAGAAAAGAAAATGGAGTAAGGAGCAAATTCAAAGGTGCAAGGAAAATGAAAAGGTAGCTAAATTATTAGTCAGTCTATTGCCAAGTACAATCATTTGCAAAATTGGACAATACAAGGATGCACATGAATTATGGAGCAAATTGGCCAAGCTTCATGAAGAACCCTCCACTACACCAAACCAAGAGAAATCCAAAGAGGGTGACTCATTGGAGGAAGACCAAGAGGAAGAGGATTCTGAAGTTGAGAGGTGCTAAACATCAGAAAAAGAAGAAGAAGAAGAAGAAGAAGGTCCATCCTCTAGAGAGCATGAAGACAAAGGCAAAGGAGTATACTCCTTATTTCATATGTAAGAGGATGAAAATGAAGAGGCCTCCACCTCTAGGATTGAGGGGGAGCGTCATTCATTGACACCGGAGAAAGAAGAAGCTTCTACTTCCAAGTCAAATGAAGAAGAAGATGGTACCACCTCCATGAGTCAAGCAAAATCAAATGGAGGATCATGTGTCACCCCTACAGGCAAAGAAGGTATAACCATTTCAATTTCAAATAATAAAAATCACATTATATGCTTTGAGTGTAGAGGAAAAGGGTACTACAAGAGTAAATGCCCTAAATTGGACAAGAAGAAGGGTCAAGTGGAACCCAAGGCTAAGGAGAAGGCCAAGGAGGTCGGCCCCATGACAAAGAAGAGCAAGCAACACATTATGTGTTTCTTGTGCAATTAAAGAGGACATTACAAGAGTCAATGTCATAAGGGGAAGAAACCAGTCAAAGCTAAGGGAGGAAGTTCAACTCAAGGAGGAGCTCTCAAGAGCAAACCCAAGGTATCATTTATTGAGCCTATTCCTTTAAGTCATGATACAAAGCATACTAGGTCTAGCTTATATCATTTTAATACTATTTATCATGAAAATAGAAAGCATGGTAGAATTAAGGGAAATCATGTAGTTTATCATGCTAAAACCACTCAACCTAAGGCTAGAAAGATAGAAAACAACTTAGGCAATAACTTTAAGGATTATAGGTACATGCCTAAGAGAAATAAAAATAAAGGTTTTAATGAAAAATCTAAGGTTGAGGTGTTATGGAAGGAAAATCACATCTTTAGGTCAAGACTTGATAAATTAGAGAAGACCCTTAGAAAAATCACACATGAAGAACAAGGTTCGAAGAAAAAAAACTTAGGTTTAGGACATCAACATCCATCCAATGGTCATAGAGGTTTGGGGTACAAACCTAAAACTAAGAAGGATGTGACTGAATATCATAGGGTTCCATATAGTTAAGGAACCAACCCTAGGTTTAGGGGTCAATTCAAAGATATAAGGGAAGTTATGCCTAGATGTATTTTTACCAAGACCAATGTGACTAAGACTTCTAAGAAGTCTAAGAAGGTTACAAGGGAAGCAATCTCTAGAGTTGACATAGAGAAAGTGACCAAGACTTCTAAGAAGCCTAAGAGGGTCACTAGGAAGGTATATAGGGAAGTCATCCCTAGTGAATACCTAGAAAATCTAAGGAGCGCTAATAGATTGTGGGTTCCTAGGAGCATATTCTTTACACCCTAGATAGATTTAGAGAGTGTTAACTCTAAATGGGTAGGATAGTTAACCCAATCTTAATAAAGTTGACACTTGGAGGCACTTTCAAGGTTTTTGTTAATCCTTGAAAATGTAAAGGATAAATTGTTTACTCTTTGGAAGAGTAAAATGTGTCAAAATTTGAGGAATTGAATTAATTTAAATTGACACAAATGAGGAAAATAAAAAGAAATGCTAATTTGAGAGTTTGGTATTTTCTTATAACAATAGGGGCAACCTAAGATGATTTCATTAAGGTAAGCTAAGGATTAAGGATACTTAGATAGATTATCTAGGTATAATTTATTTAGGTTAATTTGCCATGATTGTTTGCCCATCATATTTTGCATTCATGCTTATTATGAAAAATAAACAAAAATATCATGTCATGTCATGCATACATCATGTAGCTATAGTATGTTTTCTTTTAAAAATTATTTATTTTGATATATGACATAAAATTATCCTGGATTAGTTTTAAATTCCTTATAATTAAGGACAATGACATTTACTAACAAGTGACATCATAGGTGGATGTTCATAAATTAAAATACCTAGATAGATATGCATGATCCCTAGTTTAGGGCAAAACCAAAATCTACATCTCACAAAAACTATAAGGTGACTTGTATGTGTTTTAGTGCACATTAGATATAAGTGAGATGTTAGGATAATGAACAAAACTCAAGATGTTGATTTAGTGTATCTATTTGAGTTTTGATTTCATCAAAATACATAGTTATGTGTACTCCAATCATTGGGAAAGCTAATGTACAAGTCATGTGCATTGAGCCCAAAGAATATGGTTGGAAATTGATTTTGAAAAATATTTTAAATATATTTTGAAAAACCTTGGTGAAGGCTATCTTTTGATAGTAATCATCACTGAAAAGTTAGATACAAACTAGGAGAAGACGTTAAAGTTTTCAAGAGTTTTCAAGTTTGTATCAATCTTTAAAAATAAGGTGTATTTTCTTAGAAAACTATTTTTTCATGATAGTATATAATCTAAATAATGTTTACAAGAATTTTTCATGATTTTTAGAATTTTGTAGAATTTTTAGGGTATTTATGAATTTCGACTGAAATTCCCCTTCAGGAAATCAGAGCTTCAATTGATCACCCGATCGATTGGAGTGGCTCAATCGATCGAGTGATTGATTGAGATGGGTTCCCCGTGAGCAGAAGTTCACTGAATCGATTAGCCGATCGTTTCATTCATGCCTAGATCGATCAGTGGATTGATTCAAAGGCATTTTCACGAACAGAAGCTCGCAGAATCGATTAGTGGATCGATTGGAAAGGATTCAATCGATTGAGTCCAAACCCTAATTGATTGAAAAGGATGAATTTGGTTGCAAAAGTTTGATTTCATTATGTTAAGTCACTTTTAGCCTTGTTAACCATTCCTAACCCGTTGGAATATATTTATATACATTTAAGGGTGATATTCTTGTTGAAACAAGAATGATTTAGTTAAAAGTAGACTAAGTTAAAGTTTTGGTTGAGGTTAGCATTCAAATATTGATACTTGAACCTCAAAACTTCAAGTTTTGGATTTCCAAAAGGTTTAGGGATTCCAAGTCATTTTTGGTGTAATGATAGAAGCTTGGAGAATGCCTTTAGGGGGAGCCACTCTTTAAGAACATGAAAATATTTTTTAACACCTTGGAAGGTGGTTAACCTGTAACGACCACCCTTCTTACTACAACTACTACTCTCTAAGAGTGACCGTTACTTATCTACTAACTCTACTTAACCGGTTTATTAAAGATCTCTAGGAAAACCCTAGCGAAAAATTTCGACAGAATCTCCCCTGTACCGGTGACCATTTTCCATAATACAAGAATAATATATTCAGCCACAGGCGGCGGGAAATATATTTCAATCAACCACGCAGTTTAATAAGAGATGAAAACTAACTACAACCACGCAGTTTAATAATTCAATCATGCAGGTAATGAAAAACTGAAAACATAACTTCTTACTACATCCTTTTTCTTATCAACTTAATAAGAAATCAAACTAATCACATTCTTAAACTAAATGAATTCCTTAGCTAAGTCCCAAGGACCTCCATAGTCCACACATCACACACTCCTCTTGCATCTCCTTGTCGCCTTCCTTCACTGTATCTTTTCTTTCCCTTTATCTGCAGTAGGAGGAAATGCAGTCTATAAGCATAAAGCTTAGTGAGCGCTATCTACTCACAAAAACTCGATATGCATGTATATAAATAAAAACATGCTAAAACTGAATGCTAACATATAAAACTACTCATGCTCATATATAGCAAAGGAATCATGCTAACTGAAATACTAAACATGTATAGCTAATCATGCTCATAAGAATAAAACTATAACTGCATGCTGAAAATAAATAAAGCTAAACATGTTGAATAATCTAATAGCAAGAAACAAATAAAACTACTACTGCATGCTTCAGATAACAAGAAACTAAACTTTCTAATTCTAAACATATTTGAAGCTTGTTTCATTTGTTTCAAAACTTATACTTTAATACTTCAAAATAATAATAAACTTCTTTTGGGCCCGACATTGTACCAATTTGCGCGCATCCTTAGTAAGAGTCGAGGTAGCTAATCCCGAAACTACTAAGGTGCTTCTAGGCGATCTTGTGCCTAGGGGTGATCTAGGAGCCCACCCTATGGACCTTGTGTCCTGGACCTTGTGTCCGGTACATGCCATTAAAAGTAAAATACTTTCTTTTTAACTATAACTTCTTTATACTTGCCCTTACTTGGCATTTAAGCAAACACTTTGTGCGCGCTTTTGATATTCAACTTCTGGAATTGAAATCAAGCCTAGACCTTGGTCTTTCTGGTTTATAGTTTCTCAAAGTCAGATACTCATGCTTAGGAAATAGCAAAGCAACTAATAATTGCATGCTCAAGATATACTATCTGTAATTAAACAGAAACAAACTGCTTTTTGGAAATTAGAGGCTGTTCGTGCTTAATAACTAGCAATGAAAACTTCATTCTTGCTGGAATAACAAATAGGAAATCTCATGCTTACTGGAATAACTTCATACTTCAAAAGAAATCCGAAACTCGACACAAATTGTTCATGCTTGTTAAAATGCAAGGTACCCAAAACTAAAATACTGATGTTAAGGACTGTTCTTGCTCCTTAAGTGCAAAGACAAGAAAGCTGTAATGCTAAACTCATTCTAACTAAATAAAGATTGTTCTTGCCCTTAAAACAGCAACAAAAGATCTATTCAAATATACTAAGGTACCAAGTTGTGCATGCTCATTAAGGAAACTACACTATTGTTCATGCTCAATTAATAGCAAGGAAGAAAAATCAAGAAAATCAACACTGCAAGCTAAAGGTCGGCTGCTCATTCTCATGCAGTAGCAAAGAAAGGAATTTAAAGGTATCAATGTTGCAAACTAAAGGGTCGGCTGCTCATGTTCAACTAGTAGAAACCGAAACCACATGTTAAACCTAAACAACTTATTCATTTATCTCAGATTTCAACAAAACTAAATCTGCACTTGTAAAGGCTGTTCATGTTCGGAATTTACAACAAGATTTCAAAACTGAACTTCCAAATCAAGGTTACTCAAGCCTAATGCATGGCACAAACCCAAATCCGTACCAATCCGATTTGCACAGCAAGGTCACAAACCCGAATTGCACAGCAAGGTCACAACAGAAAATTCTAACTCTAACTTGAATTTCTAATTGCAAGGCATGAAGGAAATCCAAATCATATGCCTAAACTAAACAATTCATTCCTTTTCTTTGAGATCCCCAGCAGTAAGCACAAAACCATAATCTTTACAGCATGTTTCAAAATCGAGAAGATCAAGGTCCGAAAACTACTCCTACTGCAGGTGAGTAGCAACTCACCTTAGGCTTTCCTTGACTTACAACCGACGGCAGCTTCTAGGGTTTGCGGAGAGATGAAGATCCCGGCTCTTCTTTGTGCACCGCGCGCTCTCCTTGCCAAGAGAAACTCGGACTTGTGAAGAATCCGCGGAGAAGGGAGCTCGCCGGCCGCCGAAAAACAACCCTAGCCACCGCTGTGTTTCCGCCCAAGAGCAGAAATCGCCGCGCGCCGTCGCGAGAAGGAGAAGAATTTTGAGAGAAAATGTTTGTTTTCCAGAAATCCAAAACCTAATTCCCTTTCTTATAACTAGAGTTTAAACCGAACTATACCTTAAATATAATCCGTTCTTTCCTTAATTAACAAAAACTCGCCGGCACAGTTGGTCAATCGGCTTTTAACCGAAGCAAGGGGTCTCGGCTTCAATCCATCAGCCCGCACTTTTTCCCAATTTATTCCCTAATCATTAACTATGCTATAAATTTAATTCTCACCATATAAGGTTAACAAAACCGTGTAGCTCAGCTGGTTGGGCCGCTTTTGCTTGGGTCAGTCCGACCCGAGGTCATGGGTTCGAATCTCACTTTTAACATTTTTTTTAAAAACTTCTTTCTTTTTGTAACCCTACTAAACGACTTCCAAAAATTACGTAAAAATACTCTAAAAATTTCTAAAAATCTCTAGAATATTTTAAAAGTATTTCCAAATATTTTTTATAGACTTTTAGAACTTGAAATAGGAAAAATTGGGTCATTACATAACCTTCATTAGAGAAAATGCTCTAGGATGAGCATTGTGAAGTGGATTAATGCTCAAAGGTGAACATTGGATACGATGAAGGGTATGTGACCTTCATTGTAGTGTTGTGAACAATATATGAGTAACTCTTCAAGGAGAGAGTTTTTGATGTCTGCTAAAGGGAGAGAATGTAGGGTTTAAGTTAGACCCTCATTACATAAAGAGGAAGTTTGTCCTCTAGGAAAGAGGAGAGAATGAAGGAAACTCTCATTTATGCTTTGACATGAAGAAGAAGTTGAGGCTATGAGATTAGCCTAACTTAAAGGTATTGTCAAATATCAAAAAGGGAGAGATTGTTGGTACAATATCCCTAGGTCAGGGTTGACCAAGTTGACTAAGTTTGAGCTGGCTCAAGTTTGAGTCTTGATGTGTGAGTTTCGATGTTTAACAATATATGGAGATTGCAGGTGCAATCGTCTGATTAAGGAGATTGTTGGTGAAATTCCCTTTTGGTCAAGGATTGACCAAGTTTGATGTGAAGAAGAGTCAAGTAGGTCAAGGCTGATCGATTACTTGACTGGGAAAGTCCTAACTAGAGGTTAGGTGAAGGCAAGTCCAACAAGAAGGTTGACATAAGTAAAAATCTAAGTGGGTTAGTGTTGACCGGACACTTGGTGATGAAATTCCCGATGAGTGAAGTCGGATAGTGGGAAAATCCTGGTGAGTGAAGCCAGGTTAAAATCTTAATGAGTGAAGCTAGGTGAAAGTCCTGGTTAGTGAGACCAAGCAGGTGAAAGTCCCGGTGAGTGAAGCAGGAAGTGAAAAAATCCTGGTGAGTGAAGTCAGGTAAAAATCCTAAAGCTAGGTGAAAGTCCTGGTGAGTGTTGTGAGGTAGGTAAAAGTCCCGGTGAGTGAAGCCGGGCAGTGAGAAAATCTTGGTGAGTGAAGTTAGGTGAAAATCCTAGTCAGTGAAGCTAGGTGAAAACCATGGTGAGTGAAGCCAAGCAGATGGAAAGTCCTTGTGAGTGAAGTCAGGCAGATGGAAAGACTTGGTGAGTGAAGTCAAACACGTGGAAATCCAGGTGGGTCAAGGTTGACCGGACACCTAGTGTTGGGAAGTCCAACTAGGTCAAAGGTGTGACTGAATACTTGGCACAAAGAAATCCAGATGGGTCAAGGATGACAGTACATCTGGTGGAAAGTAGTCCAAGTGGGTCATGGAGGACTGGACACTTGGCACGAGACGGTAATTCCATGTGGGTCAAGGTTGACCGGTCACTTGGCACGAGGAAAAAAGTCTAAGTGGGTCAAAGGATTGACCAGACACTTGGTGAAGAAGTCCCAACAAGTCAATGTTGACCGGATGCTAGGCATGAAGAGTTTCAACAGGTCACGGTTGACCTGATGTTGGATTTGGGAACCCTTGAGCTTGAGTTAAGAAAGTCAAGGGTGCCCAATCGATCAATTGATCGATTGGGAGAGTGTTGCGATAAATAGAAGCCCAATCGATCAGTCGATCGATTGGGAGTATTTATTGTGGGCACAGAATACCGCCCAATCGATTGGTTGATCGATTGGGAGGTGGAAATCTTGTGCGACGCGAGAAAGGTTGAATCAATCAGGTGATCAATTCAGGTCTTTTCTAGCGAGAGCACAAAGGCGCTTTGAATCGATCAACCAATCGATTCAAGCCTCCTCAATTGATTGACCAATCGATTAAGATATGACCGTTGTGCAAGTAGCGAGCTTTGGACGGCTAGGATGGCACGGATCTCACGTGGCAATCGATTGGGAGCAAACTCAATTGATTGGGAGCCCTAGAGGCGCAGTGTATAAAGCCAGGCGAGCTTTATTCTCTGTAGTTCTTCACTCGAAACTTTCTTCCAGCGCATGATCTTCTCCAACACTCTCCGCTACTTCTTGGAAGCTCTTGGGGACAAGTGCTGCTACACTTCCAAGGTTCAAGAGGCGTTCTTCAACAACAAAGTCAAGAAAGAAGATGTTTTTCTTTTGTATACTTGTATTTTTCTTCTTACGTGTGTTGTATCTTGTTGTGTGAATGTTGCACGAGATTTCTCCACCTCCAGTAATTACCGAGGAGTATTTTTCATAGTGGAGAGCGTGTCATATGTGGGTCCTTGGATTAGTCACCTTTTCTTGAGGTGGATACCAAATAAATTCTTGTGTTAGCATTTCCTTATCTTCCATTGCAACAACATCATCAAGCAAACGAAACTATTCACCCCCCCCCCCTCCCTCCTCCTCCTCTTAGCTACAAATCGGCCCTAACAATATATTAAATCAAAATCTTAATCGGATCAATTAAATTGATAGTCCACCTGATGATACTGATTGGAGTTGAGAATTTTTCTCCTTAATAGGTAGCACACCTGATGATACTGGTTGTCAGGATGAGCTTCTATGTTTATTTTCCCGATTTATATAGGTGGTTAGTAGAAAACTTCTGTGGGACCGGACCAGTCACTCTAGATTCAACATTACCTAATCTAATTAATTATTAATTTTATATATTTTGATTGGATCAATTAAAATCTAGATCCCACCAATCAAGACATTAATCAAAAAGATAATTCATTTAATTTAATAATTTAAAAAATTAGATAAAATGGAAATTAGTTTAACCAAGACTTTGATCGAGTTAATCAAAATCTTGATAAGATGAATTAAAATCTTAATCTATTCAATCAAAATCTTAATCGGATCAATTAAATTGATAATCCATTTAAACTATATTTTTATTCGATTGAGAATTTTTCTCTTTAATAGATAATGCACCTAAGAATATTAGCTGTTAGGATAAATTTATAAAAAAAAATCATATGACTAAATTTGTATTTTAATTCAACGTTACTTGATCTAGTTAATTATTTATATATATATATATTTTGATTGGAACAATTAAAATCCAGATCCGACGAATCAAGATATTAATCAAAAAGATAATTCAATTATTCATATTCAATTACTAATAATTAAAATTTAATCCAAAACAATAAGAGTTATTAAAAATCAAATAAAAGGTTTTCAAAATTTAGAAAATAAAAAAAATAGTTTTTAAAATTTTAGAATTTTAAAAATTATTTGAATTTTGAGAATAAGTTTCCAACTTTCAAAAATAAGAATTCAAATTTAAGAAAAAAACTGATAAGTTTTCAAATTTTAAAAATGAAAATTTTAAATTTAAAAATAAAGAAAACAAATTTTCAAACTTTAAAATTCATGATTTCAATTTTTAAAATTCCAATTAGAATTTTAAAAATAATAAAAATTAGTTTATAAAAATTAAAAAAAAAATTAAAAATCAAAATTTGAAATTTAAAAGATAAGTTTTTAAAGTTTAAAATTTGAGAAAATATAAGTTTCAAAAAATTGGAAAAACAAATTAAAACATAAACTAATTTATAATAAAAAATGATAATCCAAATTAGCCTCATTGACTATCTCTGGGATGATCGGTCGGACCCCACGGAAGTTTCCCACCGGTCACTAGGATAAATCGAGAAGCGCACGCAGCGGCTAGCCTAGAAACCCAGCATCATTTGGTTACACCCCCCATTTGCAGGAAAAATTCTTGTAAATACACCGTAGTTGAAGTTCAAACGATACCTGAATGATAACCTAGATATTCTACTCTGACACCATGACTCCTAAAACAACTAATTTATACTCGAGTACCTTATGATTATAGAACTAATTAATAAAATATACTTGAGAAAATAATAAAATTAATAAAAATTAAAATATGTCAATATGGGTTGGCACATTCGAAGGATAACGTGCTATATATGATCATGATACGTGCTATGATCATGCATATTTTAAATTAGTTTCTCGGTCCGAGTCTGATCAATAGGCGAGTCCTGAACCACAAAAAACTATATGTCGTGATACATGCATTCTATCCATATGTTAAATGTTTATCTTAGAACAAATAGTTAGGGAAAAGAGGTTTAACCTTGATAACATGGTATCAATAGAGGGTTGAGATGATAAGGAAGTTTGTCGATGCATATCTAAGATGAATGATGAATACTTTACTTGGTGCAATCAACTTTGTGGATCTAGCTAGAACTACCTCAATCCAATTTGGACTAGTAAAATCAATACTTAGTACTAAGTCCCTTAGGTTAGTCATTTTGGAAAAACTTTATCTTAGGCACGTGGTTACTTTAATGATGTCTCCTATAATTCATCGCAACCTAGAAACTTATTCTAAAAATACTAGATTTGAGGATCCAAAGCTAAATTTGAACCTAATACAAAATCAAATTTCCTTAGACAAATAATTTAATTTAATCAAATAATAAAAACTCATCTCACAAGACTTATTAAGCTATTGTGTATTATATATACTGAGACATATATAATGAATAAAATGTGTATGAGGTCAATACATTTAGATGTAAGGGATCGGTCACTATGTAGAGGAGATACATTGGATTGTAAGACTATGAGACCATGTGACAGAGGGAACCCTTACATTCTAAGGTATTCTCTTTAAATAGGGGTCAATTCTCTACTAGGGAGATTAATTAGAGTTTTAGGAGTTTTTTTTCAAATTAATATTAGGAAATGACTGGCAGAGGGTATCCCTTTAACTCGACTTTTTAAGTTATATCTTCTACTTAATTATATTAATCTATCATTAAAAAGTAAATCAGATAAATCTAATGATTGTATGACTAGGGGTCCCTCGGGTATCCCTTTAATTGGACTTTCTAGAGTTATTTCTTTACTTAATTGTGTTAGAACTTGGGTAAACTCTGTGGTGTGACTTGCGTGGGGTTGTGTCAAGCTTTAGTTAGAATCCCTACATGACTGTAAGCATAGAGTTAGGTAGATGGACAATGTATAAGGGCATTAACTAGTATCATAGTGAAATCGAAATTCTAGAATCTATCATCCTTCACTCACCTATGCTTATTATCTCTCCCTCTCTCTCTCTTTTCCTTTCTCTTTCTCTTCTTGCGTACATGACCATAAACCACCTTCTGATTATGTAGATAATTAACCATGTGAAGTCAACTAGTGCTTAATCAATAACCCCTATGAGATCGATATTTTTATTGTTGGTACCCAAGGTAGTTTTGATGTGATCAAACAAGTCAAGTTAAGTCATATTTTTTTTAACCATGTGTCTAAGTGTGCAAGAACTTAGAAGCACAGGAAGTCGAGCGAAAGACGTAGCTACCGAGAAGGACAGTACAGGAGAGAGCTGACGGGCTCGGTGCGTCTAAGGGATGAGGTGCTGCGGAAGAGTGCACCGGCTGACGAGAACGGAGTGTGCGGTGTTTCCGAGGGACGAGAAGCCGGAGCGAAAGATTGCTCGAGGAGCAAAAGAAGTAGCTGTCTGAGGGACGAAAAGCTATGGAAGAGTACACTGGTGGACGAGAAGAAAGCAAGGAGCGATTCCGAGGGACGAGAAGCCGGAGCAGAAGTTTGCTCGAGAAAGCTGAAAGTTGGGTTCGAGAGAGCCCTATTCCGGATGGCCAAAATCACCCAAGTGAGCGGAGCCGGAGCAGAAAACCCGGACTGAAGCAAGCAAAGCCGATGCTAGAGGCCTAGATAGAAAGTCAACAAAATGTTGGCTTTCAACCTTCGGGGTGCCCAAACCAGTCTGGGGCGCCCGAACCAGGCCGGGGCGCTCGGACCAGTACTGGGCGCCCGGAACCCGATTCTTAGCCATTTCGACGTGGTGTTTGAACATTGCATCAGGGATAGAATTCTATCTCATTCCAGGCACCTAGAACGCTTTGAGGCTCCCCGAGCAGGTCTATATAAATAGCTCTGCTCTCAGAAGCTAATAACAACGAAAAATAGTGAAACGACACTTATAAACACTTTCTGTTTCTGTGCTGACATTACTGTAAAGAGACTTCTCCGCCTGAAGCGGAAATTAGTATATTTTACTTCCTTGGATTAACAACATCCTCGGTTGTAACCAAGTAAATTCTCGGTGCCTCTGTCTTTTAGTTTCTTTATCCTTCTTATGCAAGTATTCTTTTAATTAAGTTATAAGTACGAGAAAGGTTTTGTTTTGTTTTTGTGTAGGGGCTATTCACCCCCTCTAGCCGACCGCCAAGGGTCCTAAAATTTATTACTTAATGACAACCGTACACTTGTGGGTTGCACAATTAATTTTTAGCACTGTTACCGGGGATTATTTTTTATTAACATTAGTTGATTAGCATTTGAGTTACTCTAGACATTTTTCTTTCTCTTGTTTTTAGTTTTGCATTTTTATTTTTTTTACTTTTACATGTATATTTTGTTCTAATTAGTATCATTTAGATGGGCATGTTCTCCTTTAACTCAAAGATGAATGTTCAAACTCAATAGTTCGACCAATCATATGCTATGAATTCTACTAGTGCTTATTTTGAACTTTGTGGTGTAATATGGGTTGTAGTAGAAATTTTCCCAATACTTATTACCCTACATATAGAATAAGGGGAGAAAAATGAGGTGTCCTTCCTGATTACAATGAGTGGTTGCAAAAAAAAAACAATATTATGAGGTTTGTGAAGAAATGAGACATAGAGTTGAAATTGTAGAAGGATTTGCAAGTTAGAAAATTTGATGAAATTTTTTTTCTAAAACTCAAAACAACCAGGACATAGAGAATGAAGGCACTATAGAATCAATTGAAGAAGAGGATTTAGTTGTGTCTACCAATGTTGTTGATACTCATGTTGCTAATTTTGATGTTGATATATTATATCATACATATGGTTTTGTCATGGATAGAAGTGTTGGAACTTGTGATGTGGAGCAATGCCCCAAGAATCATTTCCTTTGGTCGCACAACCACTTGACATAATGGATGTATTAAGATTTGAAAAAGTTGATAATGAAAGTGTAGGGACTTATGCAATAGAGACAAAGCCCCAAGAATCATCTCTTTTAGTGAGACCTCCACTTGAGCCAAAAACTTTCTTATCAAAATGTAAAATCATGTTCGATGATTTACTTACTCTAGTGATTGGTAAAAGTCAAATTTCATTTGATATATCTACTACTACTACTAATCAATTCTTTTTCGAGCATGTTGGTGGTGTTGGTGCGGTTAGCACTAACGATTTAACCCAGGTTTTGATGAATGACAAATAGGTTAAGTTAGTTTTGTTGTTGTCTGACACTTTGATCGAGTGTGCAGGAGAAGTCCAGACAGGTCGACGGGCTGACCGGATGTCTGGCACGAAGTCCAGCTAGGTCGACGGGCTGACCGGATAGCTGGCGAGAAGTCCAAGCGGGTCGACGGGCTGACCGGACGCTTGGCGAGAAGTCCAGCTAGGTCGACGGGCTGACCGGATAGCTGGCGAGAAGTCCAAGCGGGTCGACGGGCTGACCGGACGCTTGGCGAGAAGTCCAACGGTCGACGGGCTGACCGGACGGCTGGCGAGTAAGTAAGGGTCGACGGGAGGGCTGCGAGGACGCGTTCGGGAAGGAACATTAGGCGTCGATCCGACTTAGATCCATTTCGGATATCTAAGTCGAGATCGTGACTAGATTCCGGTCTCGGAAAGACGGAATCTAAGTCATACTTTGCTTATCTATAAAACTGCTAAACAATCTTTGTGCGGTACATTTGCCTCGGACTAACCTTTTCGCAGGAGAAGGACTTTCCGAGAAGAGGGTCCGGCGCGGAGGCAAGTTTTATCCTAGCGACGCTGACACTTGGAGCATGCTGGTTGGGAGTGTTACGTCACATTCCAGTGCGCGGAAGGATCCAGCGCCCGGAGCAAAGATATAAAAGAAGCCCGGTGCAGAGCTTCAATATATCCGCTCGAGAACTCGAGCTCAATCACTCGCTACTCGGCCCAACGACGCTCACAAAGCTTCGACGACTCACTCCGGTTTCCTTTAATTCATTAGTTGTCGGTATAGCTTTGTTTTTTCTTTCATTAGCAATATTTGTACGTAAATTGTAATTATCCGAATTGCTAGTGAATTGCCTAACGAAAGTACTCAAGGAGTACGGGCCTTCGAGTAGGAGTCAACGAAGTAAAATCAACCGTGTTCATCTCTTTACTTCCTTACTTTTCCACTGCATTTTAACTCGAGATTTTCGAATCGATATTCACCCCCATCGAATTTAACGGTCTTACAAGTGGTATCGGAGTCGCTTCGATTTGGTGCAACCACCAATCGAGACAAAGAGGGGTCTTTTAAAGAAAAATTATATATCGTTCGTTTTAAAATAAAACCTTACGCCTTTCGTTTTCCTCCAAAACTGCTTTTGAAAAATACATCGCCATCTTTTCACTATTATTTAGTATCGACAAAATATTACATTTTCAAAAATTTCAGATAATATTTTTATTAATATTTTAATAATATTTTATTATTTTAAAAAAAATTAGTGAAATATTATTTTTCCTGCATCGCTAATCCAAGACCAAGTCTTGGGATTTTGTCTTTGTTTCATTGTGTGCAAGAACAATGTCTTTTCAAGAAGGATGGAACCCCAATGAACGACCACCGTACGATGAAGATTTCAACTACTGGAGGCGAAGAATGGAATGCTTCTTAGGAAGCGTAGATATCGATTATATGCTAATATTGAAAAAACCTTCACAGAACTCGGAGCTGAATAAAAACGTAAGTAAAATTATTTATAATATTTTACCTAACAATATTATATGCAGACTAGAAAAATACAAGAATGCATATGAGCTATGGACCCAGTTGATCAAGCTTCACGAGACGCCAATGGAGCTAGAAGATCAAGTTAAAGTCGAATCCGGACTCGAGTCAGATCCAACGGAGAAGCCTGCTAAATTAGGGGTTGCGCTCAAGGTTAGTAATAATTACCAAAACACCCTTGCTAGTAGTAGTTTAAAATATGTGCATGTTAATTTGGATATGTCTGAAAGTATATGTGAAAATAGTATATATGACAATACTTGCGAAAATACCCCTAGGATATTTTCTGATAAAATAAATATGATTAATTCAGAAAATATAGAAAATACCCCTAGGATATTTTCTTATAAAGCAAATATAATTAATTTAGAAAATACAGAAAATCTAAAAATAATCAATAAATCTAAAAATTCGAATTTAAACCTAAACAAATTTGAAAATTCAAACAAAAAGGATGACAAGGTCAATATTAATCTAGACATAATTAATAAATTATTTAATAATCTAAACAATATCAATCTGGAAAATTCTATCCAAACCCAAGATAATTTAATTAAGAAAAAATTAAATTTTAATGATAAGACTTATTTAATAAATTCCACTAATTATATCAACTTAAAAGGTAAAGAAAATATAAGGATAAAATCAAACACTTTGATAAAATCAAAACAAAAGTTAACAAATTTAAATGTTAAAGATAACATATTAAACAAAAATAATCTAGAAAATTTAAAATTAACAATTAATAAAAAGTTAAAAGATAAACCTTTAAAGAAATATAATTCAAACAATTTAATTAACTCAAAAATAAATAAAAACCTAAACTTTAAAAATAAGCTATTAAAGAAAGATAATTCAATTAACCCAATAAAATTGAAATTGAAATTGAAAGAAAATTTAAATGTTAAATATACTCTTTTAAAGAAAGATAATTTGACCAATTTAATTAATTCAAAATTAAAAACTTAAATTTAAATTACAAATTAAACATTAAAACTTAACTAAAATCAACTCTAATTATACAAGAAATCTTAAACAGAAAAATCAATAATTTAGGGGGAGGCTCCAGAATAGCTGGCACCTCCAAAAATAACTTACCCGACAGGGTAACCCAAATAAACTAACCCGGCAGGGTAATTAGGATTAGTTAAAAAGGGACCCAATTTAACTTGAATCACGGTACGGGTAAATTTTTTGGATGATAGTACGTTAGGGAAGCTTGGGCATCGCATGTCTAGAAAGATATGGCTTCGATCTGGTGCATTTGGCCAAGTGGAACTGACCGAAGTTACCCTTAAATAGAACCTAACTAGTTAGACCAAGGTTTAGTACTAAGCTCCATGGATAGGACTATTCGGAAAACCTTGAAAGGTTGGTTACTTCTAATGACGTCCAAGTGACTTGCCAAGCTTAGAAGTTTATCCGAAGAATGTCTATTTGTTGAGACCAAAGCTAAACCTGAATCTAACACAAATTAAATCAAACTCTATAATTAAATCTAATTCATCTCACAAAATTGTAGGATTCCCTGATTGAAAATATAGATCAGGTGAGATGACTAAGGACCTAAAAGAAATTAATTAAATTAAATTAAATTAAATTAAAATTAAATCAACTAAATTAAAATAACATTTTCTTTAATTTAAAATTTTACTTTAAAAATTAAAATTAATTTTCTTTTACTTGCAAATTTATTTTAAAAATTTAAACTTAAATTATCTTAACCTAAAAATTATTTTAATAATTATTTTAACTTAATTAATAATTTTAAAAATTATTTTAAAACTTATTTTAAAAATTCTTTTAAAAACTTTTAAAACTTATTTTAAAAATTATCTTAAAACTTCTTTTAAAAACTTTTAAAACTTATTTTAAAAAAATTCTTTTAAAAATTTTAAAACTTAATTTAAAAATTATTTTAAAAACTTTTAAAACTTATTTTAAAAATTCTTTTAAAAACTTTTAAAATTTATTTTAAAAATTATTTTAAAAATTATTTTAAAAACTTTTAAAACTTATTTAAAAAAAAAATTATTTTAAAAATTCTTTTAAAACGTATTTTAAAATTTATTTTAAAAATTCTTTTAAAAACTTTTAAAACTTATTTTAAAAATTCTTTTAAAAACTTTTAAAACTTATTTAAAAAAAAAATTATTTTAAAAATTATTTTAAAACGTATTTTAAAAATTCTTTTAAAAACTTTTAAAACTTATTTTAAAAATTCTATTAAAAACTTTTAAAACTTATTTTAAAAATTATTTTAAAAATTCTTTTAAAAACTTTAAAAACTTATTTTAAAATTTATTTTAAAAATTATTTTAAAAATTATTTTAAAAATTCTTTTAAAAACTTTTAAAACTTATTTTAAAAATTATTTTAAAAATTCTTTTAACTTTTAAAACTTATTTTAAAAATTATTAAAAAAATACTTTTAAAACTTATTTTAAAAATTATTTTAAAAAATTCTTTTAAAAACTTTTAAAACTTATTTTAAAAATTCTTTTAAAAACTTTTAAAACTTATTTTAAAAATTATTTTAAAAATTCTTTTAAAAACTTTTAAAACTTATTTTAAAAATTATTTTAAAAATTCTTTTAAAAACTTTTAAAACTTATTTTAAAAATTCTTTTAAAAATTCTTTTAACTTTTAAAACTTATTTTAAAAAGTATTATAAAAATACTTTTAAAACTTATTTTAAAATTATTTTAAAAATTCTTTTAAAAACTTTTAAAACTTATTTTAAAAATTATTTTAAAAATTCTTTTAAAAACTTTTAAAACTTATTTTAAAAATTATTTTAAAAATTCTTTTAACTTTTAAAACTTATTTTAAAAATTATTATAAAAATTCTTTTAAAACTTATTTTAAAAATTATTTTAAAAATTCTTTTAAAAAATTCTTTTAAAAATTCTTTTAAAAACTTTTAACACTTATTTTAAAAATTATTTTAAAAAATTCTTTTAAAATCTTTTAAAACTTATTTTAAAATTTATTTTAATATTTCTTTTAAAAACTTTTAAAACTTATTTTTTTTTTTAAAAAAAAATTCTTTCTTTTAAAACCAAAAAAAAAAAAATCATTCTAAAAATTCTCAAAAAAATTTAATAATAATAATAATAATAAAAACTAGTAAAAATTATGATTTAGACTTTAGGCATATTTTTAACATTAAACATTATTGTAACCTCAAACATTATTTTAACTTTAAAATTAAAGTTTAAAACTTAACATTAAAACTTTAAAGTTAATTTAGGTTTAAGACTTAAACATAATTTACAATTAAAATCAAACTTAAATTGCCTTCAAAAACTATTTTAAGAATAAACTTAAAACTAAATAACATTAAATAATTAAATTCAAAATTACATTGAAATATGTTGTTAAAATTTGATTAACTTAAGATTATAAATACTTAATAAGTGAATAATTGAAATAAGAACTTAAAAAATTAACTTACACCAAATAGTTAATTAATTCTTAATTTAACTCAATAAATCTTAATTTTAACATTAATCAAAATCCTAATTTCACTATAAATTAAATCATAAGTTATCCTTATTAACTATTAATTCAAATTGAACTTTAACTATGTTTAATAACTTTAATAAATTGTATTTCAAATTACTACTAACTTTAAGCTAAGTTAATCCAACTTAAAAGGAATTAAATGAAAAAATCGAATTATAACTAATACTTTTATTAACCAATTCAATTAATTAATACAAAGGTTAACTCATTTTAAATAAATATTAAATTATTAAATCATGTAAAAATTAATCAATAAATTATTGATAATGGTTAACTGTTATTGAATTAATAAATTCTTTTCGTATTTAACCTTAAACTAAAGCTTAAAAGTCTGAATCCAAATTAATTATTCAAACTCAAATAAACAATTATGGGGGATAATAAAATAAGGAAGATTAATGAATTAAGGGAGAGTAATAAATAAGGAGTATCAAATTCAGAGGGAGGTTTATTTATCTCCTTAAGTGTTAGTTTTTAATCTTCTCTTTAAAATCTCTCTAGAAAATTCTACCTCAATTTAAAAAAAAAATAAAAAATACTTTGAATATTTTTAGCAAATACTTTCAAAATTTAATGTCAGATTCAGGGGGAGAAATAAAACTAATTCAATTTTTCAAATTGAATTTTAAACTTAATTTTGAAAATCAAAGTTTAAAAATCAATCCTCAAAATCAACTTGTTTAAAATTGTGAAATTTTTTAAAAATCAACTCAAAATTGTCTGTTTTAAAATCACAAACTTTTTATCCTTTTTACTTAGTCTGTGAAAACTAACTGTCACGCCCCGGAGGAGTCTCTGTCCGAAGAAATTTCGGCAGCATCTCCCCTGTACGGCGGACAATCTGAAACTTTTCTACAAACACTATATACTTCAGCCACATGCGGCTGGAATAATAACAATAAAAGAAAACAAACACCACGCAGTTAATATCAAATTCAGCCTCTGGCTGACACAACCACGCAGTAAAATATATATCATCAGCCCACTCGGCTGGAACAAAACCAAAACACAAAGACTGCTAGCCGGCTAGACTTACACAACCAACAACAAATACAAATACCACATAACAACATCAACACTCCAAAAATAAAACCGGAGTACAGAGCTAAACAACTGATACAATAAACAAACAAAACATACGTGAAACTGATAAGTCTTCTGATGTGACGTGGGGACCAGCAGACAGGATACTCCAAGCGACACCAAAACCAAACCTGGTACCTGAAAAATATAGAGTCCACGGGGGTGAGTTCAACAACTCAGCGAATACCAATAGACATGCCTAGTAAGATATATCTAACAGCAATAAACATGGAATACAGCTTCCTAATCATATATCTAGGAAAGATGCAAAACTGAAAGGTAACTAAGGAAGCTGTACTCACCAGGAACTCCTATCCAAACAAAAGGGTCGTCAAACCGAAAGTGCCCTAAATCCTGTATGCATGTCAAACATATGCATCCAACCAAATGCAACAAATAAATGCAGCAAACACAATCACAAGAAATAAATGCATCAATGCATATGATGTCAATGATGTGTCCTGGTCACCCCTGACGCCAGTCAGTCATCTCACACACAAATGGCGAGACCGAGTGGGTAGGGCTGTGACAACCGTGCACTCTGTCGTCACTGCTCCTGATGAGTGACCGAGTGGACGGGATGCTATCGGAGTACTCCTGTCCTGTGAGCCCAAATCATGAATGGGGGAGCGCTCTCAACTCCCAGTACACGATGACGGGGAGGAATCCCTGCCGGCTAACACGTTGTGTCACACTACCCATGAGCGGACCAACGTAGCCAAACAAAGTCCCTGCTGCAACACACACTGCCTGAATCGACCACTAACCCATGAGTGGTGGTGTGTGCAGATCCATGTAACTGGCGATGTGCTCAACAACAATGGAGTCGACTATCGCACAGCATGCAATCATGATGCATGACACTAAGCATGGCAAAAACTGATCAACATAACCATATCCATACATACAAAATGGGTACTGTAAAAGCGATGGTCACATACCAAGATCTAGAGTACACAGGTCAGATAGAATATCAAAAATCCTATGTCCTGAACATAATAAGTATGGAATATCCTGATCAGCATAGAAACATCCATATATACATAATATGGGTACCACAGTATCAGTAAGCCAAATCCACGGATCTAGGGTATACAAGTCCTCTAAGGTATATTAACCTAGACCCAAATCATATCCCTCTTCCATAACATATGTACCAACAATATACACAGATCAAAGAATTAGGGTCTAAACACCCGAATCATATATGATATACAAATAGAGGTACACAAATCTGATATGGCACAAAAACCTAAGTATCAGATAATCTAGATACACAGGCCAGAAACAACAATCCAAATCCTAGTCCTAACCTCAGTAAGCATGGGATGTCACTCTAGAAACTAAGATACTCATGGTAACAAGATAATCATGGCAACAAATCACGAGATATAAGCACGGATACATCACAGGTGACAAACCTAACATGCTATGGATATCAAACAGTGACATACCAAAGGCAAACATGTTCATTGCATGTAGTTATAAAATACTATGCATATCCAATGACAATATCATAAAAGATAAGTCAAGAGGTACCCGCCTCCGATAAAATGGTCCAAATCCTGACTCCGAGATACTCGTCTCGCGTCAAAGTCCTGTGTCACCATATTTAATTTAGTTAATTCTATCATGCCTTCATTAACTAAACCAAATCATAATTTCATTATTCAATTAGAGTTAACTCACTAACCCTAACCCTTTCCACAACTACAATGGATTAGGTATCTCCAATTATCTACAATCAAACTGTGTCAGATTAATACATGAACTTGATACCTAACCATGTAATCTATATTTATTCTAATAACAATGCTCTTACTTCTATCCAAAACTCACCAAGAAACAGTGGGACAGTATTGATTCCAGCAGCAAGCTACAGTTTTTCCTCGAATCTGGCCGGAAGTGACGATATCCCTGCACAACTCAGTTTGATTGGCAGATTTAGCAAGGATAACACCCTACTACTAAATCCAAATATACAAGGAAAAATCTACCTCCAATCCGGCCACCGGTAATCCTAATTCAGCACTATCACAGTAAACTTACGTGACTGAATTGACAAAAGGGGAGAGATGTGCCACCGAACTCGAACCCTAGGTCAAATCTGCAATGCCCGGAATGAAAGAGGCGCCGGCGGCTAGCTAGGGCTCGAGCACAGCAAAGATGAAACTCGTCGTCGATGCTGCTCCGTGCGGCGTCGGCTCTGTGGTGGCGGCAGAGGAGAGGAGAAGAGAAGAAGGCGGTCGGGCGGCGCCGGGTGGCTAGGGCACCGAGGGGTCCGGCTCGGGAGGAAGAAAAGGAGAAGAGAAAGTGGCCGATTGCGTCGCCGGCGGCTAGGGCTTCGGCAAGGGATCGACTGCCGGCGTTCGGGAGGAAGCAACCGCCAGCCGGCGGTTAGGGCAGAGAGGAGGAAAATCGGCGGCGTCGGGGAGAAGGGCTCGGACTCGCGGAAGAGGAAAGAAACGGCGACAAAAGCAAAGGGAAAAAGAAATAAGAAAATAAAAAGGAAAAGAATATATATATGAAATCTTTTCCTCGCTTAAATCGGGTAGCCTAAACAGGCTTTTCCGGACCCCGTTCTTGTTCCCGTTAACCCGTCCATACGAGCTCCGAAAAATTCCCGAAAAATTCCCAAAAATTCCGGAAAATTCCCTTATTAATATTTGTCATTTTTCCGGTATTTTACATTCTCCCCCACTAATAAAAATTTGGTCCCCAAATTTCAATATCTACCATCAGCAAGTACAAACAACATACATAGAGTATAAATGCTGAACGGTAAATAAATCACATACCTCAAGTGAAAAGATGAGGATATCGAGCTCGGATAGTGTCCTCGAGCTCCCAAGTAGCCTCCTCGTCCGAATGATGCTGCCATCCGACTTTAACCAGCCGAATGGTCTTGTTCCGCAACTGACGCTCCTTCCGGTCGAGAATCCGTACCGGAACCTCCTCATAGGAATTGTCAGGCTGAACTGGAACTGGGATATCTGCCAGCACATGCGTCGGATCGGGTACATATCTCCTCAGCATGGATACATGAAATACATCGTGCACGCCTGACAGGGACGGTGGTAGTGCCAGTCTGTAAGCTACCGCTCCGATCCTCTCCAAGATCTCGAAAGGGCCAATGTACCGCGGAGCTAGCTTACCTCTGAGGCCAAATCTCTTCACCCCTTTCGTGGGTGAAACTCGCAGAAATACATGGTCGCCAACAGAGAACTCTAGTGGTCTCCGTCTCGATCAGCGTAACTCTTCCGGTCCTCTGACATCCTCCGTCTGATAGTACGGACCAACTCTGCATCCTGCTGAACTCTATGAGGTCCCAACAATTGGGCCTCTCCAACCTCATCCCAAAGGACGGGTGTCCGACAAGGTCTACCATACAACGCCTCAAACGGTGCCATCTGGATAGCCGAATGAAAGCTATTGTTGTAGGCAAACTCAACCAACGGCAGATGGTCCTCCCAACTGCCTCCGAAATCCATAACACATGACCTCAGCAGGTCCTCTAAAGTCTGAATGGTCCGCTCTGACTGTCCATCTGTCTGTGGATGAAAAGCTGTACTGAAACGGAGCTGTGTGCCCAAGGCCTGCTGCAGACTCTGCCAGAAACGAGACGTGAACCGTGGATCTCTATCCGAAATGATACTCAATGGAACACCATGTAGTCTGATAATCTCTCGGCAATACAGATCTGCCAATCGATCCAGGGAATCAGTCCTCCGAATCGCTAAGAAGTGCGCTGATTTGGTTAATCGATCAACGATTACCCAAATCGCGTCATGGCCTCGTCGTGTCCTCGGCAACCCTACCACAAAGTCCATAGTAATGTGATCCCACTTCCACTCAGGAATAGGAATCCGCTGAAGTAACCCTGCAGGTCTCTGGTGTTCAGCCTTCACCTGCTGACAAACAAGACATCTAGCTACGAAATCCGCGATGTCTTTCTTCATACCGTTCCACCAATAGGAACGTCTCAAGTCTCGATACATACGAGTACCACCTGGGTGGACAGCAAATCATGAGCGATGAGCCTCCGGAAGTAACTCCTATAAGACCGGATGAAACTGAAGTACGCATAATCTGCCTCGGAAGTGTTTAACACCCTCCTCGTCTCGTGTGAACTCGGTCTGCTACCCGGAAGCTATCTGGCTGCAAATAAACTGCAAATACTGATCAGCAGCTTAGGGCTCTCGGATCCTCATCCTGATTAACGACTGAGCAACCATGGTAACCAGAGTACCCTGCTCTGTCGGTCCTATCCTCTCAAGGCCCCAAATCGGAGAAACCTTGAATCAAGTCTGTGACCACAACTCGATGGAAACCTAAAGTCCCTCTGGACTTCCGGCTAAGTGCATCGGCAACCACATTAGCTTTTCCCCATGTGTGATAGCTAATGGTACAATCAAAATCCTTCAGGAACTTCATCCACCTCCTCTGTCTGAGATTAGGTTCCTTCTAAGTAAAACAGATATTTGAAACTCTTATGGTCAGTGAGAATCTCAAATGTAACGTCATATAAATAATGTCGTCAAATCTTCATGGCAAAATAATGGCGACAAGCTTCAGATCATGTATGGTAGTTCTTCTCATGCTTCTTCATCCGACGAAGCATAGGAGACTACTCATCGTCTTGCATCAAAGCAAGGCCCAAACCCAGAGAGATGCGTCGGTATAGAGCACCTAATTGTCCTCTCCGAAAGTACAACCAAAAATCGGAGCCGACACTAAACTCCGCTTCAGCTCCTATAACTGGTCTTGCAAACCTCGGTCCCAGTGAACTTCACGCCTTTCCCGTTAGGCGTGTAAGTAGCATAGCAATCCGTGAGAAACCCTCAACGTATCTCCGGAAATATCGAGCCAAACAAAGGAAGTTGCGAGCCTCTTATATCGACTCCGTCTACTCCCAACAGTAACAACCTCGATCTCCTATGGAACCACGGTATACTCCTACTGGTGACCGCATGTCCTAATCATCATCACATAAGATGATCCAAATAAGCACTACTGATCATCACATATAGATGTTCTCGTCGAAACATCTCTAGATCTAAGCAAAGGTGGTGTACGTGACTCACCGCGGATCCGAAATAGATCACAACATCGTCAACAAAGACAATGGGAACTAATCCAAACATTCTAGGGATACCCAAAACACCGAGTCCATGATAACATCTAGGGCACCGCAAGCACTAATGGTAAAACCAAGACACATAATGTCCGTATCACAGACATTCCTAACAATAAGATCCCCAACAATAAACAGATCTAATCACCAACGATATATAATCACCAAAGAATAGAACCTCCAGTGTGAGGGCAATGCTCTATCACATGAAATACCATATATGTAGGAGCAACAGAAATCCTCCATATGTGGGAGCAACGCTCCACTCCAAATAATCCAAAATATATATCTACAACAAACATGGGAGCAATGCTCCGCTACAAGCAATACGCAATATATGGAACGTTCCATCACAAAACAACCCCTAAATATGTGGGAATCCAGAATATGTGGAAGCTACGCTCTACCACAGACGATCCATAACATGTGGGAGCTACGCTCTACCACAACAATACATAAGTGCCCAAGCACCTAACTATCTAGCTAGAGACTGCACAAGATCTCTCTACCACAGATCAATGTGGTTAGCCTAGGGTATAACCAACCAGTAAGCAAATCAAATCCATAGTCAACTTTATCATCCTCCTAGTGGGTCGGTCACCCACTAATGGGAGAATTAGTTGACAGGGTAAAACAACCAATATCATAATGTAGACATTTAATATTCTACATTTAACATAGGTAGAATCATCATGATGCTACCAACCATACATCTGACACACATGCACACACAACATATGTATGATCGACATAATCCTCCAATTGGTACACACCAAAAATACTCACATCATAGGTACAAATCACCGTGATACCTCCAACAATGTATACCGAACCCATGTGCATATATCATCGTAGGTAAAATCAACAATACCCCTCAATCAACACTCACATGACAAATATACACATATGTCAAGAGTATAATCAACATATACTTCCAATATGACACTCACACCCATGTGCACATACCACGACACAGATTTAAATCGATAAGACACCTCCAATATGTCAATCAGGCACGTACAGCTAACTAAATAGCTATAATCCACAAGAAACCTACAATAACCATATCTAGATGGAAATACCCTCACTATCCACAAATGAACTATCCATCATAGAACTCCTTCAACTCATAATAATCATATGTACACTTCATATATATGCAAAATCAGCATATTTAATCCAATCTACCACACAAATCATATGCCACCTTCTAAGTTATCCAATTAGGTACATACAGTCTAAAATTAAAGTATCCATAGAATATGATACATCGATCCTCCATAGACTGACCAAAATCGACAATGATATACGATCAACTCAGTTTTTTTTTTCCACATCAGTACAAAACATGTACTCAAATGTGCTTTAGATACCAAACTAAGCACAAACTACCCAAAGATTCAGATCGGACCAATAAAGCTAAATCGGTCATCTATTAACTAATCAAGAATACCTTAATCCTTCATAAGCTACTAAGGTATATCAATCTACGACTACCCAAGTCGACAAGCGTAAGTTAGTCTTTCACTGACCCATCTAACAAGAGTAAATCAGTTATCTACTGATGTAAGTAATTAAGATATAATGATATACTACTGGCTAGGTCAACATGAAGATATAGATACTATCCACTACCCAGCTAATACTAGCAGAGGCTAGTATGTGCCTCAATATGCTAATCAACTAGTAGTAATAGAAGCTAATACTACTAATGGTGTGATATGAAAAATCAGCAGAGACCTGTAATCCTTGATCTCTATTCCGGTCTACCATGATCAGTGGTTTACCTAACACATAAAATATATGATATATCAACTAGACAGGTACCAATAAATAATGCTAATACAGGTCATAAACTGTAATAGTGAACAGGGCATATACTAACAAAAAGGTAGGACAACAGTATACCAACATACCTCCTATAGCTTGGAGATGTCCTGCTGCTGCCAGGTCCCAAAATCCGAAAAGTCACATCGAGAAGACCAAAACACAAAATCAGAACCACCGGAAATATAAAACACGTAAGGCGATCTCTGATACCAAATAAATTGGTATCAGATAAATCTCAAAAATCTAGAACACATAGCAAGTATCGTATACCTGCTCTGATACCACTAAATTGTCACGCCCCGAGGGAGTCTCTGTCCGAAGAAATTTGGGCAGCATCTCCCCTGTCTACATCCTCAAATACTTCAGCCACATGCGGCTGGAATAATAACAATAAAGAAAACAACACACAGATTAATATCAACTCAGTTGACACAACCACGCAGTAAAATATATATCATCAGCCCACTCGGCTGGAACAAAACCAAAACACAAAGACTGCTAGCCGGCTAGACTTACACAACCAACAACAAATACAAATACCACATAACAACATCAACACTCCAAAAATAAAACCGGAGTACAGAGCTAAACAACCGATACAATAAACAAACAAAACATACGTGAAACTGATAAGTCTTCGATGTGACGTGGGGACCAGCAGACAGGATACTCCAAGCGACACCAAAACCAAACCTGGTACATGAAAAATATAGAGTCCACGGGGTGAGTTCAACAACTCAGTGAATACCAATAGACATGCCTAGTAAGATATATCTAACAGAATAAACATGGAATACGACTTCCTAATCATATATCTAGGAAAGATGCAAACTGAAAGGTAACTAAGGAAGCTGTACTCACCAGGAACTCCTATCCAAACAAAAGGGTCGTCAAACCGAAAGTGCCCTAAATCCTGTATGCATGTCAAACATATGCATCCAACCAAATGCAGCAAATAAATGCAGCAAACACAATCACAAGAAATAAATGCATCAATGCATATGATGTCAATGATGCGTCCTGGTCACCCCTGACGCCAGTCAGTCATCTCACACACAAATGGCGAGACCGAGTGGGTAGGGCTGTGACAACCGTGCACTCTGTCGTCACTGCTCCTGATGAGTGACCGAGTGGACGGGATCCTCCTGTCCTGTGACCCCAAATCATAAATGGGGGAGCTCAATGCTCTCAACTCCCGGTACACGATGAAGGGGAGGAATTCCTGCCGGCTAACACGTTGTGTCACACTACCCATGAGCGGACCAACGTAGCCAAACAAAGTCCCTACTGCAACACACACTGCCTGAATCGACCACTAACCCATGAGTGGTGGTGTGTGCAGATCCATGTAACTGGCGATGTGCTCAACAACAATGGAGTCGACTATCGCACAGCATGCAATCATGATGCATGACACTAAGCATGGCAAAAACTGATCAACATAACCATATCCATACATACAAAATGGGTACTGTAAAAGCGATGGTCACATACCAAGATCTAGAGTACACAGGTCAGATAGAATATCAATAACCCTATGTCCTGAACATAATAAGTATGGAATATCCTGATCAGCATAGAAAAATCCATATATACATAATATGGGTACCACAGTATCAGTAAGTCAAATCCACGGATCTAGGGTATACAAGTCCTCTAAGGTATAACAACCTAGACCCAAATCATATCCCTCTTCCATAGCATATGTACCAATAATATACACAGATCAATGAATCAGGGTCTAAACACCCGAATCATATATGATATACAAATAGAGGTACACAAATCTGATATGGCACAAAAACCTAAGTATCAGATAATCTAGATACACAGGCCAGAAACAACAATCCAAATCCTAGTCCTAACCTCAGTAAGCATGGGATGTCACTCTAGAAACTAAGATACTCATGGTAACAAGATAATCATGGCAACAAATCACGAGATATAAGCACGGATACATCACAGGTGACAAACCTAACATGCTATGGATATCAAACAGTGACATACCAAAGGCAAACATGTTCATTGCATGTAGTTATAAAATACTATGCATATCCAATGACAATATCATAAAAGATAAGTCAAGAGGTACCCGCCTCCGATAAAATGGTCCAAATCCTGACTCCGAGATACTCGTCTCGCGTCAAAGTCCTGTGTCACCATATTTAATTTAGTTAATTCTATCATGCCTTCATTAACTAAACCAAATCATAATTTCATTATTCAATTAGAGTTAACTCACTAACCCTAACCCTTTCCACAACTACAATGGATTAGGTATCTCCAATTATCTACAATCAAACTGTGTCAGATTAATACATGAACTTGATACCTAACCATGTAATCTATATTTATTCTAATAACAATGCTCTTACTTCTATCCAAAACTCACCAAGAAACAGTGGGACAGTATTGATTCCAGCAGCAAGCTACAGTTTTTCCTCGAATCTGGCCGGAAGTGACGATATCCCTGCACAACTCAGTTTGATTGGCAGATTTAGCAAGGATAACACCCTACTACTAAATCCAAATATACAAGGAAAAATCTACCTCCAATCCGGCCACCGGTAATCCTAATTCAGCACTATCACAGTAAACTTACGTGACTGAATTGACAAAAGGGGAGAGATGTGCCACCGAACTCGAACCCTAGGTCAAATCTGCAATGCCCGGAATGAAAGAGGCGCCGGCGGCTAGCTAGGGCTCGAGCACAGCAAAGATGAAACTCGTCGTCGATGCTGCTCCGTGCGGCGTCGGCTCTGTGGTGGCGGCAGAGGAGAGGAGAAGAGAAGAAGGCGGTCGGGCGGCGCCGGGTGGCTAGGGCACCGAGGGGTCCGGCTCGGGAGGAAGAAAAGGAGAAGAGAAAGTGGCCGATTGCGTCGCCGGCGGCTAGGGCTTCGGCAAGGGATCGACTGCCGGCGTTCGGGAGGAAGCAACCGCCAGCCGGCGGTTAGGGCAGAGAGGAGGAAAATCGGCGGCGTCGGGGAGAAGGGCTCGGACTCGCGGAAGAGGAAAGAAACGGCGACAAAAGCAAAGGGAAAAAGAAATAAGAAAATAAAAAGGAAAAGAATATATATATGAAATCTTTTCCTCGCTTAAATCGGGTAGCCTAAACAGGCTTTTCCGGACCCCGTTCTTGTTCCCGTTAACCCGTCCATACGAGCTCCGAAAAATTCCCGAAAAATTCCCAAAAATTCCGGAAAATTCCCTTATTAATATTTGTCATTTTTCCGGTATTTTACACTAACTCTTATAAAACTAAGTTGTTTTTAAGAATTGAGTTTTACTTTTTATTGAAAATTGAATCTTTTACAAACTTAGTGTTGAAAAATAAATTTCAATCAGTTTTGAAAAATAGATTTTTCAAACTTAATTTTGGAATTTTGATTTTGAAAACTTATGTTTGAAAAGCGTTTCAAAGTTGAAACCTGTTTTGAAAATTTAAAACTTGATCTTGAAATTTAGAACTTATACACTTATGCTTGAAAATTTGACTATTTTGGTAACTTGCTGTTAAAAAATTATACTTTTATCAGTATCTTTTGAATTTTTGAACTAAACTTGTTATTACTCTACACTATGCTTGTTTACCCCTGCTTATTTTTTGATGAATGCCAAAGGGGGAGGGTTAGGTGGTTAAGTTAGCTAAACCAATTTGAAAATACAAACTAACTTTAAAACCACATAAATGCATGTTGTTTCTTGCATATGGTATCACTAACTTAACCAGGTTGTCATTCTATCAAAAAGGGGGAGATTGTTGGTGCGGTTAGCACTAACGATTTAACCCAGGTTTTGATGAATGACAAATAGGTTAAGTTAGTTTTGTTGTTGTCTGACACTTTGATCGAGTGTGCAGGAGAAGTCCAGACAGGTCGACGGGCTGACCGGATGTCTGGCACGAAGTCCAGCTAGGTCGACGGGCTGACCGGATAGATGGCGAGAAGTCCAAGCGGGTCGACGGGCTGACCGGACGCTTGGCAAGAAGTCCAGCTAGGTCGACGGGCTGACCGGATAGCTGGCGAGAAGTCCAAGCGGGTCGACGGGCTGACCGGACGCTTGGCGAGAAGTCCAGACGGGTCGACGGGCTGACCGGACGTCTGGCAGGTAAGTAAGGTAAGTCACTGGAGGGGAGTGACTGCGAGGAACATTAGGCCGATCCGCTTAGATCCATTTGGATATCTAAGTCGAGATCGTGACTAGATTCCGTCTCAGACGGAATCTAAGTCATACTTTGCTTATCTATAAAACTGTGCTAAACAATCTTTGTTGCAGGGTACATTTGCCTCGGACTAACCTTTTCTTGCAGGAGAAGGACTTTCCGGGAAGGGATCCAGGCGCCCGGAGGCAAATTTTATCCCCAGGACGACGTTGACACTTGGAGCATGCTGGTTGGGAGTGTTACGTCACATTCCAGGCGCCCGGAAGGGATCCAGGCGCCCGGAGCAGCATATAAAAGAAGCCCCAGGCAGGAGCTTCAATATATCTGCTTTCTGAGAACTCTGAGCTCAATCACTCTGCTACTCTGCGCTCCAACGACGTTCACAAAGCTTCGACGACTCACTCCGGTTTCCTTTAATTCATTAGTTGTCGGTATAGTTTTGTTTTTTCTTTCATTAGCAATATTTGTACGTAAATTGTAATTATCCGAATTGCTAGTGAATTGCCCAACGAAAGTACTCAAGGAGTACGGGCCTTCGAGTAGGAGTCGTCACAGGCTCCGAACGAAGTAAAAATCAACCGTGTTCATCTCTTTACTTCCTTACTTTTCCGCTGCGTTTTAACTCGAGATTTTCGAATCGATATTCACCCCCCCCCTCTATCGAATTTAACGGTCTTACAGGTGGTAGGATGTATTTTGCATAGCATTCAACTAGACGACCTCATGATGAGCTTTTGAAGGAGAGCATATTTATTAAAATACTAAGATCCCTTGACAAAAGGGTTCTAAAATATTTGACGCCTCCTAGAGCGCAATTTAGATATGCTAAATAAGGGGTCGAGCTAATTACCTTAAACAAGCACTTCTTGGGAGGCACCCCAAGTTCAATCTTGTTTTCATTTTTGTTTTAAATTCTTTCTAGTTTCTTTACTTTTTCGTAACAACCCTAATCCCTCTACTTAATTTTTTTTGTATATTTTTTTATGTAGGGTTCAAAGTTATGGAGGAGTGTAAATCACATATAGGGAAGTATCCTCAGAACATGAATGTCTCAACCATTCAAAGCTTATTACTTGGTAACTTCTCTAAATTCAAAATCTCCTCCATACTATATTTTATGTTTTCATTGGGATAATGAAAAATTTAAGTTTGAGGGGATGTATTAAATTTATATTAACTTTTTCCATATTTATTTTTGCATAATAAAATTTTTTCTAGTTGCTTCATATTCACATCATGATTGTTTGTTCCATAATGAAAAATAGTAGCATGCTTGTTCTAGATTTCATGTGGTTTATCTTTTCCTATCCATGATAGCATGATATGATCAATGTTTTTACTATAAGAGTTCAAGTATGAGTCTTATTTTAGGATCTCTATACACTATACCTAGTTTGATGGCAGATAACTCTGAAAATAGTCATGATTTATAGAACTTGATTAGTACTAGTATTTCCGTGGTGATTTCTCAAACTATATTTTGATTACTAGATGAGGCTCAAATCATATCAGCTCATTTAGAAAAATCAAAATATCCCAACATTTACATTCATATGCATTTGTATTCAAGTGTTGCATCTTGTAATCACTTAGAAAAAAAATTAAAAAAATGAATAAGGAATATAAAAAAATAGTTATCATGAGTGAAAGCTAGCAAGTTACCCCTTTGAGACTGAGTTAGGTTACTAGGAAAATAGATGCTATGTTTCTCTTAATATCGAACATATCTTTGAGACTCTGGATAGATTGAGAAGGATGAACTATGCATGTGGTAGGTAAGTGCCTATCGCTGGATGCATAGGTGTAAGTACCCTAGGTTGATTTTGATATGATCACTCGAGTCAAGTTATGTCATATTTGTATTTGATCCTTATATCTAAGTGTATAGGAGCTTAGGAACACAAGAAGTCGAGCAAAAGATGCAACTAGCAAGAAGGATGGCACGAGAAAGGAACCTACGAGCTTGGTGTATCCAATGGATGAGGTGTTGCGTAAGAGTACACTGGTGGACGAGAAGGACGTGCATGATGTTCGAGGGACAAGAAGCCGGGAAGGAAGCTTGCTCAAGAAAAATCCCAGAGTTAGATTTGGGTGAGCTCAACTCTGATTAGCCGGAGCATCACCCACATGAAGATATCAATTAAGGACCTTATCTGCCTCATGGAAGACGCCTTCCATGGATCGGAAGGTGCCTTCATTGAATAGTGTTAAAGGTGCCTTCCAACTTATAGAAGGCTCCTACTAGTGATCGTTAGCTGAAGATAAAGTTTTATCTTCGGTGATAAGATTTCTCTGATTGAAGGCACCTTAAACCCTATTGAAGGCGCCTTCCAATTTGAATATAGTTTTCTAGGGGATATAAAAAGACTCCAAGAGCTAGGAAATATTTAACAACTTCTGTATTAATCTCCTAGCAACTTTCTGAGCTTTTCAAAGAGTGTCATCAAAGGAAATATTTTTAGTGGAGCTATGCAACTATCTTAGATTAATAATCACCTACATTATAACCAAGTAAAAATTCTAGTTTGTTACTTAGTTCTTTTTAAGTTATTATTTATTATGTCATATTTGGTTAACTAACCTACCTATGTTAATAAGTGGTTTTAGAGTCCAACTACCTCAGAAGGACTAACCGCCAACTGAAGCACAAAGATGATGACTAGATCTAGCATCTACCCACCTAAGTTCAAGGGGGAGTTTGAGATATGGAAGAAATGCATGGAGGTATTTTTCAAAATAGACTTTGAATTTCTTTTAATAATTAAATATGGTTTTGTAGCTCCCAAGGACCAACTAGGAGCTGAAAAAGAGGAATACCAATAAACTAAAAAAGAATAAGCTGATTTCGTAGCAAACGGATAAGCCGAGTTTCACCTGCTGAGCGTACTTCCACCCTAGGAAGTCAGTCAAATTAGAGCTTACAAATCAACAAAAAAACTTTGGAAGAAGTTCCTGGAGCTACACGTAGGAACGTCTGAAGCAAAGCTTGCAAGACGGGACCTACTTCGGAACTAAACCGGCAATTTCTGGATGGAAGAAGGTGAAATGTTTACTCATCTATATTTAAGAATCAATGGGCTAATCACCAAATTAGCGAACCTCGAAGAAATGGTAACTAATTGAGACTCACAAAGGTATACTTTAAATGCGTTCCCGAGAACACCAGAATAGACATCTATAGTAGACTCCTACTATATCTCCAAAAACCTCGAGTTACGTACACTAAAAAAATATTTTTATACTTTCTAATTACACGAGTCTCAATGTGTAGGAGAAAGAAAGGGGTCAAATCAAAACCTAGCACTGTAAGCCGAGAAGAGCAGACCAGATTCAGACTCATCGATTGATGTAGACGAAACAGCCTTACTGGTAAGAAAATTCTCTAAGTATTTTAAGTCTAACAAATTTAACAAGCCTTACTGGATAGATCCCATCTACATCACTCACATCCCTCTGCATAATTCGTTACATACCCAGTAATTGCCTTTATAGTCCACCCAGTTACGGGTGACATTTTACGAAACTAAAGTACGTAACTACTTATGTAGGGATCCATGGCGACTTCAGGTCCAAGGACTAGTAGTCATACTAATAGCCACATGAGAAAGTATATGACACTCATATAACGATCCATGATACTTTCTCATGGCGGGTCATTCAGTATACATTCTCCAATGCATACCCATGTGTCAACTTGATATCTCTATATCCATGACTTGTGAGATCAAGTCATCGAGTTGACCTACATGCTAGTCTCGTCGTATTAACATTGTCCCTGAATGTTAATACTCTACTAGGAATGATTAAGAGTAGTGTTCCCTATATCATCTCACTATCGATTCAACCAATCGATTGATATAGGTAAGAACCTTCTACTCAAGGACGCTATTATACTTAGTTATTTGGCACCAATAAGAGTAAGTATAATAACCAAAACAAATGCCTTTATTTATATAAGAAATATGATACAATGAGTCTATACAACAATCATCAAATGATTGGCTCTAGGGCTCTAACTAACACGTGTCCCCTCTAGAGTTGAATTAGGGTCAGATTGTACCAAATGACATAGCTATGTCAGGCTTCTAAATCCATATCAGAGTTTGGTCATGCCTTTCCGGCTGAGGCTATTCACACCCAGGCCATGCCAAAAGACACAACCGTGGTGGAGAAAACAAGGGGGGTCATTCTTGTCCTATAAATAGGAATTTTCTCTCCTTTTCACTAATCTTTAGTTTGGGGGTGCGCCCTTATTTGTTGGGATAGGGTTCTCCCCCTTGGAGGGCCCTAGATCATCTATCTTTGTCAGTCCATCTACCTCAAGAGCAAGGATTGCAAGTAAGAAAATCGTCGACACATTGATAAACTTTCTTTTCTCTTTATCTTGTTTATTGAGTTGTAGATTGCTTAATTTTTTTGTCTCTTGTTTGTAAATATTTTATTATGGAGTAGATTCTCCAGATCTAGGATATAGGAAGTAGTTGTTAAATAATGTTGATGTATAAACTATGTATTTGGATATTTTCTTAAGCTATAATATGTTTTATGACTTATTCTTGTGTATTGTGCCTTGTATGTGTTTGACGAAATGTATTTTAGATCAATACATTTAGATGTAAAGGATCGGTCACCGTGTAGAGGAGGTGACTTAGATTGTAAGACCAAGAGACTTTGTGATAGAGGAAACCCTTACTTTCTAAGGTATTCCCTTTAAATAGGGATCAATTCTTGTAACGACCACCCTTCTTGCAACTCTACTACTCTCTAAGGTGACTGTTACTTAACTATTAACTCTACTTAACCAGTGTGATCGAAACCACGAGGAATCCCTACCGAAAAATTTCGACAGAATCTCGCCTGTACCGGTGACCATAAACACCAATACATACACAGTATACACAGTCATAGGTGGCTGGAACATATATCAAACACCCACGCAGTTCATATATAATCAAAATAACCAACTTTCGCAAAACACGATAAAACAATCCAAATGACATGGAACTCAAAATACATTCTCAATGTTTATTAATCACTACAATGCGGAAAACTCAACAACATCCCAAGTCTCTCCCATAGTCCTGGCATTACACACCATCCGCACCTCCTCGTCTTCCTTTATCTGCAGTAAGAAAAAATGCAAACTATAAGCAAAATGCTTAGTAAGCGCTATCTAACTCACAAAAACTCGATAGCATGTGAATATACTGAAAACTAAAACTGAATGCTCAAAAGGAAAACGACTCATGCTCATCTACTAGTAAAAGAAACAAACATACTGAAATGCTAAACATGTAAAGCTACTCATGCTCTTCTATAGCAAAGAACAGTAAACTAATCTAAATAACATGCTAGCATAAAAGAAAACTCAACTTGCTGATTTTAAAACAAAGTGAAACTTATTTCATTTGTTCTAAACCTATTCTTTATTTCACTTGTTTAAAACTTATTCTTTAATACTTTATACTTAGGTAAAACTTGTTTTACTAGTTCAAAAACTTATACTTATAATACTTCAAAATAGTAATCAACTTCTTTTGGGCCCAGGCTTAGTACCATCTTATGCGCGTTCCCTAATAGGTTGGGGTAGCGAGCCACCAATCCTAAAAGAGCAGACCTTGGTCTACCAGGGCCAAGACCTTGGAATTGGACACCTGGATTTGTTTAACGACAACCTTGCGAAGTCGGGTACTAGCCTCTTCTTAAAAGTAAATACTTATAATCTTAATTACTTCTTCCTTAATTGCCTTGGCATTTTAATAGGCACCTTGTGTGCCAAAATCCCTAAAGTCTTGCTTGACTTTGGGATCTACTTAAGGTCTTGGCCTTTTCTTTCTTTTCTTTATCTTTCTTATACTTTTCTTAAACCCAAAATACTGTTAGGGTATTTTTTCCATATGCATCTATAAGTGAAATCAACTAAGTAACACACAATCATGCATATTGAAGTAGCAAATAAACTCAAATCTGTATGCTTAAACAAATTCTAAAACTATAATTCATAACCAAAATCTGTATAATGATACTTAACAAAAATCTGCACTATACTAAGCTTAACAAAAATTTGCATATTAAGCTTAACACAAATATGCACTAAGGCTCAACAGAAATTTGCACTAATGCTTAACAGAAATCAGTACTAAATTGCTAATCTACACCACTAAACAACTTAACACTACATGTTAAAGAATTAATAACAAAATGGGTCTAACAGTAGGTTAATCAATTAATAACGCAAGGTCTAGATAAGCTCATTTCTTCTTCTCAAGTAGATGCCAAATCATACCTCAATCTAACGCATGATATCTTCTCATTATCTGTAGCGTAATTTTAGATATTGAATCTCTCTTCTAATTAACTGCTTGTCAAAATATGAATATTGGAATCCAATTCTATCCATTTTCTCAATTGTCCAGTTTGAAAGAGAATTAAGGATGAAGATATTAATCAAGAAGAATGTCATCCTTTAAAGAACAAACCAAATTGAATCTTCATCAAATGTAGTTATCTATTCTTTTGAAGATCAATCCAGAAAGCATGCCTAAAGACTTCCTCAATTCTAAACTGCAAGACTTCCTCAATTCTGTACAAACACAATCAGAAAGCCTGCCTAAAGACTTCCTCAATTCTGTACAAACACAATCCGAAAGCAAGGAAGGAGGGCTAAATCCCTAGCTGCTCTATTCTAAACTACAAGGCTAAAATCTAAGCTACTGTGATGAGATCTTCATTAAAGACTTCCTCAAAACTTATCATATCATGTAAAGAACATCTTTAACCCAACAGAACCTCACAAATCTACAAAGGAATATACTTGAAACCTCTTAATCTAGACCAGAAATTTCCACAAGCAAGGAAAGAACTAAAATGTTTCTTGTCTTCTAATTCTTTTAATATAGAATGCCTCGGCATTTCTTCGAGCACTTGGCGTGCTGATGATCCCAAATTCTGAAATTTAGAGATCCTATCAAGACCTTGGCCTCCCTTTCTTATAGCTACTCCTATATCTTTAAAGAACTTAATAGAACACCTATTTTTTTCACAAACAAACAGATCAAAGGGTTTTATAGAATAAGCAAAGCCTCTTTAAACATGCTACAACAGAACATAAAGAGCAAATAAAACTCGAAACTACTAAGCAAATTCTGTATAGCATATTCCAAAAGCAAAGAAGGATACTAAAGCCGTAGGAACCATCTTGTACAACATGAACCGAAACAAAGAAAACAAAAGACACTAGTTACACTTGAACTTCTAGCCATCCCAATGCTATATAGAGGGAAAATCCGAAAACTAGGAACAAGGAATACTTGCTACCCTTAAATTTCTAGCCAAGGAAATATTATAACTATCATGACTACCTCATTCCTTCAATGGTTCTAGTTATTCTATCCAATCCTACTAATTTCTTAGTTAAGTTGACACTTCCACAAATCAAATTCAGTGAAGTTGCATGCTTTTGAATCATAAGAGGCTAAGAAAAGATAGAATACCAATAGATAATGAGATAATAGTAACTTTAGTTGAGGTTTCTGGTTAGAAACTTTCTAAACGGATTGGCACTCAACAACTCAAAGTTGATACTTGATCAGGAATGGGGCTACACAATCTGATAGTTTCTGCTTGTTTAGTAATCTGGAGAAATAAAGCTCCAAAAACACAAAACGGCATCGAATCGATTCCCCTTCTCATCAAAACAAACCAGCATTCGAGGTAGCATTCTGTCGAGCAACACAAGAGCACCAAAACCTATCGCTTAACCCACAAATCTGCTCCATCACTTTAAATCCAGTTCTGTCCAGAAACTCAAACCAACCATCCAGAGGAACCAGGGCAACACCAAACTCGATCACAAACACCTCAAATTCGTAGAAGAAAATTGCAAACATTCACTAGATGAAGCCTCAACATCAATGAAAATCGATTTGCAACTTATTCCTATCTCTGAACATCATAGCACCAAACCAAATCTATCTAACATGCACGCTAGGGTTCCACTGCTACTACAATCTTTACAGCAGCAAAGAAAATGAAAGGGAAATAAAAGCATCAAATCCGAATTCAAGCTATAAAAACTCGAGGTATAAAACCCACATGCTTGATCTTTACCCATCCTGTTCTTCCTTTGAAGGTCACGACAGTAAACCCTAAGCTAACCTTCTTCACAGAAAAATTCGGAACACAAAAGGAATAGAAATCCGGAACTATCCTACTGTAGGTGAGTAGCGACTTACCTCGTGTTCTTGAACTCACAGCCGGAAAGGGGTAGCTAGGGCTTCGGGAGGAGCTTGAGTTTTGCAAATCTTCAGCCGCTTCTTCGTGCCCACAGATCCTCCTCGACAGGAAAGCCTCTATTCCGTGAGAGCTCCCGGAACTTTCCCTTCGCCGGCTGTCGGAGACGCCCCAGCTTCCTGCTGCGGTTTCGTCAGAGAAGAAAATCGCTGTCGCACGCGTGAGGAGGAAAGGAGAGAAGGTTTTTCGGAAAAAGAAAACTTAATTCTCTTCTTATAACTAGGGTTTTCATTAAACCAACTATACCTTAAATAAATTCTGCTGCTTCCTTAATTAGCAAAGCTCGCTTGCACAGTTGGTTGACTGTGTTCTGCTTAAGGCGCGACTCGCGGGTTCGAATCTCGGTTGTAATCATTTTTCTTCCTATTTATTTCCTATTCATTAACTACTGCTTAAATAGAATATTTATAGTCCTTTAATAAGAAACGATTGCTGGAACAGTTGGCTAGCTGGATTCGGTTAAGGCTCGGTTCAGGTCCGAGGTCCACGGTTCGAATCTCGACTTGAACATTTTTTTGTCAAACTTCCTTTATTTAGTAAAAATATCAAACGACCTCTAAAAATATAATAATATACTCTAAAAATTTCTAAAAATCTCTAGAATTTTTCTATAGCATTTTAAAATATTTCTAAATTACTTTTGGGACTCGAAATGGAGAAATTTGGGGTGTTACATTTCTCCCTAACTTATAAAAAGTTCATCCTCGAACTTAGAATAATTCTGAATATCTCTGTCTCATACTGTCCTCACGCTCCTAAGTAACTTCCTCATGCTTCTGGTTCTAAATGATTTTCACTAATGTTACTCTTTGTTCCTTAGTCTCTTAACTTCTCAGTCCTCTATCATTCATATCGCATCGTACCCATTCGTGGTCCTTGGAAGGCCTGTTATAAAGTCTCTGGAGACCATAGGTGCATTAGTCACACCAAATGGCATGATTGCAAATTCGTAGTGTCCATATCTAGTCCTGGAAACTGTTCTGGGTATATCACTTCCTTTCGCTTCCAACTGATGGTACCCAAAACGCAGGTATGTTTTAGAGAACACTATTGCCCTCTTTAGCTGATCAAATAGATCATCTATTCTGGAAAGAGGGTACTTGTCCTTACCTGTTACTTTGCTCAGCGCTCTAAAATCTATGCACATCCACATAGACCGCCTTTCTTTTTAACGAACAACACTGGAGCTCCCCGGGGTGAATGACTAGGGCTGATAAACCCCTTGTCAAGAAGCTTTTGAAATTGTTCTTGTAACTCTTTTAGCTCTGCTAGAGAAATTCGGTACAGAGCTTTTGAAATTGGGCTGGTGTTAGGAACCAATTCAATTTTAAACTCCACTTCTCTGTTGGGAGGTAGTCCAAGTAGCTCTTCTGGGGAATACCTCCGGATACTCGCAGACTATCCGAACTTCCTCCTGCTTGGGTCTTTCTTGTTCTTCTGTACTCACAATGAATGCAAGAAAACTAGTACATCCTTTAGCTAACATCTGGTGAGCTGTTAGGGAGGAGAGGAATTTCTGGGTCTTCCTCTTTGGTACTCCCGTGAACTCAAAGGATGGTTCACCTTCTGAATTCTATAAACTCTTCATAATGCTTATTGGTGATCCGTTGGCGGAAGAATTCTTCGTGAAACTCTGTCTCGGAGTCAGTCCAGCTCATCTGACTGACTACTCTCTTACTCTTAACTCTCTCTCCCACCACATACGAGTATTTCCTGATAGGCAGAAAGAGGCACACTTGACTTTCTCGACTTCTGGCCAGTCAAGAAACTCCATGGTGCTCTCTAGTGTCTTGAACCAAGCCTGAGCATCCCAGGGCTCAGTCGTGCCTGAGAAACTTTCTGGCTTCAGCTTCAGCCACTGTATCAGGTATGCTTCTTGTCTTCTAGGTGTTGTGGCGACTTCCAGGGCGGCTAGTGGAACTTCAGTCACCACTGGAGTCTCCACATTGATGGTTTGAGGAGTGGGAGGAACTGGCTGCTGATTGGCCATCAGATTGGCAATCACTTGTTGCTGCTCAACTACTTGTCTTTGAAGTTGGGCAACAACTTCAGAGAGATTGGGCTCAGTTAATCTAAGCTATTCATTCTCCTGATCTTAGTTCTCCTTACGAACAGTACAAGGACGTCCTTTTCTTGACATCTAATTATGCAAAGAAAAAGACTTGGTATCTTCTTTATCCTTTCTAAACATACTTATGTATATGAATAAAAGAGAAACAAAATTTCTATCTTACTAAAGCGCATATAAGCAAATACTCTATACTGCAAATAATAAGGAAAAGCATAAAAGGGCAAACTTAAATACTTTCTTACTTGAAGACGGCAAAGATGGTGCTGTTGTGTGATGCTGGAGAATGGAGACTGCTCTGATACCAACTGTAACAACCACCCTTCTTGCAACTCTACTACTCTCTAAGGTGACCGTTACTTAACTATTAACTCTACTTAACTGGTGTGATCGAAACCAAGAGGAATCCCTACCGAAAAATTTCGACAGAATCTCCCCTGTACCGGTGACCATAAACATCAATACATACATAGTATACATAGCCACAGGTGGCTGGAACATATATCAAACACCCACGCAGTTAATATATAATCAAAATAACCAACTTTCGCAAAACACGATAAAACAATTCAAATGACATGGAACTCAAAATACATTCTCAATGTTTATTAATCACTACAATGCGGAAAACTCAACAACATCCCAAGTCTCTCCCATAGCCCTGGCATCACACACCATCCGCACCTCCTCCTCGTCTTCCTTTATCTGCAGAAAGAAGAAATGCAAACTATAAGCAAAATACTTAGTAAGCGCTATCTAACTCACAAAAACTCGATATGAATGTGAATATACTGAAAACCAAAACTGAATGCTCAAAAGGAAAACGACTCATGCTCATCTACTAGTAAAAGAAACAAACATACTGAAATGCTAAACATGTAAAGCTACTCATGCTCTTCTATAGCAAAGAACTGTAAACTAATCTAAATAACATGCTAGCATAAAAGAAAACTCAACTTGCTGATTTTAAAACAAAGTGAAACTTATTTCATTTGTTCTAAACCTATTCTTTATTTCACTTGTTTAAAACTTATTCTTTAATACTTATGCTTAGGTAAAACTAGTTTTACTTGTTCAAAAACTTATACTTATAATACTTCAAAATAGTAATCAACTTCTCTTGGGCCCAGGCTTAGTACCATCTTATGCGCGTTCCCTAATAGGTTGGGGTAGCGAGCCACCAATCCTAAAAGAGCAGACCTTGGTCTACCAGGGCCAAGACCTTGGAATTAGACACCTGGATTTGTTTAACGACAACCTTGCGAAGTCGGGTACTAGCCTCTTCTTAAAAGTAAAATACTTATAATCTTAATTACCTCTTCCTTAAATGCCTTGGCATTTTAATAGGCACCTTGTGTGCCAAAATCCCTAAAGTCTTGCTTAACTTTGGGATCTACTTAAAGCCTTGGCCTTTTCTTTCTTTTCTTTATCTTTCTTATACTTTTCTTAAACCCAAAATACTATTAGGGTATTTTTCCATATGCATCTATAAGTGAAATCAACTAACACACAATCATGCATATTGAAGTAGCAAATAAACTCAAATCTGTATGCTTAAACAAATTCTAAAACTAAAATTCTTAACCAAAATCTGTACTATGATACTTAACAAAAATCTGCACTATACTAAGCTTAACAAAAATCTACATATTAAGCTTAACAAAAATCTGCACTAAGGCTCAACAGAAATCTGCACTAATGCTTAACAGAAATCTGTACTAAATTGCTAATCTACACCACTAAACAACTTAACACTGCATGTTAAAGAATTAAAAACAAAATGGGTCTAACAGTAGGTTAATCAATTAATAATGCAAGGTCTAGATAAGCTCATTTCTACTTCTCAAGTAGATACCAAATCATCCGTCAATCTAACGCAAGATATCTTCTCATTGTCTGTAGCGTAATTTTAGATATTGAATCTCTCTTCTAATTAATTGCTTGTCAAAATATGAATATTGGAATCCAATTCTATCCATTTACTCAATTGTCCAGTATGAAAGAGAATTAAGGATGAAGATATTAATCAAGAAGAATGTCATCCTTTAAAGAACAAACCAACTTGAATCTTCATCAAATGTAGTTATCTATTCTTTTGAAGATCAATCCAGAAAGCATCCCTAAAGACTTCCTCAATTCTAAACTGCAAGACTTCCTCAATTCTGTACAAACACAATCATAAAGCGTGCCTGAAGACTTCCTCAATTCTGTACAAACACAATCCGAAAGCAAGGAAGGAGGGCTAAATTCCTAGCTACTCAATTCTAAACTACAAGGCTAAAATCTAAGCTACTGTGATGAGATCTTCATTAAAGACTTCCTCAAAACTTATCATATCATGTAAAGAACATCTTTAACCCAACAGAACCTCACAAATCTACAAAGGAATATACTTGAAACCTCTTAATCTACACCAGAAATTTCCACAAGCAAGGAAAGAACTAAAATGTTTCTTATCTTCTAATTCTTTTAATATAGAATGCCTTGTCATTTCTTCGAGCACTTGGCGTGCTGTTGATCCCAAATTCTGAAATTTAGAGATCCTATCAAGACCTTGGCCTCCCTTTCTTATAGCTACTCCTATATCTTTAAAGAACTTAATAGAACACCTATTTTTTTCACAAACAAACAGATCAAAGGGTTTCATAGAACAAGCAAAGCCTCTTTAAACATGCTACAACATAACATAAAGGAGCAAATAAAACTCGAAACTACTAAGCAGATTCTGAATAGCATATTCCAAAAGCAAAGAAGGATACTAAAGCCGTAGGAACCATCTTGTACAACATGAACCAAAACAAAGAAAACAAAAGAGACTAATTACACTTGAACTTCTAGCCATCCCAATGCTATATAGAGGGAAAATCCGAAAACCAGGAACAAGGAATACTTGCTGCCCTTAAATTTCCAGCCAAGGAAATATTATAACTATCATGACTACCTCATTCCTTCAATGGTTCTAGTTATTCTATCCAATCCTACTAATTTCTTAGTTAAGTTGACACTTCCACAAATCAAATTCAGTGAAGCTGCATGCTTTTGAATCATAAGAGACTAAGACAAGATAGAATACCAATAGACAATGAGATAATAGTAAATTTAGTTGAGGTTTCTGGTTAGAAACTTTCTAAACGGATTGGCACTCAACAACTCCAAGTTGATACTTGATCAGGAATGGGGCTACACAATCTGATAGTTTCTGCTTGTTTAGTAATCTGGAGAATTAAACATCCAAAAACACAAAATGGCATCGAATCGATTCCCCTTCTCATCAAAACAAACCATCATTCGAGGTAGCATTCTGTCGAGCAACACAAGAGCACCAAAACCTATCGCCTAACCCACAAATCTGCTCCATCACATTAAATCCAGTTCTGTCCAGAAACTCAAATCAACTATCCAGAGGAACCAGGGTAACACCAAACTCGATCACAAACACCTCAAATTCGTAGAAGAAAATTGCAAACATTCACTAGATGAAGCCTCAACATCAATGAAAATCGATTTGCAACTTATTCCTATCTCTGAACATCATAGCACCAAACCAAATCTATCTAACATGCACGCTAGGGTTCCACAGCTACTACAATCTTTACAGCAGCAAAGAAAATGAAAGGGAAATAAAAGCATCAAATCCGAATTCAAGCTATAAAAACTTGAGGTATAAAACCCACATGCTTGATCTTTACCCATCCTGTTCTTCCTTTAAAGGTCACGGCAGTAAACCCTAAGCTAACCTTCTTCACAGAAAAATTCAGAACACAAAAGGAATAGAAATCCGGAACTATCCTACTACAGGTGAGTAGCGACTTATCTCGTGTTCTTGAACTCACAGCCGGAAAGGGGTAGCTATGATAAGATCCTTTAATGGATCTTTTCAAATAAATCTATTAATTTTATTTCCTTTTTAAATAAGTTTTAGACTTTTTCTTTTTATTTTAGATAAGTTTTAATTTGACATTTTCTCATGAAAATGTATTTTTATTTTATTTTTCTTTTACACCTTTTCTTTTGAAAAGGTAGTTTTATTTTATTTTTCTTTTAGACCTTTTCTTTTTGAAAAGGTAATTTAGGTCTCTATTTAAAGAGACGTTATGTAACTTTGGAAGACAAGTAATTTCCCTTTTAATTAATCAATTTCGTTTGATTATTGGAGGCCGATCCCCTCGAAGTGATTACCCTATTCCCTTTTCCCTTTCTCTTTCGATTTTTTCACGTGTTAGGCCCCCGGGTTCCTATCAACTTGGTATCAGAGCAAGTTCATTTCATCTTCGTCCTATAGTATCTCGCAGCAATTTCAACAAGCGCATGGTCTTAACCCGACTTCAAGAAAAGAAAATTCACTCTGTCATGGCGACCGGAGGATCTCATCCTGACGCCAAATGGGCTTTGGAATTTGAAGCTAAGCACGAGACAAGGATGGATAAACTCGAAAAAACTATGGCATCGTTGGTCACAATAGTGCAAGAATTGAAGGATCGTTTAGAAGCAGATTCCAGCTCAGGCATACTAATCAAAAAGGGAATAAATCAACAATCTCGACAACATTATGACCAAGGAGCAAACTCAAATGAAGATCGAGAGCACAACCATCTACGTATGAAGGTGGAATTTCCTCGCTGGGAGAACAACGATCCGATTGGATGGATTTCAAGGGCTGAAAAATATTTTCGCTTCCACGGCACGTCGGACAATGCAAAGGTAGAACTAGCATCTATAAATCTTGAAGGCGATGCCATCCAATGGTATGACTGGCTTGAAGCATGCCATGGGCCTCCAAAATGGGAGGAATTCAAGGAAGAACTCATTAATCGATTTGGTCCCTCCGGTTATGAGAATGTTGATGGAGAATTGGCCAAAATTTGACAGACTTCAACCGTACTAGAGTACCAAGGGCGATTCGAGCGACTCTCTAATCGAACTCGTGATTGGTCAGAAAAGCAACTACTGGGCACTTTTATTGAAGGACTTCGCCTTGATATACGACGAGAAGTAAAAATGAATCAACCCCGCACCATGAAGGCTGCCTTATCCTTTGCACGACTACAAGAAGAGAAGATCAATGAGGAAGGAAGAAGAAATAACAAGGTAATTCGTGAAAACCCATCACATTATTCAACACCTCGTAGATTGACAAAAGAAGAGATCAAGGAAAGGATGGCAAAGGGATTATGTTGGCATTGCGATGAAAAGTGGCACCGTGGTCATCAATGCAAGCAAAAGAGGATACTGATGATTGAACCAATAGAGAACTCTGAGGAAGAAGATGATTTCTATGAAGGTGAAACATAAGATAATATCAACGAAGTACAAGATGACTCTATGGCAATATCAGTACATGCCTTAGAAGGACTACAAACTCCGCAAACAATGAAGGTAAAAGGATTCATTAAAAAGAACCAGTAATGATACTTATAGATTCAGGAAGCACCAATAATTTTCTAGACTCAACCTTAGCAAGAAGGCTTAAACAAAAAATAGAGCGAACATCTACATTTGATGTTAAGGTGACGGATGGAAGATCACTTACAAGTCTAGGAAAATGCGAAGGTATTAAAATTATCTTACCAAATTATGAATTAATCACAGATCTTTTTCTTCTACCCCTGGATGGATGCGATGTTGTACTTGGAGCACAATGGTTGAGAACATTAGGAGACATAATATGTAATTTCTCTCAACTAACAATGCGCTTCCAAGATCAAGGAAAAGAAGTTTGCATCAAAGGCAAGAGACAAGATACTATCACATCAATCAGTAGTTATCAGGCAGAGCGGCTATTAAAGAAAGATTGCTCCATTTTTCTTATGCAACTCTCCATAAAAAAGGATCATAAAGGTACCTCATATACCCCTCCAGAATTAGAGACACTTCTTTCTAAATTTTCTATGATATTTGCTGAGCCAAAGGGACTTCCTCCATCACGTTCACATGATCATCGTATACCTCTAATACCGGGGAGTGCACCAGCAAATGTTAGACCTTATCGCTACCCTTACATACAGAAGGAGGTAATTGAGAAGATTGTACAAGAGATGCTTCAAGCTGGTATTGTTCGCCCAAGTGTAAGCCCATATTCATCTCCAGTACTGCTTGTGCGAAAGAAAGATGGAAGTTGGCGAATGTGTGTAGATTATCGGGCACTCAATAAAATTATGGTGAAAGATAAGTATCCCATCCCCATCATTGATGAATTACTTGATGAATTAGGAGGTTCCTCATTCTTCTCAAAATTGGATCTTTGCTCAGGCTTCCATCAGATAAGGATCTATCAGCCGGACATTCCAAAAACAGCCTTTCGGACTCATGATGGTCATTATGAATTTTTAGTCATGCCTTTCGGTTTAACTAATGCACCTTCTACATTCCAAAGTTTGATGAACGATATTTTCAGGCCTTATCTCCGCAAGTTTGTTTTGATTTTCTTTGATGATATCCTTGTTTATAGTTCATCATTTGAAGATCATTTGCATCACCTTTATAAAGTACTCACTCTTTTACGTGAGCATTCTCTTTTTGTGAAAAGATCTAAGTGCAGCTTTGGGACAACTAAGGTGGAATACCTTGGTCATATTGTAAGTAAAAAAGGAGTAGCTACTGATCCATCAAAGGTGCTAGTTATGAAGGAGTGGCCTACCCCAAAGAATATCAAGGCATTACGTGGTTTTCTGGGTCTCACAGGTTATTATCGTAAATTTGTAAAAAAATATGGAAAGATTAGCGCTCCACTAACGGCTTTGTTAAAGAAAGATGCATTTAGATGGTGTCCTGAAGCAGAAAACGCATTTCAAAATTTAAAGGAGGCTATGACGACAACACCAGTTCTTGCACTACCTAATTTCAATAAGCAATTTGTCATTGAAGCCGATGCATCTGGAGTTGGAATCGGAGCAGTACTTATGCAAGAAGGACAACCATTAGCTTTTACTAGCAAGGCACTATCTCCTCTACATCAACAGATGTCAATTTATGACAAGGAAATGTTGGCTATCATACATGCTGTTACAAAATGGAGACCCTATCTTCTTGGCCGACGCTTTCAAATACGAACTGATCATAAGAGTCTTAAGTTCATCTTGGATCAACGTATCTCAAATATGGATCAACAAAAATGGATCAAGAGACTTTTAGGATATGATTATGAAATCGTTTACAAGAAGGGAACGGAAAATACAGTAGCTGATGCTTTATCTCGCCTTCCTAACCAAATAGAGTTCACTGCTATATCCTTAGTAACTTGCAAAAACTTGGAGAACATAAAAAAAGAGCAAAAGGAAAATTCAGCGGCACAGGCTCTCATCCAAAACATATTACAAAATTCATCGCCAGAACCCCACTATTCTTGGGATGGAGAAATTTTACGATATAAAAATAGAATCTTCCTTCCAGCAAACTCAGCTGAAAAGGAAGTAATACTTGAGGAATTTCATTGTTCACCAATTGCAGGGCATTCTGGCTTCCTACGTACGTATAAACGGATTTCAAGAGCTTTCTATTGGAAGGGAATGAAGAAGGATACCAAAAACTTTGTTGCTGAATGTGATATATGTCAAAGAAACAAAGGAGAAAATGTAGCAAGACCAGGTCTTCTTCAACCCCTTCCTATACCTGAACAAATTTGGACAGACATTTCCATGGATTTCATAGATGGGTTACCCACTTCACAAAGACAAAGTACTATCATGGTGGTCGTTGATCGTCTGACAAAGTATGCCCATTTTTATACATTATCGCATCCTTATACTGCTGCCCGTGTTGCTCAAGCATTTGTTGACCATATAATCAAACTACATGGTCTACCAAGATCTATTGTCACTGATAGAGATCCGGTTTTCACAAGTAAATTTTGGAGAGAATTATTCCAATTGCAAGGTACTAAACTTAATTTTAGCACATCTTACCACCCACAGTCTGATGGACAAACAGAGGTTGTTAATCGATGTTTAGAGAATTATTTACGTTGTTTAACTGGAGATAGACCCAAGGAGTGGGTTCGTTGGCTTCCATGGGCAGAATGGTGGTACAATACGACCTACCACTCAGCTACTAAGATTACCCCATTTGAGGCCGTTTATGGATGTATACCACCCTCAGTTAGCTCATACACACGTGGATCAACAAATGTGCATCAAGTCGACCAAAATCTACGCACAAGGGACCAAATATTGCAACTTTTGAAAAATAACTTATGCGATGCACAAGCAAGAATGAAGCAATTGGCCGACATGCATCGTTCGGAAAGAGAATTTGCAATAGGAGATTGGGTTTTTCTAAAACTACAACCATACAAACAAGTTTCAATTCGTCGTTCAAACTCTATGAAGTTGTCACCGAAATTTTATGGCCCTTATAAAGTGATGGAACGTATTGGACCTGTTGCTTATCGCTTGGAGCTTCCACAAGATTCTAAAATACACCCTGTATTTCACGTGTCTTGTTTAAAGAAGAAACTAGGCGATAAATTTACTCCTCAACAACATCTTCCTGAAGTGAATTCAGATGGTGAAGTTAAATTTCAACCTTATGCTAATTTAGAAAGGAGACTTGTGAAGAAGAACAATCAAGCAACGGTTGAGCTATTAATTCAATGGGACAATTTATCTATCGATGATGCAACATGAGAATTATATGATACAATTCAAGAAAATTTTTCAGAGTTTATTGATAAACAACCTTGAGGACAAGGTTGTTTTGAAGGGCGGTGGAATGATAAGATCCTTTAATGGATCTTTTCAAATAAATCTATTAATTTTATTTCCTTTTTAAATAAGTTTTAGACTTTTTCTTTTTATTTTAGATAAGTTTTAATTTGACATTTTCTCATGAAAATGTATTTTTATTTTATTTTTCTTTTACACCTTTTCTTTTGAAAAGGTAGTTTTATTTTATTTTTCTTTTAGACCTTTTCTTTTTGAAAAGGTAATTTAGGTCTCTATTTAAAGAGACGTTATGTAACTTTGGAAGACAAGTAATTTCCCTTTTAATTAATCAATTTTGTTTGATTATTGGAGGCTGATCCCCTCGAAGTGATCATCCTATTCCCTTTTCCCTTTCTCTTTCGATTTTTTCACGTGATAGGCCCCCGGGTTCCTATCAAGCTAGGGCTTCGGGAGGAGCTTGAGTTTTGCAAATCTTCAGCCGCTTCTTCGTGCCCACAGATCCTCCTTGACAGGAAAGCCTCTATTCCGTGAAGAGCTCCCGGAACTTGCCATTCGCCAGCCGCCGGAGACGCCCCTGCTTCCTGCTGCGGTTTCGTCCGAGAAGAAAATCGCCGTCGCACGCGTGAGGAGGAAAGGAGAGAAGGTTTTTCGAAAAAAGAAAACTTAATTCTCTTCTTATAACTAGGGTTTTCATTAAACCAACTATACCTTAAATATATTCCACTCCTTCCTAAATTAGCAAAGCTCGCTGAAATAGTTGGTTGGCTGCGTTATGCTTAAGGCGCGGCCCGCGGGTTCGAATCTCGGCTGCAACCATTTTTCTTCCTATTTATTTCCTATTCATTAACTACTGCTTAAATAGAATATTTCTCCTTTTTTAATAAGAAATGCTCGCTGGAACAATTGGCTAGATGGATTTGGTTAAGGCTCGGTTCTAGTCCGAGGTCCACGGTTCGAATCTCGACTTGAATATTTTTTTGTCAAACTTCCTTCATTTAGTAAAAATACCAAACGACCTCCAAAAATTGCCTAAATATACTCTAAAAATTTCTAAAAATCTCTAAAATTTTTCTATAGCATTTTTAAATATTTCTAAATTACTTTTTGGACTCGAAATGGAGAAATTTGGAGCGTTACAATTCTCCCTAACTCATAAAAAGTTCATCCTCGAACTTAGAATAATTCTGAATATCTCTGTCTCATACTGTCCTCATGCTCCTAAGTAACTTCCTCGTGCTTCTGGTTCTAAATGATTTTCACTAATGGTACTCTTTGTTCCTTAGTCTCTTAACTTCTCGGTCCTCTATCATTCATATCGCATCGTACCCATTCGTGGTCCTTGGAAGGCCTGTTATAAAGTCTCTGGAGACCATAGGTGCATTAGTCACACCAAATGACATGACTACAAATTCGTAGTGTCCATATCTGGTCCTGCAAACTGTTCTGGGTATATCACTTTCTTTCACTTCCAACTGATGGTACCCAAAATGCAGGTATATTTTAGAGAACACTATTGCCCTCTTTAGCTGATCAAATAGATCATCTATTCCGGAAAGAGGGTACTTGTCCTTAACTGTTACTTTGCTCAGTGCTCTAAAATCTATGCACATCCACATAGACCGCCTTTCTTTTTAACGAACAACACTGGAGCTCCCCGGGGTGAATGACTAGGGTGGATAAAACCCTTGTCAAGTAGCTCCTGAAATTGTTCTTGTAACTCTTTTAGCACTGCTAGAGAAATTCGGTACAGAGCTTTTGAAATTGGGCTGGTGTCAGGAACCAATTTAATTTCAAACTCCACTTCTCTGTTGGGAGGTAGTCCAAGTAGCTCTTTTGGGGAATACCTCCGGATACTCGCAGACTATCCGAACTTCCGCATGCTTGGGTCTTTCTTGTTCTTCTGTACTCACAATGAATGCAAGAAAACCAGTACATCCTTTAGCTAACATCTGGTGAGCTGTTAGGGAGGAGAGGAATTTCTGGGTCTTCCTCTTTGGTACTCCCGTGAACTCAAAGGATGGTTCACCTTCTGAATTCTATAAACACTTCATAATGCTTATTGGTGATCCGTTGCCGGAAGAATTCTTCGTGAAGCTCTGTCTCAGAGTCAGTCCAGCTCATCTGATTGACTACTCTCTTGCTCTTAACTCTCTCTCCCACCACATACGAGTATTTCCTGATAGGCAGAAAGAGGCACACTTAACCTTCTCGACTTCTGACCAGTCAAGAAGCTCCATTGTGCTCTCCAATGTCTTGAACCAAGCCTGAGCATCCCAGGGCTCAGTCGTGCCTGAGAAACTTTCTGGCTTCAGCTTCAGCCACTGTATCAGGTATGCTTCTTGTCTTCTAGGTGTTGTGGCGACTTCCAGGACGGCTGGTGGAACTTCAGTCACCACTGGAGTCTCCACATTGATGGTTGGAGGAGTGGGAGGAACTGGCTGCTAATTGGCCATCAGATTGGCAATCACTTGTTGCTGCTCAACTACTTATCTTTTGAGTTGGGCAACAACTTCAGAGAGATTGGGCTCAGTTAATCTAAGCTCTTCATTCTCCTGATCTTAGTTCTCCGTACGAACAGTACAAGGACGTCCTTTTCTTGACATCTAATTATGCAAAGAAAAAGACTTGGTATCTTCTTTATCCTTTCTAAACATACTTATGTATATGAATAAAAGAGAAACAAAATTTCTATCTTACTAAAGCGCATATAAGCAAATACTCTATACTGCAAATAATAAGGAAAAGCATAAGAGGAAAAACTTAAATATTTTCATACTTGAAGACGGCAAAGATGGTGTTGATATGTGATGCTGGAGAATGGAGACTGCTCTGATACCAACTGTAACGACCACCCTTCATGCAACTCTACTACTCTCTAAGGTGACCGTTACTTAACTATTAACTTTACTTAACCGGTGTGATCGAAACCACGAGGAATCCCTACCGAAAAATTTCGACAGAATCTCCCCTGTACTGGTGACCATAAACATCAATACATACACAGTATACACAGCCACAGGTGGCTGAAACATATATCAAACACTCACACAGTTCATATATAATCAAAATAACCAACTTTAGCAAAACATGATTAAACAATCCTAATGACATGGAACTTAAAATACATTCTCGATGTTTATTAATCACTACAATGCGGAAAACTCAACAACATCCTAAGTCTCTCCCATAGTCCTGGCATCACACACCATCCGCACCTCCTCGTCATCATCCTTTATCTGCAGTAAGAAGAAATGCAAAGTATAAGCAAAATGCTTAGTAAGCGCTATCTAATTCACAAAAACTCGATATGCATGTGAATATACAGAAAACTAAAATTGAATGCTCAAAAGGAAAACTACTCATGCTTATCTACCAGTAAAAGAAACAAACATACTGAAATGCTAAACATGTAAAGCTACTCATGCTCTTCTATAGCAAAGAACAGTAAACTAATCTAAATAACATGCTAGCATAAAAAAAACTCAACTTGCTGATTTTAAAACAAAGTGAAACTTATTTCATTTGTTCTAAACCTATTCTTTATTTCACTTATTTAAAACTTATTCTTTAATACTTTATACTTAGGTAAAACTTGTTTTACTTGTTCAAAAACTTATACTTATAATACTTCAAAATAGTAATCAACTTCTCTTGGGCCCAGACTTAGTACCATCTTATGCGCGTTCCCTAATAGGTTGGGGTAGCGAGCCACCAATCCTAAAAGAGCAGACCTTGGTCTACCAGGGCCAAGACCTTGGAATTGGACACCTGGATTTGTTTAACGACAACCTTGCGAAGTCGGGTACTAGCCTCTTCTTAAAAGTAAAATACTTATAATCTTAATTACTTCTTCCTTAAATGCCTTGGCATTTTAATAGGCACCTTGTGTGCCAAAATCCCTAAAGTCTTGCTTGACTTTGGGATCTACTTAAGGCCTTGGCCTTTTCTTTCTTTTCTTTATCTTTCTTATACTTTTCTTAAACCCAAAATACTGTTAGGGTATTTTTTCCATATGCATCTATAAGTGAAATCAACTAAGTAACACACAATCATGCATAATGAAGTAGCAAATAAACTCAAATCTGTATGCTTAAACAAATTCTAAAACTATAATTCTTAACCAAAATCTGTACTATGATACTTAACAAAAATATGCACTATACTAAGCTTAACAAAAATCTGCATATTAAGCTTAACAAAAATCTACACTAAGGCTCAACAGAAATCTACACCAATGCTTAACAGAAATCTGTACTAAATTGCTAATCTACACCACTAAACAACTTAACACTGCATGTTAAAGAATTAATAACAAAATGGGTCTAACAGTAGGTTAATCAATTAATAACGCAAGGTCTAGATAAGCTCATTTCTTCTTCTCAAGTAGATGCCAAATCATCCCTCAATCTAACGCAAGATATCTTCTCATTGTCTGTAGCGTAATTTTAGATATTGAATCTCTCTTCTAATTAATTGCTTGTCAAAATAAGAATATTGGAATCCAATTCTATCCATTTTCTCAATTGTCCAATTTGAAAGAGAATTAAGGATGAAGATATTAATCAAGAAGAATGTCAACCTTTAAAGAACAAACCAACTTGAATCTTCATCAAATGTAGTTATCTATTCTTTTGAAGATCAATCTAGAAAGCATGCCTAAAGACTTCCTCAATTCTAAACTGCAAGACTTCCTCAATTCTGTACAAACACAATCAGAAAGCGTGCCTAAAGACTTCCTCAATTCTGTACAAACACAATCCGAAAGCAAGGAAGGAGGGATAAATCCCTAGCTACTCAATTCTAAACTACAAGGCTAAAATCTAAGCTACTGTAATGAGATCTTCATTAAAGACTTTCTCAAAACTTATCATATCATGTAAAGAATATCTTTAACCCAACAGAACCTCACAAATCTACAAAGGAATATACTTGAAACCTCTTAATCTACACCAGAAATTTCCACAAGCAAGGAAAGAACTAAAATGTTTCTTATCTTCTAATTCTTTTAATATAGAATGCCTCGGCATTTCTTCGAGCACTTGGCGTGCTGCTGATCCCAAATTCTGAAATTTAGAGATCCTATCAAGACCTTGGCCTCCCTTTCTTATAGCTACTCCTATATCTTTAAAGAACTTAATAGAACACCTATTTTTTTCACAAACAAACAGATCAAAGGGTTTCATAGAACAAGCAAAGCCTCTTTAAACATGCTACAACATAACATAAAGGAGCAAATAAAACTCGAAACTACTAAGCAGATTCTGAATAGCATATTCCAAAAGCAAAGAAGGATACTAAAGCCGTAGGAACCATCTTGTACAACATGAACCGAAACAAAGAAAACAAAAGACACTAATTACACTTGAACTTCTAGCCATCCCAATGCTATACAGAGGGAAAATCCGAAAACTAGGAACAAGGAATACTTGCTGCCCTTAAATTTCCAGCCAAGGAAATATTATAACTATCATGACTACCTCATTCCTTCAATGGTTCTAGTTATTCTATCCAATCCTACTAATTTCTTAGTTAAGTTGACACTTCCACAAATCAAATTCAGTGAAGCTACATGCTTTTGAATCATAAGAGGCTAAGACAAGATTGAATACCAATAGACAATGAGATAATAGTAAATTTAGTTGAGGTTTCTGGTTAGAAACTTTCTAAACGGATTGGCACTCAACAACTCCAAGTTGATACTTGATCAGGAATGAGGCTACACAATCTGATAGTTTCTGCTTGTTTAGTAATCTGGAGAATTAAAGCTCCAAAAACACAAAATGGCATCGAATCGATTCCCCTTCTCATCAAAACAAACCAGCATTCGAGGTAGCATTCTGTCGAGCAACACAAGAGCACCAAAACCTATCGCTTAACCTACAAATATGCTCCATCACGTTAAATCCAGTTCTGTCCAGAAACTCAAACCAACCATCCAGAGGAACCAGGGTAACACCTGTAACGACCCGCCTTCTACTGACTAGGCTGTGAGGCCGATCGCTACATTATGCTGTGCCAAATTACTATTGCGGAAATCTGGATTGATTAAAATTTTACTAAACTGATTACTGTAAAATCTGAATTTAATACTTTAGGTGTACCTAGGAGTTGTACACATGCTAGGGAAGATAATCTATGCCTCTCGGATGTCCTGCTAGCTGTAATCAGGTATTTCAATCGTTCCATGAATCGATTGGGCTGTCGGATCGATCCAGTGATCGATCCAGCACGCTACGGAGAAAACTCGGATCGGTCGGTTGACCGATCCATAAGCTATATGGCTGAGGGTGGATCGGTCTATCGACCGATCCAGAACACTGATCGGTCGGTAGACCGATCCATGGCTCACCGATCGGTCGGTTGACCGATCGTGAGCTCAGATCTCGTTAGCATCCGGATCGGCCGGTGACCGATCCACAATAGACGCTAACTCTGTTGGATCGATCGGCCATGACCGATCCGATGGATTCGATCGATCCAGATCGATCCGGGTTCGATTTGAATCGAACCTCGATTTCAAAGACTTGTTCGTGCCAAAATTACATATAACAATTCTAAACTAAATGCAAAACATTCTAACATCACCAAAATAGTGTTCTAAACATGATAGGGTGCATGATTTACTAATTCATAGTGATTAACAACTAAAGTGCAAAATAATCAAATACTGAAAAGTTCTAATGCTTAAACAAGCTTGCTAAAATTCCTTAGATCTTTATTCCAAGTTCCTGCCCACACACATCTTCGTAGCATTGTCCTCCAGCCTCCGCTACTCCATCTTTCCTTTACCTTTATCTGCAGTATAAGGAAAAGAAAGTATCTATAAGCTTTCACTTAGTAAGAAACCATCTACCTCACTAAAACATGCATTCGATGCAATATGCTTTTAAAACATGCTGATTGAAAGTGCACTGATTAGACTGAAACATGGCATGTTATCATACATAGAAATCAAAGTTAGTCATGGCATACTATCATCTAAACATGTGTAATAAAAGCTGAACATGAACACCAAAGCATGGCATACAAAGCTAACCATAACTATCATGTGTAACAATAAAGAAAACGGAGCTGAACATGAATTAAGCTAGTCTCGAACTGAATTCAAACTCAACTAACATAACTGATCTTTGTGAGTTTTGAAAAACTATAATATAATAGATTAAAATACATAATCATACTGCTAGTGGGCCCGACAACTGTACATGCTATGCGCGCATCCTTAACTAGACCCGGGGTTGCAAATCTCGAATTTAGTAAGGTTTACTAGGTTATATAAACCTAGGGACTGACTATGGGAGCCCAGCCCAATGGATATCTAATCCTGTACAGTGCCCCTACTGGAAGTAAAATACTAGATCATAGCTAATTAATTTACCTTGCTTTTACTAGGTTATCTGAACCTAGAGGCGACTATGGGTGCCCACTCATTGGACCGTAGTCCCATATATGCTGTGGCAAGGCTAACTAAACTATTTAAATGCTTCTATTGCATTTACTGAGCTATTAAAATGCCTAAGTTGCATTTTTCTGTGCTAAATAATTTAATCAAACACTTTGTAACAACCCCCCTCCTTACTACTTCTCTGAGGGTGACCGCTACCGATTCTACTATCTTCACATAACTAATGCTACTCACTATTAACACTAGAGATGCTTTTACCCATTTATATATCAAGAAATTCACATGTCTATTAGAACTTTAAACTGCTGTCATTTAAATTTTTTTTTTTTCTTACTAATTAAACATGCAAAAAGGTGTAACATAATCAAGTGTAGCATGTAGGCAATGAAACTTGCTTGTTACTTCTGTTAAATACTTAATAGCAGATTCATTAATAAAGGCAGATTTCCATTCAACAAGAATAAACTTCATAGCAGATTTAAACCTTTAAATGTTAATACTCTACAGCATGCATCAATACTGGCAGCACATAAGGCAGCATACTACAAGTGGTCAAATACTAATACGCACATAGCATTACTAATCTTATATCCTCACTACAGCAACCCAGAAACAAATTCCAGCATGCAACAAGAATCCCAAAGGCAGATAAGTATTTCGGCAGAGGCATTTTTTTTCCAGGTTTAACCAATGCAATCCAAAACCGAACCTCATGGTAGATTACATTTCCAGCAGAGTATAAAGGGGTAATCAGCAAAAGCATTTAACGATCTGAATAAGTCCAGCAATGTAATCAGGCTAAAAAATATAGATCTCTACGGATTAAATTTCTCCACGGCAGAAAACTCACAGCAGGTGAAAATTTCCAGCATGCATAAGGAGAACTTCTGAGCATTTTAAAACCAAGCATTTTACCAAGCATCATCTATGCATTTAATCATCCGAATGGTTCTAGAACTCAACAAAACAAAAGTATTTGACCAACTTCAAAACAGTAAAACAGGGAGAGCATAAAGAATCTGAATTTTTATTAATTCTCCTAGTTATTTAAGAAGAAACCTAAATAATTTAACTTGCAGAAATTTAAAAGCAAGGTCCCCAAATCTTCCATCTCCGCCATCCACACACACATCACCAGTGTCTCCTTGTCGCCTTCTTCTATGCCATTCTAGCCTTTCCTTTATTTTTATCCATATCTGCAGTAGGAGGAAAAGTAGCATCTATAAGCTAAAAGCTTAGTAAGTGCTTTCTACTCACAAAATCCGATAAGGAATGCATAAACATTAAAGAAAACAGAGAGTACATGCTCAACATGAAAATAGCAATATAGAACTACATCATGCATCTCTAAAGGAAACAACCATTTAACTTGCTAGAATTTGCAACTTGGATAAAGGAACTTGTTCTATTTGTTTCCAAATTAATACTTTTATACTTTAAAATAATATTCAACTTTACTTGGGCCCGGCATTGTACCACTTTGCGCGCCTTTCTTAATGAGAATTGAGGTAGCTAATCCCAAAACCATTAAGACACTTCTAGACCTTATGTCTAGGGGCAACTTGGAGCCCATCCCTTGGACCTTGTGTCCGGTACATGCCCTTTAAAAGTAAAATACTTTTCTTTATATACTTCTTTAATCACTTCTTCTAAATAAATGCCTTGGCATCTATTTAAGCACTTAGTGTGCCTTGATTCTAATTTCTGAAACTTAGGATCAGATTGCATCTTAGTATTGCTTTGCTTGTACTTCTCTCATTTATTCAACAAATAAGAGATATTTAACTACATGGCACTGATATAAAATATTATCCAGTACATATTCAAACAAAACTCCACAATAATTAAAGAAAGAACTACTATATCACTGAAATGTAACCGGATATATATTCAAACCGATTCCAACAGAATTCCTCAGCCACTAAAAGGAGAATACATGGTCATAAGGAACAACTTTTAAGCAGCTCATGGCAGTAAGAGTTTTCCACATTTCAAGCTTGTAAAAACTAACTTATTCTTGACTCCTAACAATCATTCAATCATACAATGGCTTGAAGTAATTTATATCTACTTAAACATGCTTGAAGTGTAAGATAAATACATCTAACTAGCATGCTGTGGTAGTCACGGAAAACCTTCAAAACTTCTGTTCGTGCACTAAATAAAAACACCAACAGATTTAAACCAGAAAAACTATACCAATTTGATAGATCAAGGTCAAATCCGAAACCACAAACTAGAATGAAAGGCTACTGTTGTTCATCTTACAACAAAACACAAATAAAACCCGAGAGCTACTCCTACCGCAGGTGAGAAGCACTTACCTCCGGTTCTTGGACTTACAATCCGAAGGAAACGCTCTAGGGTTTCGGTGGAGCTCCGATTTCTCCCTTTTTCTTGTGTTTCCCGAGCTCCCCTTGCCGGAATGGTCACCCACGCGTGGAGACCGGCCGGAAAACGCCTCGCCGACGTCGAGAGGAGGAAACCCTAGCCTTGGCTGCGGTTTCGCCCGAGAGAGTCGGCGCCGTCGCGAGAGAGGAGAGGAGAAATTTCGAGAGAAAGTTTTTTTAGGTTTTCCTCTCTTAACTTAACCTCTTTTTATAACCTAGTTTGAATTAAATTCCAACTATGCTTAAATCTATTTCTCTCCATACTAGGTTAATAAAACACGCGCAGTCCAGTTGGTTAGTCGGCTCTCAACCAAACCAAGGGTCTAGGCTTCGAATCCTTATCCGCGCACCTTTTTATTTTCAAAGTTTATTTTCGGTTTCTAAAATATCTCTTAACTATGCTATAAACTTAATTCTTTCCTTATAAGGTTAACAAAAAACCTTGTAGCTCAGCTGGTTGGGTGGGTTCAGCTGAGATTCGGTTCGGGTCAAGGTCTTGGGTTCGAGTCTCCCCTTCAACGTTTTTTTATCAAAACTTCTTTCTTTTTGTAACTCTACTAAACGACCTCCAAAAATTACATAAAAATACTCTAAAAATTCCTAAAAATCTCTAGAATATTTTAAAAGTATTTCCAAATATTTTATGGACTTTTAGAACTTAAAATAAGGAAAATTGGGTCGTTACACACTTAGTATGCATTAATTCGCATCCTTGTGCCGAAAGTCTACATATTACTAAACTAAAACATGGAATTCACACGGAAGCTACTTATACTGCAGGTGAGGGGTTTCTTACCTCCTGTTCATAATTTCTTACGAGTCTAATCGCTAGGTTTCACGGAGGAGAGATCTCTTCAACGATCTTCTCGCGTCTATGCGTTCCTCTCGCGGAGGGGAGCGTCCTCGTGCCCTTGATGTTGCCGGGAGGTGCTCCTAGAACCCTTGGCTTGGTGCGCCGAGAGAGGGAGGGGAAAGAGGAGTGGGCGGCGGTGAGGGTTGAGGAGAAGAGAATCACGATTAAAATAAAACCCTCACTTAATAATTTCTTATTTATATTAAGTGGTAAATTTCGGCCCAACTTGAATATGAATTTAATTGTTTCCCTTTCCTTTCAGCACGGCCCTGCTGGGTTCACCTGGTTACTAAGGTTCACCATAAGTCGTAGAACCCAATAGGTCTCGGGTTCAATTCCCGCCTAGGCCATTTTCGCTTTCTATTTGTTTTTGCTACTTCCACTGCTCTAAAAATATCATAAAAATATTCTAAAATTCCAGAAAAATCATAGAATATTTCTAAAATAGCTTTGAGAATTTTCGGGCGTTACAACACCAAACTCGATCACAAACACCTCAAATTCGTAGAAGAAAATTGCAAACATTCACTAGATGAAGCCTCAACATCAATGAAAATCGATTTGCAACTTATTCCTATCTCTGAACATCATAGCACCAAACCAAATCTATCTAACATGCACGCTAGGGTTCCACGGCTACTACAATCTTTACAGCAGCAAAGAAAATGAAAGGGAAATAAAAGCATCAAATCCGAATTCAAGCTATAAAAACTCGAGGTATAAAACCCACATGCTTGATCTTTACCCATCCTGTTCTTCCTTTGAAGGTCACGACAGTAAACCCTAAGCTAACCTTCTTCACAGAAAAATTCGGAACACAAAAGGAATAGAAATCCGGAACTATCCTACTGCAGGTGAGTAGCAACTTACCTCGTGTTCTTGAACTCACAGCCGGAAAGGGGTAGCTAGGGCTTCGGGAGGAGCTTGAGTTTTGCAAATCTTCAGCCGCTTCTTCGTGCCCACAGATCCTCCTCGACAGGAAAGCCTCTATTCCGTGAGAGCTCCCGGAACTTTCCCTTCGCCGGCTGTCGGAGACGGCCCAGCTTCCTGCTGCGGTTTAGTCAGAGAAGAAAATCGCTGTCGCACGCGTGAGGAGGAAAGGAGAGAAGGTTTTTCGGAAAAAGAAAACTTAATTCTCTTCTTATAACTAGGGTTTTCATTAACCAACTATACCTTAAATATATTCTGCTCCTTCCTTAATTAGCAAAGCTCGCTGGCACAGTTGGTTGGCTGTGTTCTGCTTAAGGCGTGGCTCGCGGGTTCGAATCTTGGCTGCAACCATTTTTCTTCCTATTTATTTCCTATTCATTAACTACTGCTTAAATAGAATATTTCTCCTTCTTTAATAAGAAACGCTTGCTGGAACAGTTGGCTTGCTGGATTCGGTTAAGGCTCGGTTCAGGTCCCAAGGTCCATGGTTCGAATCTTGACTTGAACATTTTTTTGTCAAGCTTCCTTTGTTTGGTATTTTAAAAATACCAAACGACCTCCAAAAATTACATAAATATACTCTAAAAATTTCTAAATTTCTCTAGAATTTTTCTATAGTATTTTTAAATATTTCTAAATTACTTTTGTGACTCGAAATGGAGAAATTTGGGGCGTTACAATTCTCTACTAGGGAGATTAATTCGAGTTTTAGGAGTTTTACTCTAAATTAATATTATGAAGTGACTAGTATAATCTAGCGATTGTATAACCGAGCACTACAAGATATTTTAGATTTAACTACACCTAATAGACAACAGTTTTTCGAGAAAATATTGTCTTTTTACCATTTAACAATGGTTTTATTGAAAATCGTTGTTGTTCACTATAATTTTTTTTTAAATGACAGTAATTTTTTTAAAAAACTATTGTCAAATGTATGTCGAACACAACAGTTAAAAAAAACTATTATTTTTTAGTCTTGCTTACATGTTAATATACATGAGCTAAAAATGTATGTCCCTAGTGATTTTATTCAATTCTATCAAGCTAGTGAAACTAATGAGCATAATAAAAAATGATCTACAATAAAGCACTTGATTATTATCAAGTAAAATTTTGCAGTCTAGAAGCATGTGTATGAGAGCATCATAATCCTTGGTGAATCAATTTAACTCTATCCAACCATTTTAATAATGAGCATGATCATAAATAGATTTAATTAGCCTAAGAATGAGTTCTTCGTGCTCAGTGCAAATCATGAAATGAGCAAATTCATAGCACAATATTCACCATAACAATCTTAAAAATTTATAGTTTTTAAATTTTTAAGAAAGCAAATTACAGAATTAAAATGCAGTAATGAAAAGTTAAAGAGTAAAGAGTAAAGAATTAAAGAATTAATGAATTAATGAATTAAAGAACAATTGTCTAGACAAACTCTAATGTTATATTTAAACACTTAGTCTCCATTAATGGCGCCAAAAACTTGATGTCTTACCATAAGTGCACGGTCGTCATCAAGTAATAAAATTTATATAAGTCAATCCCACAAGGACTAAGGATTAAATGCTAATTAGCTTTACATGATGAATTCAACTAGACAGAATCGATAATAGTTTGTTTTGGGTTTTCAACTAAGACATGAAAAGTAAAAGAAAAGAAAGATAACTGAGGAAGTCATAAATTAAAAAGATGTTCTAGGTCGTTGGTTTCATTGTAATGGTGAATGTTGTGCTATGAATTCACCCATTCCTAGTTCTCCACTGGTATGTTTGTAAGACAATCTAAATTATTACCGAATACCACCATGTGATGGTGTATCAGAGTACTTCCTCTGCCAGTAACTAAGTATGTCATAAAGTGAAAAAGTAACTTAGAGAGTCCGAGTTTTCAGTAGAGTACCTCCTATCACAAGGCCTCCCCTGGGTGTACGTCTCTTGATTACATAGGTCACTTCCGTAGCATAACATTCACCATTATAATCTTAAAAATTTGTAGTTTTTAAATTTTTAAGAAAGCAAATTGTAGAATTGAAATTGTAGAATTAAAATGTAGTAATGAAAAGATAAAGACTATTGTTTAACGCATATCTTTTTATATTCATTGCCTACGATCTATGCTTTTGCACCCTTTATCATGATAATTTTGGCATAATTACTACTTTGCATCCAGAGATCTGCTATATTATTTTCACTTTTAAGAGCAGTTTGGAGTGAAAAAAAATTCTAAAGACACAAAAGAAGATCATTTGAAGAGAACCATGACCTAACATTGTCTACCCCATGAAGAGAAAAGCAAGAATTGGAGTGCCCAAGTTATTCCAAATGCAAATTGGGCCTGGCCATACTTTGAGGCACTGGTAAGGAAATAGTAAAGACACGGGTCATGCCAAATGGGCCAGCCAAGAAGAAGAACTAGAGCAGAAATGGGCATGGTCATGCCAAATGGCACGCCCAAGAAACTACGTACCCATGCCTTTTCCCAGAAGAAAATTGGTTGGGCCCGTGCCTGGAGGCATGACCATGTCTCCAAAAGTAGGTTTGAAGATCAGGTCGTGTCAAATGACATGGCCCAGATGGGTTAAATAGAGAAGACTCTATTTTGGCCATGCCATTTGGCACGGCCAGAAGCCAGAGAAATCTTTGGCCTTGCCAAATGGCACGGGCAGGTGCCCAGAGCAAGAACTAGCTTAGCTCTAGTCGTGCCAAATGGAATGGCTAGATAACCAAAGGGTGGCCTGCCCAGTGCCAAATGGCACGAGTGTGTCCCAAGGCATGGCCACCCCGTGCGCTCACCTCTATATAAGGGCACTTCATCCCCTTACACTGGGAGAAAGATAAAAGGCAAGAAGGGACCATCTAGGTCAAATCCTTACACCTGGAGGCGTCATTTGGGTGATCCGAGGTGGTCCTACTACTCCATCCTCATCAACACTCCAAGATCTACATCTAAGGGCTTCACTTGACTTCAAGGATAAGTTTCTTCTCTCCTTCATAAGGATTCTTGAAATTCTTATGGATTTGAGTTCTTGGATTGTAGTTTTTCCAATTATGGAGTAGAATTCTAGTTTTCTAGGATGTAGAAGTAATTGCAATGTGTGGATGTTGTAAACTCTATTGAATTACCGATTTCCTTATTTGATGAAGCTTGTATGACACTTGTTTTGTTTGATGAAATACTTGCAAGTAGGCTTTTCTTATGAACATGAATGTATCTATCTAGATTGCATTTCTATATCCTTTAGATCTAACTTCTGAGCTTAATACATTGCTATGTGTTTATATCTATGCATGAACATGAATTTTCATTGAATAAATGTATAAATTGTTGCCTCTTTTGAGTGTACATTCTGATATAGCTCGATATGACCTTAGGATACTTTTTTAACGTTGAGTATCTAAGGTAACTATTCTTCTATATGGAATGTAACCTCCTAAGGGAGAACAATTCTATGTATAAATAAATCTATCACTTGACCTAATGGGTTTTTCTTAATTATATGCTACGTAAGTAACCTACGTAATCTAGAGGCGTACACCCGGGGGAGGCTTGATGACAAGAGGTACTCTATTGAAAATATGAACTCTCTAAGTTAGTTCTTCACTTTATGGCATACTTAGTTACTGGCAGGGAAAGTATTCTGATACACCATTACGGGGTAGTATTGTGTAGTAATTTAGATTGTCCTATAAACATACAAGTGAAGAACTAGGAATGGGTGAATTCATAGCACAACATTCATCATTACAATGAAACCAATGACCTAGAATATCTTCTGAATTAAGGACTTTCTCAATTATCTTTGTTTTCTTTTATTTTTCACATCTTAGTTGAAACCCCAAAACAAATGATTATCGATTCTGTCTAGTTGAATTCACTGTGTAAAGCCAATTAGCATTTAATCTTCAGTTCTAGAGGGATCTACTTATATAAATTTTATTACTTAATGATGACCATGTGCTTGCGGTAACCCATCAAGTTTGGCGACATTACCAGGGGTTGAGTGTTTAAATCTAGTTAGTTTACATTAGAGTTTGTCTAGACAACAGTTCTTTAATTCTTTAATTCTTTATTCTTTATTCTTTATTCTTTATTCTTTACTCTTTATCTTTTCATTACTATATTTAGTTTTGCAATTTCAATTCTGCAATTTGCTTTCTTAAAATTTAAAAAACTACAAATTCTAGCTTGCCTCTTGTTTGTGTATGCGAATAAATACTGTAGATCTTTTGCCCGTTGATCTTGAGATCTACAGGATATATCATAGAAGATTAAATCTGCGGAAGAACCAACAAGAGCAAGAACAAAGAATCATGACGAATAAACCTTTGAAGGATTATGCCACTTCTTATGCAAGAGAGCCAAGATTCAGTATCTCAAGACCTACAATTGAAGCCAATCACTTTGAATTAGTATAGTGGTGGTCAGATGGAGGATCCACATCATCATCTTGACAATTTCAACGAATTATGTAGCACAATGCATATTAATGGAGTTCCTCCAGAAGCCATCAGATTATTACTATTCACATTTTCTTTGAGGGATAGAGCAAAAACCTGGCTAAATTCCTTGCCACCGAATAGTATTACTTCTTAGGCCCAATGTGAGCAAACCTTCTTGGAAAATTCTTCCCACCAAGTAAGATAGCACACCTGCATAATCTCATTACAAGCTTTAAGCAAACAGACTCCGAATCTCTCTATGAAGCTTGGGATAGATTTAAGGGAATGCTGAGAGAATGCCCACATCATGGATTGGAAAAGTGGCTGGTGATCCATACTTTCTAAAATGGTATTAATTATCAAACAAAGGTTTCTTTGAATTATGCTACTGGTGTCACATTAATGAACAAGTGCATATATGAGGAAAAAGACATTATTGAGAGTGTGACTCAGAACCATCATCAATGGGCTTCAAAAAGAAGTTCTGAAGTAATTAAAATAGTAGGAAAATACAATGTGGACGCCCTTGACTTAATAACTGCAAAGCTTGATTCATTATCAAAGCGAGTTGAGAATATGAATACACACCCTGTAAATGCAATTTCTGTAGCTTGTGAAGTATGTTGTGTTATAGTCAATTTGTAGCTAGAAGAGGGGTGAATAGATCATCGCGCTTAGGTGGCTTGCTTCGTGATGATGATATGCAGCGAATAGAACTTGAAGCAACACTCACAATGCTAACACAAAGGATTTACTTGATATCCACCTCAAGAAGAAGTGACTAATCCAAGGATCCATATATGACACGCTCTCCACTATGAAAAATGCTCCTTCTCGTTAACTATCGAAGGCAGAGAAGCCTTGTATAACGTCTGAATACAACAAGAAGAAAAGAAGAAGTGAATACAAAGAAAATCTTACAAGATTTATACAAATAAAACCCTAACTAGCTTCTTCTTCTTGTGTAGAATTCCTCTTAACCTTGGAAGTGCAGCAACACTTTGCTCCAAGAAGCTTCATGAACTAGCGAGATTACCAAAGAGAATCGTGAGAAGACGAAGTGGAGAATCGCTAAGGAAGAAAGGCTCACAGCGGATTTTTACTATGCGCTTCCTTTATAATGGTCATATCCCAATCGATTGGTCAATTGATTGGGGGAAGCTTGAATCGATCGGCTGATCGATTCAGAGCGCCTCTGTGTTTTGCTAGAAAAGGTCTGAATTGATCGCTCGATCGATTCAGCCTTTCTCGTATCGCGCAAGATTTCCATCCCCAATCGATCGCCCGATAGATTCGTAGCGCCCAATCGATCGGTAAATCGATTGGGGATGCTTCTGTGCTCACGATTCAAGCTCCTAATCTATCAGAAGATCGATTGGGCTATTGTTTATCACAACACTCTTCCAATCAATCAGTTGATCGATTGGGCTTCGGTTCAATCGATCGGCTGATCGATTGATCATCCTTTACTTGCTTAACTCAAGCTCAAGGGTTCCCAAATTCAACATCCGGTCAATCGTGACCTGTTGGAACTCCTCATGCCTAACATCTGGTCAACCTTGACCTGCTAGGACTTCTTCACCAAGTGTCCTATCACTCCTTTAACCCACTTAGACTTTTCTCCTCGTGCCAAGTGACCGGTCAACCTTGACCCACTTGGACTTACCGTATCGTATCAAGTGTCCAATCTTCCATGACCCACTTGGACTTCCTTCCACCAGATGTCCGATCATCCTTGACCCATCTGGATTTTCTTGTGTCAAGTATCCGGTCAACCTTTGACCTACTTAGACTTCCCAACACCAGGTGTCCGGTAAACCTTGATCCACCTGGATTTCCACATGTCTGGCTTCACTCACCAGGTCTTTCCATCTGCCTGGCTTCACTCACCAGGACTTTCACCCACCTGGCTTCATTCGCAAGGACTTTCACCTAGCTTCACTCACTAGGATTTTCACCTAATTTCACTCACCAGGATTTTCTCACTGCTCGACTTCACTTACCGAGACTTTCCCCTACCTGACTTCACTCACCAGGACTTGCACCTAGCTTCACTCACCATGACTTGCACCTAGCTTCACTCACCAGAACTTGCACCTAGCTTCACTCACTAGGATTTTCATTTGGCTTCACTCACTAGGATTTTCCCACTGCCCGGCTTCACTTACCGGGACTTTCCCCTGCCTGGCTTCACTCACCAGGACTATCACCTAGCTTCACTCACTAGGATTTTCACCTTATTTCACTCACCATGATTTTCCCACTACCCAGTTTCACTCACCGGGACTTTTCCCTGCCTGACTTCACTCACCAGGACTTTCACCTAACTTATTAAATTAAATTAAATTAAATTAAGACAATCAAATCAAATTAAATTAAATTAAATAACTTAAATTTAAATTTAAATTAAATTAAATCAAACTTAAAATTAAAAATTAAATTAAAATTAAATCAAATTAAAAATTAAACTAAAAAATTAACTTTAAAACTTGACTTAACAAAAATTAACTTAAAAACTTGACTTAAAAATTAACTTAAAAATTTAACTTAACAAAATATTTATCTAAAAATTAAAAATTAACCTAACTCAAAAAAAAAAAAGGTCGAAGGCGCCCTCAAGGGGTGCCTCCAGAAGGCGCCTCCAACATCGATAGAAGGCACCCTCGGGTGCGGCAGGAAAAATCCCGCCTAAATGATGAAAGACGCCTTCAGCCGATAGAAGGTGCCCTCCATAACCCATGGAAGACGCCCTCCATCAAGATAGAAGGTGCCTTCAACCCGTTTTTTTCCAGTGAATAGAGGCTTTCCCTGTTCGCGTTTGTTCACGAATCCAGCCGCACCGAGGCGCCTTCCAGCCTAGATTTTTTGTATTCATCCTCGTTAAAACCTCAATATGTCTCCTCGGTATACCCTACCTCATTATATTGCTTCAATATTTAATTTCTATGTTTTTTATATATTTATTCCTATATGTGTGTATAAAATTAGGAAAAGATGGCATGTTGCCTCTACTCCTAGTAATGCCCCATCCATTGACGTTAGATTTCTTACTGAGCGGCATAGGATAAATTTTACTAAGAATTCATATGTTCCATTAAAATGTAGATATTTGAGTAGACCCTTCTTTACTTAGTATTGTACCCCCATTACACAAGTGATTGAGCATTACCAGTTAGACAAGCTGGTTTACTATAGTCATGCAATAAATCATGATTTATGTGCTCAATTTTATAATAACTTAGAAAAAATAGATGACCTTATTTACTTGACCAGAGTTGGTGGAAAAATTTTTTAGTTTTCCCCTACCCTATTACATATCGCCCTAGGACTCAGGTCATATGCATGTCCATTTTTGTGTTACCCTGGTCGGGATTTGCCATTTGGCAAGCCCTACTCCCACATTACATTAGATACTATCTATATGTATTTTTTGGGGAGGAGAGACCACTTGTAGTGACTTACTTCAAGTCACTCTCTCTTAAGGTCCAGGACTATATCTTGTATCGAGTCCTGACTACTTGCATTTTGCCGATCACATCTCGTAACGTTGCGATGATGCGTCCTTCACACTCTTTCTTTTTGTATGCCCTATGTCAGCATCTAAATATAGACATTGCATTACATATGTTCCATAATGTCATTCATGCATTCGGTCTTGTCACTAGACTTGAGGTCCACATGCCTTATTGTCATATTTTAACATATATTTTTTCAACCTTAGACATAGACACAACCCAGGGGAGGATCACTTCCCTTAGTGCATATGACGAGATCGGTCAGCATCAAATAGCGTTAGTACATATAGGCATTACAGCTCAAGGGATCCTAGCCTGGAGAGGTGGGCAGTAGTCAGCTACTCCAGTCGAGGCCGAGGATGAGTCTTTTGTTCCAGCCAAGGGAGAGGAGTGGCTAGAGTTTACGAGCCAGGAGCTTCTTGGATATCCTCCCACTTCAGCATAGCCCTCAACTTCGACCCAACCCTTGACCTCACTATTCGTCGAGGATCTCTCGAGGAGTCCTCTGTGCAAATACAGTAGTCAGTCTCGGATGCTTTCAGTGCACCCTGGGGAGAGATGACTTCAGGATTCACTTCTCTCCGAAAATGACATGACCACTAGATTAGCTGAGATTCTTTAGACTCTATTGGCACCCGAGTGACCCCTACCTCCACCTCCAGCTAACGATGATCAGACTTGATCATCTCACATAAATTACTATGCATTGTATATATTTGACTTACTATTTATAGGCAGTTTTTTTGTCTATTTGAGAAATTAGTAGTGTGTTTAAATAAACTATAATTCTTAATTATAAAATTATTTCCAAAATTTTCTTTAAAATTCTAGGATAAATTTTTTATTTATATTTCTCAAAATTCCCTATTTTTAGAAATTTCAAAATCAGTTTTAGTCTTAGTCTAGATCAAATCCTTAGAATGCATGCTCCTATAGATCTAGGACTTGAGCATCTCACCAACACAATAGAGTTACCTTGTTTGTGTATTACTGAACTTAGAAAGAGGTGAGATGCATAGGCAGATTGCATGGACTTAGGATGCTTACATCAGTGCATCAATACAAGTCTGGGAGTTAAAACCAAACTAACAGAAATCAAGTTAAGTTTTTCAACTTAGTCAAACACTAACTGAATAAATTAACTTAACCTAACTAACCAAGAGAAAACTGTTATCTTTTGATAGTCAGTAAGTAACTAATGGTTAGACAGTTAAGGACATTTTCTAGTTGTTTTATTTTAAAATACTGTCAGGTTCAGGGGGAGTATTAATAGTTTGCAAACTATTTGCATTTTTTTAAAAAATATTTTGTAAAATTATTTTTGATACCTACTTCCAATTTTTTTTAGGGGGATTACTAAACTCCTATCTTTAAACTTTTTCATTTACTTTCTTAGCCTTAAAAGTTTTAAAGATAGATTTTAAAAATTAGTTTGACAAATGTCTAAATTTTTTGACATAACCTTCAAAAGGTTTTCTTACTTAAAATTTTATCATCTTATTTTGAAAACCTTAAATTTTTTTAAAAGACATTTTTTAAAACATCCCTTATATCTTTTTCAAAATTTAATTTTTGAAAATGTTTTTCAAAATGTTTTGAAAGTTATATTAAAATATTTTCAAATTTTAATTTTCAAATTGTTTTTCATTTTTTTTAACATGTTGTTTATTTAATCTTCTAACTCTATTCTAGCATGTTTTTAAAGTTTATATCCTTTGGAAATCTAATGAAAAGATTATAAATTTTGAAAATTATGCCACGTTAGTAGACTCTGAAAATCATTTCAACTTTATTTTTAGAAATTCTACAATGAAGATTTAAGACATATTTGAAAAATTTTTAAACTTCTTTATTGAAAATCTTTATTTTTTGAACAACTTATTAACTTATTTTTGTAAGTTTAACTTCCCCTAGTAACCCTGAAAACTTTTTGTTGTTGAAATTTTCCTTCCTTTACTTAGCCAATTTTCCAAAACTTGTTTATGCTTATTATTTTTATGAATGCCAAAGGGGGAGGGTTAGGTGGATTAAGTTAGAAAAATACTAGACAAAACACCAAACTCAGACTAAATCAAAATCATCTCACTGGTCTAGTTATTTTTAATCAAAATCATCTCATTGGTCTCACGTGCATCATGATCCAACAGTTGCTCCACCTCCGGTAGTTACCGAGAAGGAGTGTTTTTATTAGTGGAGTGTGTATCGCGTGTGGATCCTTGGATTAGCCACCTCTTCTTAAAGTGGATACCAAGTAAATCTACGTGTTAGCATTGTGAGTCTTGTTTCATGTTCTTTCCACTACATATCAACAACACTGAAGCAAGCCAACAGGCGATGAGCTATTCACCCCCCCCCCCCCTCTAGCATCAATCGATCCTAACAAGTGGTATCTGAGCGAGGTCGCTCTTCACCGGAATCATCGTCGGAAAGGGAAACAAGCTAGAGGGAGAAGAAGTTGAAGCACCAAATTCAACAAGTCAAAGATTTCATCAAGGCTCAACTTTAAATGGAATTCCGAGATGGATTTAGATTCACCACGAGGGTGCCTCCACCGTACACATCAACAAGTTTCAATCTTTGAAAATCAAGGATCAAAATTTTTTTCATGGTGGACATAGAGCAATGGTTTGCTCTAATGGAAGGTTTCCAAGATCCAACAAATTCAAAAGGAAAAATTCTCAAGAAGAATAAGTGGAGCCAAGAGAAAATTCAAAGAAGCGAGTCCAATGACAAAGTGACCAAAGTATTGGTCAACATATTGTCGAACAATATTTTGAAGTAAATAGGAGAATTTGAAGATGCCAAGGAGCTATGAAGCAAATTGGCTAAACTCCATAAGGCCACCTCCACTGTACCAAATCAAGAAGAATCCAAAGATGACGACTTATTAGATCAAGATCAAGAGGAAGAGGACTCCGAAGTTGAGAGATGTTCAACTTCTGAAGGAGAAGAACAAGAAGCTTCATCCTCAATGGAATGCAACAAAAAGGGCAAAGAGGGAGCATACTCTTTGTTCAATGAGCAAGAGGATGAAGATGAAGAAGTTTCCACCTCTAGGATTGAGGGGGAGCGTCATGTATTGACACCGGAGAAAAAAGAGGCTTCCACTTCCGGGTTAAATGAAGAAGAAGAAGATGGTGCCACCTCCATAAATCAAGAAAAATCAAATGGAGGATCATGTGCCACCCCTACAAGAAAACGTATAACAATTTCAAGTTTAAATAATAAAAATCATATTATTTGCTTTGAGTGTAGGGAAAGAGGACACTATAAGAGCAAGTGTCTAAAATTGGCCAAGAAGAAGAGTCAAGTGGCACCCAAGGGCAAGGAGAAGCTCAAGAGAGTCGGTCGCGTGGAACGCAAGGGCAAGGAGCACATTGTGTGCTTCTCTTGCAATCAAAGAGGACATTATAGGAGTCAATGTCCTAAAGGGAAAAAGCTGACCAAAGTCAAAGAAAGAAGCACAAGTTAAGGGGAAGCTTCCAATGTAAAATCCAAGGTATCATTCATTGAACCTATTCTTTTGACCCATGATAAAAAGTATGCTAGAAATAATTTATATCATTTTAATGCTATTTATTATGAAAATATGAAGCATGATAGAATTAAGAAAAATCATGTGGCCTATCATGCTAAGACTACGACACCTAAGGCTAGGTAGGTAGACAAATTAGGCAATTACTCTAAGGACTTTAGTTATAGGCCTAAAAATAGAAATTCTCATAGAAATCAAGAAAAAAAAATAAAATCTAAGGATTTAAGGTTGGAAAACCAAGCCGTGAGGTCAAGACTTGATAAATTAGAAAAGACCCTGAAGAAAATAAAAAATATTATTAAGGGTCAAAATGAGCATAACCTAGGAAGAGTTAGACAAGAACCATCCAATGGTCATAGAGGTTTGAGATACAAACCCAAAGCCAAGAAGGATGTTCCTTTTTATCATGGGGTTCCATATAACTATGGAACCAACCCTAAGTTTAGGGGTCAATTCAAAGATACAAGGGAAGTTATCCCTAGAAGTATTTTTGCCAAGACCAATATGACTAAGACTTCTAAGAAGTCTAAGAATATCACTAAGAAGATCACAAAGGAAACAATTTCTAGAGTTGACCTAGTGGAAGTGACCAAGACTTCTAAGAAGCCTAGAAAGGTCATTAGGAACATATCTATGGAAGTTATCCCTAGTGTATACCTAGAACATCAAAGGAGAAGCAATAAGTTTTGGGTTCCTAGGAGCATGTTCTCTATACCCTAGATGGGTTTAGAGAGTGTCAACTCTAATTGGAAGGGTAGTTAACCCAACCTTGATGAAGTTGACACTTGAGGCATTTTCAAGGCTTTGTTAACCTTTGAAAATGAAAATGATTAATTGGTTACTCTTTGGAAGAGTAAAATGTGCCAAAATTTGAGGAATCGGACTTAATTTTAATTGGCACAACAAATCAAGAGTAAAAGAAATGTCAAGTTGGGTGTTGACATTTTCTTGAGAAAATGAGGGCAAATCTAGGATCAACTTTAGGTTTAGCTAAGGATTAAGGATACTTAGATAGATTATCTAAGTATATTTTATTTATGCTAACTGTCATGATTGTTTGTCCATCATATACCATGACATCATATTTTCCATTCATGCTTATTATGAAAAATAAACAAAAATACCATGTCATGTCATACATACATTATGTTGTTATAGTATGTTTTCTTTTGAAAATTATTTCTTTCTGATGTATGTCATAACTCATCATGCATTACTTCAATTTCCTTGTAATTAAGGACAATGACATTTACTAACAAGTGACATCCTAGGTGGATGTTCATAATTCCTAAAATGCCTAGATAGATATGCATAATCCCTAGTTTAGGGAAAAACCAAAATCTACATCTCACAAAGACTATAATTTGACTTGTATGTATTTTAGTACACATTAGATACAAGTGAGATGTTAGGATGATGAAAAAGACTCAAGATATTGATTTAGTGCATCTATTTGAGTTTTAATTTTATCAAAAACACATAGTTATGTTTACTTCAATCATTGGAAAAGCTAATGTACAAGTCACGTGCATTGAGCCCAAAGAACATGGTTGGAAATTGATTTTGAAAATCATTTTAAATATACTTTCAAAAACTTTGGTGAAGGCTATCTTTTGATAGTAATCATCATTGAAAAGTTAGACATAAACTTGGAAGAAACATTGAAGCTTTTGCAAGTTTCCAAGTTTATGTCAATCTTTGAAAATAAGATGTATTTTCTTATAAAACTATTTTTCCATGCTAGAATATACCCTAAATAATGTCTATAATAATTTTCAAGATTTTTAAAATTTTATAAAAATTTTAGGGCATTTTTGAATTTCAGCTGAAATTTGATTTCAGAAAGTTAGAAACCTAATCAATCGGGGGATCGATTAGTTGAGAAGAGTATTCTCGTGAGCAGAAGCTCGCTGAATTGATTAGCTGATCGATTCACTCAAGCCTGGATCAATCAGTGGATCGATTCACGCAGTCTTTCCGTGAACAAAAGCTTGCAAAATCGATCGGGTGATTGATTGAAACAAGTTCAATCGATTGAGTCCCAACTCAATCGATTGAAAAGGTTGATTTTGGCTGGGAAAGTTTGATTTCAGCACTTGAAGCCATTTTCAGCCTCTTTAACCACTCCTAACCCCTTAGAATATATTTATATACATTTAAGGATAGTTTTTATGATGAAAACAAGAATAAATGGTTGAGGTTTGCCTTCAAATATTGATACTTAAACCTCAAAACTTCAAATTTTTGGATTTTCTAAAGTTTTAGGGATTCTAAGTCATTATTGGTCTAATGACAGAAGTTTGGAGCATGTCTTTAGGGGGAGTTACTCTTTAAGGACATGAAAAATATTTTTTAAACACCATGGAAGGTGGTTTTGATAGATCGAATAGGTGCGATAGAGGGGGGGTGAATATCGCGCCTTTTTAAAAACTTCTCTTTTCCTTTGAAATCAGAGTCGTGCACAGTGGAAAGTAAATAGACAAGTTTGTTTACTTCGTTTGGAGTCTAGGTCGACTCCTACTCGAAGGATCGCGGTCCTTGACCGCACCGATGAGCAATCCACTAAGATTCTTCTTCCCAAAACCTCGAAAAGAAGTAATGCGTACAAAATACAATGATATAAGATAGTAACAACCTACTATCTTATATAAGATTAAGTGTAATACAAAAATAATAAATTATATCGACTGTGTGTAGGAGTTGAAGCTTGGTCGGCACTTGTTTGCGTGTAGAGGAATTGTAGAGCAGTTACACGAGCAGCACTAGCACAGAATTGAACCACAACAGATTGCATTTCCAGCCTCAGACCTCAAGCTCAAATTTATAAGATCGTCGATGTTCAGTCGACCGATCCCTGTGTTCGGTCGACCGAACCAGCTCCCTTCCTAGCTGAGATCCGATTGCTGATTCAATCTTCGGCATTAACTGTCCATTAAGGGTTCGGTTGACCGATCTCATTTTTCGGTCAACCGAACATGCTCCTTCCTTGTTCGTCAAGATTTGCTGAGATCCGCATTTACTGTGCATTAATTGGTTGATTGCTTCGGTCGATCGATATTACGGTTCGGTCAACCGATCAACTCAATTTCCTTCTACTTCTGATCGGTGCTGATTCTGTGCTGAGTCATCAGGGTTCGGTTGACCGATCTTACTGTTCGGTCGACCGATCATGGCTTGATCAAACTCGGTCTGTTCTGATATGATCTGAACATTGCTTTGATCTCTTCTTGTTCGGTCGACCGATCCAGCCAAACCTGCAAAATAGTGTTAGAAAATATATCTGTAAAACAGATGTTAGCACAACAATAATGCATGAGTAATGTAAGACAGTAGAACTGTCTTGATCTCAATTTGGAAACCTTCCCGGTTTCTTCAGTTGGATCAGCGACCTAAGGTTGTTCCATACGGGAACCCGACCTCACTGTCGCTCCTCCAGTTGTTTACCTTAACCTACCTGCCAAACTTAGATCCTCCAGATCTAGTTTGGACTTTTCACTTAGCTTTGATCGGCTCGCCAGAACTTTTTCCTTGATCTTCGGTCCTCCAGACCTCTCGATCGCACCGCCAAGCGTCGGGTCCCCTCGACCCACTTGGACTTGCACCTGGGTTCCACAATATGCTAAGATTTCTCCTGCCTAGCCTCCAACTAGGTCTTTCTGATTAAGTAAACAACCTGCACACTCAGTCAACTTGTTAGATCACAACAAGACTTAACTTGAACCTTTGGCAATATCAAAATTTAGGTTTGATTCTGGTGCAATTTGCACCAACAATCTCCCCCTTTTTGATGTTTGACAATCAAGGTTCAAAGAAAAGTTAAAATATGTAAAAATTAAACAAGTAATTTAACTTTTAATTCTCCCCTGAGTTAAGCAACTCCCCCTGAATTCACTATCTCTCCCCCTTTGACACATCAAAAACAGGGGAATACCTCAAAGCCATGTAAAAGCAAATAAGGTCAAAGAAAACCTTTGAGTACAAAAAGTAAAGTTAACAATCCACAAGTTTCAGAAATGCAGCAGGTTTATATAAAAAAAATTGTAACAAGTTTGAGAAACTTAGCAAAAAAAAATTAAAACATGTATAAACCCGTTTCAAAGTTGTAATTTTGAAAGGAAAATAGAAATTTTGAACATAAGAAGAATCTTTGAAAAATATTTACCAAGGTAAGTTTTTATTATTTTGAAAATCATTTCAAAAATTATAAGTTTTCTGAAAGATAAAAGTTAATTTTAGGGTTTAGAGTGTTCACAAATCAAGAAAAAATAATTTGAAGATATAATTTTGAAAAAATTTAGAAGTGTGAAAATTTCTACTAAGTTGAAACTTTTTGAAATATTTCGAAAGAGTTCTCAAAAATGAATTTAAAGATGAATATAATTTAAAGATATATAATGTTGAGAAGTGTAAAAATGTGTAAATTTCAACTAAGTTGATTTTTTTTTTGAAATATTTCATAAAAGTTTTCAAAAATGATTTTCAAAATGAATTTTTTTAAAAAAAAATGAAAAAGGTTTGAAAACTTAAAAAAATAACTCAAAGCTCCCCCTAAAATAGAGGACAACCTAAAAAGTCCAAGCATGATTAGAAAGACTAAGGAAAAAAATGTCCTTATGATGAAATGTCCAATCGTTGTACGAAGCTAACTATCACAAGATAGCAGCTATTGACTCAGGTTGGTCAATTTGAGTATTTAGTACTAACTAGGTTGTACTAGCTAGTTGACTCAAATTGATCCATGTATTTTGTTTAAACCTAGATTTATAGTGAAGCACTGACATAAGCATCTGAAATCTTAGGCTAGGTTCTAAGCATCTCACCCATTCTAAGTTATCAAGTAAGGGATCCTACTGTGCTTGTGAGATGCTGGCTCCTAGAACTATAGGATCATACAATTCTACGGTAGGTCCTAGGCTACTCCGAAAAAATGAAAATATTTTAAAAACCAAAATTTGAAAAGGAAATTTTTACAAAAATATATTTTTTAAAATTACTAAGTAATATTTTGAAAGCATTTTAAGAAACCTATTCTATAAAACACAAGCAACAGTTATGCAAAAATCAGTGACCAGAAATACAAATTACTAGTATGAGGTCCAAATATACATAAGTCTGATAGCACACACTAGTCCAGAAGTAAATATAAAGAGTCAGGTATTAGGAGGTGGAGGATCATGGCCAGCATGAAAATAGCCAAACATCCTAGTCTGTTGTGCCTCCAACGTCTCTACTCGTCTAGTAATTGTTGGTGCGGTTAGCACTGACGGTCGAACCTAGGTTTTGATGAATGACAAAATAGGTTAAGTTAGTTTCGTTGTTATCTAACACTCTGACCGAGTGTGCAGGAGAAGTTCAGACAGGTCGACGGGCTGAACTGATGTCTGGCACAAAGCCCAACTAGGTCAACGGGCCGACCGGATAGCTGGCACGAAGTCCAAACGGGTCGATGGGCTGACCGAACGTTTGGCACGAAGTCCAGCTAGGTTGACGGGCTGACCGAATAGTTGGCACGAAGTCCAGACGAGTCGAAGGGCTGACCTGACGTTTGGTAGGTAAGTAAAGGTAAGTCATTGGAGGGGAGTGACTGTGAGGCTGCGTTCCCGGGAAGGGAACTTAGGTGCCGATCCGACTTAGAACCATTTCGGAACTCTAAGTCGAGATCTTGACTAGATTCCGGTCTTGGAGAGACGGACTCTAATTAATGTTGGTGCAATTTCCAGTAGGTCAAGGTTGACCTAGTTGACCAAGCGTAAACCTTGGTCATGGTTTCGATGTTTGACAATACAGAAAGACATGTAGACATGGACAATGCAGGTGCAGTTGTCCATGCGGAGAGATACTGATCAGGGTCTGATCAAGTTGGATGAAGAAGAGTCAAGTAGGTCAAGGTTGACCGGATACTTAACTGGGAAGTCCTAACTGGGATGTTAGGCAGTTCGGAAAGCCCTGGTGAGTAAAGCCAGATAGTTCGGAAAGTCCTGGTGAGTGAAACCAGGCAGTTCGGAAAGTCCTGGTGAGTGAAGCCAGGCAGTTCGGAAAGTTCTGGTGAGTTAAGTCAGGTAGTCGGGAAATCCTGGTGAGTGAAGCCAGGTGAAAATCCTAGTGAGTGAAGCTAGGTGAAAGTGAAAGTCCTGGTGAGTGAAGCCAGGCAGTTGGAGAAAGTCCTGGTGAGTGAAGCTAGGCAGTTGGGTAGACCTGGTGAGTGAAGCCAGGCAGGGCAAAGACCTAGTGAGTGAAGCTAGGCAGTTTGGAAGTCCTGGTGAGTGAAGCCAGGCAAGGGAAATCCAGATGGGTCAAGGTTGACCAGACATCTGGTGAAAAGTCCAAGCAGGGAGCTTGGCACGGGAAAAGTCCAAGTATGGAGACTTGGCACGGAGAAGACCAAGTATGGAGACTTGGCACGGAGAAGACCAAGTTGGAGACTTGGCACGGAAAGTCGGAGAGGGCTTGGTTGCTCGTTCTCCAGACTGTGGTCAGAGAGGGCTCGGTAGCTCGTTCTCTGGACCGGACAAAGTCGGAGAGGGCTCGGTAGCTCGTTCTCCAGACTAGGTCAAGAGAGGGCTCACTAGCTTGTTCTCAGGACCATTTAGGGTTTAGGGCTGGAGCTCTAAACCTGGATCGGTCTGGTGACCGATCCAGCGATACGCCTGAGTATCTAATCGGTCTGGTGACCGATCAGATAACAAACAAAAGGGTTCTGTAAGTCATCTGATCGGTTTGGAGACCGATCAGAGGAGTTGAGCCAACTTTCTGTGAGTGAACTGATCAGTCTGGGGACCGATCAGCAGGGAGTCTGATCGGTCTCCACGATCGATCAGAGACGCAGCCACCTCTCTTACAGAGAGGTGGGATCGGTCCGGGGACCGATCAGACTGGGGCCTGATCGGTCCAGAACTATCCGTTGGCTCACAACGGTCTTCTGTCTTCTGCTGTCTTCTGGCTTCTTCTTCGCAGGTGGATGCACGTATAAAAGAGGCTCAGGGCTTCTACAGTGACTACTTCTCTTCTTCTTCCTACTCCTGACTGTGATCGAGCTTTGCTGAGCTCTTAGCTTACTGAGCTTCGTGTGAGCTCCTTCTTGAAGCTTCGGGTGAGCTATCCTCGACTGATCAACTGCTACTGTGAGTTTCCTGAAGTTTCTGCTTCGGATTTCAGTCGACAAGAACAGTAGGCAAGCTTTGTTTTGTACATTCATATTGTCTTCTGTTTTGTGCTATATTTTTGTACACCTTTCTTGCTGTTGCAAGAAGTTTCTGTGGCGAGGTTTCTCCACCCAGAAGGAGTGTTCTTATTAGCCGATTTTCCGGGGACTCATCCACCGATGGATTGATAGGCTTCGTCCACCTTACGGACACGCCGAGGAGTAGGAGTTTCATCTCCGAACCTCGTTACATCGACGAGTTTGAGGTTTGCTATTCTCCGTTGTCGTTTCTATTGTTTATTTCCGCTGCACTAACCTTGATTTGTAGAAAGAAACGAACGATTTGGGGCGGCTATTCACACCCCCCCCTCTCTAGCCGCGATCATCGGTCCTAACAAGTGGTATCAGAGCAAGGTTGCTCTTCGTCGGATTTACACCTGTGGGAGCACAAGCTAGAGATGGATCGGCTTGGGGAGGACATCACGATTCCACCCTTCTACGATCGCGACGACTTCGCATTTTGGAAGGTAAGAATGAGGTATTTTCTTATGACTAACCTTGAAAATTGGAGTTGTGTTCAATTAGGTTTCAAGCCTCCGATGGACAAGAAAGGAGAAACCCTAGAGAAGAAGGAGTGGACCAAGGAACAAGTCCACCAATCCCTAGTCAACGATGAGGTATTGAAAATTTTTGAATTTTCTTTACCTAATGATGTTTTGTGTAGGATAGGTGGATATAACGATGCCAAGGAGTTGTGGAACAACTTGGCAAAGTTCCATGAGGAGAACTCCACTTCAAGTCATGAAGAGGAGTCAAGTGAGCCAAGTAGCTCACTTCATGGAGGAACGGTTTTAGAAGTTGAGGGCCACTCAACATCTAAAGAAGAAGAGGAGGAGAGTTTTTCTTCAAGTTCGGAGCAAGAAGAAGAAGCTTCTACCTCCGGAAGGGATGAAGGAGAGAGCATTCATCCATCCTCAACTCTAGGTAACTCAAGCCATTTAGTTTCTAGCAAATTACACATAATGTGCTTTGAGTGTAGGGAATTTGGACACTACAAGAGTAAATGTCCAAAGAGGGTTAGGAAGACTCCACCGGCGCCAAAGATCAAAGAAGCCGGAGTCCCGATACGCAAGAGCAAGGAGCACGTGGTGTGCTTCCAATGCAAGCGAAGGGGACATTATCGGAGCCAATGTCCAAGGGGGAGGCAATCTCACAAGGACAAGAGACCGAGCACATCGATAGGGGGAGCTAAGGCAAACCCTAAGGTAATCTCTAAGGCACATTATTGCAATACTAGTAAGATGCATGCTAGTAGTTTGATTGCAATTGACAATAATGATAAGCATGATAATTATAGAAATCGATACACATGCTTAGGTGCCAAACATGTGAGCTTGAATAAGGACAACTCTAGAAATGTCAACCCTAGGATTAACTCATCTAAGTTTAAGGGAAACCTAGATAGGAATCCCAAAACTACTAGACATATGCCTAGGAGTACCTCAAAGAACAATGACAAATTAAAACTTGAGGTATTAGAAAAGGAGAATCAAGTCTTGAGGTCAAGACTTGACTCTTTAGAAAAGACCCTTAAAAATTTGGAAAAGTCAAATATAGGGTCTAAGGGGCAAAAACCAAAGCCCAAGGACATGAAAGGTTTGGGTCACAAACCTAAGTCCCAAGTGGTCAAGCCCACTTATCACAATGTTCCATTAGATTATGGAACAAAATCTAGGGTAAGGAAGACCATCACCAAGGTCACAAGGGGAGTCACCCCTAGAGTTGATCTTGATGAGTCCCAAATGACCAAGGCTTCAAAGCCTAGGAGGGTCATTAGAAGGGTAGCTAGGGAAGTCATCCCTAGTGAATATTTAGTGAACCCAATGAGCTCAAATAGGTATTGGGTTCCTAGGAGCGTGATTTCATCACGCTAGATGAGTTAGGGTGTGCCAACCTTACTTGAATAGGTAGTTAACCTAATCATGGCAAAAGGTGGCACTTTAGGAATTTTCAAGGTGCAATCAAGCCTTGAAAATGAAATTGAAAATTATTCCTAAGATAATTAGGATGTGCCAACCACATTTGAGGAATTTTCTAGAGTCAATCTAGTTGGCACATAGTGATCTAAAAGTCTTGAGGATATGATTTTAGGTCTATTACACTTAGGAATATAGAATTTATGGCAAAATGATCAAAATTATCAAAAATGGCAACTAAGGCTAGAATTAGGTATTTTCTATACCTTGACATGTTATTTTCCATATATTGTTTGCCATATGCCATGTCATGACATCATATTTAATCTATGATCATTTGAAATGTCATGATAATGCTTAGGTTATTTATATGTCATGCTTTATTTAAGTTTCATACTTTATGCCATGACATCATGACATTGGCACATGTTATTATGTATGATATCATTTTATGCCATGTCATCATTTCTTGCATTTATAATCAATGAAATTGATTTAAGGTTAAAAACACAATTTGATATGGAGATCAAATTGATGTTTAGAAAATGCATGAGACCTTAGCCTAAGATAACCTAAACCCATATCTCACATCAAAATTGACTTGGATGTGTTTGATACACCTTAGATGTGTGTGAGATATTAGGATGATGAGTTAGGATCAAGGTGCATAGTTCTTGTACCTAGATGAGCCTAACTCTAAATTGGGGATCATAGGGAAAGCTTGTGTACAAGTCATGTACATTTAGCCCTAAGATTGTGGTCCCAAATTAAAGGGTTTAAAATCATTTTAAAATTGATTTGAAAAACCTTGATGAAGTTTTTCTAGTGATAGCATTCATCATTGAACAAGTGATACAAAGAGTGATTAACTTTGAGCTATTTCAAAGACTTTTGAACTTTGTATCAAGATTTGAAAATGGAAGTTATTTTCATAGAAAACTATTTTTCCATGATAGTATATGTTATGAGGAATGTATCCTCAAAATTTCATAATTTTTTGAATTTTCTGTGATTTTCTAGAGGTTTCTGAATTTCGGGAGAAGAAATCAGAAATCAGAAATCAGGTTTATGGACCGATCAGAAGGGTTTCTGATCGGTCCAGGGGAGCCTGGATTGGTCACTGTGACCGATCCAGAGGGAGCCTGATCGGTCTGGTGACCGATCAGGGCGTGCCAACCTGCTGAATTTCGACTATTTGTCTGAAATTGCAGCTATGGAAGTGGTGTTTTAGAGTTCTAAAGGTTTGAAACTCTCCAAGACATTGTTGGTGCAATGGTCAAGGGGGAGTTGACCTTTAGGGGGAGTTTTACCTATTAGTCAAGGAGGAGTTGACTTTTAGGGGGAGTTTTTCCTCGTCGAAATTTTTGAGGATGAGTGATATGGGATTATCACTAAATTGACTATTGACATTAGTATCAAGGGGGAAATTAAGGGTTTCAATGAAAGGTATGGGGCTTTCATTAGAAAGAAACTCTTGACCTTGATTCACTCTTTTTGATGTGTGTCAAAAAGGGGGAGAATGGAGAATGTCTAGAGTATGTTCAAGGAAGAACATTGGAGTTAGTGGGAGAGTTTGTTGATCACAACGAGTGAAGTTGTGAACAACGATAACTTAATCTTCAGGGGGAGAGTTTGTTGATGTGTGCCAATAGGGGGAGAATGAAGGGTTTAAATTAGGCCTTCATTATCTAAGAAGGAGGTTGCCTTCTTAGAAGGAGAATGTAAGGTTGTAACTTATGTTTCATTACCTAGTGGCATGAAGAAAGTTGAGGCTATTGGATTAGCCTAACTTAAAGGTATTGTCAAACATCAAAAAGGGGGAGATTGTTGGTGCAATTTCCAGTAGGTCAAGGTTGACCTAGTTGACCAAGCGTAAACCTTGGTCATGGTTTCGATGTTTGACAATACAGAAAGACATGTAGACATGGACAATGCAGGTGCAGTTGTCCATGCGGAGAGATACTGATCAGGGTCTGATCAGGTTGGATGAAGAAGAGTCAAGTAGGTCAAGGTTGACCGGATACTTGACTGGGAAGTCCTAACTGGGATGTTAGGCAGTCTGAAAGTCCTGGTGAGTGAAGCCAGTTGGAAAGTCCTGGTGAGTGAACCAGGCAGGCTAGTGAGTGAAGCCAGGCAGTTGGAAAGTCCCGTGAGTGAAGCCAAGAGGAAATCCTGGTGAGTGAAGCCAGGTGAAAATCCTAGTGAGTGAAGCTAGGTGAAAGTGAAAGTCCCGGTGAGTGAAGCTAGGCGGTGGAAGTCCCGTGAGTGAAGCTAGGCAGTTGGGAAGACCTGGTGAGTGAAGCCAGGCAAGGGAAAGACCTAGTGAGTGAAGCTAGGCAGTTTGGAAGTCCTGGTGAGTGAAGCCAGGTAAGGGAAATCCAGATGGGTCAAGGTTGACCAGACATCTGGTGAAAAGTCCAAGCAGGGAGCTTGGCACGGGAAAAGTCCAAGTATGGAGACTTGGCACGGAGAAGACCAAGTATGGAGACTTGGCACGGAGAAGACCAAGTTGGAGACTTGGAACGGAAAGTCGGAGAGGGCTCGGTAGCTCGTTCTCCGGACTGTGGTCAGAGAGGGCTCGGTAGCTCATTCTCTGGACCGGACAAAGTCGGAGAGGGCTCGGTAGCTCGTTCTCCGGACTAGGTCAAGAGAGGGCTCGGTAGCTCATTCTCAGGACCATTTAGGGTTTAGGGCACAGCACTCGGATCGGTCCTGTGACCGATCCAGAAATCCCTGTATCTCGATCGGTCCGGTGACCGATCGGTACAAAAAGGGTTCAGAGTCATCCGATCGGTCCGGAGACCGATCGAGGAGTTGAGCCAACTGTGAGTGAACTAATCGATCCGGGGACCGATCAGGTGTAGCCGATCGGTCTCCACGATCGATCGACAAGAGACGAGTGCGATTCTCTGTCCGATCAGGTCCGTCCCTGATCGGTCCCGTGACCGATCAGGAGCTCTGTGGACCGATCCTAATCGGTCCAGAACTATCCGTTGGCTCACAACGGTCTTCCATCTTCTGGCTTCTTCTTCTTCTTCGCAGGTGGATGCACGTATAAGAGGGCGAGGGCTTCTACTGACTCTCTTCTTCTTCTACTCCGACTTCTGCTTCTTGCTGAGCTCTTAGCTTACTGAGCTTCGTGTGAGCTCCTTCTTGAAGTTTCGGGTGAGCTTTCCTCGACTGATCAGCTGCTGCTGTGAGTTTCCTGAAGTTGCTGCTTCGGATTCCAGTCGACAAGAACAGTAGGCAAGCTTTGTTTTGTACATTCATATTGTCTTCTGTTTTGTGCTGTATTTTTGTACATCTTTCTTGCTGTTGCAAGAAGTTTCTGTGGCGAGGTTTCTCCACCCAGAAGGAGTGTTCTTATTAGCCGGTTTTCCGGGGACTCATCCACCGACGGATTGATAGGCTTCGTCCACCTTACGGACACGCCGAGGAGTAGGAGTTTCATCTCCGAACCTCGTTACATCGACGAGTTTGAGGTCTGCTATTCTCTGTTGTCGTTTCTATTGTTTATTTCTGCTGCGCTAACCTTGATTTGTAGAAAGAAACGAACGATTTCTCTCTAGCCGCGATCATCGGTCCTAACAATTAATACTCTTTTTGTTAAACTATGAACTGTGCTAATAATCTGTTTTGCAAGAGATATAAGTGCTTCGGACTAACATTTTTTTGCAGGAAGGAAGCTGCTGGAAATCAAGGTCCGGGAGCCCGGAGGCAAAGTTTTATCCCCAACATCACTGTGCCATGTGGAGTTCGCTGGTTGGCTCGGCTACATCACTTCAGAGCGCCCCCAAAGGGCTGTGGGTGCCCCGAACCTCCTATATAAGGAGGGTCAAGGCTGGAGTCAGAAGAATCAACTCATAATCTGCATTCTTGCGCTCCTGCGACATTACGACGCTACTCTGACAAAGTGCCTTTCCGTTTTCTTCTTTTCTTTATTAATATTGTCGGAGTTTATTTTAGCATTTCCTGTACTTAGATTTGTAATAAGTTTCGAATTGCTAGTGAATTGTCCATCGAAAGCACCCTTGTGTGCGGGCCTTGAAGTAGGAGTCGACACAGACTCCGAACCAAGTAAATCGAACTGTGTTAGCATTGCTCTTTACTTTTCGCTTATATATTTTCCGCTGCGTAATCTCTCGATAAAGTTTAAAGCAAAGGGGATACCACTCTGATTTTACGCCTTTCATTTTTTCCCTCCAAAACTATTTTTGAAAATACATCGTTATCTTTTCACCATTGCTTAGTATTGACAAAATATTACATTTTCAAAAATTTAAAATAATATTTTTTTATTAATATTTTATTATTTTTCTCGAAATTAGTGCAATACTATATTTTTTCCAGCACTGCTAATCCAAGACCAAGTCTTGGCACCACTTTTTAGTTTTCCATCATCAGCATTCAATGATTCTTCAGGAAGGACGGAACCCCCACGAACCACCACCATACGATTAAGAAGATTTCAACTACTAGAAGCGATTAATGGAATGCTTCTTAGGAAGCTTAGATTTTGATTATGTGTAATATTGAGAAAACCTTCTCAGGACTTGGAACTGAACAAAAATGTAAGTAAAATTATTTGTCATATTTTACCTAACAATGTTTTATGCAGACTAGAAAAGTACAAGAATGCATATGAGCTTTGGACACAATTGATCAAACTTCATGAGGAGCCGTTGGAGTTGGACGATCAAGTCGAAATCGAATCCAAACTTGAGTCAGATCCAACAGAAAAGCCTACTGAATTAGGGGTTGCGCTCAATGTTAGTAATATTTACCAAAATACCCCTGCTAATAGCAGTTTAAAGAATATACATGTTAATTTGGATATTTCTGAAAATATCTGTGAAAATAGCGTAACTGACAATACTTGCAAATATACCCCTAGGATATTTTCTGATAAAACAAATCTAATTAATTTAGAAAATCTGAAAATAATTAATAACCCTAAAAATTCAAATTTAAACCTAAACAAATCTAAAAATTCATATAATAATGATAAGGTCAATATTGATCTAGATAAAATTAATAAATTATTTAGTAATCTAGACAATATCAATCTGGAAAATTCTATCCAAACCCAAGATAATTTAATTAACAAAAAATTAAGTTTTAAAGACAAGACTTATCTAATAAATTCCACTAATTATATCAACTTAAAAATAAAGAAAATATAAGGATAAAATTAAAGATAAAATCAAAAATAAATTTAAAAAACTTAAAATTAAATATTAAAGATAACATATTAAACAAAGATAATCTAGAAAATTCAAAATTTGACAACTAATAAAAGGTTAAAAGACAATTTAATTAATTCAAATTTAAAATTTAATAAAAATTCAATCATTAACTATCATCCATTAAATAAAAACAATTCAATTAACTTAATAAAATTAAAATTGAAAGAAAATTCAAATATTAAATACACTCTTTTAAAAAAAGATAATTTGACCAATTTAATTATTTCAAAATTAAAAACTTAAATTTAAATTATAAATTAAACATTAAATCTTAACTCAAACTAACTTCAATTATATTTATATAGTATATATTTTTTTAGATTCAAATCAAAAACCAAACTAAATCAACGAATTCAAAAACTAAATATTTTAAAACCCACCAAAACTTAGAATATCATGAAGTTAAATATAACTATAAAAGAAATAGACACAACCCAAGAAATAAAAATAAAAAATAAAGGGCAATAATTCAGGGGAGGCTCCATAATAGCTTGCACCTCCAAAAATATTCTACCCGACAAGGGTAACCAAAACCAACCTACCCGATAGGGCAATTAGGACTAGAATAAAGGATAGGGTTTAACTTGACCAACGGTACTGATAAAATTTTGGATGATTGTACGTTAGGAAAGCTTAGTCTATGCATATCTAGGAAGATATGACTTCAACCTGGTGCATTTGGCTAGGTGGAACTAACCGAAGCTACCTTTTATGGATCCTAACCAGTTAGACCAATGTTTTGTATTAAGTTCAGTGGATAAAACTATTTGAAAAACCTCGAAGACATGGTTACTCTAAAAATGTCGAGGTGATTCACCATAGTCCAGAAGTTTATCCAAATAATGTCTATTTGTTGAGCCCAAAGCTAAACTTAAAACTAACACAAAGTTAAATCAAATCCTAAAAATTGAATCTAAATCATCTCACAAAATTATAGGTTTCCCTGTTTGAAAATTTAGATCGGGTAAGATGACTAACAAAATTAAATTCAAATTAAATTAAATTAAATTAAGTCCAAATAAAATTCAAATTAAATTAAATTTAAATTAAATTAAATTAAATTAAATTAAATTAAATTCAAATTAACTTAAATTCAAATTAACTTAAATTAAATTAAATTAAATTCAAATTAACTTAAATTCAAATTAAATCAAATTAAATTAAAATTAAGTTAAATTAAATTAAATTAAATTAAAGGTATTTTAACATTAAATTACTTTAAAATAAAAACTAAAAATCTTTTTTAACTTAAGTTTTTTTTTTAAAAAAAAAATTAAGTTAAAATTTTAGAATCCGTTTAACATAAAATTTTAGAATTTTTTAACTTAAAATCATATCAACTTAAAATTTAATTTAAAAAATTAACTTAGAATTTTATTTTAAAATTAATTCATTTTAAAATTCATTTTAAAAATATTTTAAAATTTTATTTTGAAATTTATTTTAAAATTTTTTAAAAAATTCATTTTAAAATTTATTCCAAATTTCATTTTGAAAATTCTTTAAAATTCATTTAAAAATTTATTTTAAAAATTTGTTAAAAATATATTTTAAAATTTTATTTTAAAAATGGATATTAAAATTTTTCTAAAATTTATTTAAAAATTCATTTTAAAAATTTGTTAAAAGTTTATTTTTAAAATCTTTAAAAAATTTATTTTAAAATTTATTCATTAAAAATACATTTTAAATACCTTTTAAAAATTCATTTTAAAAATTCTTTAAATATTCATTTTAAAAATTCTTTAAAAATTCATTTTAAAAATTCGTTAAAAAATAATTTTAAAAATCCTTAAAAAACTTATGTTAAAAATTCTTTAAAGATTTATTATTTAAAAATTTATTTTAAAAATTTATTCCTTAAAAATTCATTTTAAAAATTCATTTTAAAAATTCTTTAAAAAATTATTTAAAAATTCTGTAAAAATTCATTTTAAAAATTCTTTAAAAATTCATTTTAAAAATTTATTCCTTAAAAATTCATTTTAAAAAAGATTTAAAAAATTATTTTATAAATTCTTTAAAAATTTATTCTTTAAGAATTCATTTTAAAAATCTCTTAAAAATTTAATTTAAAAATTCTTTAAAAATTTATTTTAAAAATTCATTTTAAAAATTCTTTAAAAATTTAGTTTAAAAATTCGTTAAAAATTCATTTTTTAAATTCATTAAAAATTTATTTTAAAAATTCTTTAAAAATTCATTTTAAAATCTTTTAAAAATTTATTTTTAAAATTCTTCAAAAATTTATTCTTTAAAAATTCATTTTAAAAATCTATTAAAAATTTATTTTAAAATTTATTTTAAAAATTCTTTAAAAATTTATTTAAAAATTCGTTTAAAATTTATTTTAAAAATTCTTTAAAAATTTATTCATTAAAAATCATTTTAAAAACCTTTTAAAAAAATTCTTTTAAAAATTATTTAAAAATAATTTTTAAAACCTTTTAAAAATTCTTTTTAAAATTATTTAAAATTCATTTTAAAAATCTTTAAAAATTATTTAAAAAGCTTTTTAAAATTCTTTTAAAAATTATTTATAAATCATTTTAAAAACCTTTTAAAAAGTCTTTTAAAATTTATTTAAAAATTCATTTTAAAATTATTTAAAAATTATTTTAAAAACCTTTTAAACTTCTTTTAAAAAAATATATATTATTATTATTTGTAAAAAAACAAATTATTAACATTAACTTACAAATATTTTTAGTTTAAATAAAAAATACTATCCTAAAAATTATGTTAAACTAAAACTAAAATTAAAAATCAAGTAAAATTAAATTCAAACTTAAATTTAAAAGTTAATTTTAAATTAAGTTAAACCTATACTAAACTTAAAGTTAAATTAAAATTAAAATTAAAATTAATTCTAAATCTATGTTTCTTATATTTCAATGTAATTTAACATAATTAAAGATTGACTTAAATTGAACCTTACTTAACTTATTTTAATAACTTTAATGAACTCAACTTCAAAGTACTACTAACTTTAAACTAAGTTAATCCAACTTAAAAGAAAGTAAATAAAAAATTAAAACAAACACTTTCATTAATCAATTAATAAAAAATTTAAATTATTTTATTAAATCAAGTAAAAGTTAACCAATTATCAATAATGATTGACTATTATTAAATTAATAATAACTTATCTTATTTTACCATAAAACTAAAAGTTTAACTTATTACACTTGAATCTAAAATTAATTGTTTTTGGAATAATTAATTAATCAAATTGAACATGGATATCAACGATATAGAGATAATAATATAAGTGTTGCTAAATCATCCCCTAGAACACTTAGGTAGAAAAATGTGTTAGGGATTTGAAATTTAACACACCCAAACCTTAGCATTATATTAAGGGGGAGTAATAAAAATAAGGAGGATTAATAAATTAAGGGAGAATAATAAATTAAAGGAGTATCAAATTCAAGGGGAGGTTTATTTTTTTTAATTATCTCCTTAAGTGTTATTTTTTTAATTTTCTCTTTTAAATCTCTTTAGAAAATTCTACCTCAATTTATTTTAAAAAAATACTTTGAAAATCTTATATTAAATATTCTTAGCAAATATTTTCAAAAGCTTTATTTAATAATGTCAGGTTCAAGGGGAGCAATAATTATTTTCACATTTTTTATTAAAAATATTTTTGAAATTAGGTTTTGGAAAATATTCTTCTAAAAATGTTATAGAAATGTGTTTATGAAACCTAACCTTTGTAAAACTAAGTTTTATGTTAAGTTTTTTAAAATTTGGTTTTGAAAATTGTATGTTATAAACTTGGTTTGAAAATTGGTTTTGAAAATCGAATGTTACAAACTTAGTTTTGAAATTATGATTTTTCAAACTTAATGTTGAAAATTAATTTAAGAAAATAGAAACTTAGTTTTGCAAATTAAATTTCACAAACTTAACTTTGAGAAATTAGATTTTGAACGTTGAATTTTACCTGATTTTTGAAAAATTTACTTTTGTAAAATTTTCTTTATAGAATTTATGTTTGAAAAATGTTTCAAGTTCAAGTTTATTTTGAAAAATTTTGGAACATATAAACTTATGTTTGGAATTTTGGATTTTTTTAACTTATACTTGAAAAATTAGCTTTTATAAATTTATGATTGCAATAATTATCCTTTGAAAAATTATAATGAACACTTTCATTAATCAATTAATAAAAAAATTAAATTATTTTATTAAATTAAGTAAAAGTTAACCAATTATAGATAATGATGGACTGTTATTGAATTATTAATAACTTATCTTATTTTACCTTAAAACTAAAAGTTTAACTTATTGCACCTGAATCTAAAATTAATTGTTTTTGGAATAATTAATTAATCAAATTGAACAAGGATATCAATGATATAGAGATAATAATATAAGTGTTGCTAAATCATCCCCTAGAACACTTAGGTAGAAAAATGTGTTAGGGCTTTGAAATTTAACACACCAAAACCTTAGCATTATATTAAGGGGGAGTAATAAAATAAGGAGGATTAATAAATTAAGGGAGAATAATAAATTAAAGGAGTATCAAATTCAAGGGGAGGTTTATTTTTTTTAATTATCTCCTTAAGTGTTATTTTTTTTATTTTCTCTTTAAAATCTCTTTAGAAAATTCTAACTCAATTTATTTAAAAAAATACTTTGAAAATCTTATATTAAATATTCTTAGCAAATATTTTCAAAAGCTTTATTTTAATAATGTCAGGTTCAAGGGGAGCAATAATTATTTTCACATTTTTTATTAAAAATATTTTTGAAATTAGGTTTTGGAAAATATTCTTCTAAAAATGTTTTAGAAATGTGTTTATGAAACCTAACCTTTGTAAAACTAAGTTTTATGTTAAGTTTTTTTAAAACTTGGTTTTGAAAATTGTATGTTATAAACTTGGTTTGAAAACTGGTTTTGAAAATTGAATGTTACAAACTTAGTTTTGAAATTATGATTTTTCAAACTTAATGTTGAAAATTAATTTAAGAAAATAGAAACTTAGTTTTGCAAATTAAATTTTACAAACTTAACTTTGAAAAAATAGATTTTGAATATTAAATTTTACCTGGTTTTTGAAAATTTTACTTATGTAAAATTTTCTTTATAGAATTTATGTTTGAAAAATGTTTCAAGTTCAAGTTTATTTTGAAAAATTTTGGAACATATAAACTTATGTTTGGAATTTTGGATTTTTTTAACTTATACTTGAAAAATTAGCTTTTATAAATTTATGATTGCAATAATTATCTTTTGAAAATTAATCTGCAAACTTACTACTAAGATATGTTGTTAAATTAGTTATCTTTCTAACATAGTCAATTTTCAAAACTTAGCCATTTTGGAAAAGTTATTAAAAATTACTCTTTCTAAGTTATCTTTCTTATAACTTAGCCATTTTGAAAAGTATAAGAGATACTTTTTAAAGCAAAATTTCTAATTATTTAACTCCCCTGAGTCGATCTGATTTGTGTTTGTATTTTTTTTTTTGCAATGTTTTTGTATTTATGATTATTTTATCCATGTTTATGTTTGATGAATGCCAAAGGGGGAGGGTTAGGTGGTTAAGTTAGCTAAAACAAATTGAAAATAAAAACTAACTTAAAAACTTGTTAATGTTTGTTTTACTTGCATTTTACACTAACTTAACTAAGTTGTCATTCTATCAAAAAGGGGGAGATTGTTGGTGCGGTTAGCACTAACGGTCTAACCCAGGTTTTGATGAATGACAAAATAGGTTAAGTTAGTTTCGTTGTTATCTAATACTCTGACCGAGTGTGTAGGAGAAGTTTAGACAGGTCAACGAGCTGATCTGATGTTTGGCACGAAGCCCAGCTAGGTCGACGGGCCGACCGGATAGCCGGCACGAAGTCTAAACGGGTCGACGGGCTAACCGGATAACTGGCATGAAGTCCAGACGGGTCAAAGGGCTGACCTGATATCTGGCAGGTAAGTCACTGGAGGGGAGTGACTGTGAGGACGCGTTTCCCGGGAAGGGAACTTAGGCGCCGATCTGACTTAGAACCATTTCGGAACTCTAAGTTGAGATCTTGACTAGATTCCAGTCTCGGAGAGACGGAATCTAATTAATACTCTTTCTTGTTGGTTGCTACTCGGAAAACCTAATGGTTCCACTGTACAAAAATTTTGTACAAAGGTCCAAACCTTTTCCTAGCTACCATGTGTTCTTTTAAATTAAACTTAGATCGTCTGCGGAACTTAACACGTTTGATCCAAATTTAATCTATATGTTCTTTTAGGTTTTGACTTGGATCTCCTGCGGAACTTAACACGTTCGATCCAAATCACCTAAGTTACTATTTCCATTAAATATTAATTTCCATAATTGGTTCCCAGTACTGACATGGTGAGGCGCATGGCCTTCTTAGATATAGGAGCAACTACCACCGACTAGACAAAACCTTTTAAGGAAAGCTAATATTTAATTTCCTAAAATAACTTTAGGTCAACCGAAAAAAACAATCAAATCACAAGGAAAAGAACAAACAAAAGAACACTACATCGAAAGCAAATTCGAAACACTAAAATCGTATGCCTCTTGTATTTGGTATTATTTCCTAAAATAACTAGTATGATGCGGAAAGGAAAAATACTAGTTATACCTTTTAGAAAAACCTCTTGATCTTCTACCGTATTCCTCTTCTAACCTCGGACGTTGTGTGGGTAACGATCTTCCGAGATGAGAAACCACCAAAACACCTTCTTCTCCTCCTTGTAAGATTCGGCCAACTCAAGTGCACCTCCAAGGATGAAGAGAAAACACCACCAATGCTCCAAGGGATATAAGCTTTCTCTCCTTCTTCTCCAAGCTTGTATCCGGCCATAACTTGATCTCCAAAAGGAAGAAGAGGTTCGGCCACAATAAGGAGAAGAGAAAGCTTGAAGGGGCCGGCCACACCAAGGAAGAAAAGAGGGAGAAAATAATAGAAGTTGTGTCTCATGAAGGCACCCCAACCCCCTCTTTTATATTCCTTAGCTTTGGCAAATAAGGAAATTTAATTATAATAAAATTTCCTTAACTTTCCTTGACATGAATTAATTGGGAAGAATTAAATAAAACTTCCTCTTTATCCATACAATGGTCGGCCACAATCAAAAAGACAAATTAGGAGAGTTTCAATCAACAAATTAAAACTTCCTAATTTGTTTTCAGAAATTTTAAAAAATAAAATTTCTTCTTCAAAAATCCCTTCATGGTTGATAAAAAGAAATTTCTATAATTTTAATTTTTCAACATGTGAATAATTTTCAGAGAAAAATAAAATATCTTTCCTATCTACAAATAAGGAAAGAGATCTAATCTCTTTTCTTAATCTTTTGTAGAAGAGATATTTTAATTTTAATTTTAATTCTCTCCAATAAATTATATCTTCCACATAAGAAAAATAAAAATAAAAATTCTTTTTAATTTCATTAGGGCCGGCCCCCTTTAGCTTGGGTTCAAGCTAGGGCCGGCCACCCATAAACCATGCTTAGGCCGGCCCTAGCTTGATCTCCAAGCTAGCTTGACCGGCCCCCTTTAGGTAGGTATAGAAGGTGGGTATAGGTGGGTATAGTACTTTATAATTAAGAGGCTACGATAGGGACCGAGAGGAGGAATTGATTTTGGTCGCCCGATAAAATTAAGCATCCCGTGTTTGCCCCGAACACACAACTTAATTTTATCAATAATAATTCATTCCACTAGAGAACTATTATTGAACTACCGCACCAATCCCAAATTACATTTTTGGGCTCCTTCTTATTATGAGTGTGTTAGTCTCCCTGTGTTTAAGATGTCGAATGTCCACTAATTAAGTGAGTTACTGACAACTCATTTAATTAATATCTTAATCCAAGAATAGTACCACTCAACCTTATCGTCATGTCGGACTAAGTCCACCTGCAGGGTTTAACATGACAATCTTTATGAGCTCATCTTGGGGGCATTATCAACTTAGATTACTAGGACACTGTCACGCCCCCAGAGGAGACCCTGTCCGAGAAAATTTCGGCAGCATCTCCCCTGTACGGTGGACAATCTGAAACTTTTCTACATCTCATATACATCAGCCACAGGCGGCTGGAATAATAACAAGAAATAAAAACAATCAGCACGCAGTTTATATATATATTCAGCCTCTGGCTGTCACAACCACGCAGTATATAATAGTAAACAACAAAAGTACTCTGACTCGAAATCCACCCTACTAACTACACTCGTAAAGCTCAAAACCGATGAACTCACCTCTTCTGCCATCCAGGCAGGCAAGTAGTAGAACAAAACCAAATCCAAATCCATCAATATAATAAAATCTATATCATGTCCATAAGCAAATAAATCCAGAACATAACGAGTTCATACAGTCTAGAACAGAAAGAAACCACAGAAAACCAAACATATCCTGGAGGTCTGCAGGACCAGCACTATGTGCAGTGAGGACTAGCGACTGGAACTCCCTCCTGACAGCATCAACCTGAAAATAACAACAATGGAGGCGGGGTGAGTCCAACACTCAGCAGGTACAATTGATATGCAAAGTAAAGAAATAACACCTAACACTAATCATGCGTACAGTCTCCTGATATAAGAAAGATATAAATATGCATCTGAAGCAAACAGGAGAATGCTGTACTAACCAGGTCCTGAGTATAAGGTCAAACAGTCCAAGTGGTATAGGAATCCTGTATGCATGTCAAACATAGGTATCCAAACAATATGCAGCATATAAATGCAGCAAACACAAACACAAGAAATAAATGCATCATGCATATGATGCCAATGATGCGTCCTGGTCACCCCTGACGCCAGTCGATCATCTCATACAAAAGTGAGGCCGAGTGGGTAGGGCTGTGACAACCGTGCACTCTGTCGTCACTACTCCTGATGAGTGACCGAGTGGACGGGATGCTGTCGGAGTACACCTATCCTCCTACCCCAAATCATAGATGGGGGAGCGCAATGCTCTCAACTCCCGGTACTCAAAGACGGGGAGGAATCCCTGCCGGATAACACGTTGTGTCACACTACCCATGAGCGGGCCAACGGTGCCTAACAGAGTCCCCGCCGCAACACACTGAATCGACCACTAACCCATGAGTGGTGGTGTGTGCAGATCCATGTAATCGATGTGCTCAACAATAATGGAGCGGACTATCGACAGAGATGCAATCATGCAAATGGTGCATGGCACTAACCACAAGAATATCCCGACCTAATCCACATATATATAAAATGCATCAAAGGTCAACGAATCCAAAGCAATCCAAAGGTATACTGAAGGTATAAAACCTAGGTCCCGAACATGGTCAAGCATGGCATATCACTACCCTATAAGCATGTATAAACAGTTAAAATACCCGAGATGCAAAACCAATCAATCAATCAAGCATGTAAGATTTGGGTAGTGATTAACCGAAACAGATAAGAAACACAATTAATGCAACATGTTAATTTAATTACTAAGCATATCAAATGACATAAGTCAAAAGTACCCGCCTCCGACAAAATGGTCCAATCCGGTCCGAACACGACGTCGAGATACTCGTCTCGTGTCAAAGTCCTGTATCCAACATAATGTCTAGTTTAGCTAATTCTATCATACACAATTAGCCAAACTAAATTCTAATCCAATTAAATAATAAGTTCATCCTTAATTCCAATATCAACCCATAAACCTATTTCATATTCATCATCATAATAATCCAATTCCAACCTAATTCAATGTATTTACCTATCTAACCATCCTCTACATCATGCATCAAATCCCTAAATCTTACCTCAATTCACAGTCAAAGCTGATTGCTACAGGATGAAGTAGCTGCTGGAAACCAAAAGCAATCCCACAACAAGTCCTACTTCAGCTCACGATCAAAATTCCAACACCACAGTATCAACCCACAGCACACAATCCTGTTGAATAAACCCTCACTGCTGAAATCAAACATATCAAGAAGAAGACCAGGACTAGGGCTCGGCAGAACCTGGTGGCTGGAATGCAAAGGTGCGGCGGCGGCTGGGATGCACCCACTGTGCCGGCGATAGTGCTAGGGCACAAGGGAAAAATCGGCGGTGGCAGAGTCGCCGGCGCTTGGAGAAGAAGACAATCGGCAACAGCTTCGGGTGGAGGGAAGAAAGGAAGAGAAAGTGGCCGATTGCGTTGCCGGCGACTAGGGCTTCAACTCCGATCTAGGGCAGAGGTGTCGGGCGCTGTGGTGGCATCGGGTGAGGCTCGGGCAGAGGAGAAGAAGAGTTTGACTCAGGCAGGCGGTCGGGCGGCGGTGCTAGGGCTCCGGCAATGAACCGGCCGCCGACGTTCGGGAAGAAGAAATCGCCGGCCGGCGGTTAGGGCAAGGAGGAGGAGAAGGCTCGGCGGCGTCGGGGAGATAAGAGAGAACGGCGAGAATGAGAGGAATTAAAAGAAATAAGATAATAAATAAGAAAAGGAAAAAGAGATAAATAAATAAATCTTTTCCTCTCCTAAATGGGTAGCCCAAACAGGCTTTCTCGGGGCCCCGTTTTTATCCCCGTGAACTCGTCCGTACAAGCTCCGAAAAATTCCCGAAAAATGTCCAAAAATTCCGGAAAATTCCCTTATTCATATCCGCCTATTTCCGGTATTTTACATTCTCCCCCACTGATAAAAATTTGGTCCCCAAATTTCAGTATCTACCATCAGCAAGTACTAGTAACAGATATAGAGTATAAATGCTGAACGGTAAATAAATCACATACCTCAAGTGAAAAGATGGGGATATCGAGCTCGGATAGTGTCCTCGAGCTCCCAAGTAGCCTCCTCGTCCGAATGATGCTGCCATCCGACTTTAACCAGCCGGATGGTCTTGTTCCGCAACTTACGCTCTTTCCGATCCAAAATACGTACCGGAACCTCCTCCTAAATAACGTCAGGCTGAACAAGAACTGAAATATCTGTCAGCACATGTGTCGGGTCAGGTATATACCTCCTCGGCATAAACACATGGAATACGTCATGCACGCCTGACAGGAACGGTAGTAGTGCCAGATAGTAAGCTACCGCTCCAATCCACTCCAAGATCTGGAAATGTCCAACATATCGCAGAGCTAGCTTGCATCTGAGGTCAAATCTCTTCACCCCTTTCGTGGGTGAAACTCGTAGAAATACATGGTCGCCAATAGAGAACGCTAGGGGTCTACGTCTCCGATCAGCATAACACTTCTGGCGATCCTGCGCCTCTAACATTCTCCATCTGATAATACAGACCAACGCTTCGTTCTGCTAAACTCTATGAGGTCCCAGCAACTGGGCCTTCCTAACCTCATCCAGAGGGTGGGTGTCCGACAAGGCCTACCATACAACACTTCAACGGTGACATTTAGATAACCGAATGCAAACCGTTGTTGTAGGCGAACTCTACCAATGGCAAATGGTCCTCCCAACTGCCTCCGAAAACCCAAATACACAAGACCTCAGCAAGTCCTCTAGAGTCTGAAAGGTCCGCTCTAACGGTCCATCTGTCTGCGGATGGAAAGTTGTACTGAAACATAGCTGCGTGCCCAAGGTATGCTGCAGTCTCTGTAAAAAAAACGAGACGTGAACCGGGGGTCTCTATCCGAAATAATAGTCAACGGGATACCACGAGATCTGATAATCCCCCGGCAAAACAGATTTACCAATTGATCCAGGAAATTAGTCTTCCGGATCGCTAACGAGTGCGCGGATTTGGTTAATCGATCAACGATTACCCAAATCGCGTCATGGCCTCGTCGTGTCCTTGGCAAACCTACCACAAAGTCCATAGTAATGTGTTCTCATTTCCACTCAGGATTAGAAATCTGCTGAAATAATCCGGCAGGTATCTGGTGCTCTGCCTTCACCTGCTGACAGACAAGACCTCTCGCTACAAATTATGCGATGTCTTTCTTCATGTCGTCCTTCATGTCGTTCCACCTATAGAAACACCTCAAATCTTGGTACATACAGGTACCGCCTGGGTGGACAGCAAATCATGAGCGATGAGCCTCCGGAAGTAACTCCTAAAAGACCGGATGAGCCTGAAGTACGCAAAATCTACCTCGGAAGTGTATAACACCCTCCTCGTCTCGTGTCAACTCGGTCTGCTGCCCGGAAGCTATTTGGCTACAAATAAACTGCAAATACTGATCAGCAGCCTAGGGCTCTCGTATCCTCGTCCTGATCAACGATTGAGCAACCATGGTAACCAGAGTACCATGCTCTGCCTGCCCTTACCCCTCAAGGCCTAAATCGGAGAAACCTTAAATCAAGTCTGTGACCACAACTCGGTGGCAAGCTAAAGTCCCTCCGGACTTCCTGCTAAGCGTATCGGCAATATATTAGTTTTCCCCGGTGATAGTCAATCGTACAGTCACAATCCTTCAGGAACTCCATCCATCTCCTCTGTCGGAGATTAAATTCCTTCTGGGTAAAAATATATTTTTGAAACTCTTATGATCAGTGAGAATCTCAACTGTAATACCGAACAGATGCTGCTGCCAAATCTTCAAGGCAACATAATGGCAGCCAGCCACAAGTCATGTACTGGGTAGTTCTCCTCGTGCTCCTTCAACTGCCGAGAAGTAGGAGACTACCCTGCCGTGCTGCATCAAAACAGCGCACAAACCCTGTAGAGATGCGTCGGTATATAGCTCGAATCCGTCCTCTTCAGAAGGCAAAAACCAAAAATCAGAGCCGACACTAGTCTCCGCTTCAGCTCCTAGAAACTGGTCTTGTCATCCTCAGTCCAAGTGAACTTCACACCTTTCCAGGTCAAGCGTGTCAGTGACATAGCTATCCGAGAGAAACCCTCAATGTATCTCCGGAAATATCGAGCCAAACAAAGGAAGTTGCGAGCCTCTTCTATAGACTCCGTCTACTCCCAACGGTAACAACCTCGATCTCCTGTGGAACCACGGTATACTCCTACTGATGCCGTGTGTCTCAAACATCTCACAGAAGATAACCAAAATACGCACTACTGATCTTCACATCTAGACGTTTCCATCGAAGCATCTCTAGAACTATGCAAAGATGAAGTGCGTAACTCACCGTGAATCCAAAATAAATCACAACATCGTCAACAAAGACAATGGAAACCGATCCAAACATCCTGGAAATACCAAAATCATCCAGTCTCTGAAAACCTCTAAGGCTTCCCAAACCCTAATGGTAAAACCAATACCCATAATGTCCGTATCACAGACATTTCTAACCATAAGATCCCTGACAATAAGTCTGAAATATGATCACCAACGATATAAATCATCTAAGCATAGATCCTCCAGTGTGAGAGCAACGCTCCATCACAGAAAATACCACATATGTGGGAGCAACGCTCTACCACAAGAAATCCTCAATATGTAGGAGTAACACTCCACTACAAATAATCCATAACATGTATCTGCAATAGATATGGGAGCAATGCTCCGCTACAAGCAATCCTAAATATGTATATGTGGGAGCTACGCTCCACCACAAACGATCCATAAGTGTCCAAGGCACCTAACTATCCATCTAGAGGCTGCACCAAATCACTCAACCACATATCACTGTAGGCAGCCAAAGGTATAAACAACCTAGTAAACAAATCAAATACATAGTCAACTCTATCATCATCCTAGTGGGTTGGTCACCCACTAATAGGAGAATTAGTTGACAGGGTTATACAACCAATAACATAATGTAGACACTCACCAATAACATGATGTAGATACCACATCATGATGCTACCCACCATACACCTGGTACACATGCACACACAACATATGTATAATCGACATAATCCTCCAATTTGTACACACCAAACACACTCATAGCACAGGTATAAATCAGTATGATACCTCCAACAATACCTATTAAACCCGTGTGCATATATCAACATAGGTATAATCAACAATACACCTCAACAACACTCTCATGACATATATACACCTATGCCAAGAATATAATCAACATAAGACTTCCAACAAATCATAATCGACACGAGTATCCTCAATTGTAGTTCTTAGGTAAACCTCATTGGGTTGGGTTACTAAGTAACATTCTGACCATATTCAACTGAACTATCACTGCTATTGCAGGCACTTTGTTGACCTTAGTGGGTCATGAAGAAGAGGATATGGAATTATCAATTATCATCATCACTTCTACCATGAGCAGATAAGGTTTTGAGGCTTTACAATATTGATCCTGGGTTTAGGATTTCTATCCCTATGAGATTGTGATGTACAGGCAACGGGTTCTATTTGAAACTATATTTGATTGGGCCTTCAACTATTATGTCTAGAAAGGGATTTAAGTTAGGGTTGCACTATAGAATCCCGTAGGTATCTCGTCTATCTTGACTCACAAACATTTGGCATAAATGAGGTCAGTTGCATCAATGATGATAGTCATGGATCATTACAAAAAATCATGTGATGCTGCTGCTATAAAGATGGTTTTGAGGTTAATTTCCTCTGGTTGTATTCATAATTCTTTCTAAAATCTGAAGGAGAAACAACTTTCATATCTATCTACTGACTTGTTACAGAAATTCAGACCTTGGATCTATCTGATTCTTCACATGCATATGCTTGTATAACATAGCTGGAGCCAATGGCTAAGGAAAGCATTAAACTTTCAGGCCTCTCTTAGCATATCTTTAGGTGAACTAAATGAATTGTCCTGGATGAACAAATTTTGGCTGGCATGTAGGCCATGACAGTGGAATGGCATACCACTAAATTGTCATGATTTATACTTTCTTCTGTTCGACTGGTGTAAGAATCAACATACAAGAATTATTAACAGGGCAGTGGAAGTGCATAACAAGACCAGGTGAACTTGAAGATATGTCCTTTGGAGTCTATAGCTAATTGTTTATAACTCAGAGTGCAACAGGCCATCATAATATTAGGAAATATCCTACTGAGCTATCATGTTTAGACAAAAAGTGTCCTTTCGAGAGGGGAAAAGAATCTTGATGCAGCATGCTACTGCTCAAGGTTAGAATAAGTGTAGTATAGATGCTTATAAACACTCTAGGGAAGGTAGACAATTGATGCATCAGAAACATGAAGTTATCTCTACATACTAGGCACATACTATTCTAGTTTATAGCATCTAGAATCAAAACACATCTAGAATCAATCTATTCTCAAGTAAAATATCCTTAATTAACAGATCTACTCACTCACCATCAATTCTATAAATCTAAACATGGATCTAGAATCACATATATGTATATATCGCTCCATATCTGTTACATTAAATTACAGATATTACTACAGGTATAACAATCATAAAATAAACATCATACCTATTTGCTGTCTGGAGATGTTCCGTCGCTGTCCAGTCCCCAACTTTTGACCTCAAAATTCCGAACGAGAATATCGCCGGAAATCCAAATAAATCCGAAACGGAAATCCAAAACATAACCATATCGAAAATTCGAAAATGCCAGTTTGACTCGCAAACCTGGCTAACCCAAATACCCAGAATACCAACAACAGATATCCGATAAATCTCCAGAACACCAAAAACAGGTATCATAACCCGCTCTGATACCAATAAATTGGTATCAGATAAATCTCGAAAATCCATAATACAAAAATCCAACAAGTATCGCCAAACTTGGCGCTCTGATACCAAGTAAATAAATTGATATCAGGTTATCCCAAACATCCAAAATACGAAAACAAAGATCGTATAACTGTGCTCTGATACCACTAAATTGTCACGCCCCCAGAGGAGACCCTGTCCGAGAAAATTTCGGCAGCATCTCCCCTGTACGGTGGACAATCTGAAACTTTTCTACATCTCATATACATCAGCCACAGGCGGCTGGAATAATAACAAGAAATAAAAACAATCAGCACGTAGTTTATATATATATTCAGCCTCTGGCTGTCACAACCACGCAGTATATAATAGTAAACAACAAAAGTACTCTGACTCGAAATCCACCCTACTCAACTACACTCGTAAAGCTCAAAACCGACGAACTCACCTCTTCTGCCATCCAGGCAGGCAAGTAGTAGAACAAAACCAAATCCAAATCCATCAATATAATAAAATCTATATCATGTCCATAAGCAAATAAATCCAGAACATAACGAGTTCATACAGTCTAGAACAGAAAGAAACCACAGAAAACCAAACATATCCTGGAGGTCTGCAGGACCAGCACTATGTGCAGTGAGGACTAGCGACTGGAACTCCCTCCTGACAGCATCAACCTGAAAATAACAACAATGGAGGCGGGGTGAGTCCAACACTCAGCAGGTACAATTGATATGCAAAGTAAAGAAATAACACCTAACACTAATCATGCGTACAGTCTCCTGATATAAGAAAGATATAAATATGCATCTGAAGCAAACAGGAGAATGCTGTACTAACCAGGTCCTGAGTATAAGGTCAAACAGTCCAAGTGGTATAGGAATCCTGTATGCATGTCAAACATAGGTATCCAAACAATATGCAGCATATAAATGCAGCAAACACAAACACAAGAAATAAATGCATCATGCATATGATGCCAATGATGCGTCCTGGTCACCCCCGACGATCATCTCATACAAAAGTGAGGCCGAGGGTAGGGTGTGACAACCGTGCACTCTGTTGTCTACTCCCCATGAGTGACCGAGTGGACGGAGTACACCTATCCTCCTACCCCAAATCATAGATGGGGGAGCGCAATGCTCTCAACTCCCGGTACTCAAAGACGGGGAGGAATCCCTGCCGGATAACACGTTGTGTCACACTACCCATGAGCGGACCAACGGTGCCTAACAGAGTCCCTGCTGCAACACACACAGCCTGAATCGACCACTAACCCATGAGTGGTTGTGTGTGCAGATCCATGTAACCGGCGATGTGCTCAACAATAATGGAGCGGACTATCGCACAGCATGCAATCATGCAAATGGTGCATGGCACTAACCACAAGAATATCCTGACCTAATCCACATATATATAAAAATGCATCAAAGGTCAACGAATCCAAAGCAATCCAAAGGTATACAGAAGGTATAAAACCTAGGTCCTGAACATGGTCAAGCATGGCATATCACTACCCCTATAAGCATGTATAAACAGGTAAAATATACCTAAGATGCAAAACCAATCAATCAATCAAGCATGTAAGATTTGGGTAGTGATTAACCGAAACAGATAAGAAACACAATTAATGCAACATGTTAATTTAATTACTAAGCATATCAAATGACATAAGTCAAAAGTACCCGCCTCCAACAAAATGGTCCAATCCGGTCCGAACACGACGTCGAGATACTCGTCTCGTGTCAAAGTCCTGTATCCAACATAATGTCTAGTTTAGCTAATTCTATCATACACAATTAGCCAAACTAAATTCTAATCCAATTAAATAATAAGTTCATCCTTAATTCCAATATCAACCCATAAACCTATTTCATATTCATCATCATAATAATCCAATTCCAACCTAATTCAATGTATTTACCTATCTAACCATCCTCTACATCATGCATCAAATCCCTAAATCTTACCTCAATTCACAGTCAAAGTTGATTGCTACAGGATGAAGTAGCTGCTGGAAACCAAAAGCAATCCCACAACAAGTCCTACTTCAGCTCACGATCAAAATTCCAACACCACAGTATCAACCCACAGCACACAATCCTGTTGAATAAACCCTCACTGCTGAAATCAAACATATCAAGAAGAAGACCAGGACTAGGGCTCGGCAGAACCTGGTGGCCGGAATGCAAAGGTGCGGCGGCGGCTGGGATGCACCCACTGTGCCGGCGATAGTGCTAGGGCACAAGGGAAAAATCGGCGGTGGCAGAGTCGCCGGCGCTTGGAGAAGAAGACAATCGGCAACAACTTCGGGTGGAGGGAAGAAAGGAAGAGAAAGTGGCCGATTGCGTCGCCGGCGACTAGGGCTTCAACTCCGATCTAGGGCAGAGGTGTCGGGCGCTGTGGTGGCATCGGGTGAGGCTCGGGCAGAGGAGAAGAAGAGTTTGACTCAGGCATGCGGTCGGGCGGCGGTGCTAGGGCTCCGGCAATGAACCGGCCGCCGGCGTTCGGGAAGAAGAAATCGCCGGCCGGCGGTTAGGGCAAGGAGGAGGAGAAGGCTCGGCGGCGTCTGGGAGATAAGAGAGAACGGCGAGAATGAGAGGAATTAAAAGAAATAAGATAATAAATAAGAAAAGGAAAAAGAGATAAATAAATAAATCTTTTCCTCTCTTAAATGGGTAGCCCAAACAGGCTTTCTCGGGGCCCCGTTTTTATCCCCGTGAACTCGTCCGTACAAGCTCCGAAAAATTCCCGAAAAATGTCCAAAAATTCCGAAAAATTCCCTTATTCATATCCGCCTATTTCCGGTATTTTACAGACACAGTTTCCTTCTATAATTAACAACACACACTATAAGTGATATCATTTCCCAACTTATCGGGCTTATTGATTCATCGAACTAAATCTCACCCATTGATAAATTAAAGAAATAAATATCAAATATATGTGCTTGTTATTATATTAGGATTAAGAGCACACACTTCCATAATAACTAAGGTATTTGTTCCTTTATAAAGTCAGTATAAAAGAAACAATCTCAAATGGTCCTACTCAATACACTCTAAGTATACTAATGTAATTATATAGTTAAGATAAACTAATTCCTAATTACACTACGACCTTCCAATGATTTGTTCCTTTCCATTTTGGTCGTGAGCTACTGTTTGTAATTTATAAGATACTGATGACATCCGCTTCTGTATGTGGCACCACATACTATGTTATCTACAATATAAATTAATTGAACAACTACAACTAAATGTAGACAATTTGACCAAATGTGATTCTTTATTCAAAATAAATGTTTACAAAAGCTTAGACTTTCAGTATACACTCTAACAATCTCCCACTTATACTAACGACTAAGCTGCCATATCTTCTGTCATACATCTGATTCCCATTCCCTCCACATGCCGATCGAAAGCTTTTGCTGGAAGGGCCTTAGTGAAAGGATCTGCCAGGTTATCTGCTGATGCAATCTTGGCGATGACAACTTCTCCTCGCTTCACGATATCTCGTATCAGGTGGTACTTGTGCTCTATATGTTTACTTGCCTTATGGGCTCGTGGTTCCTTCTAGTTTGCAACTGCACCGCTATTATGACAATAAATTGTGATGATTTTGGGCAAACCAGGAATCACATCTAAGTCCATTAGAAAGTTCCTGAGCTATACTGCTTCTTTAGCCGCCTCAGAGGCTGCTACATACTCAGCTTCCATGGTTGAGTCCGAAATGCATTTCTGCTTAACACTCCTCCATGCAATGGCTCCACCTCCCAAAGTAAACACATAGCCTGATGTAGACTTACTGTTGTCCCTATCCGATTTTGTGTAACCCACAGGGAGTAAATCGTCTGCTTGGTAAACTAGCATATAATCTCTAGTCCTTCTCAGGTACTTTAATATATGCTTTACTGCAGTCCAATGTCCTTGTCCAGGGTTACTTTGATATCTGCTAACCATGCCCACGGCAAAACAGATATCAGGTCTCGTACACAACATTGCATACATAAGGCTTCCTACAGCCGAAGTATAAGGAACTGCCTTCATGTCCTCAATCTCCTTTGATGTTTTTGGAGATATCTCTTTAGATAAGGCTACTCCATGCCTAAAAGGTAAGAAACCTTTCTTGGAGTTTTACATGCTAAAACGAGCAAGGATTGTATCTATAAAGCTTGGGATAGGCACAACATTCTTTTCTTGAGATCCCTTATAACTTTGATCCCAAGGATGTGTGCACATTCTCCTAAGTCCTTCATATCAAATTGTTTGGACAACCATACCCTTACGTCTGATAATACCTTGACATTGTTGCTAATTAACAAAATATCATCTACGTATAATACAAGAAATATCACCACGTTTCCGTTACACTTTTTGTATACACAAGACTCATCCGGACACTGAATAAATCCATATGACTGATTACTTCATTAAACCGAATGTTCCAAGACCTTGAAGCTTGCTTTGGTCCATAAATGGACCGATTGAGCTTGCACACTAGATGCTCTTTGCCTTTTTCAATAAACTCTTCTGGTTGCTTCATATGGATGTTCTCTTCAAGACTTCCATTAAGGAAAGCTGTCTTGACATCCATTTTCCAAATCTCATAATTCATATGAGTAGCAATGGATAAGAGTATCCGGATAGACTTAAGCATGGCTACTGGTGAAAAGATCTCCTCATAGTCGATTCCCTCTTTCTGAGTGTACCCTTTCGCAACAAGCTTAGCTTTGAAGGTTTCTACCTTCCCATCTGTCCCTCTTTTCCTTTTGTAGATCCACTTGCATCCAACGGCTTTTACACCATCAGGTGGTTCTACAAGCTCCTAGACCTTATTAGAGTGCATAGACTCTATTTCAGAATTCAATGCCTTTTGCCAAGATGCTGCATCTATATCTTGGAGTGCTTCGTCATATGTTCGGGGATCAGGTTCATGTTTACCCGGGATCAAGTCCGAAGACTCTCCCAAAAACATGAATCTTTCAGGCTGCCTTACAACCCTCCCACTACGACAAGGCACTGTCTGTGGTTGTGTATCATGTGTGACACGTGTTGCAGTCTCTTGTGGTAATTCATCTTGTACTGTTGGTACTGAAGTAGACGTATCCTCTCTAAATTCTTCTAAAACAACTTTGCTACTGGGCTTGTGATCCATTATATAGTCTTCTTCTAAAAACTGGGCATTGGTGCTAACAATGACCTTCTGGTCTTTAGGACTATAAAATAAACCACCTTTCGTTCCTTTGGGATACCCCACAAACACGCGAACTTCTGTACGAGATTCTAACTTATCAGCATCTGGTTTCAGCACATGTGCTGGACTACCCCAAATCCGAATATGTCTTAGATTGGGCTTTCGCCCATTCCACAATTCTGTGGGAGTAGAAGAAACTAATTTAGAAGGTACTAAGTTCAGAATGTACACTGCTGTTTCCATAGCGTATCCCCAAAATAAATTTGGTAATTCTGAATAACTCATCATCGATCTAACCATTTCCATAAGAGTCATATTCCTTCGTTCTGCCACACCATTCTGTTGGGGTGTACCAGGTGCAGACAGTTGGGATTGAATCCCGGCCTCTGATAAGTAATTCCTAAACTCTCCTAAGAGGTATTCGCCACCACGATCAGACCGTAGTGTCTTGATACTTTTACCTAGTCGTTTCTCCACATCAGCCTTGTACTCTTTGAACTTATCAAAGCACTCGGACTTGCGGCGCATTAGGTAAATGTATCCGTATCTTGAATAATCATCTATAAAAGAGACAAAATATTCAAAACCACCTCTTGCCTGGACAAACATAAGACCACACAAATCAGAATGAACTAATTCTAACACTTCTTTGGCTATATACCCCTTGGCCTTAAAAGGCCTCTTGGTCATTTTACCTTCCAAGCAAGATTCACAAGTCGAAAAATTTTCCAACTCTAATGAACCCAAAAGTCCATCGGCTATAAGCCTCTGAATCCTACTTAAGTTAATATGACCAAGCCTTAGATGCCAAAGATATGCTTGATTCATTTCCGAAGGTTCTTTTCTCTTATTAGAGTTAGAAGATGAGTTATAAATTTCCTTGTTTTGCTTTGTGGGAGAAATTGGATTTAAAGTATACAAATTGCCAACTAATGCACCAGAACAGATAATCACTTTATTTCTCTTAATAACTACATTGTTACTAAAGGAAACTGAATATCCATCTAAAAACAGTTTAGAAACTGAAATTAAATTCTTTCTAAAACTGGGTACATAAAGATAATTTCTTAAAACCAAATTTCTATTTCTATTAAAAGATAAGTAGACGTCTCCCACTGCAACAGCCGCCTCCTTAGTAGCATTGCCCATGTAGACGGTAATCTCTCCTTCAGTTAGTCGTCGGGTTTCCTGGAACCCCTGCAAGGAATTGCAAACATGATCAGTGGCTCCCGTATCTACATACCAGGTGCTGGTAGATAACACCGCTAAACATGTTTCAACAACTAGAGCATGAGATATACCTTTGTTGTTCTGATTCCTACGAGGACAGTTTGCCTTCCAATGCCCTGACTGCTTGCAAATGAAGCACTTGCCCTTCGGCTTCTTCATTCCAGCTTTAGGTCCTGTAGTCTGAGATTTATTCACTTTCTTTGCTGAACCAACTTGTTTCTTCTTCTTCTTTCCTTTCGGTTTAGAAGTAGAACCATTTTCAGTATAGTGAATATGAGAATTGTGATGAAACAAACCTTCTGCTGCCTGAAGTTCTGTCAGTAGTTCCGCCAATGAATATACCCTTTTGTTCATATTGTAATTCAGGCGGAATTGCTCAAAACTTCTAGGTAGTGTTTGGAGGATCATATCGATCTGGGTTTCCCCATCAATTTCTCCTCCAAGGATCTGTATTTCATTCAGATAAGCCATCATCTTTAGGATATGATCCCTCACAGGAGTACCCTCTTGCATGGTGGCTGTCATTATCTTTCTCATGGCTTCTTATCTAGAAGCCCGATCCTGATGACCAAAGAGTTCCTTGAGCTTGTTCATAATTGTTAGAGTGTAGCAACCAACAATAATATCATAAGATGTTGGTAAATCTTGATGTTGATGTTACAATACATTTGACATTGAAGCCAAAATGTAACACCGCGCCATCTCATCTGCCCTTAGCCATTTCCTATGATATTCAATCTCCTCTTGGGTAGATTCACCAGTGGGTGCATCAGGACAAGGCTCAGTCAGTACAAACTTATAGCTTTCAGCAGTAAGAACAATGTCCAGGTTCCTTTTCCAATCTATGTAATTAGGACCAGTAAGTCTATTCTGTTGTAGTATGATGGACAGTGGGTTGAAAGTCATCCTAAGAATCACAAATAACTTTTGGTCAGAACTCTAAATTTAGAATAATATTGATTCCTCAAACAATACTATTTAAAATTAACCAACACCTCGAAACACCGTGAATTTTGTATGCCACGATAGTGTGGACGTATACAAATTCAACATTTGTAAAAGGAGGGTTTCAACCCATTAATTTTATTATCTTGTCAACCTAACTTTTTGACAAATAAAATTAATAGTTGGTATCCTTTGGTCACACGAATAATAGCAGTGACTCCAATGGGGAGGATACTATTAAATGTGCCTAAGTGTATACCATTACTTGACACTAAGTCCATTAATAAGATTGTGCCCCTTCCGATGGGGAAGATCACACGCTCTTAATTAACTTCCTATAGTCATCCAAAATGGAAGTTTGTTCTAGTGATCCACAAACAAGGTCATCCGATATGGAGGAAGGCACTCAGAGCCAACGCGCAAGCTTGTTTGCATCACTTACAAACCAGTAATGGAGACCGTGGAATTTATTTAAAATCCCTCTCCCACTTAGTTATTTATAAATGAGGAATTTTAACTATGCTACCCTACTAAAACTGTATACTAACATACACACACAGCACAATATAAAAGCAATAAATAGAAAATCTAATTTTCAACTATTATGGCTTTTATCTATGGTTGTCCTCCGTGTGTTGTCATCCCAAGCTGCTACCATATTTGGCCACCGCCACCGGGTCTGGATGTCGCATCCATCTTGCTCCTTGTTCCGCTGCGCCTCTGGTCCTCAAAAGGTTCCACGCCTTGCAAGATTCGATCCGCGACATAAATAGAATTTTACATTTTTCGATCTTATATTCCTCGAAGGAATGTACATGTAAACTAGATCGAACATAAAATAAAAATTTACATCCATCGATCCTATATTCCATAAAAGGAATGTGCATGTAACTAGATCAAAAATAAAATCCTAATAAAAACTAAATACAGCTCCTGCTGTATTTTATAATACAATCATGCACACACATATAATTGCCCTTGACATGTCCAAGGATCCAATCACACACATAAAGAAAACTATAAGCCATAATAGTTGGATCTTGCATCCACAAAGTTAGCACATCCTACTATTAACCTGCCTAAATTATGTATGTCATGTGCATAATTAAACTAATACCAAAATACACAGAGGTAAAACCCTAGCTCTGATACCAATTGTTGGTTGCTACTCGGAAAACATAATGGTTCCACTGTACAAAAATTTTGTACAAAGGTCCGAACCTTTTCCTAGCTACCATGTGTTCTTTAAAATTAAACTTGGATCGCCTGCGGAACTTAACACGTTTGATCCAAATTTAATCTATATGTTCTTTTAGGTTTTGACTTGGATCTCCTGCGGAACTTAACACGTTCGATCCAAATCACCTAAGTTACTATTTCCATTAAATATTAATTTCCATAATTGGTTCCCAGTACTGACGTGGCGAGGCACATGGCCTTCTTGGATATGGGAGCAACCACCACCGACTAGACAAAACCTTTTAAGGAATGCTAATATTTAATTTCCTAAAATAACTTTAGGTCAACCGAAAAGAACAATCAAATCATAAGGAAAAGAACAAACAAAAGAACACTACATCGAAAGCAAATTCGAAACACTAAAATCGTATGCCTCTTGTATTTGGTATTATTTCCTAAAATAACTAGTATGATGCGGAAAGGAAAAATACTAGTTATACCTTTTAGAAAAATCTCTTAATCTTCTACCGTATTTCTCTTCTAACCTCGGACGTTGTGTGGGCAACGATCTTCCGAGATGAGAAACCACCAAAACACCTTCTTCTCCTCCTTGTAAGATTCGGCCAACTCAAGTGCACCTCCAAGGATGAAGTGAAAACACCAACAATGCTCCAAGGGATATAAGCTTTCTCTCCTTCTTCTCCAAGCTTGTATCCGGCCACAACTTGATCTCCAAAAGGAAGAAGAGGTTCGGCCACAACAAGGAGAAGAGAAAGCTTGAAGGGGCCGGCCACACCAAGGAAGAAAAGAGGGAGAAGAATAATAGAAGTTGTGTCTCATGAAGGCACCCCAACCCCCTCTTTTATATTCCTTAGCTTTGGCAAATAAGGAAATTTAATTATAATAAAATTTCCTTAACTTTCCTTGACATGAATTAATTGGGAAGAATTAAATAAAACTTCCTCTTTATCCATACAATGGCCGACCACAATCAAAAAGACAAATTAGGAGAGTTTCAATCAATAAATTAAAACTTCCTAATTTGTTTTCAGAAATTTTAAAAAATAAAATTTCTTCTTCAAAAATCCCGTCATGGTTGATAAAAAGAAATTTCTATAATTTTAATTTTTCAACATGTGAATAATTTTCAGAGAAAAATAAAATATCTTTCCTATCTACAAATAAGGAAAGAGATCTAATCTCTTTTCTTAATCTTTTGTAGAAGAGATATTTTAATTTTAATTTTAATTCTCTCCAATAAATTATATCTTCCACATAAGAAAAATAAAAATAAAAATTCTTTTTAATTTCATTAGGGTCGGCCCCCTTTAGCTTGGGTTCAAGCTAGGGTCGGTCACCCATAAACCATGCTTAGGCCGACCCTAGCTTGATCTCCAAGCTAGCTTGGTCGGCCCCCTTTAGGTGGGTATAGAAGGTGGGTATAGGTGGGTATAGTACTTTATAATTAAGAGGCTACGATAGGGACCGAGAGGAGGAATTGGTTTTGGTCTCCCGATAAAATTAAGCATCCCGTGTTCGCCCCGAAGACACAACTTAATTTTATCAATAATAATTCATTCCACTAGAGAACTATTATTGAACTACCGCACCAATCCCAAATTACATTTTTGGGCTCCTTCTTATTATGAGTGTATTAGTCTCCCTGTATTTAAGATGTCGAATATCCACTAATTAAGTGAGTTACTGACAACTCATTTAATTAATATCTTAATCCAAGAATAGTACCACTCAACCTTATCATCATGTCGGACTAAGTCCACCTGCAGGGTTTAACATGACAATCTTTATGAGCTCATCTTGGGGACATTATCAACCTAGATTACTAGGACACAGTTTCCTTCTATAATCAACAACACACACTATAAGTGATATCATTTCCCAACTTATCGGGCTTATTGATTCATCGAACTAAATCTCACTCATTGATAAATTAAAGAAATAAATATCAAATATATGTGCTTGTTATTATATTAGGATTAAGAGCACACACTTCCATAATAATTAAGGTATTTGTTCCTTTATAAAGTCAGTATAAAAGAAACAACCTCAAATGGTCCTACTCAATACACTCTAAGTGTACTAATGTAATTATATAGTTAAGATAAACTAATTCCTAATTACACTACGACCTTCCAATGGTTTGTTCCTTTCCATTTTGGTCGTGAGCTACTGTTTGTAATTTATAAGGTACTGATAACATCCTCTTCTGTATGTGGCACCACATACTATGTTATCTACAATATAAATTAATTGAACAACTACAACTAAATGTAGATAATTTGACCAAATGTGATTCTGTACTCAAAATAAATGTTTACAAAAGCTTAGACTTTCAGTATACACTCTAACATTTCTGTTAAACTATGAATTATGTTAATAATCTATTTTGCAGGAGATATAAGTGCCTTGGACTAACGTTTTCTTGTAGGAAGGAAGCTACTGGAAATCAAGGTCCGAGCGCCCCGGAGGTACCCGGGCGCCTGGAGGCAAAGTTTTATCCCCAACGTCACTGTGCCACGTGGAGTTCGCTGGTTAGCTCAGCTACATCACTTCAGGGCACCCCTGAAGGGCTGCGGGTACCCCAAACCTCTTATATAAGGAGGGTCAAGGCTGGAGTCAGAATAATCAACTCACAATCTGCATTCTTGCGCTCCTGCGACATTGCGACGCTACTCCGACAAAGTGCCTTTCCGTTTTCTTCTTTTCTTTATTATTATTGTCAAAGTTTATTTTAGCATTTCCTGTACTTAGATTTGTAATAAGTTTCGAATTGCTAGTGAATTTCCCATCGAAAGTACCCTTGTGTACGGGCCTTGGAGTAGGAGTCGACACAGGCTCCGAACCAAGTAAATCGAACTATGTTAGCATTGCTCTTTACTTTTCGCTTATACATTTTCCGCTGTGTAATCTCTCGATAAAGTTTAAAATCGATATTCACCCCTCCTCTATTGACTTTCATGATCCAACAGTAATATCCTGATGAAAATCTGCTAGCTGGTCCTAAAACTGTTGGTGCAGCGGGGCCGACAAGAGGGGGGTGAATTGTTTGCAAAATGAAAGTATACCCTCCTCGGTTTTTCAACTCAAAATAAATAGCAACAATTAAAGTAATGGCAGAATTAAAATAAGAGACAAGAAATTAACTTGGTTACAACCAAGGCGGTTGTTAATCCAAGGCGGTTGAACAACTCCACTAGAATGTCTCCTTCACTGTAGGCGGAGAAGCCTTTTTACACACTAAACGAGTTCACAAGTTTCTAGGAATTGAATGCTTGATTGAGTGATTAATTCCTAGCTCCAGGGGCCTTTATATAACTCCTGGAAAGTCTATCTCGAGGGTCGAAGGCATCTCCAGAGAGGTCCAAGACGCCTCCAACCAGTTTGATTAGATAAAACTCTATTTGAATGTAAACAGTCATTTTGACCCAGGCTGAGGCGCCTCAAACAAGCATGAAGGCGCCTCCAAGTTTGAGGCGCCTCCATTTCTGCTTGAGGCGCCTTTAAGGTTGAGGCGCCTCCAATCTTTGCTTGAGGTGCCTCAAAGTTGGCACGTATATAAGTGTTTCCAGCTTCTCTTTTTACTTCTTTGGCTTCCGATTCTCCATTCGTTTGGGTGATTCAGACCAACCGGAATAGGGCTCACCCGAACCCAATTCCCGGCCTTCTCCTCGAGCAGTCTTCCATCCTGGCTTTACATCCCTCAAACGTCACGCACATTCTTCTCGCCCACCGATTTACTCTTCCGTAACTCTCTCGTCCTTCGGACGCACCGAGCCCGTCGGCTCCCTTCCCGTGTCATCCTTCTCGCTAGTTGCGTCTTCCGCTCGACTTCCTGCTCTCCTAAGCTCCTGCACACTTAGACACAGGGATCAAAAACAAACATGACCTAACTAACTTGGTTGATCACATTAAAACAACCACGGGGTCCAACAGAAACATCGTCTGAAGAGTTCAACAGGGCACGAACCGCCACTACGACGAGTTCACAGAGTTTCGTCAGGGCAACCTTTCAGTGGAGGAAGCCGTGAAGAAATTCAACAGGTTGGCTCATCTATGCCCAAAACTAGTCAGCACAGAAAAAGAACGAGTCCGGTTGATGCTCAAGATGCTGAGGCCGGAAATAGCAATGAACGTGGCTGGCGGCATCCACAGGCCGCAAACCACCGAAGAACTAGTCAGCAACTCCTTGACCACTGAGCACTACCAGAATAGTATCAAGCAGCAGAAGCAAATCCCCTCAGAACCTAAGGGTCAAGGAGGCTCAGGTACCCAGAAGCAGCAGGGCCACAGCTCTCATGGCTCTAACTGGAAAGGAACCCAAGAATAAGCGCAAACCGTGGAGTTACCCAAAGGAGGACCCACCAAAAAGCGTTCAGTTATCCAAAGTGTGCTACTTATGGGAAATTCCATCCCGGAGTTTGTCGTAGGGGCACACGAGGATGCTTTGAATGGACAAGAAGGGCACATGGCTAGCGGCCCAAACAAGACCGTCTTCCTCGGCCATAGCCAATTGATGAGGCACCAAGACAACAGATCGAGATGCGGCCGCTCTAGATGGTCCACACATCAGCAGGCGATTAAAAGCCCCTCGGCTATGACCAATGCGAGGATCTACTCACTCACCGGAGAGAACGAGCAAATGCCTCGCAGTTGTTACAGGTCGATTAGTATTTTTAAAGCAAATAGCAACTGTCTTATTCGATATGGGGCAACCCATTCTTATATAGCCGGGCATTCGCAAACAAGTTAGCAATACCTCCAGAGGTACTCAGTTTCTGATGACATTACCTTCGGGAGAAATTATGACATCCACACAGCGGCTCGGGCAAGGCTGCGTCATTATAGCAGCAGAGAACTCTTCCGTGATCCGATCGTGCTAAATATGACCGACTCACGACATCATTTTGGAATGGACTTCTTGATCGATATACGGTGCTTCCATCGAGTGTCGTAAGCGAAAAAGTCATATTCCAACCTGAGGCAGAGCCGAATTCGTCGGAGAACCCAAAAGAAAGGCCAAGAGGTTTCTCTCAGCTATGAAGGCACAGATTAATGGATTCAGGATGTACGGATTTTTAGCACACGTAGTCAGTACCAGTCAGGACAAGGACCAACAGCTAACAGAAGTCCGAGTCGTAAGTGACTACCCAGCAGTCTTCCCTGAAGAGTTACCAGGATTAGCACCAGACAGGGAGATTGAATTTGAGATAGAGCTCATTCCCGGTACCAACCCTATTTCCAAAGCACCCTACAGCATGGCTCCAGCCGAACTGAAGGAACTTCATGAGCAATTACGGGAGCTACTTGACAAAGGCTTCATACGCCCTAGTCACTCACCATGGGGAGCACCTGTATTGTTCGTGAAGAAGAAAGACGGGAGCATGCGCCTGTGTATAGACTACCGGGCACTGAACCAAGTCACAATCAAGAACAGGTATCCTCTTCCCAGAATAGATGACATGTTCGATCAGCTAAAGGGAGCAGCAGTGTTCTCTAAAATAGACCTCAGATCAGGTTATCATCAGGTGAAGGTTAAAGAAGGGGATATACCCAAGACAGCATTCAAGACCAGATACGGACATTATGAGTTCGTAGTCATGCCCTTTGGCGTGACAAATGCTCCAGCTACTTTCATGGACCTCATGAATAGGGTATTCAGAGAATACTTAGATAAGTTCGTTATCGTGTTCATCGATGGCATTCTTATCTATTCAGGAACTCAGGAAGAACACGCAGAGCATATGAGAATAGTACTGTAGACCCTCTAGCAGACCCAGTTGTACGCCAAGTTCACAAAATGTGAATTTTGGTTAGATCAGGTATCCTTCCTGGGTCACATCATCTCAAAGGATGGTATCATGGTAGACCCCAGTAAGATAGAAGCTGTGAGCAACTGGAAAAGACCCAAGAACGCCAGTGAGATCAGAAGCTTTCTGGGATTAGCAGGCTATTACAGAAAATTTGTAGAGAACTTCTCCAGGGTAGCCTCTCCACTGACAGCTCTTACCAGAAAGAACAGAAAGTTTCAGTGGACCGAGGACTGCGAGAATAGTTTCAGCGAGCTAAAACGAAGATTGACCAGTGCACCTATTCTGACTCTACCAGAGAACGCAGATAGCTTTGATATATATAGTGATGCCTCGAAGTTGGGACTAGGAGCAGTGCTGATGCAAGATGGCAAGGTAATCGCCTATGCCTCCAGACAACTCAAGGATTATGAGAGGAATTACCCCACTCATGACCTTGAGCTTGCAGTAGTGGTGTTCGCTCTCAAGATTTGGAGACATTACTTGTATGGAGCTCAGTGCAGGGTGTATACAGATCATCAGAGTCTGAAGTACTTCTTCACTCAGAAGGATCTGAATATGCGACAGCGCAGATGGCTAGAACTAGTCAAGGACTACGATATAGACATCCTTTACCACCCAGGGAAAGCAAATAGGGTAGCAGATGCACTTAGCAGAAAGTCCAGTGGTACCTTATTATCTCTAGCAGCCATGTCACCACCCCTACAGAAAGAGATCACAGATTTCGGTCTCGAACTCATAGTTGGACAGCTCTCTACTATGACCTTAGAGTCGACCTTGCTTGGTGACATCCAGACAGCTCAGGAACAGGATCCTGAAATTCAGAAAATCAAGCAAGGATTAGCAGAAACAGAAAGTGGAGAGTTTAGAGTGTCAGCTAGCGGGGTGTTGTATTTTGGCGACAGATTATGTGTTCCAGATCAGGAGGAACTCAGAAGGAAGATTTCAGATAAGGCTCACAAGACTCCCTATGCGATGCATCTAGGCTCCACCAAAATGTACCAGGACTTGAAGAAACGTTTTTGGTGGCCTGGGATGAAGCGGGACATCGCTAAATATGTCAGCACCTGTCTGACCTGTCAGAGGGTCAAGGCAGAACATCAGAGACCAGGAGGAGTTCTGCAGCCTATCCAGATCCCAGAGTGGAAGTGGGAGAATATTTCCATGGACTTCATAGTGGGATTACCCAGGACCACAAATGGTTTTGATACCATCTGGGTAATAGTCGACAGGTTAACTAAATCAGCCCACTTCCTAGCTATCAGAATATCCTATTCCATGGAGCAACTAGCTCAGTTGTATCTCAAGGAGATCGTCAGGCTGCATGGAGTCCCACGAACCATTATTTCAGACAGAGACAGCAGGTTCACATCACACTTCTAGGAGTGTGTACAGTCAGCTTTGGGCACGAAGTTAAAGTTTAGCACAGCCTTCCATCCGCAGACAGATGGACAGACGGAGCGAGTAAATCAGGTACTCGAGGATATGCTCCGAGCATGTGCCCTAGATTTTAAAGGAAGTTGGTGCAAATATCTGAGTCTAGCAGAATTTGCATACAACAACAGCTATCAGGTCACTATCGGTATGGCACCTTACGAGGCTCTCTATGGGCGGAGGTGTAGATCTCCAATCTGCTGGTATGAGAGTGGTGAATAGAAAGAACTAGAACTTCAGACAGATCTAGTGGCAGATACCACAGCAGCTATACAGCAGATCCGCCAGAGGATAGAGACAGCTCAGAGCCGCCAGAAGAGTTATGCTGATACACGGTGCAGACCTTTAGAGTTTTCAGTTGGGGACTCAGTGTTCATCAGAGTAACTCCCATGAAGGGAGTAATGCGGTTTGGGAAAAAGAGCAAGCTAAGTCCCAGATATGTGGGACCATACCTTATCAGCAGAAGAGTGGGCAAGGTAGCATATGAGCTAGAGCTATCCCAGGAAATGTCAGCTGTCCACAACGTATTTCATGTCTCTATGCTGAAGAAGCATACCCCAGATGCCACCCAGGTGATTGAGCCCCAGTCGATACAGATCCGCGAAGACCTCAGCTATGACAGTCGACCTATTCAGATAATAGACCGAGCAATTAAGAAATTGTGGAACAAGGAAGTACCATTAGTCAAAGTTATTTGGCACAGTCACACAGCAGAAGAGGCAACTTGGGAGACAGAAGCCAACATGAGACAGAAGTACCCAGAATTATTCTAAGTTTGAGGATGAACTTTTTATAAGGTATGGGGGATTGTAACGTCCGAAAATTCTCAAAACTATTTTAGAAATATAGTATGATTTTTCTGGAATTTTTAGATATTTTTCCGGAATTTTTAGAGTAGCGGAAGTAGCAAAAACAAATAGAAAATGAAAACGGCCTAAGCGCGAATTGAACCCGAGACCTATGGTTTACGGATAATGTTAGTGACCAGTTGAACCCAGCAGGGTCGTGCTGAAAGGAAAGGGAGGCAATAATATTTAAGTTTAAGTTGGGCCGAAATACCCACTTAATATAAATAGGGAATTAATAGGTGAATAGGTGAAGAGTTATTTGGGTTAACGTGACTTTTCTCCTCCCTCACCCTAATTCCGCCAATCCCCTCTCCTCCTCCTTCTCTCGGCGCCAACCACAAGGGGGCCTAGGGTTCCTCTCCTAGGACTCCAAGGGCACTTTCCGGCGACGACTTCGACACGAGGACGCTCCCCTCCGCGAGAGGAACGCGTAGACGCGAGAAGATCGTCGAAAGGATCGTCTCCTCCGGAAAATCTCGCGATTAGAATCGTAAGAAATTACGAATAGGAGGTAAGAAACCCCTCACCTGCAGTATAAGTAGCTTTCGTTTGATTACATGCCTTTAGTTTAGCTATATGCAGATTTTTCGGCACTCAGGGTGTGTTTAAACCCTCCTCGCAGATTAGGAATCTAGTTGAGCACCTCTAGATGGGCCAGACACGTTGTTCTCCTTCACTTGGAGGCTCTAGACGTTGTCGGGTGCCTAGAGGTGGTCTCCCTATTAGAGGGGAGAGTTGGAGCACACCAAGTGTTTGACAAAATGATTAGTGTAGCTAAATATTACCTCAGATATTTTTAACAGCTCAGTTAAATGCATTAGTAGCATTTAAATCAGTATATTAGTCTAGTGGGCTCCACAGTCGCCTCTAGGTTGATACCTAGCTCTAGGTTTAGATAACCTAGCTCTAGGTTCAGATAACCTAGAAACAGCAAAATAAGAAATTAGTAGATATATTCAGTATTTTATTTTCAGTGGCACTGTACTGGATTAGATATCCATTGGGCTGGGCTCCCATAGTCGGTCCCTAGGTTTAGATAACCTAGTAAACCCTACTAAATGCGGGACTTGCAAACCCGAGTCTAGTTAGGGATGCGCGCACAGCAAGTACAGTTGCCGGGCCCCTTTAGCAACATGATTATGTATTTTCACTTATTACGATAATAGCTTTCAAATTCATAACCTAGTCATGTGATTATAGTTCAGCTCAGCACTAGCTCAGCTTTAGCCCAGTTTTAGTTTCAGTTTCAGTTTAGTTTCTCCTAGTTGATACCATGAGATAGCTCCATGCCTAGATTTTATTATGCATGCCATGTTTCAGTGTTATGCCATGTAACTTCAGTATGCCATGCTTTAACAAATCCAGTGCATGTTTTTAAATAGCATTCTTTAAAAACATTATTGCATCGTTGCATGTTTTTGTGAGGTAGATGGTTTCTTACTAAGCTTTAAGCTTACAAATTCTACTTTCCTTATACTGCAGATAAAGGTAAAGGGAAAATGGACTAGCAGAGGAAGCTGGAGTTCAATGCAAAGATGGTGTGTGTGGCAGGAACTGGAATAAAAGATCCTCAGGGGTTTTAGCAAGCTTAAATAGTTGAATTCTTAGTATTTCTTCTTTCATGCATTTTTAGACCTTAGAATGTTTAAACCATGGGAGATTTATTTAGTTTGTTAGTAATTATGTTAGAATGCTGGTTAATAGTTACTAGAATATATTCCAATTGATTTTAGAATTGTTGTGTGAGGTTTTGGCACGCCAGAGTGCTGAAATCAGAGTTTCAGGGTGAGATCAGAACCCAGATCGGTCTGCAGACCGATCAGAGCCGGGTTGTGCCGCTGGATCGGTCAGTTGACCGATCCAAGCACGAACAGAGAGTTTATGGATCGGTCAGCCGACCGATCCAGAGGCGAACAGTGAGTACAGAGGTTCATTGATCGGTCAGCCGACCGATCAGTGTACTCCTGGATCGGTCGGTAGACCGATCCAGCTGCATACAGAAGCGATACAGCTTCTGGATCGGTCAGCCGACCAATCCAGAGCCTTCTTCCGTGCCAGTATCAAGCTGGATCGATCACGGGATCAATCCAGATTTTCGCAATAGTAATTTAGCACAGCATTACGTAACGATCGGCCTCGTAGCCTAGTCAGTAGGAGGCGGGTCATTACAGATAACATGGTGTGTGGAGTCACACACAGAAGATCATGTTATTAGTTCTTTATAAATTATAAATAGTTGTTCATGACTAAGATGGAAAGGAACAGATCATTGGAATAGTCGTAGTGTAATTAGGTATTAGTTTATCTTGACTAATAAATTACACTAGTACACTCTGAGTGTATTGAGTAGGACCATTTGAGGTAATTTCTTTTTGTACTGACTTTATAAAAGAACAAGTCCTCTGTTATTATGGAAGTGTGTGCTCTTAATCTTAATATAATAACAAGAACATATATTTAATATTTATTTCTTTAATTTATCAATGGGTGAGATTTAGTTCGATAAATCAATAAGCCCGATAAGTTGGGAAATAATATTACTTATAGTGTGTGCTGTTGATTATAGAAGGAAACTGTGTCCTAGAGAGTTAGGTTGATGATGTCCCCAAGAGGAGCTCATAAGGATTGTCATGTTAAACCCTGCAGGTGGACTTAGTCCGACATGACGATAAAGTTGAGTGGTACTACTCTTGGAACTAGATATTAATTAAGTGAGTTGTCAGTAACTCATTTGAATTAATGGGCATTCGATATCTTAAATACAGGGAGACTATCACACTCATAATAAAAAGGAGCCCAAAATGTAATTTGGGATTGGTGTGGTAGTTCAATAATAGTTCTTTAGTGGAATGAATTATTATTGATGAAATTAAGTTATGTGTTCGGGGTGAACACGGGATGCTTAATTTCATCGGGAGACCAAAACCAATTCCTCCTCTCGGTCCCTATCGTAGCCTCTTAATTATAGAGTACTATACCCACCTATAACCACTTTCTTACACATCCTATAGAGGCCGCCCAAGCTTGCTTGGAGTCCGAGCTAGGGCTGGCCAAAGGCATGGTTCATGGGTTCATGAGGTGGTCGGCCCTAGCTTGAACCTAAGCTTAGGTGGCCGGCCCTATTAAAATAAAAAGTAATTTTATTTTTTTTAAATTTTTCTTATGTAGATTCCATGGTTTTAAAAGAGAGTTTAAAATTTAAATCTTTCCTTTTATAGCTTTCTACAAAAGATTAAGAAAAGATTTGAAATATTTTCTTATTTGTAGATTGAAAGGTAGATTTTAATTTTGAGAAAACTTTCCTTTTTAACCATGTTCATGATTTAAAAGAGAGTTTAAAAATTAAATATTCTCTTTTATTACTTTCTACAAAAGATTAAGAAAAGATCTGATATTTTTCCTTATTTGTAGATTAAAAGGATATTTTAATTTTTAGAGATAACTTTCCTTTTTGGAAATCATCCACATGTTTAAAAGAAAGATTTTAATTTATAAAATTTCCTTTTTATAATCCACGGAAAAATTATTGGAGAAATTTTTTATAAATTTCTGGAGACAAATTAGGAAGTTTTAATTCTTATAATTAAAACTCTCCTTGTTTATAGCTTATAGATGTGGTCGGCCATGTAATGTGAGAAGAGGAAATTATTTTTAATTAAATAAATTTTCCTTTTCATGGAAAAAGAATTAAGGAAGTTTTTTATTTAAATTTCCTTATTTGCCAAGACCAAGGAATATAAAAGAGGGGGTAGAGGTGCATTCATGGGTGATAACCTCTATTCTATTTTTCTCCTCTCTTTTTCTCCTTGGGTGTGGCCGGCCCCTCCTCTTTCTCTCTTCCCTTTCTTGTTGTCGAAACCTCTTCATTGATAGAGTTGCTTTGGTGGCCGGATCAAGTAAGGAGAAGAAGGAGAGAAAGGAAGTCTAGTCTCTAGCATCCCTTGGAGCATTGGTGGTAGCCAAACCTCTCCATCAAGAAGGACTCTTGGTGCCCGAAACCTAGAAGGAAGAAGAAGGTATTTGGTGGTTCTCATCTCGGAAGATCATTGCTCACACAACGTCCGAGGTTAGAAGAGGAATACGGTAGAAGATCAAGAGGTCATTAAAGTTCATAAAGAAAGGTTTTACTAGTATTTATTTTCGGCATCATGCTAGTTTATTTCTTTGTAAGAATTCTAAACACAAGAGGCAATTAGATCTAGTTTTCGAATTTATTTTCGAGTTTGTGTTTTTTTTTTTACTTTGTCGAATTTGTGATTCGATTGTTCTTTTTGGTTAACCTAGAGTTATTTAAGGAAATTAAATATTAGCTTTCCTTAAAAGGTTTTGTCTAGGCGGTGGTGGTTGCTCCCATATCCAAGAAGGCCATGTGCCTCGCCATACAGTCCTGAAAGCCAATTTTGGAAATTAATATTTAATGGAATTAATAACATAGGTGGATTTGAATCAATAGTGTTAAGTTCCGCTTGCGATTCAAATCTAAACCATTAAGAACAGATAAGTTAAATTTGGAATCAATGATGTTAAGTTCCTTCTGCGATTCCTAATTTAACTTCTAAAGAACACAATAGGTTATTTAAGGAAAGGTTCGACACTTGTACAAAATTTTTGTACAGTGGAGCCGGTACGATTTTCCTAAGACTAACCAACACCATCACCTACTCCTAAGGAAGCTATGAAAGCTGTAAGGATATGACAATGAATCATGTGTACCTTGAATGAGGTACTATAGCCAGAGTAGTAGATTATGGACTTAAAAACCCAATAAGCAAAATCTATATCTAGTTTATGCTTAAGGACATACATCAGAAAAAGATGAACAGGACGGAGAACTGCTTGATCTCTGGATGAAAGAGGATGAATGCATGAGACGACCATTTTGTATAATGCATTGTCATATGGGCTTAGTGGGACGGAAGGCATCTTCCTTGGTCGAGGACCTTGGAAGAAATCAGCATACATGAGGTCTAGTGTGAGATGGGAAAATGGATCAGGCAAAATGGCAGGATACGATGGATAAGGAAAGATTCGGGTAGTTGAGGGGCGCATGCGTAAGAAGCGAGAAAATATATTAAAATCAAACAACATATCCCTTGAAGCAACTCTAGTTTTAAAATGATATGCATCAATCTCACATAAATTATGATAAAATTCAATGCAAAGTGTGAGATTATATGCATGCCGACAGAGAACCAGACTGTCTAACAAGTACTGGTGTATAATATCAACTATTTCAAGACAATAGGTTTGATAAAATGGTATATCAAGGCGAACCCACAACTAAAAAAGTCTTGATGGAAAAAGATTGATGCAAGTCCTCTGTGGAGAATCGAGGGTCTTGGCTGGGATTGGAGGAGCTAACCTCCTTTTGGGCAAGTTTACATAGTTTTTCACTAAAAAAGAGAATAAAAAAATAAGTAAATATGCGAAAAGAAAGAACTAAACTTCAATTCATACCGAGGCATGGCTTGTGAACGCAGAAACTCGAAAAATCATCGGATAGATGTGGAGAAATAGGAAAGGAGAGTTGAATGAAAGATTTCGGTTCTGTGGGTGTTATATATACCTCGATCGGTCGACTGATAAGCAGTTCGGTCAACCGATCCAATAAATTCGTTGTCATCCGAAGCCGAGTGTTGGATGTTCGGTCGACCAATCCAAGGGGTTCGGTCGACCGATCCAAGGGGTTCGGTCGACCGATAACTTAAAGATGCATGATTTTCCGTGCACCAACACAGAGTGAACGGTTGATCATAAAGTATTCGATTGACCGAATATGGTAATCGGTCGACCGATGAATTTATTGTTCATCTGTTTTAAAAAAATAAAATTGACTGGTTCAAAACAAAGTCTATTCGGCCGACCGAAAAATATGATCGGTCGACCGATCTTTAATAATTTAAGTTATAAAATAATTTTAATTAATTTTTAAAATAATTTTAATTAAGTTTTAAAATAATTTTAATTAATTTGTTTAAAATAGTTTTAATTAAGTTTTAAAATATTTTGATTAAGTTTTTTTTTAAATAATTTTTAATTAAGTTTTTTTTTAAATAATTTAATTAAGTTTTAAAATATTTTTTAAAAAATATTTTAATTAATTTTTAAAAATAATTTTAATTAAGTTTTAAAATAATTTAAATTAAGTTTTAAAAAGAATTTAATTAATTTTTAAAATAATTTTAATTAAGTTTTAAAATGATTTTAATTAAGTTTTAAAATGATCATTTTAAGTTAAAAGTTCAAATAATTTAAGTTTTGTTTTAAAATAATTTTAATTAAGTTTTAAATAATTTTGATAAAGTTTTAATTACGTTTTGAAATGATTTTAATTAAGTTTTAAAATAATTTTAAATTGAGTTTTAAAAAGATTTTAATTAAGTTTTAAAAATAATTTTAATTAAGTTTTAAAATAATTTTAAATTAAGTTTTAAAATAATTTTGATTAAGTTTTAAATAATTTTGATTAAGTTTTAAATAATTTTTAATTAATTTTTAAAATGATTTTAATTAAGTTTTAAAATAATTTTAAGTTAAGTTTTAAAATAATTTAAGTTTTGTTTTAAAATAATTAAGTTTTAAATAATTTTGATTAAGTTTTAAATAATTTTTTAATTAAGTTTTAAATAATTTTTTAATTAAGTTTTAAAATGATTTTAACTTAAGTTTTTTAAAAAAATTTAATTAAGTTTTAAAATAATTTTAATTAAGTTTTAAAAATAATTTTAATTAAGTTTTAAAAAGATTTTAATATTTTTAATTAAGTTTTAAAATAATTTTAATTAAGTTTTAAAATAATTTTGATTAAGTTTTAAAAATATTTATTATTATTGAAAAAGGTTATTGAACTCATGTAAGATTCAAACTTAGCTTTGGGTTAATCAAGCGGGCTTTCTAAGGATAAGTTTTCAGTTTAGTGGCGAGGCATATGACCTTCTTGTATATCAACGGTGGACCACTTGCTGAAGACTTTCCAAACTATTCTCGCTCAAAGAATTTAATACTAAATTTTTGTCTAACTAGCTCATGTTTGACTGGGGTAGCTTCTGTAACGACCCAACTTTCCCTATTTGGAGTTCTAAATGTCCTTAAAAATATTTGGAAATGCTTTTAAAATATTCTAGAGATTTTTAGAATTTTTTAGAGTATTTTTACGTAATTTTTGGAAGTCGTTTGATATTTTTACAAAACGAATGAAGTCTTGACAAAAAAATTGTCAAAGCCAAAGTTTGAACCAGAAACCTTAGGTTAAGAAGAGATTCACTTAACCAACAAACCAGCCGAATGCTTCTTAGTAAAACTCGAACCGAATAATATTTGAGTTATAATTGAAACCCTAGTTTAAAAGAGGACTTAGGTTTCTTTTCTTCCTGAACTCGGAAATCTTTTCTCCTCTCCCGACGGCGTTTTTTTTCTCTCGCGGCGGAAACGAAGAAGCAGGCTTAGGGCTTCACTCTGGCTGTAACGACCCAATTTTCCTCATTAGGAGTTCTAAAAGTTCTTAAAAATATTTATAAATATTTTAGAAATATTCTAGAGATTTTTAGAAATTTTTAGAGTATTTTTATGTAATTTTTGGAGGTCGTTTGGTATTTTAACTAAACGAAGGAAGTTTCGACAAAAAAATGTCAAAACCGAGAATTGAACCCATGACCTTTGACTCAGTCAAAACCCAGCTGACCAGGTGGGCAAACAGATTTTTCTGTTTAGAAAAGGTAGCGAATTTATTTAAGATAGTTAACAGAATATTGGATTATAAAAGGGATAAGTTGATCTTGGATTTGTCTGTTTAGAAAAGGTAGCGAATTTATTTAAGATAGTTAACAGAATATTATAAAAGAGATAAGTTGATGTTGGATTTGTCTGTTTAGAAAAGATAGCGAATTTATTTAAGATAAGTTAGCAGAATATTGGATTATAAAAGGGATAAGTTGATGTTGGATTTGTCTGTTTAGAAAATGTAGCGAATTTATTTAAGGAGTTAACAGAAATATTAAGTTATAAAAAGGGATAAGTTGATGCTCTGTTTTCCCGTGACTTAAACCATTCTCTCCTTCTCTTCTGCGTACAATGGCGGAGCTCGGGCAGAAAACGAAAGGGAGTTAGAGCATCACCTCCGGCGGTCAGCCAAGGTCCTAGAAGCCCTTTTTGTTCGGTTGTGAGTCCAAGAATCAAGGTAAGTGCTTCTCACCTGCAGTAGGAGTAGTTTCGGACCTTTGTTCTTCTTGAATTCGAAGCATGAGAAGCGCTTATAGTCCAGATTTTTATGTAAGCCTATAGTGTAGATTTCAATTAAGCTTATAATGTAGATTTTTATGTAGAGCTTATATTGCAGATTTTAATTAAGCTTATAGTGCAGATTTTTAATTAACCCTATAGTGCATATTTTAATTAAACTTATAATGCAGATTTTTATGTAAGCTTATAGTGCATATTTTAATTAAGCCTATAGTGCAGATTTTAATTAAGCTTATAGTGCAGATTTTTAATTAAGCTTATAGTGCAGATTTTAATTAAGTTTATAGGTGCAGATTTTAATTAAGCCTATAGTACAGATTTCAATCAAGCTTATAGTGCAGATTTTTATGTAAGCTTATAGTGCAGATTTTAATTAAACTTGTAGTACATATTTCTTAGAGCTTAAAATGCATATTTCTTTAGAGCAGATTTCTTTAGAGCTTGTAGTGCAGATTTCTTAAAAAGCTTATGGTGCAGATTTCTTTAGAATTTATAGTGCAGATTTTTGGTGGAACTTGTAGTGCAGATTTTTGGTGGAATTTATAGTGCAAATTTTTTTGTGGAACTTGTAGTGCAGATTTTTGGTGGAACTTATAGTGCAGTTTTTAAAGAAAAATATTATAGTGCAGTTTGGTTAAGTATTATAGTGCAGAATTTATGTTTGCATAGTATGTAGAAATAGTGTAGCATAGAATGCAGAATCTTGATTAGTATAGTATGCAGAATTTTGATTAGCATAGTATGCAGATTTTTGTTTAAGCATTTCAAAGTTAGAATTTGCTTAAACATTTCAGTTTCTTTTTAAAGAAGCATTCTTTTAGAAGTATTAACAAGTATAAGAAAGATAAAGAAAAGAAAGAAAAAGGCCAAGGCCTTAAGTAGATCCCAAAGTCAAGACTTTAGGGATTTTGGCACACAACATGCTTAAAGAAAATGCCGAGGCATTATATATTAGAAGTAATAAAAGATAACAAGTATTTTACTTTATTTAAGAGGCTAGTACCCGACTTCCGAGGTTGTCGTTAAACAAATCCAGGTGTCCAATTCCAAGGTCTTGTCCCTGGTAGACCGAGGTCTGCTCTTTTAGGATTGGTGGCTCGCTACCCCAACCTATTAGGGAACGCGCATAAGATGGTACTACGCCTGGGCCCAAGAAGAAAGTTGATTATTATTTTGAAGTATTAAAGTATAAGTTTTCAAACAAAAGAAATAAGCATCACATAAGTTTAAAATTCAGCAAGTTTAGTTTTCTTATATACTGACATGTTGTTTAGATTTGCTTACATATTTAGTATTTCAGTATACTATGTTTCGTTTGCTATTAGATGAGCATTCAGTTTCTAGATTTCTTTCAGCTTACATGCATACTCGAATTTTGTGAGTTAGATAGTGCTTACTAAGCAATTTTGCTTATAGATGCATTTCCTCTTACTGCAGATAAAGGAAAGGAAAAGTTATAGCAAAGGAAGGCGACAAGGAGGTGTGGATGGATGTGTGATGCCTGGACTATAGAAGCCTTGGGAATTAGTATAAGAATTTATTAACAAAGAGTTGAGTAGAATGTATTAGATGAGTCATTTAGTCTTCCGCTGCTAGTTAATTGTATGTTTTGAGTTCTCCGAGAGTTTTAGAAATTTCTATCAACATGTGAACAAGGATAGTTAAGTAAAGTTAGTAGTCCAGTAGTGCTCCGCCCTCACAGACCAGTAGTGAGGAGGGTGGGGTGTTACACCGGCGGCCGACGAGCTCCCTCCTCCGCGGGTCCTTCACAAATCCGAGCTTCTCTCGGCAAGGAGAGCGCGCGGGCACAAGAAGAGGCCGAGAGTTGCAAGTTCTCCGAAACCCTAGGACCTCTTCTCGGTTGTAAGTGCAAGACCAAGTGTAAGTACTACTCACCTATGGTAGGAGTTGCTCCGAATTCTTTGGATTTTGTTTCCTTTCTCCCGGATCTTGCTGTGCCGAGTAGAAGTATATGCTAGGGCTTTTTTTTTTCTTCCTGGCTGTGTTGAGATGCCATTCTCGGATTTTGCTATTGAACAGAATAATATGCTAAGTTCTTTTAAGATTTGCTGTGCCAAATTTGCTAAGCTAGGGCTGCTGTGCCAAATTGCTATGATATGGGTTTTTGCTAAGAATATAGTTAGGTTCTTTATTTAAATTGCTAGAGGAACTTGAAAGATGTATATGCTATTCCTGGTTGCAAGGGGGTAGTAGATAGATTAATTGTTATAGTTGTTATTGCTGGAATTAACTCTTACAATGCTGTTGAAGAGTGTTTCCCTGTACTGCTGGGTTGTTCGGACTTGTCATAGCTGAAGTTAGTCTTCTTGGAACCCTTTTATAGTACTTGTCGTGCATGTTAGTTCAATTTTTATTGAACTGTTTCTTTAGCATTCGGCTGGAATTGTATGTGCTGCTAGAATCCGAAAATTTGCTACTATGTAAGCATCCCTTTATGTATGGCATGTTACTGATCCGTATTGGTAGTGCATTATTGTTAGAATTGTTTCCAAACTTGACTAGATGGATTAGTTGATTCTCTGTTGATTAAGTCATGTTTCAGACTTCATGTGCAGTAAACAAACCGTAGCTATATTTTCCAGTTGCTCTAAAATTGAGAATTTTATGAAGAATAGAAATTTTTAGTTTTCTTATTATTTTAGCAAGCATGAACTAGACAACTTGTATGAAAGTAAGCAGCGTAGGCTTCTTTAAGTTCCAGCAAGTTAAATCTTTTGTTACCATGCTAGTATTCAGTATTAAGATCTTATTTCTAGCCATTTCATTTTAAGCATGCAGAATTAGATTTTTCTTGCTACTACACAAGCATGTTAAGCTCTTCTAGAAGATTATGAGAAGTGATAAGTAAGAAAAAGACCAAGGTCTAGTTAGAAAAGATAACAAGTAAATTAAAGTAAGAGGCTAGTACCCGACTTCCGAGGTTGTCGTTAAACCAATCCAGGAGACCAATTCCGAGGTCTTGGCCCTGGTAAGACCAAGGTCTTTATCCTCATGGGACTGGAGGCTCGCTACCTCAGTCACTATTAGAGAGCGCGCACAAGATGGTACTAAGCCTGGGCCCAAGAAAGAGAAGAAGAAAGTTAAGAATTAATTTCAAGTATAAAGCTATAAGTAAATGAAACAAGTATCACCTATGTTTAGAACTAGCCAAGATTAGCTCTTTTAATTCTAAGTATATCGTATTAGTTTTCATTTGCCTTCCTTATGAGTTTATTGAGCATGATTATCTTTATTTCTAGCATGTAGATTTATTCTTATATCATGAGTATGCAGATTTATTCTTATATCATGAGTATGCAGTTTATTTTAGTGCTTTGCTATTAGATGAGCATGTTTAGCCTTTTCTTTTTAGCATTTCAGTCTCAGCATCTTTTGCATCTTATGCACTTATGAGCTTTTGTGAGATAGATTAGTACTTACTAAGCATTTCGCTTATAGATTTATTTTTCCTCCTACTGCAGATAAAGGAAAAGCTAAAGTATAAAGAGGAAGGTGACAGGGAGGATGCATGATGAATGGTGTGTGATGTTGAACTATGGAAGCCTCGGGACCTGGCTAAGAAGTTGTTTAGAGTCCTTTACTATTATTAGAGAAGTTGAGATTGTTAAAGAGTCATTTCCTTTTCTTATGTTGCTAGTTGAGAGTATTCCGCATTGATAGTTTAGTTGTTTTCTATTCTTGGAGCTTTATTCGTTTGCTATTGCTAGAATAGTTTTATTTTTAGTTGTTGTGTCTTATTACTGTGTGGTTGTGAGATATATATACCAACCGCATGTGGCTGATGGTTTTATTTTGCATGTATTGTTGATTTTGTCACCGGTACAGGGGAGACTCTGCCGAAATTTTTCAGTAGGAATTGCTCTGGGGCCGTGATAAATCTAAGTGTTTCTAATAATAGCATAAGTGACACTGGTAAGTAGAGTAATAGTTAAGTAACGGTCACCCTTAGAGAGTAGTAGTAAGAAGGGTGGTCCCTACAGTTGGTATCAGAGCAGTTCCCATTCTCCAGCATCACACACACATCAGCATCAACCTTGCCGTCTTCAAGTAAGAAAGTATTTAAATTCTTTCTTTATTGCTTTCCTTTATTATTATTTGCAGTATAGAGTAATTGTTTATAAGTGCTTAAGTCAAATAAGAGTTTTTGCAGTTTTCTTTATTCATACACATGTTTGTTTAGAAAGGATAGAGAAGATATCAAGCCTTTTTCTTTGCATAATTAGATGGCAAGAAGAGGGTGTCCCCGTACCACTCGTACTGAGGACCAGGTTCAGGAGAACGAAGGCCCAGGCTCAACTGAGCCCAATCTCTCTGAAGTTGTTGCTCAACTCCAGAAACAAGTAGCAGAGCAACAGCAAGTAATTGCCAATCTGATGGCAAATCATCAATAAGTTCCTCCCCCTCCCCTAGCGGTCACTACGGAGACTCCAGTGGTAACTGAGGTTCCGCCAGCTGCCCAGAGAGTCGTCGCAGAATCTCAGAGACAAGAAGCTTACCTCATACAGTGGCTGAAATTGAAACCAGAAAGCTTCTCAGGCACGACTGAGCCCTGGGATGCCCAGGCTTGGTTCAAAACATTGGAGAGCACCATGGAGCTTCTTGACTGGCCAGAAGTCGAGAAGGTCAAGTGCGCCTCTTTCTGCCTGTCAGGAGATGCTCGTATGTGGTGGGAGAGGATAAAGACCAAGAGGGCAGCCAATCAGATGAGCTGGGCTGATTTTCAGTCAGAGTTTTATGAAGAGTTCTTTCACCTACAGATCACCAACAAGCACTATGAGGAATTTATAGAGTTTAAACAAGGTGACCTGTCAGTGGAAGAAGCAGCCAAGAAGTTCAATAGACTCACTTGTCTCTGCCCAGAGCTAGTAAGTACAGAGAAGGAGCGAGTCAGACTGATGCTCAGAATGCTGAGACAACAGATAGCACTGAACGTGAGCAGTGGAGCTCATCGGCCCCAGACTGGTGAAGAGCTGATCAGTAGGGCATTAATTGCTGAGCACTACCTGAATGACATCAAAGCACAACAAGCACAACACAAGCCAGTGAAGATAGAGGACAAGTCAGTGGGGAGCCAGAAATCTCAGTCAAGTAAACAGAACTGAAAAGACAAGGGTAGTAAAAGAAAGCAGTGGAACTCAGGAAGTAACCAGAAGGGAGGACCAGCAAATAAGCAGACCAAGTTTCCTCCCTGTCCCAAATGTGGGAGAATGCATCCAGGAGCCTGTCTTTTGAGCAAGACTGGGTGTTATTCCTGTGGTCAGGAAGGACACATGGCTAAAGAATGTCCTAACAAGCTCAAAGCACCTCAGCCACAACCATTGCAATATGGAGGTCAGCCCGCACAACTGCACCACATGGAAGCAGCATTAGAGGGACCCTATATCAGTCAGGGAAGGTTGGAAGCCCCACCAGTTCCAGCCTTTGACAGCGCCAAAGTATTCTCCCTCACCAAAGAAGAAGCTGCTAGTGCCTCCACGATCGTAACAGGTCAAGTAGTTATTTTTCAGCATTTAGCTACTATACTATTTGATACTGGGGTGACCCATTCTTTCGTATCAGTACCCTTTGCCAATAAATTACAGGTGCCTACAGAGAGTATGAACTCCAAGTTCTGGACGACCCTACCTTCTGGGGAAGTCATGGAGTCCAACCAGTGGCTTCGGGCTATACTAGTCAGAATTTTAGACCGTGAGCTATATATAGATCTGGTAGTCCTCGCCATGCAGGATTTCGATATCATTTTGGGTATGGATTTCCTCAGCAAGTACAGTGCTTCAGTGGACTGCCGCAGAAGGAAAGTGATCTTTAGTCCAGAAGGTGAACCATCCTTTGAATTCACGGGAGTGCCAAGGAAGAAGACCCAGAAACTTCTCTCTTCCCTAGAAGCTCACCAGATGTTAGCTAAAGGGTGTGCTGGTTTTCTTGCATCATTGTGAGTACAAAAGAAGAAGAAAGACCTAGAGTATCCAGAAGTATTTCCAGAAGAGCTACCTGGACTACCTCCCGACAGAGAAGTGGAGTTTGAGATTGAATTGGTTCCTGGTACCGGTCCAATTTCAAAAGCTCCATATCGCATGTCTCCAGCAGAGCTGAAAGACTTACAAGAGCAACTTCAGGAGCTACTTGACAAAGGCTTCATCCGCCCTAGTCACTCACCTTAGGGAGCTCCTTTGTTGTCTGTCAAGAAGAAGGACGGATCTATGCGGATATGCATAGATTATAGAGCTCTGAATCAAGTGACAATCAAGAACAAGTACCCCCTTTCCCAGGATCGACGACTTATTTGATCAGTTGAGAGGGGCAATAGTGTTCTCAAAGATAGACCTGCGCTCTGGGTACCATCAGCTGAAAGTGAAAGAAAGGGATATACCCAGAACGGCTTTCAGGACCAGATACGGACACTACGAGTTTGTAGTCATGCCTTTTGGTGTGACTAATGCACCTGCAGTCTTCATGGACTTGATGAACAGAGTGTTCAGATAATACCTTGACAAATTTGTCATTGTGTTCATCGACGACATTCTAGTCTATTCCAGAACCCCAGAGAAGCATGACACACACTTGAGGATAGTACTGTAGACCCTTCAGCAAACGCAGCTTTATGCTAAATTCTCAAAGTGCGAGTTCTGGTTAAATCATGTGGCGTTTCTAGGTCACATTATTTCTAAAGAAGGTATCCAAGTAGATCCAGCCAAAATAGAAGCGGTCAACAACTGGAATAGACCCAAGAATGCCAGGGAGATCAGAAGCTTCCTTGGTTTAGCTGGGTACTACAGAAAATTTGTGGAGGACTTTTCCAAGATAGCTTCTCCACTAACGGCCTTAATAAGGAAGAACAAGAAGTTTGGATGGTCAGACAAATGTGAGCAGAGTTTCCAAGAGCTAAAGAAGAGACTGACCAGTGCTCCCATTCTGACAATCCCAGAAAGTGACAAGAGTTTTGACATCTACAGTGATGCTTCCAAGATGGGCCTAGGAGCTGTACTCATGCAAGAAGGAAAAGTTATAGCTTATACTTCCAGGTAACTCAAGGATTATGAGCAGAACTACCCCACTCATGATCTTGAGCTGGCAGCTGTGGTCTTTGCACTAAAACTCTGGCGACATTACTTGTATGGAGTCCAGTGCAGAATCTTCACAGACCATCAAAGTCTTAAGTACTTCTTCACTCAGAAGGATTTAAACATGAGACAGCGCAGGTGGCTAGAGTTGGTCAAAGACTATGACTGTGAAATCCTCTATCACCCAGGCAAAGCTAACAAAGTGGCAGATGCACTAAGCAGAAAATCCAGTGCATCCCTGACGTCCTTGTCATCATTAGCCCTGCCACTACAGAAGGAGTTGACAGACTTCGGAATGGAAATTATTCATGGGCAACTCTCTGCAGTGACCTTAGAGTCAACCCTGCTTGAGGATATACAGAGAAAGCAAAGTGAAGATCCAGATATCCAAAAGATCAAGCAAGGGATACAAGAAAAGGGAAATTCAGAGTTTCGAGTATCAGATAGTGGAATCCTCTACCAGGGGAACCGCCTTTGTGTCCCCAATGACGAAGAGTTGAGAAAGAAGATTTTAGAAGAAGCCCATAGTACTCCTTACTCCATGCATCCTGGTTCCACCAAGATGTACCAAGACTTGAAACAAAGGTTCTGGTGGTCTGGACTCAAAAGAGACGTTGCTAAGTATGTCAGTACCTGCCTGACATGTCAGAGAGTCAAAACAGAACACCAGAGACCAGGAGGAACGTTACAACCTCTCCCAATACCAGAGTGGAAGTGGGAAGACATATCCATGGACTTCATAACAGGTCTTCCAAGAACTACAAATGGATATGACGCAATATGGGTAGTAGTGGACAGATTGACTAAGTCTGCTCATTTTCTAACCATCAAGGTGTCCCACTATATAGAGCAGTTGGTGTAACTATACGTTAAGGAGGTGATCAGACTTCACGGAGTTCCTAAATCTATTGTTTCTGATAGAGATGGGTGCTTCACCTCTCACTTTTGGGAGTGTGTTCAGACTGCACTAGGCACCAAACTCAAGTTCAGCACCGCCTTCCATCCTCAGACTGATGGACACAGAGCTTGTGCACTAGATTTCAAGGGAAGTTAGTGCAAGTATCTATGCTTAGCTGAGTTTGCCTACAACAATAGCTATCAGGCCACCATCAAGATGACACCTTATGAGGCGTTGTATGGCAGGAAGTGCAGATCACCCATTTACTGGCAAGAAGCAGGTGAGAGAAAAGAAATGGAGGTAGAGTTGGGCATCCAGACAGAGCTGATAGAAGAGACCACTCAGGCTATCCAGAAGATCAGACAGAGGATTGAGACTGCCCAGAGTAGACAGAAGAGTTATGCTAACACACGCCGTAGGCCACTGGAATTCCAAGTAGGAGATTCAGTCTTTCTCAAGGTTGCTCCTATGAAGGGAGTGATGAGATTTGGCAAGAAGGGCAAATTAAGTCCTCGCTATGTAGGACCCTACCTGATCACAGAAAGGATTGGGAAAGTTGCTTACAAGCTGGACTTACCACAAGACATGTCGACAATACATAATATATTTCATGTCTCCATGCTAAAGAAGTGTCTCCATGACCCTAGACAAGTGATTGAGCCTCATTCAGTGTAAATTCAGGAGGATCTTAGCTATGACAGCAGAGCTACACGGATAGTGGACAGAGTAGTTAAGAGACTAAGGAATAAAGAAGTACCACTAGTGAAGGTCATCTGGCAGAACCAGAAGCACGAGGAAGTCACTTGGGAGCGTGAGGACAGTATGAGACAGAAATATCCAGAGTTATTCTAAGTTCGAGGACGAACTTTTTATAAGATATGGGGGATTGTAACGACCCAACTTTCCCTATTTCGAGTTCTAAATGTCCTTAAAAATATTTGAAAATGCTTTTAAAATATTCTAGAGATTTTTAGAGTATTTTTATGTAATTTTTGGAAGTCGTTTGATATTTTTACAAAATGAAGTCTAGACAAAAAAAATTGTCAAAGCCGAGGTTTGAATCGGAAACCTTGGGTTAATCAGAGATTCGCTTAACTAACAGACCAGCCGAATGTTTCTTAGTAAAACCCGAACCGAATAATATTTGAGTTATAATTGAAACCCTAGTTTAAAAGAGGACTTAGGTTTCTTTTCTTCCCAAACCCGAAAATCTTTTCTCCTCTCCCGATAGCATTTTTTTTCTCTCGCGGCGGAAATGAAGAAGCAGGCTTAGGGCTTCACTCTAGCGGTCGGTGAGCTCCCTCCTCCGCGGGTCCTTCACAAATCCGAGCTTCTCTCAGTAAGGAGAGCGCACGGGCACAAGAAGAGGCCGAGAGTTGCAAGTTCTCCGAAACCCTAGGACCTCTTCTCGGTTGTAAGTGCAAGACCAAGTGTAAGTACTACTCACCTGTGGTAGGAGTTGCTCCGAATTCTTTGGATTTCGTTTCCTTGCTCCCGGATCTTGCTGTGCCGAGTAGAAGTATATGCTAGGGTTTTTTTTTTCTTCCTGGCTGTGTTGAGATGTCATTCTCGGATTTTGCTGTTGAACAGAATCATATGCTAAGTTCTTTTAAGATTTGCTGTGCCGAATTTGATAAGCTAGGGCTGCTGTGCCAAATTGCTATGATCTAGGTTTTTGCTAAGAATGTAGTTAGGTTCTTTATTTAAATTGCTAGAGGAACTTGGAAGATGTATATTCTATTCCTGGTTGCTAGGGGTAGTAGATAGATTAATTGCTATAGTTGTTATTGCTGGAATTAACTCTTACAATGTTGTTGAAGAGCGTTTCCCTGTATTGCTGGGCTGTTCGGACTTGTCATAACTGAAGTTAGTCTTCTTGGATCCCTTTTATAGTACTTGTCGTGCATGTTAGTTCAGTTTTTATTGAACTATTTCTTTATCATTCGGCTGGAATTGTATGTTCTGCTAGAATCCAGAAATTTGCTGCTATGTAAGCATCCCTTTATGTATGGCATGTTACTGATCCGTATTGGTAGTGCATTATTGTTAGAATTGTTTCCAAACTTGACTAGATGGATTAGTTGATTCTCTGTTGATTAAGTCATGTTTCAGACTTCATGTGTAGTAAACAAACCGTAGCTATATTTTCCAGTTGCTCTAAAATTGAGAATTTTATGAAGAATAGAAATTTTTAGTTTTCTTATTATTTTAGCAAGCATGAACTAGACAACTTGTATGAAAGTAAGCAGCGTAGGCTTCTTTAAGTTCCAGCAAGTTAAATCTTTTGTTACCATGCTAGTATTCAGTTTTAAGATCTTATTTCTAGCCATTTCATTTTAAGCATGCAGAATTAGATTTTTCTTGCTACTACACAAGCATGTTAAGCTCTTCTAGAAGATTATGAGAAGTGATAAGTAAGAAAAAGACCAAGGTCTAGTTATAAAAGATAACAAGTAAATTAAAGTAAGAGGCTAGTACCAGACTTCCGAGGTTGTCGTTAAACCAATTCAGGAGACCAACTCCGAGGTCTTGCCTCTGGTAAGACCAAGGTCTTTATCCTCATGGGACTGGAGGCTCGCTACCTCAGTCTCTATTAGAGAGCGCGCATAAGATGGTACTAAGCCTAGGCCCAAGAAAGAGAAGCAGAAAGTTAAGAATTAATTTCAAGTATAAAGCTATAAGTAAATGAAACAAGTATCACCTATGTTTAGAACTAGCCAAGATTAGCTCTTTTAATTCTAAGCATATCGTATTAGTTTTCATTTGCTTTCCTTATGAGTTTATTGAGCATGATTAGCTTTATTTCTAGCATGCAGATTTATTCTTATATCATGAGTATGCAGATTTATTCTTATATCATGAGTATGCAGTTTATTTTAGTGCTTTGCTATTAGATGAGCATGTTTAGCCTTTTCTTTTTAGCATTTCAATCTCAGCATCTTTTGCATCTTATGTATTTATGAGCTTTTGTGAGATAGATTAGTACTTACTAAGCATTTCGCTTATAGATTTATTTTTCCTCCTACTGCAGATAAAGAAAAAGCTAAAGTATAAAGAGGAAGGCGACAGGGAGGATACATGATGAATGGTGTGTGATGTTGAACTATGGAAGCCTCGGGACCTGGCTAAGAAGTTGTTTAGAGTCCTTTACTATTATTAGAGGAGTTGAGATTGTTAAAGAGTCATTTCCTTTTCTTATGTTGCTAGTTGAGAGTATTCCGCATTGATAGTTTAGTTGTTTTCTATTCTTGGAGCTTTATTTGTTTGTTATTGCTAGAATAGTTTTATTTTTAATTGTTGTGTCTTATTACTGCATGGTTGTGAGATATATATACCAGCCGCATGTGGCTGATGGTTTTATTTTGCATGTATTGTTGATTTTGTCACCGGTACAGGGGAGACTCTGCCGAAATTTTTCGGTAGGAATTCCTCTAGGGTCGTGATAAATCTAAGTGTTGCTAATAATAGCATAAGTGACACTGGTATGTAGAGTAATAGTTAAGTAACGGTCGCCCTTAGAGAGTAGTAGTAAGAAGGGTGGTCGCTACAGCTTCGGTCAGATCCACTAAGTCTATTACACCAGGTAGAATACACAAGATTCAGCCTAGACATGCCTTCGACAAAGTTTCCTTAACGTACTATCATCTCAATCCATTCTGATGCTATGTTGTAGGGTTTGGTAAACCTTTTTTATCTAACCGTTCTAAGCATAAAGTAAACCTAATTCTAAGTGTATGATTATGGTTAATCATATTGGTTGAATTGTCTTTCTAGTTGCTCCCCTTGAGTCATAGCTTAGATAAGGTCTATCTAAGTAATGAATTTGACTCTTAGGAACCAAGTAGATGTTTGTTTTAATTGGTTTGGTTAAATGTTTTGTTTGGACCCATGCTTGGACTTGACTTCTAATATTTTGGCTAATTAATGACAAATATGATTTGTTTATTTGTTTAGGTTGTAACCAAGTCCTGATTTGTGTTATTTTGTTATTCAGATTTTGATAATTTTCTAAACAAACATTTAACTACTTTCAGCAATTTAGACTTAGAATAAATCGTTACCATATTTGGATCTTCTGATCCGTGGCTTCCCTCGGAATCAATGTCGATCTCGGAATCGGAGTTGGAATCTTCGTTTCTTGCCATAAAAGCAAGATGGCTCGAATGCTTTGTTTGCTCCATGTCGGATTCATCGGAAGAAGTCTCGTCCCATGTCGCTTGAAGAGCCTTCTTCGTCTTGTTGATTTAGGCCTTTCTTCCTTCTGATTTGGGCATTCATTTTTGAAATGCTCCTTCTTGTTGCAACCGTAACAAATCATTTCTGATTTATTTTGGGTCTGGTTGAGAGGTGTCTTTTTGGCAGTTCTTCTGAATTTCTTCTTCGTCAGAAGTCTCCAGACCATGTTGACTAGTTCTTCTTCATTTGTCGAGTCAGAGTCTGACTCACTTTCTGACTCGATCTTTGTTTTTGATTTTATTTCTTTTCTTGGACCTGCATACAAAGCAACTCCTTCTCAGCATGGCTTACGTTAGATTGTTCGTGTAATTTCAATTCACAAAATAATTCATCTAACTTTAGAATTGAAAGATCCTTAGAAACTTTGTAAGCATCTATAATTGATGTCCACAAAGTATTCCTCGGAAAGGCATTCAGCGCGTACCTTATTGTGTCACGGTCTTCCAAGTTGTGTTCGATCAGATGTAGGCCATTTAGGATGTCCTTCAGTCGGGCGTGTAGTTGCGAGGCCATCTCTCTGGGAAACATTTTAATGTTAAATAAGTTATTTAAAAGTAAATCTCTTTTATTTACCTTAGATTCATCAGTCCCTTAGTGTAGTTTGACTAGAGAGTCCCACAGTTCTTTAGCATTGTCGTAAGGACCGACTCGGTTCAACTCCTCCATTGTAAGCCCGCACTGAATGGTATTGATCACCTTATAGTTCAGTTGTGCCTTCTTGATCATTGGGGGAGTCCACTCTTATGGTTCTAATAGTGTTCTGTCTTTCGTCGGAGGAGTGTAGCCTTTCAAGATCGTGAACCAAAGCTCGATATCAGACTTCAAGTAACACTCCATTCTATTCTTCCAATAACTGAAATTTTCTCCTTTGAATAGTGGAGGTCGGACAGTACTGTATCCTTCTTGATACGAGTTCGACATCCTTGCAAAAAAAGAATTAAAGAAAAAATATTTCCAAGACTTTCGTCTTGTAATTAGTAGTGCTTGAAAAATAGAGATGAGAAAAAAATTCTAAAAGAAAAGAAAAAGTTAAAAAATGCTTTGAAAAATGGTTAAGTTATTTCAGAGCTTACAAGGTTCTGATACCAATTGATAGATCGAATGGGTGCGATAGAGGGGGGGGGGGGGGGTGCGATCGAATTGGTGAATATCGCGCTTTTTTAAAAACTTCTCTTCTCTTTTGAAATTAGAGTCGTGCATAGCGGAAAGTAAATAGACAAGTTTGTTTACTTCGTTCGGAGTCTAGGTCGACTCCTACTTGAAGGCTCGCGGTCTTTGACTGTACCGATGAGCAATCCACTAAGATTCTTCTATCCGAAAACCTAGGAAAGAAGTAATGCATACAAAATACAATGATATAAGATAGTAATAACCTACTATCTTATATAAGATTAAGTGCAATACAAAAATAATAAATTATACCGACTGTATGTAGGAGTTGAAGCTTGGTCAGCACTTGTTTGCGTATAGAGGAATTGTAGAGCAATTACACGAGCAGCATTAGCACAGAATTTCCAGCCTCAGACCTCGAGCTCAAATTTATAAGATTGTCGATGTTCGGTCGACCGATCCCTGTGTTCGACCGACCGAACCAGCTCCCTTCCTTCCTGGCTGAGATTTGATTGCTGATTCAATCTTCGGCATTAACTGCCCATTAAGGGTTTGGTCGATCGATCCCATTTTTCGGTCGACCGAACAGGCTCCTTCCCTGTTTGTCAAGATTTACTGAGATCCGCATTTACTGTGCATTAATGGTTGATTGGTTCGATCGACTAATCTTACGATTCGGTCGACCGATCAACTCAATTTCCTTCTGCTTCTGATCGATGTTGATTCTGTGCTGAGTCATCAGGGTTCGGTTGACCGATCTTATTGTTCGATTGACCGATCATGACTTGATCGGACTCGATCTATTCTGATCTAATCTGAACACTGCTTTGATCTCTTCTTGTTCGGTCGACTGATTCTCCGGTTCGGTCGATTGATCGAGCTAAACCTGCAAAATAGTGTTAGACAATAAATCTGCAAAACAGATGTTAGCACAACAATAATGCATGAGTAATGTAGGACAGTAGAACTGTCTTGATCTCAACTTAGAAATCTTCCCGGTTTCTTCAGTTTGATCAGCAACCTAAGGTTGTTCCCTACAGGAACTCAACCTCACTGTCGCTCCTCCAGTTGTTTACCTCAACCTACCTGTCAAACTCCAAATCTAGTTTAGATTTCACTTAGCTTTTATCGGCTCGCCAGAACTTTTTCCTTGATCTTTGGTCCTCCAGACCTCTCGATCTCACCGCCAAGAGTCGGGTCCCCTCGATCCACTTGGACTTGCACCTGGGTTCCACGATTTGCTAAGATTTCTCCTACCTAGCCTCCAACTAGGTCTTTTCGATTGAGTAAACAGCCTGCACACTCAGTCAACTTGTTAGATCACAGCAAGACTTAACTTGAACCTTTGACAACATCAAAACTTAGGTTTGATTCTGATGCAACTTGCACCAACAGGTTTAACCTTCGTTAGAGTAAATTCTCAAAGTTGAGCATTAGACACAATGAAGGGTATGGGACCTTCATTGTGGTGTTGTGAACAACGAGTGAAGTTGTGAACATCATATGAGTAAATCTTCAGGGGAAAAGTTTTTGATATGTACCAAAGGGGGAGAATGTACGATTTAAGTTAGGCCTTCATTACCTTAAGAGGGAATTTGCCCTCTAGAAAAGGGAGAAAATGAAGGAAACCCTCATTCATGATTTGGCATGAAGAGAAGTTGAGGCTATAGGATTAGCCTAACTTAAAGGTATTATCAAATATCAAAAAGGAGGAGATTGTTGGTGCAATATCCCCTGGGTTAAGGTTGACTAGGTTGACTAAACTTGAGTTGGTTCAAGTTTGAGTCTCGATATTTAGGTTTTGATATTTGACAATATATAAAGATTACAGGAGCAATCATCTAATTGGGGAGATTGTTGGTAAAATTTTCCTCTGGTCAAGGTATGACCAGTTTGATGTGAAGAAGAGTCAAGTAGGTCAAGGTTATCAGATACTTGAATGGGAAAGTCCTAACTGGAGGTTAGGCAAAGGCAAGTCCAACAGGAAGGTTGGCAGAAAGGAAAATTTAAGTGGGTCAATGTTGACCGGATACTTGGTGGTAAAAGTCTCCGTGAGTGAAGCCGGGCAGTGGGAAAATCCTGGTGAGTGAAGCTAGGTGAAAATCCTAGTGAGTGAAGCTAGGTGAAAGTCCTGGTGAGTGAAGCTAGGCGAGTGAAAGTCCTGGTGAATGAAGCCAGGCAGGTAAAAATCCTTGTGAGTGAAGTCAGGCAGTGTGAAAGTCCTGGTGAGTGAAGCCAGGCAGGTGAAACTCTTGGTGAGTGAAGCTAGGCAGTGTGAAAGTCCTGGTGAGTGAAGCCAGGTAGTGTGAAAGCCCTGGTGAGTGAAGTCATGCAGATGGAAAATTCTAGTGAGTGAAGCTAGGTAAAAATCCTGGTGAATGAAACCAGGTAAAAGTCCTAGTGAGTGAAGCTAGGCAGATGGAAAGACCTGGTGAGTGAAGCCAGATACATGGAAATCCAGGTTGGTTAAGGTTGACCCAACACCTAGTGTTGGAAAGTCCAAGTAGGTCAAAGGAGTGATCGGATACTTGGTACAAGGAAATCTAAATGGGTCAAGGGTGACCGGGCATCTAGTGGAAGGAAGTTTAAGTGGGTTATGGAGGACCAAACACTTGGCACAAGATGGTAAGTCCAAGTGGGTCAAGGTTAACCGGACACTTGGCACAATAAGAAAAGTCTAAGTGGATTAAAGGATTAACCGAATACTTGGTGATCGAGTCCCAACAGGTCAAGGTTGACTGGATATTGGATTTGGGAGCCCTAGACTTGACTCGGGCAAGCTAGGGTTGGTCAATTTGATCAAGTGATCAAATTGAACCAAGCCTAATCGATTAGCTGATCGATTGGGCACAGCACTGTGATAAACAACAACCTAATAGATTGGGAGCTTAAATCGCGAGCACAGAATGCAACCCAATCGATTGGTCGATTAATTGGGCACCGCCAATTGATCAGTCGATCGATTGGGAGTTCATTTTCTGATTGCAAGGAAGCTTGAATAGATCGGTCAATCGATTCAGGTTTTTTCTAATAGAGCACATAGGCGCTTTGAATCAATCAGCCAATCGATTCAAGCCTCCTCAATCGATTGGTCAATCGATTGGGATGTGACCGTTGCGTAGGTTAAAGTCGTTCGTGAATGATTTCTTCATCACTTCTTCACCAGCTCTATCCCGATCTTCACGCCTTCTTCTCCACCGAGCTTACACACACACACACACCAGATCTTAGAGGCTTAGAGAGAAGTATTGTTACACTCCCAAGCAAGTTAATGGGTGCATTCTAGCTAGAAGAAGAGCAAGCTAGGGTTTCTTTATTGTAAATCTTGTAAGATTTGCTATTATATTAGCTTGTATTTCGTTCTTCTTGTATATTTTGTTGTGTGAGTCTTGCATGAGGTTTTTCCACCTCCGGTAGTTATCAAGAAGGAGTGTTTTTATTAGTGGAGTGATCGAGATTTCACAATTCTTACCGAGAAGGGTGATCAAGGAGTAGGAGCGATAGGAGATCTGCTCGGTTAGAAGACAGCTTCACCTCGATCCGGGTTGCCAGAAGGGAGAGCTAAAGATGTCCGCTCAGAAAATGGAGCGGAGTGCCCTCCCTGGATGGTGTAGGTCAGGGGGAAAGCACAATAATTGGAGACGTCCACCTTGAAAAAGGTTGTGTAGTAGGGATGAGGCGGCGTCTCTTGCGTGTAATCCTCGATGACGCGTCGAATTTCGAAGGGGGAGCCTCTCCTAGTGCTAGGAGAGGGTCGGAAGGCAACTCGCCTTCCACAACTAGTGTCATATTGGTACAAAGAAGTTGCTCATGCCGATCCAATTCGGCTTCCTCCAACTGAAAAGACTCGGAAGCTAAAGCTAGGAGAAAGGTATCCACTACATAAAATAAAGAGGACCTTAGTTAGTGATAACATGGGGCTAAGTTATCAATTTTTACCGAAGGAAGAAAGGAAGCGTCACTTGGATTGGGCTCAGTCCAAATTGGTAGTGGAGGCTTTCATGCAGTAGTTTGGGAATGTTGAATTGAAGGTCAGTCAGCCTCTTCAGAGCAAAACAATAAAGGTCGGATCATGTTTGTGATCCCCTAACTCGGGAAGGGGAGGAAGGTTTGATCGTCATTCAGTCGGCCAGGACATAGAATCAGACATTTAGATGAACAAGAAGTAGGATTTCCATCCCTTATTGGACAAGGGAAGCTTCTTGAAGAAAACTTCCTTAGGGCGAGATTGGAATAGGAAGAGTTCGGGTTCCAATTTCTTAGGATAGGAAAAATAGTAAAAGTTATGCGGGGTCAAAAGGATGCCATATATGTGGAACAAGATAGTCATTCTACACATGGACCAGAAGGCATTATGTGTGAGTTGCTAGAAGGGAATATTAAAGTAACAGCATATGTCATATATAAAACAGGGGATTGGAAAGCGTATACCCACATATAGCTGATCCTTGAATAAAGCCACATAACCCGGCGGAGGATGGTGGGGATGGTATTGAGGGCTTGGCATGTGGATGCGAAAGTTCTTAGGGATTTCTAGAGACAGACAGATTATGTCAAGGTCGTAGTTGTCAAAATTTGATCGAGGGAAAATATACCAAGGGGAAACGGTTTCTTGGGTCATGGATGGACGAAGGAAAAACAAAGAAAGATCAGAGAAGGCACTTACTAACATAGGTTGTGAGGAAGGGAGCGTAGTTGTTAAAAATCACTAGAGGAGAGGACTAAAGAAGATGAAGTACGAGCAGTTTACTTCTAAGACACTTAGGGTTTTAAACATAAGCTATGAGAGACTCTTTAAGCTTAACCATTCGATCACAACGACCTGATTGGCTGTAACCATTGGATCCTATATGAGGGAGTGCAGTCGGTCCATACGAAAAGGCGTGTGTCAGCTGTCATAGTAGAGAATGAGGAGTTTATGGGATATATGATGCTTGCCCAGAAAATGACATTTATGATAGACAAGGCAGCCAAATCATTCCACTGAAAAATGCCCTCTCGCGTATCATCGGTGCACTACCTATCATATCAAGCATCTGATATGAATTTTTCCAAGAACGATAAAGTTGACTGTAGCATTAATGGGTGATCAGAAGTATACTCAGCCGGTTAGACCAGTTGATCAGATGATCTGGCATAAATAAACTTGGGTCTAGTTAGTCAAACATGAACATTCTTCGACTAGACTTGAAGGAAAGGCTAATGATATGGTGGGTTGCGATTGCCCCCAAACGTAATGGGGCGAGTGATAGTTAAGATGATGTGGCAGTCAAAGTTAAGGTGAGGTGGTATTTAGAGTCAAAGTATACTGTTGAACAAATCACTCTTAGCATATATTTGGTTGGCCTTAGAGTCGATCGGACTTACAAGTCTCATCTCCCCACTTCCCGACGCCAAGTCTCTGGGCATATAATCGGGCAGTCCAAAATGTCAATCAAACCTTCTAGAGCTTATCCCTACTCTCCAAGGTAACTCTCAGCATATAGTAGGTCGGCACTAAAGATGATCAGACTTACGAGGCTCAGATCCCCACTTCCTAGCACCAAGTCTCTTGGCATATAACTAGTCAACCCAAAGTGTCGGTTGAACCTCTCTCAGTATATAGCCGATCAGCCCAAAGTGTCGGTCGAACCTTCCGGAGTTCAGTTCCCCACTCTCCAAGGTGACTCTCATCATATAGTTAGTCGGCCCTAGAGCAAGTCGAACTTACGGGGCTCAGCTCCTCACTTCCCAGCACCAAGCCTCTTAGCATATAATCAGTTGACCCAAAGTGCCAGTTGGTCCTCTCTCAGCATATAGTTGGCCAGACCCAACGCCTATCAAGCATTCAAAGCTTAACCCCATATTTCTTAGTGCCAAGGCACACAACATATAGCTGATCAAACCCAGTGTCGATAGGACATTCAGATCTTAATTCCTCACTCCTCATGGGCAAGACCTCTAGTATATGGCTGATCTGTAGCGACCCGCCTTCTACTACCAGGCTGTAAGGCGAATTGTCACAATAATGCTAAACTATACTGTGCGGAAAGCTGGGCTAATTAAAATTTTACTCTACTAATGACAGATACAACTGATAAGAAAGGTCCAAAGACCTTCTCTGCTGGTGTACATATGTTACGGAGGGGAACCTGAACGCCCCACCGAGCTAGGGGCTAGAAACTAACTTCCCAACTACCTGCCGGCCTGCTGATCGATCTACGGATCGATCAAAGCTGGGGAAGCTCCTGCTCCCAACTGGATCGGTCGGCTGACCGATCCAGCAGAGGCTGGATCGGTCTGCGGACCGATCCAGAAGAGGCTGGATCGGTCGGCAAGACCGATCCAGGGGGGTCTGGATCGGTCTGCAGACCGATCCAGGCACCTGGAGACGCGGGGATCGCTACTGTATCGCGCTGGATCGGTCGGCTGACCGATCCAGGAGGATACAGTAGCCTACTGTATCTGTCTGGATCGGTCGGCTGACCGATCCAGTGACACAGCCAGGCCCTGATCGGTCGGGAGACCGATCAGAGTCTGATTTCACCCGGGGACTCGGATTTCAGCACTTTGGCGTGCCAAAACCTCACACAACACTTCTAAAATCTATAGAACATATTCTAATGACATAAAGCTAGCATTCTAAACTGAATATAAACATGGTCTACTAATTTGTAGCATTTAATAACTGAAAGTGCATAACACAGAAATACTAAAAGTCCAATCGTTTAAACTTGCTAAATCCCCTAAGGATCTTTGATTCCAGTTCCATACACACACTTCCTCATCTGCATTGACCTCCAGCCTCCACTACTAGTCCATCTTTCCTTTACCTTTATCTGCAGTATAAGGAAAAGTAGAATCTGTAAGCTTAAAGCTTAGTAAGAAACCATCTACCTCACAAAATCATGCATTCGATGCAATATGCTTTTAAATCATGCTATTTGAAAATATGCGCTGAACTTGCTAAGACATGGCATACTGAAATCGTAAGGCATAACATATAAGCATGGCATAAGCACTGAATCATGGCAAAGCAACCAAATAAACACTGAACTGAATATAGGCTAAACTAACTGAAACTAAATCTGTAACTGGAAACAAACTCAACTAGCATAATTGATTTTGAGTTTTGAAATCTAATACATAATAAGTGAAAATACATAATCATGCTGTTTGGGCCCGGCAACTGTACTTGCTGTGCGCGCATCCCTACTAGACCCGGGGTTGCAAGTCCCGAATTTAGCAGGGTTGTCTAGGCTATCTGAACCTAGGGACGACTGTGGGAGTCCAACCCAATGGATATCTAATCCAGTACAGTGCCACTGAAAATAAAATACTGATATCTATAGCTAACTGATATAACATGCTGTTTCTAGGTTATCTGAACCTAGAGCTAGGTTATCTGAACCTAGAGGTGACTGTGGGAGCCCACCCATTGGACCGTAGTCCCATATAGCTAAAATAAACTGATTTACTGTTTTAAACTCTTCTAATGCATTTAACTGTACTATTAAAATGCCTAAGTTGTATTTTTACTGATCTAGTTATTTTGTCGAACACTTAGTGTGCCCCAACTCTCCTCTTTATTAGGGAGATCACCTTTAGGCACCCGACAACGTCTACAACCCCAACTGAAGAGGGTAAGCGTGCCCGGCCCATCAAAAGGTGCTCAACTAAAATCCCTAAATCTAAGAGGAGGGTTAAAACACCCTACATGTCAACAAAATCTGCATATTACTAATCTAATGCATAGAAAATCCAAACGGAGCTATTATACTGCAGGTGAGGGGTTTCTTACCTCTTGATCATAATTTCTTACGATTCTATTCGCTAGAGATCCTCTCGACGATCCGATCACGTCTTCGCGTTCCTCTCACGGAGAAGAACCTCTTTCGTGTTGGAGTCGTCGCCGGAAAGTGATCCGAGAGCCCTTGGGACTTGGGCGCCGAGAGAGGAAGAGGAGAAGGGGTGTTCGGCGTTGAGGGTTTGGAGAGGGAAAGTGGCGTGAGGATTTCGTGAGGAGGAATTGCCGAACCAACTTAAAATAAACCAACCCCAACTTAAGTTCTTATTTATATTAAGTGGGTAACTAGGCCCAACTCTAATATAAATATAATTGATCCCTCTTTCTTTCAGCACGGCCCTGCTGGGTTCACCGGTTACTAAACTTACCCATAAACCATAGGTCTCGGGTTCGATTCCCGCCTAAGCTATTTTACGGTTCTAATTATTTTTGCTACTTCCGCTACTCGGAAAATTCCGGAAAAATATCTAAAAATTCCAAAAAAATCATACTAAATTTCTAAAACAGTTTGGAGAATTTTCGGGCTTTACAATCCCCCATACCTTATAAAAAGTTCGTCCCCGAACTTAAAATAATTCTGGGTACTTCTGTCTCATGCTGGCCTCTGTCTCCCAAGTCGCCTCTGCTGCTGTGTGATTTTGCCAGCTGACTTTGACTAATGGTACTTCCTTGTTCCGTAATTTCTTTACCGCTCGGTCTATTATCTGAATAGGCCGTCATCATAGCGAGATCATCACGGACTGCACTCCACCTGGGCTCAATCACTGGTGGCGTCTGAATATGCTTCTTGATGGAGACATGAAATCGTTGGGACGGTGACATCTCCGAGGTAGCTCTAGCTCATATGCTACCTTGCCCACTCTTCGCGATAAGGTATGGTCCCACATATCGGGAGCTAGCTTGCCTTCTTCCCAAAACGCATGACTCCTTTCATGGGAGCTACTCGAGAAAAACTGTACACTCTAAAGGTCTACGCCGTGTATCGGCATAGCTTTTCGGCGGCTCTGTCGCCTCTATCCTCGCGAACTGTGATGGTCTGTGGTATCCGCCACTAGATCGTCTCGAAGCTCTAGTTCCTTCTGCTCACCACTCATACCAACAGATGAGTGATCGCACCTCCGCCCATAGAGTGCCTCATAAGGTGCCATGCCGATAGTGGCTTGATAACTATTGTTGTATGCAAATTCCGCTAAACTCGATATTTGCACCAACTTCCTGAAGTCTAGGGCACACGCTCGGAGCATATCTTGAGTACCGATTTACTCGCCTCGTCACCATCCGTCTGCGGGATGGAAGGCTATCAATTTCAATTTGGTGCCCAATGTACCGCACACTCCCGTATGTGATGTGAATCATTGTCTCTCGAAATGATGGTTCGTGGGACTCCATGTAGTCTGACGATCTTGAGATACAACTGAGCTAGTTTCTCCATGGAGTAGGATATCTTGATAGCTAAAAAGTGGGCTGATTTAGTCAACCTGTCGACTATTACCCAGATGGCATCAAAACCATTCGTGGTTCTGGGTAGCCCCACTATGAAGTCCATCGAGATATCCTCCCACTTCCATTCTGGGATCTGTATAGGCTGCAGAACTCCTCCTGGTCGCTGATGTTCTGCCTTGACCCTCTGACAGGTGAGGCAGATGCTAACATATCTGGCGATGTCTCGCTTCATCCCGGGCCACCAAAAATGTTTCTTTAGGTCTTGATACATTTTAGTGGAGCTTGGATGCATCGCATAGGGAGTCCTGTGAGCTTCATCTAAAATCTGTCTCCGTAGCTCCTCTTGATCTGGAACACAGAGTCTATCACCAAAATACAACACCCCGCTATCAGACACTCTGAATTCTCTACTTTCTAATTATGTTAGCCCTTGCTTGATTTTCTGAATTTCAGGGTCCTGATCCTGAGCTGACTGAATATCACCAAGCAAGGTAGACTCTAAGGTCATAGTGGAAAGCTGTCCGACGATGAGTTCGAGACCAAAATCCGCGATCTCCTTCTGTAGGGGTGGTGACATGGCTGCTAGAGATAATAAGGTAGCGCTGAATTTTCTGCTAAGTGCATCTGCTATTGGCTTTCCCTGGGTGGTAGAGGATGTCTATGTCATAATCTTTGACTAGCTCTAGCCACCTGCGCTGTCGCATATTCAGATCCTTCTGAGTGAAGAAGTACTTCAGACTCTGATGATCTGTATACACTCTGCACTGAGCTCCATACAAGTAATGTCTCCAAATTTTGAGAGCGAACACTACTGCTGCAAGCTCAAGATCATGAGTAGGGTAGTTCTTCTCATAATCCTTGAGTTGTCTGGAGGCATAAGCGATTACCTTGCTATCTTGCATCAGCACTGCTCCTAATCCCAATTTAGAGGCGTCACTATATATATCGAAGCTGTCTATGTTTTCGGCAGAGTCAGAATAGGTGCACTAGTCAATCTCCTCTGGAGTTCATTAAAGTTGTTCTCACAGTCCTCTATCCACTGAAATTTCTTGTTCTTGGTGAGAGCTGTCGTGGGGAGGCTATCTGGAGAAGTCCTCTATAAATTTGTCAATATCCTGCTAATCCCGTAAAGCTCCACGATCTCACCGGGCGTTCTTAGGTCTCCTCCGTTATCGCTTCTATCTTCTTGGGATCTACCATAATACCATCCTTTGAGATGACGTGACCCGTGAAGGACACTGATTTAGCCAAACTCACATTTCGTGAACTTGGCGATAGTGGATCTCATCAAGGGTCTGCAATACTAGTTTCGTGTACTGAGTGTTCTTCCCGAGTTCGAGTAGATAAGAATGTCATCGATAAACACAATCACAAACTTATCTAAATACTCCTGAATACCTGCTCATAAGATCCATGAATATAGCTGGAGCATTTGTCACGCTAAAAGGCATGACTACGAACTCGTAATGTCCGTATCCGGTCCTGAATGCTATATCACCCTCCTTGACTCGACTTGGTGATATCCCGATCCGAGGTCAATTTTGAGAACACCGCCTCCCTTTAAGGGTCGAACAGTCATCTATTCGGAAGAGGATACCTTGACCGTGACTGATTCGGTGCTCGTAGTCTATACATAGTCGCATGCTTCCATCCTTCTTCTTCACGAATAGCACAGGCGCTCCCCATGGTGAGTGACTAGGGCGTATGAAGCCCTTGTCAAGTAGCTCCTGTAGCTGCTCATGAAGTTCCTTGATTCTGCTGGAGCCATGCGGTAGGGCGCTTTGGAAATAGGGTTGGTGCCGGGGAAGAGCTCTATCTCAAATTCAATCTCCCTGGTTGGTGCTAGGCCTGTAACTCTTCAGGGAAGATTGCGGGTAGATACAACTCGGCACCTCTCTAGTCGCTGGTCCTCGTCCCCGGCCGGTAGTGACTACATGTGCTAGGTACCCAGACATCCCGAATCCATCAACCGTGCCTTCATGGCTGAGAAGTTTTCGCTTTTCTCTTTGTCTCGAACTGCTTCCGCCGGGTTGGAATACGACTTTACATTTCGGACTCTATGGAAGCACCGATCGATCAGAAGTCCATTCCAAGGATGACGTCAGAGTCATTTCCAGCAGGATCGATCACAAAGAGTTCCGATGCATTATAATGACCTGCACCGCCTCGAGCAAGGCCGATGCCATGACCTCTCCGAGGTAGTGCCGTAAACCGACCACCGAGTATCGGGGTATTTCTAATTTCGGAGAACATCCCGGCTATATATGAATGGGTTGCCCGAGTATCAAATAGAACGGTAGCACTATCTCGAAAAATGCTAATCTGACCTATGACGACTGTCGAGGCATTTGCTACGTCCTCCGTGAGTGAGTAGATCCTGCGATTCGCCATAGCCGAGGGGCTTCTAACCGCCCCGGCCGATGATTGACCTTCTAGAGCGGCCTCGATCGATGTAATCGAGCTGGTGGCTGCTGATACCGGATCTGCTGTGGCGTAGGAAGACCGGTCTTGTTCGAGCACTTCGCCATGTGCCCTTCTTGTCCACATTCAAAGCATCCTCGTGTGCCCTTGCGACAAACCCAGGTGGAATCTCCCACAAGTGGCACACTTTGATAACCGGGTCGCTTGCTAGATGGTCCTCCTTTGGAGTCACTCCCGATCTGCGCTTGCTGTTGGAGTTCCCTTTCCAGAGAGATGTGGCCTTGCTGCTTTTGAGTGTGAGAGTTTCCTTGGCCCTTGGACTCGAGGAGACTTGCACTGCCTTATGCTGTTCGTAATGCTCGTGGTCAAGGCACCGCCACTAACTCCTCGTGGTTTGTGGCCTATGTATGCCACCACCACGTTCATCGCTATCTCGGCCTCAAGATCTTGAGCATCAACCTCGATCCGTTCTTTTTCCGTGCTGACTAGCTCTGGGCATAGACGAGCCAACCTGTTGAATTTCTTCACGGCTTCCTCAACTGAGAGGTTGCCCTAACGAAACTCAGTGAACTCGTCATAGTGGTGGTTTGTAACCCGCATATGAAAGAACTCCTCAAAGAATTCCTTCTCAAAGTCAGCCCATGTCATCTGGCTCACTGGGCGCTTCGTTACGATTCTTTCCCACCACATGCAGAAGGAGGCACACTTCACCTTCTCGTGTTCTGGCCAGTCCAGAAGCTCCACCGTGCTCTCCAGTGTTTTGAACCATGCTTGGGCATCCCATGGTTCACTAGTGCCTGAGAAGTTCTCTGGCTTGACTCGCTGCCACTGGATCAGATAGGCTTCCTTTCTTGGCTCAGTTGCTGGGACTACTGGTGTTGGTACTAGTGCCGGTGTTGGCGCTGTAGGCTGAGCTGGTGGAACCTCTAAGACTTCTGGAGTCGTCAGATTCGGTTCCGGGGTGATTAGCTTTTAAGGTGGCTATCTCCTGTTGCTGTTCAGCGAGCTACTGCTGTAACTGAGCCACTAGTGATGTAAGGTCTGGAGGAGGCACTGAACTGCCTGCCTCTGGCTGGGGCTCAGTAGCTAGTGCCCTTCTAGCTGGGCGTCCTCGTGCCATTTCTAAAGACATAGAGAACATAGGTATAACTAATACTATCATAGTTCTATAATCACTGATATCATGTTCAAAGACTATCTCATACTAGCAGGAAGTAGGCATATAAACATGAACTGTAATAATAAACAAGAAGCATAAATAAAGTAGAGGTGTTCTTACTTGGAAACTGCAGGTACAATGCTGATGTGTGTGTAGGAAGTATGGAACACGGCTCTGATACCACTCTGTAACGACCCACCTTCTACTACTAGGCTGTAAGGCGAATCATCACAATAATGCTAAACAATACTGTGCGGAAAGCTGGGCTAATTAAAATTTTACTCTACTAATGACCGATACAACTGATAAGAAAGGTCCAAAGACCTTCTCTGCTGGTGTACATATGCTACGGAGGGGAACCTGAACGCCCCAACTGAGCTAGGGGCTAGAAACTAACTTCCCAACTACCTGCCGGCCTGCTGATCGATCTACGGATCGATCAAAGCTGGGGAAGCTCCTGCTCCCAACTGGATCGGTCGGCTGACCGATCCAGCAGAGGCTGGATCGGTCTGCGGACCGATCCAGAAGAGGCTGGATCGGTCGGCAAGACCGATCCAGGTGGGTCTGGATCGGTCTGCAGACCGATCCAGGCACCTGGAGACGCTGGGATCGCTACTGTATCGCGCTGGATCGGTCGGCTGACCGATCCAGGAGGATACAGTAGCCTACTGTATCTGTCTGGATCGGTCGGCTGACCGATCCAGTGACACAGCCAGGCCCTGATCGGTCGGGAGACCGATCAAAGTCTGATTTCACCCGGGGACTCGGATTTCAGCACTTTGGCGTGCCAAGACCTCACACAACACTTCTAAAATCTATAGAACATATTCTAATGACATAAAGCTAGCATTCTAAACTGAATATAGACATGGTCTACTAATTTGTAGCATTTAATAACTGAAAGTGCATAACACAGAAATACTAAAAGTCCAATCGTTTAAACTTGCTAAATCCCCTAAGGATCTTTGATTCCAGTTCCATACACACACTTCCTCATCTGCATTGACCTCCAGCCTCCACTGCTAGTCCATCTTTCCTTTACCTTTATCTGCAGTATAAGGAAAAGTAGAATCTGTAAGCTTAAAGCTTAGTAAGAAACCATCTACCTCACAAAATCATGCATTCGATGCAATATGCTTTTAAATCATGCTATTTGAAAATATGCACTGAACTTGCTAAGACATGGTATACTGAAATCGTAAGGCATAACATATAAGCATGGCATAAGCACTGAATCATGGCAAAGCAACCAAATAAACACTGAACTGAATATAGGCTAAACTAACTGAAACTAAATCTGTAACTGGAAACAAACTCAACTAGCATAATTGATTTTGAGTTTTGAAATCTAATACATAATAAGTGAAAATACATAATCATGCTGTTTGGGCCCGGCAACTGTACTTGCTGTGCGCGCATCCCTACTAGACCCGGGGTTGCAAGTCCCGAATTTAGCAGGGTTGTCTAGGCTATCTGAACCTAGGGACGACTGTGGGAGTCCAACCCAATGGATATCTAATCCAGTACAGTGCCACTGAAAATAAAATACTGATATCTATAGCTAACTGATATAACATGTTGTTTCTAGGTTATCTGAACCTAGAGCTAGGTTATCTGAACCTAGAGGCGACTGTGGGAGCCCACCCATTGGACCGTAGTCCCATATAGCTAAAATAAACTGATTTACTGTTTTAAACGCTTCTAATGCATTTAACTGTACTATTAAAATGCCTAAGTTGCATTTTTACTGTTCTAGTTATTTTGTCGAACACTTAGTGTGCCCCAACTCTCCTCTTTATTAGGGAGATCACCTTTAGGCACCCGACAACGTCTACAACCCCAACTGAAGAGGGTAAGCGTGTCCGGCCCATCTAAAGGTGCTCAACTAAAATCCCTAAATCTAAGAGGAGGGTTAAAACACCCTACATGTCAACAAAATCTGCATATTACTAATCTAATGCATAGAAAATCCAAACGGAGCTATTATACTGCAGGTGAGGGGTTTCTTACCTCTTGATCGTAATTTCTTACGATTCTATTCGCTAGAGTTCCGGTGGAGATGATCCTCTCGACGATCCGATCACGTCTTCGCGTTCCTCTCGCGGAGAAGAACCTCTTTCGTGTTGGAGTCGTCGCCGGAAAGTGATCCGAGAGCCCTTGGGACTTGGGCGCCGAGAGAGGAAGAGGAGAAGGGGTGTTCGGCGTTGAGGGTTTGGAGAGGGAAAGTGGCGTGAGGATTTCGTGAGGAGGAATTGCCGAACCAACTTAAAATAAACCAACCCCAACTTAAGTTCTTATTTATATTAAGTGGGTAACTAGGCACAACTCTAATATAAATATAATTGATCCCTCTTTCTTTCAGCATGGCCCTGCTGGGTTCACCGGTTACTAAACTTACCCGTAAACCATAGGTCTCGGGTTCGATTCCCGCCTAAGCTATTTTACGGTTCTAATTATTTTTGCTACTTCCGCTACTCGGAAAATTCCAGAAAAATATCTAAAAATTCCAGAAAAATCATACTAAATTTCTAAAACAGTTTGGAGAATTTTCGGGCTTTACATGATCGGCCCAGAGCACTGGTTGGACCTTTCGGGACGTAGTTCCCCGCTCTTCAAAGGCAAATCTCACAGTATACAGCTAATCAACCAAAGGGTCGATCAGATCAAGGGCAAGGCCTCTACCATATGGACAATTGGCTTAAAGTGTCTATCGGATCTATGGAACTAAGCTCCCCACTTTATATATGTCAGTCTTCCTTCATACAACCGATTGGCTACAAGGTCGGTCAGACTGTCTCTAGGAGACAATATTATCAGAGAATCACAACAACCTGTCAAAGAATAATGGTTACTTGTCAAGAAATATTCTACTATCAAAATATATGCATGCAATGAAACCTTCCTCTGGAGGTGGTCATGCATCTTTGTTACCTGATGTTAGTTGACATATTCTCAACCGCCTCATTATTACAGAGGTTATGAAAGAAGATTCATATACATTGTAACAGAACCTTCCTCTAAGGATGACCATACATCTTCCATTACTCGACATTATCAAACATTTTCTAACATCTCATTATTCCGAAGGTTCTGAAGATTAGTATAAAAAGAGGTCACTCTATTGGTCAAATAACTTTTAATTTTTAACTGGAACTTTTACATTACAATCACACACATATTTATACTACTGTTTATGTTCTTCTCTATTTTTGGCTACTGTTCTAACTTAAATGTCGGAATACTTGTGCTAGAGATCCCTCCCTAATTATCGTTCTAACATTTCCATTTACTCTCTTTGGTATACATAGAAAGAAGCATTCAAAGTCATTTTCTTCCCCCTAAAAATCTTCTCGCATTAATATCAGATGAATGTAATCTCTCACAATTCCAGACATTAGCCACAACTTATATAAGAGCTCGAGCTAGCGCTCTCTGGTTCTCCTCTGTGCCAAGCCCATGGAAGAACCACTCCTCAGTGATCCAGTTAGCAATCACGCTCCTCTACTTCCCGACACCAACTTTAATGTCGCCACACCGCCAAGCAGGTCCACCTCCAGCCCCAACCTCGTTGTCCTCACCATCTTCATCCTTGTCGTCACCTTCTCCTTCTGGGCCAACTACGAAGTCTCCAAGAGCTTCGACATCAACGCCCTCCACGCCATGCCCACACCGTTGTTGGTTGTCACTTCAACCTCTTCTTCGTTGATAACGGCCGTGCCATCCGCCTCGTCCTCACTGCGAGCTCCTCCGTGCAACGCACACTCTGTTGGAACCCCAAGGTTGTTTTGGTGTGATCAACAAGTTAAGTTAGGTCCTGCATTGTTTCTAACATTGTGTCTAAGTGTGCAGGAGCTTAGGAGCACAGGTACTCGAGCGGAAGACGCAGCTAGCAAGAAGGACGGCACGCTGTGCATCCGAGGGACGAGGTGCTGCGGAAGAGTACACCGGCGGACGAGAAGGAAGTGCGCGCGGTGGTTCCGAGGTACGAAAGCCGGAGCGGAAGATTGCTCGGGGAGCAAGAGACGCAGCTAGCGCGAAGGTCGGCACGGGGTGCGACCGAGGGACGAAGTCTGCGGATGAGTACGCTGGTGGACGAGAAGGGACACGCGGTAATTCCGAGGGACGAGAAGCCGGAGAGAAGCACGCTCGAGAAGACCGGAAGATGGGTTCGGGTGAGCCCTATTCCGGATGTCAGAGATCACCCAAGCAAGTGGAGCCGGAGCAGAAAGACCCGGACCAGAGGCGAGTTGAACCAGAGAAGAGAGCACGGACCAAAAGTCAACTTGGTTGACTTTTGGCTCTGGGGCGCCCGGAACTATCCGGGGCGCCCGGAGCTGTCCGGGGCACCCGGAAGGGACTTTTTCACAGGATCGAGCTTTGACTCGATCCAACCGTTGGGAGATAAATTTTATCCCCCCCAGGGCGCCCGGAACCCATCCAGGCGCCCCGACCAAGGCTATAAATCTAGCCTTGGTCCAGAAGCTTTTCAACAATCACGATCATTCTATTTCCAAACACTTGTATGCTTTAGTTGTAGTTAAGCTTCTGTTTTCTGTGCTTAATTAACGTTGTAAGAGGCTTCTCCGCCTGAAGGAGTTTTTGAGCTTAATCTTCCTTGGATTAACAACCACATCGGTTGTAACCAAGTAAACATCTGGTGCCTCGTCTTTTCTTTTATGCTTTTATTTATCTGCTTAATTCATTTTACAAGTGTTAGCTTAATCGTTCGAGGAAGGGTTGTCTGTTTTTAATTGACAGGTTATTTACCAACCCTTCTAGCCGGCCCAACGGTCCTACAAGTGGTATCAGAGCCGAGTACGCCTCAGAAGGACTAACGGCCGTCTGAAGCAACAAAGCAATGGCCGGAGCTAGCGACTACCCACTAGCATTCGAGGGGGAGCTTGCTTCTTGGAAGCAACAAATGACGGTATTTCTTAACTCTGATATTGGTATTTCTCTAATAATGAAAACAGGTTATGAAGCACCGAAGAACACGAACGGAGAAAGACTCGATCTACGCCTCTGGAACAAGAAGCAGCGTGACGAGTCAATGGCAAACGGTCGTGCAGAGTTTCACATTCTAACCGCAATACCAAATGAAGATTTCGATAGAGTTGGCGAATACAACAGCGCAAAAGAACTTTGGGAAAAGTTCTTAAAACTCTACGAAGAACCAACTAAAGCTGAATCTGACTCTTTGATGGACACTGAGCTGCCGAGAGACAGCCCTAACAGCCGAAGTACATCCCGAGAGTGCTGAAGGGGGAGAATCTTCGGATAAAAGCAACTCGACAGGGGGAGAATCAACTACCGGAAAGATAAGTCAGGTATGGACTCGAACCTCTGATCAATTAAATGATTCAATGGAAAAATTGCCTGAAGAGTCTTTCGAATCAGAAATTGAATCATCGAAAGAATTTTTTGAATTAGAAAATCAATTGTCAAACTTGCCTTGCAAATTATTATTAATAGAATTTTGCAAGTTAGAAATTTTGTCGAAAAACTTTTGTAAATTGTAAAATATTTTTTCGAAAGAATTATGCAAATTAGAAATGATGTCAAAAACTTTCTTTGAATATTTTTTCGAATTACAAATTACTTTCTCGAAAGAGTTTTGCAATCCAAAAAATGAGTCATCGAAAAAGTGTTTCGGATTAAGAAATCTATTATTAATAAATTCCTGCAAATTAGAATTTTTATTAAAAATTTTTTGCAAATTACAAAATATTCTTTTAAACGAATTTTGCACATTGTCGAAAGAATTTTTTATAGCGTCGAAAAATTTTATCAAGTTAGAATCTATGCTATCGAAATATTTTTGTCAACTTGAAATTCAAAAAATAATAGAAATTAACATGATACAAATTGACCATGTTTAATATTTTTTGCTTTAAATCTGAAAAAGTGTGACTTAAGAATTTCTGATAAATTAAAATGGAAATTTAAACCTTTTGATTAAAGCATAAAATATATAAATAAATAAATGCATAGAAAATTTCTCTTTATGTTATTAATTCTCTGAAATTTTCTTGCATAAAGCTTTCTGTTTAGAAACTTCTTAATCTTGATGTCGAATGACTTAGAAATTTATCTTGACTTAGAAATATTTCCCTGAAAATTATTGAAATATAGTTTCAAAATTTTTTTAACGTCAACCCTTAGATTTCGTTTGTACCCCATTTTTATTGTGATCAAAGGGGGAGAAGGGAAAGTATAAGTCTAGGGGAAGGTAGAAAAAACTGAAAATTAAAATTTGGAATGTTTGAAATTTAATTTTTTTTCATATTGCATGTTATTGCAATAAACTGTTTAATTTCATATCTATTGTTGACCCTATCTTAACGTGGGTTGATCACACCAAAAAGGGGGAGATTGTTGGAACCCCAAGGTTGTTTTGGTGTGATCAACAAGTTAAGTTAGGTCCTGCACTGTTTCTAACCTTGTGTCTAAGTGTGCAGGAGCTTAGGAGCACATGTACTGGCGGAAGACGCTAGCGAGAAGGACGGCCTGTTGTGGCGTCAGGGACGAGTCTTTGGAAGAGTACACCATGACGAGAAGGAAGTGCGGTGGTTCCGAGGCACGAAAGCGGAGCGGAAGATTGATCGGGGAGCAAGAGACGCGGCTAGCGAAGGTCGGCACGGGGTGCGACCGAGGGACGAAGTCTGCGGATGAGTACGCTGGTGGACGAGAAGGGACACGGTGTAATGGACGAGAAGCCGGGAGGAAGCACGCTCGAGAAGACCGGAAGAAGGGTTCGGGTGAGCTATTCTGGATGTCGAGATCACCCAAGCAAGCGGCGAGAAAGACCCGGACGAGGCGAGTGAACCGAGAAGAGACCGAGACCAAAGTCAATGGGTTGACTTTGGCTCTGGGCGCCGGAACTATCCGGGCGCCGGGTCCGGGCGCCGGAACCATCCGGGGTGCCGGATGTTCAGGCGCCGGAACCATCCGGCGCCGAAGGACTTTCACGAGGATCGAGCTTGACGATCCAACCATCGGGGATAAATTTTATCCCCAGGGCGAACCCATCCAGGCGCCCACCAAGGCTTTAAATATAGCCTTGGTCCGCCTTTCAACAATCACGATCATTCTATTTCCAAACACTTGTATGCTTTAGTTGTAGTTAAGCTTCTGTTTTCTGTGCTTAAACGCTGTAAGAGGCTTCTCCGCCTGAAGGAGTTTTTGAGCTTAATCTTCCTTGGATTAACAACCACATCGGTTGTAACCAAGTAAACATCTGGTGCCTCGTCTTTTCTTTTATGCTTTTATTTATCTGCTTAATTCATTTTACAAGTGTTAGCTTAATCGTTCGAGGAAGAGTTGTCTGTTTTTAATTGACAGGTTATTTACCAACCCTTCTAGCCGGCCCAACGGTCCTACACACTCTTCCTGGACGTTACCTTCCCCCGGAAGCTGGTGCATCGCGTAACCGTCAGCATGGACACCAACGGCGGCCTCAACGACACCGTCGTCGTGATCTGCGCAGGCGTGGCGGAGAATGAGTTTGAGGTGCTCATGAACCCTACGGTGATGGAGGCGGCGGACGTGTAGGGGGCAATGGAAGCGGCGGTGCGCCGTGGGATGGCGCGGATGTGGCTCTGGGACGGACAAGGGAAAGCGTCGAGGTGGCTGCTCGATGCTATGGTGGAGCATCTCTCGCCGTTGGCGACAGGAAACACTGGCGTCCTTGATACCTCGCGAGCTACCTTTTACAGTAATTCGTGTTGGGCGGAAGAAGTGCAGCTGGCGCAGTTCGTGCACTATTGCGAGGCGGATCGGCCGGGGGTTCGTGGCGCGGTTGAACCGAGCGATGAAGTTGGAGTGGAGCGAGTAAATGTTGGACGACGCGTTGGGATCCTCGTTGGTGCTGCTCTGCTCCGCGTATCGATCAAAGAGTGATCAGTAAAATTTGAGCTATACTTGTCTTTTTTTCATTTTTTTGTTGTACTTTTGCTGAATCGTACGATGTAAGAATATAATTCAACCACGCATTATATTTGTATTCCCATCGATCACTTCTCGAAGTTACAATGATCCGTATTGTATTGGTCCCTCGGATGGGTCTAGTGGAAAGCGCATGAGGTGTTATCATCATGAGGTATGAGGTTTGAATCTCGTCAAAGCCGAGGTAAATGCCTCCCTTATGTGCTAGTCACTATTCTAAAGGCTAGTAGCCGCCCGTGATTTACCTCCTCCGTGTTGGCCCTGAGACGGGTTGGCGGGGGCGCTGGGGGCGAGTGTATTCACCTTTTGCCATCATAATCGGTATTATATTGTCCCCTCGGATGAGTCTAGTGGTTAACGCATGATGTGTTATCATAATGAGGTTTGAGGTTCGAATCTTGGCAAAGTTGAGGTAAATGTCTTCCTTATGTGCTAGTCACTATTCCAAAGACTAATAGCCGCACGTGATTTACCCCCTCCGTGTTGGCCCTGGGACGGATTGACGGAAGCGCTGGGGGCGAGCGTATTCATTTTTTTGCCACAATGATCTGTATTGTATTGTCTCCTCGGATGGATCTAGTGGTTAGCACATGAAGTGTTACATCATAAGGTTTGGGGTTCGAATCTCGACAAAAGCCGAGGTAAATGTCTCTCTTTATGTTCTAGTCATTATTCCAAAAGCTAGTAGTCGCCCATGATTTACCTCCTCCGTGTTGGTCCTGAGACGGGTTGACGGGGGCGCTGGGGGAGAGTGTATTCGTCTTTTGCAACCATGATCCTTATTATATTAATCCCCTCGGGACGGTCTAATGGTTAGCATATAAAGTGTTATCATCATGAGATCTGGGATTCGAATCTCGGTAAAATCGAGATAAATGCTTTCCTTATGTGTTAGTCACTATTTCAAAGGCTAGTAGCCGCCCGTGATTTACCTCCTCCATGTTGATCCTAGGACGGGTTGGCGGGGGTGCTGGGGGCGAGCGTATTCATCTTTTGCCACCATGGTCTGTATTGTATTAGAAATAGATTAGTGGGGATGTTAAGACGAGTAAATAATCTTTGTCACATAAAAAAACTTATTCCTAATAATTATGTGTGATTTATTTTCTCCGTATTGTCTAGGGACGAGTTGAATAGGACATCGAAACGAAAGAATCATTTTTTTACCATATGTGAAATCTTACTCTAGAATCGTCTTTTTTACCATATGAGATCTTACTTTAGTCCTAAGATAGGATTGAATTAGTACGGGACAGAATTACTTGTATAAGATAATGATTTCAATTTTAATAAAGTTGAAAAGACATCCTTCTCATGTTAATTAACTATAACTTTCTGATTTATCTTATGTCACTCATAATCATTGAAATAATATACTATCATATGAGATCTTATTCAGGCCCCGCCCTATGAGTTGGCAAGCCTCTATAAATTGATAATTATACGGTGGTTAATTGATTACTTGGATGTATTTTTTCATCTACTAAGTAAAATATCTCTTATAATTTAATTATCTACACTTAATCGGGATCGGGATGATAACATTAAACCGTCTCAAATAAACGCTATCCTTTGAGATCCTACCCCATAATTAATTCAACCCACTGTAGTAGCTATTATATTTAAATGGTGTCCTCAGGGTGTAGTGTAGACAGTGGGCGCATGATATCTCTGGTGTAATGGTCAGGGGTCGATTCTCAGGAACTGACGACCTGGGGTTTATCCCACCATACGTCTATGGCCTATGTATCTGCATAAATCTTCCTCCATATTCATGAAATCGATCCTAGGAGGACCGTTAATATAACGGATTTACCTTTTTTTATTATATTTAAATGGCTAAGGTGAAAAGTCGCGTCTGGCAAGGACACGAGCGATGCCTGGCGCCGCTGGGCAATTTCCTAGCAACACTGTAGTGGCCAATTTATTTCGCGCTAAAAGCTAAATGGCTAGGCGAATAGGCCACATGTAAAGTCGCGTCTGGCGAGGATTGGAGCATAGGTCTGGCGCCGCTTGGCAGTTTCCTAGTTTCTGTCTGTTCGGGATTGATTTTTTTTTTTTTCCTCTCGTGCGACAATTCCAGTGGGTCCTCCTCCAGTCCTCCTATAACCGTCAATTCATACACTGTTCTGCCGACACGGAGACGCCGTGACGACAAATTATTATAGAAAATTAATAATTACGTTCAACGTCTTTCAGCGGTCCTCCAATTATATGAACCGACGTCAATTATAATATCGACTTATAATTGACCAGTTAAGTATTTAAGGGAGAAAGATTTTTTTCTAAACCATCCCTCGCGAATTGATCTTTACTGTTCATGAACTGGACACCTAAGAAGATACCGCGACTTCAACTATGGGTTGTTCTTAAGAGGTCGATGTGGACCCTTTACAATAGACGGATTATTCTTCAAATTTTAGTGCTGCTCATCTTGGTATTGACCTAATTATGCTTCGGAACGGGCATGCTGACGATTTCAAACAGATTAACTCTTAATTTTAATCGCCCAAGATAATTATGCTTCAAGGGTCAGAAATGTCAATTCACGGGTTAACGGTTTGCTATGGTTCACACCTATTATATTAAAATTTTAAATTTTAAATTTATTTTTTAAAAAATAATTTACATTTATTTAAGTTTTCTATGTATCCCTTAAAAGGTATAGGAGAATCAAATCTCATTTAGTTTTTTGGAAAGTGGTGTTGTTATTCATTTCCATTTTTCATTCCCATTGTATTCATTCATTCGGTATCAAAATCTTCGATTTCGGTCTTCTAAAAGTTGCATTCCATAGATTTTTTTCTCGGCTATGGTCCAATAGGTAAGAAATAAATATTCATTATTAATATATTCGTTTAAAATTAATACTATACTAGAAAAATTATCTAAAACTAATAATAAATAGTAAACATTAGAAAGTTATTCGGTTGCATCATTAAATACTTTTAAAATTTCATAAATACAACTCCAAATATTTTATTATTATGAAAATAAATATATATTAATATTATTATTTTGTGTAAAAAATAAACATAATAATTCTTTATATTGAAATGAATACTATAATAATTTATATATTGAATTTCAACGTGTTGGTACATCATATGAAAATTTTTTAAGTCTCATTCTATTAGTTTTACAAAATCTTCTCGATTATTTTATTATAGATAGATGAGAATATAAATAAAATATTACAGTTCTAATTGATTTAATATAGTTTTCTAAAATTTTTAATCCATATTAAATACATAAATTTAAAACATGACATACACAACGAATATGAAAAAATAAACCACCAATAACATATTGACAAATATATTTTTGATCTTCTATACAAACGGTATTATAACTAGCATTATCTAATGATATTTAAAATATTTTATGAGTTAATTAATATTCTTCTAAAATTAAATACAATAATTGTGCAATGTTACGAGCAATATGTAATTCATCAAAAAATCTATAAATTAACAATTTTTTTATAAGTTCAAAGAGTTATCAATCACAAGTCACATTCATATATGTTTGTCAATGATTACTCTAAATATAGGAATACAAAAAAAATTATTATTTAATTTACTAGATTTATCAATTAAATTTTTTTTTCTTACTTTACTAGTTTTTTTAATTGTACAACTAAAGTGTAATCCTAGGAGCACGTTTACCACATAGATTAAGGCATTCTTTACAAAAATTTTCAAATATACATTTAGATCCAAAACTAAAAGAAAGTTATTCTATGAAAATAAATTTAGTAAATGATTCTCTTAATTTATTATCAAAAAAAATAAAAATAAACCAGAACCAGTAATACCGCTAGTTGAAGAAAATCTAAATAATTATATTTGAGAATGATCAAGTTCATATTCCGTTGAATTCATCATTTCTACGTGTTGTTTCAATGACTCATAGCCACCATCAGTTTGGAATTTGTAGGAAACACTGAAGTACTTACATTTCACATGCAATTTTCTCAACAAAAGAGTAATATTTTCAAAATATTTAGTGAAAATAAAAAATTTTAGGGGAGGAATTTCCTAAACCTTAGATGTAATTATATCAGTACTTCCTTATATTTTGAGTATCAAAAGATACTCAATTTTATTATCGATGGATCGAATGTTGGAGTCCTCATACGGATTTACTATTTCTTTCCCCTTCCGAGATTAAGATAATTCACGACCTCCTTACATTATAGTTGAAAATTAGAAATAAAAGTGCATAGAAATGAATACTTGGAGAAACATATAAAAAATATAAAATTGAGAATGAGAGTAGAGAAAATATATGTGGAAATAATTTTATGAACTATTTATTTATAGAATTTAGTTAGTAACAACTATTAAATCATAGTCATTGAGATCAAATAATCTTAATTGTTAAAAAAAAAAATCTAAAAATATCATCCTTATCCATCCCCCATAAATAAAAAAAAAATGAACCAGTGGCCAATTTTTTGGGAGCTGGAATTATAACTTGTCTGGCATCGGTTCAGTCCGATGATTGGAGTTAATGGACAACTAGCTCATTGACTCAATTATGAGATTGGACTATATCCGGGCCGAATCTGGCCTTGGTCAGGCCTAACTTGATATGGGTAAAATGTTCACTACATTTTAGTCATAAAAAAAAAATGCCGACACATGAGGAAGGAGAGCACGTGAACATGGTTTAATTTGTGTCATTCGGACGGCGCATGAGGAGGCGATAGGTGTCCAGTCAATCAATAGTCATGAAATTGCTAGTCTAGAAGTAGTTAGCACATAGCTCTGAATTAATTAGAGCAAACAAAACTTAATATAAAGAAAAACTTTAATTTTTATATACTATACTTGAAAACATAAAAAAAAATTATAAATGAATAAATTAAAATTTGAAAATAATGAAGTACTAGATTACACACAACCATACTAAAAACTAAAAACGATGACTATTACACAGTAGACTTCATTGGAAAGGGATAAAATTTTGACCCAACAAAATAATATCATAATAGCATTATTAATATTATTATACCATAGACTTATACTATTAAAAATGACTTAGAGACGTATTGATTGAGACATGGGACAAACGAATCGTCTGCCACATAGTATTAAAAAATAAATTACTTTAAGTTGAAACACAAGTTAAAAGGTAACTCATGTTACAAAGTGGAAAGAAAATATAAACTTAATCAAATATTTGAGTAAGTTATCTATAGGGAACATAATTCCTAAAAAAATACCTAAAACTTATTCTTTCTACACTTATTCAAAATGAGTTTACAAACATCTCAAATGAGACTTTTACAAGACCTTCCCAAACATTAGGAGGACAAAGAACTGAAATAAATACAATTTATTGACTAGATAACATCATAACAAGAAAACGTATAGTATTTCGAATCTTTGATTAGAATAATTGGTGGACATAGAAAGAGATCTCACTATATTCTCAAATGATCAATTAACTACACTAAATCTAGAAGACTGTACCACTAGGGAAGATTTTCTTTCACTACTTCACTTTTTTGTCATCATATGACAAATCTCTTCACCTTCTTGATGGAGGAGAAGAACGATTAAACATTAAGATTAAAAAGTTAGCAAGAGCACTTTAAACACATAGACATAACTATATTCATTTAGGATTAATCATATTTGGTCTCAGAGGTGTAACTCAGAAGAGTATAGGAGATATGGTATTATTTGTTTTATATAACTCTAGGTTCTCAGATAAAGAAAAGATAGTCATTAGACTTGAACAATAATATAGGAATCACAATATCTATCCAAATTTTATTATGACTATCCATGATTTCGTTAAACTTATCAAAATCTTGGTTCAAGCCCAAGGATATGGAGATTTTTAAAAAGAAAACAAACCAACAAACTCCATAATGTATAAAGATAGACATGGAGGTCTTACCGTTAGGTTTAATGGTTATAAACCTTCCACTTCACAAAATGAAGATAACGAGGATGATAACTTCAATTTAATGCATATTGAAGATAATCCTCTGTATACACTCCAACAAATAGGCAAGAAACATCTATAGAATGCTAAGAAACTGGTATTCCAACATACAAATAATATGAATTGTATATATGCTTAAGCAAGATACATAGCAAGTTTTTTTTTTTTTGATGATTTAGAAGAATATGTATATATACCAGCATAAATGACAACTTATCTAACTCAAAATTGTTAGGGTTGATTTGTAGCTCGTTGTCTTGATGCTTCATGATGGTACAGCGGAAAAGAACTCGAAGCAAACACTTATAACGCTAATAAGAGGATTTACTTGGTATCCACCTCAAGAAGAGGTGACTAATCTAAGAATCCACATATGATGCTCACTCCACTAATAAAACTCTCTTTCTTGATAACTACCGGAGGTGGAGAAACCTCATACAATACTCACACATACAACAACTCATAGCAAGAAGAAAATATAATGAATACAAATGAAAAACTCTCTTCTTGCTCTCTTGTTGCTTATAGTTGCCTCTTGAACCTTGGAAGTGCACCAGCACTTGTCCCCAAGAGCTTCCAAGAACTGGTTGTTAGGATCCTTCGTACGGCTAGAGTGGGGGGTGTGAATAGCCGACCCAAATTGCTCGTGTTTCTTTCTACAAACTAGGGTTAGCGCAGCGGAAACTAAATGCAGAAAGAAAACAGGAGAAGAAATCAAACCTCAACGCAAGGATGTAACGAGGTTCGGAGATGATACTCCTACTCCTCGGCGTGTCCGTAAGGTGGACGAGCCCTATCAATCCGTAGGTGGATGAGTCCCCGGAGAACCGGCTAATATCAACTCCTTGTGGGTGGAGAAACCTCACCACAATAACTCGCAACAGCAAGATAGAATACAAGGAATACAAGAAGTAAATACAATGAATGTAACAATACAAGCTTGCCTTCTTGTCGTCGACTGAAGTCCTGGAAGCAACAACTTCACGGACGAATGCAACAGCAAGCCAGTAAAGAAAACTGTCGGGGAAGCTCACGCGAAGCTTCAGCAGCGGTTGAGCTCAGCAAAGCTCGGAGCACCAGAAGAAGCAGAAGCTTCAGGCAGGAGAGAACTTCCAAAAGGAAGAAGAAGAAGCAGAAGGAGTGATTTCACCGAAGTCCTGTAGCCCTCTTTTATACCTGCGAAGAAGAAAAGCAGAGAACTAGCCGTTGCGTCGCAACGGCTAGATTCCTGATCGGTCCATGGACCGATCAGGGAACCTCCTGATCGGTCCACAGACCGATCGGGGACCTCCTGATCGGTCTACGGACCGATCAGGCTTCTCCAGGAGATTCAGGTGCCTGGATCGGTCAGCCGACCGATCCAGACATACCTGGATCGGTCTGACCGACCGATCAAGCCACACGTGGATCGGTCTGCCGACCGATCCAGTTGGGAACAGAATGTTCCCCAGCTCCGATCGGTCCACGGACCGATCCAACCAAGAGCCATCGATCTGATTCTGATCGGTCACCAGACCGATCAGGGCAAACGCAGTATCACTGGATCGGTCACCAGACCGATCCAAACTTCTCAGCCCTAAACCTAAGGCTTCCACACCAACATCCGGTCAACCTTGACCTGTTGGTACATCATCCCTAGCATATGGTCACTCCCTTGACCTGCTAGCACTCCCCGCTAAGTGTCCGGTCAATCCCTTTGACCCACTTAGACTTTTCCACACCAGATGTCCGATCATCCCTGATCCATCTGGATTTTCCTCTTCGTGCCAAGTATCCGATCACTCCCTTGACCTACTTGGACTTTCCAACACCAGAAGTCCGATCATCCCTGATCCATCTGGATTTTCCCTTGCCTGGTTTCACTCACCAGGACTCTCCAACTGCCTAACATCCCAGTTAGGACTTTCCCACTGCCTGGCTTCACTCACCAGGACTTTCCACACTGCCTAACATCCCAGTTAGGACTTTCCCACTGCCTGGCTTCACTCACCAGGGCTTTCCAACTGCCTAACATCCCAGTTAGGACTTTCCCATTGCCTGGCTTCACTCACCAGGACTTTCCAACTGCCTAACATCCCAGTTAGGACTTTCCCTCGTGCCAAGTCTCCATACTTGGACTTTTCCCGTGCCAAGTCTCCATACTTGGACTTTTCGCGTGCCAAGCTCCCTGGACTTTTCCAGTGCCAAGTCTCCATACTTGGACTTTTCCAGTGCCAAGCTCCCTGGACTTTTCCAGTGCCAAGTCTCCATACTTGGACTTTTCGCGTGCCAAGCTCCCTGGACTTTTCCAGTGCCAAGTCTCCATACTTGGACTTTTCCAGTGCCAAGCTCCCTGCTTAGACTTTTCAGGTCAACCAGGTCAACCTTGACCTACGGTTGCACCAACAATCTCCCAAGTTCGTATTCTTGTCAACACATCAGAATACAACTTTTCTACTCTCGTCAAACATTGTCAAACATCAAAATACAACTCGAGTCAGGTCACCCTTGACCAACTCGAGTCAGGTCAACCAAGTCAACCTTGACCTAAGGTTGCACCAACAATCTCCCCCTTTTTGATGTTTGACAAAACCCATAATCAAGTTAGGTTAATCCGATAACCTAACTTAGGTTTTCCAACCATCTTCCAATGTCCAATGTTCTTTCCTTGAACATTCTCAGGACATTCTTCCCTTAGGTTAACCCGAAATGTTCTTTCCTTGAACATTCTCAGGACATTCTTCCCTTAGGTTAACCCGATAACCTAACTTGGGTTCTCCAATAATTCTCCCCCTTTTTGACACACATCAAAAAGAATTCCAATGTTCTTCCTTGAACATTCCTTGACATTCTTCCCCTAGCTTAGGTTAACCCGATAACCTAACTTGGGTTCTCCAATAATTCTCCAATGAACACTCTCCCCTTTTTGACACACATCAAAAAGAAAAAGGAGGGTATCAAGGTCAAGAGTTTCTTCCTAATGAAAGTCCCATACCTTTCATTGAAACTCTTAATTTCCCCCTTGATACTAAACTCAACAATCAACTTAGTGATAATCCCATATCACTAATCCTCAAAAGTCTTAAGGAGTAAAAACTCCCCCTAAAAGTCAACTCCCCCTAAAAGTCAACTCCCCCTTGACAATTAGGTAAAAAACTCCCCCTAAAGGTCAACTCCCCCTTGACCATTGCACCAACAATGTCTTGGAGAGTTTCAAACCTTTAGAAATCCACAAAACCCAACTTCCAGCTGAAATTTCAGACCAACAGCTGAAAATCAGAAACTGGCACGCTCTGATCGGTCCCCAGACCGATCAGCCCTTCACCAGATCGCACTCGTGCTACTGGAACTCACTGGATCGGTCTGCAGACCGATCCACAATACTCTGGATCGGTCCGCAGACCGATCAGAACTTACCTGGATCGGTCCCCAGACCGATCCAGACTCTGATAGGCAGATTTCTGAAATTTCCTTCCCGAAATTCAGAAACTCCTAGAAAATTCCAGAAAATTCGAAAAATTGTGAAATTTTGAGGATACATTCCTCATAACATATACTATCATGGAAAAATAATTTTCTATGAAAATAGTTTCCATTTTCAAATTTTGATACAAAATTCGAAAACTTTGAAATAGTTCAAAGTTAAGTCAATTTTGTATCACAATGTTCAATGATGAATGCTATCACTAGGAAAGCTTCATCAAGGTTTTTCAAATCAATTTTAAAATGCTTTTAAAACCATTTGAATTTAGGACCATAATCTTAGGGCTAGATGTACATGACTTGTACACAAGCTTTCCCTATGATCCTTAATTTCTTGAATTAGGGTCATCTAGGTACAAGGACTATGCACCTTGATCCTAACTCATGATCCTAATATCTCACATACATCTAAGGTGTATCAAACCACATTCAAGTCAATTTAATGTGAGATATGGGTTAAGGTCAACTTAGGCTAAGTTCTCATGCATTTTCTAAACACCAATTTGATCTCAATATCAAATTATATGTTTGTCCTTAAATCAATTTCATTGATTATGATGCAAGAGATGATGACATGGCATAAAATGGTATCATAAATGAAAACATGTGCCAATGTCATGATGTCATGGCATAAAGTTTGAAACTTAAATAAACATGACATAAAAACTAGCCTAAGCATTATCATGACATTTCAAATGATAATAAAACTAAACATGATGTCATGACATGTGAGGGCAAACAATCATGGCAAGATTTAGCATAAATAAATATACCTAGATTACCTATCTAAGTATCCTTAACCACTTGGCTAACTTCAAATTTAATCCTAGATTGCCCCAAAATGTCAAAATCCTAATTTTGACACTTCTTGAACTCTAGATTAATTCATGCCACTTAAAGATCAAATTTATCCTCAAAACTTGGCATGTTTCATTTTTCCTCAAGAGTTCTCTAGATTTTCCCAAATTGTGCCAATTGAGATTAAAAATGAAATTTCCAATCTTTAGGCACATTTAACTCTTCAAAGGAGTAAATGATAATTCCATTTCATTTTCAAAAGTTCTCAAAATCTTGAAAATGCTCCTTGAGTGTCAATTTCCTCAAAGTTGGGTTAACTACCCTTCTAATCGGAGTTGACACTCTCTAACCCATCTATGGGGTAGAGAAGATGCTCCTAGGAACCCAATACCTATTCGAGCTCATTGGGTTCACTAAATATTCACTAGGGATAACTTCCCTAGCAACCCTCCTAATGACCCTCTTAGGCTTTGAAGCCTTGGTCATTTGGGACTCATCAAGATCAACTCTAGGGGTGACTCCCCTTGTGACCTTGGTGGTGGTCTTCCTAGCCCTAGGTTTTGTTCCATAATCGAATGGAACATTATGATAAGTGAGCTTGACCATTTGGGACTTAGGTTTGTGACCCAAACCTTTCTTGTCCTTGGACTTGAGTTTTTGACTCTTAAACCCTAGAGATGACTTCTCCATGTTCTTAAGAGTCTTTTCCAAAGTATCAAGTCTTGACTTCAAGACTTGATTCTCCTTCTCTAATACCTCAATTTTTGATTTATCACTCTTCCTTGAGGTATTCCTAGGCATATGTCTAATTGATTTAGGATTCCTACCTAGGTTATCCTTAGCCTTAGATGGGTTGATCCTAGGGTTAGCCTTTCTAGAATTATCCTTATCTAGATTCATATGTTTAGCTCCTAAGCACATGTATTGATTCCTAAGGTTATCATGCTTGTTATTATCGACAAGTGCAATAAAATTCCTAGCATGCATTTTATTAGAATTGCAAAAATGAACCTTAGAGGTTACCTTAGGGTTTGCCTTAGCTCCCCCTTTACATGTGTTTGGCCTCTTGTCCTTGTGAGGTTGCCTCCCCCTTGGACATTGACTCCTATAGTGTCCCCTTTGCTTGCATTGGAAGCACACGATGTGCTCCTTGCCCTTGCGTTTCGGGACTCCGGCTTCCTTGACCTTTGGCGCCTGTGGAGTCTTTCTCACCCTCTTTGGACACTTACTCTTGTAATGTCCATGTTCCCTACACTCAAAACACATTATGTGTAATTTGCTTGAAATCACAGTGTTTGAGTTACCTAGGGTTGTGGATGGAGATGAACTTTCTTCTTCAACCCTTCCGGAGGTGGAAACTTCTTCTTCTTGCTCCGAACTTGAGCAAGAGGAACTCTCCTCCTCTTCTTCCTTGGATGTTGAGTAGCCCTCAACTCCCAATTCGCTCCCTCCATGATGTGAGCTACTTGACTCACTATGCTCCTCTTCATGGCTTGAAGTGGAGCTCTCCTCATGGTACTTGGCCAAGTTATCCCACAACTCCTTGGCATTGTTGTATTTACCTATCTTACACAAAATATTAGTAGGTAATGAAAATTCAATTGTTTTCGTTACCTCTTCGTTGATTTCGGATTTGTGAATTTGTTCTCCGGTCCACTCCTTCTTCTCAAGAGGTTTTCCTTCCCTATCCACCGGAGGAGAAAAGCCTTCTTGTACACAAAACCAATTCATTATGTTAGTCATAAGAAAGTACTTCATCCTTACCTTCCAATACGCGAAGTCGCCGCATTCGTAGAAGGGTGGAATGGTGACATCTTCTCCGAGTAGATCCATCCTCTAGCTCGTGCTCCCCGGGTGTTAATCCGATGAAGAGCAAACCTTGCTCTCATACCACTTGTTAGGATCCTTCGTACGGCTAGAGAGGGGGGTGTGAATAGCCGACCCCAATTGCTCGCGTTTCTTTCTACAAACTAGGGTTAGCGCAGCGGAAACTAAATGCAGAAAGAAAACAGGAGAAGAAATCAAACCTTAACGCAAGGATGTAACGAGGTTCGGAGATGATACTCCTACTCCTCGGCGTGTCCGTAAGGTGGACGAGCCCTATCAATCCGTCGGTGGATGAGTCCCCGGAGAACCGGCTAATATCAACTCCTTGTGGGTGGAGAAACCTCACCACAATAACTCGCAACAGCAAGATAGAATACAAGGAATACAAGAAGTAAATACAATGAATGTAACAATACAAGCTTGCCTTCTTGTCGTCGACTGAAGTCCTGGAAGCAACAACTTCACGGACGAATGCAACAGCAAGCCAGTAAAGAAAACTGTCGGGGAAGCTCACGCGAAGCTTCAGCAGCGGTTGAGCTCAGCAAAGCTCGGAGCACCAGAAGAAGCAGAAGCTTCAGGCAGGAGAGAACTTCCAAAAGGAAGAAGAAGAAGCAGAAGGAGTGATTTCACCGAAGTCCTGTAGCCCTCTTTTATACCTGCGAAGAAGAAAAGCAGAGAACTAGCCGTTGCGTCGCAACGGCTAGATTCCTGATCGGTCCATGGACCGATCAGGGAACCTCCTGATCGGTCCACAGACCGATCAGGCTTCGGTCCCTCGTCTGATCGGCGTCTCCTGATCGGTCTTGTGGACCGATCAGGGAACATCCTGATCGGTCCATAGACCGATCAGGCTTCGGTTCTTCCGCCACTGATCTATGCCTGATCGGTCTGCCGGACCGATCAGGCCATGGGTGGATCGGTCAGCAGACCGATCCACGGCTTTCTTCTCGCGAGGTTGCGTTGCCTCCTGATCGGTCTCCAGACCGATCAGATTACAGCCACTGATCTGATTCTGATCGGTCACCAGACCGAAACGCAGTATCACTGGATCGGTCACCAGACCGATCCAAACTTCTCAGCCCTAAACCTAAGGCTTCCACACCAACATCCGGTCAACCTTGACCTGTTGGTACATCATCCCTAGCATATGGTCACTCCCTTGACCTGCTAGCACTCCCCGCTAAGTGTCCGGTCAATCCCTTTGACCCACTTAGACTTTTCCACACCAGATGTCCGATCATCCCTGATCCATCTGGATTTTCCTCTTCGTGCCAAGTATCCGATCACTCCCTTGACCTACTTGGACTTTCCAACACCAGAAGTCCGATCATCCCTGATCCATCTGGATTTTCCCTTGCCTGGTTTCACTCACCAGGACTCTCCAACTGGCTAACATCCCAGTTAGGACTTTCCCACTGCCTGGCTTCACTCACCAGGACTTTCCACACTGCCTAACATCCCAGTTAGGACTTTCCCACTGCCTGACTTCACTCACCAGGGTTTTCCAACTGCCTAACATCCCAGTTAGGACTTTCCCATTGCCTGGCTTCACTCACCAGGACTTTCCAACTGCCTAACATCCCAGTTAGGACTTTCCCATTGCCTGGCTTCACTCACCAGGACTTTCCAACTGCCTAACATCCCAGTTAGGACTTTCCCTCGTGCCAAGCTCCCTGCTTGGACTTTTCCAGTGCCAAGTCTCCATACTTGGACTTTTCCAGTGCCAAGTCTCCATACTTGGACTTTTCGCGTGCCAAACTCCCTGGACTTTTCCAGTGCCAAGTCTCCATACTTGGACTTTTCCAGTGCCAAGCTCCCTGCTTGGACTTTTCAGGTCAACCAGGTCAACCTTGACCTACGGTTGCACCAACAATCTCCCAAGTTCGTATTCTTGTCAACACATCAGAATATAACTTTTCTACTCTCGTCAAACATTGTCAAACATCAAAATACAACTCGAGTCAGGTCACCCTTGACCAACTCGAGTCAGGTCAACCAAGTCAACCTTGACCTAAGGTTGCACCAACACTGGTGAGAAGTGTCGGAGAAGATCGTGTGAAGATCGGGAAGAAAGATTGCCGCGTTTCAACGCTTTGTTACCTTTATATCTGTGCTTTTATGGCTTCCAATCGATTGGGGGTCCACACAATCGATTGCCACGTCAGATTCCAGCGATATCGACGATCCAAAACCTGCATCCTACGCAATGGTCGTATCCTAATCGATTGGGGAGGCTTGAATCGATCGGCTGATCGATTCATCCTCCCTCGCATCCACGCACGAGAAACAACCCCCAATCGATCGTCTAATCGATTGGCGTTGCCCAATCAATCGGCTGATCGATTGGGGAGCATTCTGTGATGTGATTTCACTTCCCAATCAATCGATCAATCGATTGGGCCAGCCTTCATCGCAGCGCACCTTGTCATGCTCCGGATGAGTCCCTACCAAAAAATTTCGACAGCATCTCCCTTGTACCAGTGACAATCTGGAGGTCACATACATACAAAATATATCAGCCACATGTGGCTGGAATATATACACAAAAGTAACAACAACCACGCAGTTAATATTCACAGCCTACCCGGCAGGATAAAAGAAATGAAAACAATCACGCTGTCACGTCCCAGAGGAGTCCCTGTCCGAAGAAATTTCGGCAGCATCTCCCCTGTACCGGTGACAATCTGAAACATTACTACATACAAAATATACATCAGCCACATACGGCTGGAATATATACACAATAGAAACAATATAACCACGCAATTTAATATACTCAGCATACCCGGCTGGATAACAAAGAAATAAACACGTTGTATAATAACAGCACATACGGCTGTATCAAACGCAGCGGAAAACCATAAAGTAATACGAATGTAAACCAACAAAGTCACTAATTAAAATATCTGCAACCACCAGACTAAACTCCAAAAATCCACAGTGACTTGTTGAAAAGCAAAAATACATAAAATTAACATGTCACCCAAACAATAACAAAATCTAAAAAGAAAACTATCATCGTGTGCGACGTGGGACTGGCAGCCGGGACTCTCCAAGCATCCATGACTCATCTACCTGTTACCTGGCGAAAGAAAACCAAATTGTGAGGTGGTGAGTATTGGAATTCAGCGGGTAAAGATAAGATAGTGCATGAACGTAATATACAAATAGAAAGTGGGCCAAGAGTATACAGTCTCATAAGAGGAAATAGCAGATACTACAATAAAATCAAAATAAATGCTCATACCTGAAACCATATCCTAGGCTAGGTATAGTAGGTCAGAACTGGTACTAATCTGCTATAGTACTGCTCATAACTACAGAGGTAATAAGCAACGTATATACAAATTTTCAATGACTAAACATCTATAATGAGAATATATCTCAACACAAGTAAGCATATTAGCATATGTGAACAACAGCAATAAGTAAGCAATAACAGCATATATAGACAGTAGCAGCCAAAACAAATATAATAACAACAACGTATGCACGGATGGTCACTCCCGCCCACCTCTCTGCACCATGACCCCTGTATGGTCGAGAGGCTGGGTCAGTGACAGACTGTACACCACTCCAGCTACCACTCTCACGAGTGGCCGAGGGGGACAGTTGCATAGTAGCTAACTAGCTACATCTGCGACGGGGTCCCTGCTGCTCGTAACTCTAGCTACCACTCTCCATGAGTGGCCGATTGCGGCACGACGGGACAAGCGACATCAACTCCAGCTACCACTATCTCGAGTGGCAGAGGATGCGGCCCTGGTCAATGACTCTCTCGACCGCAAGGGAGAATTGGTCGTTGACATGCATGCCATGACATGATGCGGCAAATGCAATAATCATCATACAAACATAAGCAAAAAATTAGGTATGCTACATGAAGCCAGCATGCTCAATATAGTACATAAATAAACAACAATCAAAGCATACAAACATGGTATCTAGTATCTGCTACTGATCATGGACAACAACAAAAAACTGTATAGATATGGAAACGAATTTCTCAAAGATCGCGTGGAAGTATCAAGCGCAGGAAAATAAGAGTGGAGTCAAGGTAAAACAATAATTTCTTATCCAAACTAATTCATGCACCAAGGTCAAAGTACTAAAAGAAACAAAGCAAGAAGTACTCACCTCAAAAGAAGATTGTATCAACCAATCCAACATCCAGACGCTCGTCGTAACTCAAAGTCCTGTAATCATATAATATATTTAGCTAATTACATATATATCAATTGCCTAAATAAAATTCCTAATCTAATTAGGATGACTGTAATCGACCACGATGTTTGAGTATCCCCCAACTAACCCTAATCCTAGGTTTATTCACGAATCATCAATTAATTAACTCCATCATCTACTAAGCACATCCAAGCATCCATAAAGATTCACAACCCCTCAAATCAGCACCTAAATTCAGCAACCTTACCTCCAATTCCAAATGCCCCAAATGAAGATACGTTGTTGGGAAAGTTGCTATCGGAAAGAGATCACCTGGTGGAGCTTCAAGGGTTGATCCAACAACTTGATTCTGCCGGAGACTCACCACTGATGCCTTATATTAGATCCAAGAAGGAGATCTAGCAGAACTCCAAAGATAAAGGAATGACCGGAGCAGAAAGTCTGGTGGCTGCAGCTACTGGTGTTACGTCAAGATGGTGGCAGTTAGGGCATGAGACGGATCGACAACAACCGATTGTAGAGGTGGCAATCGACCGAAGGAAGAAGAACTACGCACCTTTACCCGCGACCGAAAAGGGTCAACAGCAGCTCCCACCGCCATTGGCAGCAAGCATCAACAGCGTCATCGGTGGCGTCGACCAATAGGTGTCGCGCGACAAAGCTGACGGAAATCGGGTGGCGCCGTGCGATCGAGAACTAGAATCAATAGGAGCCGGTGGTGCAATCTCGATGAAAAGGAAGATGGGGTGCTCAGCCGCCGGCTACTAGCTCCCTCGTGGCATTGGCGTCGAGGAAGAAAAGGAATCGAGGGTGAGAAGAGGGGAGAAAGGGAAGAGCTCAGGGTGCGGCTCGGGAAGGAAGAGGATCAATGTCTATGGCTAGGGCACGGGGCAGCTTTTAAAGAAAAGGAAAAATAAAATATTTAAAAGAATTAAACATTCCTCGTTTAAATCGGGTAACTTAAACAAACTTTTCCTTGGCCCAATAATTGATCCCCTTAACCTACCTCATACGAGCTCCAATTAATTCTCAGAAAATTTCTATAAATTCCTAAAAATTCCAATAAGATTATTCGTCCCTTAGCCTTATTATTTAACTATTATTTGAGTATCGTATTTTACACACACAGCTAATATGCAACCCACACGACTATATCAAAAGCACAGAGGAAAAAACAAAGAGGAAACCCACAAATGCAAAAGTCCACAAAAAAAAACACATCACAAATACAAGTCCACAATACATGTATCAAAACATAGTTAGTTCTCACAACTCTTAATCCAACGAGTATGAAATGCAAATAATAAGAAACTAAAACCGAAAAAAAAAGTCCTCGGATATGATGTGGGAAGTGGGACCGGCCAGCCACATACTCCAAGCAACTCCATATCATCTACCTACTACTTGAAATCAACATAGTATAGACGGGATGGTGAGTACAAGGAACTCAGCGGGTATAGACAGATTAAAGCATGTATTACATAATGATATATGAATCAAAGAATACAGTCTCCATAAGTAAAAAAGAATAAAATCATACTGTCAAAAATATAATGCATCTAACCATATCTGATACAACAACGGTATATGAATGAACCTGACATAATAAATGCACATACCATAAGTGTACATACCTGACCAGAATCAATACCATGATACCATGATCCGTAAACTCACCGAATCAGCAACAAATCTACTCGCGACACCTGTACAATATATATACGACTGCATATACATATAAAATAAATGACATGTATGAAGTATGACACCCAAATGTAGCATACATAGCTCAAACAAGTGCAACATCTCACAATTTCATACAACTAGTAATTACTAGGCATGTATACAAATATATCTCCACAGATGCACCACCCATCATATACAAATGTGCATGCATGCTCCATGGTCACCCCACCACCTCTCTAGACACCACGACCCCTGTATGATCGAGATGCTTGGGCTTGTGACGACTGTACTACCCTCCAGCCCACTATAGAGTGGTCGAGGCGGACAGTCCTCTAGTAGTTATCTAACTACATAGCATCAGGGTCCCTGACTGCTCACAACGCCGGACATCACAAGCCTCGTGATCGAGTGGCATGGCAGGACAAGCGGCAATTGCTCCAACTACCACTACCCACGAGTGGCCGAGTGTGTGGCGCTATACCAAGATAACTGACAACTCTCTCCACCATAAAGTGAGACAATAGTCGTCAGTATGTAATGAATGATGAACATGATGTGAATAATCACAATACAAACAGGTCATCATCAATGCAACCACCTAAACCTCATAAACACCTCCAATCACCACCATAGACATCTACATATACCTCCATGCAAACGAAATGTCAATCATGTAATACCCACAACACGTACCGATCACAATATAGACAAGTATAACCAACATATATCCAATCTATAGACATCCCTATAACACTCTACATGTGTATATACAATAGAGTTTCAGATAACAAGAATCGAGACTGTATCGAATTAAACTAGATATTGCATTTTTTTTAACTTGTACGCATTTATGTTTTACTTAACTTTAAATTGTATTGCCATAATCAAAAAGAGAGAGATTGTTGGTGCGGCAAGCATCCGACGATCGAACCTGAGCTTTGATAATAGCAAAGGGTTCAAAATTAAGGTTATTTGTGATCTAACAAGTTTGAATAAGCTTGCAGGAAGAGTCCTAAGTGCTCTTAGGCAAAAGTCCTAGTGGATTCAAGGTAGATGGAAAACCCTAGAGGGTGGTAACTCTAGATCCTAGAGGGTAGTAACCCTAGGTTGTGGGAAGTCCTGGCTATGGATAGGCAGGTAGAAAATCCTAGGGGGTGGTAACCCTAGGTCAAGGAAAATCCTAGGGGGTGGTAACCCTAGGTCCTAGGGGATAGTAACCCTAGGCAGAAAGTCCAGTCGATCTGGAGGACCGATCTGGCAATAAGTAAACTCTTTTGAGAGGAGTAGGTGAGGACGTGTTCCCCGGCGAGGGAGTAGGCGTCGGTTCGACCTAGGATTTTTGGAGGAAATCCAAAATCAGAATCGGACAGTCCAATGACTATCAAATACCTATATTTATCTTATTTTATTATGCTAACTTTGTTTTACAAGGTATACTTTGTTTGTGGACTAATATGCCTTGCAGGAAGGGAGTTGCACAAGAGAAGCCTTGGATGAACAATACCCAAGGCGCCATCCATGGAGCTTGGAGGTGCCTCGGGTGCATTAGTCAAAGCCACATATAGCAAGGTGTGAAGGCACCTTTCAAGGAGATAGAAGGCGCCTGGAATGCTTGATGGACGACACCCTCCATGGAATTTGGAGGCGTCTTTGGGTGGATAAGCAACGAAGACGTAGGAGCTTATTGACGCTATGGATTTGGTGGGCTAGAGGCACCTCCTATGGCTACTGGAGGCGCCCTCAATAGCCTACTTAAGGCCAGTTCGAGCAACAGTTAAGAACAATAATAAACTACTTGCAATTCTTTTTCCATGTGCTGCTAACAAATCGATCCGGCAAAGTCCTAACTCTACTCCGATGACCAAAAGCTTTCAATTTCATATTTCCTTGTTATCGGTATAATATTGGGTAGTTCTTTAATTGTTGTATTCTTTTGTAATATTTTTGAAGCTATAGTGATTTCCCATCGAAAGGACTCTTACGTGCCGACCTTGGAGTAGGAGTCACCACGGGCTCTGAACCAAGTAAATCCTTGGTGTTTGTGTTTTATTTATCTCTCTTTTATTTCTGTTGTGTATTTACTTTTAGTTTACTTAAAAAGAAAAGTGAAAGTCACGAGCGCTATTCACGCCCCCCCTCTAGCGCTATTCACCTCCCCCCCTCCCCCCTTCTAGTGCTTTTCGATCCTACGCTAGGTCCTCATCTAATCTAGTCTAAACATGTATAATAAAGCCAGTAAAGACAAGTATCAAACAAATTTATTTATCGATAAAGATGGTGTTTCTATTGGCTCCCCCTGGATCATAGCCTCAATAGGGTCTATCATGGTAATGAATTTGATCCTTGGGGACCCAATATTGACCAAGTCCAACTTAATTAACCAAGTTTGACTTGGGAACTCATGCTTGGACTAATTTTTTATTTATTCTATTTACAAGAGATAAGTAAGATTTATACTTTTGTTTAGCCTTAAATCCAAGTCCGGATCGGTTGTAGACAACTCTTTATTTTCTAAGAATCAGATTAAGATTCTTGGAACCCAAGGTGAACCATTGCAACGTATCCTTAAGTTCTTTAACTTGAGTTTTTAAATTGAAATTTTCCTCCTCAAGTTGTTGGACTTGAGTTGAACTTCCATTTTGAACTGGCTCAGTCAAAGGACTTAGTTTAGTCTCCTCCTTAAGGATTGTTGCCTTCTTTTGGATTGACTTGACTCGGAGGTTAGATTTTGCTAACTTACTAATGAGATAATTAATTAAATTATGTAATTTATTTAATTGAGAGGTTCTTGCAGTGGGGTTATGCCCTTTGGAAATGGATACGTATCTGTGGCTTCTCTCAAATTCTGTTTCCGACTCACTCTCAGTATCAAATACGTCGACTTGTTCCCGGGCCGTAAGAGCGAGGAAGCTCGTCTGTTCTAGCTCTTCAACAGAGTCTTCTAAAGAAGACTCAACCCATGCCACCTACAATGATTTCTTCTTCTTTTGCTTCTTTGTTTCCTTTTGGTTCAGATAGTTGGCTTTAATGTGTCTCTTCTTGTTGCAGTCGTAACATGTTACTTCGGACTTCACTTTTGGACTTGATTGCACCGTCTTGGACTGAATCACTTTCTTGATGTCTTTCTTGGTGAATCCTTTCTTCTTCTTGTAGAGCTTTCATACAAGGTTGACGAGTTTGGCTGCTATCTCGTCGTCGTTGTCTTCTGAGTCTGGTTAATCTTCAGACTCGAGTTCAGTTCTGCGCTTAGCTTTTGCTTCCCGCATTCTACTCGTACCTGCAATCAAAGCAATACCTTTCTCAGCCAGAGTTGTAACACCCCACCCTCCTCTCTACTAGTCTGTGAAGGTGGGACATTACTTAACTATTAACTTTACTTAACTAGTATTGCTCACATGTTGATAGTTATACTTATAACCCTTTACAAACTCAAAACATGCAATAAGTAACAGCTGAAAACATAAATAACTCATCTATACATTCTACTCAAGCATTTGTTTTCAACTAAAACTATATATCAATCTGAACATGCATGCAGCAATAATACAACTCAAATAATGGAACTAATGTGCATAGCAATTTAAGTGAAAAAATTCTAAATATATAAAAGCATTCTATGAATAAACCATCAACATGAAGGAATAGTTCTAACAATGCAAAAAGAACATAATCCACCTAAATTTCACTAACAATCTAAATACAAAATTTTAATAAATTCTTTAAGAAAATCCCAAGGCTTCCGTAGTCCAGACATCACACATCCATCTCACATCTTCTTGTCGCCTTCCTTCTCTATAGCTTTCCTTTCCCTTTATCTGTAGTAAGAGGAAATGTAACTATAAGTAGATGCTTAGTAAGCACTATCTAACTCACAAAACTCGGATATGCATGTGAGTAAGAAAGAATCTAAAACTGAATGCTTTAAAAGAAAAATTGCTCATGCTCTTCTACTAGCAAAGGAATCAAAACGCACTGAAATGCTAAACATGTAAGGCTGCTCATCTAATAGCAAATAACAGTAAGAAAAACTAAGCAAACATGCTAGAAAAGAAGAACTAAACTTGCTGATTTTTAAACTTAAGTGAAACTTATTTCATTTGTTCCCAAAACTTATACTCTTATACTTCAAAATAATAATCTCTTGGGCCCAAGCTTAGTACCATTGCACGCTCCCTAATAGAAACTGAGGTAGCGAGCCACCAGTCCTACGAGGGTAAAGACCTTGGTCTTACCAGGGCCAAGACCTCGAAATCGGTCACCTGGATTTGTTTAACGATAACCTCATAAGTCGGGTACTAGCCTCTTCAAGTAAAATACTTGTTACTTATTAATACCTCTAATAAGAAGAATGCCTCGGTAATTAAACAGCAAGCTTAAACAAACTGTTCATGATACATGCACCCAACACCAAGGCAAAACCCACAGCATGCTTATAAAATAAATAACAGTACTAAAAACTGGAATGCTTAATGAAAAATCTGCACTGAAATACTAAACTACACAACTAAGAGATCCAAAACTGCATGTTAAGGAACTAATAACAAAAAGGGTCTACAACATGTTAAACAATTGATATTGGAAGGGTCTAAATAAGCCACGGAAAACCAACAAAATACTCCCAAAACTAAAGCTATTCCTGCTCGTTGCATAGTACAAACCAAATCTACACAGTAAGCTCAAGAGAGACTATTCGTGGCCCTTTCATAGCACAAACCGAAACCACACAGCAAGCTTCACAAAAAAACTGTTCGTGCCCATAAACATAGTACCAACCAGAACTGCACAACGAGCTCAAGAGGCTGTTCATGTCCACTTCATAGCACAACTTAGACCAAAACTTGTTGGAATTAAAGCCTAAACCAAAGTCTGAAAATGTTAATTATGAGACTAAAGAAATCTAAACCACATGCAAAACTTGTTCAAATCTTATGTTTTTATAGAGTGACAGAAATCCTTAAGCATGCTACATCAGAAATGCAAAGGAGAAGGCAAATCTTGAAACTATTCTTAAACCTCTAACAAACCAATTCTGTACAGCATATTCCGAAAGCCAAGAAGGAAAAACTTAATCCCTTACAACCTCAATTCGGTACAGCATGTTCTGGCAGTAGAGAAAAGAAAATCGAAGCTCAAAACTACCCTTACTGCAGGTGAGTAACGCTTACCTTTGTTCTTGGACTTACAACCGAAATCGGCCTCTAGGGTTTCAGAGAGCTTGAGATTTTCGGCGACTCCTCGCGTCTACGCGTCCTCCTCGACGAGAGGATCGTAAAGAAGTGGAAAACCTTCGGATTAGGTCCTTGGCCGGCCGCCGGAGAGAAGCCCTAGCTCCTTCTTCGTTTCTGCCCAAGAGAAGCTGCCGCACGCAGTCGAGAGAAGGAGAAAATATCGGACAAGAGAAAAGAAAACCTAATTTCTCTCTTAACTTATCCCTTTTTATATTTTGGGTATTCTGTTCTCTGTTATCCCTTAAATTAATTTCGCTATCTATTTTATTAGCACGACCCTGCTAGATACCTGGTCATCCGAAATAACTTAAGACTTTGCTTAACTAAAGGTCTCCGGTTCGATCCTCGGCCCGACCTCTTTTTGCCTCAAATTCGTTTCTTTTGATAAAAATACCAAACGAACTCCGAAAATTGTATAAAAATACTCTAAAAATTTCTAAAAATCTCTAGAATATTTCTAAAGCATTTCTAAATATTTTTAAGTACCATAGGACTCAAAATGAGAAAATTTGGGTTGTTATAAGAATAGTATTAATCTGCTTATGTAACTCAAATTTAGAGAATAATTCATCTAATTTGATTAATGACAAATCCTTAGACACTTTGTATGCATCTAACATGGATGCCCACAAGGTGTTCCATAGAAATGCATTTAATGCATACCTAATGATGTCCCAATTTTCCACCTTCTATCCAATCGCGTAGAGTCCGTTCAGTAGATCTTGTATACAAGCATGAAGCTGGCTCGCTAACTCACCTTCCTGCATTTTTATATTATATAATTTATTCAAAATTAAATCATATTTACTTATTTTTGTATTGAAAGTTCCCTTGTGTAGCTCGATCAAATGAGTCCAAAAGTCCATCCTTATGGAGTTGGGATATGTGACTCTCATTTATGTGATCCAAGTGACAATGCCAAAAATATGGTTTGTTCAAATCGTTAGACTTGAATCGTTTGGTATTGATGTTATGGATTGGATTTTCAAAGTCTAGAACACAGAGGTCATTCATAAGAGGTGCACTACAATACAACATATCATTGAAATAAATGGAACAATATTTGTCCTTTATTACAAATGAAAAACTTTTTTTGTTCAAACAAGAAATAGAGATAATGTTCTTTGTCAAAGCGGGCACATAACAACACTCTTCTAGTTCTAAAATAAGCCCAGTGGGCAAAGATAAGGAATATGTTCCTATAGCGACAGCAACAACTCTTGCACCATTGTCTACTCGTAGGTCCACTTCGCCCTTTGTCAATGCTCTACTATTTCTCAGTTCCTACACATTAGTACAAATGTGAGATGCATATCCAGTATCTAATACCCATGAAGAAGAAATATATAGATTGACTTCTATAACATATATACCTGAGACAGAAGTCTCACTTCTCTTCCATTTTAGTTCCTCTAGGTATACTTTGCAGTTGCTCTTCCAGTTTCTAGTCTCACTACAGTGGAAGCAGGTTCCTTTCTTAGCAATTCCAACTTTGGGTTTCAGTGCATGAGTCTTACCCTTGCTTTTAACTTGGGTCTTACCCTTACCTTTAGGCTTCCACTTGCCTTTGCCTTTAGACACCATCAAAATGGTATTAGGCTTTGCCTCAATAGTTCTCAACATGCTTAACATCTAAGGCAGTGGGTTGTCAATTTCATTCATATTGTAATTCATGACGAATTGACTATAGCTATCGAGCAATGACTGCAAGATAAGATTTGTGTCCAATTCTTAGCCTAATGGAAATCTCAATCGTTGTAGGTTTTCTACATACCCAATCATTTTGAGTACATATGGCTCTACGAGACTTTCTTCTTGTATTCTACATTGAAACAGTGTTTTAGAGATCTCAAATCTCTCATACCTTGCTTGTCCTTGATATAGTTGTCTAAGATGTCCAACCATATCATAAGCATCCATGTTCTCATGTTGCTTCTGAAGCTCAAAGTTCATGGTGGTGAGCATAAGGCATGACACATTTAATGCATCATCTTGATGCTTCTTGTAAGCATCCCTATCAACTCTAGTGGCAGTAGCAGGGGGTGCTTCAGGAATGGACTGTTTAGGACGTACAGTTTTCGTTCTTGCTTGAGAACTATTCTCAAGTTTCTATACCAGTCTAGGAAGTTAGCTCCATTGAGCTTGTCCTTATCAAGGACAGATCGCAGAGAGAGAGTGTTCGACGTATTTGATGACATGGTAATCTACAACATAATGCAGAAATAAGTATCATATAACGATCATTTAATTAGTCCTTTAATTAAATGATTCTCCCACTGAATTGCAAAGCTTGGTAGGAGCAAGTCATGGTTGTGGTTTACCGACACTATTAGCTCCAAATCCAATCACAATGACATTCATGTGGGACAAGATCCATATTATACCTCATCTTGAGTTAGCTTTGGCTAATCACCCAAGACTCGTATAATGTAGGTAGGCATCATATACCAATTGAAATGCAACTCTTGTATAGCTAGATGAACAATACTATTTGTCTATTTGTCTATCTTATAAAATCCATATTATAGCTCATCTTGAGTTAGCTTTGGCTAATCGCCCAAGATTAGTATAATTTGAATTCCATCTTATGGGATATGCCTCTAAGCTCTCAATCCAAGTGATACAACTTAGTTAAGTCGTACCAAAAGTTTAATAGTTGGACATCACAATTGTCCTATCGTACTCTAGCAAGATAAATCGAGTCATTTTCCTTTGGCAAAACCTAACTTCAATTGATCGATCTAGAAGTGAGTACTAAACTTTGGTAGGCATATATTTAAAAACACCTAATTATGTTTAAACTAAACATGTATCGTATACAATCAAGCACACATCACATATATGCACAAATAAAATGTGACATGGTTATGACCCCCAGAAACTACGATCTTCTCAAGCCAATGAGAAGAGCGATAAGTCAACCTAGGTCAAAGCAGCTTCTCCAAGCGCTTCCTTGGTTGTCATGTGTTGTTGTCTTTCCTTCCTTTTCACCCGTCATCCAAAAGACTAACTCCTTTCTAATTTGTACATTACAAAATCTAAAGAAATTCGAGTTACATTTGAGTGTAGTCTAAAATTATAACAAGAATGAAAAAGATAAAGGCACGACACGCATGCCATAATATGAATTACAACATCATACACAATCATATTGGGGTTAAAGGGTCATAACGATATATATATATATATTCAAAATATCCTTATGACATAAATCTACTATGATGTGAACAACAAAATTATGAGCCGCAACGCCACGATGGTCCCGCTAGCCGGTTAGCAGGCGGGGTTAAGGGGCAGCGCCCCTTGTGGGGTTAGGGGGCAATGCCCCCGAAGTAAAAAAATATTTTCCATACTCATTTATGAGTTGCTGTCATACCTGAGACCCTACTACCCTCAAAACCAACTATGTTTCATTTCGAACAAAACACCTTTGGCCGAGACCTTGCTGGTCACAATACCAACTATGTTTCATTCCCAATAAAACACCAATTTTTGGCTGAAACTTATAATTTGTAGATCATAGTAAACTTATCATGCATTTCTATATCACATATAAAATTCTAATAACTTAGTATATCCCTTCGTAAGTGGCTCTGATACCATTGTAAGGAACTAGGGTGCTAAACACGCTTAACCGCAGCGGAAAGCTTCTAGTTCCTCCAGAAGATCCATGAGAAGGGAAAGATATGTTACAATCTATACTAAGTTTATATCATGATAGTATACCTTTGATGTGTGTACATGAACTCTAGACAGCTTGGATCTCAGCACGATCACACGTTCGTGCCTCTATGGTATCCACACGGACAAGTGTTCGTTTGTCTCACAAACTCGCAAAGTGGAGAAGGTTCGTTTGTCTCACAAACTCGCAAAGTGGAGAAGGCAACCACCTAAGGTTGTGTTAGCAACCTTGATAATAGGTCTCGGATTAGAGAAGAAGAGAAGAAGAAGGAGAATGAAGAAGTACACCAAAATGAGAGAAAAAATGCTTAAGTATTTTCATCCAATGAAAATACTTAATGAGCATTAATAAATATTTACACACCATTAAGGACCACATTTGGACCTCTTCATTTTGAATTCAATTTTAAAAATTAAATGATTCATTGAATTTCGAAATTCAATAAATTAATCTCTATTAATCCTCTTAGTGAATGAATTCACTTAAGTCTAACTTAAGTCTAATCCACTTGAGTTTAACACAAGTCTAATTCAATAGAGTCTTACTCAATTGATCTCATGCAATTTCAAATATAATGAATCACTATTTCTTTAATTCATATTGACTCCTTGAGTCTAGTTTGAATTGGACTCAATCTAATAATTAGATCTAATTGAGTCTAACTTAATAAGTCCAATTCGGATTAGACTTAATCCAATGATTCATCATATGAACCCATCTCCAAATCTACTTATTCTTTGTGTGTGACCCAATAGGTTCTCGTAATGTTGGCAATATATCCAAATCAACATTTAGATACATAAGCAATTAGTGGCATCTAGCAAGGCATCATTGCTACCCAAGTGAGGAGAAAGTCGAGATCCAAGCTAACCTGTCCGTGGCTATTATCTTGTATGATTTGATTCCTCTATTCTTGATATCTAGATTGATCAATGAGGCATAAACCGTGTCATCCTCTTATCAACCTTTTGTATTTCTTGATCTCTAAGTAGACACACTCAATCAAATAAGCTCAATATCTCATATTGACTCATTTACACATGATCATGCTTTCTTGTGTCCTACTAATCAAGGGGCCCATAGATATCACTTTTGTCATATGGAAGGGATAGATCTCATCTACATCACTCACATCCCTCCACATAATTCATTGCATACCCAGTGATCGACATTATTGTCCATCTTATTATAGATGACGTTTGCCGATACCAAAGTACACAACTTCTTATGTAGGAAACCGTAGTGACTTCAGGTCTAAGGAATATTCATACCAATAGTCACATGAGAATATTTATGACACTCATATAACGATCCATGAAACATTCTTATGGCGGACCATTCAGTATATATTTTCTAATATATACCTATGTGTCAACCTAATATCTCATATCCATGACTTGTGAGATCAAGTTATCCGTTGACCTACATGCTAGTCTCAACGCATTAATATTATCTTTGTTTATTAATGCTTGACTAGGAATAGTTAAGAGTAGTGTTCCATGTATATCTACAATATCTCACTATCAATTCAACCAATTGATATGCTGTAGATAAGAACCTACTAACCAAGGATATTATTATACTTATTCAATCGACACTAAATTGAAATAAATTTATCTTTTATTAATAATGAAATATGATACAAAATGAGCCATTTACAATAATCTCATAATTAGTACTAGGGCTAATACTAACAGACTTAGCATTCTGTTCCTTTCCTTCTCTTCTCACTATTTCTTGTTCTTGACACTCTACATCCACGATTAGTCTAGACTATCAAATTTGGGTAGTAGATTAGTGCTCGATCATCAATCCCTGTGGATTCGATCTTTTATTACTTAATGACACTTCCGTGCATTTGTGGATTTATTACCATTAGGTTCCTATAGGATGGGCAAAGGTATATAAGGGAAGAAGTTTCTTGATTTGGACATCTTGAATCTTGGATTCAATTGAGCCTCCTCATCTTCCTCCTTTCTTTCTCATTGAGAAGGACTACAAATTACCCTTCACTCCTGTACAAGACTTTCGCTACATTATAGGAACTCTGACTATAAATAAGAGATACAATGATATTAGCTATGAATTCATGTCAGCATTCAATTTGCTATTGTATCGTTTTCAATTTTAACTTTATTATTGATGATAATTAGATTATGTTGTAGATAGTATCATTTCGTTTAACATTAATTTATCATAATACTTTCATTTAGATCTATTTGGGGATTGTTTTTATATAATAATAATTCTCTATGTAAGTAACTTGGTAGTCATACAAGCTACCAATAAGAGTGATGATCATGTGTATTCATATTAATACATTTGATTAAATTGATTCAATTAAGAATATTATTATAATTGATTTTGAAGTAAATCAATGTTAAGTGTTTAATAGTTTATGCATCATAAAATTTATATCATTTATGTGAAAAGATGTGTCCTTATAACGTTAGAGTAAAGCAAAGAGAATGACATAAATTTATGACGCTCGAATAGGATAAAACGTCTGACCTTCTTACACCTTGTGTCAACTTGAAGTAGATCTATATAATTAACCCTACGATGCTCTTGATTGATTATACTATTGTTCTCAAATATATTAAATAGAAGATCAAAAATAAGGAGTTATCTCTAAGTTATGATGCGATGGTAAAAGTTTAAGAGAGACTTCCTAAATAATCAGATTGAATTGTCCGTCAGAATACATCTGTATTTCTCAATTTATCTTTGGTGGAAATTCTTTATGGGACTAGACCGAATTTCTTTAGGATTAATAACAACTGGATACCCAGGTTACCGAAAAAAATATTTGTATAAATTAAACTTTGTTTACAATTTACAGATTCCCAAACACAATTGACTAGCAATTGATATTCATCACATGCGCCATAATTAAAATATTCATCACACGCACCATAATTAATCAAAATATTCTTTTACTGGTGGACATCACATAGTAAGCCATTAATTATCCATCAATTTGTTGGCTTTCTTATAGTAAATCCTTTTATTATGAATCTTCAATAGGTTTAGATAGCTATAGAATAACGATGATTGAATTATCATTGTGAAATATAAATCCTTTAAAAAGTAGTAATTTGCAAAATTGGCAATAAATCTCAAAAAAAAAAAACATATTACCCCGGAGCATTTATTGAAATTTACAATTCCTCAACTGTGGTCGGTAAAGGCCTTCTTAACTGCCGTCAATTCACAGAATCCTAATAATCATAAATGAAATGTTGCTTCCTGCTGCTACTATACGGATCTCAGAGCACAAAGCAATGGCCAGAAAAACGCTCTCCTTACCGCACCTCCCCTTTGTGTTGCTCCTCATCTTCTCAGGTTAACTCTACATTCCCATCTACCTTAGCTCACTAAATCTTAGAATTTTTCTTCTGATATCTAATTCTGAACTTGTGATATGACAGCGGAGACACTGGTCCATGTGCGAGCCCAGGTAAGTGCGACTCCATCCTGAATTTGCTAGATCACAGGGGGAAAAGGTGGCATGACTTCAATTTTGTTGCAGAAAACTTGGTGCGTGGCGAAGCCTTCCTCTGATGAGGCGACTCTGCTTGCGAACATCAACTACGCTTGCTCTCAAGTGGACTGCACCGAGCTACAGAGAGGAAGGCCCTGCTTTTACCCGGACAGTCTCATCTCCCATGCTTCCGTTGCAATGAATCTGTATTACCAGTCCAGGGGAAGGAACCAGTGGAATTGCTTTTTCAAGAACTCTGCTCTTGTTGTCGCCACTGATCCAAGTAAAGATTAGTCAATGTCAAAACCATTCCCACTTGATTTCGCTTCTGCTTTTAATCATTCACATTGGCATTGCCCTTTTTCTTTTCTTTATTCAGGTTATGGGGGCTGTTTTTATGCCTGATGATGAAAGAGGACTACAGCAGCCGCTTCGGTGATTTGCTTTCAGCATTAGTTTGATGGGACTGGTTTCTTGTTGTTTTGTGTTGAAGAACTCTATGTGAACTCGCATCTAGTTTGCGAATATTGTGTGTTTTTTTTCAAGTATTTTTGCTGAGAAGATTTAGTGATCCGTGGTTACTTTTGCATTTCACCTTCGGATCTGATAACTATACATTCCTTTTTCTCTCCTTTATTAAAAGTTTAAGTGGCGAAATGAAAAACTTAATAAAACACGGGATTGAAGTAGCGTGGCCGTGGAGGAATGATAAATTGTTAGAGAGAGAGAGAGATCTCATCAACTTTTTGACGTGGGTTGGTGCCGTAACATGCAGAGATTCCCTGCAAGAGTTGCAGCTTTTTTTTTTTTTGTTTTTTTTGAGGGAATAAGGAAGAGTGCAGGGTGTGGACCTCCCATTGAGCTGCCATTCCGCTTCAGGTATTGAATGAAAGGGGAACTACGGCAGCAACATGAGGTGTGAGTAGAAAGAAAGGGTGTGGACCTCCCATTGAGCTGCCATTCCGCTTCAGGTATTCAATGAAAGGGGACCTATGGTAGCAACACGAGGTGTGAGTAGAAAGAAAATTGGCGGCCATTTCTGTTTCAGATATTGAATGAAAGAGAACTATGACAGCAGAGATAGAGCTAGACATTATATCAAGAGGGTAAGGCTAGAGCTAGACATTTTATCAAAGAGGGGTGAAATTTTTTTTTTAAGTTCATTATAATATTTCTTACCCACAAAATATCAATGTTAATAACAATAATAATAATATTAATCTAGTGCACCAAAAACTACAAGTAATAAGAAATTTTTTATTCAAAATAAATAACCTAGGAATTAAAGTGATTAGAATCTTAACATTTTGACACTTTATCCATAATGAATTCCATAACAGACAATTTTGCATAAAAAAGGAAAACTTTATTAATTATAAAATAGCTATCATAGTACAAAAAATTTAAAATTATAATTTATATATATACATGAAATTATGAAATAGTATCCATTTATCTTTTTAATACAATTAGGCATTTTAAATTATACTCGACGTTTCTTTATAGCTTTAAATTCATTAATAACTAAGTCAACCCTGAATGTTTGAGCAATTTCTTTTTCAATGTAGATTAGCAATGAATTAGTCAAAAATTCATCTTTCATTTTATTTCGTAATCACGTCTTAACAATTTTCATTACTAAAAACGCACACTCTGTTGTTGCAATAGAAACGGGAAGTGTCAAAATAAATATGATTAATCTATCCACAAGATTGTAACTCTCTGTATTTTTCATCTTCGACAAGACTTGCCACAATTTTGAAAGTATTTTCACATTCTGAAACTAGTGGTTGTGTTGAATATCAAAAGTTCTAATTGATACTTTATATGTAATTTCTCTTGATTAGTGAAATCGTTATGATAAAATTTTTCAACAAGTCTACAAATATTATCAATGTTAAACGACTTGTATCCAGTTCTTGGATCCAGAGCTGAGCTAAGTCGGAGCAATTCTATCACATTTTCATCAAACCGATAATTCATCTCTTGTAATATAGAATCTATTATGCTAGTGAATATATCAATTTGATAATGATTCTCTAAGCTAACATTGTTTCCTTTACGAAGTCGTCCTCTACCAGATCGATGAGGAGAGTTTATATCTAGAATATGTATATCGTGTTTATTGCAAAAACTCTTCACTTTTATCAAATAAATTATTATATTCCAACCAGCCTCTTTGAATTTTTGGATAAGTTCTTTTGTATTAGCAATAACATCCATGACATTTAGTATGTCTTGAGACTTGAATTGTAAAATTCTACAAAGCTCATCAGCCATTTTCGATACTCCAGCGCATGAAATGCAATATAAAAATAAATTCAAATGATGTTAACATATCATAAGCTCCATCAAATGTTGCTCTAATAGATAAACTACATTTATCATTGATAATTTCACTTGAAATAAGAAGAATAAGATCAAATAAATCAAGTTAGAAATGATATCAGGTGAGCCCCCCATTGTGTATCCGCTGGATATTAAGACTCCCAACTTGATTTTTACTTTTTTCCAATCTTGGGCTCATTTATAGATATCAATTTAGCAATTTAGGTGGCATGAGTCATTCATAATTGATCATGTTGCTTAAACGAAGAGTCCACCAAATTTACAATAGCAACAAAGTGTGAAAAAAATGCTCAACAGGTATAGCACTTGAGTGGTTGCTACTAATATTAATTGTAGTCAGTGAGCAAAACAATGGGCATAGTATGCCTAAGGACACTTATTTAAAAAAGAGAGCTTTTAAAACATTCCATTATCCTCTCATCCTTCATCATAACCTTGTCCTCAAATATTTTGTACGATGAGATTATTACGAGAGAGAACATCACAAATTTCTCTTTTTAAAGTTGATGCTTTAGTATCCTCCACATGGATCACATCAAAGAATTTTTCTCGAATAAAATCTTCCTTGTCAAAAAATCTTAAAACAATTGCCATTTGTTCTCTTTTTGATTCATCTCGAGATTCATCAATAATAAGATAATATTTTGCATCTTCAATTTCTTTTCGATGAACCTTTGAATTTTACTCGCATAAAGTGACAATATCTCCTTCTGAATTTGAGGAGAAGTATAGGAAGCAACTTGAGGAGCATTTTCCAAAACAATAGAACATACATTATCATTATAAGAAGCCATGTGTTTTATAATTTCTATAAATTTTCACGATTATGCGAGTCTTGAGTTTCATCACAACCTCAAAAAGCTAAACCTTGACATGCACATAATTTTGCAACATCAATTGAGACCTTAAGTCATAAATGATTCGTTTCAACCAACTCTAAGGATTGCTTGTTAATAGCTCTATGAATGTGTTGAGAAGAGTTCATCAAATCATGAGCACATTTCATAGTTTTCTTGTATAAAGAATTGGGACCACAACCTTCATGGGTCAAGAATGAACAATTTTTACCATTATTCACATTTTTCCAAGATTTAAATTCACCAATGGTGAATGCATTTGTCCCAAAATGTGCACTTGAACTTGCAAAAAGAAAACATTGAAGACAATACGCAACATTTTTGGAAGGAGAATATTCCAACCAATCAAGAAATATTTATACCAGGAAGGTAAAAATTTTCTTCCTCTCTTGTCTACATAGTTAGAAGACTTATCTAGGGTTGTTTCATAAGGACCGAAAATCAAATAAGTACACCTAATTTCATCTCTTTTATCTAGTGGATAATCGGATATAGGCTTACGTAATCCAGGATCTTGCTAAATAATAAGAATATTGTCATCTTGATCAATCTTTTGAAATTTTATTTGAAAAGATTCTGGAATAGAGGCTTGGCCATTAGAAACATTGAGAACCATAGGAGAATTATTATCTGAGTTGATTGGCGAGGTCTCCTGGACAGAAGAATTGGTACAAACAATATTTTCAAAATGTCGTTTCTTAAAATAAGAATTAATTTTCCTGTTATTCGTTTTAGAAATCTAAAAAAAAGTTTGATCGCATCAATTTTATATTTACATTGTAAATTGAGACATTATAATTTAATACCCCCAAAAAATAAAGATAATATTAAAACATGTGAAAAGCATAAAGCACAAAGTTAAAGAAAGCTAAAAGAGATGGAAAGTCAAAAGAATTAAAGAAATGAGATTGTACCTTGTCTTCTTCACACTTCTATGGCCACCCAACCCAAGATTGAAGAAGCTGTGGCCACCAATAATAATAAAATGCAGATCTTTACTACTACTACCCTTCCAGAGCAAGATGATAAGAACTCAAGAAGATGAATCCGTTGTCATTGAGAAGAAAGGGTAACTTGATAAGACGTAAGGAAAAGTAGAATTAGGGATTCGACTTTGGGAAAATAAGCATGGGGTTTAGGGATTCTAATTATTGTTGTTATATATTGTTTTTTCTTTTTTTTTTAATGTAAATCTTTTATAGCATCCAATTGTGTAAAATTTAATTTGAATTTATATTTTATATTTTATTATTTTATTATTTTATTATTTTTCTATTTTTTAACTAATAAAAATTTTAAAGGGACAATTAAATTGTAACAACCCAAATTTCCTCATTTTGAGCCCCAAAAAATAATTTAAAAATATTTAAAAAATATTATAGAAAAATTCTAGAGATTTTTAAAAATTTTTAGAGTATTTTTATGCAATTTTTGGAGGTCGTTTGGTATTTTTACTAAACGAAGGAAGTTTCGACAAAAAAATGTTCAAGTCGAGATTAGAATCGTGGACCTCGGACCTGAACCGAGCCTTAACCAAATCCAGCTAGCCAACTGTTCCAGCGGGTGTTTCTTATTAAAAAAGGAGAAATATTCTATTTAAGCAGTAGTTAATGAATAGGAAATAAATAGGAAGAAAAAATGGTTGCAGCCGAGATTCAAACCTGCGAGCCACGCCTTAAGCAGAACGCGACCAACCAACTGTGCCAGCGGGTTTTGCTAATTTAGGAAGGAGCGGAATATATTTAAGGTATTGTTGATAATGAAACCCTAGTTACAAAAAGAGGGCAAAATTTTCTCGAGCCCTAATTTCTCCGGAATCCTTTCCTCTTCCCTTCTGCGATGGCGCCGATTCTGCCGAGCGAAGAAAATGAAGCCCTAGCTTCGTTTCCGGCGGTCGGCGAGGGCGTTCTCTGAAGGTTCCTTCACCGTCATGATTCTTGCGTCGAGGAGAAGCCAGGAGCACGAAGAGGAGGCCAAGATCTCAAGCTGTCTGAACCCTAGAAGTTTTTCCATTCGGTTTGAATCCAAGAACATGCTGTAAGTTGCTACTCACCTGCAGTAGGATAGCTCCGAGGTTTATTCCTTGTTCCTCTTCTTGTTTTCGAAGCTTTGCATTGTTCCCTTTTTGTTTCTTTGCCGTGGCACAAGATATGAGGAGTAATGGCAGTAGCAAATTGTTTTCCTTGTGTTCGGATCATGTTATGCAGAGTAGGTGCTATTTGGGTTCCCTTGTTGTTTAGTTGCCGTGTGAGCCATTGATAAGGGTTGCTGCCATGAGTTCTTGTAGGAAGATGAGAAGGGGTTTCATTGGGTTTGTCAAATAGTTAGGCCTCTCAATTCTGATAACAAGCAAGTTTGATTACTTAGGTTTTCATAATTTTCCTTTGCTGTTGCGAGCATGAGCAGCCCCTCTTTGCGTTGCTGTTTGTGAGCATGAGCAGTACCCATCTGCCATTAGTCAAGCATGTGTAAATTGTAGCTTGTGATCACTTAGTAGATTGTTAGTTCAACACAATTTGTCTGGGAATTCATACAAGTCACTCATTTCATTTGTTTTCTCATTCTCAGTGCTATATTTATCAAATATGGAAAACTTACATTCTGTTATACAAATCAGATTTATATAACAGAGAGATATGTATGACAGAACCAAGTTAGTGTGTGTGGATGTCAATCTCACTTATTTTCAGTGTGATCAAACAGGTGATAGATTATCGAACATTGTTCTTTATCTGAGCAGACCCCTAGCAAAATTGAAGTGGAAGAAATTATGTTAATTGAGATGATTGAATTTTGAAGAACAAGAAAAAAGAGAGAGGAAATTTAGATCATATTTATATAGTTTCCTGTTCAGATTTTTGTATTGGATGTTGATGTTCATAATTAAGATTTTAGTTAGCTGTTGTGACCATGTATCTATGGTTTCACTGATTTCTGGGCATGCATAATTTGAAGACTTGAATCTTTCTATATATGTTTCACCTTGAGTTTTAATTGTCTCTACACAAGTTGGCATTAAGGTTACTTGGTTCCTGCATTTGTCATTTGGATTAATAGTATAGTTTCTTTTGGTTCATGAAGATTTCGGATATATGGTAGTACTGTTCAAGCCTTAACCGATGATGCTTAGCTGGTTCTATTGTTATAGAAGTGTTGAACGGATTATAAGGGCGTAGAATCAATTCTGTTGATGCTCTGTGAACAGTTAGGGATGTTTGATGGATAAGTATAGTTTCTGTTGGTTAGTCCTAAGAAAATCGTACCGGTTTCACTGTACAAAATTTTTTTGTACAAGTGTCGAACCTTTCCTTAAATAACCAATTGTGTTCTTTAGAAGTTAAATTAGGAATCGCAGACGGAACTTAACATCATTGATTCTAAATTTAACTTATCTGTTCTTAATGCTTTAGATTTGAATCGCAAGTAGAACTTAACACTATTGATTCAAATATACCTAAGTTATTAATTCCATAAATATTAATTTCTAAAATTAGCTTCCAGGACTGCATGGCGAGGCACATGACCTTCTTGGATATGGGAGCAGCCACCACCGCCTAGGCAAAGCCTTTTAAGGAAAGCTAATATTTATTTTCTTAAATAACTCTAGGTTAACCAAAAAGAACAATCGAATCACAAATTCGAAAAAGAAGAAAACACAAACTCGAAAAAATTATTTCAAAAACTCTAGAATCATATGCCTCTTGTGTTTGGTATTTCCATAAATAACTATACAAAGAAAACTAGTATGATGCGGAAAACAATTACTAGTTATACCTTTCTTTGTAAGCAAAATAACCTCTTGATCTTCTACCGTATTCCTCTTCTTATCTCGGACGTTGTGTGGGCAACGATCTTCCGAGACGAGAACCACCAAGCTCCTTCTTCTCCAAGCTAGATTCGGCCACCAAGAATTCTCCATGAGAAGTAGAGGTCCGGCCACCACCACCAAGCTCCAAGGGATGCAAGAAACAAAACCTCCTTTCTCTCCTTCTTCTCCTAGCTTGAACCGGCCACCATCAAGAGCTCCAAGAGGAGATAAAACCGACCACTAGAGAAGAAGAGAAGAGGAGAGGGAGAACCTCTAAGGGTCGGCCACACCAAGGAGAAAAAGAGAAGAAGAAAAGAATAGAGTCGTTAGCCCTTAAGGCACCTCTACCCCCTCTTTTATAATCCTTGGTCTTGGCAAATAAGGAAATTTTAATAAAAACTTCCTTAATTCTTTTGCCATGAAAAAGAAAAAATTAATTAATTAAAAAACAATTTTCTTTTTCCAATTACATGGCCGGCCACTCCTTTCCCCAAAACAAGGAGAGTTTTAATTAAAACAAAAATTAAAACTTCCTAATTTATTTCCAGAAATTTATAAAAAATTTCTCCAATAATTTTTCCCTTCATGGTGGGTTATAAAAAGAAAATTTTATAAATTAAAATCTTTCTTTTAAACATATGGATAATTTCCAAAAAGGAAAGTTATCTCTAAAAATTAAAATCTCCTTTTAATCTACAAATAAGGAAAGATATCAAATCTTTTCTTAATTTTTTGTAGAAACTAATAAAAGAGAATATTTAATTTTTAAAACTCTCTTTTAAATTATGATCATGGTTAAAAAGGAAAGTTTTCTCAAAATTAAAATCTAACTTTCAATCTACAAATAAGGAAAGATTTCAAACCTTTTCTTAATCTTTTGTAGAAAGCTATAAAAGGAAAAATTTAAATTTCAAACTCTCTTTTAAAATCATGATATCCACATAAGAAATAATTTAAATAAAAAATTCCTTTTTAATATGATGTGGCCGGCCACCTAAGCTTGGGCTCCAAGCTATTGGCCGGCCACCTTAAGGCTCAACCTTTAGGCTTGGCCGACCCTAAGCTTGAGCTTTAAGCTTAGCTTGGTCGGCCCCTATAGGTTGGGTAAGAAGGTGGGTATGTGGTGGGTATAAATCTCTATATAAAAGAGGCTACGATAGGGACCGAGAGGAGGAATTGGTTTTGGTCTCCCGATGAAATTAAGCTTCCCGTGTTCGCCCCGAACACACAACTTAATTCCATCAATAATAATTCATTCCACTAAAGAACTATTATTGAACTACCGCACCAATCCCAAATTACATTTTTGGGCTCCTTCTTATTATGAGTGTGTTAGTCTCCCTGTGTTTAAGATGTCGAATGTCCACTAATTAAGTGAGTTACTGACAACTCATTTAATTAATATCTTAGTCCAAGAGTAGTACCACTCAACCTTATCATCATGTCGGACTAAATCCACCTGCAGGGTTTAACATGACAATCCTTATGAGCTCCTCTTAGGGACATTATCAACCTAGATCACTAGGACACAGTTTCCTTCTATAATCAACAACACACTATAAGTGATATCATTTTTCAACTTATTGGGCTTATTGATTTATCAAACTAAATCTCACCCATTGATAAATTAAAGAAATAAATATCAAATATATGTGCTTGTTATTATATTTGGATTAAGAGCACACACTTCCATAATAACTGAGGTCTTTGTTCCTTTATAAAGTCAGTATAAAAGAAACGACCTCTAAATAGTCCTGCTCAATATACTCTAAGTGTACTAGTGTAATTATATAGTTAAGATAAACTAATACCTAATTACACTACGACCTTCCAATGGTTTGTTCCTTTCCATCTTGGTCGTGAGCTACTGTTTTTAATTTATAAAGAACCGATAACACGATCTTCTGTGTGTGACACCACACACTATGTTATCTACAATATAAATTAATTGAACATCTACATTTGGTATATAAATGTAGACACTTGACCAATGTGATTCTTATAAATGTTTATACGAAAGCTAGACTTTTATTATACACTCCAACAATCTCCCAGTTATACTAAAAGACTATGCTGCCATAAATGCTACCATGCATCTGATTCCCATCCATTCAACATGCCCATCAAAAGCTCTTGCCTTAAGGGCCTTAGTGAAAGGATCTATAGGTCATCATTTGATGCAATCTAGGCGGCAACAACTTCTCCTTGTTTATACGATTTCTCGTATTGGGTGGTACTTGCGCTCTTTTGTGTTTACTTGCCTTATAGACTCATGGTTTCTTTTAGTTTGCTACTGCACCATCATTATTACAATAAATTATAATAATCTTTCGACAAACCAGAAATTATATCTATGTCCATCTTGAGGTTACTGAGTCATTTAGCTTCTATGACTGCCTCAGAGGTTGTCACTTACTCAGCTTCTATGGTTGAGTTCGAAAAAGTACTTTTGCTTATCATTCTTCCATAGGTATGACTTTACCTCCTAAAGTAAACACAAAATCCCGAGGTTGACTTACTATTATCCCTATCTGATTGGAGGTCAAAATCCGTGCAACCTACAGGGACCAAATTATCTGTCTTGTAAGCTAGCATATAATCTCTAGTGCCTCTAAGGTACTTCAATAAATGCTTTACCGCAGACCAATGTCCTTGTCCAGGGTTACTTTGATGTCTACTAACCATGCCCACGACAAAATAGATGTCTAGTCTCGTACAGAGCATTGCATACATTAGGCTTCCCACAGTCGAAGCATAATGAACTGCCTTCATGTCCTTTATCTCCTTTGATGTCTTCGAAGACATCTCTTTAGATAAAGCTACTCCATGCCTAAAAGGTAAGAAACCTTTCTTGGAATTCTGCATGCTAAACGAGCTACTCCATACATATATTCTAATTCTGTATTCATTGTTTTTTGCAAAGATGCTGCATCTTTATCTTCGAGTGCTTCGTCATATGTCTGGGGATCAGGTTCATATTTACTCAGGATCAAGTCCGAAGATTCTCCCCAAAACATGAATCTCTCAAGTTGCCTCACAACCCTCCCACTACGACGAGGCATTGTTTGTGTATCAATTGTGATATGTGTTGAAGTTTATTGTGATATTTCATTTTGTACAGTTGGTACTAGATTAGACATATCCTTTATTATTTTCTTAATAACAAATTTACTTATGGGCTTATGGTTCATAGTATAGTCCTTTTCTAAAATCGGGCATTGGTGCCAACAATGACCTTTCGATTTTAAGGACTACAAACCTCTTTTCATTTTTCTAGGATAACTCACAAACAAGTGAACTCATGTCCAACTTTTCAGTGTCTCTCACGTGCTAGACCACCCAAATCTGAATATGCTTCAGACTAGGCTTATGCCCATTCTGTAATTCTGTGGGAGTAGAGAGTTCTGACTTAGAAGGTACTATGTTCACTTCCGTTTTCAGTGTATATCCTTAAAATGAATTTGGTAATTTTCTAAATAACTCATCATCATTCTAATTATTCCATAAGAGCCTTATACCTTCTTTCTACTACACCATTCTGTTGGGATGTACCAAGTGCAGTTAGTTGGGATTGAATCCCAACTTCTGATAAGTGACTCCTAAATTCTCCCCAGAGGTATTTGCTACTACGATCTCACCATAGTGTCTCAATATTTTTACTTTGACATTTCTCCGCATCAGCCTCGTACTCTTTGAACTAATCAAAGCACTTTAGACTTGCGGTGTATCAAGTAAATCTATCTGTGTCTCGAATAGCTATCTATAAAATAGATAAACTATTCGAAACTACCTCTTATCTGGATAGTCATAGGACCACACAAATCAGAATGAACCAATTCCATTATATCTTTGGCTCCATATCCCTTAGACTTAAAAGCTTCTCGGTTATTTTTCCTTCCAAGTAAGACTCTCAGGTTGGAAAGATTTCCACTACCAATAAACCCAAGAGTTTATTGATTACCAATGAATCCTACTCAAGTTAATATAACCTAGCCTTAGATGCCAAAGATATAATTGGTTCATTTCCGAAGGTTGCTTTCTCTTAAAGTTAGAAGATGTGTTATTTATTGCATTGTGGGAGTTATTGGATTTATAAATTGTCAACCAATGTACCGGAATAGATAATTTTCCTATTTTTCTTGATAATAAGTTTGTTATCAAAATAGACAGAATATCTATTCTTTGATAGTTTAGAAACCAAAATCGAATTCTTTCTAAACTTGGTATATATAGACAATTTCTCAAAATTCAATTTTATTCCTATCATAGGATTAACATCTCCCACTGCAACAGCTGCTACTTTTGCAGTAGTGCCCATATAGACGGTGATTTCTCTTCATATAGTTGTCGGGTTTCCTGGAGCCCTTGCAATGAATTGCAGACATGATAGTGGCTCCCGTATCTACTCACCAGGTACCGGTAGATAACACCACTAAACATGTTTCAACAACTAATGAACCAAATACACCTATATTGTTCTTAGTTCTAAGAGGATAGTCTACCTTAATGTCCAAGTTTTCCAATCATTACAATTGGGACTACTAAGTCTATTCTATAGTATAACAGCTAGGGGATTGACTAACATTTGAAAACCTAAGAATCACAAAATTATTTGGTCAAGACCAACATTTCAAAATCCCCGTGAATTTTGTATGCCACGTTAGTGTGGATGTATACAAATTCTAAAAAGAGATTTTATCCATTAATTTTATTATCTTGTCAACCTATGACAAATAAAATTAATAGTTGATCTGTCTTTGATCAAATATTTGGTCAAGACTCTAAATTTAAAATAATATTGATTCCTCTAACAATACTATTTAAATTTACCAACACCTCAAAACACCGTGAATTTTACATGCCACGTTAGTGTGGACGTATACAAAATCATCATTTGTAAGAGGAGGGTTTTACCCATTAACTATCTTGTCAACCTAACTTTATGACAAATAAAATTATCTCAAACACCGTTAATCTTGTATGCCACGTTAGTGTGGACGTATACAAAATCAATCATTTGTAAGAGGGATTTTAACCCATTAATTTTATTATCTTGTCACCCTAGTTTTATGACAAATTAATAGTTGGTTTCCCTTTGGTCACACAAGCGATAGCAGTGACTCCGTTGGGGAGGATACTATTAAATGTGTCTAAGTGTATACCATTACTTGATACTAATTCCATTAAATAGAATTGTGCCCCTTCAGTTGGAGAAGATCACACACATCCTAAATAACTTCCTATAACCATCATTAAGGAAGTTTGATCTAGTGATTTGCAAACAAACTCATCCGTTGTGGAGGGAGGCACTCAGAGCCAACACGCAAGCTTGTTGCATCACTTACAAACCAGTAATGGAGACCGTGGGATTAATATACTAATCCCTCTCCCACTTGGTTATTTAAGGTGAGGAATTTTAACCTATGCTAGCATATAACACATGCATACACACACATCACAGTAAATAAAAGCAATAAACATGGAAATTAATTTTCCAACTATTATAACATTTTCATCACTGTCCTCTGTGTGCTCCAACCCTAGCTGCTGCCATCTTTAGCCACCGCTATCGGGTCGAGTTGTCACATCTATCTTGCATCTTATTCCGCTGTGCCTCTGGGCCTCCGATAGCACCACTCCTCGTAATGATACGATCCGCGACAAATATAGAATTTTACATACATCGATCTTATATTTCATAAAGGAATGTACATATATTCTAGATCGAACAAAAAATGTAAAATCCTAATAACTAATACAGCTCCTGCTGTATTTAATTTTACAATCATGCACACATAATTAAATGCCCTTGACATGTCCAAGGGTCCAATCACACACAATAAAAATATGTCATAATAGTTGGAGCCTGCAACCACAAAGTTAGCACATCCTACTATTATCCTGCCTAAATTATGTATGACATGTGCATAACCTATTTGAAAACCAAACACACAGAGGCAAACCCTAGCTCTGATACCAATTGTTGGTTAGTCCTAAGAAAATCGTACCGGCTCCACTGTACAAAATTTTTTTGTACAAGTGTCGAATCTTTCCTTAAATAACCTATTGTGTTCTTTAGAAGTTAAATTAGGAATCACAGACGAAACTTAACATCATTGATTCCAAATTTGACTTATCTGTTCTTAATGGTTTAGATTTGAATCTCAAGCAGAACTTAACACTATTGATTCAAATCTACCTAAGTTATTAATTTCATAAATATTAATTTCCAAAATTGACTTCCAGGACTGCATGGCGAGACACATGACCTTCTTGGATATGGGAGCAACCACCACCTCCTAGGCAAAGCCTTTTAAGGAAAGCAAATATTTATTTCCTTAAATAACTCTAGGTTAACCAAAAAGAACAATCGAATCACAAATTCAAAAAAGAAGAAAACACAAACTCGAAAAAACTATTTCGAAAACTCTAGAATCATATGCCTCTTGTGTTTGGTATTTCCATAAATAACTATACAAAGAAAACTAGTATGATGCGGAAAACAATTACTAGTTATACCTTCCTTTGTAAGCAAAATAACCTCTTGATCTTCTACCGTATTCCTCTTCTTATCTCGGACGTTGTGTGGGAAACGATATTCCGACACGAGAACCACCAAGCTCCTTCTTCTCCAAGCTAGATTCGGCCACCAAGAATTCTCCATGAGAAGTAGAGGTCCGACCACCACCACCAAGCTCCAAGGGATGCAAGAAACAAAACCTCCTTTCTCTCCTTCTTCTCCTAGCTTGAACTGGCCACCATCAAGAGCTCCAAGAGGAGATAAAACCGGCCACTAGAGAAGAAGAGAAGAGGAGAGGGAGAACCTCTAAGGGTCGGCCACACCAAGGAGAAAAAGAGAGGAAGAAAAGAATAGAGTCGTTAGCCCTTAAGGCACCTCTACCCCCCTTTTATAATCCTTGGTCTTGGCAAATAAGGAAATTTTAATAAAAACTTCCTTAATTCTTTTGCCATGAAAAATAAAAAATTAATTAATTAAAAAACAATTTTCTTTTTCCAATTACATGGCCGACCACTCCTTTCCCCAAAACAAGGAGAGTTTTAATTAAAACAAAAATTAAAACTTCCTAATTTGTTTCCAGAAATTTATAAAAAATTTCTCCAATAAATTTTTCCTTCATGGTGAGTTATAAAAAGAAAATTTTATAAATTAAAATATTTCTTTTAAACATGTGGATAATTTCCAAAAAGGAAAGTTATCTCTAAAAATTAAAATCTTTTTTTAATCTACAAATAAGGAAAGATATCAAATCTTTTCTTAATCTTTTGTAGAAACTAATAAAAGAGAATATTTAATTTTTAAAACTCTCTTTTAAATTATGATCATGGTTAAAAAGGAAAGTTTTCTCAAAATTAAAATCTACCTTTCAATCTACAAATAAGGAAAGATTTCAAACCTTTTCTTAATCTTTTGTAGAAAGCTATAAAAGGAAAGATTTAAATTTCAAATTCTCTTTTAAAATCATGATATCCACATAAGAAATAATTTTAATAAAAAATTCCTTTTTAATATGATGTGGTCGGCCACTTAAGCTTGGGCTCCATGCTATTGGCCGGCCACCTTAAGGCTCAACCTTTAGGCTTGGTCGGCCCTAAGCTTGAGCTTCAAGCTTAGCTTGGCCGACCCCTATAGGTTGGGTAAGAAGGTGGGTATGTGGTGGATATAAATCTCTATATACAAGAGGCTACGATAGGGATCGAGAGAAGGAATTGGTTTTGGTCTCCCGATGAAATTAAGCTTCTCGTGTTCGCCCCGAACACACAACTTAATTCCATCAATAATAATTCATTCCACTAAAGAACTATTATTGAACTACCGCACCAATCCCAAATTATATTTTTGGGTTCCTTCTTATTATGAGTGTGTTAGTCTCCCTGTGTTTAAGATGTCGAATGTCCACTAATTAAGTGAGTTACTGACAACTCATTTAATTAATATCTTAGTCCAAGAGTAGTACCACTCAACCTTATCATCATGTCGGACTAAATCCACCTGCAGGGTTTAACATGACAATCCTTATGAGCTCCTCTTGGGGATATTATCAACCTAGATCACTAGGACACAATTTCCTTCTATAATCAACAACACACACTATAAGTGATATCATTTCCCAACTTATCGGGCTTATTGATTTATCGAACTAAATCTCACCATTGATAAATTAAAGAAATAAATATCAAATATATGTGCTTGTTATTATATTAGGATTAAGAGCACACACTTCCATAATAACTGAGGTCTTTGTTCCTTTATAAAGTCAGTATAAAAGAAACGACCTCTAAATAGTCCTGCTCAATACACTCTAAGTGTACTAGTGTAATTATATAGTTAAGATAAACTAATACCTAATTACACTACGACCTTCCAATGGTTTGTTCCTTTCCATCTTGGTCGTGAGCTACTGTTTTTAATTTATAAAGAACCGATAACACGATCTTCTTTGTGTGACACCACACACTATGTTATCTACAATATAAATTAATTGAACATCTACATTTGGTATATAAATGTAGACACTTGACCAATGTGATTCTTATAAATGTTTATACAAAAGCTAGGCTTTTAGTATACACTCTAACAGTTTCTTGGTGGTTTGAGTGGGATGATCACTATTCTGTTCCTCCATAAGGTTTTCGACAACTATGGAAAATATTCTAGTGGATTTCCCTATGAGGTTGATTATATGTGTTTGTAACATAAAGTGAGAGTTAGAGGAAGAAATTAGTAGGATTGCAAGAATCAATTTGTTGAATTACTTGAGAGAGAAATCAAGGTTCGAAGATCTTAAGTGTTGGGACCTTGACGTCCCCTAGAGAGGGGGTGAATAGCGTCTCACCCAAATCGATCGCTTCCTATAATGTTAGTGCACAGCGAAAATACAAAAACAAATACTAACAAGAGAAAGCAAACCTAACACGTTGATTTAACGTGGTTCGGAGATAAAGCTCCTACTCCACGGCTGTCCGTAAGGTGGACGATCCCGATCCGTCGGTGGATGACTCCCCGGAAAACCTCCGGCTAGCTCAAGCTCCTTGTCGGTGGAGAAACCTCGCCACAACCTCGTACAAGCACGCTAGATCACTTGGGCACTTGGAGACTCTAATTAGGGTTAACCACCACTAATTTCGTCAACTTCAACCAAGCTTCTAATGCTTGGTTATATAGGCCACGGGTTAGAAAACCCCGCCTACCAGTCGACTACCAAAACATGCAATCGACTGCCCTTCGTGGAAATTCGACCGTTGCAGCCCAACGGCTCGATACCAACCCTCTGTTCGCTACCAGTCGACTGACCCAGTCGACTGCACCAGTCGACTAATGAAACCACCAGTCGACTGCTACTGTACTGCTACAGTACTACTACAGTAACGCTACAGTACTACTACAGTACTGCTACAGTAAACCCTAATTTTGGGATTTTACCCCGAGTACATTCACTCAGCACTCGTTCTCGCCCGACCAACCTAGACCTAGCCTTCTAGCCTCCTCCATCAGCCTTGCGTCCCTCGGATGCCTCCCCATCCTTCACGTCTTGCCTTCTGGAGCTTCCATCGGCCTTGTCATTGTTGTCGGGTCTTCCTTTGCCAAGAGGTCACGCCTCCGGGACTTCATCCATTGCCAAGTCACACTTGGACTTACGTTGCCAAGACTCATGCTTGGACTTACACCGCCAAGACTCATCCTTGGACTTTCCTCCTTTGCCAAGATCACATTTGGACTTACGTTGCCAAGACTACATGCTTGGATTTATACCGCTAAGACTCACCCTTGGACTTTTCTTGTTGTACCTATATCCTGCACACTCACAATGCATATCAAATACAACAATAAACCTAACTTAAACCTTTTCCCAAACATCAAAACCTAGGGTACCCAGATTGCTCCAACAATCTCCCCCTTTTTGATGTTTGGCAACACGTTTAAGTTAGGGAAACAATATAGCAATACATATGTAAATAAATATATGTAATCTACACATGCATAAATCATGGAACCTAATCCTAGGCTCCCCCTTCACCTAAGCTCCCCCTTGAGCTAGGATTTCTTGCAAAGGTAAACTTCTCCCCTTTTGCTAATAAATGAGTAATAGCTCCCCCTTCACCTAAGCTCCCCCTTGAGCTAGGATTTCTTGCAAAGGTATGTAAGTTTCCCACTTAAACCTAAACTTCTCCCCCTTTGCCATACATCAAAAAGAGCTCCGACAATATCCAAATTATTGGACTCTTTGACCTCTAATGACCATAAACATCATGTATTAATCCCCCATAAGATTACATACATGTTCACCACTCTTTTGGTCATTTTCTAATGCTTGAAAACCATTTTCAGACCGTATCAGTCGACTGCAAGAAGTACCAGTCGACTGACCCCATGAAAACGAGCTTACAGAGACATTCTGTGCTCGTGAACAGTGTTACCAGTCGACTGGTAACTGTACCAGTCGACTGGTACACTATTCATGAAAAAATCAGCCTTTTCTGGTCAACTTCAGAAATACGCCAGAAATTCCACAAACCTCCAAAAATCCCCAAATTTTGTGGAGAGGTATATTATATCAATATCTACTTGGGAAAAATATATATAAATATATTTATCACAGATCCCAAGATTGACACAAAATTTAAAACTAGCTAAATGGTTCAATTAAACCTTGACCTAAAGTCCTAGTTTTGGCTTCCTCTTGATGTATCTGCCCATACTAAACCATAATGCATCACTAGCATTAGTTTATATGGTATCTATACATCAAAAACTAATTTTCATGCAAGATGAACCCAATTCATATTTCTATGCATGAAACTCAACTCAATTGTGCCAACCCACTATGTTAGAGACTTAAATCCGTCTCCTAACCACTTGGCACATTTGATAACCCATCTATCATGGGTCCCAAAAGCTCTTCCTATCCTTAGGAATCTTAACCATAGTCACCTCCCTTGGTGACTCATCCACTATGGATAGGCCACTTCGGTGCACCTCGGGTGACACTTGGCCTACTATACTCACCTTCTTAACCTTAGACACATTGTCTTTGGTTAGTTTCTTCTTGTCCTTCACCTTGGACACCTCATCCTTGCCATAATTATATGTCACCCTAACATATTCCTTCTTATTGGCCTTGGATGACTCTCCCTTGTCCTTGGTCACACCTCCCATACCAATGTCATGTGCTACCTTAACACTTGACCTCCTTTTGGTCTTGGAAAAGATTTTTATGTTTTCAAAGAGTAACTCCCCCTAAAAACATGGTCAAACTTCTATCATTGCACCAACAATGACTTGGGGTTCTTAAATAATTAGGAAAATCAAAACTCGAAGTTTTGAGGTTCAAAATTCAATAATGAAACTAAACCTCAACCGAAACTTCACTTTAGTTTTCTTAACCAATCCATACTTGTTTTCATCATGAAAACTCATGTAGACATTATTTAGGGTATACTTTATCAGGGAAAAATAGTTTTCTATGAAAATACTTTCTATTTTCAAAGATTGACACAAATTTGAAAACTCTTGAAAACTTCAATGTTTTCTCCTAATTTGTGTCTAACTTTTCAATGATGATTACTATCAAAAGATAGCCTTCACAAAGGTTTTTCAAAAGTATTTTGAAATCATTTTCAAAACCAATATCCAACCACGTTCTTTGGGCTTAATGCACATGACTTGTACATTAGCTTTCCCAATGATTGGAAGACACATAACTATGTGTTTTGATGAACCTAAAACTCAACAAGATGCACTAGATCAACATCTTGAATTTTGTTCACCATCTTAACATCTCACTTGTATCTAACGTGTATTAAAACACATACAAGTCACCTTATAGTTCTTTGTGAGATGTATATTTGGTCTTGCCCTAAACTAAGGGATCATGTATCTCTATCTAGGCATTGTAAAAATCATGATCATCCATCTAGGATGTCACTTGATATGATCCCTCTTGTTGGGACACTTCCATACATAATAAATGCCTTTGTCCTTAATTACAAGGAAATTGACATACTACATGATGATTAATGGCATATATCAAAATAAATAATTTTCAAAAGCAAAGCATGTTATAGCTACATGATGTATGTATGACATGACATGGTATTTTTGTATTTTTCATAATAAAATGTGAATGCTAAATATGATGTCATGGCATATGATGGGCAAACAATCATGGCAAGTTAGCATAAATAAAATTTACCTAGATTACCTATCTAAGTATTCTTAAACCTAGCTAACTCAAAATTTAACCCTAGATTGCCTAATTTCATCAAGAAAATGTCAAACCCCAACTTGACATTTCTTATCCTTTTCTAAATGTGTCAATTTAAATTAAGTTCAAAACCTCAAAGTTTGACACATTTTGCTCTTCAAGGCTTTAATCACATTTGATTAAAGCATGAGTTTTCTCTTAATTCCTTAAGAAAGTATCAAAATTCTAACTTGATTTTTCTTATACTTTTCTTAAGTGTGCCAAGTTAGATTAAATTCAACTCTTCAAATTTTGGCACATATATTACTCTTTCAAAGAGTAACCCTACAATCCTTTTCATTTTCAAAGGTTAACAAAATGCTCTCAAGTGTCAACTTTAACAAGTTTGGGTTAACTACCCTTCCAATTGGAGTTGACACTCTCTAAACCTATCTAGGGTGTAGAGAATATGCTCCTAGGAACCCACAACCTATTGGTGCTCCTTGGATGCTCTAGGTACTTACTAGGAATGACTTCCCTAGATACCTTCCTAAGGACCTTTCTAGGCTTCTTAGAAGCCTTGGTCACCTCTACTCGGTCACTTCTAGGAATAACTTCCCTTGTAACCTTCTTTGAAACTTTATTAGGCCTTTTTGGAGCCTTAGTCACCTTTACTAGATCAACTTTAGGGATGACCTCCCTTGCGACCTTCTTTGTGACTTTGTTAGACTTCTTAGAACTCTTAGTCACATTTGTCTTATCAAAAGTACTCTTAGGGATTCATTCCCTAGTATCTTTGACTTGACCTCTACACCTAGGGTTGGCCCCATAGCTATATGGAACCCTATGAAAGGAAGTCACATCCTCCTTGGCTTTAGGTTTGTATCCCAAACCCCTATCGCTATTGGATGTCTCTTGTCTAGCTTTTCCTAGGTTATGCTCATTTTGACCCCTAAGCATGTTTTCCATTCTTGCTAAGGTCCTTTCTAAATTATCAAATCTTGTCCTCAAGACTTGATTTTCACTCCATAAATCCCTAGATTTTGGTTTTTCATTTAATCTTTTAGCATTTCTATTTTTAGGCTTATATCTAAAATCCTTGGTGTTATTGCCTAAGTTGTTATTTACCTTCCTAACCTTAGGTGTGATAAATCTAGCATGAGGAGGAATATATTTATCCTTAAGGTTATCATGCCTCCTATTCTCATGATAAATAACATTAAGATGATAAGAGTAATTTCTAGCATGCTTTTTATCATGTGTCAATGGAATGGATTCATTAAATGATACCTTGGTTTTTACCTTGGAAGTTCCCTTCTTCTCCCACTTCTTCAAGTGTGCCAATTTCTTGAGCTCTCCTCTCCTTGGGCACTTTGTGTGGTAGTGACCCCACTCACCACATGTAAAGCACCTAATGTGCTTCTTCTCCTTCTTCTTCTTCCTACAACTCACATTAGTTTCTAAATTAACTTTAGTGAGTTTAGGGTTTACCTTCTTGAGTGAAGGATACCTACTCTTGTAGTGCCCCATCTTACCACACTCAAAACATTTGATGTGGTCCTTTATGCTCTTCTTGGTAGTTGAGGTAGAGGGTTAAGCTTCCAAGATCTCCTCTTCCTCGGATTTCTCTTCTTCCTCTTCACTTGAAGATGTGGACTCTTCCACTTCTTCATCTCTTGAGGATGTGGAAGATCTCTCCTCTTCAACCTCTTCCTTCTCCTCCTCGAATGTTGACCTCTTGTCAACATCGGATTGGTCCTTCTCTTCTTGGACCAATGAGCCATTCTCCTTGGGCTCTTCCACTCCTTGGATTTTTATAGGGTCTTCATGATAGGAAATGATCTTTTTCCAAAGATCACTTGCATTTGTGGTTTCACCTACACTCAACAAAATATTAGAAGGTAGTAAATTATGCAAAATTCTCGTTACCTCCTTGTCCGCCTCCGATTGCTCTCGTTGCTCTTCGGTCCAATGCCGAGGTCGGAGGCGTTTACCCTTCTTGTCCGTAGGAGCTTCAAATGGGTCACTCAAGACAACCCATTGGTTCCAATCCATTTGGAACCATGTCTCCAACCGCTTCCTCCAATAATTGAAGTCTTCTTTGTCGTACGGAGGTCGAATTCGGATATCCCATCCGAGCGGTCCTTCGGACTCCATCTTCTTCTTCCTCTAGCTTCTTGCTCTCTTGGCGGTTAGTCCGTAGAAGAGCGACCTCGCTCTGATACCACTTGTTGGGACCTTGACGTCCGCTAGAGGGGGGTGAATAGCGTCTCACCCAAATCGATCGCTTCCTATAATGTTAGTGCACAGCGGAAATACAAAAACAAATATTAACAAGAGAAAGCAAACCTAACACGTTGATTTAACGTGGTTCGGAGATAAAGCTCCTACTCCACGGCTGTCCGTAAGGTGGACGATCCCGATCCGTCGGTGGATGACTCCCCGGAAAATCTCCGGCTAGCTCAAGCTCCTTGTTGGTGGAGAAACCTCGCCACAACCTCGTACAAGCACGCTAGATCACTTGGGCACTTGGAGACTCTAATTAGGGTTAACCACCACTAATTTCGTCAACTTCAACCAAGCTTCTAATGCTTGGTTATATAGGCCACGGGTTAGAAAACCCTGCCTACTAGTCGACTGCCAAAACATGCAGTCGACTGCCCTTCGTGGAAATTCGACCGTTGCAGCCCAACGGCTCGATACCAACCCTCTGTTCGCTACCAGTCGACTGACCCAGTCGACTGCACCAGTCGACTGATGAAACCACCAGTCGACTGCTACAGTACTCACTACAAGAAAAACTCTCATAGACATCGGTGGAACAACAACGGTTTTAAGCAAAAACCGATGTCTTTGAGTATTTTACACCGGTTTTTCCAAAAACCGGTGTCTATGAGCGCAGATTTTCGCTCATAGACATCGGTTTTTTAGGCGATGTCTATAAGCGTCTTTTTTTTTCGTTAATAGACACCGATTTTAACAGCGGTTTTTAAAACCCGGTGTCTATGATAAAATAAAATAATTTAATTTTTCCACCCATAGCCAAAATTTACAACACCTTCACTCTTCCCTCCAAACTAAACCTATATTGCGCCGTCCACCCATACTTAGCCCTAAGCCTATATCGTCGCGACGCACCACCACTTTCCTCCGGCCATCTCTCAGCCTCATCTCCCTCTTCTCCTTCTAGATCGATGCACCTGTCTCTCCCGATCAGGATCAAAACCACCTACTTCGGTCCTAAGCATAATCGCAGCATAAATCATTCCGTTCTGCCTCCTCATCCGATCATCTCTTCCTCCTCCTCCTTCCTCTCTTCGCTCTTCCCGGCTGAGGCAAGGGCCGACGAGATCCTAATAGCGAGAGGACGCCCACGACCACCCTGGCACAGTTGGTCGGCAATGTGAGGGAATCCGAAGGAAGAGAGAACAACACCGAGATCCAGGAGCTCGCTCGCTTCGTCGTCGACGAGCACAACAAGAAACAGGTCTCGCACTCCTCCTAATTACTGTTTTTTTTTCTCTCCCAAAATTGGGGCTTTTTCTCCGGACCAATGTTTTTCGATGCGCAGAATGCGCTTCTGGAGTTTGCGCGTGTTGTGAAGGCGAGGGAGCAGGCTCCTCAAGGAGGTTCCCTGGAAGCGGTTCCTAGCACCGTAGGCTCCTCAAGGAGGTTCCCTGGAAGCGGATCTCCGACCTCCCACTCTGTTTCTTCTTCCCTTTCCTCCTCGAGCGGATCTTGTCGTTTATAGCTTTGAATCCCGAACATACGTGTCAGGTCAGTGTAAATTTGACGCATTGGTTTCGTACGGGAGGAAAAAAAGGTAGGATCGATATTCTTGGGGTTTTGGCTTTTGTCTTCAGAAGCGAGTTCGCTACCATCTGTTTCTCTTTTGCGTTCGTTTCAATGGAGTTCCTCAAGATAAGAAGCTTTCGAGGCATCGGTAAGTTTAAAGTGAAGAAAGACTCGAATCATGATCGGGATCTGATGAATCTAGACCTAGAAAAGCCAAATGACGAGGTATTGGGCACAATGCCGAAAGCGGATGCTTTTGATCATGTTGTGAAGGCGGTAGAGGATGAAGATGACGATGATTTCGTCACCAATGCGGTGAAGCGGCGTCTGAAGGAGCTGAGGAAGAACAGCTTCATGGTGCTCATACCTGAAGAAGGATATCCAGAAGAGGAAGAGGGGGGAGGGAGCAGCTCGAGCGGGTGGAGGGAGTCGGAAGAGGGCGGCGATGCTCCATGGTGCACGTTTAATGCAATTTATGCTAAGTACACGGAGCGGATGACGTTCTTTGACAAGATGATGGTCAAGAGTCTCAAAGAAGCTGGTATGCTCTGCTGTTAGCCAAAATTATAATTCTTGATCCATTTCTTAGAAGATCAACTCATTTTATAGTTTTTTTTTCTCGTGCATTGCCTGATCTATTCTGTAATTACTTTCCTCAAATCTGCTCGGTTGTCAATGCAAAAAAGCCTGACGCTTAGATATATTTTATTAGTAGTAATTTTGTATCAACATATTTCTGTGTAGTCCTTTCATTGTTATAAGCTGATTTTTCTCTAGTGAAATATGCAATGGGATGCAGATAGGTCACTAAGATTTTTTCTTGATGAAACCTATATTATATGCTATTTTAAGCTTATGGAACACACAACATTATAGGATCGTTGGGTTCTTCAAAACATTCACAAAGCTCTTTGTCAAAGAAGTTGTATATGAACCTGCTTAACCTCCCTATCAAGGCACAAAATGGACATTGTGATGGCAATGAAATTCTTAGAAGTCAGCAGGAAGATAGCCCTTGTGAGAATCTTGAAGCTGCTTATGTTTCATCGGTTGTTGAATTTTATTTGTTAGTAAAGGATTTGATTTGGTACTAAGAATCTTTATGCTGAAGCTTATTATCATTGCTAGTAAAAGATAACTTATACCATTCGATAAACAACGTTAAAACATTCTAAAATTTTCCCAGCTAACCTGCTCTAGTTATTTTGTTCCTCAAAATTTCTATTTAGGTAAGATTGAAACATTAAACTACTTATTAAGGACAATACATAGTCACTCAACCTATTTTGTTAATTGTGAGATTTTAAAATTGCAGCATGGATCCCGAACACAAAAGGGAATCAATCGAGAAATACCAGGGGCCTTCTCAGTCCTAAGATTGACATTTTTCTGGTATTGGTGAACTTACATGTGTCCATTTACATGGCATTTCGAGATTCTTGGATCATTTCTGCTCATATCATATGCTTGCTCTCGGTGCCTGGGTAGAAAGCTAATTCATTGTAAGCGAATCCTCAAACTGAGATTCATCAAGTTGCCTACATCGAACCATGATTCATATTCTTGGATGATGCAGGTTGATTCGTCGTCTAGCTAAAGAATATGCAAGCTAGAATAACTGGCCACTGTTGTACAGAACTAGGTAATCCATGTGTTCTCCATTTTTTTTTGTCAAAACAGTTATCCAAGCAAAGCCAGACTCTGTTTATTTTGTAGTACACAGGTATGATCTACCGGGGTCGTGTTGTGAAGTCTGGCAGAAATACCTAAATATGAAATGGTGAAAATATTTGTTAGGGCTTTCCATCTAGTAATATATCCATGTACTTTTCTTCTTGAAGAGAGGAACATTTAAATGTTCAGAATATTAGGGAGTTTGTAGACACAATGTTTGCACTTTTCCTAATACGTTCTTTATCTTTTATCTGATTCTTATTCTCCTTGTTGCATTTCTTTACACTCTAACAGGGAGCAGAGGTAGATGTAAAAAGGCTAACTAAGAGGCCTGCTCCTCCTTGATTTGGTCGCACCTTGATTGAAGCACAAAAGGCAAGCTAATTATTTTGCCCCTCGATGTTGTCCTGTGACTGATTTCTTTAATTTTTTTTTATTGATTGACATTTCTTTGAATTGTTTCTGATGTGTTCAAATCATAGGGTGTCCAAGTTATCTAGTTTAACTTTATTGCTATTACTTAATCTAGTTTCCAGTTAGAGGTAAAGCCCTAATCTTGCACCCACCTCCTGCCACCAAATGGATCTGTATTCTGTTCGCTTGTTGCATGTTGCAGCGGAGATGCTCCAGCTACGTTTTCTTGTGTAAAGATCCGGTTTTGAGCCAAATTTCTGGCAAAAATTATTACTTGTCTAAACCGAGCTCTCTTGGTTGTCAAGTTTAATGACAAAAAAAATCGATTTTGGTTAAGGTTTATGTATCAGAATCGGGAAATTCTTATAAGGTCTTTTTTTTTCTATCTACTTGAGTTAGATCTGTCAGCTGGCTGTGTTTGTTGGCAGCATCCAGGAAGAAAATGGCGATTTTGACAAAGGAAACCTAGAAATCATTCTCAAACTAGTAGAGGATACACTTTCTGCGGATAATAAAGAGATTATATGGCTGTTCTTCCACGCAGTATACCCTTGACAGAGTACTTTAGAAATATTGCCCTCCTAATACTGATATCTGTAATTTTCCTTTGTGATAGAACATTTGGACATAGATTTAGCTTCAGAAGTGTAGATTTCTAGCTTTTAACATATGAAAATAAAAGAGAGCTTTTCTCACACCATGTCTTCCCGTGGGACTTATCTTTTATCCTGCAGATCCAGTTGGAGAGAATCTTAATTTTATTTAATTATTTAACATAAAATTATTTTTCTACTACAAATATAAAAAAGCAAGGATATAAGAACGTCTAGCAAAGATCTGTCCACCTCATTATTTGTATTTGTTATATTCTTAAGATTTTGTTTTGTTATTTTTTCCAAGCTTTTGCTGTGTTGGAGATCTAAACTATTTCTTGATTACGTGCCTGCAAACTCACATTCTAGTTCGTAGAATTGAGGAAATTTTATTTATTTATTTTGTTTAAATCCTCTTGTATAGATTGAACCTTTCAAATCTTTTTTCACTGTCATGGGCATGGATCTAGGTTATTAGTTTGTTAATTCTTGTAATTGGAAACTAGTTTTGTTTCTGGGGTCATGAATAAGTTGTTGAAAGGAAGAAAAAAAATTGAGTTTACTTATGGTAAAATGTAAATTAAGTTTCTTTAATTTTTTTTGATTGATTGACATTTCTTTGAATTGTTTCTGATGTGTTCAAATCATAAGTTGTCCAAGTTATCTAGTTTAACTTTATTGCTATTACTTAAATTCAAAATTCATCCTGTCATCCTGTCATTAAACATTAAATGTGTGGGAATTTACTAGAATCTACTCCTACATGAAGCAAATGAATAAAAACTACAAGTAAAGTTTACCTACCCTGTTATGACTTCAGAAGAACATGCTGAATTTTCCATGTATACTGACCTTTAATATAGAGGGCTACAAGAGGATTATATCTTAGGTCAAGACACTCCAAATCCATCATAAACCAAAGGGAAAATAGTTTCTACTTACTAGAGAATTGAATGGACCCAAAAGGAAGCTCTAACTTGCTATTTTGGGTGCTGAACTAAGGAGCCAGCTGCATTCCTTGCTGCTGTGGTTGGTAGCAGAAATCACAGAAAATAGGGGGCTTAGTGTAGGATATTCAAGATACCAAGATGGCATTAGAGGTAGTACAATAAATAGTATATCTCTTCATCAGAGGTAGCTTTGTTCTTCTATGCTTCCTTCACTGGATTTGTTGTGTAGTCATATTTCTTTGTTCAACCATTATCATGCCTAGTAAGTTGTTGTATGATGCTGTCGGTTCTTATCAATCTGTACACTTGAATTAGAAGGAGCAAATTATCTATGTTATATTCTAAGCAGCATATACTAAGTGTCATATATGAAAGTTTTAGATTCTATGTTATATTCGTTATCTTCCACAGCAGCTTTTAAAAACTCAGTATTCTATTTTATTTGATACATGTACACATTTGTTTTAGTTATTTGACATATGGTGGATTTATGTGTTTTTACAGTTTACAAATCTCAAGTACTCCAGAGTTGAAATTGACGAAGTGCGGTTCGAGTGGGTTGAATGCATGCCAGATTACATTTGAAGTGCGGTTCTACCTTGATGTGTTAAAAGAATGTTCTACCTTGATTTTGATATCTATTAGCTAGCTTTTTATGTAAAAAGAATATTTTGGTATTTTATGGATATTGTTGTAAGAAGATTATTTATATAATTTGTGAATATTTGTGTATTTTATGGATATTATTGAATGAAGAATATTTGTATAATTTATGAATATTTGTGTATTTTTTTTATTGTTAGGTTTTCATTGTTTGGAAATCAAATTTGTGCGGTAAAAATATACATATTACATCGGTTTTCCACCACTAAAACCGGTGTTATTAACTAATATTACATCGGTCATTTACATCGGTTTTACACCGTTGATGAAACGGTGTCGTTAAGTGATACTACACCGGTTAATAACCGATTCGAAGACCGGTGTCGTTAAGTGATACTACATCGGTTTTAACCCGATGTCTAAAATGGCAGACTTTTAACATCAGCTTCATAGACATCGGTCGAAAATGAAATAGACACCGGTGGAAAACCGATGTCTATGAAGGTTTTTGTTGTAGTGACTGCTACAGTAACGCTACAGTACTACTACAGTACTGCTACAGTAACCTCTAATTTTGGGATTTTACCCTGAGTACATTCACTCAGCACTCGTTCTCGCCCGACCAACCTAGACCTAGCCTTCTAGCCTCCTCCATCAGCCTTGCGTCCCTCGGATGCCTCCCCATCCTTCACGTCTTGCCTTCTGGAGCTTCCATCGGCCTTGTCATTATTGTCGGGTCTTCCTTTGCCAAGAGGTCACGCCTCCGGGACTTCATCCATTGCCAAGTCATCCTTGGACTTTCCTCCTTTTCCAAGATCACATTTGGACTTACGTTGCCAAGACTACATGCTTGGACTTATACCGCCAAGACTCACCCTTGGACTTTCCTTGTTGTACCTGTATCCTGCACACTCACAATGCATATCAAATACAATAATAAACCTAACTTAAACCTTTGCCCAAACATCAAAACCTAGGGTACCCAGATTGCTCCAACATTAAGAAGTATAGGTTTTAGATTTAGTTTAAACTTGTATGATATGCAGACTTTCATAAGTATTGCTTGCAGATTTTGATAAGTATTGCATGCAGAACTCCAAAGTTAGAACAACTTTTTATTAAGCTTAATATGCATAATTTTATTTGCATAGTAGGCAGATTTTTGGTTTAAGCATTTCAAAGTTAGAATTTGCTTAAACATTTCAGTTTCTTTTTAAAGAAGTATTCTTTTATTAGAAGTATTAACAAGTTTAAGCAAGATAAAGAAAATAAATAAAAAGGCCAAGGCCTTAAGTAGATTCCAAAGTCAAGACTTTAGGGATTTTGGCACACATGGTGCTAAAGATAATGTTGAGGCATTATATATTAAAAGTATTAAAAGATAACAAGTATTTTACTTTTATCAGTGACACTGTACTGGACTCTCAGTTGTCCTTGGACTGGGCTCCCATAGTCGTCCCTGTTAGGATCCTTCGTACGGCTAGAGAGGGGGTGTGAATAACCGACCCCAAATCTCTCGCGTTTCTTCCTACAATTCGTTAGCGCAGCGGAAAATACAAAGAAACGAAAGAGAAGAAAACCAAACCTTAACACGAGGATGTAACGAGGTTCGGAGATTAGGGCTCCTACTCCTCGGCGTGTCCGTAAGGTGGACGAGTCCAGTCAATCCGTCGGTGGATGAGTCCCCGGAGAACCGGCTAATACAATATACTCCTTGTGGGTGGAGAAACCTCGCCACAAACGTTTGCAACAGCAAACAAAGAGTACAAGAACAAAGAGTAAGCAAGAAATACAATAAGAATACACAAGCACTCTACCAATCTTGCTTTCTCGTCGACTGGAGTCCGGATGAAGCAGCAGCTTCAAAAACTCAGCAGCAGTTGTTCCAGTCGGGGAAGCTCACGCGAAGCTTTGGACGAGCTCAACAAAACTCAAGCACAACAGCACTTAGCAAGGAAGGAGGAAGAAGAGTTGTCGCACGGAAGATGCCCTCGATCCTTTTATACTGCGAAGAAGAAGCGGAAGAAACTAGCGGTTGCGTAGCAGCTAGAACTCGATCGGTCACCGGACCGATCGGCCTAAGCGTATGAACCCTCATTGCCGACACCGACGGTCCCGGCCCGATCGGTGTCGCGATCAAATCGATCGGCTGCGGACCGATCGAGCTCTATCTGATCGGTCCCGGACCGATCCAGCTCTCAGCTCTCTCACGGACGGAGAATCGCACTCGTCTCTTGATCGATCGTGGAGCCGTCGGCGTACACGATCGGTCCTGGACCGATCAGAGCTTCTTTCTCCGCTTCGATCGTTGCACGATCGGTGCGGACGATCAGGAACTCACGATATGCTCGGTGGAATCTGATCGGTCACAGGCCGATCGAAACATCATCAGGATCGATGCGGAAGCCGATCCGAGCTTGTTTTGCCCAAACCAAGTCCAAACCAATATCCGGTCAACCTTGACCTATTGGTTCATCATGCTTAGCATCTGGTCACTCCCTTGACTGCTAAGACTCCCACCAAGTGTCCGGTCAATCCCTTTGACCTACTTGGACTTTCAACACCGAAGTCCGATCATCCCCGATCCATCTGGATTTTCCAACACCAGTCCGATCATCCCCGATCCATCTGGATTTTCCTTGCCTGGTTTCACTCACCAGGACTTTCCACCCTGCCTAACATCCCGTTAGGACTTTCCCACCGCCTAACATCCAGTTAGGACTTTCCCCACTGCTTCACTCACCAGGACTTTCCACACTGCCTAACATCCCAGTTAGGACTTTCTCACTGCCTAACATCCCAGTTAGGACTTTTCCACTGCCTGGCTTTACTCACCAGGACTTTCCATACTGCCTAACATCCCAGTTAGGACTTTCCCACTGCCTGGCTCCACTCACCAGGACTTTCCACACTGCCTAACATCCCAGTTAGGACTTTCCCACGTGCCAAGCTCCCTGCTTGGACTTTTCCAGTGCCAAGTCTCCATACTTGGACTTTTCCAGTGCCAAGCTCCCTGCTTGGACTTTTTCCCGAATCAGGTCAACCAGGTCAACCTTGACCTACGGTTGCACCAACAATCTCCCAAACATCTATTCTTGTCCCACAACAAGAATAGAACTCTCTCACGAGTGTCAAACATCAACATGCAACACAACTAGGTCAACCTTGACCTAAGGTTGCACCGACAATCTTCCCAAGTCAAACATCAAAATACAACTCGAGTCACGTCAACTCGAGTCGGGTCAACCAGGTCAACCTTGACCTAAGGTTGCACCAACAATCTCCCCCTTTTTGATGTTTGACAAAACCATAATCAAGTTAGGTTAACCCGATAACCTAACTTAGGTTTTCAATCATCTTCCAATGTCCAATGTTCTTTCCTTGAACATTCTCTGGACATTCTCCCCTTAGGTTAACCCAATAACCTAACTTGGGTTCTCCAATAATTCTCCCCCTTTTTGACACACATCAAAAAGAATTCCAATGTTCTTCCTTGAACATTCCTTGACATTCTTCCCCTAGCTTAGGTTAACCCGATAACCTAACTTGGGTTCTCCAATAATTCTCCAATGAACACTCTCCCCTTTTTGACACACATCAAAAAGAAAAAGGAGGGTATCAAGGTCAAGAGTTTCTTCCTAATGAAAGTCCCATACCTTTCATTGAAACTCTTAATTTCCTCCTTGATACTAAACTCAACAATCAACTTAGTGATAATCCCATATCACTAATCCTCAAAAGTCTTAAGGAGTAAAAACTCCCCCTAAGAGTCAACTCCCCTTGACAATTAGGTAAAAACTCCCCCTAAAGGTCAACTCCCCCTTGACAATTAGGTAAAAACTCCCCCTAAAGGTCAACTCCCCCTTGACCATTGCACCAACAATGTCTTGGAGAGTTTCAAACCTTTAGAAATCCACAAAACCCAACTTCCAGTTGAAATTTCAGACCAAAGCTGAAAATCAGAAACTGGCACGCACTGATCGGTCCCCAGACCGATCAGGAACCCCATGGATCGGTCCCCAGACCGATCCACGCTTTCTGGATCGTCACTGATCGGTCACCAGACTGATCAGGCCTTCGCCAGATCGCACCAAGCTCCTGGATCTCACTGGATCGGTCTGCAGACCGATCCACAATCCTCTGGATCGGTCCGCAGACCGATCAGATCTTCCCTGGATCGGTCCCCGGACCGATCCAGCCACTGAAATCAGAATTTCTGATTTCCCCTTCCGGAAATTCAGAAACTCCTAATAAATTCCAGAAAATTCCAAAAATCGTGAAATTTTGAGGATACATTCCTCATAACATACACTATCATGGAAAAATAGTTTTCTATGAAAATAGTTTCTATTTTCAAATCTTGATACAAAATTCGAAAACTTTGAAATAGTTCAAAGTTAAGTCAATTTTGTATCACAAAGTCCAATGATGAATGCTATCACTAGGAAAGCTTCATCAAGGTTTTTCAAATCAATTTTAAAATGCTTTTAAAACCATTTGAATTTAGGACCATAATCTTAGGGCTAGATGTACATGACTTGTACACAAGCGTTCCCTATGATCCCCATTTCTTGAATTAGGCTCATCTAGGTACAAGGACTATGCACCTTGATCCTAACTCATGATCCTAATATCTCACACACATCTAAGGTGTATCAAACCACATTCAAGTCAATTTGATGTGAGATATGGGTTAAGGTCAACTTAGGCTAAGTTCTCATGAATTTTTCTAAACATCAATTTGATCTCAATATCAAATTATATGTTTGTCCTTAAATCAATTTTATCGATTATAATGCAAGAGATGATGACATGGCATATAATGATATCATAAGTAAAAACATGTGCCAATGTCATGATGTCATGGCATAAAGTTTGAATTTTAACTAAAGCATGACATATAAATAACCTAAGCATTATCATGACATTTCAAATGATCATAAATTAAATATGATGTCATGACATGGCATATGGCAAACAATCATGGTAAGTTAGCACAAATGAAATACCTATATTACCTATCTAAGTATCCTTAATCACTTAGCTAATTTAACATCTAATCCTAGATTGCCCTTATATCCCTAAGGGAAACCAAAATCCCAATTATGGTATTTCCCTAGGTTTTCCTCAAATTGTGCCACTTAAGATTAAAAATGATATTTCCACCATTAGGCACATTTAGCTCTTCAAGGAGTAACTAGTAATTCTATTTCATTTTCAAAGGTTAACAAAACCTTGAAAATGCTCCTTGAGTGTCAATTTCCTCAAAGTTGGGTTAACTACCCTTCTTATTGGAGTTGACACTCTCTAACCCATCTATGGGGTAGAGAAAATGCTCCTAGGAACCCAATACCTACTTGAGCTCATTGGGTTCACTAAATATTCACTAGGGATAACTTCCCTAGCAACCCTCCTAATGACCCTCTTAGGCTTTGAAGCCTTGGTCATTTGGGTCTCATCAAGGTCAACTATAGGGGTGACTCCCCTTGTAACCTTGGTAATGGTCTTCCTAGCCCTAGGTTTTGTTCCATAATCGAATGGAACATTGTGATAAGTGGGCTTGACCATTTGGGACTTAGGTTTGTGACCCATTGGTTTTTGACCCTTAAACCCTAGAGATGACTTCTCCATGTTTTTAAGAGCCTTTTCTAAATTATCAAGTCTTGACCTCAAGACTTGATTTTCCTTCTCTAATACCTCAAGTTTTAATTTGTCATTTTCTCTTGAGATATTCCTAGGCATGTGTCTAGTCTTCTTGGGATTTCTACCTAGGTTTTCCTTAATTTTAGAAGCGTTAAACCTAGGGTTGGTATTTCTAGTGTTATCCTTACCTAGGCTAACATGTTTAGCCCCTAAGCACATGTGTTGATTTCTAGTGTTAACATGCTCATCATTATTTGCAATAGCAATAAAACTACTAGCATGTTTCTTATTTGAATTGCAATAGTGTGCCTTAAAAGGTACCTTAGGGTTTGCCTTAGCTCCCCCTATCGATGTGCCCGGTCTCTTGCCCTTGTGAGGTTGCCTCCTCCTTGGACATTGACTCCGATAATGTCCCCTTCGCTTGCATTGAAAACACACCACGTGCTTCTTGCCTTTGCGTGTTGGGACTCCGGCTCCCTTGACTTTTGGTGCCGGTGGAGTCTTCCTAACCCTCCTTGGACACTTACTCTTGTAGTGCCCATGTTTCCTACACTCAAAACACATTATGTGTAATTTGCTTGAAATCACAGTGTTTGAGTTACCTAGGGTTGTGGATGGAGATGAGCTTTCTTCTTCAACCCTTCTGGAGGTGGAAACTTCCTCTTCTTGCTCCGAACTTGAGCAAGAGGAACTCTCCTCCTCTTCTTCCTTGGATGTTGAGTAGCCCTCAACTCCCAATTCGCTCCCTCCATGATGTGAACTACTTGGCTCACTAGGCTCCTCTTCATGGCTTGAAGTGGAGCTCTCCTCATGGTACTTGGCCAAGTTATCCCATAATTCCTTGGCATTGTTGTATTTACCTATCTTACACAAAATATTAGTAGGTAATGAAAATTCAATTGTTTTAGTTACCTCATTGTTGATCGTGGATTGGTGGACTTGTTCCTTCGTCCACTTGTTCTTCTCTAGAGGCTCTCCTTCTTTATCCATTGGAGGAGAAAACCCTTCTTGTACACAAAACCAGTTCAACATATTAGTCCTAAGAAAATACATCATCCTTACCTTCCAATATGTGAAGTTGTCGTTGTAGAAGGGTGGAATCGTGATGTCTTCTCCGAATTGATCCATCTCTAGCTTTGCTCCCACGGGTGTTGATCCGACGAAGAGCGTCCTTGCTCTGATACCACTTGTTAGGATCCTTCGTACGGCTAGAGAGGGGGGTGTGAATAGCCGACCCCAAATCTCTCGCGTTTCTTCCTACAATTCGTTAGCGCAGTGGAAAATGAAAGAGAAGAAAACCAAACCTTAACACGAGGATGTAACGAGGTTCGGAGATTAGGGCTCCTACTCCTCGGCGTGTCCGTAAGGTGGACGAGTCCGGTCAATCCGTCGGTGGATGAGTCCCCGGAGAACCGGCTAATACAATATACTCCTTGTGGGTGGAGAAACCTCGCCACAAACGTTTGCAACAGCAAACAAAGAGTACAAGAACAAAGAGTAAGCAAGAAATACAATAAGAATACACAAGCACTCTACCAATCTTGCTTTCTCGTCGACTGGAGTCCGGATGAAGCGGCTTCAAAAACTCTAACAGCAGCATTTGTTCCAGTCTCACGCGAAGCTTTGGACGAGCTCAACAAAACTCAAGCACAGCAGCACTTAGCAACAGGAAGGAGGAAGAAGAGTTGTCGCACGAAGATGCCCTCGATCCTTTTATACTGCGAGAAGAAAGCGAAGAAACTGGCCGTTGCGTCGCAACGGCTAGAACTCGATCGGTCACCGGACCGATCGGCCTAAGCGTGAACCCTGTTCGACACGATCGGTCCCGGACCGATCGGTGTCGCGAAATCACGATCGGTGCGGACCGATCGAGCTCTATCTGATCGGTCCCCGGACCGATCCAGCTCTGCTCTCACAGAGAATCGCACTCGTCTCTTGATCGATCGTGGAGACCGATCGGCATACACTGATCGGTCCTGGACCGATCGCTTCTTTCTCCGCTTCGATCGTTGCACGATCGGTGCGTGGACCGATCAGAACTCCTGATATGCTCTTGGTGGAATCGATCGGTCACAAGACCGATCGGGAAACTCGAGTATCAGATCGATCAGGCCGATCCGAGCTTGGTTTGCCCAAACCAAGTCCAACCAATATCCGGTCAACCTTGACCTATTGGTTCATCATGCTTAGCATCTGGTCACTCCCTTGACTGCTAAGACTCCCCACCAAGTGTCCGGTCAATCCCTTTGACCTGCTTGGACTTATACATGGATAGAGATTCACTCATCCATGATTTTCCAACTGCCTAGCTTCACTCACTAGGACTTTTCCTTGCCTGGCTTCATTCACCAGGACTTTCTACACCAAGTGTCCGGTCAACACTTTCCCACTTAGATTTTCTTCTTCTGCTAACATTCCTGTTGGACTTTCCCATGCCTAACATCCCGTTAGGACTTTTTGTCAATTATCCGATCCATCTTGACCTACTTGACTTTCCCATATAACACTGGTCAATTTTTGACCACTCGGGGACTTCCACCAACAATCTCCTCATAGGACTTTTGCACCTACAATCTTCATATATTTTCAAACTTCCATACTTGCCAAGCTCCCTGCTTGGACTTTTTCCCGAATCAGGTCAACCAGGTCAACCTTGACCTACGGTTGCACCAACAATCTCCCAAACATCTATTCTTGTCCCACAACAAGAATAGAACTCTCTCACGAGTGTCAAACATCAACATGCAACACAACTAGGTCAACCTTGACCTAAGGTTGCACCGACAATCTTCCCAAGTCAAACATCAAAATACAACTCGAGTCACGTCAACTCGAGTCGGGTCAACCAGGTCAACCTTGACCTAAGGTTGCACCAACAGTCCCTAGGTTTAGTTAACCTAGTAGTAACGGCACGGCCGACGGTCGACGGTCGACGACCCGAGGGTCGCCAAATAGACCGCCAAAGGGCCAGCTATCTCGGGTCTAGTTAGAGATGCGCGCATAGCAAGTACAGTTGCCGGGCCCAAGAAGAAGTTGATTACTATTTTGAAGTATTATAAGTTTAAGTATTTGAACAAGTAAAACAAGTTTTACCTAAGTATAAAGTATTAAAGAATAAATTTTAAACAAGTGAAATAAATAATAAGTTTAGAACAAATGAAATAAGTTTCACTTTGTTTTAAAATCAGCAAGTTGAGTTTTCTTTTATGCTAGCATGTTATTTAGATTAGCTTACTGTGATTTGCTATTAGAAGAGCATGAGTAGCTTTACATGTTTAGCATTTCAGTATGTTTGTTTCTTTTACTAGTAGATGAGCAAGAGTAGTTTTCCTTTTGAGCATTCAGTTTTAGTTTTCAGTATATTCACATGCATATCGAGTTTTTGTGGGTTAGATAACGCTTACTAAGCATTTTGCTTATAGATTGCATTTCCTTTTACTGCAGATAAAGGAAGGCGACAAGGTGGCGCAGATGATGTGTGATGCCAGGACTATGGAAGTCTTGGGACTAGAAAGGAGTTCCTTTAGTCTTCTTTCCTTATTTTTTTTTTAGTTTCCGCATTTTAGTTATTGTAAACATTTAAGACTGTACTTTACACTCTGTGTCATTCGAGTTTATTCTTGTTCTAGGTTGCATGTAGGATGAGTTCAGTTTAGTAAGTAGATATTTGTGTGTTTGATACTTATTTAACTGCGTGAGTGTTTGATAAATGTTCCAGCCGCCTGTGGCTGATGTATACTATGTTTGTATCTTGGTTTATGGTCACCGGTACAAGGGAGATTCTGTCGAAATTTTTCGGTAGAGACTATTCGTGGTTTCGATCATACCAGTTAAGTAGAGTTAGTAGTTAAGTAACGGTCACCTTAGAGAGTAGTATAGTATAGTAAGAAAGGTGGTTGTTACATAAATTGGGGGGAGGGGGGTCAACTAGGTACTAAACTCCTCTTCGAAAAAAAAATTGAGGGTCCATCAATGTATGATAGCAACTTTATGTGTGAGTAGAAAGGAATTTGGCAGTCATTCTGGTTCAGATATTGGGTGAAAATTAAAAGGACATTTTAAATTATACAAATCGTTAAAAAAACTTTAAAATGATATTTTATTATATTAGTTGTTTTAAACATATTTTTATTTTCAATATTATTATAATATTACTGATCCGTTTAAGATTAGGGATGAGGTAGTCAATTCGGCACGTTTGAACCAAATTATTTGGGTGACTCGGCCATAGGGCGTATCTATAAACAGGTGTCGGGCTGGTTGTTGGCAGTGAGATTTTGAATGGGTGGGCGATGAGAAAACTTCAGGGCTCCCGATGAGAATTGGTCATAGTCTAGTGCTAAGACCATTAGGCAAGGTTAGAATGGAGACCATGGTGGACTTTGACACAACCACTCTGAAGTTCATGTCAAGCCTTGGTGATCAAATAGAAAAAAAAAAAAAAAAAAGATAGGCAAGAAAAGGGATGAAGAGTTTTCAATATATTCTACGCATACCTCTAACCACTGAAGCAAACACTCTTTTATATGACCTAGTCCGAATGGGAAAATGGTCATCCCATGCATATCCCCATGTCTTTGGATCATGTCTGCACCACATCAAGCACACCCTGCATGTTTTGAGATATTGATACTACATCGACCCCGTGCCAGAGGTTCTCATTGAGGGGATGTCGATGCTATGTCTGGCCCACCTCAGCACCTCCAATCAGCCACATTCTCCCTCGCTCAAGCATTGGGATGCTACTCTACATGGCCATTAGGCACTAGAACATCACCCGCTTGTGCTCGGGTGTTATGGAGCTTTGGAATGCTTCCTACTCGAGCTCGAGCTTGAGCTTTATGAGACTTGGGACCCTCAGGCTCGGGTGACACATGTTTGGGAGTCAAACATTTAGGTTGGTAGGTTGGGGATTGCTCGGCCTTCCCCGCTCGGGGATACCCACTCGGGCACTATGGTGCCCGAGAGTTAGAGTGCTCTGAAATGCCCACTCGAGCACCATTGTGCTCAGGAGTTGGAGTGATCGCGGTGCTCATTTGTTATTGGGCTGGTCATCTTGGCTCGATCGGTTAGCTTGTTCGGTTGGAGTTAGCACACCACCAGGACTCTTTGTTGATCGAGTCAAGGGCTCGCCACATTGACCCTTACTTACCTTAGCATCACAAGTATCCCTCTCAAGTCTAATCGAAGGAGGACGTAGTCTGACTGACTAGACAATTGTCTATTCATGCCTTTAAGATCCTCAACATCGGGGTCCAGGTGGTTGAGAGTAGAGGAAAAGGAGCTGAAGGGTCGGTGTGTTAGTGAGTCATTGAGTTGGTGGGTTGGACCCGCTCGACATGGGACCATGTAGGCACATCCTACTGACCTGGAACAAACCAAAGAGGCCATACCATAAGGATCATTGATTGGTTATCAATTTGTTCCCACTAGGGCTCAATCCACCTAACCATTTGGCACCTCCAATTTGTCAATGAGCCACTTGGCCCTAGGGTACAAGAGGTAGGGAAGTTCAGTCCCCAAACATGATGGGTGCAAATTACAAGTGCGTGACTATTGTCAATTATTAAAATATCAATCTCGAGGGGACTGTAAATTTAGTACCAGTTAGAATTGTGAAATAGACTATCTAGAATAATCAAAATCATAAGAATTGTAAAAGAGAGAAAACTAATTAAGAAAACATGAGGAGTCTTGGAGAAATTCAATTTTGAGAAGCAATTCTAGGATTTTGGCTTTGCTGCAATGACTATTGATATCCTAATTATCCACTCCCTTAATTACCTTAATGTTTATATGCATGAAGGTGGTACGTCCCTAGGTAATTAATATACACTTTTATCACTACAAAAAAAATAGGATTTTAGCGACGAATTTTCTAAAAATTTTCGTTGCAAAAAAATTTGCGACGAATTTTGCCACAAAAATATATTCGTCTCATATCAATCGTTGCTAAATTTTGCAACGAAAAAAATTAATTCATCCCAAATTTTGTGATGAACTATTATTTTTGTCACAAATTTTGTTGCAAATATACATAGTATAGTGTCTTTAAATTTGAGATGAAAAATAGATTTTCATCCCGAATTAGAGACAAATTCTGATTTGTCCCAAATTTGGGACGAATTTTGGTTCGTGCCAAAATTTGGATTTACCCCAAATTCCCAAAGTTCAACCCAAATTAGGGACGAATTTGGTTCATCCCAAATTCAAGACGAACCAGATTCATCCCAAATTTGGGACAAACTAGATTCTTCCCAAATTTGGGACGAACAAAAATTCGTCCCTAATTTAGGACAAACTTTGGGAATTCAGGGTAAACCTAGATTTTGGAATGAACCCAAATTCATTCAAAATTGGAGATGAATTTTGGTTTGTCCCAAATTCGGGACGAATCAATTTGTCCCTAATTTGAGATGCACCTGGGTAATTCGGTGTGAGATTTTAGAACGAACCTAAATTCATCCCAAGGTTCATCCCAAATTCAAGATGAACCGAAATTCATCCCTAATTTAGGACAAATCCAAATTCATCTCAAATTTGAGATGAACCTTAGTTTGTCCCAAAACAAAAAAAATCACAACTTCTCTACATTTTTATTTTCTTTATCCTATTTACATATCAAATACATCATTACATAATTTGAACTATAAATCTCTTATCATTCCCATATCCAAATTTAAAATGTATTAGCCAAACCTCAACACACATCATATTTATACACATCCAAACAACAGGAACTACACATCCAAAAAATAACAAAAACTACACATCCCATATCTAACATTCAAATATGTCAACTCAACACACATCATATTTACACATCAAAACAAGAACTAGTTTTGTTCAACAACTCATAATCCAAATAACAAATACCTCAAAGCATCTAAAGCATAAAATAAAATACTAATCGTCATGCTTCGGGAGCTTCATGCGCCTTCTTTCGTTCTTCATTCTTCTTTTCCTGCGTCAAATTATAAATGAATAATAACTAACATTTATAACAAAAAAATATATATCTAAAACATATTAATGATATCATATTGAAATAAGACATCTAAAACTTATGCAACTAACTTTTCAATGCCATGTCCCCTTACCTTTATCTTTGCTTTTCTCATTCTTTAAATTTCTGGTTCCTAATGGCTACAAAGAAATCTTGGTCATTCTCTTAAAGATCAGAGAGGGGTAAATAAATCAACCAAAGTGGGAAATAAGTTTGCTTCAATTATCCCAATTCCTTTCCTTTCATCTCTTAGAGGTGAGCTTCAACTTTGCACAAAACCCACTAACCATTAGAAGATCAAGGTGAACTTCAACATAAATAGTGGAATTTTATAACTAAAAGAAGCAAGAAATCTAGGAAAGGTTAACCAAATAAATCTAGAGGAAGCAAAATAGTTGGACTACAGAATTTTAACATAAAATGATTTTTACACCATTAATACAACAATATCATCAGTTCATACCAGCAAGAATAAGAAAATCCACTATTGTAAATCCAAGGTTAAAAAATGTAACTACAGAAGATCTTTTTTTCTTATACACCTATATATTCTTTTGTTAAACATCTTATCCAAATCAACTGTGTCCTCGTTGTGTCATCATGCTATGTTATGCTTTTAAAATTATTCATCCAATTGATCTATTTGATAGTGAAGATATTCTCTTACCTAAGGATTTCAATATTGAATGCATATGATTCTACTATCTAGTTTTTGTGGCACACTATATGAATTATCAATGTCTGGATATGATGTGTCCTAATACATGGTTATTATAATATATCAAAGACTTAGATAGCAAAAAATATCATTTATCCTTATTTGCATGAAAGATACATGAAATAAAACTTGTAATAAAGCGTAATAAAAATGTATAGATCATGTAATAAAAAATACACGTATCAAATTTTTATGACATAAAAAAAGTATTGAAACATATATAGCTAAATTTGCATAGATTAGTAGTAAAATAAAAATATAAAAGGAATTATAACAATACATGCTAAAAAATCTAATATAAAACTTAGCATAAATTAACTAAGATTCACCACCATCGCCATCATCATGATCACCATCATCACTATCACCGGAAGGATTCTAACTTGGAGCAGAAATTAACTGAAAATGTCGCAAAATCAATTCCTGATTTAGGCACATTTGTCTCATTTCTTCATCCCTTTTATTTAGAATCTTCTTCAACTGTGAAACCTCTTTAGTTAAGTGATTCATCCGCTGGGCCTGTGAGGAGGAAGAAGATATACTACCAACTCTATGGGTTCTGCTCAAACAACCCATTATGAATATCTTTCCTCCTTTTTTTGACCCTCCACTCACCTGTAGCCATAAATTTAAATTAGTACCAACAGATGGCTCGGACCCTTCTATATTTGCACTAGCAAAACCAGAACATCTCTGTGTTGCCTCTAGTTCATCATATTTCTCCTGTATTGTAATAAAAAATAAATTATAATTATAATAACATTAATTTAGGAATGTAAGACTATGAAGTTATAGTGGGTACATTAATAATAGAATCTAAGTTATAAATTTAGATCCAAAATTTATTCAAACCTTGATTGCTCTAGCTCTGTCCCCGCTCCAAGTCTTATCTTTTTTCTAAAAGATGTGGGTAAAAATTTCTATAAATGTAGGCTCCTTTCCTAGTTCTTTGGACTAAAAAAAGATGATTAAAAATAATTAAATAGTGTCAAATAGATTAAGAAAATAATGGGAGTATTAAAAAATTACTAATCTGTGTCTATGCTTATCAATATTGATAGATCCTCCTGCATATGTAGCAGATATGTCTCCGTAATTAAAAGATTGATTTGTTTTATTCTAGTGACTTCTTGTTTTAAAATCCTCAGTTTCCCAATAATTGGTAATCCTTTTCCAGTTTTCCTCAGTGATGAATGGTGGGTTTGTTGGAACCCCAAGGTGTTTTGATGTGATCAAACAAGCTAAGTTAGGTCCTGCGCTTGTTTAACCCTTGTGTCTAAGTGTGCAGGAGCTTAGGAACACAGGAAGTCGAGCGAAAGACGCGACTAGCGAGAAGGACGGCACGGGAGAGAGCCGACGGGCTCGGTGCGTCCGAGGGACGAGGTGACCGCGGAAGAGTACACCGGTGGACAAGAAGAGCGTGTGCGACGTTCGAGGGACGAGAAACCGGGAAGGAAGGCTGCTCGAGGAAAAGGTCGGAACATGGGTTCGGGTGAGCCCTATTCCCGATGGCCGAGATCACCCAAGCTAGTGGAGCCGGAATAGAAGACCTGGACCGAGACGAGCTGAACCGAAGCGGAGTGACCGGATGGAAAAAGTCAACCAAAGTTGACTTTTGGGGTCCGGGGTGCCCGGAACCCTCCGGGGCGCCCGGACTGAAGTTTTTGACCAGATCGAGTCAAACTCGATCTGAACGTTGGGGGATAAAGTTTTATCCCCCCAGGGCGTCCGGAACCCCTTCGGGGCGCCCCGACCAGTGCTATAAATATAACACTGGTTTGCACAAATCATTTAACTCACTTGTAATCAATTCTTTCTGTGCTTTCAGTTGTGTTCTTTTCATTTGTGCTGTCAACATTGTAAAGAGGCTTCTCCGCCCAGAGGAGATCATAGTGCACTTACTTTCCTTGGATTAGCAATCCTCTGATTGCAAACCAAGTAAATCTCTGGTGTATGATTTCTTTACTTAGTCTCTACTTTTTATTACAAGTGTTTATGATATAGTTGAAATATGAGAAAGGTTCGAGTTTTTTTTGTAGGGCAATTCACCCCTCCCCTCTTGCCGGCCTCCAAAGGGACCAACAAGTGGTATCAGAGCAAGGCGCTTCAGGAGGATTAACCGCCGATCGAAGCAACAAGATGGCCGGACCAAGCATCGTCCCACCAAAATTCGAGGGGAACTTCGCAGACTGGAAGCGTCGTATGGAGGTATTCCTAAGAACTGGTTTCGAAATTCGGTTTATAATGACGTATGGTTTTTTAGCTCCGACGAATCAAGATGGAAAAGAAAAAGAAGAGAGCAATTGGACAAAGAAGGAGCAGAGTGAATCTGTAGCAAATAGCCGTGCGGAATATCACCTGCTGAGTGTGTTACCACCTCAAGAGGTCAATCGCATCGGAAGCTATTCATCTGCTAAAGAACTCTGGGAGAAGTTCCTGGAACTCCATGAAGGCACGTCTAAAGCGAAGCTCGCTAGAAGAGACATCCTCTAGAACAAGTTGATGAACATTCGTCTGGAAAAAGGTGAGAAGGTAGCAAATCTACACACAAAGGTAAAAGAACTGATTACTGATCTCGAGAACCTTAGAGAAACGGTAACAAATCGGGACAGCATACGCTATGCACTCAACGTGTTTCCAAGAACTCCGGAGTGGACGTCAATCATCGACGCCTACTACATCTCAAAGGACCTGGAGGTAAGTACATTAGAGGAATGTTTTGTAACACCCACTAAGCTTTTAAGATAAGCATATGAATGTAGGATTTTGCCTTAGAAAAATAAAAGGAAGTGGGTTGAAGCAAAAAAAAAATAAAATAAAATAAAAAGAAGAGGAGGTCAAGGATTGAACCTTGAACCTCTTATATCATAATTTATAGAATTAATTAGTAGAAACCAATTGGGATAGAGAGAAGATATTGATAGCAAAGGAGGGAAACTCATGATAAGGGTGAGAGTAAAAGTTAGCCAAAAGAAAACAAGAAAAGAGCAAGAGAAAGGCAACTTGCCTTCCTTCCTTCTCTCCCTCTTTCTCTCTTCTCTTGCCGAAAATAAAAGAGGCTAATTAAGGGGATTCATTCCCCCTTATTTCACCATGAATGATGAGGATAAATAAATAAATAAAAATAAAAAGAAAATAGAAAAAAAAAGGCTAAGGGAGAAGGAAAGCAAAAACTAATTTTGCTACTTCTTCCTCCTTAACATAAAAGGGAGCAAGTAAAGAGAAGAATTCTAATTTTTCTCTCATTTCTCTCATTCTCCCCTCTCCATCACCGAGAACCCCAGCCCCCTCTCCTCCATCTTCGGCCCCAAGCCAAGGTTTTCTCCTAAGAAAGCCTAAGATACAAGGAGGACTTAGCAAGAGGAACAAGGGAAGGGAACTAGAAGAAGAGGCTACTTCTTCCATCACCATACCTTAGATCCACAAGCGAAAAGGATGTAAGCTTCCCCTCACCTGTGGTACAAGGCTTTTTATGTGATTTTTGGATTTTATGAGGATTAGAAAACCTAGAATAGAATTTAAGAAAATTCGGCCAAAGAAGAGTTTCAAATCTAGGAAGGTTTAAATAAGTCATCATTTCATGATATTTTTTTCTATGCTATGTAGGAAGGTTTTCCTTCATGTTTTTATACCTATATGATGCTTGGTCAGTGGAGTACCTAACCCTAGAATTTCGGCCAAAAATGTTTTAAAGAGGTTAGGGAAATCATTGTTTAACCAAACTAGTACAAGATTCCCTCCATGAATTACTAAAGATCTTTTATTGGTTTTCTTGCTTGAAAGTTACTTGGAACCAAAGGAAATCCCCTCATATGTTTCGGCCAAGAAAAGAGCTTAGGGTTAGGAAGACCTTTAAATTTAAGTAACCATGCTTATATGATAGAATATAGAGTTCTCTTAAAGAATTGCATGTTGAATATTGCTAGAAATTCATGAACTCTTCATTAAGATTTTTGGCCATGTTAAGATGGATAGCTTAGGAAAGCTTAAACAAAATTTTAACATGCTCAAGACCTCTGTGATATTAAGATATGAAAGTGGTTTAATGCTCTCATGCTTAATTAGGGTATAGAGAATTTAGTTACATGATATATGACTTGTAAGGTCACAAGGGTCCTAGCTTGTTTATGAACCAAATTTGTATATGATGTTCTTAGTAATTTTTTCCATGAAACATACTTAGGTTTTCCATGCTTTAGGTCACTTAAAACCTAGTTTAGAGAATGGTAGGTTTCGGCCATGAGGAAAAATAAAAGAAAAAGGAAAGAAACCTAGGAAGCCTAAGACACAATACACATGTATGTTTATTATGCCTGTTTTTATACATGCTATGAAACTTGTATGACTTCCTATGCTTTTAGGCTATTTGAAGCAAAGTTAACCACTGATGGGTCTAGGCCAAGTAGGGTTTAAATGACCTAGAGGCCTTAGAATTGAAACCAATTGTGTTAAAAATGCTTCTTATGGAAATATGATAATGTGTTGATTGTGTCACATGCTTGTATAATTTTTCCATGACCTAAATGGACCATTGTAGGTCTCGTCCATGAAGGGATAGATGCCCTAGAAACCCTAGAACAAAATTTAAATATGCTCATGTCACTCTACATGAAATATGATAAGTAGAAAGCCAAAGTTCTCATGCTATATGTTGCTTAATGACCTAAAATGAGGCTAGGGTAAGTTTCGGCCATACCCTTTGTATGATACCTTATTATGAATTTATACATGATGTTAGTTCAAGTTCACATGCTTGTATGCTTGTTTTTATCCCTAATGAATACTTGTGAAATTTTGGCCATGACATATGTTAAGGGCTTGAGGAACTTAGGAATTAGCTCAAATATGATTACTATGTTACTTGGAAGAAAAATGCTATAAATATGGTTTAAGGTTTCCATGCTTTCATGACAATTGGGACCTTGTTTCACACCTGATAAGGTTCGGCCACATGAAGTTTAGGGACTTGGAGAACTTAGAAACCAAGTTAATCATGCTTATAATGCTTCCTATGAAATTGATGTGATGATAATTTAGGTTCCACATGCTTGGAGGTTATTTTTACCTAAATTGAGATCTAAGGGGGTTCGGCCATGATAAGAACCCAAGGGATTAGGAAGCTTAGAATCCAAGTTAACTATGTTACCATGTTCCTTATGATAGTATAATCACATGATACACCCTTATGCTTAAATATGTATGCTTGTGATTCATACTTTCCATGATATGACATGTGCTAGAAATGTGCATGCTTTTATGATATGCTATGTGGTGAAAATATGCATGCTTTTATGATATGCTATGTGGATAGAAATATGCATGCTTTTATGATATGCTATGTGGTGAAAATATGCATGCTTTTATGATATGCTATGTGGTGAAAATATGCATGCTTTTATGACATGATGTATGCCTAAGTGATGCATACCTTTATGACATGATGTATGCCTAAGTGATGCATACTTTTATGACATGATGTATGCCTAAGTGATGCATACCTTTATGATATGATGTATGCCTAAGTGATGCATACTTTTATGATGTATGCCTAAGTGATGCATACTTTTATGATATGATGTGTGCCTAAGTGATGCATGCTCTTATGATGTGTGATATGTATAAGTATGACATGTACTTTACTTTATATGGCTTGTACCAAGGGTGGGCTCCATAAGCGCCCCGGGGTCGATGGAATAAGACTCGGGCCTCGTTAGGGATGGGCTCCTAAGTGCCCCTAGGTCGATGGAGTAAGACTCGGGCCTAGTATGTTTGCCTTGTAGGGTTCAAGACTTGCTACCTTAGACCTACATAGGTTGCGCGCAATATGTAAGTGGTACATAGCCGGGATCCCCTTTAAGTTGATAATATGTTCAAGTATATATGTAATGGTTTTAAAGATCATGAGACATACACATGTTTTTCGGATACATGTTTTCAAAATCATATTGCATATACCTTATGATCATGTTGTGATGATGCTATGATTTATGATATGCCATGATTAGATATGATTATGTTATGTTTCATGCTATGCTTGATATGCCATGCTACCTTATAATGATGCTATGATATGCCATGATTAGATATGATTATGTTATGTATCATGCTATGGTTTAAGAGATGATATGCCATGACTAGTTATGATTTTGTTATGTTGCATGATATGCTTAAAGAGTATGATATGTTATGCCATGACTAGTTGAGATCATGTTATGTTGAGATATTCTTTGATCATGTGATGATTTTCGGTTTTAGTGAGTAGGAAAGGAACTTACTGAGCTATGAGTGCTCATAGCTTACTTTCCTTGTACCACAGATAAAGGAAAAAGCTGGATGAGCTAAAGGAGCAGCAGGAGAGGCAAGGAGATGCGTGTGGCGGTGGCTAGGCAACCAAATAAGAACCTGCTTTAAGAACTTTTAAGAATTTCGCTTTGGTTTCGTAAATTGTAGTACTATATGGGTAACTTGATGTTATGTTTCTATTTATCTTGTTATCATGTTATGGAAACCATATTAGTGTAGTTCAGATTTGAAAACAAAAGAAAAGTTTTATTAAACTAAGAAAATTATTTCAAGTCTTCCGCTGTACTATGTACATAGAGTATCGTAGCCCCGTCCCTTAGGGTTAGCAGGGAGGGCGGGCGTTACAGGTTGGTATCAGAGCCAAAGTTATTGCCAGCTCACTACACACACATCAAGCCTCCGACCTGCCGCTCCAAGTAAGAATGCTTATGTTTAATTTTCTTGTTATATGTTGATGCTTAATTTTCATGTTATATGACTTATGCTTTATTTTATTTTCTTCCTTGTTATATTACCTATGCTTTATTTTCTTTGCTATATTGCTTATGCTTTATTTCCTTAGGTTATGTTGTTTGTCACTCTATTCTTTATTTTTCCTTATGTTGCTTATGCTTTAGTTTCATGTTTTGCTTGCTTATGTTTGATGCTTTATTCCATGATTTTAGTTATAATTTAGATTAGGATTACATATCAGTAGGTTAGGAATAATATCAGAACAAATAGATAGAAACAAAACAGTACGTTAGATTGGCTAAAAACGATAACCACTTACACTAGCCTATTTGTTATTATTTAGATAAACATGGTTAGGACACGCAATGCCCGAACCGAGGGGACAGTGACCCCACCAGACCTGACACAGGTAGTCGCAGACCTCCAGCATCAAATCGCGGAGCAACAACAGCTGATCACTACCTTAATGGGTAAGCAAGGCAACCCAGTTACCCCACCGGCAAATTAGAATGCACTACCGGTTATACCTACAGCCGCGCCAGTGCCCCCGACAGCTCCTACTCCGATGGTCCGACAAGAGGCCTATCTGATGCAATGGCAAAGGCTCAAGCCGGAAGCATTCTCGGGAAACTGCGAATCATGGGATGCACAAGCCTGGCTCAAGACCGTGGAAAGCATAATGGAACTACTGGATTGGCCTGAACACGAGAAGGTCAAATGCGCGTCGTTCTGCCTTACCGGAGATGCCCGGATGTGGTGGGACAGAGTAAAGGCGAAAAGACAAATAAACCAAATGCAGTGGACGGATTTTGAGACAGAGTTCTTAGAGGAATTCTTCCACATGCAAGTGACCAACAAGCACTATGATGAGTTCACTGAGTTCCGGCAAGGTGATCTGTCAGTTAACGAAGCCGTCAAGAGGTTCAACCGCCTAGCACGACTGTGCCAGAACGATTCAGACTGAAAAAGAAAGGGTCCGGTTAATGTTAAAGATGCTCCGACCCGAGATAGCCCTGAACGTAGCCGGCGGAGTTAATAGACCGCAGACAGCAGAGGAGCTAGTCAGCAGTGCCCTAATTACCAAGCACTACCAGAAAGCAATGAACAAGGGCATGAACCAAGCACTGACCAGAGGACAAAAATCGCACAATACCAGAACCGACTGGAAAGGAAACTCAAGTGGAAAGAGGAAACAGTGGAATAAAATAAAAGGTGGTCCGGCCAATAAGCAGACCAAGTACCCTCAGTGTGCCACATGTGGGAAGATGCATTCTGGAGTATGTCTCCTAAGTACCAGAAAGTGCTATAACTGCGGAAAGGAAGGCCATCTAGCGAGAAATTGCCCAACTCAACCTCAAGCACCACCTCCGCAGAACTTTCAGAACAGGAGTGCCCCCGCACAGCTTCACCAGATGCAAGCTGCCATAGAAGGGACTTCAATCAGCCAAGGAAGATTGGAAGCCCCTCCCGCTATGACGAACGCCAGAGTCTACTCTCTCGCTCAGGATGACGTGGAGAACGCCTCTACTCTCATCACAGGTCAGCTATCTAATTTTAGTCAGTATGCTAGAATTTTTATTCAATGCTGAAAGTGAACTGATGAGGGAATCCATCGAGAAACTGAAACATGTTTCGTATCCGTTAGTTGAAACCATGTCTGGACGACTCTCTACCCTCACCATAACACCAATCAAGTCAAAGACCAGAAATTAGAAGATGTCAGAATAGTATGCAACTATCCAAGAGTATTTCCTGATGAACTACCAGGGTTGGCCCCTGACAGAGAGATAGAATTTGGAATCGAATTGATTCCTAGTACTCAGCCGATTTCAAAAGCACCTTATCGTATGGCTCCGGCTGAATTAAAGGAGCTTCAGGAACAGTTATCCGAATTACTCGACAAGGGACTTATTCGTCCTAGTCACTCTCCATGGGGAGCTCCAGTGCTGTTCGTAAAGAAGAAGGATGGGTCTATGCGAATGTGTATAGACTACCGAGCGCTGAATAATGTGATGATCAAGAATCGGTACCCACTCCCACGGATCGATGACCTGTTCGATCAACTGAAGGGTGCGACCGTTTTCTCAAAGATAGACCTACGATCCGGTTATCATCAAGTGAAGGTGAAACCAGATGATATACCAAAAACAACATTTCGAACCCGATATGGACACTATGAGTTCATAGTTATGCCTTTCGGAGTAACCAACGCTCCTGCAGTATTTATGGACCTGATGAATCGGGTATTTACGGCATATCTTGATAAATTTGTAATCGTCTTTATTGACGATATACTTATCTACTCAAGAACCCCAGAAGAACATGCTGAACACCTGAATACTGTACTACAGATCCTGCAAGAGAAACAACTATATGCAAAATTCTCCAAAATGCGAGTTTTGGCTTGACTGGGTAATATTTCTAGGGCATGTCATCTCCAAAGATGGAGTTAGGGTGGATCCAAGCAAAATCGAAGCTGTAAATAACTGGAACAGACCAAGGAATGCCAGCGAAGTCAGGAGTTTTCTCGGGCTAGCAGGCTATTACAGGAAATTCGTAGAGAATTTCTCCAAAATTGCAACCCCTATGACCGCCCTCACCAAGAAAAATACAAAGTATGAATGGACAGAAGCTTGCGAGAAGAGTTTTGCGGAATTAAAAAGGAGACTGACCAGTGCTCCGATTCTTACTCTCCCGGAAACCAACAGAGGCTTCGATATGTACAGTGATGCTTCCATCACAGGACTTGGAGCTGTACTCATGCAAGATGGTAAAGTCATTGCCTACGCTTCTAGACAACTTAAAGAGCATGAGAAGAATTATCCCATTCACGACTTAGAACTAGCAGCCGTGGTCTTCGCTCTCAAAATATGGAGACACTATTTATATGGAGCCCAGTGTAAGATTTATACCGACCATCAGAGTCTGAAATATTTCTTCATGCAAAAAGACCTGAATATGAGGCAACGCCGATGGGTCGAGCTAGTTAAAGATTACGACTGCGAGATTCTTTATCACCCAGGAAAGGCGAACAAAGTGGCCGATGCACTCAGCCGGAAGTTCAGTGCCACCTGATGTAGCTATTATAAAGTTCGAGGATGAACTTTATATGAGGTACGGGGTACTGTAACACCCACTAAGCTTTTAAGATAAGCATATGAATGTAGGATTTTGCCTTAGAAAAATAAAAGGAAGTGGGTTGAAGCAAAAAGAAATAAAATAAAATAAAAAGAAGAGGAGGTCAAGGATTGAACCTTGAACCTCTTATATTATAATTTATAGAATTAATTAGTAGAAACCAATTGGGATAGAGAGAAGATATTGATAGCAAAGGAGGGAAACTCATGATAAGGGTGAGAGTAAAAGTTAGCCAAAAGAAAACAAGAAAAGAGCAAGAGAAAGGCAACTTGCCTTCCTTCCTTCTCTCCCTCTTTCTCTCTTCTCTTGCCGAAAATAAAAGAGGCTAATTAAGGGGATTCATTCCCCCTTATTTCACCATGAATGATGAGGATAAATAAATAAATAAAAATAAAAATAAAATAGAAAAAAGGCTAAGGGAGAAGGAAAGCAAAAACTAATTTTGCTACTTCTTCCTCCTTAACATAAAAGGGAGCAAGTAAAGAGAAGAATTCTAATTTTTCTCTCATTTCTCTCATTCTCCCTCTCCATCACCGAGAACCCCAGCCCCTCTCCTCCATCTTCGGCCCCAAGCCAAGGTTTTCTCCTAAGAAAGCCTAAGATACAAGGAGGACTTAGCAAGAGGAACAAGGGAAGGGAACTAGAAGAAGAGGCTACTTCTTCCATCACCATACCTTAGATCCACAAGCGAAAAGGATGTAAGCTTCCCCTCACCTGTGGTACAAGGCTTTTTATGTGATTTTCGGATTTTATGAGGATTAGAAAACCTAGAATAGAATTTAAGAAAATTCGGCCAAAGAAGAGTTTCAAATCTAGGAAGGTTTAAATAAGTCATCATTTCATGATATTTTTTTCTATGCTATGTAGGAAGGTTTTCCTTCATGTTTTTATACCTATATGATGCTTGGTCAGAGGAGTACCTAACCCTAGAATTTCGGCCAAAAATGTTTTAAATAGGTTAGGGAAATCATTGTTTAACCAAACTAGTACAAGATTCCCTCCATGAATTACTAAAGATCTTTTATTGGTTTTCTTGCTTGAAAGTTACTTGGAACCAAAGGAAATATAATGCCCGAAAATTCTCAAACTTGCATTAGAATTATTCTATGATTTTTCTGGAATTTTTAGATATTTTTCCGGAATTTTTCCGAGTAGCGGAAGTAGCAAAAATAATTAGAACCGCAAAATAGCTTAGGCGGGAATCGAACCCGAGACCTATGGTGTAAGGGATAATGCTAGTAACCAGTTGAATCCAGCAGGGCCGTGCTGAAAGAAGAGGGAATCAATTATATTTATAATTTATTTTTGGATGAATTAATTAGTAAATATAAATAAGGATTTAAGTGAGAAGTTTTAGATTATTTCTCAACGTAGTTTTTCCTCACCCGAAACCTAAAACCGCCGCACCTCTATTCTTCTCCTCTTCCTCACGCACGGCACACCAAGCCAAGGGTCAAGGGAACATCTTACAGCGACGACTCCAACACGAAAAAGGTTCTTCTCCGCGAGAGGAACGCGAGGACGTAAGCGGTTCGTCGAACGGAGCAGTTTTCCGGAAAACCTAGCGGATAGAATCGTAAGAAAACCTTGCGATTGAGGTAAGAAACCCCTCACCTGCAGTATAATTGCTCTCGCTTGTTAGTTTCGGCGTTAGTTCAGTAGTTTTACAGTTTAAGAAACCCCTCACCTGCAGTATAATTGCTCTCGCTTGTTAGTTTCGGCGTTAGTTCAGTAGTTTTACAGTTTTCAGTTATAAGGTGTGCTCTCAGTGCACACCAAGCATTCGGTAGAATGCCAGTTCAGAAGGATGCACCAATAGGCGTCCTAACAACATGTAAAATGTATTAGAAACATTTTATTCAGTTTATTATCAGTTATTACAGCTATATGGATCAGATATCCATTGGGTGGGCTCCAAATAGCCTCTAGGTTCAGATAACCTAGAACAACAAAGTAAAATAAAACAGTATTCAGGATTTTACTTTTATTCAGTTGGCAATGTATTTGGATCAGATATCCATGGCTGGACTCCATGTCCCTAGGTTCGATAACCTAGTAACCCCATGGATTCGAACTTGCAATCCGGTCTCGTGGGATCTTGCATGAAGTACAGCTTGTCGTATCCCCAACAGCATGTTTAGTATTTTCATCTATTATATGTATAGTTTTCAAATTTGAAACCAGTGATGAGAACACTAATTTAGTTTTCAGTTCAGTTCAGGTTCAGTTTACATGATTTGAGTTCATATACAGATTTAGATATATGCATGACTAGTTCAGTTTCATGCTCAGTTTATAAGTATGTCATGTTCAGTTTAAAGTATGTTTAATTTATATGTTATGCCATGTTTCAGTTCCAGTTTATGCTTTTATATGCCATGCCATGTTGTCATTCTCAGCTCGGTTTTCAAATAGCATGTTTTAAAAGTCATGAAATGCATCATTGCATGTTTTTGTGAGGTAGATGGTTTCTTACTAAGCTTAAAGCTTACAGATACTATTTTCCTTATACTGCAGATACAGGAAAAAGGAAAATGGATTAGCAGTGGAGGCTGGAGGTCAATGCAGATGAGGATGTGTGTGGAAGGAACTGGAATAAAAGACCCTCTGGAGATTTAGCATTTACTTTAGCACTTTTCAGTTTATTAGTTTAGTTTCATGTTTTAAGCAATTAGAACTTTTAGAAATTCATACCTTCATGCACTTTAAGTTGTTAAAATGCCATGAACTAGTAAACCTTGCTTTAGCTTAAGTTTAGAATTGTTACTACATGTTGCTAGAATGTTTATTATGCATTAGATAGTGTTAGTGTGAGGTTTTGGCATGAATCGGTCGGAAATCAGAAATTCGATTTCGTTTGATTATCGAAACGGATCGGTCGCAGACCGATCCAGGTTATCCTTCTCTGGATCGGTCACCGACCGATCCAGATGCTGATACAGTCTACTGATCTCCCGGATCGGTCGACCGATCCAAAGATCGGCGACGATTGGATCATGCCAGGTTGATCGGTCTGAGGACCTGATCGATCTGGTGATCGATCAGGCTATCCGATGTATCACCGGATCGGTCGCCAGACCGATCCAGGTGGAATCGTGGCAAGTTTGATCGATCCGTGGATCGAACAGCAGCTAGCTGGGAAGTTAGATTCGAGTTCTAGCTCAGATGGGAGGTCAAGTATCCTCCTTAGCACATATACCCCAACCGGAAAGGTCTTGAACCCTTCCTTATAACAGCATGGGTGTACCAGTTGTCAGTTTAATAGAGTCAACTAGTGAAATTTTATTTTACCCAGTTTCCGCACAGTAGCATCAGTAGTTAATGTAGTGATCCGGCTCACAGCTTAGTACCTAGGAGTTGGGTCATTACAGAGTGGTATCAGAGCAGTGTTCCATACTTCCTATACACACATCAGCATTGTGCCTACAGCTTCCAAGTAAGAACATCTCTCACCCAGTTTTGTTTTCAGCTTTCATATCAGTTATATGTGCTTTCATGTTTGCTCTCATGTTGGTAGTTAATTAATTCATGTTTACAGTGATAGTAGTTAACTATAACATGATAGCCTAGTTATATATATGTGTTCTCTGCTATTTAGAAAATGGTACGAGGACGTCCAACTAAGAAAGCATCAGCGGCTGAGCCCCAACATGAGGCAGGTAGTTCAGTGCCTCCCCCAGACCTTACAGCACTAGTGGCTCAGCTACAGCAGCAGTTAGCTGAACAGCAGCAGGAGATAGCCTCCTTAAAGGCTAACCAGCAGACTACTCCCCCAGTCACTCCGACTCCAGTAATCACAGAGGTTGTACCAGCTCAGCCTGCAGTACCAGTCCCAGTAGCCCCAGTAGTAGGGGCTAAGAGAGAAGCTTACCTTATCCAGTGGCAGAGAATTAAGCCCGAGAACTTCTCAGGCACCAGCGAACCATGGAATGCTCAGGCATGGTTTAAAACACTGGAAAGCACGATGGAGCTTCTAGACCGGCCAGAGCACGAAAGGTGAAGTGTGCCTCCTTTGTTTAACAGGAGACGCACGCATGTGGTGGGAGCGGATTAAATCGAAGTGGCCAGTAAACCAGATGACATGGGCCAACTTCGAGAAAGAATTCTTCGAGGAATTCTTTCACATGCAAGTCACGAACCGACACTATGACGAGTTTATGGAATTTCGTCAGGGCAACCTATCAGTTCAGGAAGTCGTGAAGAAATTCAACAGGTTGGCCCGTCTGTGTCCAGAACTAGTCAGCACAGAGAAGGAATGAGTACGGTTGATGCTGAAGATGCTCAGACCAGAGATCGCAATGAATGTGGCTGGTGGCATAGGCCAAAACCACGGAGGAGCTAGTGAGTAGTGCTCGATCACCGAGCACTATCAAGACAAAGATCACCAGAAGGTGTTTCCCAGAGCCCAAGGGACAAGTGGCCTCGGTACTCAGCAGAAACAAGGACATAGCTCCAATGGAAGGGAAACACAAGGCAAGCAAGTGACCCAAAGGAGGACCGGTGGAAAACATTCCAGACATCCCAAGTGTGCTACTTGTGGGAAACATCATCCAGAGTTTGCCGCAAGGGTACGCGAGGTTGTTTTGAATGTGGATAGGAAGGGCACATGGCTAGCTGCAGAACAAGAACAGATCTTCCTCACCACCGATACAAGATGGAGCTCACCACCAGCCTACACGGATGTATCTTAGATGGTCCAGATCAGGCAGATTAGAAGCCCCCGCTATCACGAATGCCGGATTTTCTCACCCACCGTAGAGGACGTAGCAAATGCCTCGGCGTTGTCAGTCGGATCGGTATTTTACAAAGATAATGCAACTGTCTTATTCGATACTGGGGCAACCCACTCTTATGTATCCAGGGCATTTGCCGAGAAATTAGCAACACCTCTAGAGGTACTCAATAGTCAGTTTCTGACAACACTACCCTCAGGAGACATTATGACATCTACACATTGGCTCAGAGCAGTGCCAGTCATTATAGCAGACAGAGAACTTTTTGGTGATATGATAGTGCTAGAAATGACTGACTATGATGTCATCTTTGGAATGGATTTTCTGATCAGATACGGCGCTTCTATAGAGTGCCGTAAACAGAAGGTCATATTCCAACCTGAAGCAGGAGTACAGTTTGAGTACATGGGAAACCAAAGAGAAAAGCCAGGAAGTTTCTCTCAGCACTGAAAGCACAGCAGCTAATGGATTCAGGATGCATGGGATTTTTAGCAAATGCAGTCAACACCAGCCAGGATAAGAACCAACAGCTATCAGAGGTTCGAGTCGTTTGGACTACCAGTCTTTCCCTCGAAGAGTTACCGGGCTTAGCACCACATGGAGATTGAATTTGAGATAGAGCTCATTCCCACAAATCCAATTTCCAAGGCACCGCACTGCATGGCTCCAGCAGAATGAAGGAACTTCAGGAGCAATTATAGGAGCTTCTTGACAAGGGTTTCATACGCCTAGTCACTCACCATGGGAGCACCGTGTTGTTCGTGAAGAAGAAGGATGGAAGCATGCGCTTATGCATAGACTACCGTGCCTTGAACCTGTCAATTAAAAGCAGTACCCTCTCCCGTGATAGATGACCTGTTTGACCACCTAAAGGAGCCACAGTGTTCTCTAAAATTGACCTCAGATTAGGATATCACCAGTTAGAGTCAAGAAAGGTGATATACCTAAAACAGCTTCGGACCCGATATGGACATTATGAGTTCGTAGTCATGCCTTTCGGCGTAATAAATGCTCCAGCTACTTTCATGGACCTCATGAACGAGTATTCAGAGAATACTTAGACAAGTTTGTCATCGTGTTCATCGATGACATTCTTATCTATTCAGCACTCAGAGGACCATGCAGCATCGAAGATTGCAGATTCTTCAATGTATAACATGACGCCAAATTCACGAAATGTGAATTTTGGCTAGACCAGTAGCCTTTCTAGGTCACATCATCTCCAAGGATGGTGTTATGGTAGATCCCAAGCAAGATAGAAGCGGTAGTAATCGGAAGAGACCCAGAACGGTGAAATCGAAGCTCGGGATTAGCGGCTACTACAGAAATTCGTAGAGGACTTCTCCGGGATAGCCTCCCACTGCAGCTCTCACCGGGAAGAACAAGAAATTTCAGTGGACGGAGAGCGAACTAAAACGGAGATTGACCAGTGCTCCTATTTTAGCTATACCAGAAAACACAGACAGCTTCGACATCTACAGTGACGCCTCTAAATTGGGATTAGGAGCAGTACTGATGCAGCAGGGCAAGGTGATCGCCTATGCCTCCAGACAACTCAAGGATTATGAGAGGACTATCCTACTCACGACCTTGAGCTTGCAGCAGTGGTGTTCGCTCTCAATATTTTGAGACATTATTTGTACGGAGCTCAGTGCAGAGTGTATACAGATCATCAAAGTCTGAAGTATTTCTTTACTCAGAAGGATTTGAATATGCGACAGTGCAGATGGTTAGAGCTGGTCAAGGATTATGACATAGATATCCTCTACCATCCAGGGAAAGCTAATAAGGTAGCAGACGCACTCAGCAGGAAGTCCAGTGCTACCTTATTATCTTTAGCAGCTATGTCACCACCCCTAAGGAAGGAGATTACAGCTTTTAGTCTCGAGCTTATAGTCGGGCAGCTTTCCGCTATGTCCTTAGCATCTACCTTGCTTGATGATATCCAGACAGCTCAGGAGCAGGATCCTGAAATCCAGAAAATCAAGCAAGGGTTAGCAGAATCAGAAAGTGGAGAGTTCAGAGTGTCCGCCAGTGGGGTAGTGTACTGTGGTGACAGACTTTGTGTTCCAGATCAAGAGGAACTACGAAAATAGATTCTAGACGAGGCTCACAGGACTCCCTATGCGATGCATCCTGGTTCCACCAAAATGTATCAGGATCTAAAGAAATGATTTTGGTGGCCTGGGATGAAGCGAGATATCGCCAGATACGTCAGCATCTGTCTAACCTGTCAGAGGGTTAAGGCAGAACATCAGCGACCAGGAGGAGTTCTGCAGCCGATCCAGATTCCAGAATGGAAGTGGGAGGATATCTCTATGGACTTCATAGTGGGATTACCCAGAACCACGAATGGTTTCGATGCCATCTGGGTAATAGTCGACAGGTTGACTAAATCAGCCCACTTCTTAGCTATCAGAATATCCTATTCCATGGAGCAGCTAGCTCAATTGTATCTCAAGGAGATTGTCAGGCTGCATGGAGTCCCACGAACCATTATATCAGACAGAGACAGCAGATTTACATCACACTTCTGGAAGTGTGTACAGTCAGCTATGGGCACCCAGTTAAAATTCAGCACAGCCTTCCATCCTCGGATGATGGTCGGACTGAGAGTAAATCAGGTACTCGAAGATATGCTCCGGCTTGTGCCCTAGATTTCAAGGAAGTTGGTGCAAATATCTAAGTCTAATTTGCATACAACAACAGTTATCGTGCCACTATCGGCATGGCACCTTATGAGGCACTCTATGGGCGGAGTGCGATCACCAATCTGCTGGTATGAGAGTGGTGAATAGAAGGAACTAGAGCTTGACAGATCTAGTAGCGATACCACAAAGACCATACAATAGATTCGCGGAGGATAGAGACAAGACAGAGCCGTCAAGAGCTATCTTGATACACGACGCACCCCAGAGTTTTCGATTGGGATACGGTTTTCCTGGTAGCTCCCATGAAGGAGTCATGCATTTGGGAAGAAGGGCAAGGCTCCCGATATGTGGGACCATACCTTATCACGAAGAGAGTGGGCAAGGTGGCATATGAGCTAGAGCTACCTCAGGAGATGTCAGCTGTCCACAACGTATTTCATGTCTCCATGCTGAAGAAGCATATTCCAGACGCCACCCAGGTGATTGAGCCCCAGTTGGTAGAGGCCCGTGATGATCTCAGCTATGACAGTCGGCCTATTTAGATAATAGACCGAGCAGTAAAGAAATTACGGAACAAGGAAGTACCATTAGTCAAAGTCAGCTGGCAAAATCACACAGCAGCAGAAGCGACTTGGGAGACAGAGGCCAGCAAGAGACAGAAGTACCCAGAATTGTTTTAAGTTCGGGGACGAACTTTTTATAAGGTATGGGGGATTGTAACGCCCGAAAATTCTCAAACTTGCATTAGAATTATTCTATGATTTTTCTGGAATTTTAGATATTTTTCCGGAATTTTCCGAGTAGCGGAAGTAGCCAAAATAATTAGAACAATAAAAAGGCTTAAGCGTAAGGGATAATGCTAGTAACCAGTTGAACCCAGCAGGGCTGTGCTGAAAGAAGAGGGAATCAATTATATTTATAATTAATTTTTGGATGAATTAATTAGTAAATATAAATAAGGATTTAAGTGAGAAGTTTTAGATTATTTCTCACCGTAGTTTTTCCTCACCCGAAACCTAAAACCGCCGCACCTCTCTTCTTCTCCTCTTCCTCACGCACGGCACACCAAGCCAAGGGTCAAGGGAACATCTTCCAGCGACGACTCCAACACGAAAAAGGTTCTTCTCCGCGAGAGGAACGCGAGGACGTAAGCGGTTCGTCGAACGGAGCAGTTTTCCGGAAAACCTAGCGGATAGAATCGTAAGAAAACCTTGCGATTGAGGTAAGAAACCCCTCACCTGCAGTATAATTGCTCTCGCTTGTTAGTTTCGGCGTTAGTTCAGTAGTTTTACAGTTTTCAGTTATAAGGTGTGCTCTCAGTGCACACCAAGCATTCGGTAGAATGCCCAGTTCAGAAGGATGCACCAGTAGGCGTCCTAACAGCATGTAAAATGTATTAGAAACATTTTATTCAATTTATTATCAGTTATTACAGCTATATGAATCAGATATCCATTGGGTGGGCTCCCACAGTAGCCTCTAGGTTCAGATAACCTAGAACAGCGAAGTAAAATAAAACAGTATTCAGTATTTTACTTTTATTAAGTTGGCAATGTATTTGGATCAGATATCCATGGGCTGGACTCCCACAGTCGTCCCTAGGTTCAGATAATCTAGTAACCCTGCTGGATTCGGAACTTGCAATCCCGGGTCTCGTAGGGATGCGTGCACAGTAAGTACAGTTTCCAGGGCCCCAACAGCATGTTTAGTATTTTCATCTATTATATGTATAGTTTTCAAATTTGAAACCAGTGATGAGAACACTAATTTAGCTTTCGGTTCAGTTCAGGTTCAGTTTACATGATTTGAGTTCATGTACAGATTTAGATATATGCATGACTAGTTCAGTTTCATGCTCAGTTTATAAGTATGCCATGTTCAGTTTAAAGCATGTTTAATTTATATGCTATGCCATGTTTCAGTTCCAGTTTATGCTTTTATATGCCATGCCATGTTGTCATGCTCAGCTCGGTTTTCAAATAGCATGTTTTAAAAGTCATGAAATGCATCGTTGCATATTTTTGTGAGGTATATGGTTTCTTACTAAGCTTAAAGCTTACAGATACTATTTTCCTTATACTGCAGATACAGGAAAAAGGAAAATGGATTAGCAGTGGAGGCTGGAGGTCAATGCAGATGAGGATGTGTGTGGAAGGAACTGGCATAAAAGACCCTCTGGGGATTTAGCATTTACTTTAGCACTTTTCAGTTTATTAGTTTAGTTTCATGTTTTAAGCAATTAGAACTTTTAGAAATTCATACCTTCATGCACTTTAAGTTGTTAAAATGCCATGAACTAGTAAACCTTGCTTTAGCTTAAGTTTAGAATTGTTACTACATGTTGCTAGAATGTTTATTATGCATTAGATAGTGGTAGTGTGAGGTTTTGGCACGAATCAGTGCTGGAATCAGAAATTCTGATTTCGTTTCAGACTATCAGAACCTGGATCGGTCAGCAGACCGATCCAGTGCCATTCCTTCTCCTGGATCGGTCAGCCGACCGATCCAGATGGATACAGTAGCCAACTGTATCTCCCTAGATCGGTCAGTCGACCAATCCAGCATCGAACAGAAGGTATCCCAGCGTCTCCAGGTGCCTGGATCGGTCTGCAGACCGATCCAGACACACCTGGATCGGTCTGGCCGACCGATCCAGCCTCTACTGGATCGGTCCGCAGACCGATTCAGCAGGGCACAGAAGCAGGGCAAGTTTGATCGATCCGTGGATCGAACAGCAGCTAGCTGGGAAGTTAGATTCGAGTTCTAGCTCAGATGGGAGGTCAAGTATCCTCCTTAGCACATATACCCCAACCGGAAAGGTCTTGAACCCTTCCTTATAACAGCATGGGTGTACCAGTTGTCAGTTTAATAGAGTCAACTAGTGAAATTTTATTTTACCCAGTTTCCACACAGTAGCATCAGTTGTTAATGTAGTGATCCGGCTCATAGCTTAGTACCTAGGAGTTGGGTCGTTACAGGAAATCCCCTCATATGTTTCGGCCAAGAAAAGAGCTTAGGGTTAGGAAGACCTTTAAATTTAAGTAACCATGTTTATATGATAGAATATAGAGTTCTCTTAAAGAATTGCATGTTGAATATTGCTAGAAATTCATGAACTCTTCATTAAGATTTTCGGCCATGTTAAGATGGATAGCTTAGGAAAGCTTAAACAAAATTTTAACATGCTCAAGACCTCTGTGATATTAAGATATGAAAGTGGTTTAATGCTCTCATGCTTAATTAGGGTATAGAGAATTTAGTTACATGATATATGACTTGTAAGGTCACAAGGGTCCTAGCTTGTTTATGAATCAAATTTGTATATGATGTTCTTAGTAATTTTTGCCATGAAACTTACTTAGGTTTTCCATGCTTTAGGCCACTTAAAACCTAGTTTAGAGAATGGTAGGTTTCGGCCATGAGGAAAAATAAAAGAAAAAGGAAAGAAACCTAGGAAGCCTAAGACACAATGCACATGTATGTTTATTATGCTTGTTTTTATACATGCTATGAAACTTGTATGACTTCCTATGCTTTTAGGCTATTTGAAGCAAAGTTAACCACTGATGGGTCTCAGCCAAGTAGGGTTTAAATGACCTAGAGGCCTTAGAATTGAAACCAATTGTGTTAAAAATGCTTCTTATGGAAATATGATAATGTATTGATTGTGTCACATGCTTGTATAATTTTTCCATGACCTAAATGGACCATTGTAGGTCTCGGCCATGAAGGGATAGATGCCCTAGAAACCCTAGAACAAAATTTAAATATGCTCATGTCACTCTACATGAAATATGATAAGTAGAAAGCCAAAGTTCTCATGCTATATGTTGCTTAATGACCTAAAATGAGGCTAGGGTAAGTTTCGGCCATACCCTTTGTATGATACCTTATTATGAATTTATACATGATGTTAGTTCAAGTTCACATGCTTGTATGCTTGTTTTTAGCCCTAATGAATACTTGTGAAATTTTGGCCATGACATATGTTAAGGGCTTGAGGAACTTAGGAATTAGCTCAAATATGATTACTATGCTACTTGGAAGAAAAATGCTATAAATATGGTTTAAGGTTTCCATGCTTTCATGACAATTGGGACCTTGTTTCACACCTGATAAGGTTCGGCCACATGAAGTTTAGGGACTTGGAGAACTTAGAAACCAAGTTAATCATGCTTATAATGCTTCCTATGAAATTGATGTGATGATAATTTAGGTTCCACATGCTTGGAGGTTATTTTTACCTAAATTGAGATCTAAGGGGGTTCGGCCATGATAAGAACCCAAGGGATTAGGAAGCTTAGAATCCAAGTTAACTATGTTACCATGTTCCTTATGATAGTATAATCACATGATACACCCTTATGCTTAAATATGTATGCTTGTGATTCATACTTTCCATGATATGACATGTGCTAGAAATATGCATGCTTTTATGATATGCTATGTGGTGAAAATATGCATGCTTTTATGATATGCTATGTGGATAGAAATATGCATGCTTTTATGATATGCTATGTGGTGAAAATATGCATGCTTTTATGATATGCTATGTGGTGAAAATATGCATGCTTTTATGACATGATGTATGCCTAAGTGATGCATACTTTTATGACATGATGTATGCCTAAGTGATGCATACCTTTATGATATGATGTATGCCTAAGTGATGCATACTTTTATAACATGATGTATGCCTAAGTGATGCATACCTTTATGATATGATGTATGCCTAAGTGATGCATACTTTTATGATGTATGCCTAAGTGATGCATACTTTTATGATATGATGTGTGCCTAAGTGATGCATGCTCTTATGATGTGTGATATGTATAAGTATGACATGTACTTTACTTTATATGGCTTGTACCAAGGGTGGGCTCCATAAGCGCCCCGGGGTCGATGGAATAAGACTCGGGCCTCGTTAGGGATGGGCTCCTAAGTGCCCCTAGGTCGATGGAGTAAGACTCGGGCCTAGTATGTTTGCCTTGTAGGGTTCAAGACTTGCTACCTTGGACCTACATAGGTTGCGCGCAATATGTAAGTGGTAGATAGCCGGGATCCCCTTTAAGTTGATAATATGTTCAAGTATATATGTAATGGTTTTAAAGATCATGAGACATACACATGTTTTTCGGATACATGTTTTCAAAATCATATTGCATATACCTTATGATCATGTTGTGATGATGCTATGATTTATGATATGTCATGATTAGATATGATTATGTTATGTTTCATGCTATGCTTGATATGTCATGCTACCTTATGATGATGCTATGATATGCCATGATTAGATATGATTATGTTATGTATCATGCTATGCTTTAAGAGATGATATGCCATGACTAGTTATGATTTTGTTATGTTGCATGATATGCTTAAAGAGTATGATATGTTATGCCATGACTAGTTGAGATCATGTTATGTTGAGATATTCTTTGATCATGTGATGATTTTCGGTTTTAGTGAGTAGGAAAGGAACTTACTGAGCCATGAGTGCTCATAGCTTACTTTCCTTGTACCACAGATAAAGGAAAAAGCTGGATGAGCTAAAGGAGCAGCAGGAGAGGCAAGGAGATGTGTGTGGCGGTGGCTAGGCAACCAAATAAGAACCTGCTTTAAGAACTTTTAAGAATTTCACTTTGGTTTCGTAAATTGTAGTACTATATGGGTAACTTGATGTTATGTTTCTATTTATCTTGTTATCATGTTATGGAAACCATATTAGTGTAGTTCGGATTTGAAAACAAAAGAAAAGTTTTATTAAACTAAGAAAATTATTTCAAGTCTTCCGCTGTAATATGTACATAGAGTATCGTAGCCCCGTCCCTTAGGGTTAGCAGGGAGGGCGGGCGTTATATGTTTTTCTACCCTTGAATTACACGAAACTAGATGTGCAGAGATATCAAAGGACACAACCCAGACTATGGCGCTGAACGCAACTAACAAGGATGAACCCGGTCAGACTCCGAAGACGATCAAGAAGCGTACATGGTAAGAAACTTTAAAAAGTTTTTTAGATCTAATAAATTTAAAATGCAGAATAAAAAGAATCAAAAAGGTAGAAGAAAGGTACAGTGCTACCAGTGTCAGAAGGAGGGGCACCTAAGGGAAGACTGCCCAGAACTCAAGAAGGTCAAAATGAAGACACCCAAGAAACACAACCTAAAAGCAACTTGGGACGACACTTCTTCATCCGAATAAGAAGTTCAAGAATATGCCGGGATAGCACTGATGGCAAGCTACGAAGGACAAAGTACATCAGAACCCAATATCGATGAAGGGGGAGTGACCTCAGATGGAAGTAGCGAAGCAGGGGGAGATTCAGGCTTCAAGTCTGATATGGTAAGTGAGGTATGCCTCTTACCCCCTGATGAACTTTACTTTGGTATCAAAGCTATGACTAAATCCATGTATAAATTAGAAAATAAAAATGCCAAATTAGAAAATGAAATTCTAGAAACAAAGAGAATTTTGGCAAAATCATGTCTTATAGAGGATTTTGAAAAATTGAAAATTGAAAATGAAAAACTAAAAGAAGATATATAAAGATTGAAAAAATCTAATGGTTCAAATATTTCTACTTTTAGAAATTATAGAGGTTTAAATTGGTATTATAGATTTCATCAAAGTCAAATTAGAAATATATCAAAAATCTATATACCTTGGAAATACTTGGTTAATCCTGTAGGTAGGAACCTCTACTGGGTTCCAAAAACCTGTTTAAATTAAAATTAAAGTCAGACTTAGCATTTTGAGCAAGGAAATTAAACAACTAATTTCTTTACGAGGCTTTGTCTAAGGAAGTGGTTGTTGCTCCAATAACCAAGAAGGCCTCGTGCCTCGCTACTACCTGGAAGCCAAGTATTGAAATGAAAAGTTTAATTGACTAACTGAAAAAGCATTAATTTTAATTACTTAATGCTTTAAAAGAGTTATTCAATTTGTGTTAGAAAATATTTTTAAAAAAAAAAATTCTTAGAAATTTTTTATCTTAGAAATTTTTATAAAAATTGAGTTAGAAATTTTTTATGAAAGTTATCTTAGAATTTTTTATGATAATATTGCCTTATAAATTTTCTTAAAATTGACTTAGAATTGTTTCTTATTAATATTAACTTAGAATTTTTTTAATTAGAATTTTTTTTGGGAATGTTAAGATAAGTTTCAAACTTAAAATTTTTTTTAACACTTATGATTGTTTTTATCTGAAAAATGTTTTACTTAAATTTTTTTCGAAAGAAAAATTCTGAAGAGTGTCTTTACTTAGACATTTTTTTACACTCAAAGTTTTGTTTGAATTTACCTTAGACTTGTTTATAACCCCAATTTTTATGTGATCAAAGGGGGAGAAGTATGTTAAGTCTAGGGGGGTAATATATTTGAATATAAATTGTTTTTATTGCATGTGTTTACCCTAACTTAACTTGGGTTGCTCACATCAAAAAGGGGGAGATTGTTGGAACCCCAAGGTGTTTTGATGTGATCAAACAAGCTAAGTTAGGTCCTGCGTTTGTTTAACCCTTGTGTCTAAGTGTGCAGGAGCTTAGGAACACAGGAAGTCGAGCGGAAGACGCGGCTAGCGAGAAGGACCGCACGGGAGAGAGCTGACGGGCTCGGTGCGTCCGAGGAACGAGGTGACCGAGGAAGAGTACACCGGTGGACGAGAAGAACGTGCGCGGCATTCGAGGGATGAGAAGCCGAGAAGGAAGGCTGCTCGAGGAGAAGGTCGGAACATGGGTTCGGGTGAGCCCTATTCCGGATGGCCGAGATCACACAAGCTAGTGGAGCCGGAACAGAAGACCCGGACCGAGACGAGCTGAACCGAAGCGGAGCGACCGAACGGAAAAAGTCAACCAGAGTTGACTTTTGGGGTCTGGGGCGCCCGGAACCCTCCGGGGCGCCCGGACCGAAGTTTTTGACCAGATCGAGTCAAACTCGATCTGAACGTTGGGGGATAAAGTTTTATCCCCCCAGGACGCCCGGAACCCCTTCGGGGCGCCCCGACCAGTGCTATAAATATAGCACTGGTTTGCACAGACCATTTAACTCACTTGTAATCAATTCTTTCTGTGCTTTCAGTTGTGTTCTTTTCATTTGTGCTGTCAACGTTGTAAAGAGGCTTCTCCGCCCAGAGGAGATCATAGTGCGCTTACTTTCCTTGGATTAGCAATCCTCTGATTGCAAACCAAGTAAATCTCTGGTGTATGATTTCTTTACTTAGTCTCTACTTTTTATTACAAGTGTTTATGATATAGTTGAAATCCGAGAAAGGTTCGAGTTTTATTTTGTAGGGAAATTCACCCCTTCCCTCTTGCCGGCCTCTAAAGGGACCAACAGGGTTTTCCCCTTTAACTTCGCATGATTGAGTACATGATGAATGTGATCGCCATATTTTTTTTTTGAAAATTCTTTTTATTTCCATCTCATCACTCATGTACCAAGTGAATGATCGCTTAATAGAAAAAATAATAATTATTTATATATTTACTTTCATTTAAGATATAAAACAAATGAGATATACCCTAAATTCACTCCACCATAACTCTCTAGTCAGCGTTGGAGTGCTAGTATAAGTCATCGAGTCCCCTCTCCAATGATTATTCACGATTCTATTAATTTCGTGAATAACATGGATAGAATTATCGAACCTATTATAATTTACAAAAAAAATGTTAAATAATTATGAAAGTTGAAAAAATAAAATATTTTGATTTTACTTATGAATCTCCACAAGGGGTTATAGACTCTTAAGTGTCTAGCCTCTTAGCAATCGAATGTCGAGAAGGAATGGAAGAGGCTACCGAGGACTCGATCGGCGAAGGTACTGTCGAAGGGGAAGGGGAAGGTGATGGTGCACAGGAAGGTATTGTTGAAGGTGTATACGATGGTCCGGTAGTGTCTGCCTGATTAGGTGGGGGTATAGAAACAGTGTCTGTAGGTGTTGTATGTTGAGCTCTCCATTTGCGACTACCTCGTCGAAAGAGATTCTGAAAATTCAAACATAGGAAAAATTTAAGGCAAATTTGTTTCATAATAAATAATATGAAACAAAAAAACTTACCATATTTCCTAAGAAAAAAGTGAATCCACGAACCCCGAGAAGACGATAAGATATAACTTCTAATTATCTATAAAAAAAAATATAGAGTATTAATAGATAAGATATATAACTTTAAAAATGAAATAGTTTTGTACGTAATTGAGACAAATAAACTAATTGAGCTATGAGTTTTGAGAATTGTAAATTGAAAATAAATTTACTCTTAATAAAGCAGTATAATATATGAAAATAAAATATCATAAATTTATTATATTAAGATAACAAAACTTATTCATTATAAAAACTCAAAGTCTTCATTGTCATCCTCCTCCTCCTCCTCCTCCTCCTCCTCATCATCATCAATTTCAGTTGTATTCACGTTTATCACTATTTCATAGGGATCTTGTAACGTTGGAATAATATATTCTTCTATATAAAATATATTAGTAACTTTCTCTTGTTGATAAGAAATGTCCTCCCAATGTTCCTCAAATTTTTTTTATGCCTTCATTTTACAAACAACCCACCAATCAATTTTGTCATATTTCAAACTAAGATATGAAGCAAATAATACATGAATTTCTTGTTGTGTCAACATAAATGGTTCATATTTTTTATACAATCTATTATGATTTATTTTAACCAAATTATATCATGTATGCACCTTCATCCCTCTGATAGGGTCAAACCAGTGACACATAAATAGAATAACTCACATTTCTGGGGCAGGGTATGCTACCTCTATAATTTCATCTAGTAAGCCATAAAAATCATTTCTTGCATCTCCATCATTGGATGACTTAACACAAACTCCACTATTCATCGTAGTCTTTCCCATTCCATATTCTTGAATATGAAAATTATATCCATTTATGAAATATGCTGGCCTTATGCGTACCATTGCTTTCGGACCCCATGCTAGATGGATGAGCAATTCTTGCTCAATTTGAGTTTAATTATCATGAACCTAAATTCAAATTTGGCAATTATTATAAACATTCATATTTGAAATCCAAATTTAAATTGACTACTTACATATGATTTGAACCATGGTGCAAATTCTTCTTTGCATAAGCAATCAAACTCTTGTGGTGATAAGTCAGAATATAAGTTTTCAAAAATCCTATGATAAAAAATTTAAATTATAACACTAAAAGTTACAACATAAGAATATAAAAAATTAAAAATATATAGTAACTCATAATATGATGATACTTCTAGATAATTCAGTAAAATATATGTATGAGATGCCCACCATTATTGACCAGTTAAGTATCTCTCCTTGCATGGCCACTTGGTCGACCAAATTAGTTAAAAATTGAGAATGAGTTTATACTAGGATCAATTGGACCTTCATCATTTCTTCCTGGTCTTTGTCGTTTGCTTTGAACATGAGGCTTAAAATAATATGATGTAAAAGTTGTTACTTCCTCCACAATATATTTATTAACAATAGATGCTTCAACATGTGCCTTCTTTTTTATTTTCTTCTTCAAATGATATAATAATCTGTTTCAATAAAACAAATTATATTAGATTAATTATATAATAAAATGTGTATATTTTTATGCATTCAATTTGTCAAAATATAGCAGATGAAAATTTTACCTTTCAAATGGGCACATCCATCGGAAATGGATAGGTCCTCCAACTTTGGCCTCGTATGGTAAGTGAACCAAAAGATATTCCATGGAATCAAAAAATGAGCATGGAAATATCCTTTCCAAATTATACAAAATAATTGAAATGTCTCTCTCTAACGTCTCCATGTGTGAGTGTCTCAAAATAGTTGAGCAAATATCATGTAGAAAAATACTTAACTCTGTAATTGTACCCCATACAAAATTTGGTAAGAGTTCCTTAAAAGCAATAGGAAAAAGCCTTTGCATAAATATATGACAATCATGACTTTTCATACTAATAAATTTATATTCTGTCATATTGACACATCTTCCAAGATTAGAAACAAAATCATCTGAAAATTTCATTGATTTCAACCATTCACAAACAACACGTCTCTGATCCTTATTCAATGTATAAATTGCCTTTGGCTTTGGTCCCCTACTATTTTCATCGACATCAAGAGTAGGTCTTTTACAAAGGAGTCACATATCTTTTCTTGCATTGAGATTGTCTTTGGTTTTCCCATTGATATCCATCACTATATTTATCAGATTAGCAAAAACATTCTTCTTAATATGCATTACATTGAGATTATGATGTATTAAATGACTAAACCAATATGCCAAATCCCAAAAAATACTCTGTTTCATCAATTTATGTGTACTTCCATAATCATATGTTGTACCATGTGGGTCTTCAATAATAGATGAAAAGTGTAGCACTCTGTACCAAATATCTTGACCTATCAATCTTAATGGAGGAGGTGTTCTTTCAATTCTATTTCTAGTGAATTCATCTTTATTCCTTCTGAAATTATGATTTAGTGGTAAAAATTATCTATAAAAATCAAAATAACTTGGCTTCTTCCCATGTTTTAATTTGATTGATTTTGATCTCTCCATACATATTGTGTTGGTGCGGGAAGCATCCGACGATCAAACCTTTGTTTTGATAATGGCAAAGGAATTCAAAGTTAAGCTTATTTGTGATCTCACATGTCTGATTGAGCTTGCAGGAAAGTCATAAGTGTTCTTAGGCAAAAGTCCTAGCTGCGGTTAGGCAAGGTGAAAACCCTAGGGGGTGGTAACCCTAGGTCCTAGGGGTGGTAACCCTAGGTGAAGGAAAATCCTAAGGGGTGGTGACCTTAGGTCCTAGGGGGTGGTAATCATAGGTGGAGGAAAATCCTATGGGGGGTAACCTTAGGTCCTAGGGGGTGGTAACCTTAGGTCCCAGGGGGTGGTAACCCTAGGTGACGAAAAACCCTAGGGGGCGGTAACCCTAGGTCCTAGGGGGTGGTAACCCTAGGCGGAAAAGTCCAGTCGGTCTGGAGGATCGTTCTGGCATCATGTAATCTCTCCTGAGAGGAGTAGGTGAGGATGCGTTCCCTGGAAGAGGGAACAGTAGGCGTCGGTTCGACCTAGAATTTTCGGTCGGAAATCCGAAGTTAGAACCGGACAGTCTGGAGACTGTCGAACACTTTATTTAATATATTTATCTGTGCTAACTTTGTTTTTGCAGGACATGTTTGTGTTTTTGGACTAACATGTCTTGCAGATACAAAAGAATAAGGTTTTCCCTCGGATGAACAGTGCCCGAGGCGCCTCAATGGAGCTTGGAGGCGCCTCGGGTGCAAAGGGGTTAGCTGGCTGCGAAGTGAGGCTTGAGGCGCCTCAAATGGAGTCTGAGGCATCTTGGACAGCTTTGAGGTGCCTCAAAGGATTGATGGAGGCGGCTCTAGGCAGGGATAACGAGCAGGCAGTAGGGCTTATCGCAGTGCACGGTTCGGGGATAAAACTTCAGATTTGAGGCACCTTGGAGGAGCTTTGAGGCGCCTCCAACAACCTATTTAAGGCAGTCTTGAGGAAGCGGCAAAATCATCACATTACAAGCAACCCTTCTGCTACGAGCTGCTAAAGAGACCTTCTGGCGAAGCTACGACTTGACACCGACAACCCGGAGCTCTGAATCTGCGATTTCTATTATTGTCGGTATATTTTTCTGTATTCAATTGTACTTCATTTGTAATCATTTTACGAAATAGTAGGAGTTGCCCAAAGTAAATGTTCAACGAACGTGGGCCTTGGAGTAGGAGTCGCACAAGGCTCCGGACCAAGTAAATACCTTGTGTCTTTGTGTGTGTTTGTTATTTCTCTCTATTCCGCTGCTTAAACTCTCGAACGTTTTACGAATCCGAAACAAAATAGCCACGAGCGCTATTCACCCTCCCCCCTCTAGCGCTTCTCGATCTAACAATTGGTATCAGAGCCAGGCCGCTCTGATTTGGTGAAACCACCAATTAAAGCAGGGGGTTACTTTTTGAAAACAAAATTAGATATCGTTTGCAGGGGACTTTTTGAAAGCAGGGGGGTTACGCCTTTCATTTTTTCCCTCCAAAACTGTTTTCAAAAAATTCATTCTCATCTTTTCACCATTGGTCGGCATTAGCGAAATATTGTATTTTTAAAAATTTGAAATAATATTTTTTTAATATATTTTTAATATTTTATTATTTTTTCCTGAAATTAGTGAATTGTTATTTTTATCCTTCTCCCGCACTACTAATCCAGGATCAAGTCCTGAGACAAGTTTTTTTTTTCTATTTTCCTTGTGTAAGAATTTATGCACTATCAAAAAGGCTATAGCACAGCTCGACCTCCGCTCTTCACCGGAAAAGATTTCGGCTATTGGAAGGGACGGATGGAGGCGTACCTTCAAATCAATTTTGAAGCCTAGATGATCATCAAAACCGAGCTGGAACTACCAATTGACGGCTTTGGCAAACTAATTCCATACGAGAACTGGGATGCAAATCAAATCAAGAAGGTCGAGGCAAATGCCAAAGCAACGTATACACTCCAGTGCGACTTAAACAATGAAGAGTTGAACCGCGTCGGCCCCTTCTCAAATGCAAAGGAGTTATGGGAGAAGCTGATAAAGTTACACGAGAGTACATCAGACATGAAAGTAAGTAAGTGTAATTTAATAGACAAATTATTTGAACAGACTAATACTACTCCGGCCGAGAAAGGTGTTGCATTATTTGCAGGAACAAGCAAGATAAAGAAAGCATTGAAGGCTACATGGTCCGAGTCTTCAGACGAATCCGAATCCGACGAAGAAGAACAATCTAGCCTACTCGCTCTACTGGTACTAACATCTATGGCGGACACTGAGTCTGAATACAAGTCGGATACCGAGAGCGAATCTAGAACCGAGTCCGAGTGATTCCACGGATTTGTATCCGTTTCCGAAGGTTTTAAGTCCACTATAAGTTCTTTAATTTCTAGTATTAACTTAGTTGTTTCAGAAAATTTAGTTCCTTACTTACTAAAGAAGTTGGCTAAATCCAACATCTGAGTCAAGTCACTCCAAAAGGAGGTAACAACCCTTAAGTGACTAACTCGAATCCTTTAACTGAGTCAGTTCAAATTGGAAATTCAACCTAAGTCCAACAACTTGAGGAAGAAAATTCTAATTTGAAAACTCAAGTTAAGAACTCAAGAACATGTTGGAACAGTTTCCTTTGGGTTCAAAGAATCTTGATCTGATTCTCGGAAAACAAAAAGCTGTTTACAACCGATCCGGACTTGGATTCAAGACTAAAAGGAAATACCACTCATATTTATCACTCGTTAATAGATCAAATAGAAAGGTAGTCCAAGCATGGGTACCTAAGTCCAACTTGGTCAATCAAGTTGGACTTGGTCAATATTGGGTCCCCAAGGATCAAGTCTATTACCTTGATAAACCATATCGAGGCTATGATCCAGGGGGAGCCAGAAGAAAAACTGTATTAATAAAAAGATAAATCATTAAAAGAACATACACTACAACAAAATCCTCATTTAACAACACTGAAACGACAACGGTTTTATGCCAAATCGTTGTTGTTTTGCCTTTTAACAACGGTTTTAACAAAAACTATTGTCTTTTAGTAGTTTTTTTTGACCTACGACAACAGTTTCTAAAAACCGTTGGCTATTTATGTTTTTTTGGGGCTACGACTGTAACGACCCACCTTCTACTGGCTAGGCTATGAGGCCGACCGTTACATTATGTTGTACTAAGTCATGTGCGGAAAGCTGATCTGATGAAAATTTTGATGAACTAATGAATATGCTTCTGTTAATCGCTATACTATCTGAACTTAATGTTTAAACTACCCCTTGAATTGCTGTGGCTATGCTAGAAAGGGTGTTCTAGGTCTTTGCTATCATTTGGAGTTGAACTAAAGTGTTTTAAGCTAGTACTAGGCCTCTGATCGATCCACGGATCGATCCAGCGTGCTACTGTGCATGGAGGCTAATTTGGATCGATCGGCTGATCGATCCCGGATGGGCAATCGATCCAGTGATCGATTCAGAACCCTACTGTACGCGGGAACTAACGTCTGGATCGATCGGCTGCCGATCCAGTATGTCCAATCGATCCAGTGATCGATTCACGACACACTGTACGCGGGTTCAACTCGGATCAATCGGCTGATCGATCCACAAACCTTCTGTTAACGATGAAACTCGGCTGGATCGATCGACTAATCGATTCAGACTCATTCTGTTCGCGGGATAAGCTGCCCAATCGATCAGCTGATCGATCGAGAAGCCTCCAATCGATTGGGGTTTCTGATTTCATATCAGAGCCTGATTTCAGCCCTGGTTCGAGCAGAAATCTCATATACCAACTCTAAACTAACTAAAATGCATTCTAATAACAATTAACTAGCATTCTAAACATGGCATGATGCATATTTCACTGTTCATGACTTTTAAGCAAACTGAAATACGAAAACTAAAAGTAACAAGGTTCTAATAGTTAGACTTGCTAAATCCCTAAGATCTTCATTCCAAACTCCTTTTTCACACACACATCCTCGTTGCATTGACCTCCAGCCTCCGCTAGTCCATCTTTCCTTTACCTTTATCTACAGTATAAGGAAAAGAGTATCTGTAAGCTTGAGAGCTTAGTAAGAAACCATCTACCTCACTAAAACATGCATAAAATGCAATTTATGTTTTTAAAACATGTTATTTGAAATATATGCTGAACAGGTAAAAGCATAGCATGACATACAAATAAACTAGTCATGGCAACAAGTGCTAACATATGCTATCATATGGTATCAATAGAAAACTAAACTGATACAAACAAACTGAACTGAGCTAATTCTAAACTAATGCTAAAGCTGTACTGAATTCACATATCTATTTGTGAAGTTTTGAAAACTATTTCATAAATAGATTAAAATAATAATCATGCTGCTGTTTGGGCCCGGCAACTGTACTTGCTATGCGCGCATCCCTAACTAGACCCGGGTTTGCAAGTCCCGAATTTAGTAGGGTTTACTAGGTTATCTAAACCTAGGGACGACTGTGGGAGCCCAACCCAATGGATATCTAATCCAGTACAGTACCACTGCTAAAATAAAATACTGATTATAGCTGAGTTCTTCTTATATTGCTATTTCCAGGTTATCTGAACCTAGAACTAGGTTATCTGAACCTAGAGGCGACTGTGGGAGCCCACCCATTGGACCATAGTCCCATATAAGCTGTACTAAAGCTAAACATACTGAATGAATGCTTCTATCGCATTTAGCTAAGCTAGTAAAATGCTTAAGTTGCATTTTAACCGTGCTAATAATTTAATCGAAACTTGGTATGCGCTAATTCGCATCCTTTGTGCCGGAAATCTACATACTACTAATCTGAAGCATAAAATTCACACGGAAGCTACTTATACTGCAGGTGAGGGGTTTCTTACGTCCTGCGCTAGTTTTCTTACGAATCTAGTCGCTAATTTTCCGGTGGAGACGATCTCCTTGCGTCTACGCGTTCTTCTTGCGAAGAGGAACGTCCTCGTACTGGAATTGTCGCCGGAAGGTGTTCTTGTCGCTCTTGGGACGGAACCCTAGCCTTCTTGAGGTTGGCGCCGAGAGGTGAGGGAGAAAGAGAGAGGGCGGCGTGACTAGGGTGAGGGAGGAGAGAGTTACGTTAAAATAAAATAACTCTTCACTTGATTCCCTATTTATATTAAGTGGGTAATTCGACCCAACTCAAATATAAATATAATTGTTCCCCTTCCTTTTCAGCACAGCCCTACTGGGTTCAACTGGTTACTAGGGTCCTCCACAAGGCATAGGTCCCATAGGTCTCGAGTTCAATTCCCGCGTAGGCTATTTTACAATTCTATTTATTTTTGCTACTTCTGCTATTCCAAAAATTCTGTAAAAATATTCTAAAATTCTATAAAAATCATAGAATATTTCTAAAATAATTTTGAGAATTTTTGGGCGTTATAATTCCCCATACCTTATAAAAAGTTCATCCTCGAACTTAGAATAACTCTGGGTACTTCTGTCTCATACTAGCTTCTGTCTCCCAAGTTGCCTCTTCCGCTGTGTGACTTCGCCAAATAACTTTTACTAATGATACCTCCTTGTTCCATAATTTCTTAACTGCTCGGTCTATATCTGAATAGGCCGACTGTCATAGCTGAGGTCTTCGCGGACTGGTACCGACTAGGGCTCAATCACCTGGGTGGCATCTGGGATATGCTTCTTGAGCATAGAGACATGAAATACATTATGGATGGCTGACATCTCCTGTGGTAGCTCTAGCTCATATGCTACCTTGCCCACTCTTCTAGTGATAAGGTATGGTCCCACATATCTGGGACTTAGTTTTCCCTTCTTCCCAAAATGCATTACTCCCTTCATGGGAGCTACTCTGAGGAACACTGAATCCCCAACTGAAAACTCTAATGGTCTACGCCGTGTATCAGCATAGCTTTTCTGGCGGCTCTGAGCTGTCTCTATCCTCTGGCAGATTTGCTGTATAGTTGCTGTGGTATCTGCTACCAGATCTGTCTGAAGTTCTAGTTCTTTCTGTTCACCACTCTCATACCAGCAGATTGGAGATCTACACCTCCGCCCGTAGAGAGCCTCGTAAGGTGTCATACCGATAGTGGCCTGATAGCTATTGTTGTATGCAAATTCTGCTAAACTTAGATATTTACACCAACTTCCTTTGAAGTCTAGGGCACATGCGCGGAGCATATCTTCGAGTACCTGATTTACTCGCTTCGTCTGACCATCTGTCTGAGTATGGAAAGCTGTGCTAAATTTCAACTTAGTGCCCAATGCTGACTTTACAGACTCCCAGAAGTGAGAGGTGAACCTACTATCTCTATCTGATATAATGGTCCGTGGGACTCCATGTAGTCTTACGATCTCCTTGAGATACAACTGAGCTAGCTGTTCCATGGAGTAGGATATCCTGATAGCTAAGAAGTGGGCTGATTTAGTTAACCTGTCGACTATTACCCAGATGGTATCAAAACCATTCGTGGTTCTGGGTAATCCCACTATAAAATCCATAGAAATGTCTTCCCACTTCCATTCTGGGATCTGGATAGGCTGCAGAACTCCTCCTGGTCTCTGGTGTTCTACCTTGACCCTCTGACAGGTCAGACAGGTGCCAACATATCTAGCGATGTCTCTTTTCATCCCGGGCCACCAAAAACGTTTCTTTAGATCTTGGTACATCTTGGTGAAATCTGGATGCATCGCATAAGGAGTCCTGTGAGCCTCATCTAAAATCTTCCTCCTTAATTCCTCCTGATCTGGAACACAGAGTCTGTCACCGAAGTACAATACCCCACTATCGGACACTCTGAATTCTCTACTTTCTGATTCTGCTAACCCTTGCTTGATTTTCTGAATTTCAGGATCCTGTTCCTGAGCTGTCTGGATGTCACCAAGCAGGTTAGATGCTAATGTCATAGTAGAGAGCTGTCCCACTACGAGTTCGAGACCAAAATCTATGATCTCTTTCTGTAGGGGCGGTGACATGGCTGCTAGGGATAGTAAGGTAGCACTGGACTTTCTGCTAAGTGAGTCTGCTACCTTATTGGCTTTTCCGGGATGGTAGAGGATATCTATGTCATAATCTTTGACCAGCTCAAGCTATCTACGCTGTCGCATATTCAGATCCTTCTGAGTGAAGAAGTACATCAGACTCTAATGATCTGTATACACTCTGCACTGAGCTCCATACAAGTAATGTCTTCAAATTTTGAGGGCGAACACTACTGCTGCAAGCTCAAGGTCATGAGTAGGGTAATTCTTCTCATATTCCTTGAGTTGTCTGGAGGCATAGGCGATCACCTTACCTTCTTGCATTTGTACTGCTCCTAGTCCTAATTTAGAGGCGTCACTGTAAATGTCAAAGCTATCTGTGTTTTCTGGTAGAGCCATAATAGGTTCACTGATCAATCTCCTTTTTAACTCGCTGAAGCTGTTCTCACAGTCCTCTGACCACTGAAATTTTATGTTCTTTCTGGTAAAAGCTGTCAGTGGAGAGGCTATTCTGGAGAAGTCCTCTACAAACTTTCTGTAATAACCTGCTAGTCCCAAAAAGCTCCTGATCTCACTAGCATTCTTGGGTCTTTTCCAGTTACTCTCAGCTTCTATTTTATTGGGGTCTACCATGATACCATCCTTTGAGATGATGTGACCCAGGAAGGACACCTGATCTAACCAAAATTCACATTTCGTGAACTTGGCGTACAGCTGGTTCTGCTGAAGGGTCTGCAATACTATCTTCAGGTGCTCTGCGTGTTCTTCCTGAGTTCTTGAATAGATAAGAATGTCATCGATAAACACGATCACAAATCTATCTAGGTAGTCCCTGAATACTCTGTTCATGAGGTCCATGAAAGTAGCTGGAGCATTTGTCACGCCAAAGGGCATGACTACGAACTCGTAGTATCCGTATCTAGTCCTGAATGCTGTCTTGGGTATATCCCCTTCTTTAACTTTCACCTGATGATAACCTGATCTGAGGTCTATCTTAGAGAACACTGCTACTCCCTTTAGCTAATCGAACAGGTCATCTATTCTGGGAAGAGGATACCTGTTCTTGATGGTGACTTGGTTCAATGCTCGGTAATCTATACACAGGTGCATGCTCCCGTCCTTCTTCTTCACGAACAATACAGGCGCTCCCCATGGTGAGTGACTAGGGCGTATAGAACCTTTGTCAAGCAGCTCCTGTAATTGCTCCTGAAGTTCCTTCAGTTCTGCTGGGGCCATGCGATAAGGTGCTTTGGAGATAGGATTTCTACCGGGAATGAGCTCTATCTCAAATTCAATCTCCCTGTCTGGTGCTAGGCCTGGTAACTCCTCGGGGAAGACTGCTGGGTAGTCACATATGACTCGGACCTCTGCTAGCTGTTGGTCCTTGTCCTGACTGGCATTGACTACATGCGCTAAAAATCCCGTACATCCTGAATCCAACAATTTCTGTGCCTTCAGAGCTGAGAGAAATTTCTTGGCCTTTCTCTTTGGTTCTCCGATGTACTCGAATTGCACCTCTGCTTCAGGTTGGAATACGACTTTCTGTTTACGGCACTCTATAGAGGCACCGTATCTGATCAGGAAGTCCATTCCAAGGATGACATCATAATCAGTCATATCTAGCACTATCAGATCACAAAAGAGTTCTCTGTCTGCTATCATAACTGGCACTAGCCGGAGCCAGTGCGTGGTCGCCATAAATTTTCCCGAAGGTAGCGTCGTCAAAAACTGACCACTGAATACCTCTGGGGGTACTGCTAACTTTTCGGCGAATGTCCTGGATATATAAGAATGGGTTGCCCCAGTATCGAATAAGACAGTTGTACTTTACTGTAAAATACTAATCTGACCTGTAACAACTGTCGAGGCATTCGCTATGTCTTCTCTGGTTAAGGAGTAGATCCTTGCATTTGTCATAGCTGGAGGGGCTTCTAGTCTGCCCTGGCTGATGTGTGGACCATCTAACACGGCCTGCATCTGATGTAACTGTGTTGGCTATCCTCTATACTGTATCGGCTGTGGTTGAGAAAGACTTGTCTTGTTCGGGCATTGCTTAGCCATATGCCCTTCTTGTCCACATTCAAAGCATCCTCGTGTGCCCTTACGACAAACTCCTGGGTGAAATTTCCCACAAGTAGCACATTTGGGATAACTAGGCTGTTTGCTGGCTGGTCCTCCCTTTGGGTAACTCCCTGGTTTGCGCTTGTTGCTGGAGTTCCTTTTCTAGTTAGAGCTGTGGCCCTGTTGTTTCTGAGTACCTGAGCCTCCTTGCCCTTTGGACTCTGAGAGGACTTGCTTCTGCTGCTTGATATGGTTCTGGTAGTGCTCGGTAGTCAGAGCACTGCTGACTAGTTTTTCGGTGGTTTGCGGCCTATGATTATCACAACTCCATTGTTATGGCTTTACTTCCTAAAGTAAACACTAAACCCCGAGGTCGACTTACTATTGTCTCTATCTGATTGGAAGTCAAAATCCATGTATCCCATAGGGAGTAAATCATCTGCCTTGTAAACTAGCATATAATTTCTAGTCCCTCTAAGGTACTTTAATATATGCTTTACGGCAGTCCAGTGTCCCAGTCCTAGGTTACTTTGATATCTGCTAACCATGCCCATGGCAAAACAAATATCTAGTCTCGTGCATAGCATACATTCGGTTTCCTATAGCTGAAGCATAAGGAACTACCTTCATTTCTTCTATCTCTTTTGATGTCTTTGAAGACATCTCTTTAGATAAAGATACTCCATGCCTAAAAGGTAGAAAACCTTTCTTGGAGTCTTGCATGCTAAAACGAGTTAGGATTGTATCGATATATAAAGCTTGGGACAAGCACAACATTATTTTCTTGCGATTTCTCATTACTTTGATCCCGAGAATATGTGCACATTCTCCCAAGTAGTCCTTCATATCGAATTACTTGGACAACCATACCCTTACTTCCGACAACACTTTAATATTGTTTCCAACTAACAAAATGTCATCTACGTATAGTACAAGAAATACCACCACGTTTTCATCACACTTCTTGTATACACAAGACTCATCCGGACACTGAATAAATCCATACGAATGGATTACTTCATTAAACCGGATGTTCTAAGACTTTGAAGCTTGCTTCAGTCCATAAATAGACCGATTTAGCTTGCATACTAGATGCTCTTTGCCCTTTGCAATAAACCCTTCTGGTTGCTTCATATGGATGTTTTCTTCAAGCTTCTGTTAAAGAAAGCTGTCTTGACATCCATTTGCCAAACCTCATAATCCATATAAGCAGCAATAGATAAGAGTATCCGGATAGACTTAAGCATCTGAGTATACCTCTTCTCAACAAGCCTTGCTTTGAAGGTTTCCACCTTCCCAACTGTCCATCCTTTCCTTTTGTAGATCCATTTACATCCAACGGCTTTTACACCATTTGGTGGTTCTACAAGCTCTCAGACCTTATTAGAATACATAGATTTTATTTTAGAATCCATCGCTCTTTGCCAAGATGCTGCATCTTTATCTTGGAGTGCTTCTTCATATGTTCGAGGATTTGGTTCAAGTTTACCTGGGATCAAGTCCGACGACTCTCCCAAAAATATGAATCTTTCAGGTTGTCTAACAACCCTCTTACTACGACGAGGCACTGTCTGTTGTTGTGTATCTTTTGTGATACTTGTTGCAGTTTCTTGTGATATTTCATCTTGAACTGTTGGTACTAATGTAGGTGTGTCCTCTCGCATTTCTTCTAGAACAATTTCACTCATGGGCTTATGGTTTATTACATAATCTTCCTCTAAAAATCGAGCATTGGTGCTAACAATGAACTTCTTATTTTTAGGATTATAAAATAAACCATCTTTCGTTCCCTTGGGATATCCTACAAACAGACACACTTCTGTACGTGATTCCAACTTGTCATTATCTTCCTTCAACACATGTGCTGGACTACCCCATATCCTAATATGACTCAGAGTAGGCTTACGCCCATTCCACAATTCCATGGGAGTAAAGGGCACTGATTTAGAAGGTACCATATTCAGAATGTACACTGCTGTTTCCAGAGCATATCCCCAAAACGTATTTAGTAATTTTGAATAACTCATCATCGATCTAACCATTTCCATAAGAGTCATATTCCTTCGTTCTGCCACACCATTCTGTTGGGCAGGTGCAGATGGTTGGAATTGAATCCCGACTTCTGATAAGTGACTCCTAAATTTTCCTAAGAGGTACTTGCTGCTACGATCACACTGTAGTGTCTTGATACATTTACTATGACGTTTCTCCACATCAGCCTTGTACTCTTTGAACTTATCAAAACATTCAGACTTGCGGCGCATCAAGTAAATGTACCCATATCTTAAATAATCGTCTATGAAAGAGACAAAATATTCAAAACCACCTCTTTCCTAGATAGACATAGGACTACATAAATCAGAATGAACTATTTCCAACACATCTTTGGCTCTATACTCCTTGGCCTTAAAAGGTCTCTTGGTCATTTTTCCTATCAAGCAAGATTCGCAAGTTGGAAAGTTTCCCAACACTAATAAACCCAAGAGTCCTTTGAATCCTACTCAAGTTAATATGACCAAGCCTTAGATGCCAAAGATATGTTTGGTTCATTTTCGAAGGTTTCTTTCTCTTATTAGATTTAGAAGATGTGTTTTCATTTGTTGCATCGTGAGAGTTATTGGATTTAGAGTATACAAATTGCCAACGAACATACCAGAACAGATAACTTCTCTATTTATCTTACTACTCGGAATATCGTACCGGTTCCCCTGTACAAAAATTTTGTACAAGTCCTGAACCTTCCCTAACAACCTATTGTGTTCTTTAGAAATTAAATTTGGAATCGTAAACAAAACTTAACATTATTGATTCCAAATTCAACTTATCTGTTCTTAGTGGTTTAGACTTGGATCGCAAATGATACTTACCATTATTAATCCAAATCCACCCATGTTACAAATTCAATTAAAAATTAATTTCAAAGATCGGCTTCCAGGTTAAACATGGCGAGGCACTAGACCTTCTTGGGTATGGGAGCATCCACCACTTCCTAGACAAAGCCTTTTAACGAAATTTAATATTTAATTTCCTTATAGTAACTCTAGGTTTAACCAAAAAGAATAATCGAATCACAAGTTCGAAAAACAAAAGAAACACAAAATCGAAAACATAAATTTGATTACCTAGATTCATTAGCCTCTTGTGTTTGGTATTTCAAGATCTAAATAAAAGGATGAACTAGTTATGATGCGGAAACTAATAACTAGTTATACCTTTTATAACTTATAGACCTCACGATCTTCTGTCGTATTCCTCTTCTTATCTCGGACATTGTGTGGGTGACGATCTACCGAGATGAGAATCCACCCAAGCTTCCTTCTTCTTCTTGCAAGTTTCGGCCACCAAGAGTCTTCTAGAGATGAAGAACTTTTGCCACCAACCAAGCTCCAAGGGATGCTAGGAAATAATGCCTCCTATAGCTTCTTCTTCTCCAAGAAAAATCCGGCCACCAAGATATCTCCAAGAAGATGATGTTGCTGGCCACTTAAGAATAAGAATAAGGGAAGAGGAAGAAGAGAGGCCCGACCACCACCAAGGAAGAGAGGAATAATAGAAGATATATTATAAGGTGAGACACCTCTACCCTCTCTTTTATATTCCTTGGTCTTGGCAAATAAGGAAAGTTTTAATAAAAACTTTCTTATTTTCTTTGCCATAGAAAGGAAAATTTTAAAAAAAATCTTTTTCTTCTATTAATGTGGCCGGCCCCTACATGCCCTCCATACAAGGAAAATTTTAAACACAAAATTAAAACTTCCAAATTTGTTTCCGGAAATTTTTAAAATAAAAATTTCTCTTTAAAAAATTCCCTTCATGGTTGGTTATAAAAGAAAACTTTTATAAATTAAAATCTTTCTATTAAAATATGTGGATGATTACAAAAAGGAAATTTTTCTCCAAAATTAAAATATTCCTTTTAACGATAAATAAGGAAAGATATCAAATCTTTCTCTTAATCTTTTGTAAAAAATTATAAAAGGAAAGATTTATAATTTAAAAACTCTCTTTTAAAATCATGAGGATGGTTATAAAAAAGGAAAGTTTTATCAAAAATTAAAATTTTCCTTTTAACTACAAATAAGGAAAGATATCAAACCTTTCTCTTATTTTTTTGTAGAAAGTTAAAAAAGGAAAGATTTAAATTTTAAAACTCTCTTTTAAAACCATGAGGATGGTTGCAAAAAAGAAAAGTTTTATCAAAAATTAAAATCTTCCTTTTAACTACAAATAAGGAAAGATATCAAACATTTCTCTTAATCTTTTGTAGAAAGCTATAAAAGGAAATATTTAAATTTTAAACTCTCTTTTAAAACCATGGCTTCCATATAAGGAAAGATTTTAAAATAAACTCCTTTTATTTTTTATGTGGCCAGCCACCTAAGCTTGGGCTCCAAGTTAGGGCCGACCATCACTTGGTCCATCCAAGGCTTACCTTGGTCGGCCCTTGCTTGGGCTCCAAGCTTAGCTTGGCCGACCACCTAAGGCTGGGTAAGAAGGTGTGTATAGGTGGGTATAAGACTTTATAACTAAGAGGCTACGACAGGGACCGAGAGGAGGAATTAGTTTTGGTCTCCCGATGAACTGGAGCTTCCCGTGTTTGCCCCGAACACCCAAGTCGAGTTCATCAATAATATCTCATTCCATTAAAGAGTTATTATTGAACTACCGCACCAATCCCATATTACATAATGGGGTCCTTCATATCATGAGTGTGTTAGTCTCCCTGTGTTTAAGATATAGAATGCCCATTAATTAAATAAGTTACTGACAACTCACTTAATTAATATCTAGCTCCAAGAGTAGTACCACTCAACTTCATCGTCATGTTGGACTAAGTCCACCTGCAGGGTTTACATGACAATCTTTATAAGCTCCTCTTGGGGACATCATCAACCTAAATTCCTAGGACACAGTTTCTTCTATAATCAACAACACGCACTATAAATAATATTATTTCCAACTTATCGGGCCTATTGATTTATCGAACTAAATTGCACCCTTTGATAAATTAAAGAAATAAATACTAAATATATGCACTTGTTATTATATCAGGATTAAGAGCACACACTTCCATAATAACAAAGGTCTTGTTCTTTTATGCAGTCAGTATAAAAAGAACTTACCTTAAATAGTCCTGCTCAATACACTCAGAGTGTACTAGTGTTATTTTATAGTCAAGATAAACTAATACCAAATTACACTATGACTATTCCAATGGTTTATTCCTATCCATCTTAGTCGTGAGTTACTATTTATAATTTATAAGGAATTGATAACATGATCTTCTGTGTGAGACACCACACACCATGTTATCTACAATATAAATTAATTGAACAACTACACTTAGCATATAAATGTAGACATTTGACCAATGTGATTCTTATATGTTTATACAAAAGCTAGACTTTTAGTATACTGTAATAATCTCCCACTTATACTAAAAGCCTATGTTTCCATATACCTGCCATACATCTGATTCCTAACTCTTCAACATGCCCATCAAAAGCTCTTGCCTTAAGGGCCTTAGTGAATGGATATCCCAGGTTATCATCTGATGCAATCTATGTAGCAACAACTTCTCCTCGTTATACGATGTCTCGTATTGGGTGGTACTTGCGCTCTATGTGTTTACTTGCCTTATGGGCTCGTGGTTCCTTCATGTTTTCTACTGTACCACTTATTATCACAATACATTGTAATAATTTTTGGGCAAACCAGGAATCACATCTAAGTCCATCATGAAGTTTCTGAGCCATACAGCTTCTATGGCTGCTTCAGAGGCTGCCACATACTCAGCTTCCATAGTGGAGTCTGAAAAGCATCTATGATTATCACTCCTACATTGTTATGGCTTTACTTCCTAAAGTAAACACCAAACCCCGAGGTCGACTTACTATTGTCTCTATCTGATTGGAAGTCAAAATCCATGTATCCCATAGGGAGCAAATCATCTGCCTTCTAAACTAGCATATAATTTCTAGTCCCTCTAAGGTACTTTAATATATGCTTTACGGCAGTCCAGTGTCCCGGTCCTAGGTTACTTTGATATCTGCTAACCATGCCCATGGTAAAACAAATATCTAGTCTCGTGCATAGCATACATTAGGCTTCCTATAGCTGAAGCATAAGGAGCTGCCTTCATTTCTTCTATCTCTTTTGATGTCTTCGAAGACATCTCTTTAGATAAAGATACTCCATGCCTAAAAGGTAGAAAACCTTTCTTGGAGTCTTGCATGCTAAAACTAGTTAGGATTGTATCGATATATTAACCTTGGGACAAGCACAACATTCTTTTCTTGTGATTTCTTATTACTTTGATCCCGAGAATATGTGCACATTCTCCCAAGTCCTTCATATCGAATTACTTGGACAACCATACCCTTACTTCCGACTACACTTTGATATTGTTTCCAACTAACAAAATGTCATCTACGTATAGTACAAGAAATACCACCATGTTTCCATCACACTTCTTGTATACACAAGACTCATCCGGACACTGAATAAATCCATACGACTAGATTACTTCATTAAACCGGATGTTCTAAGACTTTGAAGCTTGCTTCAGTCCATAAATAGACCGATTTAGCTTACATACTAGATGCTCTTTGCCCTTTGCAATAAACCCTTCTGGTTGCTTCATATGGATGTTTTCTTCAAGCTTCTGTTAAGGAAAGCTGTCTTGACATCCATTTGCCAAACCTCATAATCCATATAAGCATAGCTACTGGGGAAAAGGTTTCCTCATAATTGATTCCCTCTTTCTAAGTATACCCCTTCGCAACAAGCCTTGCTTTGAAGGTTTCCACCTTCCCATCTGTCCCTCTTTTCCTTTTGTAGATCCATTTACATCCAACGGCTTTTACACCATTTGGTAGTTCTACAAGCTCCCAGACCTTATTAGAATACATAGATTCTATTTTAGAATTCATCGCTCTTTGCCAAGATGCTGCATCTTTATCTTGGAGTGCTTCGTCATATGTTCGGGGATCTGGTTCAAATTTACCTGGGATCAAGTCTGACGACTCTCTCAAAAATATGAATCTTTCAGGTTGCCTAACAACCCTCCCACTACGACGAGGCACTGTCTGTTGTTGTGTATCTTTTGTGATACTTGTTGCAGTTTCTTGTGATATTTCATCTTGCATTGTTGGTACTAAAGTAGGTGTGTCCTCTCGCATTTCTTCTAGAACAATTTCACTCATGGGCTTATGGTTTATTACATAATCTTCCACTAAAAATCGAGTATTGGTGCAAACAATGATCTTCTTATTTTTAGGATTATAAAATAAATCATCTTTCGTTCCCTTAGGATATCCAACAAACAGGCACACTTCTGTACGTGATTCCAACTTGTCATTATCTCCCTACAACACATGTGCTGGACTACCCCATATCCTAATATGACTCAGAGTAGGCTTACGCCCATTCCACAATTCCATGGGAGTAAAGGGCACTGATTTAGAAGGTACCATATTCAGAATGTACACTGCTATTTCCAGAGCATATCCCCAAAACGTATTTGGTAATTTTGAATAACTCATCATCAATCTAACCATTTCCATAAGAGTCCTATTCCTTCGTTCTGCCACACCATTCTGTTGGGCAGGTGCAGATGGTTTGGATTGAATCCCGACTTCTGATAAGTGACTCCTAAATTTTCCTAAGAGGTACTTGCCGCTACGATCACACCGTAGTGTCTTGATACATTTACCATGACGTTTCTCCACATCAGCCTTGTACTCTTTGAACTTATCAAAACATTCAGACTTTCGGCGCATCAAGTAAATGTACCCATATCTTGAATAATTGTCTATGAAAGAGATAAAATATTCGAAACCACCTCTTTCCTGGATAGACATAGGACTACATAAATCAGAATGAACCATTTCCAACACATCTTTGACTCTATACCCCTTGGCCTTAAAAGGTCTTTTGGTCATTTTTCCTTTCAAGCAAGATTCGTAAGTTAGAAAGTTTCCCAACACAAATAAACCCAAGAGTCCTTTGAATCCTACTCAAGTTAATATGACCAAGCCTTAGATGCCAAAGATATGTTTGGTTCATTTTCGAAGGTTCCTTTCTCTTATTAGATTTAGAAGATGTGTTTTCATTTGTTGCATTGTGGGAGTTATTGGATTAAGAGTATACAAATTGCCAACGAACATACCAGAATAGATAACTTCTCTATTTATCTTGATACTCGGAATATCGTACTGGTTCCCCTGTACAAAAATTTTGTATAAGTCCTGAACCTTCCCTAACAACCTATTGTGTTCTTTAGAAACTAAATTTGGAATCGCAAACAAAACTTAACATTATTGATTCCAAATTCAACTTATGTGTTCTTAGTGGTTTAGACTTGTATCGCAAATGATACTTAACATTATTAATCCAAATCCACCCATGTTACAAATTCAATTAAAAATTAATTTCAAAGATCAGCTTCCAGGTTAAACATGGCGAGGCATTAGGCCTTCTTGGGTATGGGAGCATCCACCACTTCCTAGACAAAGTCTTTTAACGAAATTTAATATTTAATTTCCTTATAGTAACTCTAGGTTTAACCAAAAAGAATAATCGAATCACAAGTTCGAAAAACAAAACAAACACAAAATCGAAAACATAAATTCAATTATCTAGATTCATTAGTCTCTTGTGTTTGGTATTTCAAGATCTAATTAAAAGGATGAACTAGTTATGATGCGGAAACTAATAACTAGTTATACCTTTTATAGCTTATAGACCTCACGATCTTCTGTCATATTCCTCTTCTTATCTCGGACGTCATGTGGGCGACGATCTACCGAGATGAGAATCCACCCAAGCTTCCTTCTTCTTCTTGCAAGTTTCGGCCACCAAGAGTCTTCTAGAGATGAAGAACTTTTGCCACCAACCAAGCTCCAAGGGATGCTAGGAAATAATGCCTCCTATAGCTTCTTCTTCTCCAAGAAAAATCCGGCCACCAAGATATCTCCAAGAAGATGATGTTGCTGGCCACTTAAGAATAAGAATAGGGGAAGAGGAAGAAGAGAGGCCCGACCACCACCAAGGAAGAGAGAAATAATAGAAGATATATTATAAGGTGAGGCACCTCTACCCTCTCTTTTATATTCCTTGGTCTTGGCAAATAAGGAAAGTTTTAATAAAAACTTTCTTATTTTCTTTGCCATAGAAAGGAAAATTTTAAAAAAAATCTTTTTCTTCTATTAATGTGGTCGGCCCCTACATGCCCTCCATACAAGGAAAATTTTTAACACAAAATTAAAACTTCCAAATTTGTTTCCGAAAATTTTTAAAATAAAAATTTCTCTTTAAAAAATTCCCTTCATGGTTAGTTATAAAAGGAAACTTTTATAAATTGAAATCTCTCTATTAAAATATGTGGATGATTACAGAAAGGAAATTTTTCTCCAAAATTAAAATCTTCCTTTTAATGACAAATAAGGAAAGATATCAAATCTTTCTCTTAATTTTTTGTAAAAAAATATAAAATGAAAGATTTATAATTTTAAAACTCTCTTTTAAAATCATGAGGATGGTTATAAAAAAGGAAAGTTTTATCAAAAATTAAAATCTTCCTTTTAACTACAAATAAGGAAAGATATCAAACATTTCTCTTATTTTTCTGTAGAAAGTTATAAAAGGAAAGATTTAAATTTTAAAACTCTCTTTTAAAACCATGAAGATGGTTGCAAAAAAGAAAAGTTTTATTAAAAATTAAAATCTTCCTTTTAACTACAAATAAGGAAAGATATCAAACATTTCTCTTAATCTTTTGTAGAAAGCTATAAAAGGAAAGATTTAAATTTTAAACTCTCTTTTAAAACCATGGCTTCCATATAAGGAAAGATTTTAAAATAAACTCCTTTTATTTTTTATGTGGCCAGCCACCTAAGCTTGGGCTCCAAGTTAGGGCCGACCATCACTTGGTCCATCCAAGGCTTACCTTGGTCGGCCCTTGCTTGGGCTCCAAGCTTAGCTTGGCCGACCACCTAAGGCTGGGTAAGAAGGTGTGTATAGGTGGGTATAAGACTTTATAACTAAGAGGCTACGACAGGGACCGAGAGGAGGAATTAGTTTTGGTCTCCCAATGAACTGGAGCTTCCCGTGTTTGCCCCGAACACCCAACTCGAGTTCATCAATAATATCTCATTCCATTAAAGAGTTATTATTGAACTACCGCACCAATCCCATATTACATAATGGGCTCCTTCTTATCATGAGTGTGTTAGTCTTCCTGTGTTTAAGATATAGATTGTCCAATAATTAAATGAGTTACTGACAACTCACTTAATTAATATCTTGCTCCAAGAGTAGTACCACTCAACTTTATCGTCATGTTGGACTAAGTCCACCTGCAGGGTTTACATGACAATCCTTATAAGCTCCTCTTGGGGACATCATCAACCTAGATTTCTAGGAAACATTTTCCTTCTATAATCAACAACATACACTATAAATAATATTATTCCCAACTTATCGGGCCTATTGATTTACCGAACTAAATTGTACCCTTTGATAAATTAAAGAAATAAATACTAAATATATGTGCTTGTTATTATATTAGGATTAAGAGCACACACTTCCATAATAACAAAGGTCTTATTCTTTTATGCAGTCAGTATAAAAAGAACTTACCTTAAATGGTCCTGCTCAATACACTCATAGTGTACTAGTGTAATTTTATAGTCAAGATAAACTAATACCAAATTATACTACGACTATTCCAATGGTTTGTTCCTATCCATCTTAGTCGTGAGCTACTGTTTATAATTTATAAGGAATTGATAACATGATCTTCTGTATGTAACACTACACACCATGTTATCTACAATATAAATTAATTGAACAACTACACTTAGCATATAAATATAGAAATTTGACCAATGTGATTCTTATATGTTTATACAAAAAGCTAGACTTTTAGTATACACTATAACAAATTAAACCAAATAACCACCAAGAATTCAACACTAAAACTTACCCATTTCCATTGCCCTCCACTGTTAATTCTCTGTTGGAGGTGGTTGATGTTAGTTAGAGTTCTAGAGCCAATCATTTGATGATTGTTGTATGGACTCATTGTATCATATTTCTTATATATATAAAGGCATTTGTTTATGGTTATTATACTTACTTGTATTGGTGTCAAATAACTAAGTATAATAACGTCCTTGAGTAGAAGGTTCATACCTATATCAATCGATTAGTTGAATCGATAGTGAGATTATATAGGAAACATTAATCTTAATCATTCCTAGTCAAGTATTAACATTCAGGGACAATATTAATGCGACGAGACTAGCATGTAGGTCAACTCGATGACTTGATCTCACAAGTCATGGATATGGAGATATCAAGTTGACACCTTTGTAATGTTGAAAAACCCCGAATCTCATGCCACCGGATCCGTGCGAAGATATCAAGTTAACTTCGCATGGATCCTATTTTATTTCCTATTGTAAAATAGTTTAGACTCGAATGTAACTCGAGTTTCACCTTTGTAATGTGCAAAATGAAGCGGTGGAAGGTCCACTCGAGACGGAGTTACGAGAAGGGTGCGAGCAACACAAGGTGGTCACCGGAAGGAGCTTGAGAAGCTGTTGACCTTAGGTTGACCATCCGATCTTCTCATTGGCTTGAGAAGTTCGTAGTAGGGCCATCACTAATCACAAAAAGTTTAATTAATTACTTGTGTGTGTATATGTGATGCATGCTAGATTAGTAATTAATTAGTGCCTTAACGATTAGATTAGATCTAAGTCGCGCATATGATGCACCTCCACGATTAGATTAGATCTAAATTGAGTATATGATACACATCGACGATTAGATTAGATCTCAATCACATCAACTCGAAATGCCTACCATGTCATGATACTCATCACTACCTTGATCACATGTTGTTGTTGAATCTGCCAAAGCAGAGCAACGCATATTATCTTGGTAGGGTGCGGAGGGACAATCTTGGTCCCGCTTATCAACGCATGGGTGAGTACAACTCAATTAGATTGAGTAACTAGTTAACTCAATTGGATCGAGTTTAACTATAGGCATTTTCAATGGTTGGTAGATAGGTCAAAATCACGTTTATATTAACTCTTGGGCGTATTAGCCAAAGCTAACTTGAGTTTTAATATAAATGCGGATCTTGATCCTATAAACAAGAGTTGCATAGAGATGTAATTGGTAATTAGTTACCTACCGATCATACTAAGTCTTGGACGATTTAGCCAAAGCTAACTCAAAGCGTAGTATAATGTGGATCTTGTCCCACTTGAATTATAGAATTCAGTGGGAGCATCATTTAATTAAAGTCCTAATTAGATGATTAATTGAAATATGATATTTATTTTTCTATATTTTTCTATTGTAGATTACCATGTCGTCAAACATGAACATGAACTCTTCTCTCGCTCGTCCTCGATAAGGACAAGCTCAATGGAGCTAACTTCCGGATCGCAGGGAACGAATAGTTCTCACAAACTCGAACGTCCGAGCGCCCCGTAGGCACCTCTCCGTAGTCTGCTCTCACTACCTCAGCGATCATGATGCTTACAAGAAGCATCAAGATGACGCATTAGATGTGTCATGTCTTATGCTCGCGACCATGAACTCTGAGCTTCAGAAGCAACACGAGTTGATGAGCGCTTATGATATGGTTGAACATCTTCTCAACTATATCAAGGACAAGCGAGACACGAGAGATTCGAGATCTCTAAGGCACTGTTTCAGTGCAAGATGGGACTCCCCTAGGCCCATATGTACTCAAGATGATTGGGTACATAGAAAACCTACAGAGATTGGGATTTCCCCTTGGCCAAGAGCTGGCCACTGACTTGATCTTGCAGTCCTTGCAAGAGAGCTACAGTCAGTTTGTCATGAATTATAACATGAACGAAATTGACAAGCCATTGCCCGAGCTGCTTAGTATGTTGCGAACTGCTGAGCTTAACCTTCATTCTATGATGAGTCACACAGATCTTCCCATGTATCTTTGGGGCTATGCTCTAGACACAGCAGCCTTCATTCTCAACCGAGTTCCATCTAAGGCTATAATAAAGACACCATATAGGATATGGACTGGGAGAGATGCCCAGGTGTCTTTTATGAGGATTTGGGGTTATGAGGCTTATATTCGACGTCAAGTCTCGGACAAATTGGGACCCAAATCTGATAAGTGCTATTTTATTGGATATCCCAAGGAAATGAAGGGATATTACTTCTACATTCCTAATTAACACAAGATAGTTGTGGCTAAGACTGGGGTATTTCTAGATCGATCTTGAAGAAGTTTAAGATGTGGACCATAACACTGAAGCCTCGATGGAAGTTGAATTGGAACAACAAAGTGTTGTGGATGATGTTGTTCCACAAGGAGTTGAGGAACCACAACCAATTCGAGTAGACCTACCTCTTCGCAGATCTGATAGGGTACGTCGTCAGCCTGAGAGATACTCATTTCTCTTGTCTGACCATGATGACGTTGTACTCATTGAGGATGAGCCTACCTCCTATCAAGAAGCTGTGATGAGACCAGATTCCAAGAAATGGCTAGAGGCCATGAGATCCGAGATGGAATCCATGTACACTAACCAAGTATGGACTTTGGTTGATCCACCTGAAGGGGTCAAACCCATTGGGTGTAAGTGGGTCTTTAAGAGAAAGACTGACATGGATGAACTTATTTATAAGGGCTGCTTGGTAGCTAAAGGTTTCAAGCAAATTCATGGTATTGACTATGATGAAACCTTTTCTCCAGTAGCGATGTTTAAATCCATTCGGATCATGCTTGCTATTGCAGCGTACCACGATTATGAGATCTGGCAGATGGATGTCAAAACTGTGTTTCTGAAAGGAAACCTGCTCGAACATACTGACAGAGTATGCAAGCTGCATAGGTCCATTTATGGACTAAAGCAAGCTTCTCGAAGCTGGAATCTTCGATTCGATGATGCAATTAAATAGTTTGGTTTTATCAAGAATGAAGATGAATCTTGTGTCTACAAGAAGGTTGTTGGGAGCACAGTTGTCTTCCTTATATTATATGTGGATGACATACTACTCATTGGGAAAGACATCCCTTTGCTGCAGTCTGTCAAGACATGGCTAGGGACTTGTTTCTCAATGAAAGACTTAGGTGAAGCATCCCGCATTCTATGCATACAGATCTATAGAGATAGATCTAAGAGATTGACAAGGTACTACTACGGTTTGCTATGCAGAACTCCAAGAAGGGATTTCTGCCGATGTCACATGGTGTGAGTCTTTCGAAGACTCAAGGTCCCTCTTCTAGAGAGGAGAGAGACCGCATGGATCAGATCCCTTATGCTTCAGTCATAGGATCTATCATGTATGCCATGCAATGTACTCGTCCTGATGTCTCGTATGCTTTGAGCATGACGAGCAGATACCAGTCAGATCTAGGTGAAAGTCACTAGATAGCGGTCAAGAATATTCTTAAGTACTTGAGAATGACTAAAGAATATTTCTTGATATATGGAGGCAATGACGAGCTAGTTGTAAAGGGTTACAGTGATGCTAGCTTCCAAACTAACCAAGATGATTATCGATCGCAGTCTGGATTCATGTTTTGCATAAATGGTGGTGCTGAGAGTTGGAAGAGTTCGAAGCAGGACACAGTCGCTGATTCTACAATAGAGGCCGAGTATATTGCTGCATCAAAAGCAACAAAGGAGGCAGTTTAAATCCGAAAGTTCATTACTGAACTTGGGGTGGTTCCTAGCATAGCTGATCCCATAGAGCTCTATTGTGACAATAATGGAGCAATAGCGCAGGCTAAGAAACCTCGCTCACACCAGCGGACCAAACACATACTACGGCTCTTCCATCTCATTCGAGAGATCATCGATAGAGGAGATGTGAAGATTTGTAGAGTATCCACTGAGGTTAACATCGCAGATCCCTTGACCAAGGCTTTGGCACAGAGAAAGCATGATGGTCACACTAGGTCATTAGGCCTTAGAGCCTATACTGATTGGCACTAGTGCTAGTGGGAGATTGTTAGTTAGAGTCCTAGAGCCAATCATTTGATTATTGTTTTATGGACTCATTGTATCATATTTCTTATGTATATAAAGGCATTTGTTTATGGTTATTATACTTACTTGTATTTGTGCCAAATAACTAAGTATAATAACATCCTTGAGTAGAAGGTTCTTACCTATATCAATCGATTAGTTGAATCGATAGTGAGATGATATAGGGAACATTAATCTTAATCATTCCTAGTCAAGTATTAGCATTCAGGGACAATGTTAATATGAGACTAGCTCATGAGTCAACTCGATGACTTGATCTCACAAGTCATGGATATGGAGATATCAAGTTGACACATGGGCATGCATTGGAGAATGTATACTGAATGACCTGGCAAGAGAAAGTATCATGGATCATTATATGAATGTCATATACTTTCTCATGTGGCTATTAGTATGACTATTAGTTCTTGGACCTGAAGTCACCATGGTCCCCTACATAAGGAGTTGCATACTTTGACTTCGTTAAACGTCACCCGTAACTGGGTGGACTATAAAGACGATTACTGGGCATGTAACAAATTATGCGGAGGGATGTGAGTGATGTAGATGGGATCTATCTCTCCTATATGACGGGAGTGACCTCATTATTCTTGATAGAGTGAGACCACTAAGTGCATGACCTTGCCCAAATGAGTCAATATGAGATGTTGAGCTCATTTGATTGAGTGAGTCTACTTGGGATTCAAGATTTAGATTGATTAGAGGATGACATGGTCTATGCCTCATATTGATCAATCTAGATGTCAAGGATAGAAGGACACTTGTCACATATTGTGAAGAGTCACAATTAGTAGTCACAAGGTGATGTTGGATCTCAACATTCTTGTAACTTGGGTAGTAATGATGTGTTGCTAGATACCGCTCATTACTTATGCTTCTAAATGAGTTTAGGAGTGTTGTCAATGTTATAAGAACCTATAGGGTCACACACAAAGGGCAATTAGATGGAGATTAGGTTCATTTGATGTACCTAGAGAATTAGGTTCATATGATGAACCAAATTGGATTAAGAGTAATCCAAAGTAAACTAATTGAGTTGGACTCAATTTGGTTCATGTGTTAAATGAGTCTAATTTGGAGTTAAACTTATTGAGCCAATTTAATTCAATGAATAGAGATTCATTAAATTAAAAATTGACTTGAACCAATGGTTAGATTTGATCAACCATGGGAGAGAAGTGGTTAAGTTTGATTTGACTTGAGAGGAAGATGAAAGGTCAAGTTTGACTTGACCATTGCCACCTCATTTGTGAGTTGGCATTAAGTGGACTAATGATGATGTGCCACATCATTAAGGCTAGCACATGTGTGTGCCACCTCATGAGGGAGATCAAGAGTTGTGACTCTTGATATCCCATGGAGGTTTAAAAGTCTTCTTGAAGTGGCCGGCAACATTAAACTCTATGGTGAGTTTCATTTGGTTTTGGTAACCTCCTCCTTCTTCCTCTCTACCTTTCTTCTCTCTCTCTCCTCCACCATTGCTGATCCTCTAAGGTTGATAGCACATCTTTAGAGGTTCTCTTCATCGATTTGTTCGTGCGGATACACATAGAGGGTTGTAGACTTGACAACCTTGAGATCCGGCGAACCTTGGGCGAGCAGGATTTGCGAAGGGCATCGCATAAAGGGTAAACTCTTTTTCTTTGTAGATCTAGTGTAGATCTGTTAGAGGTGGTTAAAGCCAATCAAATGCCCCAAAATCAGCACCTAACATTGACCCAATGCCTAACTCAATTTTGGTTGTCCAATTCAGCAAACCAACACCCAAATTCCTAAATTCAAATCTAGGTTTAGTGCATACCTTAAATCCGGCCGCTAGAAACCCTAAATGAGCTATGCAAAGGAGGGTTCATGCAACACAACACAAGTCATACATGGTCATACATGGTATAAACGACTAATCACGTAACAACAGAAGTGTATGATAACGGTATACCATATACCTCCTATAACTTGGAGATTCCTGCCGCTGCCTGGTCCCAAAACTTGAAAGTCACATCGAGGAATCAACTCACGAAAATCCAAAACACGCAAAAATAGGCATCGAAAACCTTGGCTCTGATACCACTAAATTGGTATCAGATTAACTTAAAAAATCCAAAATACATAAAACAGGCATCGGAAACCTGTTGCACTGATACCACTAATTTGGTATCAGATTAACTTAAAAATCCAAAATACATAAAACAGGCATCAGAAACCTATTGCACAGATAGCACTAAATTAGTATCAAATTAACTCGAAAACAAAATCATAAATCCAATCAAGATCAAGCACTAAGTTCAACAGACAAAATTTCGACAGCATCTCCCCTGTACCGGTGACAATTGGGACCAATATACATACACACTCAACATATAACATATTCAACAGCCCACACGGCTGGATATAAACACAACCACGTAGTATAAGCCTACATGACTGAAAATAAACACACAACCACGCAGTATAATAACAGCCCACATGGCTGAAAATAAACACAGTGAAAAACCACAAAATAATACGAATGTAAAACCAACAAAGTCACTAACTAAAATACCTGTAACCACCACACTGGACTCCAAATCTACATCGACTTATTGAAAAATAAAATGCGCAAAATCACAATACTACTAACAGAAATAAGATCAAAAAGAAACTGTCCTCGAGTGTGACGTGGACTGGCAGCCGGGACTCTCCAAGCATCCATGATTCATCTACCTGCTACCTGGCGAAAGAAAAATCATTTTATGGGGTGGTGAGTATTGGAACTCAGTGAGTAAGGAAAGATAGTGCATGAACATAATATACAAATAGAGAGTGAGCCAAGAGTATACAATCTCATAAGAGGAATAGAAGATACTAAAATAAACCATAATAAATGTTCATACATGAAACCATATCCTAGGCTACTAATAGAAGGTTAGAAGTAGTACTAATCTGCTACAGTACTGCTCATAACAACAGAGGAGATATGTAAGGTATATACAAACTTCCAATAAGTAAACCAAGAACTAAACACCTACAATGAGGGTATATCTCAACATATATAAGCATATCAGCATAAGTAAGCAACAGTAGCATAAGCTAGCAACAACAGCATGTGGAAACAGCAATAGCCAAAGCAAGTATAACAACAGCGTATGCACGGATGGTTACTCCCGCCCACCTCTCTGCACCATGACCCCCGTATGGTCGAGAGGCTGGGTCAGTGACAGACTGTACACCACTCCAGCTACCACTTTCTCGAGTGGCCGAGGGGACAGTTGCATAGTAGCTAACTGGCTACATCTGCGATGGGGGTCCCTGCTGTTCGCAACTCCAGCTATCACTACCTATGAGTGACCGAGTAGAAGCACAACAGGACAAGCGACATCAACTCCAGCTATCACTCTCTCGATTGGCCGAGGATGCGGTCCTGGTCAACAACTCTCTCGACCGCAAAGGAGAATTGGTCGTTGACATGCATGTCATGATATGATGCGACAAATGTAACAGTCATCATAAAAATATAAGCAGAAATTAGGTATGCTACATGAAGACAACATGCTCAATATAGTACATAAATAAACAACAGTCAAAGCATACAAACTGTTGGTGCGGGAAGCATCCGACGATCGAACCTAAGTTTTGATAATGGCAAAGGATTCAAAGTTAAGGTGCTTTGTTATCTGACAGCTTTTGCTGAGTGTTTCAGGAAAGTCCTAACTGCGGTTAGGCAAGGTAAAACCCTAGGGGGTGGTAACCCTAGGTCATAGGGGGTGGTAACCCTATACGGAAAGTCTTGGCAGGTCGATGGCTTCAGGCAAAAGTCCTAGGGGGTGGTAACCCTAGGTGGAAAGTCCTGGTGTCGCGAACCAGGTGAAAGTCTGAACTGGCCGGTGAAGCGAATGTTCAGCAGAAAGTCCGGAAGCATCGAGTGCCGAGGCGAAACTACACCCTACGAGAAGTGGGACGCTTCTCTAATAAAAAAGGTGGAAGCCGACGCCAAAGCTACCTGCACCCTCCAGTGTGGTCTTACCAAGGAAGAACTCAACAGAGTTGGCCCGTTCTCCTCTGCAAAGGAGCTCTGGGAAAAGCTAATCGAACTCCACGAAGGCACTGACGACACCAAGGTAAGTAAAAGAGATCTTTTACTTAATAAATTATATAATCTAAAAATGCAGGAAGGCGAAACGGCGAGTTCTCTTCACGCAAGAATACAAGACATCCTTAACTCTCTTCACGGAATTGGCCAGAAGATAGAAAATCGGGACGTAATAAGGTATGCGCTAAACTCGTTTCCAAGGAATACATTGTGGGCATCAATGGTAGATGCCTACAAAGTTTCCAAGGATTTATCTTCTTTAAAACTAGATGAACTTTTTAAAATAATTTTGAAATTGAGTTTTAAAATAATTTTGAAATTGAGTTTTGAAATAATTTTGAAATTGAGTTTTGAAAATAATTTTGAAAGGACTTTTTTTTTCTTAAATAATTTTCAAATGAATTTTATTACTTAGTCATCTCACCCGATCTAAATTTTCAATCAGGGAATCCTATGATTGATGTGAGATGATTTATTGTTGAATTCAGGAGTTTGGTTTAACTTTGTGTTAGATTCAGATTTGGCTTTGGGTTCAACAAGTAAGCATTCTTTGGATAAACTTCTGGCTATGGTGAGTCACAAGGAGCTCATTAAAGTAACCATGCCTTCGAGGTTTTCCAAATAGTCCTACCCATTGAACTTAATACCAATCCTTGGTCTAACTAGTCAGGATCCATTTAAGGGTAGCTTCGGTCAGTTCCACTTGGCCAAATGCCATATCTTCCTAGACATGCGATGCCCAAGTTTCCCTAACGTACTATCATCCAAAAACTTCACCAGTACTGTGGTTCAAGTTAACCTTAGTCTGTTTTAATCTAACCTTAATTACCCTGCCGGGTAATTTACTCTTGTTTTACCCATTTCGGGTAGATTAGGTTCAGTTACCCTGCCGGGTAGTTTAGTTGGGGGTGCCAGCGAGTTTGGATCCTCCATCTTTATTTTAATTTAATTTTGAATCTTGAATTTATAACTTAATTTTGAAGTTGATTTTAATTTTGAGTTTTGAATTTATAATTTAATTTTGAATTTCAATTTCGAATCTTGAATTTAACTTTAATTTCAATTTCGAATTTTAAATTTAACTTTAATTTTTAATTTCAATTTCGAATTTAATTTTTAATTTTTAATTTTAATTTCGAATTTTGAATTTTGAATTTAATTTTTAATTTCAATTTCGAATTTTGAATTTAACTTTAATTTTTAATTTCAATTTCGAATTTTGAATTTAATTTTAATTTTAATTTCGAATTTTGAATTTTAATTTTAATTTTAATTTCGAATTTTGAATTTTGAATTTAATTTTTTAATTTCGAATTTTGAATTTAATTTTTAATTTTAATTTCGAATTTTGAATTTAATTTTTAATTTTAATTTCGAATTTTGAATTTAACTTTAATTTCAATTTAGAATTTAGAATTTTAAATTTTTAGGATTGTTTTTCTTTTTGCTCCCCCTGGATCATGGCCTCGATATGGTCTATCGAGGTAGTATATTTGATCCTTCGGAACCCAGTATTGGCCAAGTCCAACTTGATTGACCAAGTTAGACTTGGAGACCCATGCTTGTACTGATTTAATACTTTGTTTGTTTATTAGTGATAAATAAGATCTATATTTACTTTTGTATCCCAACCCAGTTCTGTTGTAGACGGCTCTTTGTGTCCCAAGAATCAAGTCCAAATTCTTGGAGTCCAAATTCTTGGAGCCCAAAGTAAACCGTTCTAAGGTATTTTCTAAATCTTTAACCTGATTTGTTAAACTTGAATTTTCTTCCTCAAGTTTTTGAACTTGAGTTGGAAATTCAGTCTGACTCTGGTCAGGTAAGGGTTTGGTGTTAGCCACTTCTTTAAGGACACTTACTTCCTTTGGAAGTGACTTAACTTTGACTTAGCTAATTTATGCAATAAATAGCTAACTAAAATGTTCAACCGAGATACTGGTCCTTCGGAACGGATACGGATCCGTGGCTTTGCTCGGACTCGCCTCGGACTCGCTCTCGTGACGACTTGGTCCCGCCATTAATGCGAGTAGACTCTTTTGTTTGAGCTCGTCGTCGCCCTCCGATGAAGATTCGTCCCATGTTGCCTTAAGGACCTTTTCCTTCTTTGCTGTTTGACCTCCTTCAGGTTAGGGTAGTTGGATTTGATGTGCCCTTTTTGGTTACACCCGTAGCATGTAACTTCAAACTTCATCTTTGTATTTTGTGGGCCTTCCTTTGATTTTACTGCCTTCTTTAGATCTCTTTTGTCGAATCCTTTCGTCTTGTAGAGCTTTTTCACGAGGTTTACCAGCTCGGTTGTAATGTCACCTTCTTCATCGTCAGAGTCTGGTTCAGCTTCCGATGCTGGTTCGGTTCTCTGTCGTGGTCTCGGTTCCCTGGTTCGGCTTGTACCTGTAACCAACGCAATACCTTTCTCGGTAGGCTGTGCATTAGTCTGCTCATGAAGTTCAAATTCACTAAAAAGTTCATCTAGTTTTAAAGAAGATAAACTTTGAAAGAAGATAAATCCTTGGAAACTTTGTAGGCATCTACCATTGATGCCCACAATGTATTCCTTGGGAACGAGTTTAGGGCATACCTTATTACGTCCCAATTTTCTATCTTCTGGCCAATTCCGTGAAGAGAGTTAAGGATGTCTTGTATTCTCGCGTGAAGAGAACTCGCCGTTTCGCCTTCCTGCATTTTTAGATTATATAATTTATTAAGTAAAAGATCTCTTTTACTTACCTTGGTCGTGCCTTCGTGGAGTTCGATTAGCTTTTCCCAGCTTTGCAGAGGAGAACGGGCCAACTCGCTGAGTTCTTCCTTGGTAAGACCACACCGAGGGGTGCAGTAGCTTTGCTTTGCCACCTTTTTATTAGAGAAGCGTCCACTTCTCGCAGGTGTAGTTTTGCCATCGCCATCGGTAGTTTCAGTCCGCTTTTATGATCATCCATTTCAATTGTATCTTTAGATACGCTTCCATTCTTCCTTCCAAAGAGCTAAAATCCTCTCCGAGAATAGGCAAACCCTCTTGTTGGGCCATTTATAATATGTAACAAAAGAAAACAACAGAATATGTTCCAAGACTAAGTCTTGGATTAGTAGTGCTGGAATAAAGAATAATAAAAACGAACTCGAGTGGTGTTGCACCTACTTCGAGCAAAAGTCGATTCGAGGGAAACAAAAATTAGAATATAGCTATAAGGCTAAATTCTAATTCGACTCTGAAAAAAAAACAGCGAAAAATTTATTTTGAAAGGTGGTTGCACCAATTCAAAACGACCCCGCTCTGATACCAATTGTTGGATCGAGACGCGCTAGAGGGGGGTGAATAGCGCTCGTGGCTATTTGTTCGATTATCGGAATCGTAAAGCGTTCGTAGAGTAATTAAAGCAGCGGAATAAAGGAAACAAACACAAGAACACGGTGGTTTACTTCGTTCGGAGCCTAGGTCGACTTCCTTGATCGCTTTCCGTGAGCAACAACTATAATTTCGTATGAATATTATAGATTAATTATAAAATGTAACTGCAATTAAAATTATACCGACAACAGTAGTAGAAAAGAAATCTGAGCTTGGTCGTCGGAATGTTGCAACAGCACTTGAGCAGAATATAGTAGAATGGAAGCTTGGAGTTGTTTTGAAGCTTGGTCGAGACCCCTTATAAAGGGGTTGGCGCCTTTATCCTGCTCACCAAGGCGCCTTGAACGCACACACAGATCAGGATCAGACGGACCTGGTCGAACTCATTCGTTCAAGGCGTCTTATCAAGGCGCCGGCACCTTGCTCAGGCCGCCAGACTCTCTGCGCCATTTCTCTCTCCAGACTCGTGGCGCCTCCAAGCTCCAGTGGGCGCCATCGCTTCATCCGAGGTCTTTTTCCACTTTGGTCCCGCAAGATATGTTAATCCCAAAATATCCTCGCAAAGACAAAGTTAGCACAAAATAGTGATATAAGTATTGAAATATTTGACAGCCTCTGACTGTCCGGTTTTCCTACCGGAAACCCTAGGTCGACTCGACGCCCTCTGTTCCCTCACGGGAACGGGCCCTCACCTACTCCACTCAAAGGACGATTTACTGTTGTCAAGACGATCCTCCAGATCGACCGGACTTTGCCCTCAGACTCGATGCTTGACTTCTCAGAACATCCGCTTCACCGGCCAGTTCAGACTTTCACCTGGTTCGCGACACCAGGACTTTCCACCTAGGGTTACCTTGCTTGTGTTTGACAAACTTAGAATGGCGTGAGATGCATAGGGTACAGTCTGGACTCAGGAATGCTTATATTTGTGCATCGATATAAGTCTGGGCGTTAGACACATCATAAATAATAATCAAGTCAATTCTTCCAGCTCTAGCCAACTCTAACTGGACCAAATTGACTTAATTTGACTAACCATGTGAAAGCTACTGCCCTCTAGGCAATCAGCAAGTAGCTAAAGGTTAGACAATTGGGAAAAGTGTGTTTCATTTTTTTTAAGCATGATTGTACTTTAAGGTTCTAATCAAATTACCTTACCTGATTATTTTAAGGCTCTGATACTTAATCAAATTAAACTCAATAATTTAATTTGACTCATGCTTGGACTAGAAAACAAACTACAGCTACTCCCTCTGTCTTAAAACTAAATATTTTTCTTTAATATCAAAGTTTCTTCAAATGAGTATTCAAAACTTAATTACAGTTTTTCAAAAAAACTTGTCCATGTAATTGAGTATTCAAATCTAGTCATCTTTTTATAACGTTTTAAAGTTATTTTTTTTAAGTGACCTCATTTTTATAACTTCTAAGCAAATCCTTTTATTAAAAATTCAAATACTCATATTTTCAAACTTAGTTAATTTTAAGACTATTTTAACTAGACTTAGTTAGATTGTACTCTAAACTTAGTTATTTGGCAAAATATTTTCTCAATACAAATCATTTCATAGCTAAGTATTTTCAAATTTGGCTAAATCACTCAAAAGCTAAGTCGTTTTTGCTAAGAAGAAAATTTATCTTTCCTCTTTGAAAATTTTCCTTTTACAAATCTACTTTCAAACTGGTTTATTTTTTGATATATGGCAAAGGGGAGAGTAGGTAAATTAAAGTTAAAGGAAAACTCAAAGCAGAGTAGGTAAATTAAAGTTAAAGAAACTCAAAAGCGGTAGTGAAATTAAAAGTTAAATTCAAGTATTTAATAAAGGAGGGCTTTTTATTAAGGGGAGTCTAATATTACAAAGTACAAAGTTTCGGCTTAAGCATTATTCGTTTGAAGTTTATTTACTTAAGCTTGGTTAACTTTATGCGGTTAATACATGTGTTGTTTTCTTAACTTTGAATTACGTGTTGCCACCAGCGTCAAGGAGATTGTGATGCGAGAGCATCCGACGATCGAACTAAGTTTGATAATGTGAAGGATTGAAAGTTAAGGTGCTATTATCGTGACTTTCTTGGTGTTTGAAAGTCTAACTCAGGTTGAGCAAGGTAAAACCCTAGGTGGGAACCCCTGGGTCATGAAATTGGTAACCCTGCTCGCGGAAAGTCTTGGCGGTCGATGGCTTCGGGCAAAAGTCCTGGGGTGGTAACCCTAGGTGGAAAGTCTGGTGTCGCGAACGGTGAAGAATGCAGGCCCAAATTGACGGATGTTGATGATCCCGAGCTTGTCGAGTCGCGAGCAAAGTCGATCGTCTGGAGATCGTCGCGACAGCAGATAAATCTCCTGAGTGGAGTAGGTGAACGCGTTCCCGTAGGGAGCGATGCGTCAAAGATGAAACCTAGGAGTTTCGTTGAAACACAATCATTTCAGACGGTCGAGCATCAAATATTTCAATACTTATATCACTATTTTGTACTAACATGTGCGGGATATTTTTGGGATTAACATATCTTACGGGGACCAAAGTGAAAAAAGACCTCGGATGAGCAGGTCTGAGCGCCTCCATGGGCTGGGCGCCTCGGGTGCAGCTGAAAGGCCGGTGCCTGGCTGGCGCGAATGAGTTCAAGCATGGGCGGAGGATGGCGCTGGATACGGGCATGCTGGCTGATGAGGCCGACGTCATCTTCGACTGGACCAGCGCGGTGAGCTGGGCTGGTCTGACCGGCGACTTCGAGCAACTGGCTTCATTGGCGGCTCAGTATTTGCCAGCTATTTTGATCCGACGAACCCAGCTCAGGTGCAACATTAATTCAAGCTCAGATTTCTTTTCTACTACTGTTGTCGGTATAATTTTAATTGCAGTTACATTTTGTAATTAATCTGTAATATTCATACGAAATTATAGTTGTTGCCCACGGAAAGCGATCAAGGATCGCGGGCCTTCGAGTAGGAGTCGACCTAGGCTCCGAACGAAGTAAACCACTGTGTTCTTGTGTTTGTTTCCTTTATTCCGCTGCTTTAATTACTCTACGAACGTTTTACAATTCCGATAATCGAACAAATAGCCACGAGCGCTATTCACCCCCCCCCTCTAGCGCGTCTCGATCCAACACAAACATGGTATCTAATATCTACTTCTTATCATGGACAACAACAAGAGACTGTATAGATATGGAAATGAATATCTCAAAGATCACGTGGAAGTATCAAGTGTAGGAAAAATAAGAGTGGAGTCAAGATAAAATAATCCTTATCCAAAATAGTTCATGCACTAAGTTCAAAGAACTACAACATCAAGGTAAGAAGTACCCGCCTCTAATAGAAGATCGAATAAAAAATCCTACGCCGAGACGCTCGTTCCGAATCAACGTCCTGCATCAATCAATACATATATTTTATTTAGTTAAATTCATATGAATTAAACAGCTAAATAAAATACCCAAACCAAATTAGGGAAAACCCTACTCAATATGATCATTAACCTTAACTACATATAACTCATTAGTCAACTAGGGTTAGTTTCCTTAACCCTAGACAATCCACTATACAAATTTTAATTTAAGTCTAAACCTAAATCAATCCTAGTAAGGATTCATGCTTCGCTTAACTACCAAAAACCTAAATCAACCCAAATTAAGTATCTTACCTCAACTCACAGTCATTGCACGGCTAGGGTGTTGCTGCCGAAAAGAAGTAGCTGCTGGGACTAGATGAAACCGTTATCCGCCAAACCAAAAAACCCCAAATTAGCAATCCACATCTAAGCCAAGTACCCAAACCAACCATAAGCTAGACAACCCACCTTCAATCAACCCTTGTTAGTGAAACGGAGCCGCACAGGAGAGACGAAGAACAGGGGTCGGGTTTAAGGCAACCGGCTGAAGGGATCTTGGGTGGAAACGCGAGAGGAAGCTCGACACTTGCTGGCTAGCTCTTGTAGCGGCCGAATGTGGAAGAGATCTGGCTGTCGAAGCTAGAACAGGGAGGAGTCGGCCGACGCTAGGGCACAAGGACAGCAGCGCTATGGTGCTTGCGTGAGGAGGAGAGTAGGCGGCTGTGGCTCGAGAGGGAAGAAGAAGTCCGCTCTGGTGTCCGCGTGAGGATGGGAAGAAGATCGACGGCTGCCATGGTGCTCGTGCGCGAGGAAGAGAGGAGGCCGGCTGGTGCTCGCGTGAGGGAAAAAGAGCAGGCGGTTGTGGCTCGGCGAGAACTCGTGAGAGGAGAGTCGGCGGGGTGTGGGATCTCGCTAGAGGGAGAGGGAGGTGCAGCGGTGGTGGTGTCGCGAGATGGCTCAGGGAAGATGGAGTTCGGCGGGGGGAAAAAGCTAGGGCACGGGGGAAAATTTATAACTTAGGGATTTTTCAATTAAACACTAGATAGGTTTCTCAATCAACTCCCACCTCCGGGTGTTCCAAACAGGCTTTTTCTCAAGCCTATAAATGTATCTCCTCGAAATATGCTCTACGAGCTCCAATTAAATATCAGAAAATTTCTAAAAATTCTAAAAAAAATTCAATTAGATTATTTGTCAAATGACATTATTTAATTACCGAATTTTACATTCTCCCCTGCCAATAAAAATTTAGTCCCTAAATTTATTGCTCACTCAGGGATCCACATCCAAGCATCAAGAACAAATCTCCAACTGTAAGAGACGACTCTGTGGGTTATGGGCTCACCCTGCTTTCTTTACTCATCCACTGCCAACAAACTTAGATACCTCCACCAAGGTTCATCATTGCATGTCCATGTTGTACCACTGCAGGTATTATATCTAGTGGAAAAATCCATTATCGTACATCTTTAATGCCACCGATCAGTCATGTACTGACCAATCTAATTTCCCATTGATCTAACTGCTCAAACACCCAAAATCAGGCTGTAACGACCCAACTCCTGGGTACTAGACTGTGAGCCGGATCGCTACATTAACTACTGAAACTACTGTGCCGTACTGTGCGGAAAACTGGGTAAAATAAAATTTCACTAACTGACTCTGTTAATCTGACAACTGATGTACCCATACGGTTATAAGGAAGGATTCAAGACCCTTTCCGGTTGGTGTACATGTGCTAAGGAGGATTCTTGACCTCCCATCCAGCTAGAACTCAAACTAACTTCCCAACTAGTGCGATCGATCCACGGATCGATCAGCTTTGATTCTATGCCTGCTTTGGACGGTCTGCCGATGCGACGAGGCGAGAGGCTGATCGGAATGTCCGATCCAGTGTGTCTGATCTGCGACCGATCCACTGAAACACGCGGAGCCGATGCCTTGCACCGACCGATCTTGGATCGGTCGGTCTTCGGCACCTGAAATCTCCCCAGACTTCGATCGGTCGATCGATCATCCAGAACATCTTAGCAGATAACATCTTATATCGGTGTTGGTATGGGCGCTTCGAAGCCAGACTCGATCTGCGAGACCGTCATCTATTCCGAGAGTTGACGATTTGACTGGCTGCCAAATCATCACACAACAGTTCTAAAACAATGGAGATACATTCTAGCATATAAGTACTAATGTTCTAAACGTGATAAGCTAAACAAGACATAGTTACTAAGCTAGAACAATTAGTAACAAGACTAAGTATGAAACTAGACATGTTAAGTGCTAAAACTGAAATAAAAGCGTATAGATCCCAAGGATCTTTATTCCAGACCCCTTGCACACACACATCATCGTAGCATCGCCCTCCAGCCTCCGCTAATCCACTTTCCTTTTACCGGTATCTGCAGTATAAGAAAAGTAGTATCTGTAAGCCAATAAGCTTAGTAAGAAACCATCTACCTCACAAAAGCATGCATACGATGCAAATATGATTTTAAATCATGTTGTTTGAAAAATATACTAAATATGCAAGCATGGCATGGCATGGTATCACACAAAGCATGGCATAACATATAAACTGAGCATGCTCTAAACTGATCATGGCATACTTATAAACTGAGCATGAAACTGAACTAGTCAAGAATATATCTAAATCTGTACACGAACTCAAATCAAGTAAACTGAACCTGAACTGAAAGCTAAATTAGTGTTCTCATCACTTTCAAATTTGAAAACTATACATATAATAGATCAAAATACTAAACATTTGTTGGGCCCGCCCAGGCGTACACACAGCGTCCCTACGACAAGCTTGCAAAGTTCGAATCAGGTTACTAGGTTATCTGAACCTAGACGGATCAGGAGTCCACCCATGGATATCTGATCCAAGTATAGTATGAATAAAAGTAAAATACTAAATATCGCTTTATTTTACTTTTGTTTCTAGGTTATTCCGAACCTAGCTAGGTTATCTGAACCTAGAGCTCTGTGGGAGCCCACCCAATGGATATCTGATCCATATAGCTGTAATAACTGATAATAAACTGAATAAATGTTTCTAATACATTTTACACATTAGTGCATCCTTCTACAGTGGGTAGATGTGCACTAAAAGCACACACCTAATAGCAAATCTAGATGAACTAACGCCAAAACTAACAAGCGAGAGCAGAATTATCCGCAGGTGAGGGGTTCTTACCTCAATCGCAAGGTTTTCTTACAATCGTCTTCGCTGGATCTCCTCTCGGCGATCACGTTCACTGCTTTCCGTTCTCTGAGATGAACCTTTTGTTGGAGTCGTCGAGGTGATCCTTGACCCTTGGCTTGGTGTGTCGTGCGTGAGGAAGAGGAGAAAAGAAAAAGAGGCGGCGGTGGTGTTGGGTTTTGGAGAATGTGTCGAGAACCAAAAAATACCCAAACAACTTAAGTTTATTATTTATATTAAGTGGTTTAATGAACCCAACTCTAATATAAATATATTTGGTTCTCCTTCAGCAGACAGCCGTTGAAGTTACTAAACTTATCCAGAACCATAGGTCTCGGTCGATTCCTATTTTATTTTTCGGTTCTAATTATTTTGCTACTTACTCGGAAAATGGAAAATATCTAAAAATTCCAGAAAAATCATAGAATAATTCTAAAATAAATTGGCAATTTTAAGCTTTACAACCATACCTTATAAAAGTTTCGTCCCGAACTTAAAACAAAAACCACTCTCTGGCCTTGCCTCCCAGTCGCCTCTCCTCAGCGTGATTTTGCCATGACTTTGACTAATGGTACTTCCTTTGCTCGGTCACCTATTATCCTAATAGGCCGGTATCGTCAGATCATCACGACCTACCTACCAGCCTGGGGCTCAATCACGGTGGCGCCTAGAATATGTTTCTTCAGATGGAGACATGAAACACGTTGTGGACGGACATCTCTGAGGTAACTCTAGCTCATATGCTACCTTGCCCACTCTCTTGTGATAAGGTATGGTCCCACATATCCGGGAGCTTGCCCTTCTTCCCAAAACGCATGACTCCTTCATGGGAGCTACCGAGGAAAACCTGTCCAATCGAAAACTCTAGTGGTGCGCTCGTTATCAGGCTCCCGACTCTTGTGTCTGTCTCGCCTATCCTCGGCGAATCCTTGTATGTCGCTGTGGTATCTGCTACTAGATGCATCTCAAGCTCTAGTTCCTCATACTTCACCACTCTCATAGCAGATTGGTGATCCACCTCTATAGAGTGCCTCATAAGGTGCCATGATAGTGGTGATAATAGCATGTTGTATGCATCGCTAGACTGGATATTTGCACCAACTTCTGAAATCTAGGGCAAGCTGGAGCATATCTTGAATACGGTTTACTCGCTCCATCGACCATCCAGTGAGGATGGAAGGGCATAACAGGCCGAATTTTACAGCTGGGATCGCAGTACTGAGTGTGATGTAAATCTGTCTCTGTTGGACATAATGGTTCGTGGAACTCCATGCACCGACTATCTCCTTGAGATACAATAGCTCGCCCATGGAATAGGATATTCGATAGCTAAGAAGTGGGCTGATTTAGTCAACCCGACTATTACCCAAATGGCATCAAAACCATTCGTGGTTCTGGTAACCCCACTATAAAGTCCATAGAGATATCCTCCCACTTCCATTCTCGAACTGGATCGGCGCGAACTCCTCACTGTCGCCGATGTTCGCCTTAACCCTCTCGACGAGTTAGACTCTTGGCGATGTCGACGATTCGCGATATCTCGCTTCATCCTGTGCCACCAAAATCGCTTTAGATCCCGATACATTTTGGTGGAACCAGGCATCGCATATGGAGTCCTGTGAGCCTCGTCTAGAATCTGTTGTAGTTCCTCCCGATCGGAACACAAAGTCTGCTACCACAGACACTACCCCACCGCGACACTCAACTCTCCATTTTCGATTCGCTAACCCTTGCTTGATTTTCGATTTCAGGATCCCGCTCTGAGTGTCTGGATATCATCAAGCAAGGTAGATGCTAAGGACATAGTGGAAAGCCGCCCGACCATAAGCTCGAGACTAAAATCTGTAATCTCCTTCCTAAGGGGTGGTGACATAGTGCTAAAGATAATAAGGGACTTCCTGTGAGTGCGTCTGCTACCTTATTAGCTTTCCCTGATGGTAGAGGATATCTATGTCATAATCCTTGACTCTAACCATCTGCTGACGTCATATTCGATCCTACGAGTAAAGAAATACTGACTTTGATGATCCATATACACTGACCGAGTCCGTGCATAAATAATGTCTCCAAATCTTGAGAGCGAACACCATTGCTGCAAGCTCAAGGTCGTGAGTAGGATAGTTCCTCTCATAATCCTTGAGTTGTCTCGGAGGCATAGGCGATCACCTGCCTCGCCGCATCAAGATCGCCTCCTAATCCCATGTCAATGTGTTTTCGGTATAGCTAAAATAGAGCACCTTGTCAATCTCCGCTTTAGTTAGTAATTGCTCAGCATCCTCTATCCACCGAAATTTCGTGTTCTTCCCGGTGAGAGCGCGCTGGGGAGGCTATCTCGGAGAAGTCCTCTAACGATTTTCTCAGAGTAGCCTCGCTAATCCCGAGAAAGCTCGATTTCACTCTCGGGTCTCTTCCAGCTACTTACTCATCGCTTATTTTGGGATCTACCATAACACCATCCTTGAGATGATGTGACCTAGAAAGGCTACTGGTCTAGCCAAAATTCACATTTCATGAATTTGGCGTCTGGTCTTCGTGAAGGATCCAGTAAAAGCTGTCTTGGATGCTCGCATGGTCCTCCGAGTGCTCGAATAGATAAGAATGTCATCGATGAACACGATAACAAACTTGTCTAAGTATTCTCTGAATACTGTCATGAGGTCCATGAAAGTAGTTGGAGCATTTGTCACCGAAGGCATGACTACGAACTCATAATGTCCGTATCTGGTCCCGAAAGCTGTTTTAGGTATATCACCTTCCTTGACTCTAACCTGGTGATATCTTGATCTGAGGTCAATTTTAGAGAACAATGTGGTTCCTTTAGGCTGGTCAAACAGTCATCTATCACGGGAGAGGGTACCGCTTTTAATTGTGACCGGTTCAAGGCACGTAGTCTATGCATAAGCGTATGCTTCCATCCTTCTTCACGAACAACACAGGTGCTCCCCATGGTGAGTGACTAGGCGATGAAACCCTTGTCAAGAAGCTCCTGAATTGCTCCCAAGTTCCTTTCTCACTTGAGCCATGCAGACGGCCTTGGAAATTGATTTGTCCGAATGAGCTCTATCTCAAATTCAATCTCCCTGTTTGGTGCTAAGCCTGCGATTTCGTCAATTAGGTCAGCCTGCGCCGTAATCCGAGAAAGCTTGTTGGTTCTTGTCTGGCCGGTGTTGACTACATTTGCTAAAAATCTCATGCATCCTAATCCATTAAGCGCTTGTCAGGTCTGAGAGAAACTTCCAGTTTTCTCTTTGGCTTCCCGTACTCAAACTGTTTCGCTTAGGTTGGAATATGACCTTTCTTTACGGCACTCTATAGAAGCGCCGTATCGATCGAAAAATCCATTCCAAAGATGACATCGTAGTCGGTCATTTCTAGCACTATCGATCACCAAAAGTTCCTGTCTGCTATAATGACCTGGCACGGCTCTGAGCAGTGCGTAGATGCCATAATGTCTCTGAGGGTAGCGTTGTCGGCCGACTATTGAGTACTTCGGAGGTGTTGCTAGTTTCTCGGCAAATGCCCTGGATACATAAGAGTGGGTTGCCCGATTCGAATAAGACAGTTGCATTATGTTTGAAAATATTGACGACAGTGACAACCGCCGAGGCATTTGCTCGTCCTCTCGGTCGGTGAGAAAATCTTGGCATTTGTGTTAGATGGGGGCTTCTAATCTGCCTCGATGCACATGGACCATCTAAGGCCGATACATCCGTGTAGGCTCGCTGAGCTCCATATCGGTGGTGGTCGAGGAAGATCGTCTTGTTCGGCACCGCTAGCCATGTGCCCTTCCCGCCCACATTCAAAACAACGATTCTTGCGGCAAACTCTGGATGATGTTTCCACAAGTAGTACATTTGGGATGTCTGGAATGTTTCCCACCTGGTCCTCCTTTTGGGTCCCGCTTGCCTTGCGTTTCCCCTTCTAGTTGGAGCTATGTCCTGTTGTTTCTGCTGAGTACCGAGCTAGCTTGTCCCTTGGGCTCTGTGGGAACACTCAGCCGGATGATATTGTCTTGATAGTGCTCGGTGATCGAGCACTACTCACTAGCTCCTCCGTGGTTTGTGGCCTATGAACGCCACCACCACATTCACCGCGATCTCCGGTGCAGGCATCTTCGATCAAGCCGTTACTGCACTTTCTCTCGAGTGACTAGTTACGGACACGAGGCAGACCGGTTGAATTTCTTCACGCCTCAATCTGATAGGTTGCCTGCGACGAATGAAACTCGTCATAGTGTTGGTTCGTGACTTGCATGTGAAAGAATTCCTCGAAGAATTCTTTCTCGAAGTTGGCCCATGTCATCTAATTTCTGGCCACTTGATTTAATCCGCTCCCACCACATACGTCGTCTCTTGTTAACAGAAGGAGGCACACTTCACCTTTTCATGCTCGCGTCTAGAAGCTCCATCGTGCTTTCTAGTGTTTTAAACCATGCTTGAGCATTCCATGGTTCGCTAGTGCACGGAAGTTCTCGGCCTTAATTCTCCGCCTTCTGGATAAGGTAAGCTTCTCTTTAGTCCCTACCACTCTACTGAGACCATCTGCTGAGCCGGTACTACCTCGATTATTGGAGTCGTGAGGTTTGGTTTGAGTGACCGGGGGAGTAGTCTGTGGTTAGCCTTAAGGAGGCTATCTCTGCCTGGTTCAACGCAATAGCTTTGGCCGGAGCCACTAGTGTGGAAGGTCCGGGAGGCAGAAGCGCCGCCTCGTCTTTGGGCTCAGTCCCGATGCTTTCTTAGCCGGACGTCCTCGTACCATTTTCTAAATAGAGAACACATAAATATAACTAGGCTATCATGTTATAGTTAACTACTGGTAACATGTTAAATACTATTCTGTAAACATGAATTAATTAACTACCAACATGAGAGCAAACATGAAAGCACATATAATTGATATGAAAGCTGAAAACAAAACCGAGTGAGAGATGTTCTTACTTGAAGCTGAGGCGCAATGCTGATGTGTGTGTAGGAAGTAAGGAACACCGCTCGATACCACTCATAACGACCCAACTCGGTACTAGGTCAGTGGAGCCGATCGCTACATTAACTCATCAAACCATCGCCGTCTGCATCTGCGGAAAATCGGTAAAATAAAATTTCACTAATCGACTCATTATCGACAACCGATGTACCCATACGGTTATAAGGAAGGATTCAAGACCCTTTCCGTTGGTGTACATGTGCTAAGGAGGATTCTTGACCTCCCATCCGAGCTAGAACTCAAACTAACTTCCTAGCTGGCTGTCGATCGATCCACGGATCGATCGAGCTTACGATTCTATGCCTGGGATCGGTCGCGGACCGATTCGTGAGGTCTGATCGATTGAAGGACCGATCGGTGTGTACGGATCGGTCTGCGGACCGATCCGTGCACACGGAGACGCGGGATGCCCTCTCTCGATGCCGGATCGGTCGGTGCGACCGATTCGAGCACTGAAATCTCCTCCGAGACTATCATTGGATCGGCTGGCCGACCGATCCAGAGGATACAATAGCATATCAGATCTCATTCGGATCGGCCGCGACCGATCCGGAATAACCAGACCTTGATCGATGCGAGGCCCGATCGTCTGATTTCGACTCGAGTTTCGATTTCAGCACTTTGGCGTGCCAAATCATCACACAACAGTTCTAAAATAATGGAGATACATTCTAGCATATAAGTACTAATGTTCTAAACGTGATAAGCTAAACAAGACATAGTTACTAAGCTAGAACAATTAGTAACAAGACTAAGTATGAAACTAGACATGTTAAGTGCTAAAACTGAAATAAAAGCATATAGATCCCAAGGATCTTTATTCCAGACCCCTTGCACACACACATCATCGTAGCATCGCCCTCCATCCTCCGCTAATCCACTTTCCTTTTACCGGTATCTGCAGTATAAGAATAGTAGATACGATCTACCTCACAAAAGCATGCATACGATGCAAATATGATTTTAAATCATGCTGTTTGAAAAATATACTGAATATGCAAGCATGGCATGACATGGTATCACACAAAGCATGGCATAACATATAAACTTAGCATGCTCTAAACTGATCATGGCATACTTATAAACTGAGCATGAAACTGAACTAGTCAAGCATATATCTAAATCTGTACACGAACTCAAATCAAGTAAACTGAACCTGAACTGAACTGAAAGCTAAATTAGTGTTCTCATCACTGGTTTCAAATTTGAAAACTATACATATAATAGATGAAAATACTAAACATGCTGTTGGGCCCTGACAACTGTACTTACTGTGCGCGCATCCCTACGAGACCCGGGCTTGTAAGTTCCGAATCCAGCAGGGTTACTAGGTTATCTGAACCTAGGGACGACTGTGGGAGTCCTCCAAGTACAGTGCCAACTGAATAAAAGTAAAATACTAAATACTGTTTTATTTTACTTTGCTGTTCTAGGTTATCTGAACCTAGAGCTAGGTTATCTGAACCTAGAGGCTACTGTGGGAGCCCACCCAATGGATATCTGATCCATATAGCTGTAATAACTGATAATAAACTGAATAAAATGTTTCTAATACATTTTACATGCTGTTAGGACGCCTACTAGTGCATCCTTCTGAACTGGGCATTCTACCGAATGCTTGGTGTGCACTAAAAGCACACCCTAATACTGAAAACTGTAAAATTACTGAACTAACGCCAAAACTAACAAGCGAGAGCAATTATACTGCAGGTGAGGGGTTTCTTACCTCAATCGCAAGGTTTTCTTACAATTCTATCCGCTAGGTCTTCCGGAAAACTGATCCTCTCGACGATCCGTTCACGTCTTCGCGTTCCTCTCGCGGAGATGAACCTTTTTCGTGTTGGAGTCGTCGCCGGAAGGTGATCCCTTGACCCTTGGCTTGGTGTGTCGTGCGTGAGGAAGAGGAGAAGAAAAAAGAGGCGGCGGTGGTGTTGGGTTTCGGTGGAGAAGGATGTGCCGAACCAAAATAACTCAAACCCCAACTTAAGTTTATTATTTATATTAAGTGGTTTAATGAACCCAACTCTAATATAAATATATTTGGTTCTCCTTTCTTTCAGCACGGCCCTGAGGTCTCGGGTTCGATTCCCGCTTAAGCTATTTTACGGTTCTAATTATTTTTGCTACTTCCGCTACTCGGAAAATTCCGGAAAAATATCTAAAAATTCCAGAAAAATCATAGAATAATTCTAAAATTAATTCGTGAATTTTTCGGGCTTTACACAGGCTAAACTTAGTATGATCTGCAGGATGACCTTGACTGCACCTTGATCGAGTCAAGTCCACATCGTCAGAATCCCCTCCACGTTGGCTGAAATACTCGGTCTAAACTTTAGTCCATCTGAATTCCACCCGTTTGGTCCTTCTTTAGTCAACTTTTCCAATTGAAGGCTGTGCTTATGAGAATAGTAAGCAGATCTATCTAGATGTTCTAATCTTTCATAATAGATTAGGTTATCTATCGTACATAGCTGCATTGAGAGACAAGGGAAGAATGATAAATCATCATATCCTTACTAAAGTGATATTTACACAAGGTGGCAAATGTCTCTACAAAGAAAGCAGTCAAAGCTGCAGTTTCCCATGGTCAATAAAGAAACTCCTGGGCTTCAAGGTCGATGGTGATAGATAGAGACACTTAAGAAACAATAAAGTTCAGGCTACAAACGGTGTTTGGCATAATGGCAAAAGCTTTTCCATAAAATGTCACAATGACGGAGAAGAAATTAGACACTAATAAATGCACCTAATTCTTTTTTATGTCTATTACAAAGCAAGTAAAAACATTAGCACGCATGATTAAGGAAAAGGATTTGCATCAAGCTACTATTAGCAACAAAATTCTACAGCCATTTTGATTGGACTTCATCATCGAACAAATACCAAGGCACAGCAACTGTAAGATGTGCAACTCCAAATCCTGAACAACCATTTCTTTCTATCATCCTAATGTAATGAGATGTCACTAATTTCTTATGCCATACTATACATACTTAGATCGTTTGAATATCCATTACCCACCATATATTTAAGAAAATTGCAAGATCAACGATTGTGATCCAAAAGCTTTGGTTAAGTAGTATATAAGCATTACTGACCCAAAACATCTGCAAGTTAGCAATGGTCACAACCAGGGTATTAACAGAATCCAAAATTTTGATGCCCTCACATCATCAACTAGCACAAGATCCAACTGCTCTTGATGTTACATTGATAACTAGTATCTCTTTCCCAATAACATACATACTCCTAATTCCAATCACTAATCATAATCACCAATGCACCATCATAATTATATTATTTATGCTTTAACCCTGATTGCCAAAGCTCCTTTCCCATAATGAATTGCATTAGCTTGGTGCTTAAGATGTGTCAAACTTACCCATAATCATTCACTTTAAAGCTTAGCTCAACTCCATCCTTTCAAATTCCTTGATTCCTGCAATGTGTGCAACATGCATCTAGTATTCGAGTACAAGTAGCTCTCCATGATATGTTACACGAATTCATCCTAAAAACACAAGATCAATTCAAAGGCAATATATATGCCATAAAAATGGTGTTACCTCCTATATCATATGATCAAGCACAAGTCTTACCAATGGTCTAGAATTTGCCGGCTTACTTAGTGTAATCGTACTAGAAATAAATCAATGAGTACCTAATAGATAGATATAGAAACAGCTACACCATCCGAAAAAAAAAAATGGGAGAGAATCTAATCAATCATACCTTAATTTCACGATCTTTGACTTGTCTAATAATAAACTACATCAACTAGTGGACACACAAGGTAAGATAATCAATAGAAGTATACCTTGCTTTCCTATAGCTCGGAGATATCCTACCGCTGCCTAGTCCCAAAATCGAAAAAGTCACATCATGAATCCAAATCATGAAATACAAAACACGATAACAGGCCTCGTAAACCTGTGGCTCTGATACCACTAAATTAGTATTAGACTAACTCGACAAATCGTAAATAACAACAAGATCAAAATCTTAACAACACCAAAACCTAACATTTGACTCGAACCTGGCTCTGATACCAAAAATTGGTATCAAATTAACTCGAAAATCCAGACCCCAAAAAATAGGCATCGTAAAACTTGACTCTGATACCAAAAATTGGTATTAGCTTGACTCGAAAATCCAGATAAAAAACCGGCTCTGATACCAAAAATTGGTATCAGATTAATTTAAAAATCCAAAATACGTAAAACAGACATCGGAAACCTGCTCTGATATAAAAAATTGTCACGCCCCAGAGGAGTCCCTACCAGACAAAATTTCGACAGTATCTCCCTTGTACCGATGACAATTAGGACCAATATACATACACACTCAACATATAACATATTCAACAACCCACACGGCTGGATATAAATACAACCACGCAGTATAATAAGCCTACACAGCTGAAAATAAACACACAACCACGTAGTATAATAACAACCCACACGATTGAAAGTAAACACAGCGGAAAATCACAAAATAATACTAATGTAAAACCAACAAAGTTACTAACTAAAATACCTGTAACCACCACACTGGACTCCAAAATCCACATCGACTTATTGAAAAACAAAATGCACAAAATCACTATACTACCAATAGAAATAAGATCGAAAAGAAACTGTCCTCGAGTGTGACGTGGGACAGGCAGCCAGGACTCTCCAATCATCCATGATTCATCTACCTGCTACTTGGCGAAAGAAAAATCATTTTGTGGGGTGGTGAGTATTGGAACTCAGTGGGTAAGGAAAGATAGCGCATGAACATAATATACAAATAAAGAGTGAGCCAATTATACAGTCTCATAAGAGGAATAGCATATACTAAAACAAAATAATAATAAATGCTCATACCTGAAACCATATCCTAGGCTAGTAATAGAAGGTCAGAAGTAGTACTAATCTGCTACAGTACTACTCATAACTACAGAGGAGATATGTAAAGTATATACAAACTTCCAATAAGTAAACCAAGAACTAAACACCTACAACGAGGGTATATCTCAACATATATAAGCATATCAGCATAAGTAAGCTGTAGGACCGTTAGAGTCGATAGAGGGGGGGGGGTGAATATCGATTCGAAAACTTAGAGTATAAACGCAGCGGAAAAGTAAAATAGACACAGATATTTTTTACTTCGTTCGGAGCCTGTGACGACTCTTACTCGAAGGTTCGTGGTCCTTGACCACTTTCGTTGGGCAATCACTAACAATTCGAATATAGTTACAAAAATGAACACAGGAACTGCTAGTGAAAATAAAGCAATACCGACAAGGAAATTAATTAACCGAAGGAGCGCTTTGTCGGAGCTTAGTTGGCGTCGCACTGAACGTCGAGCAGCAAGACCAGCAGTAGAAGAATTCTCAGATTGATTGATCATTTTGAAGCTCCTGTCTGGGGCTTCTTTTATATGCTGTTCCGGGCGCCTGGAATGTGACGTTCCCTTCCGGGCGCCCGGACCTCCGGGCGCCTGGATTCCTTCCGGGCGCCCGGACCCTGTTTTCCCGCAGAATCCTGTTGGAGTGTATACTGAGAGCCTAAGCTTTGTAAACATTCATTATGAATAAAGAATCACATTTGGTCTAATTATCTACATTTGTTTGTAGTTGTTCATTTAATTTATATTGTAGATAACATAGTATGTGGTGTCACATACAGAAGATGATGTTATCAGTACCTTATAAATTATAAACAGTAGCTCACGACCAGAATGGAAAGGAACAAACCATTAGAAGGTCGTAGTGTAATTAGGTATTAGTTTATCTTGACTATATAATTACACTAGTACACTTAGAGTGTATTGAGTAGGACCATTTGAGGTCGTTTCTTTTATACTGACTTTATAAAGGAACAAAGACCTCAGTTATTATGGAAGTGTGTGCTCTTAATCCTAATATAATAACAAGCACATATATTTGATATTTATTTCTTTAATTTATCAATGGGTGAGATTTAGTTCGATGAATCAATAAACCCGATAAGTTGGGAAATGATATCACTTATAGTGTGTGTTGTTGATTATAGAAGGAAACTGTGTCCTAGTAATCTAGGTTGATAATGTCCCCAAGATGAGCTCATAAAGATTGTCATGTTAAACCCTGCAAGTGGACTTAGTCCGACATGACGATAAGGTTGAGTGGTACTACTCTTGGACTTAGATATTAATTAAATGAGTTGTCGGAACTCACTTAATTAGTGGACATTCGATATCTTAAACACAGGGAGACTAACACACTCATAATAAGAAGGAGCCCAAAAATGTAATTTGGGATTGATGCGGTAGTTCAATAATAGTTCTCTAGTGGAATGAATTATTATTGATAAAATTAAGTTGTGTGTTCGGGGCGAACACGGGATGCTTAATTTTATCGGGAGACCAAAACCAATTCCTCCTCTCGGTCCCTATCGTAGCCTCTTATTTATAGAGTACTATACTCACATATACCCACCTTCTATACCCACCTAAAGGGGGCCGGCCAAGCTAGCTTGGGAACCAACGGCCTAAGCTTGAGTTTAAGGTGGCGGCCCTAGCTTGAACCCAAGCTAGTAGGGCCGGCCATAATTAAATAAAAAAGAAATTTAATTTTAGATTTTATTATTATGTGGAAGATATATTTTAAAGAGAATTAAAATTAAAATATCTCTTGTAAAAGTTTTACAAAAGATTAAAGAAAGAGATTAGATCTCTTTCCTTATTTGTAGATTGGAGAGTTTTTTATTTTCTCTTTAAAATTATTCACATGTTAATAAAATTAAAATTATAGATATTTCCTTTTATTAACCATGAAGAGATTTTTAAAGAGAAATTTTATTTTTTAAAATTTCTGGAAACAAATAAGGAAAGTTTTAATTGTTGATTAAAACTTGTTCAATTTGTTTCCTCTTGATGTGGCCGGCCATCATTGTTTAATTGGGGAAATATTATTTTATTTTTCTCAATTAAATCATGTCAAGGAAATTAAGGAAAATTTGTTGTAATTAAATTTCCTAATTTACCTAGGCCAAGGAATATAAAAGAAGGGGTGAGGGTGCCTTCACAAGACACAACATCTATTATTCCTCTCCCTCTTTTGCTCCTTGGTGTGGCCGGCCATCATCTTCTTCTCTTCCTCTTGTGGTGGCGAACCTCCCTCTCCCTTGGAGTTCTTGTGGTGGCGGATACTACTCGGAGAAGAAGAAGAAGAAGGAGAGAAAGCTAGCATCTCTTGGAGCTTGGTTAGTATTTTGTTTTTCCTCCTTGGTGAAGTTTCCTTTGTGGCCGAACCTTGCTTGGAGGAGAAGAAGGTGGTTGGTGGTTTCTCATCTTGGAAGATCGTTGCCCACACAACGTCCGAGGTTAGAAGAGGAATGTAGAAGATCAAGAGGTTTTCTACAAGGTATAACTAGTAATTTCTATTTCCGCATCATGCTAGTTATTTATGGAAATAATACCAAATACAAGAGGCTTACGTTCTAGTATTTCGAATATGGTTTTCGAAGTTGTGTTCTTTTGTTTCTTTCTTTTCCTTGTGATTTGATTGTTCTCTTTGGTTAACCTAAAGTTATTTTAGGAAATTAAATATTAGCTTTCTATTAAAGGTTTTATCTAGTCGGTGGTGGTTGCTCCCATATCCAAGAAGGCCATGTGCCTCGCCACGTGGGAACCTTTTATGGAAATTGATATTTAATGGAATTAATAACTTAAGGAGACTTGGGTCGAACGTGTTAAGTTCCGCAGGAGATCCAAGTCAAAACCTAAAAGAACAAATAGATTAAGTTTTGGATCAAACGTGTTAAGTTCCGCAGGAGATCCAAAATTTAATTTAAAAGAACACATGGTAGCTAGGAAAAGGTTCAGACCTTTGTACAAAATTTTTGTACAGTAGGCTTTCCGAGTAGCAACCAACAAATGGTATCAGAGCTAGGGTTTTGCCTCTGTGTATTTGGTATTTAGTTTAATTATGCACATGTCATACATAATTTAGGCAGGTTAATAGTAGGATGTGCTAACTCTATGGATGCAGGATCCAACTATTATGGCTTTTATTTAATTATGTGTGTGATTGGACCCTTGGACATGTCAAGGGCAATTTATATGTGTGTGCATGATTGTATTAAAATACAGCAGGAGCTGTATTTAGTTTTATTAGGATTTTATTTTTGATCTAGATACATGTACATTCCTTTTATGGAATATAGGATCAAAATGTAAAATTCTATTTATGTCGCGGATCGAATCTTGCAAAGCGTGGAACCTTCTAAGGACCAGAGGCGCAGCGGAACTCGGAGCAAGATGGATGCGACAGTTAGACCGGTGGCCAAATATGGCAGCAGCTTCGGATGACAACACACGGAGGACAATTAAAAATAAAAGCCATAATAGTTGAAAATTAGATTTTCTATTTATTGCTTTTATATTGTGCTGTGTGTGCATGTTAGTTTACAAGTTTAATAGGCTAGCATAGTTAAAATTCCTCATTTATAAATAACTAAGTGGGAGAGGGATTTTTAAGTAAATCCCATGGTCTCCATTACTGGTTTGTAAGTGATGCAAATAAGCTTGCGCGTTGGCTCTGAGTGCCTTCCTCCATAACAGATGAGCTTGTTTGCGGACCACTAGAACAGACTTCCATTTATGGATGACTATAGGAAGTTAATTAAGAGCGTGTGATCTTCCCCAACGGAAGGGGCATAATCTTATTAATGGACTTAGTGTCAAGTAATGGTGTACACTTAGACACATCTAATAGTATCCTCCCAAACGGAGTGCTATTATTTGTGTGACCAAATAATACCAACTATTAATTTTATTTGTCAAAAAGTTAGGTTGACAAGATAATAAAATTAATGGGTTAAAACCCTCCTTTTACAAATGTTGAATTTGTATACGTCCACACTAACGTGGCATACAAAATTCACGGTGGTTTAAGGTGTTGGTTAATTTAAAATAGTATTGTTTGAGGAATCAATATTATTCTAAATTTAGAGTTCGACCAAAAGTTATTTGTGATTCTTAGGATGACTTTCAACCCTGTCCATCATACTTCAACAAAATAGACTTCTTGGACCAAATTACATAGATTGGAAAAGAAACACGGATATTGTTCTTCTTCTGAAAGCTATAAATTTGTCTTGACTGAGCATTGCCTGATGCACCCATCGTGAATCTACCCAAGAGGAGATTGAATATCATAGGAAATGGGTAAAAGCATGAGATGGCGCGGTGTTACATTTTGGCTTCAATGTCAAATGTATTGCAACATCAACATAAAGATTTACCAACGCTTATGATATTATGAACAATCTCAAAGAACTCTTTGGTCATCGTGATAGGGCTTCTAGACAAGAAGCTATGAGAAAGATAATGACAGCCACCATGCAAGAGGGTACCTGTAAGGGATCATATCCTAAACATGATGGCTTATCCGAACGAAATCTGAGATCCTTGGAGGAGAAATTGATGGGAAACCCAGATCGATATGATCCTCCAACCCTACCTAGAAGTTTTGAGCAGTCCCGAACTATAATATGAATAAAAGGATTTATTCATTAGGGAAACTACTGACATAACTTCAAGCAGCAGAAGGGTTATTTCGTCACAATGCTCAAATTCACTATCTTTGAAAATGGTTCTACTTCTAAACCGAAAGGTAAGAAGAAGAAGAAACAAACCGGTTAAGAAAGTGAATAAATCTCAGTGTACGGGATTTAAAGGAATGAAGAAGTCAAGGGCAAGTGCTTCATCTGCAGGCAGTAGGACATTGGAAGGCTGACCGTCCTCGTAAGAACCAAAACAAAGGTATATCTCATACTCTAGTTGTTGAAACATGTTTAGCGGTGTTATCTACCAACACTGGTGTGTAGATACGGGAGCCACGATCATGTCTGCAATTCCTTGCGGGGTTCCAGGAAACCGACGACTATCTGAAGGGGAGATTACTGTCTACATGGGCAATGCTACTAAGGTGGCAGCTGTTGCAGTGGGAGACGCCTACTTATCTTTTAGTAGAAATAGAAATTTGGTTTTAAGAAATTGTCTTTATGTACCAGTTTTAGAAAGAATTTAATTTCAGTTTCTAAACTGTTTTTGATATTCAGTTTCTTTCAAGAACGATGTAGTTATTAAAAGAAATAAAGTGATTATCTGTTCCGGTGCATTAGTTGGCAATTTGTATATTTTAAATCCAAATTCTTCCACAAAGCAAAACATGGAAATTTATAATTCATCTTCTAATTCTAATAAGAGAAAAGAACCTTGAAATGAACCAAGCATATCTTTGGCATCTAAGGCTTGGTCATATTAACTTAAGTAGGATTCGAAGGCTTATAGCCGATGGACTTTAAGTTCATTAGAGTTGGAAAATTTTCCAACTTATGAATCTTGCTTAGAAGGTAAAATGACCAAGAGGCCGTTCAAGGCCAAGGGGTATAGAGCCAAAGAAGTGTTAGAGTTGGTTCACTCGATTTGTGTGGTCCTATGTCCGTCCAGGCAAGAGGAGGTTTGAATATTTTGTCTCTTTCATGACGATTATTCAAGATATGGATACATTTACCTAATGCGCCGAAGTCCGAGTGCTTTGATAAGTTCAAAGAATACAAGGCGATGTGGAGAAACGACTAGGTAAAGTATCAAGACACTACGACGATCGTGGTGGCGAATACCTCTTAGGAGAGTTTAGGAATTACTTATCGAGGCCGGATTCAATCCCAACATGGAACACCCCAACAGAATGGTGTAACGAAGGAATAGGACTCTTATGGAGATGGTTAGATCAATGATGAGTTATTGATTACCAAATTCGTTTTGGGATATGCTCTGGAAACAATAACGTTCCGAACTTAGTACCTTCTAAATCAGTTTCTTCTACTCCCATAGAATTGTGGAATGGCGAAAACCCAGTCTAAGACATATTCGGATATGGGGTAGTCCAGCACATGTCTGAAACCAGATCTTGATAAGTTAGAATCTCGTCATAAGTTCGCGTGTTTGTAGGATATCCCAAAGGAACGAAGGTGGTTTATTTTATAGTCCTAAGACGAAGGTCATTGTTAGCACCAATGCTTTTAGAAGAAGACTATATAATGGATCATAAGCCCAGAGTAAACTTGTTTTAGAAGAACTTAGAGAGGACATGTCTACTTGAGTACCAACGATACAAGATGAAGTACCACAAGAGACGCAACACGTGTCACACATGATACACAACCACGGATGCCTCGTCGTAGTGGGAGGGTTGTAATGCACTGAAAGATTCATGTTTTGGGAGAGTCTTGGACTTGATCCCGGTAAACATGAACCTGATCCCGACATATGATAAGCACTCCAAGATATAGATGGATCTTGGCAAAAGGCAATGAATTCAAATAGAGTCCATGTACTCTAATAAGGTCAGGAGCTTGTAGAACCCGATGGTGTAAAAGCCGTTGGATGCAAGTGGATTTACAAAAGGAAAAGAGGGATAGGCGAAGGTAGAAACCTTCAAAGCTAGGCTTGTTGCGAAAGGGTACACTCGAAAGAGGGAATCGATTATGAGGAAACCTTTTCACCGATTATGCTTAAGTCTATCCGGATACTCTTATCCATTCTTTGCTCATATGGATTATGAGATTTGGCAAATGGATGTCAAGACGACTTTCCTTAATGGAAGTCTTGAAGAGAACATCCATATGAAGCAACCGGAAGGATTTATTGAAAAAGGCAAAGAGCATCTAGTATGCAAGCTCAATCGGTCCATTTATGGAAGCAAGCTTCAAGGTCTTGGAACATCCGGTTTAACGAAGTAATCCAGTCATATGGATTTATTCAGTGTCCGGATGAGTCTTGTGTATACAAGAAGTGTAACGGAAACATGGTGGTATTTCTTGTACTATACGTAGATGATATTTTGTTAATTGGCAACAATGTCAAGGTATTATCGGACGTAAGGGTATGGTTGTCCAAATAATTTGATATGAAGGACTTAGGAGAATATGCACACATTCTTGGGATCAAAGTCATAAGGGATCCCAAGAAAAGAATGTTGTACCTATCTCAAGCTTCATATATAGATATGATCCTTGCTCGTTTTAGCATGCAGAACTCCAAGAAAGGTTTCTTACCTTTTAGGCATGGAGTAGCTTTATCTAAAGAGATGTCTCCGAAGACATCAAAAGAGATAGAGGACATGAAAGCAGTTCCTTATGCAGGAAGCCTAATGTATGCAATGTACGAGACAAGACCTGATATCTGCTTTGCCGTAGGCATGGTCAGAGATACAGAGTAACCTGGACAAGGACATTGGACTGCGGTAAAGCATATATTAAAGTACCGAGAAGGACTAGGGATTATATGCTAGTTTACCAGCGAGATGATTTGCTACACGGATTCAGATTTCCAATCAGATAGGGACAACAGTAAGTCTACATCAGGCTATGTGTTTACTTTAGGAGGTGGAGCCATTTCATGGAGGAGTGTTAAGCAGAAATGCGTTTCGGACTCAACCATGGAAGCTGAGTATGTAGCAGCCTCTGAGGCAGCTAAAGAAGCAGTATGGCTCAGGAACTTTCTAATGGACTTAGATGTGATTCCTGGTTTGCCCAAAATCATCACAATTTATTGTGATAATAGCGGTGCAGTTGCAAACTCGAAGGAACCACGAGCCCATAAGGCAAGTAAACATATAGAGCGCAAGTACCACCTGATACGAGATATCGTGAAGCGAGGAGAAGTTGTCATCGCCAAGATTGCATCAGCGGATAACCTGGCAGATCCTTTCACTAAGGCCCTTCCGGCGAAAGCTTTCGATCGGCATGTGGAGGGAATGGGAATCAGATGTATGGTAGAAGATATGGCAGCTTAGTCATTAGTATAAGTGGGAGATTGTTGGAGTGTATACTGAGAGCCTAAGCTTTGTAAACATTCATTATGAATAAAGAATCACATTTGGTCTAATTATCTACATTTGTTTGTAGTTGTTCATTTAATTTATATTGTAGATAACATAGTATGTGGTGTCACATACAGAAGATGATGTTATCAGTACCTTATAAATTATAAACAGTAGCTCACGACCAGAATGGAAAGGAACAAACCATTAGAAGGTCGTAGTGTAATTAGGTATTAGTTTATCTTGACTATATAATTACACTAGTACACTCAGAGTGTATTGAGTAGGACCATTTGAGGTCGTTTCTTTTATACCGACTTTAACAAAGACCTCGGTTATTATGGAAGTGTGTGCTCTTAATCCTAATATAATAACAAGCACATATGTTTGATATTTATTTCTTTAATTTATCAATGGGTGAGATTTAGTTCGATGAATCAATAAACCCGATAAGTTGGGAAATGGTATCACCTATAGTGTGTGTTGTTGATTATAGAAGGAAACTGTGTCCTAGTGATGCTAGGTTGATAATGTCCTCAAGAGGAGCTCATAAAGATTGTCATGTTAAACCCTGCAGGTGGACTTAGTCCGACATGATAATAAGGTTGAGTGGTACTACTCTTGGACTTAGATATTAATTAAATGAGTTGTCGAACTCACTTAATTAGTGGACATTCGATATCTTAAACACAAGGAGACTAACACACTCATAATAAGAAGGAGCCCAAAATGTAATTTGGGATTGGTGCGTAGTTCAATGATAGTTCTCTAGTGGAATGAATTATCATTGATAAAATTAAGTTGTGTGTTCGCGGCGAACATGGGATGCTTAATTTTATCGGAGACCAAACCAATTCCTCCTCTCGGTCCCTATCGTAGCCTCTTATTTATAGAGTACTATACCCACATATACCCACCTTCTATACCCACCTAAAGGGGCCGGCCAAGCTAGCTTGGGAACCAAGCTAGGGACCAAGCTAGGGCCGGCCCCTAGCTGAACCCAAGCTAGTAGGGCCGGCCATAATTAAATAAAAAAGAAATTTAATTTTAGATTTTATTATTATGTGGAAGATATATTTTAAAGAGAATTAAAATTAAAATATCTCTCTTGTAAAAGTTTTACAAAGATTAAAGAAAGAGATTAGATCTCTTTCCTTATTTGTAGATTGGAGAGTTTTTTATTTTCTTTAAATTATTCACATGTTAATAAAATTAAAATTATAGATATTTCCTTTTATTAACCATGAAGAGATTTTAAAGAGAAATTTTATTTTTAAAATTTCTGGAAACAAATAAGGAAAGTTTTAATTGTTGATTAAAACTTGTCCAATTTGTTTCCTCTTGATGTGGCCGGCCATCATTGTTTAATTGGGGAAATATTATTTTATTTTTCTCAATTAAATCATGTCAAGGAAATTAAGGAAAATTTGTTGTAATTAAATTTTCTAATTTACCTAGGCCAAGGAATATAAAAGAAGGGGTGAGGGTGCCTTCACAAGACACAACATCTATTATTCCTCTCCCTCTTTTGCTCCTTGGTGTGGCCGGCCATCATCTTCTTCTCTTCCTCTTGTGGTGGCCGAACCTCTCCCTCTCCCTTGGAGTTCTTGTGGTGGCCGGATACTACTCGGAGAAGAAGAAGAAGAAGGAGAGAAAGCTAGCATCTCTTGGAGCTTGGTTAGTATTTTGTTTTTCCTCCTTGGTGAAGTTTCCCTTTGTGGCCGAACCTTGCTTGGAGGAGAAGAAGGTGGTTGGTGGTTTCTCATCTTGGAAGATCGTTGCCCACACAACTTCCGAGGTTAGAAGAGGAATACGGTAGAAGATCAAGAGGTTTTTCTACAAGGTATAACTAGTAATTTCTATTTCCGCATCATGCTAGTTATTTATGGAAATAATACCAAATACAAGAGGCTTACGTTCTAGTATTTCGAATATGGTTTTTCGAAGTTGTGTTCTTTTGTTTCTTTCTTTTCCTTGTGATTTGATTGTTCTCTTTGGTTAACCTAAAGTTATTTTAGGAAATTAAATATTAGCTTTCTATTAAAGGTTTTGTCTAGTCGGTGGTGGTTGCTCCCATATCCAAGAAGGCCATGTGCCTCGCCACGTCAGTACTGGGAACCTTTTATGGAAATTGATATTTAATGGAATTAATAACTTAAGGAGACTTGGGTCGAACGTGTTAAGTTCCGCAGGAGATCCAAGTCAAAACCTAAAAGAACAAATAGATTAAGTTTTGGATCAAACGTGTTAAGTTCCGCAGGAGATCCAAAATTTAATTTAAAAGAACACATGGTAGCTAGGAAAAGGTTCAGACCTTTGTACAAAATTTTTGTACAGTGGAACCTATAGGCTTTCCGAGTAGCAACCAATAAATCCGTCCTGCACGACAAACGTTAGTCCGGAGGAAAATATATATATCCTGTAAAACATATTGTTAGCACAATTAAAGTTCAACAAAATAATAGCAAAGAGTATGACTTAGATTCCGTCTTTCCGAGACCGGAATCTAATCACGATCTCGACTTAAACATCCGAAATGGATCTAAGTCGGATCGACGCCTAATGTTCCCTTCCCGGGAACGCGTCCTCGCAGTCACTCCCCTCCAGTGACTTACCTCACTTACCTGCCAGACGTCCGGTCTGCCCGTCGACCCGTCTGGACTTCTCGCCAAGCGTCCGGTCAGCCCGTCGACCCGCTTGGACTTCTCGCCAGCTATCCGGTCAGCCCGTCGACCTAGCTGGACTTCTCGCCAAGCGTCCGGTCAGCCCGTCGACCCGCTTGGACTTCTCGCCAGCTATCCGGTCAGCCCGTCGACCTAGCTCGACTTCGTGCCAGACATCCGGTCAGCCCGTCGACCTGTCTGGACTTCTCCTGCACACTCGATCATAGTGTCAGACAACAACAAAACTAACTTAACCTATTTGTCATTCATCAAAACCTGGGTTAGACCGTTAGTGCTACCCGCACCAACAATCTCCCCCTTTTTGATGGAATGACAACTTGGTTAAGTTAGTGAAAGAACACAAAAAAACCAGGTACATTGGTTTTAAAATTAGTTTGTATTTTCAATTCTGGTTTAGCTAACTTAACCACTTAACCCTCCCCCTTTGGCATTCATCAAAAATAAGCATGGATTAAGTAAGCATAGACTTCAGACAAAGAAAAAATGCAAGATAATATGGGGGAGTTTAAACTTTTGAAAACTTGTTTAAAGCATTAGCTTTTAGATTTTAGAAAAATAGCTAAGTTTAGATAAACAAAATCTCAAACACAAGTGTATAAGTTCTAAATTTCAAGATCAAATTTTAAATTTTCAAAACAAGTTTCAATTATGAAATGCTTTTCAAATAAGTTTTTAAAAATTCCAAGACTGAGTTTGAAAATTTTATTTTTCAAAACTGATTGAAAAATACTAGAAAAGTTCAGTTTTCTAGAATACTATAAAAGTACTAGTTTCAAAACCATGGTTTAAAATACTAGAAAAGTTCAGTTTTCAAGGACTAAGTAAAAATGATAAAAAGGTTGTGATTTAAAACAAACAATTATGAGTTGATTTAAAAAAAAAAATCACAATTTTAAACAGGTTGATTTTGAAAATTAATTTTTAAACTTTGATTTTCAAAATTAAGTTTAAAATTCGATTTGAAAAACTGAATTAGTTTTATTTCTCCCCCTGAATCTGACATAAAATTTTGAAAATATTTGCTAAATATATTCAAAGTAGAGAAAAAAAATTGAGGTAGTATTTTCTAGAGAGATTTTAAAGAGAAGATTAAAAAATAACACTTAAGGAGATAATTAAAAACCTCCCCCTGAATTTGATACTCCTTTAATTTATTAATCCACTTTATTTATTACTCCCCCTTAATATAAAATTTTACAACCGTAACATATTTTCGTACCTAAGTGTTTTAGGCGATTGTATAATTATCTTTATAAAATTATTTATTTAAATTTGACTAAACGTAATTAACATTAGATTCAGTTGAAATGAGTTAACCTTTAGTGTAATGTTAAGTAAGATAAGTTGTTATTAATTCAATAATTAAACAATATTAATAATTTATTGATTAAATTTTGCTTGATTCAATAATTTAATATAATTTAAATTTTGTATTAATTGATGAAGGTGTTAGTTATAATTTAAATTTTCATTTACTTCCTTTTAAGTTGGATTAACTCAGTTTAAAGTTGGTAGTAATTTGAAGTTAAACTCGTTATTAAACAAGGTTAAGTAAGGTTCAATTTAAGTCAAACTTTAATTATGTTTTAATAAAAATAATTAATATTTTAAAGGTTGATAAAAAAAATGACTTAGAGTAATTTTAATATTTTTACTAAGGGTAAACCTAGGTTCTAATCAAATCAAGCTTAGTTCTCAAATAAAGTAAAACTTAAATAGTTAAGTTCTACTTATTAATTACATAATTAAGTTTAAAGTTAAAGTTAACGGAATTTAAGTTTTAATTTAAGTTTTAATTTTCAGTTAGGTTAAATTAAGTTGAAAAGTAATGTTTAAATTAAGTTTTAATGAGTTTTAATTTAAGCTCTAATTTTCAGTTAAGTTAATTAAAAAATAATTTTAAGGTTAAAATGATGTTTAAGATTAAAAATGAGTTTAAAGTCAAAAAAATAATTTTTAAAGTGAAAATAGTCTATAGAAATAATTTATTATTATTACGATTTATTTTTTTTAAGTTAAAAGAATATTATTATAGTAAAAAAATAAGAAGAATTTTTCAAAATGATACATAATTTTTAAAATAGTTTTAAAATGATTTTTAAAATAGTTTTTAAATGATTTTTAAAGTTTTTAAAATAATTTTTGAAATAATTTTTAAGTTAAAATAATTTTTAAAATAACAATAATTTTTAAAAGGTTTTAAAAGAATTTTTAAAGTTTTTAAGATGATTTTTAAAAGAGTTTTTAAAAAAAAATTAAAAGAATTTTTAAAAGAATTTTTTAAAGTTTTTAAAATGATTTTTAAAAGAGTTTTTTAAAATAATTTTTAAAATGTTTTAAAATAATTTTTAAAAGAATTTTTTTTTTAAAGTTTTTAAAATTATTTTTTAAAAGTTTTTAAAATGATTTTTTAAAAGAGTTTTTAAAATAATTTTTAAAATGTTTTAAAATATTTTTTAAAAGAATTTTTTAAAGTTATTAAAATGATTTTTAAAATAGTTTTTTTAAAAGAAATTTAAAATGCTTAAAATAATTTTTAAAAGAATTTTTTAAAGTTTTTAAAATGATTTTTTAAAAGAGTTTTTAAAATAATTTTTAAAATGTTTTAAAAGAATTTTTTTTAAGTTTTTAAAATGATTTTTTAAAAGAGTTTTTAAAATAATTTTTAAAATGTTTTAAAATAGTTTTTAAAAGAATTTTTTAAAGTTTTTAAAAATGATTTTTTAAAAGAGTTTTTAAAATAATTTTTAAAAGAATTTTTAAAAGAATTTTTTAAAGTTTTTAAAATGATTTTTAAAATAGTTTTTAAAATAATTTTTAAAATGTTTTAAAAGAATTTTTTAAAGTTTTTAAAATGATTTTTAAAATAGTTTTTTTTAAAATAAATTTAAAATGTTTAAAATAATTTTTAAAAGAATTTTTTAAAGTTTTTAAAATGATTTTTTAAAAGATATTTTAACATAATTTTTAAAATGTTTTAAAAGAATTTTTAAAAGAATTTTTTAAAGTTTTTAAAATAATTTTTTAAAAGAGTTTTTAAAATAATTTTTATAATGTTTTAAAATAATTTTTAAAAGAATTTTTTAAAGTTTTTAAAATGATTTTTTAAAAGAGTTTTTAAAATAAGTTTTAAAATATTTTAAAAGAATTTTAAAAAAAAAATTTTAAAGTTTTTAAAATGATTTTTTAAAAGAGTTTTTAAAATAATTTTTAAAAAATTTCAAAATAATTTTAAAATAATTTTTAAGTTTAGAATAAAATTTTTAAGTTAAATATAAAATTTTTAAAGTTAAATTTAAAAATATTTTTTAAAGTTAATTTAATTTTTAAAATAATTTTTAATGTTAATTTAGTATTAATTTTTTTAAAAAAAATTAATTTAGTTTTAATTCGAAATTTAATTTTAATTTGAAATTCAATTTGAAATTTGAAATTTAATTTTAATTTGAAATTCAATTTAAAATTCGAAATTTAATTTTAATTAATTTTAATTTAATTTGAAATTCAAAATTTAATTTTAATTTGAAATTCAAAATTTAATTTTAATTTGAATTCAAAATTTAATTTTAATTTGAAATTCAAATTTTAATTAATTTATTTAATTTGAAAATTAATTTGATCCTTATTCATCTCACCCGATCTAGATTATCAATCAGGGAATCCTATAATCTTGTGAGATAAATTAGATTTAATTACAGAGTTTGGTTTAACTTGTGTTAGATTCAGGTTTAGCTTTGGTCTCAACAAATAGGCATTCTTCGAATAAACTTCTAAGCTTGGTGAGTCACTTGGACGTCATTAGAAGTAGCCAACCTTTCGAGGTTTTCCGATTAGTCCTATCCACGGAGCTTAGTACTAAACCTTGGTCTAACTAGTTAGGATCCATTTAAAGGTAGCTTCGGTCGGTTCCACTTGGCCAAATGCACCAGATTGAAGTCATATCTTTCTAGACATGCGATGCCCAAGCTTCCCCAACGTACTATCATCAAAAAACTTCACCAGTACCATGATTCAAGTTAAACTTGAACCATCCTAATTACCCTGTCGGGTAGGTTGGTTGGGGTTACCCTTTTCGGGTAGGTTGGTTAGGGTTACCCTGTCGGGTAGGTTAGTTTTGGAGGTGCCAGCTATTCTGGAGCCTCCCCCTGAATTATTGACCATTAATTTAGTTTTTTAGTTCTGGGTTTATTATAGTTAAGTTTTAAAATTTAATGTTTAATTTGTAATTTAGATTCAAGTTTTTAATTTTGAATTAATTAAATTAGTCAAATTATCTTTCTTTAAGAGAATGTGTTTAATATTTAAATTTTCTTTCAATTTCACTTTTATTAGGTTAATTGAATTATCTTTCTTTAATAGCTTATTTTTAAAGTTTAAGTTTTTATTCATTTTTAAATTTGAATTAATTAAATTGTTTGAATTATATTTCCTTAAAAGTTTATCTTTTAACCTTTTATTAATTGTTAATTTTGAATTTTTCAGATTATCTTTATTTAATATGTTATTTTTAATATTTAATTTTAATTTTGTTAAATTTAGTTTTGATTTTATCAAAGTGTTTGATTTTATTCTTATATTTTCTTTATTTTTTAAGTTGATATAATTAGTGGAATTTATTAGATTATTCTTATCATTAAAATTTAATTTTTTATTAATTAAATTATCTTGGGTTTGGATAGGATTTTCTAGATTAATATTGTCTAGATTATTAAATAATTTATTAATTTTATCTAGATCAATATTGACCTTGTCATCTCTATCGTTTGAGTTTTCAGATTTGTTTAGGTTCAAGTTTGAATTTTTTAAATTAATTAGATTTATTTTATCAGATAATATCCTAGGGGTATTTTTGTAATTATTGTCAACTACACTATTTTCACTTATATTTTCTGAAATAATCAGATCAATGCTCATATTTTCTAAACTACTATTAGCAGGGGTATTTTGGTAAATATCACTAACCTTGAGCGCAACCCCTAATTCAGTAGGCTTTTCGATTGGATCTAACCCTAGTTCAGATTCGATTTTTTCTTGATCCTCGAGCTCCATCGGCTCCTCGTGAAGTTTGATCAATTGGGTCCAAAGCTCATGTGCATCTTTGTACTTTTTTACTCTGCATAAAACATTGTTAGGTAAAACATTACAAATGATTTTACTTACATTTGTGTTTAGTTCTGAGTTCTGAGAAGGTTTTCTCAATATCAGCCAATAATCAAAGTTTACGCTTCCTAAGAAGCATTCCATTAATCGCTTCCAATAGTTGAAATCTTGATCGTATGATGGTGGTTCATGGGGGTTCCGTCCTTCTTGAAGAGTCATTATTCTTGCGCACAGAGAAACAGAAAAAAAATCCCAAGACTTGGTCTTGGATTAGCAGTGCTGGAAAAAATAATATTTCACTATTTTCAAAAAAAAATAATAAAATATTATTAAAATATTAATAAAATATTTGAAAAAATATTATTTCAAAATTTTGAAAATGTAATATTTTTTAAATACTAAATAATGGTGAAAAGATGACGATATATTTTTCAAAAACCGTTTTGGAGGGAAAAAACGAAAGGCATAGAGAGCGGTACCTACTCTGATTTTATTTAAAAGAAAAACAATATCTAATTTTTCTTTAAAAAACACCCCTCTTTGCCTGACTGGTGGTTGCACCAAATAAGAGCGGTACCTGCTCTGATACCACTTGTAGGACCATTAGAGTCGATAGAGGGGGGGTGAATATCGATTCGAAAACTTAGAGTATAAACGCAGCGGAAAAGTAAAATAGACATAGATGTTTTTTACTTCGTTCGGAGCCTGTGACGACTCCTACTCAAAGGCCCGTGGTCCTTGACCACTTTCGTTGGGCAATCACTAACAATTCGAATATAGTTACAAAAATGAACACAGGAACTGCTAGTGAAAATAAAGCAATACCGACAAGGAAATTAATTAACCGAAGGAGCGCTTTGTCGGAGCTTAGTTGGCGTCGCACTGAACGTCGAGCAGCAAGACCAGCAGTAGAAGAATTCTCAGATTGATTGATCATTCTGAAGCTCCTATCCGGGCTTCTTTATATCTTTATTCGGCGCTGGATCCCTTCGGCGCTGGATGACGTAGCTGCTCAAACCGAGATGCTCCACGTGGCGATCTTGGCTGGATAAGTTTGCCTCCGGGCACCGGATCCCTTCCGCAGAATCCGTCCTGAACGACAAACGTTAGTCCGGAGGCAAATATATATATCATGTAAAACAGATTGTTAGCACAATTAAAGTTCAACAAAGTAATAGCAAAGAGTATGACTTAGATTCCGTCTTTCCGAGACCGGAATCTAGTCACGATCTCGACTTAGACATCCGAAATGGATCTAAGCCGGATCGACGCCTAATGTTCCCTTCCCGGGAACGCGTCCTCGCAGTCACTCCCCTCCAGTGACTTACCTCACTTACCTGCCAGACGTCCGGTCAGCCCGTCGACCCGTCTGGACTTCTCGCCAAGCGTCCGGTCAGCCCGTCGACCCGCTTGGACTTCTCGCCAGCTATCCGGTCAGCCCGTCGACCTAGATGGACTTCTCGCCAAGCGTCCGGTCAGCCCGTCGACCCGCTTGGACTTCTCGCCAGCTATCCGATCAGCCCGTCGACGTAGTTGGACTTCGTGCCAGACATCCGGTCAGCCCGTCGACCCTGTCTGGACTTCTCCTGCACACTCGATCAAAGTGTCAGACAACAACAAAACTAACTTAACCTATTTGTCATTCATCAAAACCTGGGTTAGACCGTTAGTGCTACCTGCACCAACATAAGCAACAGTAACATAAGCTAGCGACAACAATATAAGTAAGCAATAACAGCATGTGGAAACAGCAGCAGCCAAAGCAAGTATAACAACAGCGTATGCACGGATGGTGACTCCCACCCACCTCTCTGCACCATGACCCTTGTATGGTCGAGGGGTCGGGTCAGTGACAAACTGTTCACCACTCCAGCTACCACTCTCTCGAGTGGTCGAGGGGGCGGTTGCATAGTAGCTAACTAGCTACATCTGCGACGGGGGTCCCTACTGCTCGCAACTCCAGCTATCACTACCTATGAGTGGCCGAGTGGAAGCACGACAGGACAAGCGGCATCAACTTCAGCTAGCACTCTCTCGAGTGGTCGAGGATGCGGCCCTGGTCAACGACTCTCTCGACTGCAAGGGAGAATTGGTCGTTGACATGCATGTCATAATATGATGCGCCAAATGCAACAGTCATCATACAAATATAAGAAGAAATTAGGTATGCTATATGAAACTAACATGCTCAATATAGTACATAAATAAACAACAGTCAAAGCATACAAACATGGTATCTAATATCTACTTCTTATCATGGACAACAACAAGAGACTGTATAGATATGGAAACGAATATCTCAAAGATCACGTGGAAGTATCAAGCGCAGGAAAAATAAGAGTGGAGTCAGGATAAAACAGTCCTTATCCAAAATAGTTCATGCACTAAGTTCAAAGAACTACAACATCAAGGTAAGAAGTACTCGCCTCTAATAGAAGATCGAATAAAAAATCCTACGTCGAGACACTAGTTCCGAATCAACGTCCTGCATTAATCAATACATATATTTTATTTAGCTAAATTCATATGAATTAAACAGCTAAATAAAATACCCAAACCTAATTAGGTAAAACCCTACTCAATATGATCATTAACCCTAACTATATATAACTCATTAGTCAACTAGGGTTAGTTTCCTTAACCCTAGACAATCCACTATACAAATTTTGATTTAAGTCTAAACCTAAATCAATCCTAGTAACGATTCATGCTTCGCTTAACTACCAAAAACCCAAATCAACCCAAATTAAGTATCTTACCTCAACTCACAGTCATTGCACGGCTAGGGTGTTGCTGCTGAAAAGGAGTAGCTGCTAGAACTAGATGAAACCACTGTCCGCCAAACCAAAACCCCAAATTAGCAATCCCACATCCAAACCAAGTACCCAAACCAAACATAAGCTAGACAACCCACCTTCAATCAACCCTTGTCAGTGAAACGGAGCCGCACAGGAGAGACGAAGAACAGGGGTCGGGTCTGAGGCAACCGGCTGAAGGGATCTTGGGTGGAAACGCGAGAGGAAGCTCGACACTTGCTGGCTAGCTCTTGTAGTGGCCGAATGTAGAAGAGATCCAGCTGTCGAAGCTAGGATAGGGAGGAGTCAGCCGATGCTAGGGCACAAGGATAGCAACGCTGTGGTGCTTGCGTGAGGAGGAGAGTAGGCGGTTGTGGCTCGAGAGGGAAGAAGAAGTCCGTTCTGGTGCCCACGTGAGGAAGGGAAGAAGATCGTCGGCTGCCATGGTACTTGTGCACGAGGAAGAGAGGAGGTCGGCTGGTGCTCGCGTGAGGGAAAAAGAGCAGGCGGTTGTGGCTCGGCGGGAACTTGCAAGAGGAGAGTCGGCAGGGTGTGGGATCTCGCTAGAGGGAGAGGGAGGTGCGGCGGTGGTGGCGTTGCGAGATGGCTCGGGGAAGATGGAGTTCAGCGCCAGGGGGGAGGGGGGGAATAGCTAGGGCACGGGGGAAAATTTATAACTTAGGGATTTTTTAATTAAATCCTAGATAAGTTCCTCAATCAACTCCCACCTCCGGGTGTTCCAAACAAGCTTTTTCTCAAGCATATAAATGTATCTCCTCGAAACATGCCCTACGAGCTCCAATTAAATCCCAAAAAATTTACAAAAATTCTAAAAAAATCCAATAAGATTATTTGTCAAATGACCGTATTATTTAATTGCCCGATTTTATACACCTAGCTTCACCCACTAGGATTTTCCAATTACCTAGCTTCACTCACTAGGTCTTTCACCTAGCTTTACTCACCAGGATTTTCCAATTGTCTGGTTTCACTTACTAAGATTTTTCAACTGCCTAACCTCCAGTTAGGACTTTCCCAGTCAAGTATCCAGTCAATCCTTTGACCTACTTGACTCTTATTCACATCTAACTGGTCAACCTTAACCAGAGAAGAATTATATCAACAATCTACCCAGACAGACGATTTTATCTGTAATCTCCATGTATTGTCAAACATCGAAACTCAAACATCAAGACTCAAGCCTAGGGATATTGCACCAACATATTTTACAGAAAACGAAGAAGAAAAGTTGGTCCGGGCGCTCGGAGCTGGTCCGAGCGCCAGAAGCTAGTTCGGGTGCCTGGAGTTGGTCCCAGCACCCAGAGCTACTCCGGGCGCTCAGGATACCTAGCTGGGGAGCTTTCGCCCGAGTGAGGCTCCTTGGCAAGCGCCTTCACGATCCGAGCGCTCGAAGTTAGTCCGGGCACCCAGAACGCCAAATTTCATCTCTTTGCCAAGTTGGAGCATGCTAATTAGATGACCCTACGTCACTGTTTAGGCGCTCGGAATAGCCTATAAAAGTAGCATTCAACCAGCACTTAAAACATAACATTCCGAATGACTTCTGCTCTTGCACGCTACTCTGAAAATGCTTTCACGATGCCCAAACGCTGCTCCAACAACCTAGAACAAGAATTTTCAGATCTGTAGTTGTTGGTATACTTTACTTTACTACCATTTTAATATTGTAATTTCACACTTGTACTTATTCGTAATTGTTAGTAAATTATCCAACGAAAGCGATCGACAATCGCAGACCTTGAAGTAGGAGTCGCCACATACTCCGAACCAAGTAAAAGAAATGTGTTAGCAATTGCTTTATTTTCTTTCTTTCTTTCCTATCTCAATTCCGCTATGTTTTACTCAAACATTTTTAAATAAACGTGAAAGTCACGAGGACTATTCACCCCCCCCCCCTCTTCTAGCGCATCGATCCTACATTTTATTTTCAAAACCAAAAGAGAATCTCCAACATTAACCCAAAACAAGTGCTTAAATAGATCCAAAATACTAAGATGCAAAAGATGAAAATAACTCTAACAGAAAAGAAAAAATTATTCGGAGCCTCCTGCATCAAATATATAAAATCTTAAGATCAAATTGCTAATATCTTTATAAAGTCGCTCATATTTGAAAACTTTATCAAGATGTAAAGCCTTGTTTACAATCACAAAATCAAATTTAAGATCGTGTGTTGGAAATTATACTTGCTTTTGGACTAGTATGATTGGGCTAAAATGAATTGGATTAAACAAGTAAGTACATGATCTAGAATAGTTATGCGAGGTCCCTAGGATTAACTCAGCTGGTGGGTGCATGGGTAATGGTCGTAGATATCAAGGGGTCAAATCTTAGTGTGAGATTTCATCACCCTTTGCTAGACCTCCGCCCATGCACTTACCAGTTTACATTCTTGTATTTTTTTCTCTGCATATCCGTGAAACCGGCTCTAGGAGTTGCTAATGTGACAGTTCCGCATTTTTAGAATAGTCTTTTGAGAAAATATAATAGCCTATTCTAGAATAATCTCAATAAATATCTATGGTAATAGATTATAATAATAGTTTAGGAAATTTTAGATAGACTCTAATAGTCATTAGATTGAATATGGTCTGGCATAATCTTAACCATTGGTGAGGAGGTGAAACTAATATAAGGAGTGAACTCTAATTTTGTAACAAGTTTAAAAAAGTTCAAGTTTCCTTATTTCCTATTCCATTAGCTTCTCATTCCCACAACGGCAACAATGTTGGAATAAGAATATTTTGAGATTAAAAATATAATAAGATATTATTTTGATATTTAAAAAAAAAGAAATACCCTTTTAATAAAATGATAACATGGAGCCTCCTTTAATTTTTGCCCAAAAATATTTCAATCTCTTTTCCTACTCATTCCTTGTCTTTCTTCCCAGTGCAAATGGACTAGTAGTTTAAATATTTCGTTGTAGTTTGCCGTGAAGAATGAGCATTATTTGAAGACAGATATTATCATTCTATTTCTGAGTTTAGAGCCATCTGTTTCTATAACAGTGGAAGAAGAGCCCGGGAATCTCTTTGATTTTACTAATGGGAAGAGGATCAGACTTCTCCAGAGTGGAAGAAAGTTTATTGGTGATCAGACTTCTCCAGAGTGGAAGAAAGTTTATTGGTAGAAATATTTAATTAGAGGAAGCTTCAAAGAAGCAAGATGGCTAGGTAAGGGAGGAAAGGGCAGTTAAATTACTTTTTTTTAAAAAAAAAATCTAGAGTTGACTATATTCTACACAGAAACCCTAATCAGCACTAGGACAGACAACAAACTTTAAGTCGATTTCAGACTGATCTCAGAGTCTAAGCAGGTCTGTAATCAATTAAAATTAAGGAAAACGCCGATGTTAATATAATGTCAGCCTTGGATTATATAGTTGTGTAGCATACAGAACACGCTATATATTCTGAATTTTGTGGGAACGATCGATGGCAAAATAGGATTGCCTTGTTGTTGTTATTTTGAACAGATCAATTAATCTATTTAATTATCAAAAGCACAACTGGAGGGTGTTAAACGAGTAGCAGACGACGAGGGATGACCAGATCGACCCAGAGTGGAGTGGTTTCAGACGAAGAAGAGGACAAATGGTGCATTATACTAGAGAATATATTAATTAATCCATTAAGTAAAGGGAAAATGGACGAAACCCGAAGCTGGGGATAAACTAAATTAAGGACAATAATTGAAGATTTCAGAGCAGTCTCAACGAGCTCAAGAGAATGCATATGGCATGCATCGAGTCAATGGATTGGATGAACATTCAGGTTCAGGTCAAAGGACGGAATTGAATGTGCATTAATTAAATAGATAAGCCGATCATGAGGCATTTAATTATTCCAACATTAATGGGATGACAATGGAGGAGCTAGTGGCTTAGCATTCCCTGCATTCCACGGCTCCTCGCTCCACGCTCCACGCTCCACCTGATAGAGAGAGAGAGAATCATGCAGGAGGATTAAGTTTTATGCAAAATGATTGAGTTATAAGAGGTCATAATGTTTTATTTGGTTTGAATCATGAGAATTTTTATACATTCAATCAAAACTCATTTAAACCAATTTTATTGGGTTAAACCAGAGAGACACAATATATCTCATTTGGCGATTGCTTGTGTCTTCTCTGAAATTTCTCTATGAAAACTAGCATCTAAAATAATCGATATTCTATCTAGCATTAGAGTAATTAAAGCAGAAAAGGAAGTGAACATTAGTAATCTGAAAAATTAGTAAAAGAACAATTATGATTTATAGGACATTTTCACTGATAAAGCTCGAATATGAAAGACATCAATCCAAGGAGCGAAGGTTGATCTTAGGGTTTATGGATGGTCATCAAGCTTAAGACTAGAGATAAGCTTAAAGTACGATTGACATCATTGATCGATTGAAGTGCTAAGATTGTGCGAATATCTCATAGATGGCCATCAATCACATTGAACCTTCTATTGGTTGATAGATGAAATCTTAGGTTTTACGTTTAGGTTTTAAAATGTATTATTGTGGAAGCCTTGTAATTTGAGAGGTTCTCAAATTATATTTGTTAACTAACTTAGGTTCTAAAACTCTAGGTCACTTACAATGGGGTTGTAATATAATAAGAACCATTGTCCAAATAATTTTAATTCACTAGGATTGGCGCTCAATCAATCAGGTTATTTAGTTGATTGGATTTAAGGTTTAGAAGATAAAATATTTCTATTTGAGTTTAGTAGGTTGACTAACCCTAGGTTAATCAATCGAATGTTATTCAGTTAACTGAATGACATCCATTAATCGATTGGACATTGTATCCTTGGAATCTAAAGCTTGGTTGATTGTATAGTTAGTCAATTGAAATCTTGGTTTACTCAATTAAAGGATAAAAAAATAATGTTTATATGTTAATGTAAGGATGTTGATGAGTATATAAGCTCTTGGAGATCTTTTTAGCACTAGGGTTTCACTGTTTACTCTATCATTTCGCTATGCTCAAGTTGATCATGAGTCCAACCTAACCTCTTGGACAAGGATTAGAAAGCTTCAATTACTAAAGCACTTAATAGCTTAATCTCTTCCCTTGTCCTTTCACTTCTGTCATTTAAGGGGAGGTGTGAACTATTATTCATGAGAGAAATCCTATTTAAGATCAACTTATTGTGAGCTTATGAAAATTTCATTTGTGTGTGGCAAGTTGTCTACCTTGAAAGCTTCATCGTAGTTTAGCTTATCTCATTATCTCTTATGCAAGCACTACAATAAATTTGACTTTCCACATCGTGCAATTATCCATATAATGCATCGCACACTACACAATTGCAAACTGTTGAATGTCATAAGAGATCAACAACGCACGCTGCGGTTAAGAACAATCGACAACATGAGGCGTGCATTACAGTTAAGAGCATTTGCAATGTGTGGCACGCGTTGTGGTTAAGAGCATTCGTAGTGTGCAGTACACGCTACGTTTAAGAGCATTTATAGCGAACAATGCATGTTGCAGTTAAAAGCATTTACAGCACGCAACATGCGCTATGGTTATGATCATTCAAATATCATATATAGATACCACACAGAAATTATAATGCACATACATATACCACATACAATTATAATACTGCATACACAATTAGAATATCAAAATTCAAACAATTATAATACTACATACAACCATAAACATCACACTTAAGTACTAAAACAATATAAACTAGTAATAAAATTTTCACTTAATAACATAATTTCTTTCCAGTAAAAGAGTATGACTTTAAAATAAGTAGAATGATATCAGTCATACAAAACTATAAACTTAGATAACTGAGCGATTGTGCTTCATATTGCATTCTCGAGAAAAAAATATTTAATTATTTATTTGAATTAGGTCAACTTTCTCCACAAAAACTCTAGTAACCTCAACTTTTTAACAAGAACCAGCAAGAACAATGTGATGCACATTTGCTTTTGGATATGTGGATGCAATTTGACCTTCTGCAACAACTCCATCAACATACCAATGAAGTAGCTTAGATTTAGTATTATCACCGATATCTCCATGACTCATATCCTTCACTTTTGACTATATAACAATACAAAGTTATTAATTCTACCATACCTATTTTTATAACAAATTTGTAATTTAGGAAACACATAATTTCAAAATAATTGTCTGAGCTACAGCAGATATATGTTGGTTAATATTATCAACATTACCACTTTTTTCCATGATTGATATCACTATTGTCGCCAACATCATTCCCAATTCCGCTCCAATGCCACCACTAGCAATCTAATATTACAAAAAAAAAATTATGTCAAGTAATATCACCATAAAATAATTTTACTAAACAAAATAAAAAAACTCAGAGTAATTAAGACAATGATATCAAGTAACAAATGATGACAAACTCTTCCATATTTTATCTTATGTTGTAATTTAAATGCAGTTGGGAGATGAAGAGGTAGAATAATCATTCTAGTGGTAAGGAAGAAACAATATGAAACTAAAAGATCACCTTACTTTAGGAGTGATTTGATACCAAATAAGATCAAGACAGTAATATTAATGCTTTGAGTTCTAAAGCTAGAGAAGGTAAACTTATATTTAAAAAAGTTAGTGGTGGTATAAGGGAGTGCAAAAGACTATTCGTTTAAAGAAGACTTGTTTAAAATATTCCCAAAGTTGTACAAATTAAGAAATTATGAATATGTATGAAGGAACTAAAATTGAGGCAAACAACAGTCATAGGTACATCAAAAGATAAAAGCATTTGATAAGTTTTATAAAAAGTTAAGAACTAGGGATGAGGAAAAAGTGTTGGAGCAATTGGTGTAATCCTAGATTTTGATGTTTAGGTAAAGGTTTAAGTTAGATTATTGTTGTATTTGATATGCACTTATGAGTGTCCAGGTGCAAAGGCAAAGTCCAAGTGTGATCTTGGCAAAGGATATGTCCAAGTGGGAGTCTTGGCATTGTAAGTCCATATGTATAGTCTTGGCAACGTAAGTCCAAGTTTGAGTTGGCAAGGTTGAAGTCCTGGAGCAAGGAGATCTTGGCAATGAAGAAGACCCGACAACAAAAGACTAGGTCGAAGGAAGCTCTTGAAGGTAAGGCGTGAAGGATGGGAAAGCATATGAGGGGCATAAGGTTGATGGAGGAGACTAGAAGGCAAGGTTGAGATTATGCCGGTAAGGACGAGTGCATAAGATATTGTACTTGTGCTAAAATCCTAGGTTTAGGTTTAGGTTTACCAATCAACTGAAGACTTTACCAGTTGACTAGTGGGAGCAAACAGAGGGCCCTATTCACTCAACCAATGTGGATTAGTCAACCTGTTTCACCAGTCGATTAGTAACTTTACTTATTGATTGGTATCGAGGTGTTGGGGTGTAATGGTCGAATTACTACAGATATTAGTCAACTGGTAGCGAAAAAATAGCTTGGATATTTTCCCCCAAGCTCTATATAATGGAGCTTGGGATGGCTGGCTTGGGTAATGACAATATATTTGGTTAAAGCCTATTAGAGTCTCCAAAGCTCTCAATGTGATCCTTGTGTGTGATCAAGAGATTGTGGTGAGATTTCTCCACCAAAAGGAGGATCGAGCTAACCAAAGTTTCGAGGGTTAATCCATCGATGGATTGAGGGACCATTCACCTTAAGGATAGCCGTAGAGTAGGAGCCCTAATCTCCGAACCACATAAATCAATATGTTAGAGGCTTAATTGTTTTGTTTATTGCCTTTAGGTTTTAGTTTTCCTTTGTCTGTTTATTATTCTGCTATGCTAACAAACATAGGAAGCGATCAAAGAGGGTGATCATCTATTCACCCCCTCTAGCTAGGTATCAAGGTCCCAACAATTGATATCAGAGTGGGGTCACTCTTCATTGGATTAATCACTGGAAGGAGCAAGTGCTAGAGGAAGAAGATGAAGTCGAAAGGTTTACTAGGATGGGGCATCCAGATCCTGTTAGGATCGTTCGTACTCGGCTAGAGAGGGGGGGTGTGAATAGCCGACCCCAAATCGTCGTTTCTTTCTACAAAACGTGTTAGCGCAGCGGAAAATACAAAGAAACGAAAGAGAAGAAAACCAAACCTTAACACAAGGATGTAACGAGGTTCGGAGATTAGGGCTCCTACTCCTCGGCGTGTCCGTAAGGTGGACGAGTCCAGTCAATCCGTCGGTGGATGAGTCCCCGGAGAACCGGCTAATACAATATACTCCTTGTGGGTGGAGAAACCTCGCCACAAACGTTTGCAACAGCAAACAGAGAGTACAAGAACAGTAAGAGAAGCAATACAATATGAATACAATAGCACTCTACCAATTGCTTGCTTTCTTGTCGACTGGAGGTGAAGCAGCAACTTCACAACCCAAACGCAGCAGCTGGTCGACGACTGGAAGCTCACGCGAAGCTTCGGAGGCGAGCTCAATCAAAGCTCAGTTGAAGAGCTTCAGCAGCAGTAGAAAAGAAGAAGAGAGCTTCTGCAGCAGCAGCCTCGACCCCTTTATACCTGCGAAGAAGGCGATGAAGAAACTAGCCGTTGCAACGCAACGGCTAGAACTGGACCGATCAGGCTTCAGATCCGATCGGTCGTGGGGACCGATCAGGCTCTGTGCTGATCGGTCCCCGGACCGATCATCCCTCTCTCCGTGAGGTGGCTGCGTCTCCGATCGGTCGTGGAGACCGATCAGATACACCGATCGGTCACCGGACCGATCGAGAGCTTCTTTCTTCACTTCTATCGTCACCGATCGGTTCAGACCGATCAGAACTCAAGATGCTCGGTGGATTCGATCGGTCACTGCACCGATCAGAAACATCGAGCTTCCGGATCGATGCGGACCGATCCAACTCCTAGGTTTAGAGTGCCCTCTCTAACCTAGTTCGAGAACGAGCTACCGAGCCCTCTCCGACTCCATATGCCAAGCTTCACTCACTTGGACTTCTCAACACGGATGTCCGATCACCCTTGATCTATCTGGATTTTCCCTTGCCCGGCTTCACTCACGAGGACTTTCCACACTGCCTCACCAGGATTTCCCTTGCCTAACATCCCGTTAGGACTTTCTCAGCCTGGCTTCACTCACCAGACTTTCCAACCGCCTAACATCCCGTTAGGACTTTCCCATTGCTCGGCTTCACTCACTGGACTTTTCCACCGCCTAACATCCCAGTTAGGTCTTTCCCTCGTGCCAAGCTCCCTGCTTGACTTCTCCGTGCCAAGTCTCCATACTTGACTTTTCCAGCCAAGTCTCCATACTTGGACTTTTCCCGTGCCAAGTCTCCACACTTGGACTTCTGCGCCCTGCTTGGACTTTTCGATGCCAAGTCTCCATACTTGGACTTTTCGTGTGCCAAGCTCCCTGCTTGGACTTTTCGTGCCAAGTCTCCATACTTGGACTTTTCGCGTGCCAAGCTCCCCGCTTGGACTATCTTAGTCAACCAGTCAACCTTGACCTAAGGTTGCACCTACAATCTCCCAAACACCTATTCTTGTCAAACATCAAGAATAGAACTCTCTCACGAGTGTCAAACATCAACATGCAACTCAACTAGGTCAACCTTGACCTAAGGTTGCACCGACAATCTTCCCAAGTCAAACATCAAAATACAACTCGACTCAAGTCACCTCGAGTCGGGTCAACCAGGTCAACCTTGACCTAAGGTTGCACCAACAATCTCCCCCTTTTTGATGTTTGACAAAACCCATAATTAAGTTAGGTTAACCCGATAACCTAACTCAGGTTTTCCAACCATCTTCCAATGTCCAATGTTCTTTCCTTGAACATTCTCTGGACATTCTCCCCTTAGGTTAACCCGATAACCTAACTTGGGTTCTCCAATAATTCTCCCCCTTTTTGACACACATCAAAAAGAATTCTAATGTTCTTCCTCAAACATTCCTTGACATTCTTTCCCTAGCTTGGGTTCTCCAATTATTCTCCAATGAACACTCTCCCCTTTTTGACACACATCAAAAAGAAAAAGGAGGGTATCACGGTCAAGAGTTTCTTCCTAATGGAAGTCCCATACCTTTCATTGAAACTCTTAATTTCCCCCTTGACACTAGAGTTAATAGTTAACTTAGTGATAATCCCATATCACTCAAGTCTTTTAGGAGTAAAAACTCCCCCTTGACTAATAGGTAAAACTCCCCCTAAAGGTTAACTCCCCCTTGACCATTGCACCAACAATGTCTTGGTGAGTTTCAAACCTTTAGAAATCCAAAACACCAACTTTCAGCTGAAATTTCAGACAAAACAGTCGAAAAATCAGCATTTGGCACGCCCTGATCGGTCACCAGACCGATCAGGGATTCCCTGGATCGGTCACCAGACCGATCAGGGATTCCCTGGATCGGTCACAGTGACCGATCTAGCACCCCCTGGACCGATCAGGCTACCTCCTGATCGGTCCACAAGTCTGATATCAGATTTCTGATTTCTTCTCCCGAAATTCAGAAACCTCTAGAAAATCACAGAAAATTCGAAAAATTGTGAAATTTTGAGGATACATTCCTCATACCATATTCTATCAAGGAAAAATAGTTTTCTATGAAAATAGTTTCCATTTTTCAATCTTGATACAAAGTTCAAAAACTTTGAAATAGTTCAAAGTTTAACTCAACTTTGTATCACAATGTTCAATGATGAATGCTATCACGAGGATGGCTTCATCAAGGTTTTTCAAATCAATTTCATAATGATTTTAACCCTTTTGAATTTAGGACCATAATCTTAGGGCTAGATGTACATGACTTGTACACAAGCTTTCCCTATGATCCTTAATTTCTTGAATTAGGGTCATCTAGGTACAAGGACTATGCACCTTGATCCTAACTCATGATCCTAATATCTCACACACATCTAAGGTGTATCAAACCACATTCAAGTCAATTTGATGTGAGATATGGGTTAAGGTCAACTTAGGCTAAGTTCTCATGCATTTTTTAAACACCAATTTGATCTCAATATCAAATTATATGTTTGTCCTCAAATCAATTTCATTGATTATAATGCAAGAGATGATGACATGGTATATAATGATATCATAAGTAAAAACATGTGCCAATGTCATGATGTCATGGCATAAAGTTTGAAAACTTAAATAAAGCATGACATATAAACTAGCCTAAGCATTATCATGACATTTCGAATGATAATAAAATAAATATGATGTCATGGCATGGCATATGGCAACCAATCATGGCAAGTTAGCACAAATAAAATACCTAAATTCCCTATCTAAGTATCCTTAGCCTTAGCTAACTTAAAATCTAACCCTAGATTACCCATATATCCCTAAGAGAAAACCAAAATCCCAATTATGGTATTTCTCTAGGTTTTCTTAAATTGTGCCAAATAAGATTAAAATCGATATTTTTCAAATATGGCACAATTTACTCTTCAAGGAGTAAATAATAATTCCTTTTCATTCTCAAAAGTTCACAAAACCTTGAAAATGCTCCTTGAGTGTCAATTTCCTCAAAGTTGGGTTAACTACCCTTCTTATTGGAGTTGACACTCTCTAACCCATTTATGGGGTAGAGAAGATGCTCCTAGGAACCCAATATCTATGTGAGCTCATTGGGTTCACTAAATATTCACTAGGGATGACTTCCCTAGCAACCCTCCTAATGACCCTCTTAGGCTTTGAAGCCTTGGTCATTTGGGCCTCATCAAGGTCAACTATAGGGGTGACTCCCCTTGTAACCTTGGTAATGGTCTTCCTAGCCCTAGGTTTTGTTCCATAATCGAATGGAACATTATGATAAGTGGGCTTGACCACTTGGGACTTAGGTTTGTGACCCAAACCTTTCTTGTCCTTGGACTTGGGTTTTTGACCCTTAGACCCTAGAGATGACTTCTCTAAATTCTTTAAGGCCTTTTCTAGAGTGTCAAGTCTTGACCTCAAGACTTGATTTTCTTTCTCTAAAACCTCAAGTTTTAATTTATCATTCTTTCTTGAGGTGTTCCTAGGCATATGTCTAGTTGATTTAGGGTTTCTACCTAGGTTTTCCTTAACCTTAGAAGTGTTAATCCTAGGGTTAGCATTCCTAGTAGTATCCCTATCTAGGTTGACATGTTTAGCACCTAAGCACATGTATTGATTTTTAGTGTTAACATGCTTATCATTATTGACTAATGCAATAAAATTACTAGCATGTATCCTACTAGAATTGCACGAATGAGCCTTAAAAGATACCTTAGGGTTTGCCTTAGCTCCCCCTACCGATGTGCATCCCTTGTCCTTGTGAGGTTTCCTCCCCTTCGGACATTGGCTCCTATAGTGTCCCCGTTGCTTGCATTGAAAGCACACCACGTGCTTCTTGCCTTTGAGTGTTGGGACTCCTGCTTCCTTGACCTTTGGTGCCGGTGGAGTCTTCCTAACCTTCTTTGGACATTTACTCTTGTAATGTCCATGTTTCCTACACTCAAAACACATTATGTGTAATTTGCTTGAAATCACAGTGTTTGAGTTACCTAGGGTTGTGGATGGAGATGAGCTTTCTTCTTCAACCCTTCCGGAGGTGGGAACTTCTTCTTCTTGCTCCGAACTTAAACAAGAGGAACTCTCCTCCTCTTCTTCCTTGGATGTTGAGTAGCCCTCAACTCCCAATTCGCTCCCTTCATGATGTGAGCTACTTGGCTCACTAGGCTCCTCTTCATGGCTTGAAGTGGAGCTCTCCTCATGGTACTTGGCCAAGTTATCCCACAACTCCTTGGCATTGTTGTATTTACCTATCTTACACAAAACATTAGTAGGTAATGAAAATTCAATTGTTTTAGTTACCTCATTGTTGATCGTGGATTGGTGGACTTGTTCCTTCGTCCACTTGTTCTTCTCTAGAGGCTCTCCTTCTTTATCCATTGGAGGAGTAAACCCTTCTTGTACACAAAACCAGTTCCACATATTAGTCCTAAGAAAATACATCATCCTTACCTTCCAATATGCGAAGTTGTCGTTGTAAAAGGGTGGAATGGTGATGTCTTCTCCGAATTGATCCATCTCTAGCTTGTGCTCCCCCGGGTGTTGATCCGTCGAAGAGCGGCCTCGCTCTGATACCACTTGTTAGGATCGTTCGTACTCGGCTAGAGAGGGGGGGTGTGAATAGCCGACCCCAAATCGTCGTTTCTTTCTACAAAACGTGTTAGCGCAGCGGAAAATACAAAGAAACGAAAGAGAAGAAAACCAAACCTTAACACAAGGATGTAACGAGGTTCGGAGATTAGGGCTCCTACTCCTCGGCGTGTCCGTAAGGTGGACGAGTCCAGTCAATCCGTCGGTGGATGAGTCCCCGGAGAACCGGCTAATACAATATACTCCTTGTGGGTGGAGAAACCTCGCCACAAACGTTTGCAACAGCAAACAGAGAGTACAAGAACAGTAAGAGAAGCAATACAATATGAATACAATAGCACTCTACCAATTGCTTGCTTTCTTGTCGACTGGAGGTGAAGCAGCAACTTCACAACCCAAACGCAGCAGCTGGTCGACGACTGGAAGCTCACGCGAAGCTTCGGAGGTGAGCTCAATCAAAGCTCAGTTGAAGCAGAAGCTTCAGCAGCAGAAGAACAGAAAGAGAAGAGGAAAAAGTTCTTGCGCAGCAGCAGCCCTCGACCCCTTTATACCGCGAAGAAGATGCGAAGAAACTAGTCATTGCAGCGCAACGGCTAGAACCAGACCGATCAAGCTTCACCTGATCGGTCTGGCTGATCCGATCGGTCGTGGGGACCGATCAGGTTCGGCTGATCGGTCCCAGACCGATCCAGCCTTCCCTCGCTCAGTTGGCTGCGTCTCCGATCGGTCGTGGAGACCGATCAGCATACACCTGATCGGTCACCGGACCGATCAGAGCTTCTTCACTCGATCGTCACTTGATCGGTGGACCGATCAGGAACTCCACAGTATGCTATCGAGTGGAATCTGATCGGTCACCGGACCGATCAGGAAACACTGAGTTCACCGGATCGGTCTGCGACCGATCCAACTCCTAGGTGATCTAACCTGGTTCGAGAACGAGCTACCGAGCCCTCTCCGACTCCATATGCCAAGCTTCACTCACTTGGACTTCTCAACACCGGATGTCCGATCACCCTTGATCTATCTGGATTTTCCTGCCCGCTTCACTCACCAGACTTTCCACCGCTTCACTCACCGGATTTCCACCGCCTAACATCCCGCTAGGACTTTCTCACCGCTCGCTTCACTCACCAGACTTTCCAACCGCCTAACATCCCGTTAGGACTTTCCCACCGCCCGGCTTCACTCACTGGACTTTTCCACCGCCTAACATCCTAGTTAGGACTTTCCCTCGTGCCAAGCTCCCTGCTTGGACTTCTCCGTGCCAAGTCTCCATACTTGGACTTTTCCAGTGCCAAGTCTCCATACTTGGACTTTTCCCGTGCCAAGTCTCCACACTTGGACTTCTCGCGTGCCAAGCTCCCTGCTTGGACTTTTCCAGTGCCAAGTCTCCATACTTGGACTTTTCGCGTGCCAAGCTCCCTGCTTGGACTTTTCCAGTGCCAAGTCTCCATACTTGGACTTTTCGCATGCCAAGCTCCCTGCTTGGACTTTTCCCGAATCAGGTCAACCAGGTCAACCTTGACCTAAGGTTGCACCTACAATCTCCCAAACACCTATTCTTGTCAAACATCAAGAATAGAACTCTCTCACGAGTGTCAAACATCAACATGCAACTCAACTAGGTCAACCTTGACCTAAGGTTGCACCGACAATCTTCCCAAGTCAAACATCAAAATACAACTCGACTCAAGTCACCTCGAGTCGGGTCAACCAGGTCAACCTTGACCTAAGGTTGCACCAACAGATCCCACCTCCATATGAGCGCGAGGACTTCAACTATTGGATGAAGCTCTTGGAGATATGGTTCCAAATGAATTAGAACCAATGGATTGTATTGGGGGAACCATTCGAAGCTCCAACGAATAAGAAGGGAAAGCGTCTTCAACCTCGATATTGGATCAATGAGCAAAGGGAGCAATTGGAGATGGACAAGGAGGTAACAAGAATTTTATTAAATCTTTTGCCTTCTAATGTGTTGGTTAGTGTATGTGATTACAAGAATGCAAGTGACCTTTGGAAAAAGGTAATTGGATTTTATGAAAGTCCTACACAAGCACAAGAAGTGAAAGAATCCAAGGAGATGTGCTCATTGGTCCAAGAGAAGGAGAAGAACCAATCGGATGTAGAGACAAGCTCAACATCTGAAGAGGAGGAAGTAGTAGAACCATCCACATCTTTAAGTGAGGAAGAATAGTCCAAGACAAGTGAAGAAAAGGTCTTGGAAGCTCAACTCTTAACCGCATCTACCGAGAAGGACACTAAAGCCCACATTAAGTGTTTTGAGTATGGGGAGATAGAACACTACAAGAGTGGATGCCCCTTGCTCGAGAAGGTAAATCCTAAACTCAATTCAATTTATTTAGAATCTAATGTGAGTTGTAGTAAAAAGAAGGAAAAGATGCACATCATTTGTTTCACGTGTGATGAGCGTGGTTATTACCACACGAAGTGCCCAAGGAAGAGGGAAATTTTAAAAAAAAATTGAGAAAGTGGAAGAAGTCATGTGGATGCTCATGTCAAGGGAGAACTCCAATGGTAGGTAGGAAGGTAATCCCTAACTTGATCTTTAATTTTAATATTAATTCAAGTTTTAGAGACATGCATACTAGAGATAACAATATCGGTTATTTATCCATGTATCATTTTAGATTTAGGTATAATGATAGGAATAGGGTTAACAAGGTGGATAACCCTAGAAAATCATACTTTAAGGTTAGACCTAACAAAAAACAACCCACTTTGCTTAAAGAGAGGAATGTGGTGGAAAACCTAGGTGTTAATCCCAAGAAGGAGAGACACATACCTAGGAATGGTAGGTCTCGAAATGTCTATGGTGGACAAGTGGATTCTAGGGTTAAAAATCTAGAATTAGAAAATCAAACATTAAAGGAAAAGCTTGATAGGTTAGAGAAATCTCTTGGGAGATTCAATATTGGATCTAAGGGATTAGGTATAATGTTGGATAGTCAAAGGCCCAATGATAATAGATTTAGTTTGGGATACTGTTCTTCATCAAACAAGGGTAAGGGGAAGTTACCCATGGAGCACTTTGGCGGGTATAACACAGTAGAGTGTTAAGGATATCTGGCCAGCTAAAAGGGGGGTTGAATAAACGTTAACCCACAATCTATCAATTCCTACGTATTCATTAGCATAGTGGAATACAAACAATACAAATACGAATATGAAAGCAAAACTAAAAGACTAGAACAAGAAAGCAAACCAATACACATCAATTTACTTGGTTCAGAGATAACTGGCTCCTACTCCATGACTATCCGTAAGGTAGACGTTCCCTATCCGTGGGTGGAGAAACCTCACCACAACACCAACCAAGACCTCTTGGATTACAAAGAGTACTTGAAAACTTTGGAGGCTACTAATTAGGGTTAACCATCACTAATTTCGTCAACCAAGGCAAGCATCCCCAATCTCTATTATATAGAGCTTAGTAAAATCAGCAAGCTGATTTTACCGTTACCAGTTGATTGATGCTTTCACCACTCGAGTGGTGCTGGCTAACAGTCCTCCGCAGAACCCACAATTCTGCAAACGACTCTTTATTAATCGACTAGTGTCATTACCAATCGACTTATACCTTTAGCCATCAGGCACAAAAATATTCTATGTCCTGCCCAGTTGACTAATCTCATCACCAATTGACTGGTAAAATCCTAAACTTAGGGTTTCCCTTCCCAAGTACATTTCTCTCACACTCGGACCCTTACAACTCACTTGACTCTTGCCTTCAAGCCTTTACCTCTTGCCTTCAAGCCTTCTTCCTTTGGCTCTCATCCCTTGGATGCATTTAAGCCTGTGGCTTGTCTTAATGTCATCCTTCTCATATGCCTCGAAGTGTGCTTCCCTCTGCTTGTCCTTGCTGCCTTTTCCATAGTCCCTTGAATGCTCCATCCTTTACCGAATCCGAAGCCATCAAGCTAAGTCATATGTGTATCCTGCAAACCTACACAACTCAAATACATATATAAAATATAAGGGTAAACCTAACTTAAACCCTTTGCCCAAACATCAAAACTCATAGTCACACCGGATCCTCAAGATTGCTTTCAACAATCTTCCCCTTTTTGATGTTTATCAATATATTTAAGTTAGGAAAAATATAATAGCAATCAACCATGTCAAGTCACACTTAGACTTACGTTGTCAAGGTTGCATACTTGGACTTACATCGCTAAGAAAATATGCATCATGCATTGGAACCTATCACAAGGGTCACCCTATACGTAAGCTCTCCATTGAGCTAGGAATTTCACCGTAAAGGTATTTAAGGTTTTCACTTAAACTTTACTTTTGTCCTTTGTCTAATATCAAAAAGCTTCTAACAATATCTTAATTGTTGAAACTTGATCATCCAGACTAGCACTAAACTTGTGTATTTAATCCCAAGGATCTCATACTCCTATACGAGTTGTCCTGGTCAAATCCAATGCTAAAAAATAGTTTCAGACTTGTACCAATCGACTGCCAAAGTTACCAGTCGACTGCCCTTATCGAATTCAACTCACAGAACTATTCTATGTTAGATAAATACTGTTACCAGTTGACTGATATTTGCACCATACTAAACCATAATACATCCTTAGCATTAGTTTATATGGCATCTATATATCAAAAACGAATCTTTATGCCATATGCCCCCAATATCATATTTCTATACATGAACTCAACTCAATTGTATCAATTCCCTTGATTTGAGACTCAAGTCCATCTCCAAACCACTTTAGCACATTTCATAACCCATCTAGAATCCTAAGCAAGGTCCACTTGAGATCCATTGGCCATGGGTCCACTTTTGACTCTTTGAGCTCCCCTTAGAGCTCTTAACCTTAGCCACCACCCTAAGTGACTCATCTATTGTGGCTAAACCATAATGATATCCCTTAGAAGATTTCCTTATCTTCTTAACCTTGGACATTTCATCCTTGCCATAATCATATGCAACCCTAGCATATTTTTTTTCTCATTGACCTTGAATGACTCTCCCTTGTCATTATCATTTATCACCCTAGCATATGATCTCTTTTTGACCTTGAAGGAACAACTAGATCGGTATCCCAAATCTAATATATCATTGTTAGATTTTTGACTACTCAAAATCATACCTAATCCTTTATATCCAACATTGAATCCCTCTAGGGTTTTCTCCAAATTATAATGCTTTACCTTCAAAGCTTGATTCTCCTTTTCTAGATTCCTAATTCTAGACTCTTATCATCCACCTTGGACATTCCTAGACCTACCCATCTTTCTAGGCATATGTCTTCCCTTCTTTGGATTTTTGCATAAGTTCTCCATTACCTTCTTCTCCTTAGGTAATGAGAATCTAACTTATTTAGATCTATCTTACATAGGTACCTTAGGGTTAATTCTAAAATTTACCCTACTTCTATCATGATATCTAAAACTAAAATTGTACATGAGCATACTATTATTAGCAAAATCATTTCTCCTAGCATGTATGGGAAAACAATAATATGAATTACATTTCAAATTAGGGTATACCTCCCTTACCCTTGAAGCTTCTCCTTGTTTTGAGCTTCTCTTCTTCTCTCATTTCTTCAAATGTATTAGCTTCTGGATCTCACTCTTCTTAGGACATTTGGTGTAGTAGTGGTCATTCTCCCCACAAGTGAAGCATACTATACACATTTTCTTCTTTTGGTATCCTTAATTCCTACAACTCATGTTAGTATTTAAAATAACTTAATTGAGTTTAGGAGTTATCTTTTTCTTACCTAATGGGCATCTACTCTTTTAGTATCCCTTCTCATTGCACCTGAAGCAAATAATGTGGTACTTTGACTTCACTTCGGTGGAGGTACTAGATAGGTTGACTCCTTCCAAGACCTATTCTTCATCCATCTTGACTTCTTCTTCAACCTTTGAGGATGTAGACGTTACTTTCTCATCTTCTTTCTCCTCAAAAGTTGAGCACATATCAACTTCCGGTTGCTCCTCCTCCACTTGAGCCACTTTATCCCTTTCTTCAAATATTTCTTCTTCTTGTATAGGCTTAGGTTCTTCACCTAGAACCATCTTTACCTTGCTCCACAAATCATGGGCATTCTCATATTTACATACATGACTCAAAACATCATTAGATAAAATATTGATTAAAATTGATATTACCTTTGAATTTTACTTTGATCGTGAGGCTTGCTCTTCCATCCAATAACGATTTACCCTAGTGGTCGGTGAAAACTTTTCGTAGGGTCAGGCCAATCACTCCAAGAATTAGTTGGTTCAATGAGCATGTAAAATATCAAAAAATTGCGAATAACGATAAGGAAATTTTCTGAAATTTTTAGAAATTTTCTGATAATTTTTCAGAGCTTGTATGGACGAGTTCATGGGGATAAAAACGGAGCCCGGGAAAGCTTGTTTAGGCTACCCAATTTAAGCAAGGAAAAGTCTGATTTTTTTTCTTTTTTTTTTCTTTTTCTTTATTTTTCTTTTTCTCCTCCTCTCCCGTCGTCGTACCCCAAATCCCCCGCACCTTCTCTTTTCTTCCCCACCGGACCCAAGCCCTAACTGCGACGGTTTCCTTTCCCCTCGCAATGTAAGTCGTGGCCGAGGGTTGCATCTCCTTCTTCTTTCCCCAGCTGATCCTCTCTTCCTCTTCTCGCGTCCTTCTTTATCTTCAATCCACTGTCGGCCAAACTTCGTCCGATTGTCCTCTGCGCCGCTGTCGCCATTCACCGGATCACACTGCCACTGTGAGCCGAGCCCTTCCTCCGATCACCGAGCAGAGCCCCCTTCCCTCTACCCTAGCGTCGTCCACCTACCTCTCATCATTGCCAGATGACGCCACCCAGCCCTGACGCCATCGCCGGTTGCCTTTCCCCGTCGCCTTGTCGCCACCCCAGTCGGAGGTGACTATGTAACGCCCGCCCCTCCTGCTAGTAGGGCGGGGTTACTTACTTAGCTATTATTCTTTTTGCGGAAACATACATGCATATTAAAATTTCTTTCAAAAGTAAAACAGTAGAAATATCATGAAGTCATGCGGGACAATAACATAATAAACTTAGTTCATGTCAACATAACAAAATAACATAAGCAGGTCTTTTATTTGTCTTAGCCGAGCCACCACCACACACATCTCCTTGCCTCTCCTGCAGCTCCCCTAGTTCATCCATTCTTTGCCTTTATCTGCGGTATAAGGAAAGTAAGCTATAAGCACACAAGCTTAGTAAGATCCTTTCCTACTCACAAAAACCATATATCAAAGCATAAACACATAAGCATATAACCATGGAAATATGATCATCTAACATCATATTGTGAATACATAGCATCATAACATATCATCTCATAAAGAACATCATGTTATATCATATCATAAATCATCATGTCATATAAATCATAAGGGCATAGCATGTCATATCATAAATCATATCATATCATCTCATAAAGAACATCATGCTATATCATATCATAAATCATCATGTCATATAAATCATAAGGGCATAGCATGTGATATCATAAATCATATCATGCAAGATGTCTTTTTAAAACATGTGTCATGTCATATGCAAGATGTCTTAAAACATATCATATAGTACTTGAACATAATATCATCATAAGGGCCCGGCTTGTACCACATACATACATAAATGCGCAATCCCTAGGACAGGGTAGCTAGCCCCGAACCTACTAGGGATCTAGGTCCGTACTACGACCGTCGACCTAGGGGCGTACTAAGGAGCCCATCCCTTTACTAGACCCGTTCATAGTCCGTCGGCCTAGGGGCGCTTATAGAGCCCACCCTTGGTACAAGCCATACAAAGTAAAATAGCATATCATGGTTCATGTCATAACATAGCATATCATATCTTATCATATCATGAAGAGTGCTCTTAGTCCCCAAGGGGAAGCAACTCTTAGGCCTTCACTTATCATGTCATAAAGAGTGCTCTTAATCCCAACAAAAAGGGAAGCAACTCTTAGGCCTTTGCTTATCATATCATAAAGTATGCATATTTGGGCACATAGCACATCATAAGAGACATTATTATGCATGGATCATAAGCATACATAAATGAACATATTATTTGTCATATCATAAAGCATGCATACTTGAGCACATAACACATCATAAGAGACATTATCAAGCATGGTTCATAGGTATACATAAATGAACACATCACCTATCATACAAAAGACATAATCATGCATGGAATCATTAAATAACATCTCTTAATTCATAACGTAGCATGTGAGGCACATCTAGGCTCCTAAACCCATTATGGCCGAAAGTTCAAGAGTATGAACTTAAACTCTAAACAACATACAAGCATAAGAAAACTCATGTTAACTTCATATCATATCATAAGGAAAGTCATAAGCATGTTAATCCAATTTTAAAGCTTTCCTAGGTCTTGATCCTTATCATGGCCGAAAGTTCATGAAGAAGGAAAATAGGCTACAAACAACATACAAGCATGAATATTAAGCTAACTTCATATTATATCATAAGGGGATCCATGAGCATGCTAGATTAAATTTTAAGCTCCCTTGAACCCTAGAAGTGTTCATGGCTGAAACTTTATAAGGAAGAAAATCAAGCTCTAAACAACATTCAAGCATAAATATCTAGCTAAATTCATATCATATCATAAGAAGATTCATGAGCATGCTAGGTTAAATTTTTAGCTTCCTTGAACCCTAAAATGGATCATGGCCGAAAGTCTCATGAAGAGGAAAATCAAGCTCTAACAACATACAAGCATAAATATCTAGCTAAATTCATATCATATCATAAGGAGATTCATGAGCATGCTAGATTAAATTTTAAGCTTCCTTGAACCCTAGAAATGTTCATGGCCGAAACTTTATAAGGAAGAAAATCAAGCTCTAAACAACATGCAAGCATAAATATCTAGCTAAATTCATATCATATCATAAGAAGATTCATGAGCATGCTAGGTTAAAATTTTAGCTTCCTTAAACCCTAAAATGGATCATGGCCGAAAGTCTCATGAAGAGGAAAATCAAGCTCTAACAACATACAAGCATAAATATCTAGCTAAATTCATATCATATCATAAGGAGATTCATGAGCATGCTAGGTTAAATATTTAGCTTTTCCTAACTCAACATGTGGTATTGTCAAACATCAAAAAGGGGGAGATTGTTGGTGCAATATCCGTCAGGTCAAGGTTGACCTAGTTGACCAAGCTTGAGTCTTGGTCATGGTTTCGATGTTTGACAATACAAGTAGACACATGGACAATGTAGGTGCAGTTGTCTATGTGGGAAGAGTCTGATCAGGGACTGATCAGTGTGGATGAAGAAGAGTCAAGTAGGTCAAAGTTGACTGGATACTTGACGAGGAAAGTCCTAGTGAGTGAAGCTAGGTGAAAGTCCTGGTGAGTGAAGCCAGGCAGTTGGAAAATTCTAGTGAGTGAAGCTAGGCAGTATGAAAGTCCTAGTGAGTGAAGCTAGGCAGTATGAAAGTCCTGGTGAGTGAAGCCAGGCAGAAGAGAAAGTCCTAGTGAGTGAAGCTAGGGAGTATGAAAGTCTTGGTGAGTGAAGCCAGGCAAGGGAAATCCAGATGGGTCAAGGTTGACCAGACATTTGGTGAAAAGTCCAAGTAGGTCAAAGGGATTGATCGGATACTTGGCACAAGGAAGAAAAGACCAAGTAGGTCAAAGGGATTGATCGGATACTTGGCAAGAAGAAAAAAGTCCAAGTGGGTTAAAGAGATTGACCGGACACTTGGTGAGAGAGTCCTAGCTGGTCAAGGGTGACCGGATGCTAGGTTTTATGTACCAACAAGTCATGGTTGACCGGATGTTGGTTTGGGAGGCTTGGAACTTGGCTTTGGGTAAAAACCAAGAGCTGGATCAATCAGTGGATTGATCAGTGGATCGATCAGTGGATCGATCAGTGGATCGATCAGTGGATCGATCAGTGGATCGATCAGTGGATCGATCCAGGCTTTTCCCAGCGAACAGAAAGCCTCTGGATCGATCAGTGGATCGATCCAGGCCTCCAGATCGATCAGTGGATCGATCCAGGCTTATCCCAGTGAACAGAAAGCCTCCGGATCGATCAATGGATCGATCCAGAGGTCTCAATCGATCAGTGGATCGATTGGGACGCTGCTGCTTCGCCCGATAAGTGCTGGATCGATCCGTGGATCGATCCAAAGCCTCCCCAATCGATTGAGAGCAATCCAATCGATTGGGATTCGACCGTTGGCGTCGTTTATAGTTGTTGGCGTGCGATTCCTTCAGCAGAACTTCACCGATTCATTTCAGATTCATAACAGCTCCTCCCCAGCACTCTCTAAGCTCCTCACCGCCAGTTCTTGAAGGTTCTTGGAGGTTCTTCCAAGTCAAGAGGCGAGTTGCAACGAGAAGAAGAAGAAGCTAGGGTTTTTACTGCATCTCTTGTAAGCTTTTGCTTATTCTTTACTACCCTTTCTTCTACTTGTATTGAGAGTCTTGTAGGGCTTCTCCGCCTTCGGTAGTTACCGAAAAGGAGTGTTTATTAGTGGAGGTGTGTGTGTGTGTGCGTGGATCCTTGGACTAGTCACCTCTTGTGAGGTGGATACCAAGTAAAATCCTATTGTTAGCATTGTTGTAGTTTGTTTCTTTGTATTCCGCTGCGCATCACTTTGAAGAAACAAGCAACGAAGCACGACGAGCACACGCGAAGCTATTCACCCCCCCCCCTCTAGCTACTTTTCGGTCCTAACACACCTCGCCCTTCATCAATGCCCTGCTATTTCTCAACGTCTGCACATTAGTGCAAATGTAAGAAGCACATCCGGTATCTAATACCCATGATGAAGAAATAGATAGATTGACTTCTATAACATATATACCTGAAGTGGAAGTCTCACTTCTCTTCTTTTTAAGATCTTCCAAGTACACTTTGTAGTTCCTCTTCCAGTGCCCGGTCTGACCGCAGTGGAAGCAGGTAGCATCCTTGGCAACCCCTCCTTTGGGTTTCAGTGTCTTGCCTTTACCCTTAGCTTGGGACTTTCCCTTACCTTTGGGCTTGCCCTTGCCCTTATGTTTCTGAACCATCAGAATAGAGTTGGGCTTAACCTTCTTAAGGTTGAGCTCAGTAGTTCTTAACATGCTAAGCAGCTCAGGCAGTGACTTGTCAATTTCGTTCATGTTGTAATTTAGAACAAATTGACTATAGCTATCAGGCAAGGATTGCAAGATCAGGTCAGTGGCCAGCTCTTGGCCAAGTGGGAATCCCAACCTCTGTAGGTTTTCTATGTACCCAATCATTTTGAGTACATAGGGGCTTACGGGAGTCCCATCTTGCATCTTGCACTGAAACAGTGCCTTAGAGATCTCGAATCTCTCATGCCTCGCTTGTCCTTGATATAGTTGACGAAGATGTTCAACCATATCATAAGCGCTCATCAACTCGTGTTACTTCTGAAGCTCAGAGTTCATGGTCACGAGCATAAGACATGACACATCTAATGCGTCATCTTGATGCTTCTTGTAAGCATCACGATCAGCTCGCGTGGCAGTGGCAGGAGGTGCCTCAGGAATGGGCTGCTCCAGGACGTACAGTTTTCGTTCTTGTGTGAGAACTATTCTCAGGTTCCTGTACCAGTCCAGGAAGTTAGCTCCATTGAACTTGTCCTTATCTAGGACAGAACGCAGGGAGAAGGAGTTCATGTTTGACGACATGGTATTCTACAACAGAAAAATGCAGAAAAATAAATATCATATTCCAATTAATCATCTAATTAGGTATTTAATTAAATGATGCTCCCACTGAATTCTATAATTCAAGTGGGACAAGATCCACATCATACTACGTCTTGAGTTAGCTTTGGTTAAATCGCCCAAGACTTGGTATGATCGGTAGGTAACTAATTACCAATTACATCTCTATGCAACTCTTATTTATAGGATCAAGATCCGCATGTATATTAAAACTTGAGTTAGCTTTGGCTAAATCGCCCAAGAGTTAATATAAATGTGATTTTGACCTATCTACCAACCATTGGCAAATGCCTATAGTTAAACTCAATCCAATTGAGTTAACTAGTTACTCAATCTAATTGAGTTGTACTCACCCATGCATTGATAGGCGGGACCAAGATTGTCCCTCCGCACCCTACCAAGATAATATGCATTGCTTTGCTTTGGCAGATTCAACAACAACATGTGATCGAGGTAGTGATAGGTATCACGGCATGGTAGGCATTTCGAGTTGACGCGATTGAGATCTAATCTAATCGACGATGTGTATCATATACTCGATTTAGATCTAGTCTAATCGTGGAGGTGCATCATGTGCGTGATTTAGATCTAATCTAATCGTTAAGGTACTAATTAATTACTAATCTAGCATGCATCATATACACACACACAAGCAATTAATTAAATTTTTTTGTGATTAGTCATGGCCCTACTAAAATCTTCTCAAGCCAATGAGAAGATCGGATGGTCAACCTAAGGTCAACAGCTTCTCAAGCTCCTTTCGGTGACCACTTTGTGTTGCTCGCACCCTCCTCGTAACTCCGTCTCGAGTGGACCTTCCACCGCTTCATTTTGTACATTACAAAGGTGAAACCCGAGTTACATTCGAGTATAAACTATTTTACAACAGGAAATAAAATAGGAAAGGCACGACGCGCAGGTCGCGTATCATATACAGCACGCACATCACAGAAAATGACACAGGCCATAATATAAATTTCAACACAATTTTTTCAATCAAATTGGGGTCTTTGGGGCATGACCATCACAAAATGATACATAATTCTAAATTATGTAATTTCTATAAATTTATGTAAAATTTTCCATAATTTTATATAATTTTATGAGTAAAAATTCCCGGCGGTCCCGTTTAGTAATTTTCGGGCACAATCACGGAACGAAGCCCCTTGCGAGGTTAGGGGCAACACCCCTACCCGTGATATAACCATCGTGAGTGTTCCTAAGCGATCCTACAGTGCCTCGCTGTCCCAAAATGAATTAGGCGAAACCTTGCCATTTCGGAAAGGTTTTCTCGGTAGTCGAAGCCTACAAGTGTCGAAACATTTGTTGCTTCGCTTCTACGAGAAAATTACCAATAAAACACATAAAATTAGGAAATTCACAGAAGGTTACAGAACTGAAAGTTTTCATAAAAACACAAAATAAACATGTACGCGCTTCGCATGTGGCTCTGATACCACTGTTGGATTTTTCGGACCGCAAAAACAACTTTTTGGGTTGCGGAAACCCCGAATCCCATGCCACCAGATCCGTGCGAAGTTATATAATTTCGTAAAAACTTCATGTACATGTTTTCTAGCCTAAATCTACACTAGATCTACAAGGAAGAGACTTATACCTTTGTAGCGAAGCCCTTCGCGTATCCCACTCATCCAAGGTTTGCCGGATCTCAAGGTTGTCAAGTGTACAACCCTATATATGTATCCACACGAACAATAGAGATGGAGAAGAAATCTTGAGTGTGCTAGCACTCCAAGAAGTCTCGTCCAAAGAGGAGGAGAGGGAGAGAAGAAAAGAAAGCAAAATGAGGAAGAAGATGGAGTTACCAAACCAAAATGAAACTCACAACCAAAACATAAAGTGGTCGGCCACTTCAAAGCCTTTTAAATCTCCATGGGATACCAAGAGTCGCAACTCTTGGTCTCCCTCATGAGGTGGCACACACATGTGCTAGCCTTGATGATGTGGCATATCATTATTAGCCCACTTAATGCCAACTCACAATTGAGGTGGCAAATGGTCAAGTCAAACTTGACACTTCATCTTCCTCTCAAGTCAAGTCAAACTTGACCACTTCTCTCCCATGGTTGATCAAATCTAACCATTGGTTCAAGTCAATTTTAATTTAATGAATCTCTATTCATTGAATTAAATTGACTCAAGGAGTCTAAGTCCAAATTAGACTCATTTAACACATGAACCAAATTGAGTCCAACTCAATTAGTCTAATTTGGATTACTCTTAATCCAATTTGGTTCATCACATGAACCTAATCCTCTAGGTACATCAAATGAACCTAATCTCCATCTAATTGCCCTTTGTGTGTGACCCTATAGGTTCTTGTAATGTTGTCAATGCTCCTAAACCCTTTTAGAAGCATAAGTAATGAGCGGTATCTAGCAACACATTATTACTACCCAAGTTACAAGAATGTTGAGATCCAACATCACCTTGTGACTACTAATTGTGACTCTTCACAATATGTGACAAGTGTCCTTCTATCCTTGACATCTAGATTGATCAATGTGAGGCATAGACCATGTCATCCTTTAATCAATCTAAATCTTGAATCCCAAGTAGACTCACTCAATCAAATGAGCTCAACATCTCATATTGACTCATTTGGGCATGACCATGCACTTAGTGGTCTCACTCTATCAAGAATAATGATGTCACTCCCGTCATATAGGAGAGATAGATCACATCTACATCACTCACATCCCTCCGCATAATTTGTTACATACCGAGTGATCCTGTCGGGAAGCTGAGAAGATGAACTTGTCGAAATGACGTGTCTAGAAGGTTGACCGCATCCCCATGACCCAACTGATGAGCTGTCTCCTGTGTTGACCAAGTCATCCGATGTCTTCGGGTCAACCACACCTGCAACCAGTTACCGAGTTTCCTCAATCCCTGGTACCTCGATGCTCGAGGTGGGTCCCGAACATAGATAAGCATCCACATAGAAACAGGACAATAAAATAAATGCAAAATGAATACGACGACGTACCCTGGCCCCGGGGGGCGCCCTCGGATGGATGGATGTGAGTCAACTAAGGAGCCGGATCTGTGAGCGACGACATGGAATCTGATGCAGCCGGAGTCCAAAGAGACGGCACGTAGGCCGGATATGATAGCGGCTCGTAGGCCGTCGCACGGCACGTAGGCCGTATAATGTCACTAACTAAACGGCTCGATGGCCGGAACACAACACGCAGAGCATAATACAAACCATGGATGCCGGCGGTGAAGGTGGCAGCAGAAGGCGATAACGGCCACTAGAAGCAAGGCTGCTGAACTAGGCAGCAGTGGTTGGAAGTGGCGTCAAGGATGGCGGCAGCGACTGGCAAGGGCGACAACGCTCACAGGAACACCAACGCCCGCTGGACTAACACACGGATGAGAGCCCTCGTGCCTGAGGGCGAGGGGCTGCTAGTAATGGGCATGACAGGCATCGAAGGCAGCGCAGGTACCGTCTGTGTACGCTTCTGCCATGATGGTCGGGCACGAGGAAACCCCTACCGGAGGGGCTTCCGGTGAGAAGATAAGAGGCGAGGCAGCTAGGGCCACAATGAGGCTTCTGGCGAGGGAAGAAGAAAGGCGTCACTGTAGCGACATCGAGAGGAGGTAGCGCGACCGTGTGTACTCTGCTGGTGTCGGCAGCGTGAATGAAGAGCAGCCCTCGTCCAGAGGAGATGATGACCAAGCGGCGTCGGCACTGGTGGATCGACGGCGTCGACCACGTCGGCGCTGAGAAGGCGGAGCAGCGAGAGCAGAAGTCCCTCGGTGTTGGCGGCGGACCACCCAAGCATGAACCAGCGTCGGTGCTGGACAGTAAACCTGCGTGCCCGGGCTAGCGGCGGAGAAACCAGCGCCCCCAGCTCGGGTGAACAGTGGTCGCCTTTTCAATATAAACCCTTAACCTCCCAAAAGACAAAACTACCCCCTCTCCCTTTTCCTAAACACTCCTCTGCCATTAGCTATATCCGCATCACAAGCCTCCCCTTCAAGTCTAGTCGAAGGAGGCGCGAGTCTGACTGACTAGACAATCTGTCACCAAAACTGAATCGCTCATGATAACCGAGTCAAATCGCTGAACTCATCGTATAATGTCACGCGAGCGATCACTATAGTAATGTTGTCGCATGAGCTGGTAATGGTGTTGAGAGAACCACGAGAAATCATACCGAGTTAACAACCGAACGGAAAAGCGTCGGGCGGGCGACGAGTAAATCGATCGAGTGACACGCGACATGCCGAGTAGACCAAGCGGACAAGTGATGCCAAGTGTGCAATCAAGAAGATGCCAATTAGGCGAACCGAGTAATCGAGAGAGCGTCGCGAGAGATACGGTAGCCATGCCGAGCGAACTAAGAGAGGCTCCAAGTCGACAACCGAACCGATGCCGATCTAATGGAAAAACGTTAAGTGCGCAACATGTAAAATAATAGCCGACTGAGCGACACGTGGGGTGCCGAGCACACGATCGCAAAGATGTCGACCGAGAAGATCGGAGAGATGTCGATCGGGCTGTCGTAAAATGTGACCGAGCGACCTGTAAATGTCAACCAGGTGGCCATAAAATTGTGACCTGGCGAGCGAGCGAACGTCAAGTGAGCGCCCGGACAAATGCTGAGCGAGAGGCAAAGCAGCGCTGGGCAGGAGTGCAGCCCGAAAACTAAGCGGGAGTATAGCTCGTGAAATCAAATGCGCACGGAGATGAAAGTCGTGAGCCGGACGAGCGCGTCGTACGTGAACTGAACTAGAATGTAGCCCGTGAATCGAAGGCGCGTGGAAGCGAAAGCCGTGAGCCAAACGGGCGCATAGCCTATGAGATATTCTGGTCTGAAACCAGTAGAGATACCCTTTGTCCGCGACCATCGGAGATAGCTCGACCCGATCGGGGGAAATAAGATGCTCTTATAATCTAGTCTATAACCAGTGAGAAGCGCTCGATCCCGAACGGGGGAGACAAGAAATACGATGTGCTGCTAAACTGGCTCAAGGCCAGTGATAATCGCTCGACCCCGAACGGGGGAGATGAAATAACTGATAAGTTGGTCCAAGACTAGTGGCGACCGCTCGACCCCGAACGGGGGAGATAAGAAATATGATGCGTTGATAAGCTCGACCCCGAACGGGGGAGAAGGAACAGCTGATGAACTGGTCCGAGACCAGTGATGATCGCTCGACCCCAAAACGGGAGAGATAGATGCTCTGATAAACTCGACCCCGAACGGGGGAGAAAGAATAACCGATGAACTAGTCCGAGACCAGTGATGATCGCTCGACCCCAAAACGGGAGAGATAGATGCTCTGATAAACTCGACCCGAACGGGGGAGAAAGAATAGCCGATGAACTAGCCCAAGACCAGTGATGATCGCTCGACTCCAAAACGGGAGAGATAGATGCTCTGATAAACTTGACCCCGAACGGGGGAGAAAGAATAGCCGATGAACTAGTCCGAGACCAGTGATGATCGCTCGACCCCGAAACGGGGTAGATAGATCTGATAAGCTCATCCCCGAATGGGAGAGATAAAATAACTGAAGTTGGTCCGAGACTAGTAATAATCGCTCGACCCCGAACGGGGCAGATAAAATATCTGATAAGCTCATCCCCGAACGGGGGAGATGAAATAACTGAAGTTGGTCCGAGACCAGTGAAGACCACTCGACCCCGAACGGGGGAGATAGATGTCACTCGACCCCGAACGGGGGAGATAGAATATCCGAAGCTGGTCCGAGACCAGTGAAGACCGCTCGACCCCGAACGGGGGAGAAAGATGTTACCCGACCCCGAACGGGGGAGATAGAATATCTGAAGCTGGTCTGAGACCAGTGAAGACCGCTCGACCCCGAACGGGGGAGCTAGAAGATCCGATAAGCTGGTCCATGAAGTGGTCTTCAAGCCGGGATTTTTATAGTCGCCGGTTCGACTCTGGAGTTTAATGTCGCCGCTCGACGGTCTTTAAGCCGTGGTTTTTATAGTCGCCGGTTTGACTCTAGAGTTTAACGTCGCCGCTCGACGGTCTTTAAACCGGGATTTTTATAGTCGCCGGTTCGACTCTAGAGTTTAACGTCGCCGCTCGATGGTCTTCAAGCTGGGATTTTTATAGTCGCCGGTTCGACTCTAGAGTTTAACGTCGTCGCTCAATGGTCTTCAAGCCGGGGTTTTTATAGTCGCCGGTTAGACTCTAGAGTTTAACGTCGCCGCTCGACGGTCTTTAAGCCTAGATTTTTATAGTCGCCGGTTCGACTCTAGAGTTTAACGTCGCCGCTCAACGGTCTTCAAGCCGGGGTTTTATAGTCGCCGGTTCGACTCTAGAGTTTAACGTCGCCGCTCAACGGTCTTCAAGCCGGGTTTTTATAGTCGTCGGTTCGACTCTAGAGTTTAACGTCGCCGCTCGACGGTCTTCAAGCCGGGGTTTTTATAGTCGCCGGTTCGACTCTAGAGTTTAACGTCGCCGCTCGACGGTCTTCAACAATAAGCTTGCAACTCAGATAATATATGCCCGACCGATCGGCACGGGGTCTTCGACATCGAGCCGATGGCTCGGATAATATACGCCCGGCCGATCGGCATGGGGTCTTCGACATCGAGCCGATGGCTCGGATAATATACGCCCGGCCGATCGGCACGGGGTCTTCGACATCGAGCCGATGGCTCGAATAATATACGCCCGGCCGATTGGCACGGGGTCTTCGACATCGAGCCGATGGCTTGGATAATATACGCCCTGCCGACAGGCACAGGGTCTTCGACATCGAGCCGATGACTCGGATAATATACGTCCGGCCGATCGGCACGGGGTCTTCGACATCAAGCCGATGGATCGGATAATATACACCCGGTCGATCGGCACGGGGTCTTTGACATCGAGCCGATGGCTCGGATAATATACGCCCGCCGACCGGCACGGGGTCTTCGACATCGAACCAGTGGCTCGGATAATATACGCCCGGTCGATTGGCACGGGGTCTTCAACATCGAGTCGGTGGCTCGGATAATTTACGCCCGACCGATCGGCATGGGGTCTTCGACATTGAGCCAGTGGCTCGTATAATATACACCCGGCCGATCGGCATGGGGCCTTCGACATCGAGCCAGCGGCTCGGATAATGTACGCCCGGTCGATCGGGACGAGGACTTCGACATCGAGTCGGCGGCTCGGATAATGTACACCCGGCCGATCGGCACTGGGTCTTCGACATCGAGCCGGTGGCTCGGATAATATACACCCGGTCGATTGGCACAGGGTCTTCGACATTGAGCCGATGGCTCGGATAATATACGCCCGACCGATCGGCACAGGGACTTCGACATCGAGCCGGCGGCTCGGATAATGTACGCCCGACCGATCGACACGGGGACTTCGACATCGAGCCAGCGGCTCGGATAATGTACGCTTGGCCAATCGGCACGGGGTCTTCGACATCGAGCCGGTGGCTCGGATAATATACGCCCGACCGATCGACACGGGGGCCTTTGGCATCGAACCGGTGGTTCGGATAATTTACGCCCGGCCGATTGGCACGGGGTCTTCGACATTGAGTCGGTGGCTTGGATAATATACGTCCGACCGATCTGCACCGGGACTTCGACATCGAGCTAGCGGCTCAGATAATGTACTCCCGGTCAATCAGCACGAGGACTTCGACATCGAGACGGCGGCTCGGATAATGTACACCCTGCCGATCGGCATGGGGTCTTCGACATCCAGCCGGTGGCTCGTATAATATACGCCCAGCCGATCAGCACGGGGTCTTCGACATCGAGCCGGTGGCTCGGATAATATACGCCCAGCCGATCGGCACGGGGTCTTCGACATCGAGCCGGTGGCTCGAATAATTTACGCCCGGTCGATCGGCACGGGGTCTTCGACATCGAGTCGGCGGCCGATCGACACGGGGGCCTTTGGCATCGAGCCGGTGGCTCGGATATGATGGAAACCTGGCCGATCGACACGGGGGCCTTTGGCATCGAGCCGGTGGCTTGGATATGATGGAAACCCGGCCGATCGACACAGGGGCCTTTGGCATCGAGCCGGTTTCTTGGATATGATGGAAACTCGGCCGATCGACACAGGCGCCTTTGGCATCGAGCCGGTGACTCGGATATGATGGAAACCCGGCCGATCGGCACGGGAGTTCTCGCTCGAGAAACTATGATAAATTCTATGATCGAAAGAAAATACAGCTGAAAAACTAACCTGCTGATCAGTAGAGGATCTGATTCAATTTCTCGACTCCCGAATACCCGTGGAGTGAGGATACGATATACTCGTCGAAACCCCTCAAAGTCATGAGGATGGCGGAACTTTCCGGGTCGTCCGTCTTCAAGTTCCAGACTAGGTGCGTTCCCACAGACGGCGCCAATTTGATCTTGTCGGGAAGCTGAGAAGACGAACCTGTCGGAATGACGTGTCTGGAAGGTTGACCGCATCCCCATGACCCGGCTGATGAGTTGTCTCCTGTGTTGACCAAGTCGTCCGATGTCTTCAGGTCAACCACACCTGCAACCAGTGACCGGGTTGCCCCGATCCCTAGTACCTCGATGCTCGAGGTGGGTCCCATGCACAGATAAGCATCCACATAGTAACAGGACAATAAAATAAATGCAAAATGAATACGACGGAGTACCCTGGCCCCGGGGGGGCGCCCTCGGATGAATGGATGTGAGTCAGCTGAGGAGCCGGATCTGCGAATGGCAACATGGAATCTGATGCAGCCGGAGTCCAAAGAGACGACACGTAGACTGAATATGATAGCGGCTCGTAGGCCGTCGCACGGCACGCAGGCCGTATAATGTCACTAACTAAATGGCTCGATGGCCGGAACACAACACGTAGAGCATAATACAAACCATGGAGGCCGGCGGTGAAGGTGGCATCAGAAGGCGATAACGACCACTAGAAACGAGGCCGCTGAATTGGGCAGCAGCGGCTGGAAGTGGCGTCAAGGATGGCGGTAGCGAGTGGCAAGGGCGACAACGCTCACAGGGACGCCAACGCCCGCTGGACTAACACACGGATGAGAGCCCTCATGCCTGAGGGTGAGGGGCTGCTAGTAATGGGCATGATAGGCATCGGAGGCAGCGCAGGTACCGTCTGTGTACGCTTCTGCCGTGATGGTCGGGCACGAGGAAACCCCTACCGGAGGGGGCTTTCGGCGAGAAGATAAGAGGTGTGGCAACTAGGGCTATAATGAGGCTTCTGGCGAGGGAAGAAGAAAGGCGTCACTGTAGCGACAGTGAGAGGAGGTAGCGCGATCGCGTGTCCTCTACTGGTGTCGGCAGCGTGAATGAAGAGCAGCCCTCGTCCAGAGGAGATGATGAGCAAGTGGCGTCATCACTGGTGGATCGACGGCGTCGACCACGTCGGCGCTGAGAAGGCGGAGCAGCGAGAGCAGAAGTCCCTCGGTGTCGGCGGCGGACCACCCTAGCACGAACCGGCGCCGGCGCTGGATAGTAAACCTGCGTGCTCGGGCTGGCGGCGGAGAAACCAACGCCCCCATCTCAGGTGAACAGTGGTCGCCTTTTCAATACAAACCCTTAACCTCCCAAAAGACAAAACTACCCCTCTCCCTTTTCCTAATCACTCCTCTACCATTAGCTATATTCACATCACCCAGTAATCGCCTTTATAGTCCACCCAGTTACGGGTGACATTTGACGAAGCCAAAGTATGTAACTCCTTATGTAGGGAACCATGGTGACTTCATGTCCAAGGACTAATAGTCATACTAATAGCTACATGAGAAAGTATATGACACTCATATAACGATCCATGATACTTTCTCATGGCGAGTCATTCAGTATACATTCTCCAATGCATACCCATGTGTCAACTTGATATCTCCATATCCATGACTTGTGAGATCAAGTCATCGAGTTGACCTATATGCTAGTCTCGTTGCATTAACATTGTCCCTGAATGTTAATACTTGACTAGGAATGATTAAGAGTAGTGTTCCCTATATCATTTCACTATCGATTCAACCAATCGATTGATATAGGTAAGAACCTTCTACTCAAGGACGCTATTATACTTAGTTATTTGGCACCAATACAAGTAAACATAATAACCATAAATAAATGCCTTTATATACATAAGAATATGATACAACGAGTCCATACAACAATCATCAAATGATTGACTCTAGGGCTCTAACTAACAGATGGGAAGCGGATCTGGTAGTCGGTTAAACCTCTAAGAGGCTTACCCTCTTTTCCACTAAGATTGCTAAAGCATCTGCAAATGTGAATGCGATTGTTTATCTAAAATAGGAAATAGGGAAAGAACTCATAGAGAATTCAAAACGTATCATGTCACTTCCACATAGTTAACCAGATTTCATGTTTGCTAGATAGGGGAGCGTTTGTCGATCGAAGTGTGGGGTCAAGTTGGAGTGGAGTCGTTGACAAATTCTATCCTATCACGTGCAATCCGCCTGACCGATTGGGGAGACAAGAAGTGGATTTGGTAGTCGGTCAAAACTCTGAAAGGCTTACCATCTTTTCCACTAAGATCACCAAAAAATCTACAAGCATTAATGTGATCATTCATCTAAAATAGGAAATAGGGAAGCAACCCATCAAGAATTTGAAACGCATCCTTTCACTTCCCCATGGGGTAGTGGGATTTTGTGTTTTCCATATGATAAACTTTTTTAGCCGAAGTGTGGGGCCTAGTTGGAGTAGAACCATTGACAGATTCTATCCTATCATGGGCAGTCTACCTAACCGATCAATCAATAGGAAGCAGATTTGGTAGTCGGTCAAACCTCTGAAAGGGTTATCCTTTTTCCCATTGAGATCGTCGGAGAATTTGTAGATGTGAATGTGATCGCACATCTAAAACAGGAAATAGGGAAGCAACCCATTGAGAATTTTAAACACCTTCTTTCACTTCCCCATGGGTAGCTAGATTTCATGTTTACCAGACAGGGAGTGTTTGCTAATCGAACTGTGGGGCCCAGTTAGAGTGGAGCCATTGACAAATTCTATCCTTTCACGTGCAAACCACCTGACTGATTGGGTGACAAGAAGTAGCTCACTACAAAAAAAAAAAAATACTAAATCAATGACAAATTTTTACAATGAAAGAAATTTGTTGCTAATTAACAACGATATTGTGATAAAAAAAGTAATTATTGTAAATTAGCAATAAGATTTATGAAAAAAACATGTTGTTCCTAAATTAACAACGAAGCAAACTTCGTCGCTAAAGATAAATTTGTTGCTAAATTCATCACCAATTGGGCGATGAATTCAGAATTCATTGACAATTTACCGACGAATTATGGATTCGTTGCAATTTGGCAATGAATAATGGATTCATTGTCAAATTCAAATATCTTTACCAAGTTTAACATCGACTAGGATCTCAAAATTGGCTATGAATATAGAAATTTGTCACCAAATTGGCAATGACTCATGGATTCATCGCTAAAATGACAACGAAACCATTGTTTATCACCAAATTTAAACAAATTTGACAAAATATAAATTGGTTGGCATTTCAAAATTTACGATGAATCCAGAATTCTTCACAGAATTTGTGATGAATCCAAGATTTTTATCCAAAATTTGTCATAGAATTTGCGATGAATCTAGGATTTATCGCCAATCGACGATGAATTCTAGATTCATTGCAAATTTTGTGATGAATCTAGGATTCATCACCAAATTCAAAGAACTTCTCCAAAATATGTTGGTATCTCAACTTTAGCAACACGTTCTAGATTCGTCACCAATTTAGCCACGAATTTACTGATAAATTAGAATTTATCGCCACAAACCCTAACTTAACAACTTTTCCCGATCCCCCACCCCCAAATTTATCCAATCCCACCAACTCCCCCTGATCAGGCAATGATCATGGCGATGGCGATGATGATGAACATGAGCTTAGAGAGGTGCAGTGGTAAGCTTCCTCCCCTCTCCTTTACCATTCCCACTACTCCACTCTCATTTGTCAAACCCTCACCTATCAAATCTTGATGTGGCACTCTCAAGGCTAGGCGCGCTAAGGCCGACCGGCCATTGAGGTAGGCCAGCCTATGAGGCCACTCCTGATTCAAGCATAGTTTTATTAATTTGGTGGAAGATTGCTTAATGTGTTAGGTTTCATGTATGTTACCTAGTCTAATCTATTTGTCAATGTTTGTTGCTAAATTTGTAGACTATTCATAGTGGTGCTGAGAACCTACTTTCTTCTACTCTAATTAAATGGGATGTGACACTCTGTACATCGAATTCCCTCAATTAGGTTTGGGTTCAACTATTAACTGATCAATTTCTGCGGTGACTCATTATAAGGTATGTATAACTTCTATTTTCTGCCAATTTTTAGTAGCATTTTATTAATGAGTAGATTTAAACTCCTTTTCGACATTAAAAATAAATAACATCTTATGTAGCAAGACATCTTGAAGTTTTGTTTCAGTCACTATTTTATATGCTAGCAAATATAGTAAGTTTTTTTAATGTTCTTCATTATATATCATCCTTTTATTTACTTTAGCTAGCCTAACAATTTTGGTTGCAGTTGTCTTAACGTTTTGGCTATCGACAAAGTACTATTGGCTAATCTGGTTCATCACCTACGCCCCCTTCCCCGATCGGACAGGACCTTCCCATGCACCTTTATTAGGACCTTCTCATAGACCTTTGCCTTCGCCAGCACCAACGTAAGTTTCTTCAGCCAGACACTCAGTTGCTGAGATGCAAGACATTTGAGAGTCTATAGTCTCTTACTGAAATTCATAAGTACTATAATTTTAGTTTATTTTTCAACTATCTTAATTATTTAATAATATTATTTGTTTGTAACTTTATGATAGATTTGTAAATTTTGAACGAGTTATTCACTAGATTAATCGAATAGTGAATAACCATTATGGAAGGGCTTTAATGACATACACATGCACTCTAGCACCCACAAAAGAGATCTAGTGGAATGAGTTTAAGGTATATACCCTTCAATTTATATATGAAATTAAAGTGAATATATAATCACTTATTTTTTTCCATACCAGCAAACATTCAATTAGGACCCGAGTGAAGAGTTAGAACTTAAACAAATTTTTAAGAAAAAATATGGTGATCACATCCAGCATGTATTTAATCATACAAAGACTTGGGGGAAAAAAAGTCACCCTGCATCATCAAGAAAAATTGTACCAAAATCTCCAATTTTAGGAAAATTGAGGAGAGCTAACAAACAAGTCAACATAAAAAAAAAAAAATAAGATTATAATTCTAGAGATTCATTTCTGACATATTGGGGAGGCTCTATCAATATCGATGAGAATATACGTAGATTGATAATTTTTTAACTCTCCAACTAATTTTTTAATCTATTTAAAGATATTTCATTATTTCTAATAGTTATTTTTTAGACCAAGGAATGGAGGGAGAGCCATTATTTCTAAACACTTTTACCTGGACATTTAAAAAAAAAAAAAACTTGAAGCAGTGAAAAGGCTAACACAGAAGTTCAAGTGCTAGTGATGATATTGTCGAGTTTGAGTCCTCTGTCGATAATAATATGAGTTTTTGGTTGGAGGCAATTGGAGGACCAAAAGGGAAAAGGATATTGGAAATGAGTTTTTTGAGCAAAACTCAAAGTTGTTGGTAAATCTTCTTCTACCCCACCGATAGTAAAGGCACAAATAAATAGCTTAACTGAAAAAGTTAGCAATTTGAAGTGAATAATATTACAAAAGATTAGGAAACGAGGGAATTATGCCATCAACAAGACTTCATAATGCTATATTTTCAATTAGGCTCCGCTCCAAGGTAGATTTCTCCATATTCATGAGATAATGGTGATGATGATGATGATGGTAGTGATGGTTCTTCATGAATTTATTGTGTATGAATGTTATTTGTCTCAAAATTAGTATTTTTTAATATTTTTTATTTAATTGAGTTTGTGAACCTTTAATTTTTGTATATTTGATTAGAATTGTTAATTTATTTCGAACAAGACTGGTGAAGGTGGTGAAAATTGAAAATCCATATCGAAGGAAGTTATTACATATTAAGTTTTGTGTTAGTTTATAAGATTTTTTTTGTTAAAAATGATATTTTTTTTGTTTATTTTCTGATGTAGGGAAAAAAGAATGGAAGGAGAAGGGAGTGTCTATCAAGGAAGAAGAGGATGATCTCCTTTTGCAACTTTCCATGTGTTGAGACTTATGGGATACTTTGTAATTTGATTATGGGATATTTTGTAAATTTTCTTATGAGACTTGTAGAACTTGGTTTGGATATGGTTTTGTGACTAGTAGAACTTGTTTTGGATATTTTGGGACTTGTAGAACTTGTTTATCGGTTATGTTGTGATATGGTTTTGTGTTTGTTGAACTTGTTTAATTAGATTTTTGTGTTGTTAATTATTTGATTGTTATTATGTTTATTGTTTGATTTGAATTATGTTGTATAGATGTCTGTTTGTCCATACATTATCAATGTGGAAATACTGAAGTTCTATGAATAAAATTTGCATTTTTCGATAAATTTTGCAACGAAAATTTTTCATCATAAAATTATCGTAACTATATTATGTATTGCAAATCTACGACAAATTAGTTTTCCTTGCAAATTTGCAATAAAATGGGATTCATCGTAGATTTGCCGATGAATCCATTTTCATTACAAATTTATGATGAAAATTGGATTCATTGTAAATTTGCAATGAAAATAGATTAGTCGTAGAATTTTCATTGTAAATCTACAATGAAAATGAGATTCGTCGCATTTTTGTTGTAAATTTACAATGAAAATTGATTCGTCACATATTTGGCGATGAATCCATTTTCATTGCTAATCTACGATGAAAATTATATTCATCATTGATACGGGTTATAACAAGCAGACCAAAGATGATGTGGTAGTTAAAGTCAGCGGACCCAAGAGATGATGTAGCGGTCAAAATCAAGATGACAAGGCGTTGAAAATCAAGGGAAGAGAACATTCCTCACCTGGCTTTGTCGCTCGCCAGCACTAAGGCTCAGCTCCAGCCCAGTCAGAATGCAGGACATGCAAGAGGAGGTCGACCAACCGATTTTAAAAGTGGCCAACCTTATAGGCCGGCCGGGAGGTTAGACCTACCTTGTAAGTAGACCCAGCTCCTGGATGTTCATAAATCTCTCTATACATACTCGGTCAAATAAAAGGATGGTCGGGCATGAAGCACTTAGTCTCACACACTTCTTTATATATGCTTGTCCAGATAAAAAGGTCAGTCGGACATAAGATAGTTGGTCTCATATTGCTTCCCGAACAGATTTTCAGTACGCCTGATGCATCATATTATTCCCCGAATGGACTTCTACTATTCCACATATATCAAAATAGCTTAATGCAAAAATAGGCACAAAGATGGTTGGCCTTATTGGCAGGTCGGGATGTACTTATATTCTCTGAATATACTTCTAATGTACAGTGCATAACTAAGCAGCTTAATTTAAGGAGAAGCAGAAAAATGACTAGCCTTATAGTTCGGCTAAGATATACTTAGCAAACAGCATCTTAACAACTTGTTAGAATAACAACCATGTGTAAGAGAATATTCTTCTATAACCTTCTTCAAAAGGTAGTGTGTCTCCCATCAGTCAATTATTTATAATAGCATATTTTTCGATGATCTCAACAAAGGCATAAGTTAAACAATAAAAGAGGTATGCATATGGATAAATGGAAGACTCCTTAGACAATTATTACATTACCTAGGTGATATGCCTTTCATTACTTAACAAACTCTAACAGCCCGACAGTTAAGGTCACCTCATGATTATGGAGGTTATAAGAAGTGGTATATAAAGGGGAGTCCTCTCCGTTGACAAGAGAAGTTCTCTAAACATCTGTAACATACTCTCGCGCACATTCTCTGCTGTTATTCATTCGTTCATCCAGACTTGTATTGACTTGAGCGTCGGAGGGCATTCACAAGGGACTCCTCCCTGGTTTCTAGGCGCTGACATTTTGTTGATTGGTCTCCGTGTGTGCTTGATTGAAAGGAAGCTTTTTAGTGGAGTAAGAAGTCTTCTACCAGTCAACTATCAAGTCACTGTACCCAACGCGTCATCTCTGTAATTTTAAGACTAATTTTTCATCATAGATTTATGTTTGTGAATTGTGTGAGAAATTTTGTTTTAGATGCAAAATTACAACAAATTTAGCAATGAAAAAATATTATCGTAAAATTGGTGACAAATTTACATTATTTGTCGTAGATTTTGGCGACGAATTATTCGCAACGAAAACTTTTCTTAGTGAAAAAAATTTACGATAGTTTTTTTTAATTTTTCACAAAATTCATTACAAAAGACCTATTATTTTTAACGAATCTAGTAGTTAATTGAACCTCTTCATCTAAAACAAGAAACAAGGAAGCGACCCATCGAGAATTTGAAACGCGCCCTTTTCACTTTTTCACATATAGCGGGATTTTGTGTTTTCTCGATGGGATAGCCTTTGTCGGTCTAATAAGTGTGGGACCAATTGGAGTGAAGCAGTTGATAGATTCTATCTTATCAAATCCTCCTGACTGATTGGGACGCGGGAAGCGGATTTGCATTGAAATGATCACATCGCCCCACGTCTGCACGATGGCCATTAGTCCAACTGATCGTAGCGATGGTTAGGATTTAAGAAGTTGAAAGTCAATGCGGTTGAACGCACTTCATCTGGCTTTGAACACCATCTTTAATTGATATATTGTCTTTCCCCATCTCCATTGGATAAAGCTTTGGACTTCATCGTGTCTACTCTTCCTACTCCTCCTTCTCTATGGAAAAAGGACGACCTTTCACTAACGACTCCTCTGTTAGTCAATGAATCTACTAGTTAATCGAACCTCTTCATCTAAAACAAGAAACAAGGAAGCGACCCATCGAGAATTTGAATCCGCCCTTTTCACTTCTTCGCATATAGCAGGATTTCGTGTTTACCTGATGGGAGAGCCTTTGCCGGTCGAAGAAGTGTGGGACCAATTGGAGTGAAGCAGTTGACGGATTCTATCTTATCAAATCCTCCCGACCGATTGGGATACTGGGAAGCGGATCTGCATTGAAACGGTCACATCACCCCACATCTGCACAATAGCCATTAGTCCAACTGATCATAGCGATGGCTAGGATTTTAGAAGTTGAAAGTCAATGTGGTTGAATAGTGCATCTCGAACACTTCATCTGGCTTTGAACACCGTCTTTACTTCATATATTGTGTTTCCCCATCTCCATCGGATGAAGCTTTGGACTTCATCCTGTCTTCTCTTCCTCCTCCTTCTCTATGAAAAAAGGACGACCTTTCACTAACGACTCCTCTGTTAGTCAATGAATCCACTAGTCAATCAAATCTCTTCATCTAAAATAAGAAACAAGTGACCCATCGAGAATTTGAAACACGCCCTTTTCACTTCTTCACATATAGCAGGATTTCGTGTTTACCCGATGGAAGAGCCTTTGTCAGTCTAATAAGTGTGGGATCAATTGGAGTGAAGCAGTTGACAGATTCTATCTTATCAGATCCTCCTGACTGATTAGGACGTCGAGAAGCGGATTTGCATTGAAACAATCACATCGCCCCACATCTGCACGATGGCCATTATTCCAACTGATCGTAGCGATGGTTAGGATTTAAGAAGTTGAAAGTCAATGCGGTTGAATAGTCCATCTTGAACACTTCATCTGGCTTTGAACGCCATCTTTAATTGATATATTGTCTTTCCCCATCTCCATCGGATAAAGCTTTGGAATTCATCGTGTCTTTTCTTCCTCCTCCTCCTTCTCTATGGAAAAAGGATGAACTTTCACTAACAACTCCTCTGTTAGTCAATGAATCTACTAGTTAATCGAACCTCTTCATCTAAAACAATAAACAAGGAAGCGACCCATCGAGAATTTGAATCCGCCCTTTTCACTTCTTCACATATAGCGGGATTTCGTGTTTACCTGATGGGAGAGCCTTTGCCGATCGAAGAAGTGTGGAACCAATTGGAGTGATGCAGTTGACGGATTCTATCTTATCATATCCTCCCGACCGATTGGGATATTGGGAAGCGGATCTGCATTGAAACAGTCACATCACCCCACGTCTGTAACACCCACGAAATATTTAAGCTATACATATGGGTATTCTCTTTAAGAATAAAAGAAAAAAAAAGGGAAATAGAACCAAAAAGAAATAAAAAGAGAGAGGAGTTAAGGTTTGAACCTTGAACCTCTCACAATAGATAAGGCTAAATTGGTATATGATAACCACTAGAGACATGAATGATATATGAAGAGCAAAGAATGGAAATTATAGTTAAAAGCAAAAGTATGATTAAGTAAGGGAGCAAGAGAAAATCAAGTAGCTTTCCTCCTCTTCCTCTTGGTTAAGAGAAGAAGCAAGCAAAAGGACAAATTGCCCTTTTCTTCTTCCTCTTACCATTTTCGTGGGAATGAAGAGGGTGAAGGAATAGAGGAGTCAAGGGGATGAATTGAGGCATTCTCCTTTTTTTTCTTCCTCATTAAGGATAAATAGGAATAAGAAAAGAGAAGGGAAAGAAATGTTGGCTACTTCTTCCTCCTTCTTCCTCCTCCTCCTTCTTTCTCCTTATTCCTCCACCGAGACCTAGAGCTCCTCCCTCTCCCATTTTTGAATCCAAGTTAAGTTTTCTCCCTAAGAAAACTAATTCACAAGAAGGAGTCCTCAAGATCTACTCCTTACAAGCAAGAGAAGAAAAAGGGAGAACTAGGAAGAGAAGCTTCTTCTTCCTCTTCACAAGAGTACTTTCTTTTAAGAAAAACTAAGCAAGAAGTTGTGAGTATCCCCTCACCTGTGGTACAAGTTGTTCATATGTCTTCCATGAGTTTAGATTGTGTAAAAGAAAAACCTAAGGTTTCTTCTTGAAACTTTCGGCCACTAAAGCATGAAAGAAAACTTAAGAAAAAAACTTGAAATCAAATCTAGTATGCTCATGGTTTTCTTTATGATATGATATGAAGTTCTTATGCTTACATGTTGTTTAAACCCTAGATGCCTCCACTTAGGTTTTGGCCATGATAAGATTAAAGGCTTGGGAAAGCTTAAAACCAAATCTAATATGCTCATGGTTTCCTTTATGATATGATATGAAGTTCTTATGCTTACATGTTGTTTAAAACCTAGATGCCTCCACTTAGGTTTCGGCCATGATAAGATTAAAGGCTTGGGAAAGCTTAAAACCAAATCTAATATGCTCATGGTTTTCTTTATGATATGATATGAAGTTCTTATGCTTACATGTTATTTAAAACCTAGATGCCTCCACTTAGGTTTCGGCCATGGTAAGATTAAAGGCTTAGGAAGGCTTAAAACCAAATCTAATATGCTCATGGTTTTATTTATGATATGATATGAAGTTCTTATCCTTACGTGTTGTTAAAACCTAGATGCCCTCCACTTAGGGTTTCGACCATGATAGAATTTAAGGGCCTAAGAAAAGCTTGAAACCAAATCTAACATGCTCATGATTTTCCTTATGATATGATATGAAGTTAGCTTGATGTTTTTATACTTGTAGGTTGCTTAGACTTAGTTTCATGCTCCTTAAAGTTTCGGCCACAACAAGTTAAAGGACCTAGGAAGCTTAGAACCTAAACTAAATATGCTCATGATGTTCCTTATGGTATATAATTGGTTTAGGATTTACATGCTTTTATGTTGCTTGTAACCTAGAGACATGCTTAACAAGTTTCGGCCATAACAAGTTAAAGGACCTAGGAAGCTTAGAACCTAAACTAAATATGTTCATGATGTTCCTTATGGTATATAATATGAAGTTGGTTTAGGGTTTACATGCTTTTATGTTGCTTATAACCTAGAGACATGCTTAACAAGTTTCGGCCACAACAAGTTAAAGGACCTAGGAAGCTTAGAACCTAAACTAAACATGCTCATGATGTTCCCCATGGTATATGATATGAAATTGGTTTAGGGTTTACATGCTTTTATGTTGCTAGTAACCTAGATCCATGCTTGACAAGTTTTGGCCATGATAGGATTAAAAGACCTAGGAAGCTTAGGACCTAAACTAAACATGCTTATGATGTTCTTATGATAAGTGTTATGAAGTTGGTTTAGGGTTATATGCTTTTATGTTGTAACGCCCGCCCTCCCTGCTAACCCTAAGGGACGGGGCTACGATACTCTATGTACATATTACAGCGGAAGACTTGAAATAATTTTTTTTTTATGCTTCTTAGTTTAATAAAACTTTTCTTTTGTTTCAAATCCGAACTACACTAATATGGTTTCCATAACATGATAACAGGATAAATATAAACATAACATCAAGTTACCCATATAGTACTACAATTTACGAAACCAAAGCGTAATTCTTAAAAGTTCTTAAAGCAGGTTCTTATTTGGTTGCCTAGCCACCGCCACACATATCTCCTTGCCTCTCCTGCTGCTCCTTTAGCTCATCCAGCTTTTTCCTTTATCTGTGGTACAAGGAAAGTAAGCTATGAGTACTCATGGCTCAGTAAGTTCCTTTCCTACTCACTAAAACCGAAAATCATCACATGATCAAAGAATATCTCAACATAACATGATCTCAACTAGTCATGGCATAACATATCATACTCTTTAAGCATATCATGCAACATAACAAAATCATAACTAGTCATGGCATATCATCTCTTAAAGCATAGCATGATACACAACATAATCATATCTAATCATGGCATATCATAGCATCATCATAAGGTAGCATGACATATCAAGCATAGCATATAACATAATCATATATAATCATGGCATATCATAAATCATAGCATCATCACAACATGATCATAAGGTATATGCAATATGCTTTTGAAAACATGTATCCGAAAAACATGTGTATGTCTCATGATCTTTAAAGTCATTTCTTCTTACATATATACTTGAACATATTATCAACTTAAAGGGGATCCCGGCTATGTACCACTTACATATTGCGCGCAACCTATGTAGGTCCAAGGTAGCAAGTCTTGAACCCTACAAGGCAAACATACTAGGCCCGAGTCTTACTCCATCGACCTAGGGGCACTTAGGAGCTCATCCCTAACGAGGCCCGAGTCTTATTCCATCGACCCCGGGGCGCTTATGGAGCTCACCCTTGGTACAAGCCATATAAAGTAAAGTAAATGTCATACTTATACATATCACACATCATAAGAGCATGCATCACTTAGGCACACATCATATCATAAAAGTATGCATCACTTAGGCATACATCATATCATAAAAGTATGCATCACTTAGGCATACATCATATCATAAAGGTATGCATCACTTAGGCATACATCATGTCATAAAAGCATGCATATTTTCACCACATAGCATATCATAAAAGCATGCATATTTTCACCACATAGCATATCATAAAAGCATGCATATGTCTATCCACATAGCATATCATAAAAGCATGCATATTTCTAGCACATGTCATATCATGGAAAGTATGAATCACAAGCGTACATGTTTAAGCATAAGGGTGTATCATGTGATTATACTATCATAAGAAACATGGTAACATAGTTAACTTGGATTCTAAGCTTCCTAATCCCTTGGGTTCTTATCATGGCCGAACCCCCTTAGATCTCAATTTAGGTAAAAATAACCTCCAAGCATGTGGAACCTAAATTATCATCACATCAATTTCATAGGAAGCATTATAAGCATGATTAACTTGGTTTCTAAGTTCTCCAAGTCCCTAAACTTCATGTAGCCGAACCTTATCAGGTGTGAAACAAGGTCCCAAATTTCATGAAAGCATGGAAACCTTAAACCATATTTATAGCATTTTTCTTCCAAGTAACATAGTAATCATATTTAAGCTAATTCCTAAGTTCCTCAAGCCCTTAACATATGTCATGGCCAAAATTTCACAAGTATTCATTAGGGCTAAAAACAAGCATACAAGCATGTGAACTTGAACTAACATCATGTATAAATTTATAATAAGGTATCATACAAAGGGTATGGCCGAAACTTACCCTAGCCTCATTTTAGATCATTAAGCAACATATAGCATGAGAACTTTGGCTTTCTACTTATCATATTTCATGTAGAGTGACATGAGCATATTTAAATTTTGTTCTAGGATTTCTAGGGCATCTATCCCTTCATGGCCGAGACCTACAATGGTCCATTTAGGTCATGAAAAAAATTATACAAGCATGTGACACAATCAACACATTATCATATTTCCATAAGAAGCATTTTTAACACAATTGGTTTCAATTCTAAGGCCTCTAGGTCATTTAAACCCTACTTGGCCGAGACCCATCAGTGGTTAACTTTGCTTCAAATAGCCTAAAAGCATAGGAAGTCATACAAGTTTCATAGCATGTATAAAGACAAGCATAATAAACATACATGTGCATTGTGTCTTAGGCTTCCTAGGTTTCTTTTCCTTTTTCTTTTATTTTTCCTCATGGCCTACCATTCTCTAAACTAGGTTTTAAGTGGCCTAAAGCATGGAAAACCTAAGTAAGTTTCATGGCAAAAATTACTAAGAACATCATATACAAATTTGGTTCATAAACAAGCTAGGACCCTTGTGACCTTACAAGTCATATATCATGTAACTAAATTCTCTATACCCTAATTAAGCATGAGAGCATTAAACCACTTTCATATCTTAATATCACAGAGGTCTTGAAAATGTTAAAATTTTGTTTAAGCTTTCCTAAGCTATCCATCTTAACATGGCCGAAAATCTAAATGAAGAGTTCATGAATTTCTAGCAATATTCAACATGAAATTCTTTAAGAGAACTCTATATTCTATCATATAAACATAGTTACTTAAATTTAAAGGTCTTCCTAACCCTAAGCTCTTTTCTTGGCCGAAACATATGAGGGGATTTCCTTTGGTTCCAAGTAACTTTCAAGCAAGAAAATCAATAAAAGATCTTTAGTAATTCATGGAGGGAATCTTGTACTAGTTTGGTTAAACAATGATTTCCCTAACCTCTTTAAAACATTTTTGGCCAAAATTCTAGGGTTAGGTACTCCTCTGACCAAGCATCATATAGGTATAAAAACATGAAGGAAAACCTTCCTACATAGCATAGAAAAAATATCACGAAATGATGACTTGTTTAAACCTTCCTAGATTTGAAACTCTTCTTTGGCCGAATTTTCTTAAATTCTATTCTAGGTTTTCGAATCCTCATAAAATCCGAAAATTACATAAAAAGTGTAAAATACCGGAAATAGGCGGATATGAATAAGGGAATTTTCCGGAATTTTTGGACATTTTTCGGGAATTTTTCGGAGTTCGTACGGATGAGTTAAAGGGGATCAAGATGGGGCCCGGAAAAGCCTGTTTAGGCTACCCAGTTTTAATAAGGAAAAGTTTTATTTTTCTTTTCCTTTTTACTTTTCTTTTTCTTTATATTTTTCTTTATTTTCCTTAATCCCTCCGTTTCTCTCCCTCGCGCACCCGAGCCCCATCCCGACGCCGCCTCCTTTCTTCTCCTCCGTGCCCTAACCGCCGGCCACTCGGCGGTTACCTCCTCTCCTCTCCCACGCGAGCATAAGTCCCGGACCAAGGGAGAAAGCCGACGCCTTCTCCTCTCTGTGCTTGGGCCGTGACGCCGGTTTCCTCCACCCGACAGCAACGCCGGTGCCTTTTCTTCCGCGCGGCGTCTTCTCCCGTGCCCTAACCGGCGATCTCTCCATCTTCCTCTCCTCTTCCCTTCCGAGCCACACCGCCGACGCACACAGACGCCTTCGCCGTGGAGATTCCACCGCCGACACTGCTCCTCCTCAGCTCTAGCCCGACCCGCGATTCCTTTCCCTCTTCGGCCACCTCCGCACGGTAGAGAACCCCAGTGCCGGCCCCTCTTCTGTGTCGGTGCCCTAGCAAGCCGTCGGCGTCGCCCGTAGCAGTGCCGCTCCTCACTACGCTGCCTCATTTAGGCTGTGCCCTAGCGCTGGTAGCCGATTCATCTGTGTCCTAGCACTGTCGCCGGAGTCTTGGATCACCTCCGATCAGTGGAGAGGAAGAAGGTAAGGTGAGTTGGAAAATTTGGGTCCCGACAGCCACCTTCCAACGGCTGTTTTGTTTTTCTTCGGCAGCAACGTCCCTGTTGTGAATTAAGGTGAGCATCTGTGCAGTGATAAATTTTAAGTCAGTTAAGTGTGGATTATTGATGTAGGGTATTTGATTTAGAGGGCAACACCATTTACCTCACTTCGGTCAGGATTATTGGCAGCAAGAGTGGCTGTGAGAGTAGGTAAGGTTTATTGGGTATCTGGATTAAGCATTTGCTTAGTTGTAGATCGTAGTGTACTTGATTTTTTGTTAGATGATTATTCATGTGTCAGTTGATTAGGTTTATGTGTTTTTGGCATTAGGGTTTTTTTGCCCTAATTTAGGGTTAAAGAATTTATTTAGCTATTTATAAGAATTTAGCTAAATAATCGTATATGTTTGGTATTACAGGACTTTGACGCGAGACGAGTATCTCGGAGTCAGATTTGGACCATTTTATCGGAGGCGGGTACTTTTGACTTATGTCATTTGATATGCTTAGTAATTAAATTAACATGTTGCATTAATTGTGTTTCTTATCTGTTTTCGGTTAATCACTACCCAAATCTTACATGCTTGATTGATTGATTGGTTTTGCATCTCAGGTATATTTTTACCTGTTTATACATGCTTATAGGGGTAGTGATATGCCATGCTTGACCATGTTCAGGACCTAGGTTTTTATACCTTCTGTGTACCTTGATTTGATATGATTCTTTGACCTAGGGTGCACATTTCTATATATATGGATTAGGTCAGGATGTTTATATGGTTATTGCCATGCATCATTTGCATGATTGCATCCTGTGCGATAGTCCTGAGCACATCGCCAGTTACATGGATCTGCACACACCACCACTCATGGGTTAGTGGTCGATTCAGCCGAGTGTGTTGCAGCAGGACTCACCGTTGGTCCGCTCATGGGTAGTGTGACACAACGTGTTATCCTGAGGATTCCCCGTCTTAGTCTACCGGGAGTTGAGAGCATTGCGCTCCCCCATCTATGATTTGGGGTAGGAGGATAGTGTATACTAAACCACTCGGTCACTCATCGTGAGTAGTGACGACAGAGTGCACGGTTGTCACCTACCCACTCGGCCTCACTATGTGTGTGAGATGATCGATTGGCGTGACCAGGACGGATCATTGGCATCATATGCATGATGCATTTATTGCTGTGTTTGTGTTTGTTGCATTTATTTGCTGATATTGTTTGGATACCTATGTTTGACATGCATATATGATTTCTATACCTCGGACTGTTTGACCTTATACTCAGGACTGGTTAGTAAAGCATTCTCCTGTTTACTTCAGATGCATATATATATCTTTCTTATATCAGGATACGCATGATTAGTGTTAGGTGTTATTTCTTTACTTTGCATATCAACTGTACCGAGTGTTGGACTCACCCCGCCCATTGTTGTTATTTTCGTGTTGATCTTTGTCGGGAGGGAGTTCCAGTGCTAGTCCCCACCGCACGTAGTGCTACCCTGCTGGTTTTTGAGTTGTTTCATTTTAGCTTTTCGCTATCGGACTTTATTTTAGTTTTGTTTGGACTTACATATGGATATTGTATGGAATCTTTCCGTTGGATGAACTTTTCGTATGATTTGGATTTACTCTACTACATGCTCGCTGAACGGCAGAAGAGGTAAGAAAAATCGGATTTGGGTTTTACGAGTGTAGTTGAGTCAGAGTATTATTACCGCGTGGTTGTGTCAGCCAGAGGCTGAATATATATATATAAACTGCGTGGTGATTGATTTTCATTATTATTATTCCGTGGCTGAGTATTTAGTGCTTGTAGAAATTTTGATTGTCCGCCGTACAGGGAGATGTAATTTTCTCGGACAGGGACTCTTCGGGGCGTGACAATTTAGTGGTATCGGAGCACGGTTTACGATCTTTTGTTTCGTATTTTGATTTTGAATTTATCGATACCAATTTATTTGGTATCGGAGCGGGTTTATGATACCTCTTTTGGTGTTTCGAGATTTATCGGATACTTGTTGGTATTCGATATTTGGTTAGCAGTTTGCGAGTCAAACTGGGCATTATCGGATTTTCGATATAGTTATGTTTCGGATTTCCGTTTTGGATTTTTATGTATGTTCGGAATTTTGAGGTCAAATTGGGACCTGGACAGCGCATCTCCAGACGGCAAATAGGTATGTTGTTATTTTATGTTGGTTATATTGGTATTGATATCTGTAATTTAATTTAACAGATATGAGACGATCTACTCGTATTGCTGCGAGACGTGGTGCTGGTCGACCACGTGCGAGGACCACGGGATCTCTGGATATGCCAGAGATGCCCATTGTTAGTGAGCCTGTTAGTCAGGGACAGACTCAAGATGCAGCGGGAGCATTGGGCTCTCAAATCCCGATAGCTCCTGTAGAGATACCTATTTTGGCCACACCGACGGTATCCACGCCTACCCTGTTTACAGTACCATCAGGGGTACCATTGGTGTACCCGACATCCGCTCCAAGACCTACGGTGTATTCGGGACCACCGCCACTTGACTCTACTGACACCGCACTGTACCCCAAAGGCCTATAGTAGCAGCTGCTCCCCATCCGTACCTTTTCCTACTGTACCTCCGGTTGCCACCACTTTTATTCCCCAGCAGTACCACCGACGGCTTATGCTCCCAGATATACGGCACCGGAGTTCCTCCTCCGTTTATTCCCGGTACCACCGTAGTATCGCCCATTTCCATCGTTCCCGGATCATCGATATTGTCGCCGCACGAGCTAGGATTCCAGCCCGCCGAGTCGATGAAGACTCGCTTCACTCTTCGGGGATCTCGATCCGAGTATGGCTTTGTCGTGGATAGAGACTATGGAGCGACTTTCTTCTATGGCTTGCTCCAGTGGGAGAAAGCAGTGGCCGCTACCATTTGATGGATGAAGCTAACGCGGTGGGTTACTCTCTATTATTGGTGAGCGCAACGTCACATGGACCGTGTTCAGAGAGGCTTTGAGAGCCGCTTTTCCATTGTCTTATCGATGGCTCACATGTGATTTTATGAGTCGAGGCGAATAATCGCTCGATGACCGAGTATAATATCGAGTTCCTCCGGTTGGCTAAGTTTTGTCCAGAGTTAGTTGAGGAGTAACTCGCATGATTTATCTGAGGTTGGGACGGTTATCTGCATATACTTGCGGATTAGGATTACATCTTACTCGATGCATTGAATCGAGCTTTGATGATAGAGTTAGCTCGGCAGACAAAGATATCCGGACAGAAAAGAAAGCATCTGGTCGACTTGGCGTGTCCAGCAGACACAGCGATGTGATGCCTCAGAGGAGCCACCCCCATACTCGACCTGGATCAGTGAGTTCTTCTTGGTCTTCCCGTTCGGTTTTCTCAAGAACTGCAACCACCTTCGGTTTAGTGTCTTATGTTTCAGAGATCACTCACCTTGCTCTGGGATGCCATCGGTTGCTTTTATTGCAAACCGCCGGGCACCAGAGCCGAGATTGTCACAAGGCTCAGACACGACTTCCGGTCGTCGAGGGGACCTAGTCGGCATATCGAGGAGGGCGAAGCCCAATCTTCACAAATAGGAGCAGCTCCTCCGCAAAAGATTTGGCATGCTTGGACAGAGTACTCAGGTCAGTATAGCACCCGTGAGTTTTGCTTGGGACCTTATTATCCGACTCGAATCGTGACTCACCCCACCACCGACAAGACACCACCATCCTCTCGCCTTATCCGCACATAGTCCAGCAGCCACTGGCGTGCTTACGCCTACCGCAGCACGATGTTACCACCTCCTCCTCCGCCAAGACCGGTCGTGTTCATGCGATTACAGAGAGGATGCCGACGGATCCGTTTTCCGCAGTACGATTTCTATTTATGCATTTATGATATATTGATTGATACCGGTAGTTCGCATTCTTTATATCCCGCATACCTTTATGCGGAGATTGGTAGATTACCTCTTGTTAGGTTACGGCGATTGATGTCTCCCTACCGTCCGGTGATACTTTAGACGTCACCCAGAGATCGAGGTTGCCCGTTAGACTTTGGCAACATGATACTTACAGTAGATCTTCTAGTATTGGAGATGGTCGAGTTTGATATCATTCTTGGCATGGATTGGTCAATATATCATGCTACCGCTGATTGCCGACGAGGGTGGTCACCTTCCACCTCCAAACCCCTCGTGGAGTTTCACTGCATCAGAGACGACGGCATCTCGATTATTTCGCGATTCAGCGCAGGTGCACTACCGCAGTGTATGGTTTTCTATCGTTGATCAAGATCGAGGCAGAGTTCGCAGCCTCCGATGTTCCCGTAGTCCGGAGTACCGGATGTATTTCCGAGGAGCCGCCAGTTTGCCTCCCGCCGGTGGAGTTCGCTATTGAGTGATTCCGGGAACCGCTACATCGAAAGCTCCGATCGTATGGCACCAAAAGAGTTGAACGAGTTGAAGGTTCAAGGAGCTTTTAGACAGAGGATTCATTCGCCTAGTGTTTCACCATGGGGTTCTCCAGTTCTATTTGTCAAGAAGAAAGACGGCACCATGAGGTTATGTATTGACTACAAATAGCGTTATCGTCGAAATAAATATCCATTACCACGGATCGAGGATTTGTTTGATCAGCTCGGGTACTTCGTATTCTAAGATTGATCTGCGATCCGGATATCATCACCGGTGAGTCGAGATTCGATATTCGAAGATGCCTTCCGTACAAGATACGGTCATTATGAGTTTTGGTAATGCCATTTGGCTTACCAATGCTCCAGCGGTGTTTATGGACTTGATGAACCGCATTTTTCTGGAGTATCTAGATCAGTTTGTTATCGCTTTCATTGATGACATATTGGTCTACTCGCTCGAGGAGGAGCAACATCTTCGCACAGTCTTGGAGATTCTTCGACGACATCACCGACGCAAGTTCGGCAAGTGTGCATTCGCTATCCTCGATCGGTTTTCGGGACACGTGGTTTCTAGCAGAGGTATTTCGTTGATCCTCGGAAGATCGAGGTCGCCACCGGTTGGGAGCACCGGTCGATTCGAGAGATCCGCAGCTCGATTGGCGGATATTACCGACGCTTTGTCGAGGGCTTCTCGCGTATTGACTGACACGCCTTACCGTGAAAGGCGTGAAGTTCATATGGTCCGAGGATTGCGAGACCAGCCTTTCGAGGTGAGCGGAGATTAGTGTCGGCCCAGCTTTGGTTTTACCTTACGGAGAGGATGGATTTGTACTCTACACCGGCGCTCTCTCAGGGTTTGGCTGTTCGATGCAGCACGCAGAGTAGTCTCTTATGCTTCTCGGTTGAAGGAGCATGAGAAGAACTACCGAGTTCATGACTTGGGGCAACCATCATTTGCTCAAGCTTTGGCGTCATCATTTATACTGTATCACATTTGAGATTCTCACCGATCATAAGAGTCTCAAATATATTTTCACTCGAAGGAGCTTAATCTCCGACAGAGGAGATGGATGGAGTTCTGAAGGACTACGATTGTACCATTAGCTATCACCCGGGAAAGCTAATGTGGTTGCAGATGCACTCAGGAAGTCCAGAGGACTTTGGCTTGCCACCGGACTTGATCACGGACTTGATTGAGTTTCTGAGTTAGATCTTGAGGAGCAGGACCGGAGCAGGTATTCTTGTTACCATGGTTGCTCGGTCGATCGGGACGAGGATCCGAGAGGCACAAGCTAGTGATCGGCATTTGCGGTTTTAGCAAGATAGCTTCCGGGCAGCACACCGAGTTTACACGAGACGAGGAGGGTATCATATACTTCCGAGCAGATTATGCGTACCTCGGTCTCATCCGGTCTTACAGGAGCTACTTGAGGCACACCGTTTTCGATTTGCGATCCATCCAAAGGGACCCGTATGTATCGAGACTTGAGGCGTTCCTAGGTGGAACGGCATGAAGAAGGACATCGCGGATTTCGTAGCTAGATGTCTTGTCTGTCAGCAGGTGAAGGCTGAACACGAGACCGCAGGTTACTTCACGATTCCTATTCCCGAGTGGAAGTGGGATCACATTACCATGGACTTTGTGGTGGGGTTGCCGAGGACACGACGAGGCCATGACGCGATTTGGGTAATCGTTGATCGGTTAACCAAATCAGACTTCTTAGCGATTCGGAGGACCGATCCTGGATCGATTAGCAGATTTGTATTGTCGAGATTATCAGGCTACATGGTGTTCCGTTGAGTATCATTTCGATAGAGATCCACGGTTTACGTCTCGCTTTCGGCGAGTCTGCAGCAGCCTTGGGCACACATTTCAAGATCTGCTTTCCATCCGCAGCATGATGGACCATGGAGCGGACCATTCAGACTTTAGAGGACCCGCCGAGGTCATGTGTTATGGATTTTGAGGCGCTGGGAGGACCATCCACCGTTGGTAGAGTTTGCCTACAACAACTTCCATTCGGCTATTCGGATGGCACACTTTGAGGCGTTGTATGGTAGACCTTGTCGGACACCCGCCCTTTGGGATGAGGTTGGAGAGGCTCAATTGTTGGGACCTCATAGAGTTCAGCGGATGCAGAGTTGGTCCGCACTATCAGACGGAGGATGTCGAGGCGCAGGATCGCCAGAAGAGTTATGCCGATCGGAGACGCAGACCACTAGAGTTCTCTGTGTGACCATGTATTTCTGCGAGTTTCACCCACGAAAGGGGTGAAGAGATTTGGCCTCAGAGGTAAGCTAGCTCCGCGGTATATTGGTCCTTTCGAGATCTTGGAGAGGATCGGAGCAGTAGCTTACCGACTGGCACTACCACCGTCCCTGTCAGGCGTGCACGATGTATTTCATGTATCCATGCTGAGGAGATATGTACCCGATCCGACGCATGTACTGGCTGATATTCCAGTTCCAGTTCAGCCTGACATTACTTATGAGGAGGTTCCGGTACGGATTCTCGACCGGAAAGAGCGTCAGTTGCGGAACAAGACCATCCGGCTGGTTAAAGTCGGATGGCAGCATCATTCGGACGAGGAGGCTACTTGGGAGCTCGAGGATACGATCCGAGCTCGATATCCCCATCTATTCACTTGAGGTATGTGATTTATTTACCGTTCAGCATTTATACTTTATATCTGTTGTTAGTACTTGCTGATGGTAGAAATTTTATTAGTGGGGAGAATGTAAAATACCGGAAAAGGATATGAATAAGGAATTTTCCTGAATTTTTGGACATTTTTCGGGAATTTTTCAGTGTTCGTACGGATGAGTTAAAGGGGATCAAATGGGGCCGGAGAAAAGCCTGTTTAGGCTACCCGGTTTAATAGAGGAAAAGTTTTATTTTCTTTTCTTTCTTTTCTTTATTTCTTTTTTTTTATTTTCCTCTAGTTTTTATTCCTCGCTGTTTCCCTCCTCTCCTGCCCGAGCCCTCGCCGCGCGCCCTTTCTCCTCCGTGCCCTAACCGCCGGCCACTCGGCGGTTACCTCCTCTCCTCTCCCACGCGAGCATAAGTCCCGGACCAAGGGAGAAAGCCGACGCCTTCTCCTCTCTGTGCTTGGGCCGTGACGCCGGTTTCCTCCACCCGACAGCAACGCCGGTGCCTTTTCTTCCGCGCGGCGTCTTCTCCCGTGCCCTAACCGGCGATCTCTCCATCTTCCTCTCCTCTTCCCTTCCGAGCCACACCGCCGACGCACACAGACGCCTTCGCCGTGGAGATTCCACCGCCGACACTGCTCCTCCTCAGCTCTAGCCCGACCCGCGATTCCTTTCCCTCTTCGGCCACCTCCGCACGGTAGAGAACCCCAGTGCCGGCCCCTCTTCTGTGTTGGTGCCCTAGCAAGCCGTCGGCGTCGCCCGTAGCAGTGCCGCTCCTCACTACGCTGCCTCATTTAGGCTGTGCCCTAGCGCTGGTAGCCGATTCATCTGTGCCCTAGCACTGTCGCCGGAGTCTTGGATCACCTCCGATCAGTGGAGAGGAAGAAGGTAAGGTGAGTTGGAAAATTTGGGTCCCGATAGCCACCTTCCAGCGGCTGTTTTTTTTTTCTTCGGCAGCAACGTCCTTGTTGTGAATTAAGGTGAGCATCTGTGCAGTGATAAATTTTAAGTCAGTTAAGTGTGGATTATTGATGTAGGGTATTTGATTTAGAGGGCAACACCATTTACCTCACTTCGGTCAGGATTATTGGCAGCAAGAGTGGCTGTGAGAGTAGGTAAGGTTTATTGGGTATCTAGATTAAGCATTTGCTTAGTTGTAGATCGTAGTGTACTTGATTTTTGTTAGATGATTATTCATGTGTCAGTTGATTAGGTTTATGTGTTTTTGGCATTAGGGTTTTTGCCCTAATTTAGGGTTAAAGAATTTATTTAGCTATTTATAAGAATTTAGCTAAATAATCGTATATGTTTGGTATTACAGGACTTTGACGCGAGACGAGTATCTCGGAGTCAGATTTGGACCATTTTATCGGAGGCGGGTACTTTTGACTTATGTCATTTGATATGCTTAGTAATTAAATTAACATGTTGCATTAATTGTGTTTCTTATCTGTTTTCGGTTAATCACTACCCAAATCTTACATACTTGATTGATTGATTGGTTTTGCATCTCGGGTATATTTTACCTGTTTATACATGCTTATAGGGGTAGTGATATGCCATGCTTGACCATGTTCAGGACCTAGGTTTTTATACCTTCTGTGTACCTTGATTTGATATGATTCTTTGACCTAGGGTGCACATTTCTATATATATGGATTAGGTCAGGATGTTTATATGGTTATTGCCATGCATCATTTGCATGATTGCATGCTGTGCGATAGTCCGCTCCATTATTGTTGAGCACATCGCCAGTTACATGGATCTGCACACACCACCACTCATGGGTTAGTGGTCGATTCAGGCTGAGTGTGTTGCAGCAGGGACTCTGTTAGGCACCGTTGGTCCGCTCATGGGTAGTGTGACACAACGTGTTATCCGGCAGGGATTCCTCCCCGTCTTTGAGTACCGGGAGTTGAGAGCATTGCGCTCCCCCATCTATGATTTGGGGTAGGAGGATAGGTGTACTCCGACAGCATCCCGTCCACTCGGTCACTCATCAGGAGTAGTGATGACGGTTGTCACAGCCCTACCCACTCGGCCTCACTATGTGTGTGAGATGATCGACTGGCGTCAGGGGTGACCAGGACGCATCATTGGCATCATATGCATGATGCATTTATTGCTTGTGTTTGTGTTTGTTGCATTTATTTGCTGCATATTGTTTGGATACCTATGTTTGACATGCATACAGGATTTCTATACCACTCGGACTGTTTGACCTTATACTCAGGACCTGGTTAGTACAGCATTCTCCTGTTTACTTCAGATGCATATATATATCTTTCTTATATCAGGATACTGTACGCATGATTAGTGTTAGGTGTTATTTCTTTACTTTGCATATCAACTGTACCTGCTGAGTGTTGGACTCACCCCGCCTCCATTTTCAGGTTGATGCTGTCAGGAGGAGTTCCAGTCGCTAGTCCCCACTGCACGTAGTGCTACTCCGCTGCTGGTTTTTGAGTTGTTTCATTTTAGCTTTTCGCTATCAGACTTTATTTTAGTTTTGTTTTGGACTTACATATGGATATTGTATGGAATCTTTCCGTTGGATGAACTTTTCGTATGATTTGGATTTACTCTACTACATGCCTGCCTGAACGGCAGAAGAGGTAAGAAAAAAATCGGATTTGGGCTTTACGAGTGTAGTTGAGTAGGGTTGATTTCGAGTCAGAGTATTATTACTGCGTGGTTGTGTCAGCCAGAGGCTGAATATATATATATAAACTGCGTGGTGATTGATTTTCATTACTGTTATTATTCCAGCCGCCTGTGGCTGAGTATTTAGTGCTTGTAGAAAATTTTGATTGTCCGCCGTACAGGGGAGATGCTGCCGAAATTTTCTCGGACAGGGACTCTTCTGGGGGCGTGACAAAAAACCTTGTACCACAGGTGAGGGGAAGCTTACATCCTTTTCGCTTGTGGATCTAAGGTATGGTGATGGAAGAAGTAGCCTCTTCTTCTAGTTCCCTTCCCTTGTTCCTCTTGCTAAGTCCTCCTTGTATCTTAGGCTTTCTTAGGAGAAAACCTTGGCTTGGGGCCGAAGATGGAGGAGAGGGGGCTGGGTTTCTCGGTGATGGAGAGGGGAGAATGAGAGAAATGAGAGAAAAATTAGAATTCTTCTCTTTACTTGCTCCCTTTTATGTTAAGGGGAAAGAGGTAGCAAAATTGGTTTTTGCTTTCCTTCTCCCTTAGCCCTTTTTTTTCATTTTTATATTTATTTTATTTATTCATTTGTTCTCATCATTCATGGTGAAACAAGGGGGAATGAATCCCCTTAATTCTCTTCTTTAAGTCACGGCAAAAGAAGAAGAAAATGGAGAGAAAAGAAGGAAGGCAAGTTGCCTTTCTCTTGCTCTTTTCTTATTTTCTTTTGGCTAGCTTTTACTCTCACTCTTATCATGAGTTTCCCTCCTTTGCTATCAATATATTATTCCTATCCCAACTGGTTATTACCCATTAATCCTATCATTTATATCTTGAGAGGTTCAAGGTTCAATCCTTGATAACTCCCTATTTTTATTTCTTTTTGGTTCAACATTCCACTAATATTTTTCTAAGGTAAATTCATCATTCTCATATTTATCTTAAAAGCTTAGTGGGTGTTACAGTACCCCGTACCTCATAAAAAGTTCGTCCTCGAACTTTAAAATAACTACATCAGGTGGCACTGAACTTTCGGCTGAGTGCATCGGCCACTTTGTTCGCCTTTCCTGGGTGATAAAGAATCTCGCAGTCGTAATCTTTAACTAGCTCGAGTCATCGGCATTGCCTCATATTCAGATCTTTTTGCGTGAAGAAATATTTCAGACTCTGATGGTCGGTATAAATCTTACACTGAGCTCCATATAAATAATGTCTCTATATTTTGAGAGCGAAGACCACGGCTGCTAGTTCTAAGTCGTGAATGGGATAATTCTTCTCATGCTCTTTAAGTTGTCTAGAAGCGTAGGCAATGACTTTGCCATCTTGCATGAGTACAGCTCCAAGTCCTATGATGGAAGCATCGCTGTACATATCGAAGCCTCTGTTGGTTTCCGGGAGAGTAAGAATCGGAGCACTGGTTAGTCTCCTTTTTAATTCCGCGAAACTCTTCTCGCAAGCTTCTGTCCATTCATACTTTGTATTTTTCTTGGTGAGGGTTGAGAGTCGTCCGGACATGGTTTCAACTAACGGATACGAAACATGTCTCAGTTTCTCGATGGATTCCCTCATCATTTCACATTCAGCATTGAATAAAATTCTAGCATACTGACTGAAATTAGATAGCTAACCTGTGACGACAGTAGAGGCGTTCGCCACGTCTTCCTGGGTAAGGGAGTAGACTCTGGCATTTGTCACAAGGGGAGGGGCTTCCAATCTTCCTTGGCTGATTGAAGTCCCTTCTATGGCAACTTGCATCTGGTGAAGCTGTGCGGGGGCACTCCTGTTCTGAAAGTTCTGCGGAGGTGGTGCCTGAGGCTGAGTAGGGCAATTTCTTGCCAAATGACCTTCCTTTCCGCAGTTGTAGCACTTTCTGGTACTTAGGAGACATACTCCCGAATGCATCTTTCCACATGTGGCACACTAAGGGTACTTGGTTTGCTTATTGGTCGGACCACCTTTTGTGTTGTTCCACTGTTTCCTCTTTCCACCTGAGTTTCCTTTCCAGTCGGTTCTGGTATTGTGCGATTTTTTTGTCCTCCGGTCAGTGCTTGGTTCTTGCCCTTGTTCATTGCTTTCTGGTAGTGCTCGGTAATCAGGGCACTGCTGACTAGCTCCTCTGCAGTCTGCGGGCTACGTTCAGAGCGATCTCGGGTCGGAGCATCTTTAACATTAACCGGACCCTTTCTTTTTCAGTGCTGACCAGTTCTGGGCACAGACGCGCTAGGCGGTTGAACTTCTTGATGGCTTCGTTGACTGACAGATCACCTTGCCGGAACTCAGTGAACTCGTCATAGTGCTTGTTGGTCACTTGCATATGGAAGAATTCTTCTAAGAACTCTATCTCAAAATCCGTCCACTGCATCTGGTTTATTTGTCTTTTCGCCTTTACTCGGTCCCACCACATCCGGGCATCTCCGGTAAGGCAGAACGATGTGCATTTAACCTTCTCGTGTTCAGGTCAGTCCAGTAGTTCCATTATGCTTTCCACGGTCTTGAGCCAGGCTTGCGCATCCCATGGTTCGCAGTTTCTCGAGAAGGCTTCCGGCTTAAGCCTTTGCCACTGAATCAGATAGGCCTCTTGTCGAACCATCAGAGTAGGGGCTGCCGGGGGCACTGGTGCGGCTGTAGGTATGACAGGTAGTGGATTCACCGGTGGGGTGACTGGGTTGCCTTGCTGACCCATCAAATTAGTAATCAACTGTTGTTGTTCTGTGATCTGACGCTGGAGGTCTGTAACTACCTGTGTCAGATCTGGTGGAGTTGCTGTCTCCTCGGTTCGGGCATTGTGTGTCCTAACCATGTTTATCTAAATAATGACAATAAAGCTAGTGTAAGTGGTTATCATTTTCTAGCCAACCTAACGTATTGTTATATTTGTTTCTATCCATTTGTGAGATTGTTCTGGTATTATTCCTAACCTACCAAGGTGCAATCCTAGTCTAAAACTATGACCAAAAATAAAGAATAAGGTAGCAACCATGCATCATAAATAAAGCATAAGCAATATAATAAAGCAAAGAAATAAATAGCAAGCAAATAATGTGACATAAGCAATAAAGCAAATAAAGCATAAGTATATAACAAGAAATTTAAGCGTAAGCAATATAAGAAATTCAAAGAATAAATCAGGCAAATAATATAACACAAGAAAATAAGCATGAGCATATAAAATTAAGCATAAACATTCTTACTTGGAGCGGCAGGTCGGAGGCATGATGTGTGTGTAGTGAGCTGGCAAAAACTTTGGCTCTGATACAAACCTGTAACGCCCGCCCTCCCTGCTAACCCTAAGGGACGGGGCTACAATACTCTATGTACATATTACAGCGGAAGACTTGAAATAAATTTTTTTTTATGCTTCTTAGTTTAATAAAACTTTTCTTTTGTTTCAAATCCGAACTACACTAATATGGTTTCCATAACATGATAACAAGATAAATAGAAACATAACATCAAGTTACCCATATAGTACTACAATTTACGAAACCAAAGCGTAATTCTTAAAAGTTCTTAAAGCAGGTTCTTATTTGGTTGCCTAGCCACCGCCACACACATCTCCTTGCCTCTCCTGCTGCTCCTTTAGCTCATCCAGCTTTTTCCTTTATCTGTGGTACAAGGAAAGTAAGCTATGAGCACTCATGGCTCAGTAATTATCTTTCCTACTCATTAAAACTGAAAATCATCACATGATCAAAGAATATCTCAACATAACATGATCTCAACTAGTCATGGCATAACATATCATACTCTTTAAGCATATCATGCAACATAAAAAAATCATAACTAGTCATGGCATATAATCTCTTAAAGCATAGCATGATACACAACATAATCATATCTAATCATGGCATATCATAGCATCATCATAAGGTAGCATGGCATATCAAGCATAGCATATAACATAATCATATCTAATCATGGCATATCATAAATCAAAGCATCATCACAACATGATCATAAGGTATATGCAATATGATTTTGAAAACATGTATCCGAAAAACATGTGTATGTCTCATGATCTTTAAAACCATTTCTTCTTACATATATACTTGAACATATTATCAACTTAAAGGGGATCCCGGCTATGTACCACTTACATATTGCGCGCAACCTATGTAGGTCCAAGGTAGCAAGTCTTGAACCCTACAAGGCAAATATACTAGGCCCGAGTCTTACTCCATCGACCTAGGGGCACTTAGGAGCTCATCCCTAACGAGGCCCGAATCTTATTCCATCGACCCCGGAGCGCTTATGGAGCCCACCCTTGGTACAAGCCATATAAAGTAAAGTACATGTCATACTTATACATATCACACATCATAAGAGCATGCATCACTTAGGCACACATCATATCATAAAAGTATGCATCACTTAGGCATACATCATATCATAAAAGTATGCATCACTTAGGCATACATCATGTCATAAAAGTACGCATCACTTAGGCATACATCATATCATAAAGGTATGCATCACTTAGGCATACATCATGTCATAAAAGCATGTATATTTTCACCACATAGCATATCATAAAAGCATGCATATTTTCACCACATAGCATATTATAAAAGCATGCATATTTCTATCCACATAGCATATCATAAAAGCATGCATATTTCTAGCACATGTCATATCATGGAAAGTATGAATCACAAGCGTACATGTTTAAGCATAAGGGTGTATCATGTGATTATACTATCATAAGAAACATGGTAACATAGTTAACTTGGATTCTAAGCTTCCTAATCCCTTGGGTTCTTATCATGGCCGAACCCCCTTAGATCTCAATTTAGGTAAAAATAACCTCCAAGCATGTGGAACCTAAATTATCATCACATCAATTTCATAGGAAGCATTATAAGCATGATTAACTTGGTTTCTAAGTTCTCCAAGTCCCTAAACTTCATGTGGCCGAACCTTATCAGGTGTGAAACAAGGTCCCAAATTTCATGAAAGCATGGAAACCTTAAACCATATTTATAGCATTTTTCTTCCAAGTAACATAGTAATCATATTTAAGCTAATTCCTAAGTTCCTCAAGCCCTTAACATATGTCATGGCCAAAATTTCACAAGTATTCATTAGGGCTAAAAACAAGCATACAAGCATGTGAACTTGAACTAACATCATGTATAAATTCATAATAAGGTATCATACAAAGGGTATGGACGAAACTTACCCTAGCCTCATTTTAGGTCATTAAGCAACATATAGCATGAGAACTTTGGCTTTCTACTTATCATATTTCATGTAGAGTGACATGAGCATATTTAAATTTTGTTCTAGGGTTTCTAGGGCATCTATCCCTTCATGGCCGAGACCTACAATGGTCCATTTAGGTCATGAAAAAAATTATACAAGCATGTGACACAATCAACACATTATCATATTTCCATAAGAAGCATTTTTAACACAATTGGTTTCAATTCTAAGGCCTCTAGGTCATTTAAACCCTACTTGGCCGAGACCCATCAGTGGTTAACTTTGCTTCAAATAGCCTAAAAGCATAGGAAGTCATACAAGTTTCATAGCATGTATAAAGACAAGCATAATAAACATACATGTGCATTGTGTCTTAGGCTTCCTAGGTTTCTTTTCCTTTTTCTTTTATTTTTCCTCATGGCCGAAACCTACCATTCTCTAAACTAGGTTTTAAGTGGCCTAAAGCATGGAAAACCTAAGTAAGTTTCATGGCAAAAATTACTAAGAACATCATATACAAATTTGGTTCATAAACAAGCTAGGACCCTTGTGACCTTACAAGTCATATATCATGTAACTAAATTCTCTATACCCTAATTAAGCATGAGAGCATTAAACCACTTTCATATCTTAATATCACAGAGGTCTTGAGCATGTTAAAATTTTGTTTAAGCTTTCCTAAGCTATCCATCTTAACATGGCCGAAAATCTTAATGAAGAGTTCATGAATTTCTAGCAATATTCAACATGAAATTCTTTAAGAGAACTCTATATTCTATCATATAAACATGGTTACTTAAATTTAAAGGTTTTCCTAACCCTAAGCTCTTTTCTTGGCCGAAACATATGATGGGATTTTCTTTGGTTCCAAGTAACGTTCAAGCAAGAAAACCAATAAAAGATCTTTAGTAATTCATGGAGGGAATCTTGTACTAGTTTGGTTAAACAATGATTTCCCTAACCTCTTTAAAACATTTTTGGCCAAAATTCTAGGGTTAGGTACTCCTCTGACCAAGCATCATATAGGTATAAAAACATGAAGGAAACCCTTCCTACATAGCATAGAAAAAATATCACGAAATGATGACTTGTTTAAACCTTCCTAGATTTGAAACTCTTCTTTGGCCGAATTTTCTTAAATTCTATTCTAGGTTTTATAATCCTCATAAAATCCAAAAATCACATAAAAAGTCTTGTACCACAGGTGAGGGGAAGCTTACATCCTTTTCGCTTGTGGATCTAAGGTATGGTGATGGAAGAAGTAGCCTCTTCTTCTAGTTCCCTTCCCTTGTTCCTCTTGCTAAGTCCTCCTTGTATCTTAGGCTTTCTTAGGAGAAAACCTTGGCTTGGGGCCGAAGATGGAGGAGAGGGGGCTGGGGTTCTCGGTGATGGAGAGGGGAGAACGAGAGAAATGAGAGAAAAATTAGAATTCTTCTCTTTACTTGCTCCCTTTTATGTTAAGGGGAAAGAGGTAGCAAAATTGGTTTTTGCTTTCCTTCTCCCTTAGCCCTTTTTTTTCATTTTTATATTTATTTTATTTATTCATTTGTTCTCATCATTCATGATGAAACAAGGGGGAATGAATCCCCTTAATTCCCTTCTTTAAGTCACGGCAAAAGAAGAAGAAAAGGGAGAGAAAAGAAGGAAGGCAAGTTGCCTTTCTCTTGCTCTTTTCTTATTTTCTTTTGGCTAGCTTTTACTCTCACCCTTATCATGAGTTTCCCTCCTTTGCTATCAATATATTATTCCTATCCCAACTGATTATTACCCATTAATCCTATCATTTACATCATGAGAGGTTCAAGGTTCAATCCTTGACAACTCCCTATTTTTATTTCTTTTTAGTTCAACATTCCACTAATAATTTTCTAAGGTAAATTCATCATTCTCATATTTATCTTAAAAGCTTAGTGGGTGTTACATATGTTGCTTGTAACCTAGGGAAATCCCTTGCATGTTTCGGCCACTCTATGGAATTAGGGTTAGAGACCCAATCATGATTCACTATGTGTTTCACATGCTATGATATGAATTAAGAGATGCTAGTTAATATTTTTCATGCATGATTATGTTTCCCTATGATATGTTTTATGCTTACTTATGTATGCTTATGAATCATGTATGATAATGTCTTTTATGATGGGCTATATGCTCAAGTATGCATGCTTTATGATATGACAAGTAAAGGCCTAAGAGATGCTTCCATTTTTGTTGGGACTAAGAGCACTCTTCATGATATGATAAGTAAAGACCTAAGAGTCGCTTCCCTATTAATTGGGACTAAGAGCACTCTTCATGATATGATAAGTAACTATGACATGCTATTTTACTTTGTATGGCTTATACCAAGGGTGGGCTCCATAAGCGCCCCTAGGCCGACGGTCTATGAACGGGTCTAGTAAAAAGGGATGGGCTCCTAAGTGCCCCTAGGTTGATGGTCTATGAAACGAGCCTAGTTCCTAGTAGGTTCAAGATTTGCTACCTTGAATCTATTTAGGATGCGCATATTTATGTATATATGTGGTACAAGTCGGGCCCTCATGTTGAAATTATATTTAAGTATTATATGATATGTTTTCTTTAAAGACATCTTGCACATGACATGACGCATGTTTTTGAAAGACATCTTGCATATACTTATACGATATGATATGTTATGAGATGATATAGCATGATGCTTCTTTATTATATGATATGATATGATGCTCTTTTATTTTATGAGATGATATAACATGATGCTCTTTTACTTTATGATATGATATGTTATGATGCTCTTTTACATGATATGATGTTCAGATGATTATGTCTCCATGCTATATGCTTATGTGATTATGCTATGATATATGATTTTGTGAGTAGGAAAGGATCTTACTAAACCTATGTGCTTATAGTTTACTTTCCTTGTACCGCAGATAAAGGCAAAGGATGGGTGAACTAAGGGAGCAACAGGAGAGGCAAGAGATGTGTGTGGTAGTGGCTCGGCTAAGGAAAAGACCTGCTTATATTAATTTATGCATGATATGAACTATGTCTAGCTTATGTTAATGTTTTGCATGATTACTTGACACTTGTTCATGTTTATGATAGAAATTGATTTCATGACCTCATTCACTTAGAGGTATACAAGAATATATAAATAAGTACTTCCGTTGCTTTAGAAAAGAAATTTTAAATATGCATGTATGTTCACCGTACAGTAACCCCGCCCTACTAGCAGGAAGGGCGAGCGTTACAACGTCTGCACAATGGCCATTAGTCCAATTGATCGTAGCGATGGTTAGGATTTTAGAAGTTGAAAGTCAATGCGGTTGAATAGTGCATCTCGAACACTTCATCTGGCTTTGAACACCGTCTTTACTTCATATATTGTGTTTCCCCATATTGTGTTTCCCCATCTCCATCGGATGAAGCTTTGGACTTCATCCTGTCTTCTCTTCCTCCTCCTTCTATATGAAAAAAGGACGACCTTTCATTAACGACTCCTCTATTAGTCAATGAATCTGCTAGTTAATCGAACCTCTTCATCTAAAACAAGAAATAGAGTCGTCAATTTGGGTTGGGCCCGTCGGGTTGGCCCGCCCCGCCAAACAATTTAAGCGGGTTGGGTTGGAATTTTATCAACCCAAGTCCGCCGTGGGCCGACCCGCCTAGGCCCGCGACTCGCGTGGATCGGCCCGCTCGGGCTTGGGTTGGCCCGCGGGTTGAAAAACACATGTAAGCTAAGTTTTAGGCCAATTTATTATCTTTCTTTGTTTTAATTTTAAAATAAAAATAGTACTTTTCATCCAACATAAGTACTCGTTTGTATTCACTTATATTTAAAATACATGTTTATGTATACATTTAATTGTAGAAAACTTTTTCGAAGTAAAATGTTGAAGATATGAAATATTTTTTAATTTTTAAAAAAAAATTAATGGGCCCGCGGGTTGGCCCGCCAAATCTGCAACCCGCCTTAGAATGGGTTGGGTTGGAAATTTTTCAACCCGCCAAGTTGGCGGATGGCCCGCCCCGCCCCGTGATAACGAAGCCTGTCACACTCATAAATCAAATTAACAAATGTATATCCACTGAACCCCTTAATTTCACAATAACGTTGTAGTAACGAGCCCAGGATCGATCTCTCGAGGAACAAACGGTAGGATGTAATCTTAGGATCGTATTTTATTCCTATTTTGGGGTTTTAATATATAAATGGGGGAGTTTAATGAAAAACACAGCAATTAAGAACTAACCTAATGCATAAAAGAAATGTACCTAGGTGCCAATGATCAAACCATAACGCATTGTCACCCTACGTCATAATTAAACCATTAACACACTTAAACTAAATATGAAATAACGAAACCCAATTAAATCTGATCTACAGCATCAATTAAAACCATAGCTTGAACTTAACAACCTAACAATTAAACAAGCACCAAATAAGAATTAAACTAAGCTTCAACAAGGTAATAAAATGCTAGATGACAGTGATAAAAACATAACAATATCAAAATAAATATGTTAAGCTGTAAAAAATAATAACAAAATGAAATAAAGCCTAACCGATCCAACTCACAACCAATCCATACAAGTTTCACACTCTTGCCGTCACACAAGAGTGCCAAAGTCGAGACTACCCAACTCTAGACCTCAGCGGAGAATATCAGTGGCGTATCAGCTCCAAGTATGCTCAGCAACACCGACGGACCACCCCCGGCGAGCTAAGAACATCCCGGAACCCATAAATGCTGAAAATCTGGAAATTTGGTCTCGGAATCTGGATGGAGGCTGTGGATTGCGGATTGTGGTCGGATGAAGCTCAACAACGCCGGAGGACCACCTCCGAATGTCGTTGATGGGAATCGGAGCGCAGATTTGGAGGACCACCTCCAAATCTCGCTGGAACAGAGAAATTGCCAAGATGAGAATTCCACCGGAAAGAACACCCTCCGATGACTCCAGCTGATCGGGATGATGTTGCCGAGAAGCTCTCCACCGAGGTTGAAGCTTGAGAGAATGATTGGAGAAAGGAAAGGGGCCGAAATCCGGAAGAAGACGCTCGCCGGAACGAAGAACAGTGCTGTGGAGGATCGACGAAGCAGAAAGAACACTGTAGCTTCTGTTTTGAATCAGATCCAGATCTGAACGGATGGCTGGGAGTGATTTGGAGCTTGATCAACGGTGAAAGTTCACCTAAAATCCGATCCAGAGGTGCTGATCTTGATTTAGAGTCTGGATCTACTCTCCCTAAAGTTGGATCGACCAGATCTTCACTGGATGGTCCAGATCTGACCAATCTTTGATGAACGGTCCAGAATGTTTCGGGCTAGATCAACGGCTGGATGAACTCAGATATGGATCAAAACTTCCGGATCTTCATCAATGCCTCAGATCGGCTCCTCATTAGGTTGGATGGGACAGATCTTCACTGGATGGTTCAGATCTGTCCTATTCTTGATGAACGGCCCCTAATGCTCCAAAGCTTGATTTTCTCGTTTAAACTCCGATTCGAGCCTAATTTTGGTTCAAATAGATTCACACCCACGATCCTTTGATGCCTACAAAATAAGAATCAAATATTAGCATCAAATAACACCAAAAATAATATAATTTGTAATTAAGTCCCAAATAAAGACAAAGTATGAAATGTGATGTAAATCTAGGTTTTATCTATAAACATAACATCAAACCATGCATAAATGAATCAAATTAATACAATAAAATCATGGTCATCACCCTGCCAAATGGTTAACCCGCCACGGGCCGACCCGCCCCGCCACGGGTTGACCCGTCTAACAGTTCTAATAAGAAACAATGAAGCAACCCATCGAGAATTTGAATCCGCCCTTTTCACTTCTTCACATATAGCAGGATTTCGTGTTTACCTAATGGGAGAGCCTTTGCCGATCGAAGAAGTGTGGGACCAATTGGAGTGAAGTAGTTGATGAATTCTATCTTATCAAATCCTCCCGACCGATTGAGATAATGGGAAGCGGATTTGCATTGAAACGGTCACATCACCATATCTCTGTACAATGGTCATTAGTCCAATTGATCATAGCGATGGTTAGGATTTTAGAAGTTGAAAGTCAATGCTATTAAACAGTGCATCTCGAACCCTCATCTAGCTTCGAACGCCATCTCTGCTTCAGATATATTGTCTTTCCCATCTCCATTGGATAAAGTTTTAGACTTCATTGTCTTCTCTTCCTCCTCCTCTATGGAAAAAGGACTACCTTTCACTAATGACTCCTCTGTTCCGCTCATTCTTGCAGTTTCATCCCCGGTCTGTCCCAGTATTGCGGTGGGCGATGATCAGGAGATGGTCAACGGAGGCCGCCGAACTGATGTCTTCGAGATGGATTTGTTTCCAGCCAATAACACTTCCATAAAGCAGGAAGACGCCAACGCTGAGGTTCGTGATCAATTGACAGACAACAGAAAGTTGTTTAATCCGGTCGATAGGTGAAGTCGAGTCAGTTATCAGTTTTTTTCCCCCTGTTTTTTAGACTGCCGGATTGTTGCAGCTTCACGCTGCGAACACGCGCAGCGATCAGTCAACTTTGGATGATATGGATGGAAAATATGAGGTAAATAGTTAGATGAATTAGGTTCAGCAATTTGTTTCAGTTTTATAAATTAAACCCTTTTTTTTCTCCATGATCAGCTGGCTGTCATGAAAGAGGAGTTGACCCGCGTGAACGAAGATAACCAAAAACTAAAAGAGTTTCTCAATCAAATGACCACCAACTACACATCCCTTCATATGCGAGTGGTTCATCTATTGCAGGGGCGCAATCCAATTTTAGGCAACACAACGGAGACTCTTCAGTCGCAAGAGGCAATATATAGCTAGGATCATAGTAATTATTCGAAATACACAAAAGAATTTGGTTATCGTAAATTAATTACGATTGCTTATACTCGAATTCAGGTTACCGATGGAAAAACTGATGATGCTAAACCTCTTGACGATGGAAGGGTTGTTGCTCCGATCAGGCAGTTTATGGATTTGGGCCCTGCGGGAAGCCACAACGAGCCGTCGAACTCCTCGACTGCCAGCCCAGACCAGTCGCGGACGTTGTCGTCGCCGGTGGAGACCTCCGAAGTAGCATCGCCGGGCTACAACGCAAAAGAGAAAATTGTGAACCTCAACGAAGCGCCCAGGTTGATCCCCCCGCCGACGGCTGGGCCTGACCAAGCCCAAGGAGCGACCATGAAGAAACCCCGTGTCTCGATTCGAGCTCGATCGGAAGCGTCAATGGTACTTGTGCTGATGAGTTTTATTTAATGGAATAACTCTGAATTGCTGAATGCTTGCAGCTTTTGTAAGCTAATTCATTTCAATTTTGTAGATTGCTGATGGTTGCCAATGGAGGAAGTACGGGCAGAAGATGGCTAAGGGAAATCCATGCCCTAGAGCTTACTACAAATGCACCATGGCCACCGAATGCCCAGTCCGGAAACAAGTAATTAATGCGTTTGGTTTGCATCGTTTTCATTTTCATTTTCTGAAAAACGTACATTTTCTAAACACAGAAAATGACTTTTTATCATTTTCTGTTTTTCTGTTTTTCTAGAAAACGATAATCAATTTTTTAGAAAATGCGCGTGAAAAACACAAATCAAATACCGTTTTTCAGAAAATGCGCGTTTTTCAAAAAATGAAAATGGAAAACGCGCGTACCAAACGTCCTAGAACCCCTATCGGATCACTTTGTGTTAGTGCAATGTAAAATTTTTTCTTGTGATTTAATATATAGCTAGCTCAATTAGGTAAGAATTATTGATTGTCTTTACACGATATGATTAGGTGCAACGGTGCGCGGATGACCGGTCGATTCTAGTGACGACCTACGAAGGTGCCCACAACCACCCCCTCCCGCCGGCGGCCATGACAATGGCGACCACCACCACAGCCGCCGCGTCGATGCTCGTGTCCGGCTCGATGAGTAGCGCCAATGCGCTCATGAATCATAATTTCCTCGCGAGGACCATTCTGCCGGCGGTTTGCTCGTCGAGCATATCAGCGTCGGCTCCCTTCCCCACCGTGACGTTGGACCTGACCAAGAGCCCGAACCCGCTGCAGTACCAACGACCGCTAGCGGTGGCGGCAGTCCCTTTACAGGCCCAATTCCCCGTGTTGCCGCCGCAGCTGCCACAGGTCTTCGGCCAGCCGCTGCTCAGCCAGCAGTTAGATTTGGTGGGGCCGCCGGCGATTACAGAGTCCGTGAGAGCGGCCACTGCCGCCATCACGGTCGACCCGAATTTCACTGCGGCCCTGACCGCTGCCATCAAGTCCATCCTCAGCGGCAATCACCAGAAGGAGCAGAATCCGGACAAATTTTGAAGCTGATTAAGTTACAAGATAAATAACGAGCAGTTCTGATTAATAATTTTACATCATGGCGAAGTAGCAAGTGCATACATTGCTAGTTTCACGGTCTTTTCTTTTTAACTTCATATAAATCCTTCTCTTTTTTTCTGTATATATACTTGTACTTAATTTTAGGTTTAGATTGATTTTGTTGGTCTGTTATTTCCGGGCTGTGGAATAAAGACGGAACTGCCTCAATTCTGCCCTGCCATCGTTAATTTTCTCTTTAGGTTTTTGCAAGAAGTCTCTGGTTCAGTGCGGTTGGGTTTACAGTGGAGCTGGAGCTCTTGCCGGTGTTCCAACGTCGTCGCTGGAGGTCAAGGATTGCGTCCAAGCAATTAAGAAAACGATCGAGGGAGGAGGATGCATGGCATGGAACGGAAGCCGCGATGGCGATCGAGTGGAAAGTTGTTCAGATCCGTCATTCCACGATTTGACGTGCCGTATCATCGTGACGTATAGATATAGCGTCTGATAGAGATCTTTCTATTCACGGTTTTTTTATGGAAGAGAGTAAGGGCAAGGAACCGGCCAGAGTTGAAGATCAAGATGAGTTTGCTTCCAGTAGAGGAATTAATGATAGTTTGCCAGGTCTATATGAGAGCGACTTGGTAGAAAGGACGCCAGAAAATTCCACAATGGCGTGGAATCAGAACCAGAACCGAGAAAATACACAAAAATGAAAAATCAATATCTATTTCACTATACAATCTCAAGTGCAAACATATTGAAATTAGAAAGTAAAAAACTGTCACAGAACAGGGAGGATATGATAGACGGTTCATCATCTCAGGAAATAGAAGTTTTTGAGGAATTAATAGAGATCGTCTTTCTTTTGTATTTGGGCGTTTTGGCCTAGACATCAGGTTGCTTGTCTGAGTATCATAGATCTTCTCCAAATATAGATGTTTAATAGATGCTTGGATTGATTTACGGCAGGCTATAATCCTTATGACAACTACTACTGCATGAACTTTTTGTTATTAAAATTTTAGGTAAATGTTAGTGAGTTAGTGGTTTGATGAGTTAGACAAATACTGTTATGAAAAAATTTTGTACGAACCTACAATAATAGTAGAAGATCAAAGAAGCAGGTAATATCTAACCATATGGTGAAGAAGATTGAAGTAAATGTATAGATGTAGGGTATCATTTTTTGAGAAATCTTAAAATCATTAATTTTTATTGAGATCACGTCGCAACAATCGAGAAGAAATAGCAAAAGAAAAATCGAAGAAAAATGAGAGAGGAAAGAAGACAGAGTTTAATGTGGTTCGGCAATGTACCCACTCCACAAAATGGCCAAAGATGACTTCAATTAGAATTCTCTATATATTTTAGGGTTACAATGATCCTATATATTTAGTCCAAGCTATACATGGTATTTTAGACAAAAATACCAAGTATTACCGAAAATCCTGCATTAACTCGATGACTCTACGAGAGGCATAGTCTTACCATTCTTCTAGGCATGCTCATGCCACGGGTGTGCTTGTTCCCTCATCCCCGAGCAAGGCTCGACCGTATTCGGTGGCACGATCGTGCCCTATAGCATAGTCGTGTGACTGACTTTTTTGATGCGCTCGTCAAACCTATAGATGACACGGTTTGGTCATGCCTCCTAGCATGGTTGTGCCCCGTGTCAGCCAGATATGAGTCATCTACAATAATCTCTACCTTGGTGAAATCTCCCACAGGAGAAACACGAACATCTAAGAAGAACTCTACCTAGAACGCCAAATTCAGGTTGCCTCCCTCTAGCAACTAGAGAAATGGATCAAGTTCAAGCAATACTTGAACCTCTTTGTAGTAACTGACTTTGTTAATATATCTGTAACATTTTCAGAAATGTGGACTTTCTCAAGTAATATTTTCCTAAAAGATATCAGTTTTCTGATCTTGTGAAATCTCACATCAATATGCTCAGTCTTTGCATGATACACTTTATTTTTCGCCAAATAGATAGTACTCTAACTATCAGAATACAACTTGATTCCACCCTATTAAAAACTCAGTTCTCTAACTAACCCTGTAAGTCACAACGCTTCCTTTGCTTCAGCTTTTGTATGTACTCTGACTCAGTAGTGGACAATGCAATAGTAGGTTATACCATGGACTTCCAACAAATATGTCCTTCTGCCACAATGAACACATACTATATAGTAGACCTTCTATCATCCAAATTCTCTGTATAATCTATATCCACATATCCTACAACTAAGGACCACCCTATTGTCTGCTGAACACAATGTCATAATATGTGATATTGCTCAAGTATATGAAAATCCATTATATTTGACCATATCTCAATGTTATCAACTAGGATTTGAAAGAAACTTGTTCACTATACTAATAGTATATATTGGTCAAATCAGGTCTTGTGCCAACCATGAGATACAACAAACAACCAATTGCACTCGCATATGAAACCTTTGATATATCATGAATCTCATCAGCCATCTTTAGGTAATGTACAAGAGATAATTTGAAAATTATGCACAAGAGATGTACTTACAAACTTCACATTAACCATGTTGAATATGTCCAACACCTTTTCAACATAACTCCACTAAGAGAACCATAATCTATCAGAGACTGTTTGTATGTGTCTCCATCCCAAGAATCTTTGTGGTTGTACCCAAATCTTTCATGTCAAATTCTTTGTCCGATAGCTTCTTCAATTTATTGATCGCAATCATACTCTTCACAGCAATCAATATATCATCCACATAAAACAACAAAAAGATTAGTGAATCATCTCCAAGGCTCTTCACATAAATGTAACTATCATACTCACATCTTATGTACTCATTTTCAACCATGTAGGAGTAAAAATGCTTGTGCCACTGTCTTGAAGATTGCTTTAACTCATAAAGTGACTTATTCAATTCACATACTAAGTACTCTTGCCCAAGATGACTAAATCCTTCTGATTGTGACATATAAATATTTTCTTCCAAATTACTATGAAAAAAGAATGTCTTCACATTTATTTGCTCCAACTGTAAATTATGATGTGTTACTAAAGTCAATACCACCCTGATAGATCTATGCCTGACTACCGGAGAAAATATCTCATCATAGTAAATCTTTTTCCTTAATGAGTAACCCATTGCTACTAGTTAGTCTTGAGCTTTTCATCTTCACTTTCTGATATGACTTCTTTTTTTCTTGTATACTCATTTGCATCTTATAAGCTTCTTTCCTTCAGGAAGTTCCATCATATTCCATGTTTGGTTCTTATACAAAAACTCTATCATCTCCATTGTAGCACTCATCCACTTATCCTTCTCTAAGCTTTGTATTGCCTCTTGAAAATAGTAGGATATCCACTACTAGTGATAAGTGCATAAGAAAACAAGTCCTCAAAACCATACCTAGTAAGTGGTTTGATTGTATATCTAGTAATTTCTCCGACTATAGTTCGATGCAACATGTGATTTGAGCTACCACCATCAGAGCCATGAGTTTCTAGCTCCACCTGCACAACATCCTCATCGTTATTGCAAATTTTTGGTATTTGTTTCTTTTCTCTCTTAGTACGTTGTAACATGGTTCTTTCATCAAATATCATATCTCTATTGATTACGGCCTTGTTTGTCTTAGGATCCCAAAACTTGAAGTCTTTCACCGCTTTCTGATAACATAAAAAAAAAATACATTCTCTAGACTTTGCATCCAATTTTGATTTGTTTTTACTAGAAACATGCATCTAGGCTAGACATCCAAACACTTTCAGATGAGAGTAATCAATCATATTATCCACCCACACCTACTTTGATACTTTGCCACCTAGTAGTGGTACCCTCAGTGACCTATTAATCAGGAAATGCACCATGTTTATTGCCTCCCCAAAAGTTCTTTACAAGATCTACATTCAATATGAGACATTAAGCTCTCTCGATTATTGTTCTGTTCATCCTTTCCACTATACCATTTTGTTATGGTTCCATATGAACTGTGAAGTGCCTCTTGATACCATACTCCTCATAAAATTTTAGGAACTTCGAATTTATGTACTTAGCACCATTGTTTGATCTCAATATTTAATTTTCCTTCCAATCTGATCTCCATTTTAGTTTTTAACATCTTCAACTTTGAAGAGTTTCTGACTTTTGATGCATGAAGTACACCTAGAAATTCATGAGTAACTGTCAATGAAACTCACAAAATGCACATGTCCTCCAAGTATTGTTATACTAGTTGGTCTCCAGAGATCTGCATAAACATAATCCATAATTCCCTTTGTATTGTGTGTGACTATCTTGAATTGCGCTTTGTTTATTTTCCAAGAACATAATACTTGTAGAAGTACAGTTTACATATTTTGACACCCTTCAATAAACCACTTTTATGAAGTTTCAACATCACACATTCACTTATATGACTCAGTCGCATTTGCCACAAGATTATATTATCTGATTTAGATTCTATAGCGATAACTCTACCTACAACTGTGATACCTAACAATCTATAGATGTTCTCTACTAGTTGCTGTCTTTTTTCATCACAGTCAGAGCACCTTTATTGATTTTCATTATTTCACTTAGGGATTTGTAACAACAACCGCTATCATCTAGTATACTAATGAAATTAGGTTTTTCCTTAGATTCAGTATATGTCTAACAGCATATAATGTTCTAACCCCACCATCAAATATCTTAATTATGACATTTTTTTATTCCAATGACTTTGTAGGATGGATTGTTACCCATCATAACAGAACCAAAATTAACCGACCTATAGGTGTCGAACCAGCCTAGTTAGGTGTCATGTGATAAGAACATATTGAATGCAAGATCCAAGAATTTGTCAATTTCACTGGACTAGACAAAATAGAAAGCATATTACCATCGTCAGTCTCTGAATTTTCTTCTTTCATTATATTTGCAGACTTCAATGAATGATGTGCTTATATTATATATAATTTTATGTATTCTTTGACACGCATTTACTTGTATTTCATGAATATAATTTACGTTATCGTACCCTATTTCATCATTGTGTCAACATAATTATTCTTTTGTTTAGAGATTTTCTTTTTGTATGTATATTTTCATAGATGGGATGAATTTTAGAGCGAAAATGGAGAAAAAAAATAAATATTGGAACATCTTTAGAGGAAAAACGTCAAACATGATTGTGATGTTTGGTACGGTCGTGTTCTTCCAGCTGACATGGCCATATCTCATGAGACAAGATAGTGTCTTCCTAGGAGCCAGCTAAAGCATGTCTAGAAACTCACATAGCATGATCGTCCCCAAAGGCACGGTCGTGTCTCGCTCCAATAGGGTCAATACTAAGGTTGTGTCTTTTGCCACTGCCCATGCCTCATTTCCAGAGCATCCCACGGGCAGGTCATGCCCTAGAGGCACAGTCGTGCCATATTTTAAAACATCCTACGGCCCATCCGTGCCCAAAAGACACAGCCATGCCCCTTTTCCCATGGCTTTCACACCACGACTGTACCTCCAGGCACGACGGTGCGGCGTGAAAAGCAGGGCCCGTGTTCCCTACATATAAAAGGGGATATTCTTCCTATTTTGAATGGGAGAAGGGTTTTTCCTTTAAAGAAACCCAGAAGGTCTAGATCTATGGTAGATTTCGGTGATTCTTTGATGATACAAGGATGAAATAATCGTCTTGTCAATCTCTACAACAAGGATTGGTTTATGAAGACTCTAATTTCGTCCGACTAAGCTCTCTCTTCGCTTCTAGATTTGAGTTGTAGATTGTTTCCAATGACATGTTTATGCCTTGTTCTTTTAACTGACATAATCATGTCTCATGAGACACGATCGTATCTTCCAAGGAGCTAGCCAGAGCATGTTTAGAAACTCACATGGCACGGTTATTCCCAAAGGCACGATCATGTCTTGCTCCAATAGGGCGAACATTGGGGTCGTGTCTTTTGACATGGCCTATGCCTCATTTCCAGAGCATCCCACGGGCAAGTCATTCCCCAAAGGCACAACTATGCCTCATTTCCATAACATCCCATAGCTTGTTTGTGCCCAAGAGGCATGACCATGTGGGGTGAAAAGCAGGGTTCATGTCCCCTGCTTATAAAAGGGGATCTTCTTCCCCTTTTAAAGGGGAACCCATGATGCCCCCTTATATATTATGTAATATGATGTGTTTTCTTTTTCATTGAAATTAGTGTTCTTATATGCTTTGTCAGTTCACTGGAGAGTAGCTACCTGTTTTTATTAAATGTCATTTGGTTTTAATCAAATTGTTATTAGAAACCTTCCCAAAAAATCTAACATAATATATTGTTACTCAGAAATTGCAATGTATCAAATCATAGCTATGGAGAATTTTTAGATTATAGCTTGAGATCATGACTTCACTAATGCCTCTTTCTAAAATGGCCTAGACTTTATAGAAATTTTGAAGTTTTTTTTTTGTGATGAATGTAGACACTTTAATATATATTCATTGTCTAACTGAATTTCAATTTGTTTAGCTGCTAGGGGTTAGTATACTTCGATTATTCTTTTGTAACGACCCAACCCTTTGGCCTCTTGGGCGGCCCACTCGCGGCCCCTTATGTCGTCAGCCCATTTGGTTACCTCTAATGTCATCGACCGACGACCCTTTGGCCGTGCCGTTACTCACTAGGACTTTCCACCCCTGGCCAGTGGATTTTTGCCTCACCCAGGATTCGAACTCTAGACCTCCAGGCTTAAGTACTAGAGTTTATGAATCCTGGTAGTCAAGTGAGTGCCGCTCACTTGGCTACTAGGATTCATAAACTCAAGTACTTAAGTCTAGAGGTCTAGAGTTTGAATCCTGGGAGAGGCAAAAATCCACTGGCCAGGGGTGGAAAGTCCTAGTGAGTAACGACACGGCCAAAGGGTCGTCGGTCGATGACATAAGGGGCCGCAAGTGGGCCGCCCAAGAGGCCAAAGGGCCGGGTCGTTACAATAAAAAGGCGTCTTTTTATTGTAACGACCTGGCCCTTCGGCCTCTTGGGCGCCCTTGCGGCGGCCCAATTGGCGACCCTTATGTCATCGACCCATTTGGCGACCTCTAATGTCGTCGACCGACGACCCTTGGCCGTGTCGTTACTCACTAGGACTTTCCACTTCTGGTAGTGAATTTTTTCCTTCCCCAGAATTCGAACTCTAGACCTCCAGGCTAAGTAGTAGAGTTCATGAATCCTGGTAGCCAATTGAGCGTCACTCACTTGACTACCAGGATTCATAAACTCTACTACTTAGCCTAAAGGTCTAGAGTTCGAATCCTGGGGAAGGCAAAAATCCACTGCCAGGGGTGGAAAGTCCTAGTGAGTAACGGCACGGCCAAGGGTCGTCGGTCGACGACATTAGAGGTCTCCAAATGCGCCGATGACATAAGGGCCGCCAATTGGGCCGCTAGTTGGGCCGCCGCAAGGGCGCCCAAGAGGCCGAAGGGCTGGGTGTTACAATAAAAGGCACCTTTTTATTGTTACGACCCGGCCCTTTGGCCTCTTGGGCGGCCCTTGCGGCAGCCCACTGGCGGCCCCTTATATCATCGGCCCATTTGACGACCTCTAATGTCGTCGACCGACGTTTTGTCTTCCCCAGGATTCAAACTCTAGACCTCCAGGCTAAGTAGTAGAGTTTATGAATCCTGGTAGCCAAGCGGGCTCACTTGGCTACCAGGATTCATAAACTCTACTACTTAGCCTGGAGGTCTAGAGTTCGAATCCTGGGGAAGACAAAAATCCACTGGCCAGGGGTGGAAAGTCCTAGTGAGTAACGGCACGGTCAAAGGGTCGTCGGTCGACGACATTAGAGGTCGCCAAATGGGCCGATGACATAAGGGGCCGTCGCAAGGGCCGCCCAAGAGGTCAAAGGATCGGGTCGTTACAATAGCTCACTTGGCTACCAGGATTCATAAACTCTAGTACTTAAGCCTGGAGGTCTAGAGTTCGAATCCTGGGGGAGGCAAAAATCCACTGGTCAGGGGTGGAAAGTCCTAGTGAGTAATGGCACGGCCAAGGATCATCGGTCGACGATATTAGAGGTTGCCAAATGGGCCGACGACATAAGGGGCCGCCAGTGGGCCGTTGCAAGGGCCGCCCTAGAGGCCAAAGGGTCGGGTTGTTACAATAAAAAGGCGTCTTTTATTGTAATGACCCGACCCTTTGGCCTCTTGGGCAACCCTTGTGGCGGCCCAACTGGCGGCCCCTTATGTCGTTGGCCCATTTGGCGACCTTTGATGTCGTCGGTCGCCAAAGGGCCGGGTCGTTACATCTTCTCATGCAGTAGTCTCATTATTTCAAGTATATACAAAGTCCTCTATTTATCAAACGTATTCAAAAATTCAACTAGTTCACAATCCATGTTTGATTCCCAAGTAACCTAACAAATGCACCGAGTCTATTATCCAGCTATCGATAATTCTTGGATAAGCTCATTAACATTTCCAAGTTTAGAATTCTTGAGCCCTCCTCTATATCTGCCTTTGAATATTCCTTGCATGTGTCAAATCTTTAAAGTTTATATGTTTCATTTGATCATTCTGGTAGTACTTTGTCATTGCTAAAAATTCAACATTATACCAGTCGGATACTCACTATTTTTCCTCCCACTGAAAGTTGCTATAAGCCGTTTTTCTTAAAAACAAGTAGTACTCGCTATTTGCCATCAAACATTGATAAAAGTCATGATTGTTGACTAAAACCACTAGATTATCATCTGATACGGTGATGATGAAGGGTCCCACCCCGCTGCCACGGTGGAGGTCAAAAGAGATCAAAGTCAAGGTGGTCAACGTGTAGATGACATCGGTCGGTCGGGTGAAGCATGCCCTGACCGAGGAGAGGGCTCTGACCCGCCATCGCCTTCGCTATAAATCAAAGTCAAACAACTGACGCTCAAGGGAGACTATGTTCAGAAGCCGAGCCGAGAGGCTACCCCGCTCGACCAGACAATAGAGCTGGATATGGGCAGAGTTTGACTTCGGCCGAGCGGCTACCCCGCTCGTCCTGGCAGAAGGCGTCGGCAGTGACAAAGTGGGCATTCGGTCGAGTAGACATGTATTGAGGAATAGAGAGGTTCTGGCCGACCGGACGAGGCACCAGAGCGGCGGACTTCCAACCGAGTGGCTAACCCGCTCGGCCTAATAGTACACTCCTAATGATATCCAGTGATATCCTTTTGGGAGTTGGTGTCACCGACACCGAGCATGGACTGTCAGAAGATTGTACGGTGGAAGCTTCCACTATTACTTCAGATATATGCTCGACCTGTTAAGGTACTATGTCAGAGACACTTTACTGACAAGTCTTTTCAAAGAAAGTTTTGAGAAGCGTGCTCACCTTGGGAAGCATGCGCATGCGCTACCAGAGCTCTATATAAAGGGGGGGTTCCAAGCATTGGCGGCGATATTCACTGTTTATGCTACAGTCTTCTTGTTGCTTCGCCTTATTCTGCATCGTCGGTGACTGACTTGAGCGTCGGAGACCCAACGCCGGGGACCCCTTCCCTAGCTCGGCACTGATGTAGTTTATGTTGCAGGTTCGAGCAGAGTCCACAGGAGGTCAGCGTGAGTGCCACATCCCCAGCTCTCCGTCTCTTCGACTTTCGGACATGATCATATTTTGTGATGCGGTGATGATGAAGGGCCCCACCCCGCTGCCACGGTGGAGGTCAAAGTCAAGGCGGTCAATGTGTAGATGGCATCGATCGGTCGGGCGAAGCATGCCCCTACCAGGGAGAGGGCTATGACCCACCGTCGCCTTCGCTATGAATCGAAGTCAAACAACCGACGCTCAAGGAAGATTATGTTCAGAAGTCGAGCCGAGCGGTTATCCCGCTCGGACAAACAGAAGAGCTAGATATAGGCAGAGTTCGACTTCAGCCGAGCGACAACTACCCCGCTTGACCTGGTAGCAGGCCTCGGTAGTGACAAAGTGGGCCTTCAGCCAAGCAGACACATATAGAGGAATAGCGAGGTTCTGGCCAACCGAATGAGGAACCAGAGCGACGAACTTTCGGCCGAGCGGCCAATCCGCTCGGCCTACCTGTACACTCCTAATGATATCCAGTGATATCCTTTTGAGAGTTGGTGTCGCCAACACAAGACATGGACTGTCAGAAGATCGTACAGCGGAAGTTTCCACTGTCACTTCAGAGATATGCTCAGCCTGTTAAGGTACTGTGTTAGGGATACTTTATTGACAAGTATTTTCAAGGAAAGCTTTGAGAAGCATGCTCGCTTGCGGAGGCATGTATGCGCACTATCGGAGCTCTATATAAAGAGGGGTCCAAGCATCAACGGAGCTATGTGATATTTGTTGGTGCAACCTTAGGTCAAGGTTGACCTGGTTGACCCGACTCGAGTTGACCTGACTCGAGTTGTATTTTGATGTTTGACGAGAACATGATGGGAGATTGTTGGTGCAACCTTAGGTCAAGGTTGACCTGGTTGACCAGACTCGAGTTGACTTGACTCGAGTTGTATTTTGATGTTTGACGAGAACAAGCTTGGGAGATTGTGAGTGCAACCCGTGGTCAAGGTTGACCTGGTTGACCCGAGGTGAGTTAACCTGACTCGGAAAAGTCCAAGCAGGGAGCTTGGCACGGGAAAAGTCCAAGTATGGAGACTTGGCACGGAGAAGTCCAAGTATAGAAGCTTGGCACATGGGAAGTCGGAGAGGGTTCGGTAGCTCGTTCTCAGGACTGTGGTCAGAGAGGGCTCGGGAGCTCGTTCTCTGGACCGGATGAAAGTCGGAGAGGGCTCGGTAGCTCGTTCTCCGAACTATGGTCAGAGAGGGCTCGGTAGCTCGTTCTCTGGATCGGATGTGGAAAGTCCTGGTGAGTGAAGCCAGGCAGTGGGAAAGTCCTGGTGAGTGAAGCCAGGCAGTGGGAAAGTCCTGGTGAGTGAAGCCAGGCAGTTGGAAAGTCCTGGTGAGTGAAGCCGGGCAGATTGAAAATCCTGGTGAGTGAAACCAAGTGAAAACCCTAGTGAGTGAAGCTAGGTGAAAGTCCTGGTGAGTGAAGCCGGGCAGATTGGAAATCCTGGTGAGTGAAGCCAGGTGAAAACCCTAGTGAGTGAAGCTAGGTGAAAGTCCTGGTGAGTAAAGCCGGGCAAGGGAAAATCCGGATGGATCAAGGGTGATCAGACATCCGGTGTTGAGAAGGTCAAGTAAGTCAAGGGAGTGATCGGATACTTGACACGAAGAGAAAAGTCCAAGTGGGTCAAAGGGATTGACCGGACACTTGGTGGGGAGTCTTAGCAGGTCAAGAGAGTGACCGGATGCTAAGCATGATGTGCCAACAGGTCAAGGTTGACCGGATGTTGGTTTGGAAGGCTTGGGACTTGGTTTGGGTGAAAACCAAGCTCTGGATCGATCAGTGGATCGATCCAGTGATACACCGGTATCCGATCGGTCCGGTGACCGATCAAGAACTACGTGAGCTTCGTGTTATCTCGATCGATCGAAACCGATCGCTGATCGATCGTAGCATACGGTGAAGTTCTGATCGTGCCCGCATCATCGGAAACGATCGAAGGAGACGATCGAAGGAGGAAAGGCCCGATCGGTCATGGGACCGACGTGAAGGACTGATCGGTCGTCGACCGATCGTGATGAAGCCTGATCGGTCCACATCCTAGCCGTTGCGTAGCAACGGCTAGTTTCGTTGTGTCTTCTTCGCAGGTTATAAAAGGGGTTGAGGAGCTACCGTTCTTACTTCTTCTTCTTCTCGAGCCGTTGTTCTTCTTCACCGCTGTGATCTGAGATTTGCTGAGCTCGCTTCTGCTTGAAGCTTCGTGTGAGCTTCATCGGCTGGGTTCCTGCTGTTGTAGGCGTCGTTTGAAGTTGCTGCTTCATCCAGTCGACAAGAAGGCAAGCTAGGGTTATTACATTTTTGTATTGTACTTAGTTTCTTGCTGTATTCTTGTACTCCTGTTTATCTTGCTGTTGCAAGACATTGTGGCGAGGTTTCTCCACCCAGAAGGAGTGATTATTAGCCGGGTTTCCGGGGACTCATCCACCGACGGATTGATAGGCTTCGTCCACCTTACGGACACGCCGAGGAGTAGGAGTTTCATCTCCGAACCTCGTTACATCCATCGAGTTTGAGGTTTGTCTTTTTCCTTTACGTTTCTATTTAGTTATTTCCGCTGCGCTAACCCTAATCGTAGGAAGAAACGAAGAATTTGGGGCGTCTATTCACACCCCCCTCTCTAGCTGCGATCATCGATCCTAACAAGTGGTATCAGAGCGAGGTCGCTCTTCGCCGGATTAACACCCGAGGGAGCACAAGCTAGAGATGGATCGGCTTGGAGAAGACATCACCATTCCACCCTTCTACGATCGCGACGACTTCGCGTTTTGGAAGGTAAGAATGAGGTATTTTCTTATGACTAACCTTGAAAATTGGAGTTGTGTTCAATTAGGTTTCAAGCCTCCGATGGACAAGAAAGGAGAAACCCTAGAGAAGAAGGAGTGGACCAATGAACAAGTCCACCAATCCCTAGTCAACGATGAGGTATTGAAGATTTTTGAATTTTCTTTACCTAATGATGTTTTGTGTAGGATAGGTGGATACAACAATGCCAAGGAGTTGTGGAACAACTTGGCTAAGTTCCATGAGGGGAACTCCACTTTAAGCCATGATGAGGAGTCAAGTGAGCCAAGTAGCTCACATCATGGAGGAGAGGAATTAGAAGTTGAGGGCTACTCAACATCTAAGGAAGAAGAGAAGGAGAGTTCTTCTTCAAGAATGGAGCAAGAGGAAGAAGCTTCTACCTCCGGAAGGGATGAAGAAGAATGTCTTCATCCATCCTCAACCCTAGGTAACTCAAGCATTTCAATTTCAAATAAATTACACATAATGTGCTTTGAGTGTAGGGAGTATGGACACTATAAGAGTAAGTGTTCAAAGAGGATTAGAAAGACTCCACCGGCACCAAAGGTCAAGGAAGCCGGAGTCCCAACACGCAAGGGCAAGGAGCATGTGGTGTGCTTCCAATGCAAGCGAAGAGGACACTATAGGAGCCAATGTCCGAGGGGGAGGCAACCTCACAAGGACAAGAAACCAAGCACATCAATAGGGGGAGCTAAGGCAAACCCTAAGGTAACCTTTAAGGCTCATTATCGCAATTCTAATAAGATGCATGCTAGTAGTTTGATTGCAATTGATAACAATCATAAGCATGATAATTATAGAAATCGATACACATGCTTAGGAGCCAAACATGTTAACCTAGATAAGGATAACTCTAGAAATGTCAACCCTAGGATTAACTCATCTAAGGTTAAGGGAAACCTAGGTAGGAATCCCAAGACTACTCGACATATGCCTAGGAGTACCTCAAGGAACAATGACAAATTAAAACTTGAGGTATTAGAAAAGGAGAATCAAGTCTTGAGGTCAAGACTTGATACTTTGGAAAAGGCTCTTAAGAACTTGGAGAAGTCATCTCTAGGGTTTAAGAGTCAAAAACCAATGTCTAAGGACAAGAAAGGTTTGGGTCACAAACCTAAGTCCCAAATGGTCAAGCCCACTTATCACAATGTTCCATTCGATTATGGAACAAAATCTAGGGCTAGGAAGACCATCACCAAGGTCACAAGGGAAGTCACCCCTAGAGTTGATCTTGATGAGTCCCAAATGACCAAGGCTTCAAAGCCTAGGAGGGTCATTAGGAGGGTTGCTAGGGAAGTCATCCCTAGTGAATACTTAGTGAACCCAATGAGCTCCAATAGGTATTGGGTTCCTAGGAGCGTGAGTTCATCACGCTAGATGAGTGAGGGTGTGTCAACCTTACTTGAATAGGTAGTTAACCTAATCATGGCAAAAGGTGGCACGTTAGGAATTTTCAAGGTGCAATCAAGCCTTGAAAATGAAATTGAAAATTATTCCTAAGGTGATTAGGATGTGCCAATCACATTTGAGGAGTTCTCTTAGGTCAATTTAATTGGCACATGGTGATCTAAAAATTCTTAGTATATGGTTTTAGGTCTAATACACTTAGGAATATGGATTTTATGGCAAAATGATAAAAATTATCAAAAATGGCAACTAAGGCTAGAATTAGGTATTTTCTATACCTTTACATGTTATTTGCCATATATTGTTTTCCATATGCCATGTCATGACATCATATTTATTTTATGATCATTTAAAATGTCATGATAATGCTTAGGTTATTTATATGTCATGCTCTAGTTAAGTTTCATACTTTATGTCATGACATCATGACATTGGCACATGTTTCCATTGATGATATCATTTTATGCCATGTCATCATTTCTTGCATTTATAATCAATGAAATTGATATAAGTATAAGAAACATAATTTGATATGGAGATCAAATTGTTGTTTAGAAAAATGCATGAGAACTTAGAATAAGCTAACCTAAATCCATATCTCACATCAAAATTGACTTGGATGTATTTTTGATACACCTTAGATGTGTGTGAGATATTAGGATGATGAGTTAGGATCAAGGTGCATAGTTCTTGTGCCTAGATGAGCCTAATTCGAAATTGAGGATCATAGGGAAAGCTTGTGTACAAGTCATGTACATTTAGCCCAAAGATTGTGGTCCTAAATTAAATGGTTTAAAATCATTTCAAAAGTGATTTGAAAAACCTTGATGAAGCTTTTCTAGTAATAGCATTCATCATTGAACAAGTTGATAGAAAGATAAGTTAACTTTGAGCTATTTCAAAGACTTTTGAACTTTGTATCAAGATTGAAAAATGGAAGTTATTTTCATAGAAAACTATTTTTCCATGATAGTATATGTTATGAGGAATGTATCCTCAAAATTTCACAATTTTTAGAATTTTCTGTAATTTATTAGGGGTTTCTGAATTTCGCTGAAGGAAAATCAGAAATCAGAACCTATCAGTACCTGGATCGGTCCCTGGACCGATCCAGGGAAGGCTGGATCGGTCACTGTGACCGATCCAGAGGGATCCTGATCGGTCTGGTGACCGATCAGAGCGTGCCAAGTTGCTGAATTTCGACTGTTTGTTTGAAATTGCAGCTATGGAAGTGGTGTTTTGGATTTCTAAAGGGTTGAAACTCTCCAAGACATTGTTGGTGCAATGGTCAAGGGGGAGTTGACCTTTAGGGGGAGTTTTACCTATTAGTCAAGGGGGAGTTGACTTTTAGGGGGAGTTTTTACTCCTAAAGACTTGAGTGATATGGGATTATCACTAAGTTAATTGTTGACCGTAGTATCAAGGGGGAAATTAAGAGTTTCAATGAAAGGTATGAGACTTTCATTAGAAAGAAACTCTTGACCTTGATTCACTCTTTTTGATGTGTGTCAAAAAGGGGGAGAGTGTAGGTTTGAGGAGAATGGAGAATGTCTAGAGAATGTTAAGGGAAGAACATTGGAAAACCTAAGTTAGGTTTTCGGGTTAACCTAACTTGATTATGGGTTTTGTCAAACATCAAAAAGGGGGAGATTGTTGGTGCAACCTTAGGTCAAGGTTGACCTGGTTGACCCGACTCAAGTTGACCTGACTCGAGTTGTATTTTGATGTTTGACGAGAACATGATGGGAGATTGTTGGTGCAACCTTAGGTCAAGGTTGACCTGGTTGACCAGACTCGAGTTGACTTGACTCGAGTTGTATTTTGATGTTTGACGAGAACAAGCTTGGGAGATTGTGGGTGCAACCCGTGGTCAAGGTTGACCTGGTTGACCCAAGGTGAGTTAACCTGACTCGGAAAAGTCCAAGCAGGGAGCTTGGCACGGGAAAAGTCCAAGCAGGAAGTTTGGCATGGTGAAAAGTCCAAGCAGGGAGCTTGGCACGGGAAAAGTCCAAGTATGAAGACTTGGCACGGAGAAGTCCAAGTATGGAAGCTTGGCACATGGGAAGTCGGAGAGGGCTCGGTAGCTCGTTCTCAGGACTGTGGTCAGAGAGGGCTCGGGAGCTCGTTCTCTAGACCGGATGGAAGTCGGAGAGGGCTCGGTAGCTCTCTCTCACCGAAGTCGAGAGGGCTCGGTAGCTCGTTCTCTGGATCGGATGTGGAAAGTCCTGGTGAGTGAAGCCAGGCAGTGGGAAAGTCCTGGTGAGTGAAGCAAGGCAGTGGGAAAGTCCTAGTGAATGAAGCCAGGCAGTTGGAAAGTCCTGGTGAGTGAAGCCGGGCAGATTGGAAATCCTGGTGAGTGAAACCAAGTGAAAACCCTAGTGAGTGAAGCTAGGTGAAAGTCCTGGTGAGTGAAGCCGGGCAGATTGGAAATCTTGGTGAGTGAAGCCAGGTGAAAACCTTAGTGAGTGAAGCTAGGTGAAAGTCCTGGTGAGTAAAGCCGGGCAAGGGAAAATCCGGATGGATCAAGGGTGATCGGACATCCGGTGTTGAGAAGGTCAAGTAAGTCAAGGGAGTGATCGGATACTTGACACGAAGAGAAAAGTCCAAGTGGGTCAAAGGGATTGACCGGACACTTGGTGGGGAGTCTTAGCAGGTCAAGAGAGTGACCGGATGCTAAGCATGATGTACCAACAGGTCAAGGTTGACCGGATGTTGGTTTGGAAGGCTTGGGACTTGGTTTGGGCGAAAACCAAGCTCTGGATCGATCAGTGGATCGATCCAGTGATACACTGGGTATCTGGATCGGTCTGGTGACCGATCAGTAACCACACAGTGAGCTTCTGTGTGTTATCTGATCGGACTGGAGACCGATCAGTGATCGATCAGTAGCATACAGTGAAGTTCCTGATCGGTCTGCAGACCGATCAGGAAACGATCAGAAGGAGACGATCAGAAGGAGGGAAAGGCCCTGATCGGTCATGGGACCGATCAGGGAAGGACCTGATCGGTCACCATGACCGATCAGGGAAGGGCCTGATCGGTCCTGTGACCGATCAGGACCCTTGTGGACCGATCAGGATGAAGCCTGATCGGTCCACATCCTAGCCGTTGCGTAGCAACGGCTAGTTTCTGTTGTGTCTTCTTCGCAGGTTATAAAAGGGGTTGAGGAGCTACTGTTCTTACTTCTTCTTCTTTCTTCTCGAGCTGCTGTTCTTCTTCACTGCTGTGATCTGAGCTTTGCTGAGCTCGCTTCTGCTTGAAGCTTCGTGTGAGCTTCATCGGCTGGGTTCCTGCTGTTGAAGCTGCTGCTTCATCCAGTCGACAAGAAGGCAAGCTAGGGTTATTACATTTTTGTATTGTACTTAGTTTCTTGCTGTATTCTTGTACTCCTGTTTATCTTGTTGTTGCAAGACATTGTGGCGAGGTTTCTCCACCCAGAAGGAGTGATTATTAGCCGGGTTTCCGGGGACTCATCCACCGACGGATTGATAGGCTTCGTCCACCTTACGGACACGCCGAGGAGTAGGAGTTTCATCTCCGAACCTCGTTACATCCATCGAGTTTGAGGTTTGTCTTTTTCCTTTATGTTTCTATTTAGTTATTTCCGCTGCGCTAACCCTAATCGTAGGAAGAAACGAAGAATTTGGGGCGTCTATTCACACCCCCCTCTCTAGCCGCGATCATCCATCCTAACAATATTCACTATTTGTGCTACAGTCTTCTTGTTTCTCCGTCTTATTCTGCACCACCGGTGACTGACTTGAGTATCGGAGGGCCAACGCCGGGGACCCCTTCCCTGACTCGGCACTGACGTAGTATGTGTTGCAGGTCCGAGCGGAGACCACAGGAGGTCAGTGTGAGCGCCACATCTCCACATCTCCAACTCTCCATCTCTTCAACTTTCGGACAGGATCATCATCTAATAGGATTCCTAATGTATGTTGGCATGTTTTTAAATGATTGTTTCAAAAATGTGACTCCTCGTGCAGATGAATACTTAGTTAGCTTGTGTATATCTTAGAAACCTATTAATAACTTTTTTTTCTGGATGTGCATACAACTTGTTGTTCGATTGAAGTAGCAACAAAACCTTACTGTCTAGGTTCCTAATTTCTTGTATAGATTCATCCCAATTCGTCTTTTATATAATATATATTTTTGGAAAATAATTAGCTCTTATTTGGATTATGAAAAATGTTACTTTGAATTAATTTCATTATGAATTATTAAGTTTTATATTCACTTTTAATACCTTGCATGTATAATAAAAGAACATTAAAAATGCCTCCTAAATATCTGTATGGAGGAAAGATAAAACAAAGGGAGGATGTATTAATTCAAAGTCAAGTCAGTGATATTAACAAATATTTTATTAGAAGTAATAGAATAGAAAGAGAGGAATTAGGGGATAATTTGATGATTGAAGAATAAAGTCACAATGAAAATGAAGAATTGGTTGGGGTTGCCAATTTGATTGAGTCGAATGAAAACTTAGAAGAATACTCTCAACATGAAAAATTAAATTTGACTCTGAATTTGAATTATTCTAAAAATTAGAATAATATCTGTCAAAAATTGAGATATTACTTAATAGAAATGAATCAAAAAGAACGAATGATTTTTTTTTCCTAAGGATAGTAACAATAAACATTTTGATTCAATGCATTATACACGGATAATGAAAAATAGACAAATATTAGATAGAAGATAACTTGTATATTTTATTTTATTGGATAAAATATTTTGCTTCTGTTGCAAGTTGTTCAAGACTGAACAAATGATGAGTAGAATGGGGAATTTGGGTAATGATGGCTACAAAAACTGGCGTAACATGCATATAAGTCTTAAACAACATAAACCTAGTAGAGACCATATAAATTGTATGATTGCTTGGGTTGAATTAGAAAAGAGATTGAAAAAAATCAAATAATTGACTACAGTATGAAACTTCGAATCACTAAAGAAAGACAACATTGGAGGCAAGTGTTAACAATAATAATCTCTATGGTGAAAACACTTGACAAGAATACTTTGCCCTTTCAAGGGGATGATGAGAAACTTTATGTCGAGAACAATGAGCTATTTTTACAAATGATAGAAATGGCTACTAAGTTTGATCTAGTGATGGAGGAGCATGTTCGATGTTGTGGAATCTCAATATACATATTTTAGTCCCAAAATTCAGAATGAATTGATAGAGACTTTAGCAAATGAAGTGAAATGGATAATCATTGTAAAAGTTAAACATGCAAAATATTTTTCAATAATACTTGATTGTACTCCAGATGCAAGTCAACAAGAACAACTATCTCTAGTGCTATGATGTTTGGATGATTTGACATACACACCAAAAGTAGAAGAATATTGGGTTGAGTTTTTGAAGGTGGATGACACATCAGGTCTTGGGTTATCAAGTGAACTTTTGAATGTATTAACTAGAGTTGGGTTTGACATTGATGACATAAGAGAACAGGGGTACAACAATGAATCTAACATGAGTGGAAGACATAAAGGTATATAAAAAAGATTGCTTGAAATAAGTCCTAGAGCTTTTTACACACCGTGTGGTTGTCATATTCTTAATTTAGCCTTAGTTGATATGGTGGAATGTTGTCCTAAAGTCAAGTCTTTCTTTGAAGTGGTGCAACGCATCTACACATTATTTTCTTCCTCTACAAAGAGATGGAAATTTTTAAAGATAAGGTGTCTGGTTTGACCGTTAAGCCATTGTCACATATTCATTAGGAAAGTCATGTTGAAAGTGTGAAAGTCATAAAAGAGAAAATTGTAAATATAAGACATGCTTTACTTGACTTAGCGGATGTTGCTAAAGATTCTAAAATAAAGAGTGATGCTGAGACCTTAACACTGTATGATCTTGAGAGTTTTGAGTTCTTGCTTGGAATGGTAATCTGATATAACTTGTTACAAGCAATAAATACTGTGAGTAAGTTTATTCAATCTGAAGATATGGATATTAATATGTGATCAACCTCTTACAAGGACTTGATTAGTTTCTTGATGAGTTTAGAGAAGAGGGGTTTGCTAGTTCCATGAATGAAGCTATACAAATGGCAAGTGAAATGGAGATTGAACCTAAATTTTGAGAAAATGTATCATTCGAAGTAAGAAATAATTTGATGAAAGTGGCAATGATGATGTGACATGAACAGGTGGAGCTTTTTAGAGTTGAATATTTTCTATTTATAATTGATCAAGCTCGATCTTCTCTTCAAGTTTAGTTTGAATAATTTAAACAATATCAATAGATTTTTGAGTTTTTATTAAATTTGAAGAAGTTAAAGAGTGAGCCTTTAACTAGCCTAATGAAGTCTTATATGGAGCTTCAACAATTTTTAAGTTACAATAGATGTTCAGACATTAATAGTTATGAGTTATGTTTAGAGTTGATGGTCGTGAGATTACATTTAACAAATGAAAAAAGAGCAATAGATATGTTATAATGTTTGGGAAAACTAAATTATTTATTCCCAAATACTTACATTGTCTATAAGATTTTATTAACAATACTAGTAACAATTACATTGGTAGAAAGAAATTTCTCAAATTTGAAGTTAATCAAGAATTATCTTCGATCAATAATGTCACAGGATAGACTAAATGGGCTAGTAATGTTCTCCATTGAAAAATAAATAGTCCAACAATTAGATTACACAAATTTGATAAATATTTTTTCTTTTAAAATAGCAAGACGAATAGTTTTTATGTAATTATTTCAAATATTTGTTAACTTTTTATTGATGTAATATATTATTTTTGATTTATTTATGTATTTAGTGTATTTGTTATATGCAAATTGAACATTACAATTATTTACCGCCACAAAAGGACCACTTTTTATTTTTGCTTCAAACCCCGTCAAACACAGATACAAGTCTGTAAATAGATGGAGGTTTAACATTTGAGGGTAAGGGGTTGAACCTCGAGCTCGTGGGGCGTAAATCCTTACATCCCGTATAACTCACCCTCTCATTCACTTGCCTCTTCAATTATGATGATTTATCTTTTCCGTGTTGTTCTTGGGAAGGGTGGTGGGGACGCTGAAGTCGAGTGCTTCATCTTTTTGCCACTTGGAAACTGAGGAGGTGGTGTTGAGCACAATGGAGACTGGAGGGACCTAGCGGTGAGAGTTTCTCTCAATGAAGGAAGGAGATTGTGATTTGGGCATATGACTGCAAGCTCTCCATCTTTTGTCATGGTGCCACCAACAGGTCGTGTTGTGCCACCACCGACAATGACGAAGGTGGTCATCCAATTAGAGCAGCGATGAAGAAGGTGGCCTATCCGATTAGAGCAGCAATGCGGTAGGTGGGGTTCTATAGTAGAACATTGATGGGAAGCCTACGCTGGCCACAGCGTGTCCTGCGGGCTGCGCTCTTGGCCTCGATGGCAGCTACAACGTTCGTAGCTCTCTTCATCCTTTAGAAATCCCTCCATGGTTCTCTGATTCATATATCATTAACTCCAATCACAGTGCTGATTCATTCCCTGGCTTTGGGTCGAAGCCTAGGGCTGACAGTAGTCCTAACTCAAAGGAAGCACCTTTATGGAAAGATGTGAACTTTGCATATGCAAATCTTCCGTCTCCTTCTGTGGAGCCTCATCCTTCTCAACTTGAGAGTTCTGAAGCTGTGCAAGTGAAATCTGTCTTTACAAGGAGTTATGCACTGATGGAAAGCATGTTTAAGTTTTACATTTATCATGATGAACCAAAACCCATGTTTCACAGACCTTGGCTCAAAAGCATTTATTATGAAGGAGGGTTTTGACGGAAGGTTTATTGGAGCCAAAAAGTGAAGCATGTAAATTACGGAATATTTTATTTTAGTATAGTGACCCTTTACATAGAGGAGGTCAGACACTTAACAATATATTTTATATCCATTGGAAATTTATCCCAAAACTTATTAGAGTAAATATTACCAACAACGACAAGAATTTTATTGTGAAAGATCCTAATAAAGCTAACTGGTTCTACTTGTTGTATACTACACATAGGTTAGAGCAGGCTCTTGATGTTCCTAACTCACACAATTCTCAACCGTTAATAGTTTTCTTAAGGTATTTTGCTAACATGATTTCTATTGAGTATCAAGGCATCACATCGAAATATTAGGCTTATCAGGGTTTTCTAACAAAGTGGCATTACGAACTGCACACCAATGTCATCAAAGCTTTAGAGTAAATTTGAGGGATATATTACTATAAATTCCATAGGAACAATATGTAGCTTTGCAAAGGAATGTGAGAAAGTTGCAGAAACATTTCTTTTGGCATGCAAAACCATTCAAGTATGATATATATCACATGATACTTCATTCCATATGGTTTAACTGATTGAACTAGATCCAAGTTGAACAATGACAGTGCAACTTTATTGCCAACCCTTTGAGAGCTCAACAGAAAATACCAAAGCTTCAAATTATAAATCAGAATCTCATGAAAGTTATTGCTCATGCATTTATCTCCTTGCTACTCAGTTGTTTTTCCTTGTCCTAGAACTTTTAGGTCATGTTTACTTAGGAGGACGGATGTAAAATACTAAATAAAATTTTCTGCAAGCAAAGTTTTTTGCTTTTTATTTAATGAAAGGATGGATTACACATCCTCGCTATTGTTTACTTATTAGATGGATGGTGATACGATGAGTAAGATGAGACCCCCCAAGTGGGTACCAAAGTCAAGCGAGCTAAATGACATGGGGGTCAAAGTCTGGAAGGGTTAACTTAAGCCTTTTGGTCTCGACCTGGTTCCTGAAAGCTGATCGATGTGATGCCCTAAGGGTCGATTAGATGTTTTCAATTGGATGTTTCAGGAGGACACATCTCCTCAGAGTTGATCAAATGTTATGAAGGTCAGATCTTCTCAGCACCTGAGTGGCTTGGATCTACCTGATAGTTAGTTCGTCCCACACAGCTCCAAGTCTACTAAGAGTCCTACCTCCCCCCATAATGACTTCATAAACGCCCAGCCTTCGACTCTGGCCAGATAGGATAGTGCACTAGGTCTGAGAGGACTTTAACATGGTCGATTCTGCTGAAGGAACATTATTAAAGGCCCACTAAAACTTCGTGAAAGCCCACTCAGGTCCAAATTCTTCATTTATGAGTACACATTTCTCTTAAGCGACATGTGTCCATTAATAAAGGATAACAACTAAAACACCATTAAGCTTTTTGGTCTCTCAACTCACTGTTTTATTTAATGTCACATGAAAGTTTGTCAGAAAATCTCTAAAATGCGTCTTTGTAACTCATATTCAGACAGATGGCCAGGTTCCAATTGAGCATGGGGATAAGATAAAGTACAATAGGAATTACACTATCATAATGAAACGCCTGGGGGCCTATATAAGGGGTCCCTTCTCCACACGCAGGTAAGTTCTCCAGCATTTTCACTGTTCATCACTATTGTCTTTACCATTACTCTGACTTAACCTCCAACTGACTTGACCATTAGAGTGATTGTGTTAGGGACCCCTCCCCGACCTATCTACTGATGGTTTTCCTCTCTTTTCCTTCTCTATGATACAAGTTAGTCCTAATCTTTGGAGTTCTCTAGATCAAGGTCTTCTTGCGGTCAGCGTGCAAGTCACTTCATTAGAAGTGCATCTTCATCAATTTTGGATAGGAACAAATGAATTCCTAAATCCATCTATATCTATAGATCATTTTTTAAAGATTTTTTTCATCTGCCTAAATTAGATGAAAAGTCACAATCTATCCTCAGTCACGATCTTGCTCATGAAAGAGAGAGAAAGAGAGAGACACTTCACGTGCTCACTCATGCTCAGTTTACTTGGAAAGATGGATTCAAAAATTGAAGAATTTTTTTCACGTGAAAATTTTTCCATTGTTTACTTTATAAGAAAGGATGGATTATTAATCCTTTCTTTCGTTTACTTTATATGGAATAATAGACAAATGGATTTACAAATCCATCCAAGGATTCATTTGTTCCTAATTTTTTTATCCATCCAAAATCGAGCAGAACGCATTTCCTTCTCATCACGTGTGTCCTTGTCCTCACCCACATGAACCTCCGACAGCTCTGACGACTCTGCTCAATCGGCCCAACATGGCCGCTCACGGTTATCGCAAGCGGCGTGCATCCACACATGGTCACTCGCAAACAGCTGGTGTCACTGTACGACTGCTTGCGAGCGACCGTTCACTATCACAGAGCTATCAAAGCCCTCAAAACCTTCGAGGCTGCAAAGAACAAACTTTCTTCTCCTCTCAAACCACCAAAATCTCAGATAACGAAAGTACACTAACATAGCATATCCAAGTCGAAAGAATGAATTTTCCATTCAAGATCTCTTCAATCTCCAAATCAACAAATTCTCATATTCAAGTTCTATCTAAATGCAAATGATACTCCGTAGGTAAGAACCCGATCGCTAAATACCAACATTCTTGTGAAGACAAATTCCACATTTGCTAAACATGATCAACAAGCAACCGCACAAAGTGAAAAGAGAGATCTTTAACCCGAAAAAGAAACAACTAAATAAAAAAAAATGTTCCCTTTCAAAACTCCTCTCAACCACATTGAATCAACATAACTCCACCTGAGTACACCTCGACGATCAAAGGATCACTAAAATTAGAACGACACGTGCTCCGATTGCCTCCCACAGTGGTGTATAGCGATCAAAATTCTTGATCCATAGCTTGGAATTCCACAACTAGTCAAGAATCACGACGGGGTCAAAGATTTCCTTCTCCTACTAGCAAGTGATGGCGATGAGCATCCACGACAACAGTGAGAGTGAGCGGCAGGCGATGAGCGTCTACAATGACCGAGAGGGTAAGCAGCAAGTGTTAATATTAGCCCTAATACCAATTATGAGATGATTGTAAAGGACTCTTGTTGTATCATATTTCAATATTAATAAAAGGTAAAGTTGGTTATTATATTTATTTCAATTCAGTACCAATTGAATAAGTATAATAATGTCCTTGGGTAGTAGGTTCATATCTACAACATATCAATTGGTTGAATCGATAGTGAGATATTATAGATATACATAGAACACTACTCTTAACTATTCCTAGTCAAGCATTAATATACAAGGACAATATTAATATGTTGAGACTAGCATGTAGGTCAACGGATGACTTAATCTCACAAGTCATGGATATGAGATATCAGGTTGACACATGAGTATATATTAGAGAATATATACCGAATAATCCGCCATGAGAATATTTCATGGATCGTTAAATGAGTGTCATAAACATTCTCATGTGATTATTGGTATGAATAGTCCTTAGACCTGAAGTCACTCCGGTTCCCTACATAAGGAGTTGTATACTTTGGTATCGTCAAATGTCATCTGTAACAAGGTGGACAATAAAGTCGATAACTGGGTATGCAATAAATTATGTGTGTGTGTGGGGGGGGGGATGTGAGTGATGTAGATGAGATCTATCCCTTCCATATGACGGAAGCGATATATGTGGGCTCCTTAATTAGTAGGACACAAGAAAGCATGACCATGCACAAATGAGTCAATATGAGATATTGAGTTTATTTGATTGAGTATGTCTACTTAGAGATCAAGAAAAACAAAGGTTGATAAGAGGATGACACGGTCTATGCTTCATTGATTAATCTAGATATCAAGGATAGAGAGACCAAGTCATACAAGATAATAGCCACGAACAGGTTAGGTCGGATCTCGACTTTCTCGTCACTTGGGTAGCAATGATGTCTTACTAGCTGTCACTCATTACTTATGTATCTAAATATTGATTTGGGTACATTGCCAACGTTACGAGAACCTATTGGGTCACACACAAAGAACAAGTAGATTTGGAGATGAGTTCATATGATGGATCATTGGATTAAGTGTAATCCAAATTGGACTCATTGAGTTAGACTCAAATAGATCCAATTGTTGGATTAAGTTCAATTCAAACTAGATTCGTTGAATTTGAATTGCATAAGAATCAATGTTTAGACTCATTGGGTGAACTTGAGTTCACCAAGGAAGTTGAATGACCAAAATTGAATCATTGGATTGAATGGTCAATTTTGAACCATTGGATTAGAAGATGAAAGGGCAAAACCCTTGGTATTCATGGGATGGATATATATATCATTTTGGATGATATTTTTGAGATGATGAAAAGGTGAAAAGCCTTTAGCATTCTTCTTCTTCCTCCTTCCCTCTCTTGGCTGAAACACCTCATTGAGGTTGCTAGCACAACCTTAGCTGTTTTCCTCTCCATCTTGTTTTGTTTGTGAGACAAACAAAGACAAGGTTTGTTCGTGTGGATACCATAGAGGCGTGGACATGTGATCGTGCTGAGATCAGAGCTGTTGGGAGATCGTGTGCACACATCAAGGGTATAATTCTATCATGTAACTTAGTATAGATTGTTTTTAGCAATATTTCTTCCCTTCGTATGGATCTGCTGGATAGAGAATCTAGTTAATTTTCGCTGCGCTTTCACGTGTTTAGCGTGCTAGATCCCAATAGCAAGCCACTCAAGAGCATCAACACATGACCGCTCGTGAGTGGCGGATAGCTCACGAGCATCCATACATAACCACTCATGATGATCGTGAGTGGTGGGGCTGTCTTCTCCCCCCTACCCTCTCACTCTGCCTTCTTTTCTTTCCCTAAGGATTCTTTTCTCTTCCCTTTTCTTTTTTTCCTTATCCCTTCCCTACATGTAGTGATGTAGAGATATTTTTCCATGAGGAAATCCGTCCCTCACTCGTCCGCTCCTTCGAGTAAACAGAGCATCACTATCTTTGTTTGCCTTCTTCCCTCCCTCACTCCACTGTGTCAAACCCAGACGCCACAAGCACAATAGCGCCATCCTCTAGTCCTCCGCCCTCCAACTCATCATTCTCACCACCAACCTCTTCTCTCTCTACACCTTCACCTCTTCATTCTCCTCTCTCCACTCACTCGCCCCGGCACCACCATGAAACCCCGCAACATCTCCCTCATCTCTGAGCATGTCGCCCTCATTGTTCACGAGATCAAGTCCTCCTAGCGCCGCCAAGCCCTCCCTTCCTCTTGACCTCAAGCTTTTCCTATCTCACCACACCCTTCCCTTTGGCCGCAATACTCACTCTGGCATCACCGAGATGGTTGCTTCCGTCAGTCGCGAATCTATTTCGTGAGGAGACTAGATTTTAGAAGTTTGGCTCTGGGGTTCTATTCCCGTTGCAACTGTGAATGGCGACTTCATCATTTTCCCCCTCTCTTTCCCTCTTTTCTGTAATCTTTTTCATAGATATCCTTTTCCTCCTTTCCTTTCCCTCTTGTTTTCTTCCTCTGCTCTGTGGATACTTTTCCTTCCTTTCCCTTCCTTGTCCTCCAGTCTGAGTAAACAAAGTTGTAGTGTTATGGTCAGGAAATATCTATGCATGCATATAATCAGAATTTGGGTTCTTCATTCAAACATATTCAAGCATCCTTATGGCATCTTTTCCATGGATAAAAGATAGTGTTTGTCTTCTTGAAGTGTCTTTAGAAATTTTTAGATACTCCTAAACTTATCCTCTGTTAGGGTCAAAGTCGGCCATTATTTCCCTTTGTTAGAGACAAAGGCGTCCATCGACATTCCCTCTGTCAGGGATAAAGGCTTCCATCGGCATTACAGAGGACTCCATCGACATTCCCTCTGTCAAGGACAAAGGCATCCATTGACATTTCCCTTTGACAGCCACAACAACGACCATTATGGATTGAGCTCTTTATTCCATCTCGAATAATTGACTCATCATATTCTTTCGACTAGGACTTACTCACAGATCGAGTTTTTTTTTCCGAGCCTCATTAGACTCTAGAGTCAACATCTTCACACCAGGTTCATATGTATTCGTCTAAGTTTTCAATATGTTTTCTATTTTCCCTATAGCTCTTCGTCCTATCAACCCAATTTCTCCAGCCCACTTCGGCATCTTGCTCACTCGAACACTTTAACCGGGTCTCACACGACCACTACTCTTCAACTCGACTTGGAGGGGAAACTTGTAATACGGTCAATGTCTAGTTGGCTCTAGGTCAATATGATGCACTTACGTAACCCCACCCTGAGTTGTTGGGTCAGTTTGAGTTGGTCCGAGCAAGTCCGACTTCCTGATATGCCGACCTTCTAGCCAGCTGAACTACCAATTAGTCTCACCTCCCGACCTACCGACTTCCCAACTAGACAACTTCTTAACATACCAACTCCCGACTTACCGACCTCCGGACACGCTGACTTATTGTTGGTCTGACCTCTCGACATGCAAAAAGACATGACATTTATTATAATGCAAAGCTATGCGACAATTACAATGAAGTCCTTTAGTGAAGTGCGTCTTTTATGCTTCTCTCCATGAGGTGTGTCTCTTGGGCTTCTTTCCATGAGGTGCGGCTCTTGGATTTCCCTCCATTAATGGGGATAAGTAAAAATTCAGTTAAATTGAACAAATCAATTTAATTGATCGAATTTAAAATTTAGGTTCGATTATTTTAGAATCATTTTTTTCTTAAAAGAATTGATTATATTAGTTAATTTAGTTCGATTTCAATTTTACAATCTCTTATTTGGTTAAATTGAATAAACCGAATAAATCCAAATAAAAAAAACTAGCATGTAAATTTCTAAATAATTGAACCTATAAATTCTTAATTAATAAGTAAATCTCTCATGATACCATCATCCTTGAAAATTTTAGTTAATTTAGTTAATTAAATTTTCAATTGAATTAGCTATGCATGATTTTTATTAGAAAATTTGATGGATTCGATTAGTTTAAAAAAATTTAATTTGTTGAAATTTATTCAATTTAGTTCGGTTTAATTTTACCCTAATACTCAACTCTATATATATAACGTAAAGGGGACTCACTAGGACGGTATAATCTAATCTAATTTCATCTACTCTTACTCTATTATTTATCATTTCATCTTTCTATTATACTCTTTGGGACTCCATGATAACTTGGCATCCAATGGTCCTCGTCAGGATAATTCCCGATGAGCTCTTTGGCCCAATGTTAATCTCCATAGGAATCGACCATTCCATGAGAAGAAGACTTCGGCGTCATAGCTCTGTGTTGTGAGGTGAATTTATCCACCTTGCCCACCTTGTTTTGAATATCCCACTTAGTTTAATCAATTTGATTGACTCACATCGATCATGCTGTTTCATCATATCCTGTGGACAATTAAAAAAAGTTACATGTCTGAACTCTTTTACGGAGCTTTGGAAAATTCTCGAAGGATAATCATATATCATCTTCAAGTCTGAACCCGACCAAGAATATGGAACGGATTCCTAGTGTCAGATGGTGCTCAATCTTTGGATTAGCATGCTCTAACTGTTTGTATCGGAGATGTTGTCTGACATAGCCCTTGGAATCTCATAAAAGAGATATAACAGAATTATCCAAATTGATCGAATTAAATTATCAAATCAAATTATATTAGTATTTGGATTATTCTAATAATTCTATTATAATTATTCTCAGAATTATTCTTAGAATAATTCTGTTATTTATTAATTAGTTATTTGATCAAGTACTTTTGAACATTATATATTGTATAAGGACAAATATCAATGAACAATAGATTTTATTATTCTCATCTTATTCTTTCCTCTCTCCCTATTCTTCTTCTTGCATGGTATCAGAGTCATCTCTCTCTCTCTCTCTCTTTTTATCTTCCCTCAATTTTTTGAGGCGGAGATTGTATAAACGACGAATTTTAAATTTTTCCCTCAAGCCTCTTATTTTCTCCTACGTGTTTTAATTTTCTTATTATTCTTCTCTATTTTTCAGAACAAACGAAAATACTTATTTTCTTCCGCTGCCAACCCCTTTGCTTCTCTTTCCTCTTCCTTAATCTCTATTTTTTTTCCCACTGCCACCGGACAAGTTATTTTTTACTTTAGATGTCAAATACTCGACGACATCAAAGAGGACAAAAGCAAAGTCCAGACCGATGTCAAATTTGTCACATCGTTGGTCATACTGGAAATATATGCCCTAAAAGACTTGATTGGTCTAAGGTAAAATGTCAAATTTGTCTTGGGATTGGACATTTTGGTATTCAATGTCCTAATCCATTTGGTTCAAATTTCATTGGTGGTCCTACAGCCTCAAGACAACCATCTATTTCACAAGTATATCCTAAAGTTCTTTCGTCTGTGCTTACTTGTGGTAAAAACCCAGAGTTCTCATCTACTGATTGGTATATTGACACTGGAGCAACTCATCATGTCACATCAGATTATAATATCCTTACAGACGTAATGCCATATTATGGTTCAGATACGGTGCAAGTAGGCGATGGTTCAGGTTTGCAAATTGCTAATCTTGGAAACACATATGTTCATTTATCTAATCAAACTTTTCACATGCGCAATGTCTTTCATGTTCCATCTATCACTAAAAATTATTTTCTACACGCCAGTTTTGTCTTGATAACAATGTCATTTTTGAATTTCATCATAATCATTATCTTATAAAGGATAGAGAAACAAATGCTATTGTGTTTTATGGGAGAATCAAAAATGGCCTCTATTGTCTTCAGAGTTCTTCAATCAAAGCTTTTGTTGGTGAACGCACAAATAAACCAGCTTGGCATGCTCGACTTGGTCATCCTTCCCTTCGTATTGTTCAGTCAATCATCAATAGGTATGGTTTACCTACTTCTATTACCTCCTCTCCATCTTATTCATGTAGGGCCTGCATGGAATCTAAAAGTCATAAGCTACCTTTCTCTTTATCTGATCATGTTTCTAATTTTCCACTTGAAATAATCCATTCTGATGTTTGGGGCCCTGCACCTATTTTGTCTAATCAAGGTTTCCAATATTATGTTACATTCATTGATCATTTTAGTAAATATACTTGGCTTTATCCTATGAGAAGGAAATCTGATTTATTTGATATATTTTGTAATTTTCAAATTCAAGTTGAACGATCTTTTAATCGTAAAATACTCTCTTTTCATTCTGATTGGGGAGGCGAATATCAAGCTCTCCATCGTCATTTTGTCTCTTGTGGAATTGTTCATCGAGTTTCTTGTCCTCACACTCCAGAACAAAATGGCTCTACTGAGAGAAAACATAGACATATAATTGAAACTGCCTTAGCTCTTCTTCATCATGCATCAGTTCCGCGCAAATTTTGGGATGAAGCTGTTAGCACTGCAGTATATCTCATAAATCGACTTCCTACACCATTGCTCAATCATAAATGTCCTTTTGAAAAACTTTATAATCAAACTCCTGATTACACTTTCCTTCGAATTTTTGGTTGCGCATGTTATCCATGGTTACGCCCCTATTCTAAACACAAACTTGACTCTCGTTCACTACAATGTGTTTTTCTTGGTTATAGCAATTTGCACCATGGTTATCGTTGCTTGCATATACCAACAGGACGAATTTATATTTCATGACATGTTACTTTTGATGAGTCTTTATTCCCTTTTTCGGTAGCTTCTTCAATTTCTCCTCCAGATACAAGTGACACCTTCTTAATGCCACCTAATATTATCAGAAGTGATGGAATTCTAGGTCCTGCTCTGGAGCTCTCTAATAACTCTCCTATACCATCAGAATCACCTCCGGTTGCTGCTCCAATCTTAGAAGTCTCACCGATCGAAGATAATATGCTCTCTGGTTCCTCGGATAATGCAAGTCCGTCATCTACATCACCATGTCAGCCTACTTCCTCGTCGTCATCAACAAGTGATTCAGATGATAATGCTCCTCGTCGCATGCTTCCCATTAGTGATATTTATGAGCGTTGCCCACCAAATGCAACTCGATATCCCCTTCCACGAGCTCTAGTGGTTTCTTCCAAATCTATTGAACCAACCTGTTTTACACAAGCAAACAAGGATCCAAACTGGCGTAGTGCAATGACTACAATGGAACATGGACTCTAGTTCCGCGCACTCCCTCAATGAATGTTGTGGGCTCTAAATGGGTATTCCGTCTTAAGCATCGAGCTGATGGTTCTCTTGAAAGATACAAAGCTCGACTTGTAGCTAAAGGATTTAGTCAACAGCCAGGTATTGACTTTAATGACACTTTCAGCCCAGTCATCAAAATTACATCTGTCAGACTATTATTATCAATAGCTGTTAGTTCTAATTGGCTTGTACGACAATTGGATATTTCAAATGCATTTCTCCATGGTCATCTTGAGGAAACTATATTTATGGAGCAACCACCTGGTTTCATTCATCCACAATTTCCATCTCATGTTTGCCAACTCAAGAAATCCTTATATGGTCTTCGACAAGCTCCTCGTACATGGTTTCATCAACTATCTAATTGGTTACAAGCTCAAGGATTTTCTGGATCAAAGACTGACTCGTCTCTATTTCACAAATATAATGATGAAAATATGATATTTTTTCTTATTTATGTGGATGACATTTTGATAATCGGCAATGATCACAAGGGTATCACAACTTTATTAAGTCTTCTCAATCAAGAATTTCCTACTAGAGATTTGGGTATTGCTCGTTTTTTTCTTGGTATTGAGCTTATTCCACATGAGGATGACTATCTTCTCTCTCAGAGCAAATACATTACTGGACTTCTTCAAAAAGCCAAAATGGATGGAGCACGTCTAGTCTCTACACCAATTGCTATAAACAACTCTCCAACTTCATCCTCTCCTGCTCTATCTGATCCACAAATTTATCGAAGTATTGTTGGGGCCTTACAATATGTCACTATCACACGTCCTGATATTACTTTTATAGTAAATCGTGCATGCTCCAACCGAACAAAATTGGGATAATGTAAAAAAAATACTTCGCTATCTCAAAGACACTATTCTACATTGTCTTCTTTTATATCGCCAATCATCTCGAGATTTACATGCATATAGTGATGCGGATTGGGCAAGTTCTCCTGAAGATAGACACTCTACTAGTGGATATGCAATATTTCTTGGACGAAATCTTATCTCATGGAATTCGAAAAAGCAACCTACGGTATCTCGTTCAAGCACTGAGGCAGAATATAAAGCTATAGCAAATACAACGTCAGAAATTATTTGGCTTCAATCACTTCTCTCTGAACTTCATCTTGCAAGAAGAAGAATAGGGAGAGAGGAAAGAATAAGATGAGAATAATAAAATCTATTGTTCATTGATATTTGTCCTAAGGACAATACAATATATAATGTTCAAAAGTACTTGGTCAAATAACTAATTAATAAATAATAGAATTATTCTAAGAATAATTTTGAGAATAATTATAACAGAATTATTAGAATAATCCAAATACTAATATGATTTGATTTGGTAATTTGATCCGGTCAATTTGGATAATTCTGTCATATCTCTTTTACCTCACACTGTATCCAGCTCAAACAAATGAAGGGGATGTACAAGAGGCAGAGCAGCCCCAAAGTTAAGGGAAGCAACTAGAAACTTCATCAATAAACTAAACACGCCACAAATTCAACATCCAGGGAAAAGTGTTTTGTGGAATTCCATTACAAGTGTATTTTGCTACAGCTCCAGAAGTTTCAACGAGTTGTAAAATCCTCGAACCCATACACTATCGCAGTTAGAGTAAATCCTTAAGAGTAGTCACGCCTCGCGCTGGTCCCTTGAGATTATGACAGTGATCACGGCCAGAGCTGCAGGCGACGAGCCGCCCTTGCTCGTCGTAGAGGATGAGACCGCTGAACCTCGGCAACTCACACCTCTCTCCCATCAGAATCCTTCTCTGCCACACTGGCGTGCCCCCCCTGCCGACCACCCCATCCGGCAGCTCACTCTTCTCCTCCTCGGCCTTTGCTTCCTCCTCCCCTCCCCTCCCTCGCACCGGCGCCATCCCCGTAGCCTTCTTCATCGCTCTCCAAACTCTTCGAAACATCTCTGGCTGCTTCTCTGCTGCCGCTACTGACGGAATCCACGAGAGCTCAATTACTTACACGGTCTACTTATTAATTAAGAGTGGGAGGAAGGGGCGAGTCCATTCCTTCCTTGGTGCGGGGATCCCGTGACAACAGCGGGGCGCCTAACAATTTTAGTGACAGTGGGTGCACGATTTCTCAGCTGTCGTCACTGCATTATTAACATTGAACATGGGGATTGGAAAGAATATTGCCCTAGCCGGATCCGGTTACTTTGTCGGCTTTGCTAGGACACATTCCAGTTACACGGAGTGAATACCGTCGCTTTCTAATCTTGGTTGAATGTCAATGTCAGATTGGATTTATGAAATCCTCAAATATCCGAATAATTTTGATTTAATTAATTTTTCATATCAAGTCTCTATTGAATTTCTGACATTATTAAATATCTGATTAATTTTAAATAATTATTTAACTTGTCAATATCAAATTTTTATTGGACTTTTGACATCGTCAAGTATCCGATCAATATTAACTTATTTAACATCTTATTAATATATTGATCAAATATCAAAATACAAACTTGAGTCAACCTGAACTTGATAACTTTAACTTCAGATTGATTATACAAACAATCTCTTTTTTTTGATATTTGATAATATATTTAAATTAGTTTAACTTATTAGCTCAACTTTTTCTACTTATCCTTCTTTTCATGAAAGTATACATAAAGATTTCCTAACTTAAATTCTACATTTTTCTCTCTTGATATACATTAAAAATCTATGCATAAAGATTTTCTAACTTAAATTATACCTTCTTTCCCTTGATATACATTAAAAAACTGTTCTCAAGATTCATTTATCTTAAACTTCCAACATCACAACAATGAAGCTTTTCCACCTTCCATTATCTTCAATGCTTAACATTTAGTATATACCCATTATCCTTCTCCTCAATCCTTCAAGTCTCCCCTTTTCATTTTTCAATTCAGGCCTTTAAGGTAAATCTCTCCCTCAAAATATGTTTCAACTTCAATCATTATATCAACAATAATTTTGAGTTCCTAAACTTGTAGGAATTTCCAAAAAATTAACTCTTGACGGTAAAAATTCAATATTGAATCTAAATCTCATTCTCAAATTCTCATTCTTCTTCTTTAACCACCCCTTTCTCATTTTCACTCGAAAAATCATCTTTGAATGTTTATCCAAGTATAACAGAAGTTTAGGAATAGTTAAAATAGCTAAAGTGAGCTTAGATAACTTAAATAACCCATTTTAGCCAAAAATATAGCTACCAATCAATTGGTAATTGATACCAATCGATTGGTGGCCTGAAAATATGAATTTTTAAATTTTCAGACCAAATTTTAGAAATACATAAGTAATTCTATAATTTTTGAAAAATCATGAAATTTCATATAGATATTATTTATGTCAAATACTATCAGAGAAAAATAGTTTCTTATAAAAATTAATATTATTTTTCAAAGAATAGTAAAATGTTTAAAATTATTAAAAACTTTAATGTTTCACTCTAACTTTGTATCTAACTGATTAATGACGATTCGTATCAACAAATAGACTTCACCAAGATTTTTCAAGATAATTTTGAAATGATTTTTAAGTCTAATTTTCGACCATGATCTATAGGTTTAATGCACATGACTTGCACATTAGCTTTCTCCATGATTGGTTATGTAAAATCCATATATTTTAATGAAACTTAACTCAATTTAATGCACCAAATTTGCATCTTGAACTTACTTCATCATCCTGACATCTTACTTAGCTTATATCTAATATATCTCAATACACAAACAGGCTAATCTAATTATTCTTGTGAGATGTAAAGTTCATTTTGTTGGTGCAATTTGCACTAACAGTCTAACTCAGATTTTGATGAATGATAAATGAGTTAAGTTAAGTATTTTTTATAATTTAATGTATTTATCGAGCGTGTACAGATTAACGGGTCTAGGGGACCTGATACTAGGCTGAAACCCAACTAGATCTGAGAACCTGATAGTTGATACGAAGCCCAGATAGGTCAAAAGACCGATCTAATATCTAGCAGAAAGTCTGGCTAGATCTATGGGGCGTGACAACTGGCCGAAGTCTAGTTGGGTCTATGGACCTAACAACTAGTGAGAAGACCTAGTGGGTCAATAGGCTAGTTAATAGACTACAAGTTGGTAAGTGAAGATAAGTCACTGGAGGAGAGAGTGACATAGTGAGGGCGTGTCCCAGTTAAGGGGGCAGTGGACGTCGATCCAATTTAGATTTATTTCAAAAATCTAAAACGAGACCCTGACTAGATCCTAGTTTGCAAGACATGTTCTAAGTCATAAATTAATCATATTATTATTGTGCTAACCTTGTTTTGTAGGTTAAATATTTTTATGTTGGACTAATACATTTTGCAAGGACAAAGGGAGCATAAAAGTACTCGGGTGAACAGTACCCGAGGTGTCTTCCAAGCGACGAAAGGTGCCTTCGAGTACTTGGAAGGTGTCTTCGGTTGGATAAGGTAGAGATGCCATCTACAATAAAGAGTCACATTTTAAGGGGATAGAACTTGACATTGAAGGCGCCTTCAATGCTATGGAAGACGCCTTCTATCCCTTATAAAAGAGCATTTCAACCAAGGGTTCTTCAACATCAATGCTACAAGTTTCTACGCGTTCATTTGGTTTTTTAACTGCTCCAGCTTCCTACTGTTGCTCTGCTATGACGTTGTTGCGCCCGACTACTGCTGGGGAGCTAACCAACACCTACCCTGATCCGATTATCAACAAGTGTTGGGTAACAAAGTTCTTTTTGTGTACTTAATTATTGCTTAAAAGGAAAATATAGCATGTTACACTGTTCCTATTATTCTTTTTGCATTCGATCCCCTGTTCTGGCAGTTTCGGAAGAGGTTATTAGTCAATTACCCATCGATAAATCCATGAGATCTAGGTCTTGAAGTAGGAGTCGTTGAGGCTCCGAACTAAGTAAACCGCTTGTGTACTTATATTTTGGCTTTATGTTTCTGTACTTTAATTTCACCATGTACTCACTTTTTAAAACAAAAAGGGAAGTTTTAAAACCACGTGATTCCCCCCCCCCCCCCCCCCCCTTCTCTTCTCACCTGCATCTCGATCCAACACATTTTTCCTAAACTGGGATCATGCATCTTTAACTAGGTATTTTGAATTTAATCATCATACGTAGGATGCCAACTAATATCATTGTCCATAATTATAAGAAATTAAAACAATATATGTAAATGATTATGATGTACATCAAATGCATATTTTCAAAAGAAAGACTATCATAACCTAATGATACATGTATGATATGTATCAAATATCATGATAAGATGAAATATTTTTGTATGTCATGATGTCATGGCATGTGATAGGACACACAAGCATAGTAATTATAACACAAAGTAAATACCTAGATTTTTCATCTAAATTTCATCAACTAATCTCTATCCAAAATCCATGATTTGACATATGTGGCCCTATCTACCTTGAATGTGCCAAAATCTCAAACTTGGCACACTCTTGACTTCTATCCTATATATGCTGCCAATTTGATTAATTTCAATACCTTAAATTTTATTGGCACACTATAAACTCTAAAAAATTAACTTCCCATTTTCAAGATGTCACACTACCTTGAAAATACTCTAAAATGCCAACTTTACCATGGTTTGGTTGACTACCATTCCAATTAAGGTTGACATAACCTATACACATCTAGTGTGAAGAGATCACACTTTTAGGAACATAATACCTATTTGTGCTCCTTGGGTTCACTCGGTACTCAATAAGGATAAGCTCCCCAAATACACTCTTAATGACTTTCCTAAACTTTTTAGAAGTTTTAGTCATATTAGTCTCTTCAAGGTCAACAATAGGGATACTTTTCTTTATAACCTTGACATGACTTCTAGACCTAAAGTTAATTTCATAGTTATATGGAACTTTAAAGCACGAGGTCATGCTTTCCTTGGACTTAGATTTGTTTCCCAACCCCATCTTATCCATAAATGACTCTCATTTTCCTAAACCTAGGTTTTGTTTCTTAGACCCTTTAATATTATTTATCATTTTCTCTAGGGTTTTCTCTAATTTATAAAATCTTGACTTCAAAACTTAATTTTCAATTGTTAAATCCTAAAAATTTATTTATTTTTCATGATTTCCTTGGATTTTTCTTTTTAGGCATATATTTAACTTATTTAGGGTTTTTGCCTAAATCATTTTCTACCTTTCTATCTTTAATAAGGTTGTTCTAGCATGATATGATTTATAATTCTCCTTAGAATTATCATATTTTTATGTTCATGATAATAAGTACTAAAATCATACAACTTATTTCTGGCTTGGTTTTTATCATGGCATAAAGAAATACCGTTAACTAATGATACCTTAGTTTTGTCCTTAGAAGTTCCTCCTTGATTTTAGCTTCCTCTCTTATTTTTACTTGAAAGTATCCTTTTCAAATATCAATTTTGATAATGTCCTTTGTGATTGCACAAGAAGCACGCAATGTTCTCTTTGCCCTTTCGTATCAAGGTTCTGACTTCTTTTAATCTTTTCCTTCACCTTGATTGCCACTTGAACGTTCTTCTTGACCAATTTTGGGCACTTGCTCTTATAGTATCTTTTCATACTTGAAGAAAATGATATGATTTTTATTCTTAACAATTGAAATTGTTATACCTTCAGAGGTGGCACATTCTTCCTCATTAGTTCCGGATATGGAGACTTCTTCTCGTTCCGGTGTTAATCAGCTCTCCCCCTTAATTCTTGAGGTGGATGCTTCTTCACTTTCATCCTTAGATGTTGAACACCTCTTAACCTCTAAGTCATCGTGTTCTAGTATCAACGACTCTCCCTCCTTGGTCTGGTCTACACTTTGTACCGATGATGGATTTTCATAAAGCTTGGCCAACTTGCTCCATAACTCCTTGGCATCTCAGTATTCACCTATCTTGTACAAAATGTCATTAGGTAAAATATTACTAATAATTTAATTATTTCTCATTTGTCTTGGATTTTTGAACTTGCTCCTCAGTCTATTTTTTTTCTTGATAAGTTTTTATTTGCTATCCATTGCTCTATGTCTATCATCAAGAAATTCTCCATTCTTAATTTCCAAAGATCAAAGCCTCCTAATATGAAAAGTGGAGGTGCCTTGATGTCATATCCGAATCCATCCCGGGATTCCATTGTGAAGTTGAGCTCTTTCAATGATTTGTCTTTTGACTAGTTGATATTTAGGGCTCAAACTTTTAACTTCTTCTTCTTTTAGCTTGTGCTTCTTCCAGCAATTAGTCCGTTGAAGAGTGACCTCACTCTAATACCATTGGTTAGGACACGTGTGAGCTAGAAGTGGGGTGAATAGATTTGATCGTTTCTCGTCATTGCTTTGTCCTCGTCATTGAATGCCAACGCTACATTGACTCTGACATCGTCAAGTATCCGATCAATTTCGACCTACTTGACTTCTCACGTCAACTCCCTATTGGACTTCTGACATCATCAAGTATCCGGTCAACCGTGATCTACTTGATATCTTACTAACATATTGACATCGAAACACAAACTCGAGTCAACCCGAGCTTGGTGAACCTGGTCTACCTTGACCCGAGATCGATTGCAGTAACAATCTCTCCCTTTTTAATTTTTGACAATATATTTAAGTTATACTAACTCATTAGCCCAATTGTTCTACTTATCCTTATTTTCATGCCAAAGCCTATATAAGAGTTTCCTAACTTAAACCTACTGACTTGCTCTTAGTTAATGGTGTAGCTAGGATTTTCAACTAAGAGAGATGAATTTAGTAAATTAAAAAAAAATGCAATATAAACTAAAATTATCCAATTCAAAAAATTTGAAAATACTTAAAAAATATAAGATAAAAATTTTGAAAAATTTAAACATTAATGTAGGTTGATTTTTATAATCTAAAAGTCTAAAATTTGAATTTAAGAAACTGAAAGTGAACTTAAATTCAAAATTTTTGACCTTAGCTCTTGATTCTAGTTAAAACAACGATCCATCATATTAGCACATGTAGAGAGCTAGAGGAGAGGGGGTGAATAGCTAGTTTCACTTTTTCAAATTTGTTGTTGCAATGAAAAACTTGAAGCAATGCTAATACTTAAATTTACTTGTATCCACCTCCTTGAGATGACTAATCCAAGGGTCCAGCTCTCTCTCACAGTATCCACTATGAAAACCTCCTTCTCGAAATCCCTTTAGAGGTGGAGAAACCTCGTACAATCTTGAGCACAAGAAATACAACAAGAAATGAAAGCAAATACAATGAATACACAACTTTACATGAATCTTGCTTTGAATGCTTTCTTATTGCTTGGAATTAACTCTTCTTTGATTAGAAATGTAGCAACACTTCTTCCTTAACCCTTTAAGAACTGGCGTGTGGAAATTTGCATGAACTCTCCTTTATATGGACTCTCAATTCTGATTTATACCTTCTAATTGATTAGCTTTTCTTCTCAATTGATTGTCACATCATAATTCGACTGTTCAACTTGCAAAATACCTCTTTTAATCGATTAGTTAGCGTCTAATTGATTGCCCAATTGATTCTACAACATTCTATGCTCTCACAAAAAAGGCCCCAATCGATTGGCCTTAGGGTAATTGATTTACCAATCAATTTCAAACTCTATTGTTCTTCATAAAAATAGCTCTCAATCGATTAAGCAATCAACCTAATCGATTAGAGATTAGGCAATCTACCTAATCAATTCAAACATCTTCTATTTGAATCACATCTCATTGCAATGATCACCCTGATTAATTGATACTTCTCAATCAATTAAGTCAATCAATTCGAGCATCAAAACTAGAAATTCAAGTTTAGGGTTTGTCAATCGATTGTTAACCCTAATTTCAACCTTTCTGAGGTTGAAATTATATCTTGCTCAATATTCGATTGACCTAAACCTACTAGGGACTTTCATTTCTTAACATCCAGTCATTCGTGATCTGTTGGCACTTTCTATTGCTTAGTATCCGATCAACCTTGACTTGCTAGGGCTTCTTCATCAAGTGTCCTGTTAACTTTTGACCCACCTGGACTTCTCATCTCATACTAAGTGTCTGGTCATCCTTTGACCCATTTGAACTTTCCTTTGCCGACTTTTCGTTGGACTTCCGTTGTCTAGTTCCCAACTATTTTTTTCACTGCCTAGCCTCGTTAGGACTTCCATTGTCTAGTTCCTAACTAGGTGTTCACTGTCTAGCCTTGCTAGGATTTCTTGTTGCTTAACCTCCAATTAGAACTTGTCATTGTCTAACCTCTAGTTAGAACTTTCCGTTGCCTAATCTTCAATTAGGGCTTCCTATTGCCTAGCATTCAGTTAGGACTTTTTATTACCTAACCTCCAATTAGGACTTTTCCAGACAAGTATCCAATTCTCTCTTCACCTACTTGACTTCTCTCTCACATATATTGTCAAACATTGAAACTCAAACTCGAGCCAACTCAAGCTTAGTTAAACTGGTCAATCTTGACCCGAAGACGATTGCTCCAACATATCGATCCCCAGAGCTTATCTATGACTCAAAGTCAAAGAATCATTTATTATATCACTTTCTCATAATATTTAGTATTACTAAATATGAGATCTTCATTCCAATCTAAATTCTAATTATCAACCTAATAAAATAAAGTTTATACTTTACAACTGTTCTTCAATTAATGAAACATGAAAGAAGAAAAGAACAACTTACTTCTCTTGTTGGTACTTTGGTTGGACAAATGATAGAAGGCATGGCGATGGTGTACGACACGACGGGGGTTGCTGCGTGCGTAGGGAGAAAAGGGAGAAAAAAAAAGAGGAAAGAAAACGTTTCTTCAAAATTATCCTAATTCATTTTAAATAGAGAGAACTAGTTTAAACCATAAACTTGGTTTGGTCATAATTTATCCAAATCAACTCCAAATCAATCCTAGTTTCAACCAACGCAATTCTTATATATGCGCCTACATATTGGATTTAATTCAAATATGATCTAATTTTAATTTAGTGCTCTCATTTTTTTATGATTTAATTAATTAATTTATTATTATATATTTTATTTTTAGAATTCAATACTTATTTCCTCATAAAAGTAGTATCAATGGATAGTTTAGTTCGAGAGGAAATTAATCTATAATGCACCGCAATTAAGAATCAATACATGAGTGCCTGATTAACTATGAACAATGGTGATGTCTCGTTATAGCCTACTCGACCTTTAGCCTGGGGCTTGATATTAGTTGGGTATTAGCTTGGATAGATCAGCTCGGCTAGCTCCATCCTTAATTACAAAAGCTCCTTGCCATTGCACCGTAGCCTGGAGCAGCTGCACTCCTTTAATGCTTGCTCTCTTGGTGAGCTAGCGAGTGTTGTTGGCCTGGAGCGGTGGAGTTTACTTACTATGAGCTTCCAACTTTGCCAAACTAGTCGGATTGAAAATTTCTGTTGGGGTAAATCGAAGTAATTAACGCGGCGAAGCATATCACACTGGATCATTGACGATTGTCAGCCCATAAACTATGACAATTTTTGTTCCGATTGGGATCTATGTGGCCTGCATACAAACGCTTGCAATAACTTCTGGATGCGAGAACTTGTCCTCTTGTGGAGTTTTATTCGAATGCTACAATGGAGATGGTAAAAATAATAAAGAGCATTTTTTTTTGTTCTTTTAGAATGTTAAAGGAGCAATCTGTTAAAAGATTGTGTTTATTTAAATAAATACCTTTAAATAAATTACTAGACCATCATCCGTCCAATAAAAGAAATTAGATGATGCAGTTAAGAAGATTTATATTGAAATTTTAGTCAATATTATTATATGAATTATAAATTTTAAAAATATATTTTATTTTTTTAACTAATAGAGAATAAAAGTGATATAAATTATAAATTATATCATAATTTGTTTTTGAAGGATAAGAAACGCGATAGAAGGGGGTTTGAATATCGTATGTTAAATTTTTTTTTTTTCTTTTATCAATTAAGTAAGCAGCAGAATAAAATAGTAAAAATAATACAAGTGACTCAATTGGTTATTTAGTAAAAATAATAGTAAATATACCGACAATGAAATATAAGATGAAGAGTGTCGGAGCTTTTTAGCATCATAGCTTGCACAGGGTTGAAGTGTAGATCAGTAGTAGCACGAACAGAGAGGAAGAAGATCAAAAGTTTCACCGAGTTATTATTTTCGACGTTGATCTCAAGGTCCTTTTATAAGTCATGTTCGATCGATCGAAAAGACGTTTGGTCGATCGAAAAGACATTCGGTCGACTGATCAGTTCGATCGACCAATCACCCTATCGGTCAACCAATCACCCTATCGGTCGACTGATTAACCAGCCTTCCTTCTTTGCCGAGATCTAATTTTATTGTCATTAATATCATTTAATGTTCGGTCAACCAATCATGTTGTGATACCATGTTTGCGATCTTGATTTATTTTTCCATTCTTGCATGTTCGGTCGACTGAATCTCTGTTTAGTCGACTGATAAAATAGCTTTTTCAATCGATTGAATATGGTTCAGTGGATTGAACCCTTGGTTAAATGAAGATTTTTTAGTAGTGCACGTGTGGCTGCTGACAGATCCTAATTCTGAGTTATCTTAATTCTGAGTGCACGCGTGACTGTTGAACCCTTTGAAACTTAAAGAGTCATATGACCCTGCAACATAAAGTTAAATAATAGATAAATCCTGTAAAATAGAGTTAGATAATATATATTAAGTATGCATGAGTATGACATATAAGACTGTCTTAATCTCAAGTTAGAAATTTTTATTGGTTTCTTCAGTTAGATTAGTGACCTAGGATTTGCCCCTTCCCGGGACATGATCTTTCTGTCGCTTCATTCCAGTTGTTTACCTCAACCTACCTGTCAAATATCGGGTCATTCAAACCTGTTTGGACTTCGGCTTAGCATCGGATCGGCTCACCAGGGCTTCTCTCGATATCGAATCTTCCAAATCTATCGAATCCAACTGCTAGGTGTCAGGTCCTCGATCCACCTAGACTTCCTGTCCGGCTTTCATGATCTACTAAAACTTTCTTGTCTAGCCACGACTAGGACTTTTTCCGATTGAGTAAACATCTTACACATTTAGTTAATTTATCAAATCACAACAACACTTAACTTGAACTTTTGACAATATCAAAATTTTGGTTCGATTCGAGTGCACCCTGCCCCAATTGTTTTTATTTTTTTAAAAAATAATTATATTTTAAAAATAAGAGATGGGAGTCCACTCATCTTTTTAATGTGGCTAAACCATTAAAAAATTAGTTTAGAATTTTACACTAAAACTATTATATTATTATTTTTTACTCAAAATTTGAATATAAATTTATAAAAATATTCCATATGATTGTTAGAGTTCAACTATAATTCAAAGAGATCAACAACATAAAAATACTTACGAGTTTTGATTCAAAACTGCATGACCAAATTCTAAATTTGAAGATATAAATCTATACTATAATTTTTGTCCTAAACTGCTACATGATAATCTTCTATTGAACATATAAATATATTATATGAGGATATTAAAGTTCTCCTATGCTTTTAAAGTGATCAAATTGACTTTTTATATGATGATTTAGATCTAAGATTATTATACAGTCATTTTCTACTAAATTTTGAATTTGAATATACTGATGCACTGTAGAAAAGCATTGATGTTCTTTGTAAAGGTGTAATCATACCCGATTTTAAGTTAGGTTTTATTTGTGTATTTGATGTATTCATTAAATTGTTGACGTGCATGGTAGGAGGTACATAAAACTTGTAGAGCTGGTGACGGCTTGAAGCAACTACTCAGGTAACTTCATGTAATTAATTGTCGTAAAAATTGAATACGTTCGTCCCTAATGTTTCCCGTCAATCCATCCCAAGAATAACATGTTAATTGGCTTGAAGCATTGAGTAACCACAAAATGTGAAAATGTGAAGCATTCAGTGATATTAGATAAGTCGTCAAGATTAATTTGACACGATCAAGTTACTTGGCTCAATGATTTGAAAATTAGCAAAGTATGGATTAAGACATCAGACGGACACTAGGAACATCAGGATGACATTTTTGATGTAGCTTGTAATAATTATCTTTTGCAACTATTTTTACAACTATGCAAACTGTCTAAAATTAATTTGATTATTTAGAAAGATGCTCAAAATATGATTTTGAAGTGGGATCCACAAGCAATCAACATACTTATCTAAATCCTCTTAAATTGAATCTATCTATATATATGTGGAAACTAATAAAACCATACCAACTAAAAAATAAATGTCCCAAGACGAAGAGAAAGAAAGTCAATTCAGATATTTAACTAAGAAGGTGATGTTAAATAATCTATCGAACATTTTGAGAAAATTTACTGAATTAAAATTATATAAAATTAATTTTAATTTATCTATTGTGATGATTTGAATAGATAATTTCAGACTACTAGTGGGACTGGTTCTACCAAATTTTTGATGGTTGGAGTCACAGAGTTGATGCAGTATGCAGCTGAATCGGGAAAGGATTTCACCGAGAAAGATATCGAGACCTGCACTTAACGTAGTTTTCTTGAAACAGATTGTCCCACCTCTGACTGTGCTTCAAGTTCTCTCAGGTTATCTATTTCCCAGAATACAACGGAAGAACCACACACAACCAAACACTGGTTGCTCGTGGCGAACTAAGAATGTGTATGATCGAAAGAGTGCAATAGAAGGGGGGGGGGGGGGTGAATATCACGATTTTTAAAACTTTTCTTTTCGTATTTTAAAGACAATTAGAATATGTAGCGGAAAGTAAAAGACTCAGTTTAGTTACTTGGTTCAAAGCCTAGGTCGACTCCTACTCCAATGTTCGCGATCCTTGACCGCATCGATAGACAATCCACTAAAACTCTTCTTTTCGAAATCCTCGGAAAGAAGCAGATCATACAAATGCAGATAGAAGATAGTAACAGACTGTTGGGGTTGCAGGGTTGCAAACATAGTCCCACATTGAAAATACATGGAAAATATCATGGGTTTATAAGAGAAAAGATATCTCCATTAGTATATGAGACCTTTTGGGTAGAGCCCAAGAGCAAAACCATGAGGCTTAGGCCCAAAGTGGACAATATCATGCAATTGTGGAGATATCTAAATTCTTTTCTATCCAACACAGACTACTATATTCTTTTAAATCAAATACAATGCAAGCTTTAAATAATTATACAGACAAGAGTAGAAGATGAAACTCGGTCAGCTTGAAGATGTGTAGAAGACTTGTAGCATGAGTAGCTTGTGCAGAGATGAACTTCGAATCAATCAGAATCCGTATCTCAGTTTCGAACCTTGAGCTCTGTTTTATAAGAGTCGTCGGCGTTCGGTCGACCGAACCAGCTCCCTTCCATCTTCGCTGATATCTGACACTGATTCAATCTTCAGCATTTACTATCATTTAAGTGTTCGGTCGACCGATCACCTTTCTCGGTCGATCGAACAGAGAGTTTCCCCGCTTGTCGAGATTCACACTTAATGCTACATTGATGAGGTATTGTTCAGTCGATCGAACTGTTGGTTCGGTCGACCGATCAGCTTAGCTTCCTTCTCTGCTTCTGATCGGACTGATCTGTGCCACATCGTCAAGGTTCGATCGATCAATCCTTTGGTTCAGTTGACCGATCAAGCTCTGATCGAATTTCGCTCTAGTTTGGTCTAAACTTGTGTCTGTTCTGAGTTAGTTTGGTTCGGTCAACCGATCCTCCTATTCGGTCGACCGATCTAGCCGAACCTGCAAAACAGAGTTAAATAGTATATTCCTGTAAAACAAAGATTAGCACAGTAGTATATAAAATTCATGAGTAAAAATAATAGATAATTCAACTGTCTTGATCTCAACTTGGAAACTTTCTCGGTTTCTTTAGTTGGATCAGCGACCTTAGGTTGTTCCTGTTGTTCCCGGTATCTCCCGGAGTGCGCAAACTAATACTGATCGTCGAGGCTAGTGTTCAACACTATCTCCGTAAACGATATTGCTCCGTTATGGTGCTTGTTAGGATGTATACTAAAAGCCTAGCTTTTGGTATAAACATTTATCTAGAAATAAGAATCACATTGGTCAAATGTCTACATTTATGATAAATGTAATTGTTCAATTAATTTATATTGTAGATAACATGGTGTGTGGTGTCACACACAGAAGATCAAGTTATCGGTTCCATATAAATTATAAACAGTAGCTCACGACCAAGATGGAAAGGAACAAACCATTGGAAGGTCGTAGTGTAATTAGGTATTAGTTTATCTTAACTATATAATTACACTAGTACACTTAGAGTGTATTGAGTAGGACCATTTGAGGTCGTTTCTTTTATACTGACTTTATAAAGGAACAAAGACCTCAGTTATTATGGAAGTGTGTACTCTTAATCCTAATATAATAACAAGCACATATATTTGATATTTATTTCTTTAATTTATCAATGGGTGAGATTTAGTTCGATAAATCAATAAGCCTGATAAGTTGGGAAATGATATCACTTATAGTGTGTGTTGTTGATTATAGAAGGAAACTGTGTCCTAGTGATCTAGGTTGAGAATGTCCCCAAGAGGAGCTCATAAGGATTGTCATGTTAAACCCTGCAGGTGGACTTAGTCCGACATGACAATAAAGTTGAGTGGTACTATTCTTGGATTAAGATATTAATTAAATGAGTTGTCAGTAACTCACTTAATTAGTGGACATTCGACATCTTAAACACAGGGAGACTAACACACTCATAATAAGAAGGAACCCAAAAATGTAATTTGGGATTGGTGCGGTAGTTCAATAATAGTTCTCTAGTGGAATGAATTATTATTGATAAAATTAAGTTGTGTGTTCGGGGGCGAACACGGGATGCCTAATTTTATCGGGAGACCAAAACCAATTCCTCCTCTCGGTCCCTATCGTAGCCTCTTAATTATAGAGTACTATACCCACCTATACCCACCTTCTTACCCATCCCATAGGGGCCGACCAAGTTAGCTTGGAGACCAAGTAAGGGCCGACCAAAGTTTGGTTCATGGGTGCTTCAAGGTGGCCAGCCCTAGCTTGGGTTCAAGCTTGGTGTGGCCGGCCCAAATTTAAATAAAAGGTTTTTTATTTTTTAAAATTTTCTTATGTGGATAACATGATTTAAAAGAGAGTTTAAAATTTTAAATCTTTCCTTTTATAAGATTCTACAAAAGATTAAGAGAAGAGCTAAATCTCTTTCCTTATTTGTAGATTAAAAGGGTGATTTTAATTTTGGTAAAAACTTTCCTATTAATCATGTTTATTATTTAAAAGAAAGTTTAAAAATTAAAAAATTCTCTTTTATTAGTTTATACAAAAGATTAAGAAAAGGTTTAATACCTTTCCTTATTTATAGATTAAAAGAGATTTTAATTTTTAGAGATAACTTTCTTTTTATCCACATGTTAAAAGAAAGATTTTAATTTATAAAATTTCCTTTTTATTAACCAATCATGAAGGGAAAAATTATTGGAGAAATTTTTTATAAATTTCCGGAAGCAAATAAGGAAGTTTTAATTTGTGTTTAAAATTTTATTTGCTTGGAAATTTCATGGTGTGGCCGACCATTGTAAATTGAAAAGAAAAAATTATTTTTAATTAAATAAATTTTCCTTTTCAATGGCAAAAGAATTAAGGAAGTTTTTATTAAATTTTCCTTATTTGTCAAGACCAAGGATTATAAAAGAGGGGGTAGAGAAGGCTTTATGGTGAACAACTCTATTATTTTTCTCCCTCTTTTCTTCCTTGGTGTGGCCGGCCCTTCCCCTTCTCTTCTCTCCATCCTTGTGGCCGAACCTCTCATCCTCCTTGGAGATCAAGTGGTGGCCGGATTTTAGCTTGGAGAAGTAGGAGAGAAAGCTTACATCCCTTGGAGCTTGGTTGGTGGAAAAAGATCTTCATCTTTTGGAAGCATTGTGCTTGGCCGAAACTTGAAGAAAGGAGAAGAATGTGCTTTGGTGGTTTCTCATCTCGGAAGATCGTTGCCAACACAACGTCCGAGGTTAGAAGAGGAATACGGTAGAAGATCAAGAGGTCTTTCTAAAAGGTATAACTAGTATTTTTCCTTTCCGCATCATACTAGTTATTTTAGGAAATAATACTAAATACAAAAGGCATATGATTCTAGTATTTCGAATTTGTTTTCGATGTTGTGTTCTTTTTGTTTTTTCTTTTCCTTGTGATTTGATTGTTCTTTTCGGTTGACCTAAAGTTATTTAAGGAAATTAAATATTAACTTTCCTTAAAAGGCTTTGTCTAGTCGGTGGTGGTTGTTCCCATATCCAAGAAGGTCATGTGCCTCGCCACGTCAGTACTGGGAGCCAATTTTGGAAACTAATATTTAATGAAATTAATAACCTAGGTGATTTGGATCAAACGTGTTAAGTCCCGCAGGAGATCCAAGTCAAAACCTAAAAGAACAAATAGATTAAACTTTGGATCAAACGTATTAAGTTCCGCAGGCGATCCAAGTTTAATTTAAAAGAACACATGGTAGATAGGAAAAGGTTCAGACCTTTGTACAAAATTTTTGTACAGTGGAACCATTAGGTTTTCCGAGTAGCAACCTGTAACGACCCGCCTTCTACTACTAGGCTGTAAGGCGAATCGTCACAATAATGCTGACTATACTGTGCGGAAAGCTGGGCTAATTAAATTTTTTACTCTACTAATGACCGGTACAACTGATAAGAAAGGTCCAAAGACCCTTTCTGCTGGTGTACATATGCTACGGAGGGGAACCTGAACGCCCCAACTGAGCTAGGGGCTAGAAACTAACTTCCCAACTACCTGCCGGCCTGCTGATCGATCTACGGATCGATCAAAGCTGGGGAAGCTCCTGCTCCCAACTGGATCGGTCGGCTGACCGATCCAGCAGAGGCTGGATCGGTCTGCGGACCGATCCAGAAGAGGCTGGATCGGTCGGCAAGACCGATCCAGGTGGGTCTGGATCGGTCTGCAGACCGATCCAGGCACCTGGAGACGCTGGGATCGCTACGACCGATCCAGGAGGATACAGTAGCCTACTGTATCTGTCTGGATCGGTCGGCTGACCGATCCAGTGACACAGCCAGGCCCTGATCGGTCGGGAGATCGATCAGAGTCTGATTTCACCCGGGGACTCGGATTTCAGCACTTTGGCGTGCCAAAACCTCACACAACACTTCTAAAATCTATAGAACATATTCTAATGACATAAAGCTAGCATTCTAAACTGAATATGAACATGGTCTACTAATTTGTAGCATTTAATAACTGAAAGTGCATAACACAGAAATACTAAAAGTCCAATCGTTTAAACTTGCTAAATCCCCTAAGGATCTTTGATTCCAGTTCCATACACACACTTCCTCATCTGCATTGACCTCCAGCCTCCACTGCTAGTCCATCTTTCCTTTACCTTTATCTGCAGTATAAGGAAAAGTAGAATCTGTAAGCTTAAAGCTTAGTAAGAAACCATCTACCTCACAAAATCATGCATTCGATGCAATATGCTTTTAAATCATGCTATTTGAAAATATGGGCTGAACTTGCTAAGACATGGCATACCGAAATCATAAGGCATAACATATAAGCATGGCATAAGCACTGAATCATGGCAAAGCAACCAAATAAACACTGAACTGAATATAGCTAAATTAACTGAACTAAATCTGTAACTGGAAACAAACTCAACTAGCATAATTGATTTTGAGTTTTGAAATCTAATACATAATAGGTGAAAATACTAAACATGCTGTTGGGCCCGGCAACTGTACTTGCTGTGCGCGCATCCCTACTAGACCCGGGGTTGCAAGTCCCGAATTTAGCAGGGTTGTCTAGGCTATCTGAACCTAGGGACGACTGTGGGAGTCCAACCCAATGGATATCTAATCCAGTACAGTGCCACTGAAAATAAAATACTGATATCTATAGCTAACTGATATAACATGCTGTTTCTAGGTTATCTGAACCTAGAGCTAGGTTATCTGAACCTAGAGGCGACTGTGGGAGCCCACCCATTGGACCGTAGTCCCATATAGCTAAAATAAACTGATTTACTGTTTTAAACGCTTCTAATGCATTTAACTGTACTATTAAAATGCCTAAGTTGCATTTTTACTGATCTAGTTATTTTGTCGAACACTTAGTGTTCCCCAACTCTCCTCTTTATTAGGGAGATCACCTTTAGGCACCCGACAACGTCTACAACCCCAACTGACGAGGGTAAGCGTGTCCGGCCCATCTAAAGGTGCTCAACTAAAATCCCTAAATCTAAGAGGAGGGTTAAAACACCCTACATGTCAACAAAATCTGCATATTACTAATATAATGCATGGAAAATCCAAACGGAGCTATTATACTGCAGGTGAGGGGTTTCTTACCTCTTGATCGTAATTTCTTACGATTCTATTCGCTAGAGTTCCGGTGGAGGTGCTCCTCTCGACGATCCGATCACGTCTTCGCGTTCCTCTCGCGGAGAAGAACCTCTTTCGTGTTGGAGTCGTCGCCGGAAGGTGAACCGATGGACCTTGGGCTTGGTGTGCCGTGCGTGAGGAAGAGGAGAAGAAGAGGGGCGCCGGCGTGAGGGTTTGAGAGGAGAAGGTACCGAACCAAAATAATAATAACCCAACTCCAACTTAAGTTTATTATTTATATTAAGTGGTTTAATGAACCCAACTCTAATATAAATATATTTGGTTCTCCTTTCTTTCAGCACGGCCCTACTGGGTTCACCGGTTACTAATCTTATCTGTAAACCATAGGTCTCGGGTTCGATTCCCGCCTAAGCTATTTTACGGTTCTAATTATTTTTGCTACTTCCGATACTCGGAAAATTCCGAAAAAATATCTAAAAATTCCAGAAAAGTCATAGAATAATTCTAAAATAGTTTTGAGAATTTTTGGGCGTTATAATCCCCCATACCTTATAAAAAGTTCATCTTCGAACTTAGAACAATTCTGGGTACTTCTGTCTCATGCTGGCCTCTGTCTCCCAAGTCGCCTCTGCTGCTGTGTGATTTTGCCAGCTGACTTTGACTAATGGTACTTCCTTGTTCCGTAATTTCTTTACTGCTTGGTCTATTATCTGAATAGGCCGACTGTCATAGCTGAGATCATCACGGACCTGTACCAACTGGGGCTCAATCACCTGGGTGGCGTCTGGGATATGCTTCTTCAGCATGGAGACATGAAATACGTTGTGGACGGCTGACATCTCCTGAGGTAGCTCTAGCTCATATGCTACCTTGCCCACTCTCTTCGTGATAAGGTATGGTCCCACATATCTGGGAGCTAGCTTGCCCTTCTTCCCAAAACGCATGACTCCCTTCATGGGAGCTACTCTGAGAAAACTGTATCCCCAACTGAAAACTCTAGGGTCTCGTGGTGCATCAAGATAGCTTTTCGGCTCTGCCTCTATCCTCTGCGGATCTGCTGGATGGTCATTGTGGAATCTGCAACTAGATCTGAAGCTCTAGTTCATCTGCTCACCACCTCATACCAGCAGTTGGTGATCCGCACCTCCGCCCATAGAGTGCCTCATAAGGTGCCATGCCGATAGTGGCACGATAACCGTTGTTGTATGCAAATTCGCTAAGCTCGGATATTTGCACCAACTTCCCTGAAGTCTAGGGCACACGCCGAGCATATCTTCGAGTACTGATTTACTCGCCCATCGACCATCCATGTCTGAGGATGGAAGGTCAGGTGAATTTCAATTTGGTGCCCATAGTCGATCGCACACTTCCAAAAGTGTGATGTAAATCTGCTTATCCGATATAATGGTCCGTGGGACTCCATGCACTGACAATCTCCTTGAGATACAACCGAGCTAGCTGCTCCATGGAGTAGGATATTCTAATAGCTAAGAAGTGGGCTGATTTAGTCAACTGTCGACTATTACCGATGGCATCAAAACCATTCGTGGTTCCGGGTAGCCCCACTATGAAGTCCATCGAGATATCCTCCCACTTCCATTCTGAATCAGATGGGTCCGAGAACTCCTCCCGGTCACCGATGTTCGCCTTGACCCTCGGCAGTGAGGTAGATGCTAACATATCTGGCGATGTCTCGCTTCATCCCGAGCCACTAAAACGTTTCTTCGTCTTGATACATTTTGGTGGAGCTGATGCATCGATAGGGAGTCCTGTGAGCTCATCTAAAATCTGCCTCGTAGCTCCTCGATCTAGAACACGAGTCTATCATCAAATGCAACACCCCGCCATCGGACACTCTGAATTCTCTACTTCGTAACCCTTGCTTGATTTTCCGAATTTCAGGGTCCCGATCCCGAGCTAACTGAATATCACCAAGCAAGGTAGACTCTAAGGTCATAGTAGAGAGCTGTCCGACGATGAGTTCGAGACCAAAATCCGCGATCTCCTTCTGTAGGGGTGGTGACATGGCTGCTAGAGATAATAAGGTAGCGCTGGATTTCCTGCTAAGTGCATCTGCTACCCTATTGGCTTTCCCTGGGTGGTAGAGGATGTCTATGTCATAATCTTTGACTAGCTCTAGCCACCTGCGCTGTCGCATATTCAGATTCTTCTGAGTGAAGAAGTACTTCAGACTCTGATGATCTGTATACACTCTACACTGAGCTCCATACAAGTAATGTCTCCAAATTTTGAGAGCGAACACTACTGCTGCAAGCTCAAGATCATGAGTAGGGTAGTTCTTCTCATAATCCTTGAGTTGTCTGGAGGAATAGGCGATCACCTTGCCATCTTGCATCAGCACTGTTCCTAATCCCAATTTAGAGGCGTCACTATATATATCGAAGCTGTCTGTATTTTCTGGCAAGGGTGAATAGGTGCACTAGTCAATCTCCTCTTGAGTTCACTGAAGCTGTTCCGCAGTCCTCTGTCCACCGAAATTTCTTGTTCTTCCTGAGTATCAGTGGGGAGGCTATCTGGAGAAGTCCTCACAAACTTTCTCAGAATATCCGCTAATCCCGTAAAGCTCTCGATCTCATTCTTCATGTCTCCTGCCATTTACTTCGCTTCTATCTTGGGATCTACCATAATACCATCCTTTGAGATGACGTGACCCAGGAAGGACACTGATTTAGCCAAAACTCACATTTCGTGAACTTGGCGTATAGTCTGGTTCTGCTGAAGGGTCTGCAATACTAGTTTCAGGTGCTCGAGTGTTCTTCCCGAGTTCCTGAGTAGATAAGAATGTCATCGATAAACACAATAACAAACTTATCTAAATACTCCCCGAATACCCTGCTCATGAGATCCATGAATGTATGGAGCATTTGTCACGCCAAAGGCAAGACTACGAACTCGTAATGTCCGTATCTGGTCCCGAATGTTGTCTTCGGTATATCACCCTCCTTGACTCGACTTGGTGATATCCCGATCCGAGGTCAATCTTAGAGACACCTGCTGCTCCTTTTAACCGGTCGAACAGTCATCTATTCCAGGAAGAGGATACCGTTCTTGATCGTGACTCGATTCTGCTCTGTAGTCTATACATAGCCGCATGCTTCCATCCTTCTTCTTCACGAACAGCACGGGTGCTCCCCATGGTGAGTGACTAGGCGATGAAGCCCTTGTCAAGTAGCTCCTGTGTTGCTCATGAAGTTCCTTGATTCTGCTGGAGCCATGCGGTAGGGGCGCTTTGGAAATAGGATTGCGCCGGAAGAGCTCTATCTCAAATTCAATCTCCCTGTCTGGTGCTAACTCTTCAGGGAAGACTGCTGGGTAGTCACATACAACTCGGACCTCTGTTAGCTGTTGGTCCTCCTGGCTGGTAGTGACTACTTGTGCTAGGTACCGTACATCCCGAATCCATCAACTTCGTGCCTTCATAGCTGAGAGAAATTTCGCTTTTCTTTGGTTCTCCAATGTACTCGAACTGTACTTCGCTTGGTTGGAATACGACTTTTCGTTTACGGCACCGTATCCGATCGAAGTCCATTCCAAGGATGACGTCATAGTCGGTCATTTCCAGCAGGATCGGATCACAAAGAGTTCTGCGCTATAATGACTGCACCGCCTCGAGCCAAGCGTTGATGCCATGACCTCTCCCGAAGGTAGTCGCCGCCGTAAACCGACCGAGTACTTGGCGGTATTTCTAATTTCTGAGAACATCTTGGCTATATATGGGTTGCCCCAAGATCAAATAGAACAAGTAGCACTATACCTTGAAAAATGCTAATCGACTGTGACGACGAGGCATTTGCTCGTCCTCTCGGTGAGTGAGTAGATCCTCGCATTCGCCATAGCTGGAGGGGCTTCTAATCGGCCCTGGCTGATGAGTGGACCTTCTAGAGTGGCTGATCCGATGTAATCGAGCCGGGTGGCCTCGCATCGATCTGCGTGGCCGAGGTAGACCGGTCTTGTTCGGAACCGCTTGGCCATGTGCCTTCTTGTCCACATTCAAAGCATCCTCGTGTGCCTTGCGACAAACCCCGGGTGGAATCTCCCACAAGTGGCACACTTTGATAATCTGGGTCGCTTCTTGGATGGTCCTCCTTTGAGTCACTCCCGATTTGCGCTTTCTGGAGTTCCTTCGCTAGAGTGTGGCCTTCTGTTTTGAGTGTGAGAGTTTCCTTGGCCTTGGACTCGAGGAGACTTGCCTGCCGCCTCATGCTGTTCGTGGTTAAGGCACTGCTCACTAACTCCTCCGTGGTTTGTGGCCTATGTATGCCACCTGCCACGTTCATCGCTATCTCGGCCTCAGATCTTGAGCATCAACCGATCCGCTCCTTTCCGTGGCCGACTAACTCGGGCATAGACGAGCCAACTGTTGAATTTTTCACGGCTTCCTCAATCGAGAGGTTGCCGACGAAACTCAGTGAACTCGTCATAGTGGCGGTTTGTAACCCGCATATGAAAGAACTCCTCAAAGAATTCCTTCTTAAAGTCAGCCCATGTCATCTGGTTCACTGGGCACTTCGTTCTGATTCTTTCCCACCACATGCGTGCGTCTCCTGTCAGGCAGAAGGAGGCACACTTCACCTTCTCGTGTTCTGGCCAGTCCAGAAGCTCCATTGTTTCGAACCAAGCTTGTGCATCCCATGGTTCACTAGCACGAGAAGTTCTCTGGCTTGACTCACTGCCACTGGATCAGATAGGCTTCCTTCCTTGGCTCAGCTGCTGGGGCTGCTGGTGCTGGTGCTGGTGCTGTAGGCTGAGCTGGTGGAACCTCTAAGACTACCGGAGTCGTCAAATTTGGTTCCGGGGTGACTGTGGGGGTATTCTGCTGATTAGCCTTTAAGGTGACTATCTCCTGTTGCTGTTCAGCAAGCTGCTGCTGTAACTGAGCCACTAGTGCTGTAAGGTCTGGAGGAGGCACTGAACTGCCTGCCTCTTGCTGGGGCTCAGTAGCTAGTGCCCTCCTAGCTGGGCGTCCTCGTGCCATTTCTAAAGACATAGAGAACATAGGTATAACTAACACTATCACAGTTATCTAACTACTGATATCATGTTTAAACTATCACATACTAACAAGCAGTAGGTATATAGACATGAACTGTAATGATAAACAAGAAGCATAAATGAAGTAGAGGTGTTCTTACTTGGAAGCTGCAGGTACAATGCTGATGTGTGTGTAGGAAGTATGGAACACTGCTCTGATACCACTCTGTAACGACCCGCCTTCTACTACTAGGCTGTAAGGCGAATCGTCACAATAATGCTGACTATACTGTGCGGAAAGCTGGGCTAATTAAATTTTTTACTCTACTAATGACCGGTACAACTGATAAGAAAGGTCCAAAGACCCTTTCTGCTGGTGTACATATGCTACGGAGGGGAACCTGAACGCCCCAACTGAGCTAGGGGCTAGAAACTAACTTCCCAACTACCTGCCGGCCTGCTGATCGATCTACGGATCGATCAAAGTGAAGGCTCCCAATCGATCGGTCGGTCGATGCAGAGAGGTCGGATCGGTCTGCGGACCGATCCAGTAAAGGCTGGATCGGTCGGCAAGACCGATCGGTGGGTCTGATCGATCTGCGCACCGATCCGTGCACTGAACGCTGATCGCTCGATCGCTACCGGATCGGTCCTGGACCGATCCAGAGGATACTGATAGCTCATCAGATCTCTGTCTGGATCGGTCGGACCGATCCAGTATTGACACAGCCAGCCTCGATCGGTCGGAGACCGATCGAGTCTGATTCACCGGGGACTCGATTTCAGACTTTCGTGCAAAACCTCACACAACACTTCTAAAATCTATAGAACATATTCTAATGACATAAAGCTAGCATTCTAAACTGAATATGAACATGGTCTACTAATTTGTAGCATTTAATAACTGAAAGTGCATAACACAGAAATACTAAAAGTCCAATCGTTTAAACTTGCTAAATCCCCTAAGGATCTTTGATTCCAGTTCCATACACACACTTCCTCATCTGCATTGACCTCCAGCCTCCACTGCTAGTCCATCTTTCCTTTACCTTTATCTGCAGTATAAGGAAAAGTAGAATCTGTAAGCTTAAAGCTTAGTAAGAAACCATCTACCTTACAAAATCATGCATTCGATGCAATATGCTTTTAAATCATGCTATTTGAAAATATGCGCTGAACTTGCTAAGACATGGCATACCGAAATCATAAGGCATAACATATAAGCATGGCATAAGCACTGAATCATGGCAAAGCAACCAAATAAACACTGAACTGAATATAGCTAAATTAACTGAACTAAATCTGTAACTGGAAACAAACTCAACTAGCATAATTGATTTTGAGTTTTGAAATCTAATACATAATAGGTGAAAATACTAAACATGCTGTTGGGCCCGGCAACTGTACTTGCTGTGCGCGCATCCCTACTAGACCCGGGGTTGCAAGTCCCGAATTTAGCAGGGTTGTCTAGGCTATCTGAACCTAGGGACGACTGTGGGAGTCCAACCCAATGGATATCTAATCCAGTACAGTGCCACTGAAAATAAAATACTGATATCTATAGCTAACTGATATAACATGCTGTTTCTAGGTTATCTGAACCTAGAGCTAGGTTATCTGAACCTAGAGGCGACTGTGGGAGCCCACCCATTGGACCGTAGTCCCATATAGCTAAAATAAACTGATTTACTATTTTAAACGCTTCTAATGCATTTAACTGTACTATTAAAAGGCCTAAGTTGCATTTTTACTGATCTAGTTATTTTGTCGAACACTTAGTGTTCCCCAACTCTCCTCTTTATTAGGGAGATCACCTTTAGGCACCCGACAACGTCTACAACCCCAACTGACGAGGGTAAGCGTGTCCGGCCCATCTAAAGGTGCTCAACTAAAATCCCTAAATCTAAGAGGAGGGTTAAAACACCCTACATGTCAACAAAATCTACATATTACTAATCTAATGCATGGAAAATCCAAACGGAGCTATTATACTGCAGGTGAGGGGTTTCTTACCTCTTGATCGTAATTTCTTACGATTCTATTCGCTAGAGTTCCGGTGGAGGTGCTCCTCTCGACGATCCGATCACGTCTTCGCGTTCCTCTCGCGGAGAAGAACCTCTTTCGTGTTGGAGTCGTCGCCGGAAGGTGAACCGATGGACCTTGGGCTTGGTGTGCCGTGCGTGAGGAAGAGGAGAAGAAGAGGGGCGCCGGCGTGAGGGTTTGAGAGGAGAAGGTGCCGAACCAAAATAATAATAACCCAACTCCAACTTAAGTTTATTATTTATATTAAGTGGTTTAATGAACCCAACTCTAATATAAATATATTTGGTTCTCCTTTCTTTCAGCACGGCCCTGCTGGGTTCACTGGTTATTAATCTTATCTGTAAACCATAGGTCTCGGGTTCAATTCCCGCCTAAGCTATTTTACGGTTCTAATTATTTTTGCTACTTCCGATACTCGGAAAATTCCGGAAAAATATCTAAAAATTCCAGAAAAGTCATAGAATAATTCTAAAATAGTTTTGAGAATTTTCGGGCGTTACACAACCAACAGTGCTAACGGATAGCAGCAATTCGTTCCCAAGATACAACGACGAACGTCTCGGAATCGTAGCACTCCGAATTCCGAGACCAGCGAACCTTCTCGTAGGCTTTTTGGACTCTTAAATGCACAAGATGAGATGAATGCTCAAGAGAGAGTAGAATAGATGAATTCGATGATTCGATTGATATTTCCAGCATCTGGAGGATTCTATTTATACCAAATGAAGAGGTTGAATGCCTTTTTGGGTGAGAGGATGTGTTCTTTAGGCTGGATCGATCTGGATCGTCCATTCTGAAGAGTTATAACCCTTCACATATCCCACTTTTATCTCATCCATTAGATCTGAAGAGTTGTGACCCTCAGATCTCGCCTATTGTCATCAGCCATCGGATTTAGATCTACTGATCCATTCGATCTTACGCTTCAGATCAAGTCTCATCTCAAGCGGTCAGATCGTGACTCTTCGTGATCCAATGCTCTAGATCGCTTCACAAGCGATCCATCACACCTCTTTGATCAACGGTTGCCATCCGTTTGCCCAATCAACAGTCCAGTCATCTCTTCTTGCCCACGTGGACGCCACATAGGCATTGTCATGTCAGATACGAGCCTGATACGTCACCCGTGTGGGACTATTCTCAATGCTCCTCGCAACGACGCGTAAGTGCAAAGTGCGCCTACAAAGCGCCCATTGCACACGTGGCGGGTGGCGGGCTCACTGGTGCGAGCACCTGCTCGCCCCTGAGAAGAGAGCACCTGGTCTTTTTTCTGAGTTAACTCCATTAACAAAGCATCATTAATAAGCAAAGAATGCACATCGAAAATTTCCGATGTGGGACTATTCTCCCATGCATTTCCTTATATATATCATTAATGAATAATTAATGTTTATTTGGGTCGACTTTAAACAATTAATTTCTCATTCACCTTTAATCGGTTTTGAGCAAATTAATAGTCTAAATTTATCTACTCGAAACGTAGATTTCAATTTTGAAGTCAATTACGACTTTTATCTATTAATGGCATTCCGATTTTTCCATAAAATTGTATTGGTCCATTAAGGCCCCAATATCCAACAATCCCTCACATGAATGGAAATTAATGCAATGCGTGTATGCATGCTGACACTTTACAAGAGTATAATCGATAAGTCACTGCATCGGGAGAGGTAGCTTATGGCTTTGAACCTTCCGTAGTGGAATGCTATCGAGTATACTAGGTTACGCAGTGAACGTGATGTCTTGAACTGCTCAGCTGTTGGTGTATACTAAGATAATAACACCCACACAGAGACATATCTCACCTACTTTAGGTTCTCATGGTTGGTTCCATTTTGGCTATGGACACCATCTTGGATTCATGAGTGTTTCATTGAAGTGGCCTGTCTTCGCACTCATATAAGTGACACTTCTATCAGGAGTATCCTACCATACTCCACCTTATAAGGTATAGAAGTCACTAAAAGCGCTTTACCTCACTACATGAGGTAGGACAGCACAAATTCATCCTAGGATTGGGATAGAGATAAAATATCTCATGTGCTGTAACACAACTTCTGTAACTTCGTTGTCCCATTGAACCAAGATCTTGGGATCTCCAGTCAACAAGGTTGGGTTACCGCTACAGTTGTTTTTTAGTTGTAGATTTTTAATCCCATTCCTCTTGATGAGCAGTATACTTGATCTCGACTCAACCCTTTCGTAAGAGGATCTGCCAAATTATCTTTGGACTTAACATAGTCGATTACAATCACTCCATTTGAGATCAACTGTCTAATGGTATTATGTCTACGATGTATATGTCGTGACTTCCCATTGTACATATTTTTCTGTGCCCTTCCAATTGCCGATTGACTATCACAGTGGATCAGTACGGCAGGCACAGGTTTCGTCCAGCTCGGAATATCTTCCAAGAAATTCCGCAGCCATTCAGCTTCCTCAGCTGCTTTGTCTAGTGCTATAAACTCGGATTCCATAGTTGACTGAGCAATGCACGTCTGCTTAGTGGATTTCCAAGATACTACTCCCCCACCGATCGTGAAAACATATCCACTAGTGGATTTGGATTCTTTTGTATCTGATATCCAATTAGCATCACAATATCCCTCCAGCACAGCGGGATATTTTCCATAATGTAATCCATAGTTTATAGTATATTTCAAATATCTAAGAACTCGCATCAATGCTTTCCAATGGGTGTCCTTTGGATCACTCGTAAAATGACTCAGCTTGTTGACCGCACAGGCAATATCCGGATGTGTGCAGTTTGTGAGATACATCAAACTGCCTATTATCCGAGAATATTCCAATTGCGATAAGGTCTCACCATGGTTTTTTCACTAAGTGTTGACTTAGATCCATAGGTGTTTTTACTATAGAGAGATCGTACGCATTGAATCTTTTCAATACTGACTCTACATAATGGGATTGTGTCAGAACTATCCCTTCTGATGTCCTGAGAATTTTAATTCCCAATATAACATCTGCTTGACCCATATCTTTCATATCAAAATTTTTGGTCAACATTTTCTTTGTAGTCATGATTATATCATGATTACTGCCCATTATTAGCATGTCGTCTACGTATAGACAGATGATTACATAACCTTTAGATGTGTCTTTGACATAAATGTATTTGTCACATTCATTTATTCTGAATTTGTTTGACAGCATTACTTTGTCAAATTTTTCGTGCCATTGTTTAGGCGCTTTCTTAAGTCCGTATAATGACTTAACAAGTCGAGACACATTTTTCTCATTTCTTGGAGCCACGAACCTCTCGGGTTGATCTATATAAATTTCTTCTTCCAACTCACCATTTAAGAACACAGTCTTAACATCCATTTGATGTATTTCAAGGTCATACAGTGCTGCAATGACTATTAGCACTCGTATGGACGTAATCCTTGTCACGGGTGAGTAGGTATCGAAGTAATCAAGGCCTTCCTCTTGCTTGTACCCCTTGGCTACAAGTCTGGCCTTATACTTGTCAATTGATCCATTAGCTTTATACTTGCATTTTAGTATCCACTTACAACCTAATGATTTATTACCAGAAGGAAGGTCTACTAATTCCCAAGTATGATTATTCATGATGGATTCGATTTCACTATTGACAGCTTCTTTCCACATTGGAGCATCGGGACTATAGAGAGCTTCACTTAATGTTCTTGGGTCCATTTTCGACATGAAAATCATGAAATCTGACCTGAACGATTTCTCAGCTCTAGCCCGTTTGCTACGACGTGGCCCTGCGCTTTGATCGTCAATAGTCCTTTTATAACACCTAAGTTCGGTAACGTCATTTTCGTTTGAACTTCCGTTGTTATCATTTTCAACGTTTTCCTTCTTATTTGGGAATTCGTTTTCAAAGAATATCGCATTCCAAGATTCTATGGTTGTTCCCACATGAATATCAGGAATGTCTGATTTGTGAACTAGGAAACGATATGCACTACTATTATGGGCATATCCGACAAATACCGCATCGAATGTTTTAGGTCCGATCTTTACTTGCTTTGATTTAGGTACTTCGACCTTTGCCAAGCACCCCCACACTTTCAGGTATTTGAACGATGACTTACGGCCTTTCCATAGTTCGTATGGAGTTTTATCACTTTTCTTATGAGGGATTTTGTTGAGAATGTGATTTGCCGATAATATTGCTTCCCCCCACAAGTTTTGAGGTAAGCTTGAATTTATCAACAAGGCATTCATCATCTCTTTTAGTGTCCAATTTTTACGTTCAGCAACATCATTCGATTGAGGTGAGTAAGGCACCGTTGTTTGATGGATAATGCCAGAATCTGAACAAAATTCATCAAACGGTGCACTATATTCTCCACCTCTATCACTACGAATTATTTTAATTCGTTTGTCAAGTTGATTTTCAACTTCTGTTTTATAGGTTTTGAACGCCTCTAAGGCTTCGTCTTTACTTCTTAAAAGAAAAACATAACAGAACCTCGTGCAGTCATCGATAAAAGTAATGAAATACTTTTTACCTCCTCTAGTTTGCACAAATTTCAAGTCACATAGATCACTATGTATTAACTCTAGAGGAGTCGTTGACCTTTCCACCGAATGAAAAGGTAGTTTCATCATTTTAGCTTCTACACACACTTCACATTTGTGTGTTTCATCAACATTGACGTTCGGTAATAAATTTAGTTTGACGAGATGTTTCAGAGTATTATTATGCACATGTCCGAGTCGATCATGCCACAAATTGAAACACTCAACCACATAGCTGGAAGCATGTAACGACCACCCTCCTTACTACTACTCTGAGGGCGACCGTTACTTAACTACTCATTCTACTTAACTGATATTGCTTTACTTTAAAGATAATAAACTTGACATGATATATATATTGTTTTTTTTTTGAAGGCATGCTGTATTACTACTAATTATTTCAGTGCTGCCATCAACCAAGCCTATCAATCATACCAAAGTGTATTAGCATGTTTCCATAATAGCATTTAAAACTTGTATGCATGTATATACCTTTGCATAATTCGGTCATGGCTGTTCCTACTAATACTGCATGCATAACAATTCATTAACAGTCAAACCTTTAACCATTAATAAGGAAACATTTGTAACACCCCAAATTTCACTATTTGGAGTCCTAAAAGTCCTTATAAAAATCTAGAAATGCTTTAGAAAAATTCTAGAGATTTTTAGAAATTTTTAGAGTATTTTAATGTAATTTTTGAAGTTCGTTTGGTATTTTTACCAAGAGAAAGAAGTTTAAAAAATATATATATATAAAAAAGTGTTAAGGTCGGGTTTTGAACCCAAGATCTCGGACCGAACTAGACTCTAACCAAAGTCAGCCAACCAACCGAGCTAAGCAAATTTTGTTAAATATATATGGAGCGATATATATTTAAGTAGTAGTTAAGAACAGTAAAATAATAGGAAATAAAAGGGTTGCAGCTTGGATTCGAACCCACGAGTTGGGCTTTAAGCAGAACGCAGCCCACCAAGTGATCCAACAGTCGGTTTTGTTTAGAAAAGGTAAGAAAATTTATTTAACAAGTTAACAGAATATGGAGATTATAAAAGAGGAGAACTTAAGGCTTAATTTTCCCGTGACCTAAACCTAATCCTTTTCCCTCCCGATCCCTTCCTCTCTCGCGCGACAAAGGCAGCTCGGGCAGAAACAAGCCGCGGCTAGGGCACGATTCCGGCGGTCGGCGGGTGGCTAACTCGGGGTGGTTCTTCATCGTCGTGATCCTTTCGTCGAGGAGGGTCGGTGAGCACAAGAGGAGGTCAGAAATCTCAAGTTGCCCGAACCCTAGAAGCACTAGAAGGTTCCTCCTTCGGCTGTGAGTCAAGGAAACGAAGGTAAGTTGCTACTCACCTGCAGTAGGATAGCTCCGAAGTATATTCCGTACTCCTCTCCTTGTTTCCGAAGTTTAGAGTAGCTATGGAGTTGTTTTTGTTTCTTGTTAGATTCTGGTTTTTCCGAAGGATGAGGTATAGAACGAGCTTTGAGGTTTTCTACCGTGATGGGCACATTCGACTCATGTTGAGTTTTGCAGGTTTTGTTTTTATGATGCAATGGGTTTGAACAAGTTTTATATAGGTTTCAAGCTTTAGCATGTTTCGGTTTTTAATGGCTATGTCTAGCGTTTTGGTTTCTTGTAAGTTCAAGCAAGTTTTGGCTTTTGTTTGTGCTAGGTATGAGATAGGAACAGCCTCATTTGAAGCTTAGAACAACCTAATCCTCTTGTGCTTTATGATGAACAAGAACAGCCCCCCTTGGAGCTTGTTGCAGTCTGGATTTAATGGTTTCAATTTATGTTGCTGATTCTGTGAATTGCATGCTGTTAACTTTGTAGTATTAGTATTTTATCTCACTGCCATGTATAAGAATGAGTTTTTAATGAATAATGCAGTAAGGTAGTTTGTGCTTATTAGTCTTTTGTCTAAAGGACTTATAGGGATGAACAATCCGGTTCTGTGAATTTTGATTTGCTTTAGAGATTATAATGTAGAAATTTATTAGCTAAGAATGCAGAATTCCGAGTAGCATGTTATGTAGATTCTTAAGCTTTGTATTATGGCTTGTATCATACTCATGTAGTAGTGTAGATTTTTTAATTCGTAGTAGACCAGATTTTTGTTAAGCTAGTATGCATATTTCTGTTAAGCTATTATGCAGATTTTTATTGAGCTAGTATGCAGATTTCTATTAAGAATTAGTGCAGATTTTTGATAACTATTGTATGTGCAGATTTCTTTTGTATTCTATGCATGATTATGTGATACATAGTTAGTTTCATTCATAGATTCATACGAAAGATACCCCTAACAGTATTTTGGATTTAAGAAAAGTATAAGAAAGATAAAGATAAGTATAAGAAAGATAAAGAAAAGAAAGAAAAGGCCGAGGCCTTAAGTAGATCCCAAAGTCGAGACTTTAGGGATTTTTGGCACATAAGGTGTCTATTAAAATGCCAAGGCATTTAAAGAAGAAGTAAATAAGCTAATAAGTATTTTACTGAAGAGGGTCTACGTGACTACCGGAGGGTCAACAAATCCGCAAATGGGTCGGGTCGTTACAGTAGTATGCTCTTCTAGATTGAGGGCTAGCTACCCCAACTTTAGTTAGGGATGCGCGCATAGGATGTACTATTGCCCGGCCCAAGAAGAAAGTTGATTATTATTTTGAAGTATTATAAGTATAAGTTTTTGAACAAGTAAAACGAGTTTTACATAAGTATAAAGTATTGAAGAATAAGTCTTTAAACAAGTTGAATAAGATTCAGAAGGTGTTTAGAATTCAGTAAGTTTAGTTCTTTATTCTACCATGTTTATCTAGTGGATGAGTAGTTTTCATGTTTACCTATTAGATGAGTAGCATGATTAGCGAGTAGAATTACATGAGTAGATTTCTTAGCTTTTCTTTGCTATTAGTTTGACATGAGCAGTTATGTTTATGCTTTATTTCTTTTTAGAGCATATAGTTCCTAGTTCTTTTCGTATACATGCACATTCGTGTTTTTTTGAGTTAGATAGCGCTTACTAAGCAAATTTTACTTATAGACTACACTTCCTCTTACTGCAGATAAAGGAAAAGAAAAGATTTAGCGAGGAAGGCGACAAGGTGGCGCAGATGGTGTGTGATGCCAGGACTATGGAAGCCTTGGGACTTAGTTTAAGAATTTATTAAGATTGTCATTTATTAAGAATGTATTAGATGAGTCATTTAGTCTTCCGCTGTTAGTTAATTGTATGTTTTTATTTTTTTCGCTATTCATTACTTGCATATTTGATTTCATTAAACTGCGTGGTGATGTTATTCCTTTTGTGTGATTGATATGCGTTCCAGCCGCATGTGGCTGAGTATATATATTGCATGTATTGTTGAATAAGGTCACCGGTACAGGGGAGATTCTGCCGAAATTTTTCGGTAGGGTTTCCATGTGGTTTTTAATCACACCGGTTAAGTAGAGTTAGTAGATAAGTAACGGTCATCCTTAGAGAGTAGTAGTAGTCAGAAGGGTGGTCGTTACAGTTGGTATCAGAGCAGTTCCCATTCTCCAGCATCACACATCAGCACCATCCTTGCCGTCTTCAAGTAAGAAAGTATTTAATTTTCTTTTATGCTTTCTTTATTATTTGCAGTATAGAGTATCTGCTAATATGTGCTTAGGAAAGAAGACAATTCATGTTTTAATTTTCTATGTTTTGATACATATGTTTAGGAAGAGTAGAGACAATTTTAGTTTTGTTTCTCTTATATTCATATACCTAAGTATGTTTAGAAAGGATAGGGAAGATATCAAGCCTTCCAAAGACCACTAATGGGTACGATGCGAGATGAATACTAGAGGACCGAGAAGTTAAGAGCTTAAGAAACAAAAAAGTACCACTAGTAAAGGATAGTATAAGACAGAAATATCCAGAATTAGTCTAAGTTCGAGGACGAACTTTTTATAAGGGAGGGAGAATTGTAACACCCCAAATTTTACTATTTGGAGTCCTAAAAGTCCTTATAAAAATCTAGAAATGCTTTAGAAAAATTCTAGAGATTTTTAGAAATTTTTAGAGTATTTTTATGTAATTTTTAAAGTTCGTTTGGTATTTTTACCAAGAGAAAGAAGTTTAAAAAATATATATATATAAAAAAGTGTTAAGGTCGGGTTTTGAACCCAAGATCTCGGACCGAACTAGACTCTAACCAAAGTCAGCCAACCAACCGAGCTAAGCAAATTTTGTTAAATATATATGGAGCGATATATATTTAAGTAGTAGTTAAGAACAGTAAAATAATAGGAAATAAAAGGGTTGCAGCTGGGATTCGAACCCACGAGTTGGGCTTTAAGCAGAACGCAGCCCACCAAGTGATCCATCAGTCGGTTTTGTTTAGAAAAGGTAAGAAAATTTATTTAACAAGTTAACAGAATATGGAGATTATAAAAGAGGAGAACTTAAGGCTTAATTTTCCCGTGACCTAAACCTAATCCTTTTCCCTCCCGATCCCTTCCTCTCTCGCGCGACAAAGGCAGCTCGGGCATAAACAAGCCGCGGCTAGGGCACGATTCTGGCGGTCGGCGGGTGGCTAACTCGGGGTGGTTCTTCACCGTCGTGATCCTTTCATCGAGGAGGGTCGGTGAGCACAAGAGGAGGTCAGAAATCTCAAGTTGCCCGAACCCTAGAAGCACTAGAAGGTTCCTCCTTCGGCTGTGAGTCAAGGAAACGAAGGTAAGTTGCTACTCACCTGCAGTAGGATAGCTCCGAAGTATATTCCGTACTCCTCTCCTTGTTTCCGAAGTTTAGAGTAGCTATGGAGTTGTTTTTGTTTCTTGTTAGATTCTGGTTTTTACGAAGGATGAGGTATAGAACGAGCTTTGAGGTTTTCTGCCGTGATGGGCACATTCGACTCATGTTGAGTTTTGCAGGTTTTGTTTTTATGATGCAATGGGTTTGAACAAGTTTTATATAGGTTTCAAGCTTTAGCAGGTTTCGGTTTTTAATGGCTATGTCTAGCGTTTTGGTTTCTTGTAAGTTCCAGCAAGTTTTGGCTTTTGTTTGTGCTAGGTATGAGATAGGAACAGCCTCATTTGAAGCTTAGAACAACCTAATCCTCTTGTGCTTTATGATGAACAAGAACAGCCCCCCTTGGAGCTTGTTGCAGTCCGGATTTAATGGTTTCAATTTATGTTGCTGATTCTGTGAATTGCATGCTGTTAACTTTGTAGTATTAGTATTTTATCACACTGCCATGTATAAGAATGAGTTTTTAATGAATAATGCAGTAAGGTAGTTTGTGCTTATTAGTCTTTTGTCTAAAGGACTTATAGGGATGAACAATCTGGTTCTGTGAATTTTGATTTGCTTTAGAGATTATAATGTAGAAATTTATTAGCTAAGAATGCAGAATTCCGAGTAGCATGTTATGTAGATTCTTAAGATTTGTATTAGCAGTAGGCTTGTATCATACTCATGTAGTAGTGTAGATTTTTCAATTCGTAGTAGACCAGATTTTTGTTAAGCTAGTATGCATATTTCTGTTAAGCTATTATGCAGATTTTTATTGAGCTAGTATGCAGATTTCTATTAAGAATTAGTGCAGATTTTTGATAACTATTGTATGTGCAGATTTCTTTTGTATTCTATGCATGATTATGTGATACATAGTTAGTTTCATTCATAAATTCATACGAAAGATACCCCTAACAGTATTTTGGATTTAAGAAAAGTATAAGAAAGATAAAGATAAGTATAAGAAAGATAAAGAAAAGAAAGAAAAGGCCGAGGCCTTAAGTAGATCCCAAAGTCGAGACTTTAGGGATTTTTGGCACACAAGGTGTCTATTAAAATGCCAAGGCATTTAAAGAAGAAGTAAATAAGCTAATAAGTATTTTACTTTTAAGAAGAGGCTAGTACCCGACTTCCGAGGTTGTCGTTAAACAAATCCAGGTGTCCAATTCCGAGGTCTTGGCCCTGGTAGACCGAGGTATGCTCTTTTAGGATTGGTGGCTCGCTACCCCAACCTATCAGGGAACGCGCATAAGATGGTACTATGCCTGGGCCCAAGAAGAAAGTTGATTATTATTTTGAAGTATTATAAGTATAAGTTTTTGAACAAGTAAAACGAGTTTTACATAAGTATAAAGTATTGAAGAATAAGTCTTTAAACAAGTTGAATAAGATTCAGAAGGTGTTTAGAATTCAGTAAGTTTAGTTCTTTATTCTACCATGTTTATCTAGTGGATGAGTAGTTTTCATGTTTACCTATTAGATGAGTAGCATGATTAGCGAGTAGAATTACATGAGTAGATTTCTTAGCTTTTCTTTGCTATTAGTTTGACATGAGCAGTTATGTTTATGCTTTATTTCTTTTTAGAACATATAGTTCCTAGTTCTTTTCGTATACATGCACATTCGTGTTTTTGTGAGTTAGATAGCGCTTACTAAGCAAATTTTGCTTATAGACTACACTTCCTCTTACTGCAGATAAAGGAAAAGAAAAGATTTAGCGAGGAAGGCGACAAGGTGGCGCGGATGGTGTGTGATGCCAGGACTATGGAAGCCTTGGGACTTAGTTTAAGAATTTATTAAGATTGCCATTTATTAAGAATGTATTAGATGAGTCATTTAGTCTTCCGCTGTTAGTTAATTGTATGTTTTTATTTTTTTCGCTATTCATTACTTGCATGATTTGATTTCATTAAACTGCGTGGTGATGTTATTCCTTTTGTGTGATTGATATGTGTTCCAGCCGCATGTGGCTGAGTATATATATTGCATGTATTGTTGAATAAGGTCACCGGTACAGAGGAGATTTTGCCGAAATTTTTCGGTAGGGTTTCCATGTGGTTTTTAATCACACCGGTTAAGTAGAGTTAGTAGATAAGTAACGGTCATCCTTAGAGAGTAGTAGTAGTCAGAAGGGTGGTCGTTACAACATTAAACCAAGCTAATGTGAAACCTTAACTTAAACCAATATACGAGTTTCCCTCTATCACTAAGAAGGTGCAAAGGAACAAAACGATAGCAGGAAACTACATCCTAATATTTTTCTTTCATAAACACTAAACCGCCTTCGCTGGTCCTTTTTCCCAAGCATCAATTTAGCATAATGTCAACATTTATAAAGGTAGCCAATTCCAGCAGAATCGAAAAGCTATTAATCCAGCAACCACAAATAGACCAATTTCACAATTTATGGCACTAATTAGAGTATCAAACAGATTATGGAACACGTAAGAAGGAATTAAACTAACAGGTGCAATTGGGAGGTACAAAACTGAACAAAAATCAAATCTGTATCTGCTTAAGGAAATTGAACTAAATCTGCACTTACTAATAGAAAAAGGTAAGACTAAATCAAATCCAGCAATATAAAATAACATGTGAAATCTCTAAACCTCACTAGAAGATTAAAGAAATCTATCTATCTAACTTTCCTTAACCACTTAAAGGAAGGATTTAAATTACTTCTTAGCAAACTTTTGATCTCCCCATAGTCCAGCCATCACACACCTTCATCACCACCACCTTGTCGCCTTCCTTTCATATTTTAGCTTTTCCTTTATCTTTATCTATACCTGCAGTAGGAGGAAAGTAGTATCTATAAGCTAAAAGCTTAGTAAGTGCTATCTACTCACAAAAACTCGATAAGAAATGCATGTGCATAAAGGAAAGCAGGAAATACATGCTCCACATGAAAATAGCAACTAAAACTAAATCATGCATCTCTAAAAGGAACAACAGATTTAACTTGCTAAAATTTGCAACTTAGATAAAAGAACTTGTTCCATTTGTTCCCCAACTTATACTCTTATACTTTAAAATAATATTCAACTTTTCTTGGGTCCGGCACTGTACCACTTTGTGCGCATTCTTAGTAAGAATCGAGGTAGCTAATCCCGAAACTACTAAGATACTTCTAGGCCTTGTGCCTAGGGGCATCTTGGAGCTCATCCCTTGGACCTTGTGTCCGGTACATGCCCTTTAAAAGTAAAATATTTTTTTTATCTTTAAATACTTCTTATAATAAAATGCCTTGGCATTTATTTAAGCACTCAGTGTGCTTTGATTCTAAATCCTGGAATTCAAGATCAAATCGTGACTTTATTCTTGCTTTACTTGTACTTCTCTCATATATACATTATATAAGAGATTCTAAAACCATTTGCCACTGATATAAACCAGTACATATGCAAAACCAAACTCCACAGTAAATAAATAAAAAACTATACCACTGGTATGTATCAGTATATGCTCAAAACAGAACTCAACAGCCAATAAAAACTACATGGTCATAGGGAATAAATTTAATCAGGCTCACGGCAGCAGAAATTTCCAAATAACAAGCTTGTAAAACTAATTTATTGTTGAATCTTAACAATCTTTTAGGCATGCTGTAACTTGAAGGAAATATACTACTTAGACATGCATCAAAATGTAGGGCACTAAAACCAACAAAGTAGGAACAAGCTTAAACTAAATCAAGTGAGAGCAAGGTCAAAATCCAAAACCATATGCTAGAATGAAAGCTGCTATTGTTCAACAAAATGCAAAACAAAACCCCGAGAGCTACTCCTACCGTAGGTGAGAAGCACTTACATCGGGTTCTTGGACTTACAACCGAAGGAAAATGCTTTAGGGTTTCGGTGGAGCTTCGATTCCACCGGTTCCTTGTATTTCCCGAGTTCTCCTTGTCGGAATGGTCACCCACGGGTGGAGACCGGCCGGAAAAGCACGTCATCGACGCCGGAGGGAGGAACCCTAGCCTTGGCTGCGGTTTCGCCCGAGAGAAGAAAACGGCGTCGTGTGCGTGGGGAGAAAAGGAGAGATTGGGTTTTAGGTTTCGGGAAAAGAAAATAATCTCCTTTAATAACCTGGATTATTTCGGTTCCATCTGTTACTTAAATTAATTCCGCCCCATATATGATTAATGAAACAATTACAGCTCAGTTGGTTGGCTGCTGCTTGGCTCATACTTGGAATCGCGGGTTCGAATCTCAACTTCAACATTTTTGGTCAAATCTTCCTTCTTTTTGTAAGTATACTAAACGACCTCCAAAAATTACGTAAAAATACTCTAAAAATTCCTAAAAATCTCTAAAATATTTTAAAAGCATTTCCAAATATTTTTATGGACTTTTAAAACATGAAATAGGGAAAATTGGGTCGTTACAATTCCCCATACCTTATAAAAAGCTCGTCCTCGAACTTAGAATAGCTCTGGATACTTCTGTCTCATACTGTCCTCCCGCTCCCAAGTGATTTCCTCGTGCTTCTGGTTCTGCCAGACGACCTTCACTAGTGGTACTTCTTTATTTCTCAATCTCTTGACTGCTCTATCCACTATCTGTGTAGGTCTACTCTCGTAGCTAAGATCCTCTTGGATCTGCACTGTCTGAGGCTGAATCACTTGACTGGGGTCGTGAAGACACTTCTTTAGCATGGAGACATGAAATACATTATGTATTGCTGACATGTCTTGTGGTAAGTCTAGCTTGTAAGCTACTTTCCCAATCCTTTCTGTGATCAGATAAGGTCCTACATAACGAGGACTTAATTTTCCCTTCTTGCCAAATCTCATCACTCCCTTCATAGGAGTGACCTTGAGAAAGACTGAATCCCCTACTTGGAATTCAAGTGGTCTACGACGTGTGTCAGCATAACTCTTCTGTCTACTCTGGGCAGTCTCAATTCTCTGTCTGATCTTCTGAATAGCCTGAGTAGTCTCATCTATCAGCTCTGTCTGAATGCCCAGCTCTACTTCCATTTCTTTCCTTTCACCTACTTCTTGCCAGCAAATGGGTGATCTGCATTTCCTGCCATACAATGCCTCGTAAGGAGCCATCTTGATGGTGGCCTGATAGCTGTTGTTGTAGGCAAATTCAGCTAAGCACAGGTACTTGCACCAACTTCCCTTGAAATCTAGTGCACAAGCTCTGAGCATATCTTCTAGAATCTGATTTACTCGCTCTGTCTGTTCATCAGTCTGAGGATGGAAAGCTGTGCTGAACTTGAGTTTGGTGCCTAGTGCAGTCTGAATACATTCACAGAAGTGAGAGGTGAAGCACCCATCTCTATCAGAATCAATAGATTTAGGAACTTCGTGAAGTCTGATCACCTCTTTAACATACAACTGTGCCAACTGCTCTATAGAGTGGGACACCTTGATGGCTAGAAAATGGGCAGACTTGGTCAATCTATCCACTATTACCCATATTGCATCATATCCATTCGTAGTTCTCGGGAGACCTGTTATAAAGTCCATGGATATGTCTTCCCACTTCCACTCTGGTATTGAAAGAGGTTGTAGCATCCCTCCTGGTCTCTGGTGTTCTGCTTTGACTCTCTGGCATGTCAGGCAGGTACTGACATATTTAGCTACATCTCTTTTGAGTCCAGACCACCAGAACCTCTGTTTCAGATCTTGATACATCTTGGTGGAACCAGGATGCATAGAGTACGGTGTACTGTGAGCTTCTTCTAAAATTTTCTTTCTCAGCTCTTCATCATTGGGAACACAAAGGCGACTCCCCTGATAAAGAATTCCACTGTCTGATACTCGAAATTCAGAATTTTCTTCTTCTCGTATCCCTTGCTTGATCTTTTGGATATCTGGATCTTCACTTTGCTTCTTCTGTATATCCTCAAGCAGGGTTGACTCTAGAGTCAATGCAGAGAGTTGCCCATAAATAATTTCAAGTCCGAAACCTGGAAACTCCTTCTGCAGTGGCAGGGCTAATGATGACAAGGACATCAGGGATGCACTGGATTTTCTGCTTAGTGCATCTGCCACTTTATTAGCTTTACCTGGATGGTAGAGGATTTCACAGTCATAATCTTTGACCAACTCTAGCCACCTATGCTGTCTCATGTTTAAGTCCTTCTGAGTGAAGAAGTACTTAAGACTTTGATGGTCTGTGAAGATCCTGCACTGAACGCCATACAAATAATGTCGCCAGAGTTTCAGTGCAAAGACCACAGCTGCCAGCTCAAGATCATGAGTGGGGTAGTTCTTCTCGTAGTCTTTGAGTTGTCTGGAAGCATAAGCTATAACTTTTCCTTCCTGCATGAGTACAGCTCCTAAGCCCATCTTGGAAGGATCACTGTAGATGTCAAAACTCTTGTCACTCTCTGGAACAGTCAGAATGGGAGCACTGGTCAGTCTCTTCTTGAGTTCTTGAAAACTCTGCTCACATTTGTCTGACCATTCAAACTTCTTGTTCTTCCTGGTGAGGGCTGTAAGTGGAGAGGCTATTCGGGAAAAGTCTTCCACGAATTTCCTGTAGTACCCAGCTAAACCAAGGAAGCTTCTGATCTCCCTGGCATTCTTGGGTCTCTTCCAATTGCTGATCGCTTCTACTTTGGCTGGATCTACTTGTATGCCTTCTCTAGAAATGATGTGACCTAGAAACGCTACCTGCTCCAACCAGAATTCTCACTTTGAGAATTTAGCATAGAGTTGCTTTTGTTGAAGGGTCTGCAGAACTATTCTCAAGTGCGTGTCATGCTCCTCTGGGGTCCTTGAATAGATTAGAATGTCGTCGATGAATACAATGACAAATTTGTCAAGGTATTCTCTGAACACTCTGTTCATCAGGTCCATGAAAACTGCAGGTGCATTAGTCACACCAAAAGGCATGACTACGAACTCGTAGTGTCCGTATCTGGTCCTGAAAGTCGTTCTGGGTATATCCTTTTCCTTCACTTTCAACTGATGGTACCCAGAGGAGAACACTGTTGCCCCTCTCAACCGATCAAATAAGTCGTTGATTCTGGGCAGTGGATACTTGTTCTTGATGGTCACTTGATTCAGAGCCCTATAATCTATGCACATCCGCATAGATCCATCCTTCTTCTTGACAAACAACACAGGAGCTCCCCAAGGCGAGTGACTAGGGCGGATGAAGCCCTTGTCAAGTAGCTCCTGAAGTTGCTCTTGTAACTCTTTTAGCTTTGCTGGAGACATGCGATATGGAGCTTTTGAAATTGGACCGGTACCAGGAACCAGTTCAATCTCAAACTCCACTTCTCTGTTGGGAGGTAGTCCAGGTAGCTCTTCTGGGAATACCTCTGGATACTCACAGACTACCCGAACTTCCTCCTGCTTAGGTCTTTCTTCTTCTTCTGTACTCACAATGAATGCAAGAAAACCAACACACCCTTTAGCTAGCATCTGGTGAGCTGTGAGGGAAGAGAGAAATTTCTGAGTCTTCCTCTTTGGCACTCCTGTAAATTCAAAGGATGGTTCACCTTCTGGACTAAAGATCACTTTTCTTCTGCGGCAGTCCACTGAAGCACTGTACTTGCTAAGGAAATCCATACCCAAAATGATATCGAAATCCTGCATGGTGAGAACTACCAGATTAACACATAGCTCTCGGTCTGAAATTCTGACTGGTACAGACCGAAGCCACTGACTGGATTCCATGACTTCCCCAGAAGGTAGAGTTGTCAGGAACCTAGAATTCATGCTTTCTATAGGTACCTGTAATTCTTTGGCAAAAGGTATGGATACAAAAGAATGGGTCGCCCCAGTATCAAATAGTGCAGTAGCTATATGCTGAAAAATAACTACTTGACCTGTTACGACCGTGGAGGCACTAGCAGCTTCCTCTTTAGTAAGGGAGAATACTCTGGCATTGGCTGGAACTGGTGGAGCTTCCAACCTTCCTTGACTGATCTGAGGTCCTTCCAGAGTTGCAGGCATGTAATGTAACTGAGGCTTGCCTCCATATTGTATTGGCTGTGGCTGAGATGCTTTGAACTTGTTAGGACACTATTTAGCCATGTGTCCTTCCTGACCACAAGAATAACATCCAGTCTTACCCAAAAGACAGGATCCTGAATGTGTTCTCCCACATTTGGAGCAGGGAGGGAAATTAGTCTGCTTGTTTTCTGGTTCTCCCTTCTGGTTACTCCCTGAATTCCACTGCTTTCTTTTAGTACCCTTGCCTTTCCAGTTCTGATTATTTAACTGGGGTTTCTGATTTCCCCCAGTCTTGGTTTCTATCTTGATTGGCTTGTGCTGCTCTCGTTGTGCCTTCATGCTATTCAGGTAATGCTCAGCTACTAAGGCTCAACTCTTCGCCAGTCTGGGATGGTGAGTTCCACTACTCACATTAAGTGCTATCACCGCTTCAAGATCCCGAGCATCGGTCACTCGTTCCTTCTCTGACTTACTAGTTACAGACGAGCTAGCTGTTGAATCTTTAACCGCTTCTCCACCGGATCACCCTGTCTGAACTCCATAAACTCCTCGTAGTGCTTATTGGTGATCCTTTGGCAGAAGAACTCGTCGTAGAACTCTGTCTCAAAATCAATCCATCTCATCTGATTGACTGCCCTCTTGCTTTTGACTCTCTCCCACCACATGCGTGCGTCTCCAGTCAGGTAGAAGGAGGCACACTTGACCTTCTTGACTTCTGGCCAGTCAAGAAGCTCCATGGTGCTCTCTAGTGTTTTGAACCAAGCCTGGGCACCCCAGGGCTCAGCCTTCCGGTTTTAGTTTCAGCCACTGGATGAGGTATGCTTCTTGTCTTCTAGGTGTTGTGGCGACTTCCAGGGCAACTGATGGGACTTCAGTCACCGCTGGGGTCTCCACAATAATGGTTGGGAGAGTGGGAGGAGTTAGCTTCTGATTGGCCATCAGATTGGCAATCACTTGTTACTGCTCTGCTACTTGTCTCTGAAGTTGAGCAACAACTTCAGAGAGATTAGGCCCAGTGGTTCTGGGCTCTTTGTTCTCCTGATCTTGGTTCTCAGTACGAACGGTACGGGAATGTTTTCTTCTTACCATCTAATTATGCAAAGGAAAAAGACTAAATAACTTCTCTAACCCTTCTAATCATATATATATATGAATAAAGAAAAGGGAAACAAAATCTTCTATCTTACTTAAGCACTTAAAAACAAATACTCTATACTGCAGTTAATAATAAGGAAAGCAGAATAAAGAAAGAATTTAAATACTTTCTTACTTGGAGACGGCAAGGATGATGTTGATGTGTGTGTGATGCTGGAGAATGGGAACTGCTCTGATACCAACTGTAACGACCACCCTCCTTACTACTACTCTGAGGGCGACCGTTACTTAACTACTCATTCTACTTAACTGATATTGCTTTACTTTAAAGATAATAAACTTGACATGATATATATATTGTTTTTTTTTGAAGGCATGCTGTATTACTACTAATTATTTCAGTGCTGTCATCAACCAAGCCTATCAATCATACCAAAGTGTATTAGCATGTTTCCATAATAGCATTTAAAACTTGTATGCATGTATATACCTTTGCATAATTCGGTCATGGCTGTTCCTACTAATACTGCATGCATAACAATTCATTAACAGTCAAACCTTTAACCATTAATAAGGAAACATTAAACCAAGCTAATGTGAAACCTTAACTTAAACCAATATACGAGTTTCCCTCAATCACTAAGAAGGTGCAAAGGAATAAAACGATAGCAGGAAACTACATCCTAATATTTTTCTTTCATAAACACTAAACCGCCTTCGCTGGTCCTTTTTCCCAAGCATCAATTTAGTATAATGTCAACATTTATAAAGGTAGCCAATTCCAGCAGAATCGAAAAGCTATTAATCCAGCAACCACAAATAGACCAATTTCACAATTTATGGCACTAATTAGAGTATCAAACAGATTATGGAACACGTAAGAAGGAATTAAACTAACAGGTGCAATTGGGAGGTACAAAACTGAACAAAAATCAAATCTGTATCTGCTTAAGGAAATTGAACTAAATCTGCACTTACTAATAGAAAAAGGTAAGACTAAATCAAATCCAGCAATATAAAATAACATGTGAAATCTCTAAACCTCACTAGCAGATTAAAGAAATCTATCTATCTAACTTTCCTTAACCACTTAAAGGAAGGATTTAAATAACTTCTTAGCAAACTTTTGATCTCCCCATAGTCCAGCCATCACACACCTTCATCACCACCACCTTGTCGCCTTCCTTTCATATTTTAGCTTTTCCTTTATCTTTATCTATACCTGCAGTAGGAGGAAAGTAGTATCTATAAGCTAAAAGCTTAGTAAGTGCTATCTACTCACAAAAACTCGATAAGAAATGCATGTGCATAAAGGAAAGCAGGAAATACATGCTCCACATGAAAATAACAACTAAAACTAAATCATGCATCTCTAAAAGGAACAACAGATTTAACTTGCTAAAATTTGCAACTTAGATAAAAGAACTTGTTCCATTTGTTCCCCAACTTATACTCTTATACTTTAAAATAATATTCAACTTTTCTTGGGTCCGGCATTGTACCACTTTGCGCGCATTCTTAGTAAGAATCGAGATAGCTAATCCCGAAACTACTAAGATACTTCTAGGCCTTGTGCCTAGGGGCATCTTGGAGTCCATCCCTTGGACCTTGTGTCCGGTACATGCCCTTTAAAAGTAAAATACTTTTTTTTTATCTTTAAATACTTCTTATAATAAAATGCCTTGGCATTTATTTAAGCACTCAGTGTGCTTTGATTCTAAATCCTGGAATTCAGGATCAAATCGTGACTTTATTCTTGCTTTACTTGTACTTCTCTCATATATACATTATATAAGAGATTCTAAAACCATTTGCCACTGAGATAAACCAGTACATATGCAAAACCAAACTCCACAGTAAATAAAAAAAAACTATACCACTGGTATGTATCAGTATATGCTCAAAACAGAACTCAACAGCCAATTAAAACTACATGGTCATAGGGAATAAATTTAATCAGGCTCACGGCAGCAGAAATTTCCAAATAACAAGCTTGTAAAACTAATTTATTGTTGAATCTTAACAATCTTTTAGGCATGCTGTAACTTGAAGGAAATATACTACTTAGACATGCATCAAAATTCTGTCCGTGCACTAAAAAACAACAAAGGATTGGAACCAAAGCTTAAACTAAATTGCTAGAGCAAAGGTCAAAATCCAAAACCATATGCTAGAATGAAAGCTGCTATTGTTCAACAAAATGCAAAACAAAACCCCGAGAGCTACTCCTACCGCAGGTGAGAAGCACTTACATCGGGTTCTTAGACTTACAACCGAAGGAAAATGCTCTAGGGTTTCGGTGGAGCTTCGATTCCATCGGTTCCTTGTATTTCCCGAGTTTTCCTTGTCGGAATGGTCACCCACGGGTGGAGACCGGCCGGAAAAGCACGTCACCGACGCTGGAGGGAGGAACCCTAGCCTTGGCTGCGGGTTCGCCCGAGAGAAGAAAACGGCGTCGCGTGCGTGGGGAGAAAAGGAGAGATTAGGTTTTAGATTTGGGGAAAAGAAAATAATCTCCTTTAATAACCTGGATTATTTCGGTTCCATCTATTACTTAAATTAATTCCGCCCCATATATGATTAATGAAACAATTACAGCTCAGTTGGTTGGCTGCTGCTTGGCTCATACTTGGAATCGCGGGTTCGAATCTCAACTTCAACATTTTTGGTCAAATCTTCCTTCTTTTTGTAAGTATACTGAACGACCTCCAAAAATTACGTAAAAATACTCTAAAAATCTCTAGAATATTTTAAAAGCATTTGCAAATATTTTTATGGACTTTTAAAACTTGAAATAGGGAAAATTGGGTCGTTACAAAGCAATTATTTTATTACCATCAAATTTTCGGAGTACAGTCATTACAACCATTTTGAATAGACTTTGTTCTAAGTACCCCTTTCCTACGAAGACACCATTCTTCGTAAGGACAAAGTTGTTGGACTGGAACACTAGTCTAAACCCGGCCTTAAAAAGTGCTGATCCATAAACTTGGTTCTTTCTGATGTCGGGAACATGGAGCATATCAATCAGAGTTAGCTCATTTCGAGACGTCATCTTCAGAACAACTTTTCTGAGTCCGACGATCGGAGATGTCGTGGAATTGCCCATATAGAGCTTCCTTCCATTTATCGAAGTATACTTGCAGAACATCGCCTTATCTGAACAGATATGACGAGTTGCTCCAGTATCGATCCACCACTGCTTCGGGTTATCCTCCACTGTATTGGATTCAAGCACGACCGTAGTGAGATCCAAGTCCTTAAGAGAGGTTGCGACGTGGATTGCAGCATCTTTTGGCCCCTTGGTTGGCTTCTTCGGATGTCTGCAGTCCTTTGACATGTGTCCTGACTTTCCACAGTTGTAGCAAGAGCCCTTGAACTTCTTTACTTGAGCCTTCTTCTTGAACTGCTTCTGCTTTTTGGCATTTGGCTCGACCAGGTTGGACATTTAGTCAATTGTCCGCTTGGTTCCTCTAGAGTCGGATAATTTTCGATTATCCTCCTCTATTCGTAGCCTCAGGATCAGGTCTTCCAGTTCCATCTCCTTTTGCTTGTGCTTGAGGTAATTCTTGAAGTCCTTCCATGACGGAGGGAGCTTCTCAATTACCGCAGCTACTGCGAATGACTTGTTCAGCTTCATACCTTCGGCGTCCAGATCATGCAGTATTAATTGCATATCTTGGACTTGAGCTGAGACACTCTTAGAGTCCACCATCTTGAAATCCAGAAACCGGCCGACGATGAATTTCTTCAATCCGGCATTTTCCGTCTTGTATTTCTTCTCATGTGATTCTCACAAAGATTTCGCCGTCTCCAATGAACAATACACGTTATATAGCGTGTTGTCCAAGGCATTGAGAATATAGTTGTGACACAGGAAATCTCCGTGTGATCACGCATCGCAAGCAGCCTTACTACCTTCCGTAGCGGCTGGCGGGTTTTCCTGTAAAAACCGTACAAGGTTTAGCGTCGTTAGATAAAACAACATTTTCTGCTGCCATCTTTTGAAGTCGGCTCCTCTGAATTTCTCCGGCTTTTCTCCGTGCGGAATTGATGTTGGCGGAATGGCGGTCGGAACGATCGTCAGAAGTAACCATATCAGTTTGCAGAATATCGTTTACGACTGTTATTCCCGGTATCTCCCAGAGTGCGCAAACTGATACTGATCGTCGAGGCTAGTGTTCAACACTATCTTCGTAAACGATATTGCTCCGCTACGGTGCTAACGGATAGCAGCAATTCGTTCCCAAGATACAACGACGAACATCTCAGAATCGTAGCACTCCGAATTCCGAGACCAGCGAACCTTCTCGTAGGCTTTTTGGACTCTTAAATACACAAGATGAGATGAATGCTCAAGAGAGAGTAGAATAGATGAATTTGATGATTCGATTAATATTTCCAGCATCTGGAGGGTTCTATTTATACCAAATGAAGAGGTTGAATGCCTTTTTGGGTGAGAGGATGTCTTCTTTGGGCTGGATCGATCTGGATTGCCCATTCTGAAGAGTTATTAACCCTTCACATATCCCACTTTAATCTCATCCATCAGATCTGAAGAGTTGTGACCCTCAAATCTTGCCTATTGTCATCAGCCATCGGATCTGGATCTACTGATCCATTCGATCTAACGCTTCAGATCAAGTCTCATCCCAAGCGGTCAGATCGTGACTCTTCGCGATCCAACGCTCTAGATCACTTCATAAGCGATCCATCACACCTTTGGAGTATAAATTTAAGCTCCTCGCGACGACGCGTACGTGCGAAGTGCAAAGTGCGCCTACAAAGCACCCATTGCGCACGTGCGCACGTGCGCACGTGGCGGTGGCGAGCTCACAGGTGCGAGAACTTGCTTGCCCCTGAGAAGAGAGCACCTGGTCTTTTTTCTGAGTTAACTCCATTAACACAACATCATTAATAAGCAAAGAATGCACATCGAAAATTTCTGATGTGGGGCTATTCTCCCATGCATTTCCTTATATATATCATTAATGAATAATTAATGTTTATTTGGGCCGACTTTAAACAATTAATTTCTCATTCACCTTTAATCGGTTTTAAGCAAATTAATAGTCTAAATTTATCTACTCGAAACGTAGATTTCAATTTTGAAGTTAATTACGACTTTTATCTATTGATGGCATTTCGATTTTTCCATAAAACCGTATTAGTCCATTAAGGCCCCAATATCCAACAGTTCCCTTCAGGAACATGATCTCACTGTCGCTCCTCCAGTTGTTTACCTCAACTTACCTGCCAAACTTTGATCCTCCAGATCTATTTGGATTTTTCACTTAGCCTTGATCGGCTCGCCAGGACTTTCTCTCGATCTCATTGCGAAGTGTCGGGTCCTCTCGACCCACTTGGTCTTTCCACTTGGGTTCGACGATCTGCTAAGACTTTTCCTGCCTAGCCTCCAAGTCTTTCTCGGTTGAGTAAATAGCCTGCACACTTAGTCAACTTGTTAGATCACAACAAGACTTAACTTGAACCTTTGACAACATCAAAACTTAGGTTTGATTCTGGTGTAATTTGTACCAACAATCTTTCCCTTTTTGATGTTTAGCAACTAAGGTTTAAAGTTAAGTTAAAATATGTAAAAGTAAATAAGCAAACACTTTAACTCTCCCCCTGAGTTAAACATCTCCCCCTTTGACACATATCAAAAATAGGAGAAATAACCACACATAAGTAAAGCTTGATTTTTAAAATTTAAAAATAAAAACAATTTAAATACATTTGATTTTTTAGCAAAGTAAAGTTTTCAGAAAAAGAAAGAATTGGGAGTATTTGAAAAGATTAAGTAACGGTAAGACTTAAAAAAATTTCATAAAGTAAAGCTATGAAGAAGTGGTTAAAAAAAATATACAAGGTTTAAGAAAGTGTAAATTTTGAACAATTTTAGCAAGGAGATTTTGAAAAAGATTATTGTATAGGTAAAATTTTGAAATTTTAGAAAGGGTAAAATTTTGAAATTTTAGAAAGGGTAAAATTTTGAAATTTTAGCAAGGGTAAAATTTTAAGTAAAGGTAAGACTTGTGAATTTAATAATATTGAAAAGTTTTGAAAAGATAAAAAAAATTATTAGGAAGAAAGTTTGAAAAATAATAGTATAGGTAAAATTATTATTGAAAAATTACTAAGGAATAATTTTGAAAAATGGTAAAGAAAATAATTTCAAAACTATAGATAAATTTTTTTAAAAGAAAAAGGAAGGCGTTTTGAAAGTTTAATGTGAAGCTCCCCCTAAAATCGATAATTTTCTAAAAGTCCAAGTATGGTTTAAAAACTAAAAAAAATATTCTTATGATGAAATGTCCAACTTTTGTACACAACTAACTACCATAGGATAGTAGCTATTGATTCGAGTTGGTGAATTTAAGCACTTGGGACTAACTAGGTTGTTACTAGCTAGAAAACTCAAATTGATCAATGTATATTGTTTAAAACCCAGATTTATAGCGATGCACTGACATAAGCATCTGAAATCTTAGGCTAAGTCCTAAGCATCTCACCTAATCTAAGTTGTATAAGTAAGGGATCTTACTATGCTTGTGAGATGTTGACTGCTAAAACTATAGGATCATGCAGTTCTACGGGAAAGACCTAAACTACTCCAAAAAATATTTTGAAAATAAAATTTTGAAAGGGGAAATTTTATAAAAATAATTTTGAAAAACTACTAAGTAACATTCAAAAACATGTTAAGAAACCTAATCTATAAACAACATGTAAAGAATAACCAACAATTACTGAAAGTAAGGTCATAACTGAAAAGTATCCAAAAGCATACATAGTCATAATGCAAAGTATCCCATAAGTACAATAAGTCAAAATTAATAGTTCCTAGAGGTCACTCATCCTCATCCACATCATCAGCTCGAAGATAATCAAACATCCTCCGTTGCTCCCTCTCTAATGCATCAGTATAGTCTGCCATCTCCTGATGAAAGTCCATAATTTGTCCTTGGAGAGAACTGTACTGATCATGCATCTTGTCTCTAATGAGTCAAACTGACTAAAAATGTCATCTCGAAGTCGGCTAAAGAAATCACTAGGAGGAGGCACATAAGAACTGCTCTGAGCATTATCAAAATAAGGCGTTAAGGTATATCCTGGATCAACAATCAGTGGAAGAGGTACTTCAACTGGAATCGGATCATCCTCAACAATGTCTTCCTCAGCTGCCGGTGGAACGTACTGTGGATGGGTTTGTTTATACACAAGTCCCTCAGCGCTAGTCCTAATCCCAGCCAAAGATAACTGCCTAATCCCAACAAGATCAAAATCAGACAACTCAATCAACTCACCACGGTGAGCTCCTACTCCTAAAGAAGCAATGTATGCAGTGAGAATATGACACTGAATCATGTGAACTTTATTCGAGGTGTTGTACCCCGAATAGTAGATGATAGATCTGAACACCTAGTATCCTAAGTCAAAGTCTAGTCTGTGTCTCACTGTATACATCAGAAAAAGATGGACCGGACGCAAAATGCCATGATCTCTAGATGACAAGGGATGAATGCAAGACACGATCATCTTATAAAAGGCGTTGTCATTTGGACTGAGTGGTACAGTGGACATCTTTTTGGGGCATGGCCCCTCAAAGAAATCAACATACAAAAGGCAAGGGTCAGATGAGCGAAAGGAGCAGGCAGGATGTCAGGAATTGAGGCACTGAAAAAGATGCGATTAACAGAAGGTCGGATTTGTAAAAACTTGAGAAACATATCAAGATCAAACAACATATCCCGGGTTGCAACTTTAGTCTTATAGTGATCCGGTCAAGTTCACACAAGTTGTGATAAAATTTAGAACATAGAATTGGATTGTATACATGCCGGCAAAAGACAATGCTATCAAGTTGAAAATATTGTGTGATGTCTATGACCTATGGACAGTATGTTTGATAGAATTGAAGATCAAGACAACGAGTCTCTATCACCTTAAACTTTTTATTAGGAAAAGATTGACATAGTTCTTCGAAGGAAAACCTAGGATCTTGGCTGGGATTTAAGGAGCTAGCTTCCCTTTGTGCAGATGTACGACTCTTTTCACTAATATTAAGGAAATAAAATAAATAAAATGTAAATAAATGTAGAAGAGAAGAGGCGGAAGGTGATTACCGAGGCATTCTTGTTTCGAGGAAGGTTATAGGAGGTGAAACTGGCGAAGAAGGCGGAGAAGAAAAAGAAGAGGATGAAGTGGGATGTGATTTGGCTTCTGCCCAAGGGGCGGTTTTATAGCCTTCGATCGGTCGACTGATAAGGGGTTTGGTCGACCGATCCCTTAAAATCGCCGGGTTTTTGACCAATCAACAAGAAGGTGTTGGTTTTCGGTCAACCGAACCGAGTTTTCGGTCGACCGATACATTGATCATGGAGGGATCGGATGGGTGCGAATTCAAGATTTCAGTCGACTGAACCATTGTTTAGTTGACCGAACAATTGAAGAGTATTACGTTTTCAATCGCGGTTAATTGTTGAATCGGTCGACCGAACATATCGTTCAGTCGACGAAACAATTTCTTTAAGTTTTAAAATAATTTAATTAAGTTTTAAAATAAGTTGTTAAAATAATTTTAAGTCTTAAAATAATTTAATTAAGTTTTAAAATAAGTTTAATTAAGTTTTTAAAATAAGTTTAATTAAGTTTTTAAAATAATTTTAAGTTTTAAAATAATTTTTAAAATAAGTTAATTAAGTTTTAAAATGATTTTCATTAAGTTTTAAAAATAATTAAGTTTTAAAAATAATTTAATTAAGTTTCAAAATTAATTAAGTTTTTAAAATAATTTAACTAAGTTTTAAAAATAATTTTAATTAAGTTTTTAAAATAATTTTAATTAAGTTTTAAAATAATTAAGTTTTTAATTAAGTTTTAAAATAATTAAGTTTTTAAAATAATTTTAGTTAAGTTTTTAAAATAATTTTAGTTAAGTTTTTAAAATAATTTTTTAAAATAATTTTAATTAAGTTAAGTTTTAAAAATAATTTTAATTATGTTTTAAAAATAATTTAATTAAAATTTTGAAATAATTTAATTAAGTTAAGTTTTAAAAATAATTTTAATTAAGTTTTTAAAATAATTTAATTAAGTTTTAAAATAATTAAGTTTTTAAAATAATTTTAATTAAGTTTTGTTTTAAAAATAATTTTAATTAAGTTTTGTTTTAAAAATAATTTTAATTAAGTTTTTAAAATAATTTAATTAAGGTTTTTAATTAAGTTTTTAAAAAAATTTAATTAAGTTTTAAAATAATTAAGTTTTAAAAAAATAATTTTAATTAAGTTTTAAAATAATTTTAATATCAATTTTTTATTTAAATTTTATTTTTGTTATTTTAATTAAAGTTAAATTTTAATTTTAATTTAAGTGTTTAAATTGAATTTAAAAAAGGTTATTGAACTCATGTTAGATTCAGACATAGCTTTGGGTTAATCAAGCAAGTTTCTTAAGGATAAGTTTTCAGTTCAGTGGCGAGGCATATGACCTTTTTGTGTATCAACGGTGGACCACTTGCTGAATACTTCCCAAAATAGTCTATCCCAAAAAATTTAATACTAGGTTTTGGAGAATAGAATGCGTATAATATGCTTCACATGTGGAGAGAAGGGACACTACCATAACAAATGCTCTAAGAAGAGGGAAATCAAGAAGCCACCACATTTGAAGAAATGGGAAAAGAAGAGAAGCTCTAGTCGAGGGAGAACTTCAAGGGTAAGGGAGGTATAGCCTAACTTGAAATGTAATTCAAATTGTTGCTTTCCTATGCATGCTGGGAATAACTTTCATTATTTACCCATGCAAAATTTTAGTTTAAATATCATGATAGAAATATGGTCAATGTAGATCATAACCCTAAGAGACCTATGCATGATAGACCTAAATGAGTTAGATTCTCATTACCTAAGGAGAAGAAGGTAATGGAGAACCAAGGCATTAATCCTAAAAAGGGGAGACACATGATAGGAAGGGTAGATCTAAGAATGTCCAAGGTGGATATGTTGACTCTAGGTTTAGGAACCTAGAAAGGAAAGCTTTGAAGGCAAAGTTTGATTATTTGGAGAAAATCCTAGAGAGATTCAATGTTGGATCTAGAGGGTTAGATATGGTGTTGGATAGTCAAAGACCCAATAATGATAGATCAGGTTTGGGATACTGATCTAATGTCTCCAAGGCTAAGGGAAAGTCTTATGCTAGTGTTGCATATGACTATAGCAAGGAGAAGTCAAGAAATGACAAGGGAAATCCATTTAAAGGTAAGGAGAAACTAACTAAGGACAAGGTGTCCGAGGTTAAGAAGATTAAGAATGTTAAGTTTGTAGGTCAAGTGCCACCCGAGGTGCACCGATATAGCCTAGTAATTGTGGATGAGTCACCTAAGAAGGTGACTAAGGTTAAGAGACCTAAGGTTAGAAGCTCAAAGAACCTTTGGGACCCATGGTAGATGGGCTATCAAATGTGCCAAGTGGTTAGAAGACGGACTTGAGTCTCTAATTTAATGGGTTGGCACAATTGGGATGTTTTTATGTAAGAAATATGACATTGGGGGGGCATATTGCATGACAATTAGTTTTAGATGTATAGATGTCGTATAAACAAATGTCAGGAGATTTAGTATGGGCAAATACATTAAAAGGAAGCCAAAACTAGCACTTTAGGTCAAGGTTCAATTGAATCATTTAGATAGTTTTGAATTTTGTGTCAATCTTGGGATTCGAGATATGTACATTTTTAAATATATTTTTTCCAAGTAGACATGGTTAAAAAAGATCTCTCCACTAAATTTGGAGATTTTTTGATATCTATGAAATTTTTAATACATTTTTGAAGTTGGGTTAAAAATATTATTTGGGCTGAAAAAGGGGTGCCAGTTGACTAATGCAGTTACCAGTTGATTGGGAACATTATTTATCGAACACAGAATGGCTCTGTGGGGTTGTTTCGATGAGGGCAGTCGATTGGTACTTATAGCAATCGACTGATACAATTTGAAAACTATTTTTCAAAATTATGTTTGACCGGAACAATTCGTATAGGTGTTTGAGATCTTTGGGGGATAAATATACGGGTTTAGGGTCAATTTGGATGATCAAGTTTCAACAATTGGGATATTGTTGGAAGATTTTTGATATTATGTAAAGGGGGAGAAGTAAAGTTTTAGTTGGGAAAACCTTAAATGTCTCAATGGGGAGCATAGGTGTAGGGGGAGTCTTTTAATAGGTTTCAATATATGTTGTATATTTCCTTGACGGTGTAAGTTTAAGTTTGTAGCATTGGCAATGTAAGTCTATTTTTTGGCGGTGCAAGCCCAAGTGTGTATCTTTGGTAATATAAGTTCATGTCTTGGTGGTGTAAGTCCAAGTGTGCAGCTTTGGCAACATAAGTCCATTTCTTGGTGGTGTAAGTTCAAGTTGTTGGAACCCCAAGGTTGTTTTGGTGTGATCAACAAGTTTGGTAGGTCCTGTGTGTTTCTAACCTTGTGTCTAAGTGTGCAAGAGCTTAGGAGCACAGGTAGTCGAGCAGAAGACGCAGCTAGCGAGAAGGACGGCAGTCCGAGGGACGAGGTGCTGCGGAAGAGTACACCGGGCGGACGAGAAGGAAGCGTGCGGTGGTTCCGAGGGACGAAAGCCGGAGCGGAAGATTGCTCAGGGAGCAAGAGACGCAGCTAGCGCGAAGGACGGTACCCGGTGCGTCCGAGGGACGAAGACTGCGGATGAGTACGCCGGCGGACGAGAAGGAAACACGCGGCGATTCTGAGGGACGAGAAGCCAGAGGGAAGCCCGCTCGAGAAGACCGGAACTTGGGTTCGGGTGAGCCCTATTCCGGATATCAGAAATCACCCAAACAAGCAGATCCGGAGCAGAGGACCTGGACGAAAGTCAACTGGAGTTGACTAAGCATCCGGGGCGCCCGGACCAGCCCGGGGCGCCCGGACCAGCCCGGGGCGCCCGGAAGTGAGTTTTTGACCAGAACACGCCCAATGCGTTCTGAACGTTGGGGGATAAAGTTTTATCCCCCCCAGGGCGCCCGGAACCTTTCCAGGCGCCCCGACCAAGGCTATAAATATAGCCTTGGTCCAGAAGCTTTTCATCAACTCAGTGCATTCTATTTCCATCACTTGTACGCTACAGTTCTAGATTAGCTTCTTTATTTTACGCCTTCACTGCTGTAAGAGGCTTCTCCGCCTGAAGGAGATACTAGTGCTACGCTTTCTTGGATTAACAACCTCCTGGGTTGTAACCAAGTAAAAATCCTCTGCCTCTCTCTTTTTGCTTTTATTTACTACTTTAATTTTATACAAGTGTACTGTTGAGAGTTCGAGAAAGGGTTGTCTTATTTTTTGCAGGCTATCCAACCCCCCCTTTTAGCCGGCCGCAACGGTCCTACAAGTGGTATCAGAGCCGAGATGCTTCAGGAGGACTAACCGCCGAACGAAGCAACGAGATGGCTGGATCTAACATCCACCCGCCAAAATTCGAGGGGGACTTTGCAATCTAGAAGAAGCACATGGAGGTATTTTTCAGTACCGATTTCGATTTATTACTAACAATGGAACTCGGTTTTGAAGCTCCCAAGGGCAAAGCGAAAAGTCAATGGACAAAGAAAGAGCAGGCCGAGTACATGGCAAACAAGAAAGCAGAATTCCATCTGCTAACCATACTTCCACCACAAGAAGTCAACCGTGTCGACACCTACAACTCGGCAAAGGAGCTTTGGGAGAAGTTCCTTGAATTACACGAAGGAACATCCGAAGCCAAGCTTGCGAGACGGGACTTACTTCGCAACCAGCTCACCAACCTCCGTCTTGAAGAAGGTGAAACAATTGCACATCTACACTCGAGGATACAAGAGCTCATCACCGGACTTTCGAATATCAGAGAAGAGATAAGTAATCGAGATTCGCTCAGGTACGCTTTAAATTCCTTCCCTAGAAACTCAAAATGGGCATCACTAGTAGATGCCTTTTACATTTCGAAAGATCTAGAAAAAATTTCATTAGACGAATTCTTTTCAACATTTGAAGTGCATGAGTCAAGATGTGCAGGAATAAAGGAGCCCAAGAATAACGTCGCCCTCAAAGCTTTGAGAGACGAACCTGAGTCAAAATTTTCTCTCGACGATGAGGAAATGGTAATGATGGTAAGACGATTTAAGAAGTTATGCAATTCTAGAAAAACTAACTATCCACAGGGTAGAAAGAAAAGAACGATCCGCTGCTACCATTGCGACGAAGAAGGGCACGTCAAGGACAACTACCCTAAGCTAAAGAACAAGGATAAAGATAAAGGTAAAAAGCCTGTTCAAAAACGCAAGGCCCTAAAAGCGACGTGGGACGATACATCGTCCGAATCGGAAGTTTAAGCATTCTCCGGACTCGCACTGATGGCGAGTCATCAAGACGACGACTGCGATTCAAGTTCCTCCGAGATGAGCATCGAAAGCATCGATGAAGGGGGAGCTTCGTCGGAAGAAAGCAGCAGCTCAGGGGGAGACTTGGACAACGAAATCAAGGTAAGTCAGGTACCTTCACTTCCTCCCAACAATCTTTTTAAATTTATTAAATTACTAACTAAAGACGGCTGCAAGTTAGAAAAAGAAATTAAAAATTTAAAAGGAATATTAGCTGAATCTTGCCCATTAGAAATGTTAGACAATTCAAAACTAGAAAATGAAAATTTGAAGTTAGAAATTCAAAATTTGAAAATTCAAGTAGAAAACTTAAAAAACCATACATGCCCATCTAAAACCAATTTTAGAAGATCCAATAATTTAAATTGGTACTTTAAATATCACCCTGGACAAATTAGGAACATTTCAAGAAAATATATCCCTAAAAACTTTTTAATTAATCCAGTGGGTTGGAACCTATATTAGGTTCCTAAATCATGCTTAAATTAATTTTAAAATTAAAATTAGCGCTTTAAGTGAGAAAATTAAACAAAGAATTTCTTTATGAGGCTTTGTCAAGGAAGTGGTTGTTGCTCCAATAACCAAGAAGGCCTAGTGCCTCGCCACGACCTGGAAGCCAAAATATTGAAATAAATGTTTAATTAACTTACTGATAAAGCATTAATGCAAGAATTAATTAGTGCTTTAAAAAGGTTATTTAAAACATTTTATTTCAATTTAGAAATTTACTTACTTAGAATTTTTTTTGCCTAAGTCATTTAAAAAAAAAAGTGTTTAAAAATTCTCAAAAATTTAAGTTAGAATTTTTTCAAGTTCAAAAATATTTTACTTAGAATTTTTTTTATGCTTAGAAAAATTCTCAAAAATCATTCTTTCCTAAGTTAAAAACTTTTTTCTGAAACTAGAAATCTCAGCTTAAAATTACTTAGAAATTTTTTTTAAATTTCTTAAAAACTTAGAAATTTTTTTAAAAAAATATTTTTTCTAAGTCTTTAACCCTTAGATTGTTTTTCTTGGAATCCTATTTTTTTGTGATCAAAGGGGGAGAAGGGAAAGTATAAGTCTAGGGGGAGGTAGATAGATTTAATTTTTTATATCTTTTCTATCTTTTTGAACTTAAATTGTAAATTAAGTTAATTTACTTTAATGTCTATTTTAACTCTAGCTTAACTTGGGTTGATCACACCATAAAGGGGGAGATTGTTGGAACCCCAAGGTTATTTTGGTGTGATCAACAAGTTAGGTTAGGTCATGTGTGTTTCTAACCTTGTGTCTAAGTGTGCAGGAGCTTAGGAGCACAGGTAGTCGAGCGGAAGACGCAGCTAGCGAGAAGGACGGCAGTCCGAGGGATGAGGTGCTGCGGAAGAGTACACCGGGCGGACGAGAAGGAAGCGTGTGGTGGTTCCGAGGGATGAAAGCCGGAGCGGAAGAGTGCTCGGGGAGCAAGAGACGCAGCTAGCACGAAGGGCGGCACCCGGTGCGTCCGAGGGACGAAGATTGTGGATTAGTACGCCGGCGGACGAGAAGGAAACACGCGACGATTCTGAGGGACGAGAAGCCGGAGGGAAGGCCGCTCGAGAAGACCGGAACTTGGGTTCGGGTGAGCCCTATTCCGAATATCAGAGATCACCCAAGCAAGCGGATCCAGAGCGGAGGACCCGGACGAAAGTCAACTGGAGTTGACTAAGCATCCGGGGCGCCCGGAACTGTCCGGGGCGCCCAGAACCCTTTCTGGCGGCCGGAAGTGAGTTTTTGACCAGAACGCGTCTAATGCATTCTGAACGTTGGGGGATAAAGTTTTATCCCCCCCAGGGCGCTCGGAACCTTTCCAGGCGCCCCGATCAAGGCTATAAATATAGCCTTGGTCCAGAAGCTTTTCATCAACTCAGTGCATTCCATTTCCATCACTTGTACGCTATAGTTCTAGATTAGCTTCTTTATTTTAAGCTTTCACTGCTGTAAGAGGCTTCTCCGCCTGAAGTAGATACTAGTGCTACGCTTTCTTGGATTAACAACCTCCTGGGTTGTAACCAAGTAAAAATCTTCTACCTCTCTCTTTTTGCTTTTATTTACTGCTTTAATTTTATACAAGTGTACTGTTGAGAGTTCAAGAAAGGGTTGTCTTATTTTTTGCAGGCTATCCAACCCCCCTTCTAGCCGGCCGCAACGGTCCTACACAAGTGTGCAACCTTGGCAATGTAAGACCATTTCTTGGCGGTGTAAGTCCAAGTGTGTAGCCTTGGCAACATAAGTCCATTTCTTGACAGTGTAAGTCCAAGTGTGTAACCTTAACAATGTAAGATCATTTCTTGGCGGTGTAAGTCCAAGTGTGTAGCCTTGGCAACATAAGTCCAAATGTGTTATTAGCATGTGTTATTGCTATTTATTTTCCCTAACTTAAATGTATTGCCAAATAGTAAAAAGGGGGAGATTGTTGGAGTAATCTTACCTCAAGATGGTCCTGAGTGACCATGGATTTTGATGTCTTAGGCAAAGGTTTTAAGTTAGGCTTACTTATGTATTTGATATGTGTATGTGAGTGTGTAAATTTGTAGGATATACATATGACTCAGTTTGATGGCTTCAGGTCCGATGAAGGATGGAGCATTTGAAGGACCGTGGACAAGGCACCAAGGACAAGAGCTGAGGGAAGCGCATTTTGAGGCATACGTGAATGATGGCATTGGGACAAACCACGGGCTTGAATGCATCCGAGGGACGAGAGCCAAAGGAAATAGACTTGAAAGCAATTAAGAAGTAAGGCTGCAAGAAAGAGTCAAGTGAGTGGTGAGGGTCCGAGTGTTGAGAGATTGTATTCGGGGAGGGAAATCCTAGGTTCTAGGGTATAGTCGACTGATGGATTTGCCAGTCGATTGGTGTAGTCGACTGGGTAGTCGACTGGGGACGAACAACATACCTCTGTTCGTTCAGCCAATGTGGAGCAGTTGACTGGTAAAACCACTAGTCGACTGTTATCGAACCGTTGGGTTATAATAGTTGAATTTTCACAGAGAACAGTCGACTGGTACTTTTACCAATCAACTGATAGGCGGAGTTTTCTAACCCGTAGCTTATATAACTAAGACTTGGGAGCTTGGTTAAAATTGATGAAATAGAAGTGGTTAACCCCTATTAGTAGTCTACCAGTGCCCTAGCTTCTCAAGAGTTCTTGTGAGAGTTGTAATAAGGTTTCTCCACCTACAAGGAGCTATGTGTGCTAGCCGGAGTTTACTGGGGAGCCATCCACCGATGAATCAGGATTGTCCACCTTACGAGCAGCTGTCGAGTAGGAGCTTTATATTCGAACCACGTAAATTGGCATGTTGTGGTTTACTTGTTTTTTATTGTCTTTAGTTTTCATATTTATGTTTGTATTATTTGTATTCCGTTGTGTTAACAAATACATAGGAAAGTGAATTTGTGGTCAACGTTTATTTAATCCCCTTTCTAATCGGCCAACCGATCCCCAACTCTACCTTTTTTCCAATCACATATATCCAAAAGGTGAGATTGCTAAGACAATAGCTAGCTGTGATGAAAATTCTAGCAGAGAAATTTCAAATCTCTCTAATAAATTCTAACTATATACTTATTGTTCTCCATACTAAACGGAGAATTGTTCACTAGTCTCCAAGTTCAGTATTATTAAGGGCATCATAAATAGGGTTACAATCAAATTGTTCACTGGCATCCAAGTTCAGTATTATTAAGAGCCTAATAAATAGGGTTACGATCAATATGATAAGTGTTATAACATTTACATATTAACACCGTTGACTCTTTGAACGTAGTTACCGAATAGATTTTAAAATAAGAAAATAAATTTTAGTAAAACATTAAAGATAAATGAGTGGATAGTAAATCCACAAATAATGAATATATATATATATATATATATATATATTTTCTATTTGGAATCTGAGTAAGACGGATCGTCGGGTGAGATGGATGGAATGTTGATCGAATTGTGACGTCCCAAAGGGAGCTATGCTGAGATGATTTTTATGTTGACCAAGTCGTCAGAATTCCTCTGGTCAACGCTACTTGCAGCCAGCGACCAGGTTGTCGCGGTTCCTAGTACCTTGAGGCTCGAGGTAGATCCAACGAGTATATAAGTATAAATTAAGACGCATAATAATGAAATGAATGTAGAGTGAATACGGAGAACGCACCCTGGCTCAGAGGGGCGCTGCTCGAGTGGTCGTGACCCGAAAGAGCAGATGACTCCGAGTCGGATGAAGAGCTGGATTTGACAGCGCCTAGCCGAGCACGACCTGGATCCGACTAGAAGACGACACGTAGATCGGGCTATGACATCGGCACGCAGGTCGAGATATGACATTAGCACGCAGGTCGAGATAGGACACTAGCACACAGATCAGGATAGGATATCAGCACATAGGGCGGGATGTGATAGTGACACACGGGAAGGAATAGGATCTTGGCACGTAGACCGGCCTATAACAACAACTCGAAGGCTAGACACAAAGCACATAATCCGAAATACAACCGCGACTCGCAGGCCGAGACACAATGACGATGACACATAGATCGAGATTCAACCACTGCTCGAAGGCCAAAACATAGTAGTGATGTGCACTATGGTTGTAGCTCGGGATACAACACACAATTGGATCGGCACGGGGGTCGGCATACAACAGCGACACAGAATTGAAATTGAGGTGGAGTCGGCACATGGACTGTCGGCTTGTGGTGGCTGCCAGCCAAGAAGGCTACGGCAAGTGGAGGCGGCCGGCAAAGGGGCTGCTGTGCGTGGAGATTGTCGGCCAGGGGGGGAGGAAGAGATGACAGCGGGAAGCGACACGAGGGGAAGCAGCTCCCGGGCGACATTGACGATCAGAGTGAAGAAGGGAGGAGGTGGCAACCGGAATGCTTGTCGGCTGGAGGAGTGGGAGAGCAAAGAACGGGAGCAACCGACATTGACGAGAAGAGGAGCGTGGAAGGGAGAGGAAGGCTGTGGCCGGCGTCGAGAGGAGAAAGAGGAAGAGGTGGTCGTCGCCAGCAACCGTCGCTCGAGGGTGGCGGCGAGAGAGGAAGCTGCCCCCCTCCCATTCCTCTAACCAAACCCCCTTGTTGTGCGTAGAGTCCTCCCCTCAAAAGCTCTAGTTAGCAATTGACCACAATGTCCTCCCTCCTCTCCCTAATTTTTTCTCTACCCTTAACCTATATCGACGTCAAAAAAAAAAAAAAAAAAAAAATATATATATATATATATATATATATATATATATATATATATATATATATATATAAAAGAGATAGCATATATTTCAAACTAATACGGATACATTAATTAAAATGATTTAAGGTTACTAATTGAGTTTCACAATTTATTATTTTGCATTATACAGAATTCGGTGTGTATGTAGAGATTTATATAGAAGTATAGGATCACGATGCATGGTGAAGACAAAACTCCTGCTTTGCATGGAAGGTGAAGATGAAGGTGAAGGTGAAGGTGAAGGAACCGAAAGCTACAACAAGGAAAAAGGCGAGTAAAGAGAAGGATTAAAGTGAGCTACAAAACCCTCTTTAATTTATTCTCCTCCTTTGCCCTTTGCCCTTTGCCCTCTTAAGTAACAATCCTCCATCAACAACGCCACTGCGTGCAGTCTGTAATTCATCCTTTCCTTCACCATGATTGACTCCATCTTCTTCTTCTTCCTCGCACTCCCAACGCCATTCCTTTCCATCCTCCTCTTCTCCATAATTACTCACCGCTCCTCCGCCCTATCCAGCCTATGCCGCACCGACTGCGGCGACATCCCCATCCGCTACCCCCTCGCCATCGACGACGGCTGCGGCAGCCCTTACTACCGCAACATGCTAATCTGCACCAACGCCTCCCGCCTCTTCCTCCGTACTCCCTCCGGAACTTACCCCGTCGCCTCAGTCGATTACTCCGACCCCCACCTCGTAGTCACCGACCCCTCCATGTGGAGCTGTAACTTCGCCACTGTCGCCCAACCCCTGCGGCGGCCGGCCAACCCTTTTAGCCTCGACACCAGCACCCGCTTCTCCCTCTCGCCCAAGAACGACTACCTCTTCTTCGACTGCAACAGGGACGAGGTCATCGTGGAGCCCAAGCCCCCCTTCTGCGAGCGCTTCCCCGATCGCTGCGACTCCGCCTGCGACAGCGCCGGCTACCTGTGCCGCAACCTGCCCGATTGCCCCGACGCCGACCGGCGGAGCGGCTGCTGCTCCTACTTCCCAAAGGCGTCGGACTCGCTGCGGCTCATGCTGCGTCACTGCGCCACGTACACGAGCGTGTACTGGCGGACGGTGGGGGAGAACTTCCCGCCGTATGACCAGGTGCCGGAGTACGGCATCCGGGTGGACTTCCAGATCCCGGTGACTACGAGGTGCCTCCAGTGTCAGGACGTGAGGAAGGGTGCCGGTGGGACATGCGGGTTCGACACTGCGTCAAGGAGCTTTCTTTGTCTCTGTGACGAAGGCAACGCAACCACGCACTGCGCAGGTATGCATGCTCCTCTGCTCTCCTTAATTCCTCCATGTTTGCAAATCTCACATTACATTCAAAACTGCTCTTGCTCAATTCTGAATCATCCCATGCCTGACAAATGGTTAGTAGATGATGATCTAGGATTTGGAATTGGATCCCCATTCCAATTTTTTTTTTTTTTAAAAAAAAGCCTAAATTAACTCATCCATAGATCTACCCAAACTCTCAGCAATCTTTTGTGAAAATACAATGCTGGAAATAAGTGTGATGCGGTTTCAAATGTAGTTAGGCAGAAATACAAAGGATCAATACCTTGCATCCCTTTCCTTTCCTGATAAGTATCATCTGTGTTTAATTTGTCCTTTAAAAGCAACCAGGTGAAGATAAACAATAATAACTGGATACAGCAGATGTCAAACAAGAACGCTATTAATCAGAGTTAATTTCCCCCCTTAGATAATGTTTCTTCTTTCATGGCTGTAAATACCTCTTCTATCTCTTCAATTTGCTCGTGCCAACTAAAACTCCAAGTGATCAATTGGGAGTTTAGTTGTTGCTCACCTTTGTTTGCACTACCTCCAACGTAGCTCAAAAAACTTTTCTTGCAGTTAATCTGCGAGTCAGTGTAAAGAGCAAAACAACTCAGAATGATCTTTAATTTTACTATATTGTCCTCTCTTCTCAGCTTTGATAGTCATATATATCATCAGAATTTTGAAGCAGGATTGAGTTTTTGTAAATATTAAGCACTTTAAAGGTTCTTTGCTTCTTTTCCAAGTCCAGCATCTCAAACTAAAGTTTTATTTTATCCTTTATACGTTAGATGGTACCTACACAAGACACGGAGCATCAGGTGCAGTTATTGCAGGTGAGGATGCTTATACAAATTCCTTTATAAAAGCATAAAATAACTCGTTTTTATACGGTTGATCAGGTACTACTGCTGTTTCAGTTGCTGGTGCAGTAGGCATTGGCTGTCTGATCTGGTATTTGAGGAAAATACGTAAAAGAAGTGTGGTGACTTGCGGTGTCCAGAGCAATGATAACCGTTGGTTTTGAATTCTTTGTTGTGTGATTCTCTTCTTGGATTTACATATATGTCTATGTCAGATTCATAATTTAGCATGTCTTGTTCTTTAAAGCACAGTTTGAGTACCTAATTGCTAATAATTTTGCGCAGGTTTCAGATTGTCAGTAGCCTTGTCGAATGTTTCTGATAAATAAAAATCTTGGATTAAAATTGTCGATGATCGATAAAAAAGTTGGAATAGAAATGTTGAACTTCTATTCATTGAGCAAGTGCAATGCACAACAAGTAAGGATTTGAAACCAAAGGCAGAAATTTGGAAGAGAAATTAATTACCTAGTGCTTTGTAAGTTCTTTTGTGTCTCTGTGCGCTATCGATTGTAAAACTAATCACGAGACCTCTTGTTTTCCTTATAATACAAAAAATATTATATGAGGTATATTTAAAGGGATGCAACTATACAATAAAAATGCAAATTCACTAAATGGAGGATACTCTCATTAAGGCCTAGAGTGAGATTCACAAAAGTGTCAAGTCCTCAAGAACTTTAGTTGTGAGATGACAAAATTTTAGTTGGCGTGTGTCGCTAAACATCCAGGGAGAGAAAGGAAAAGGGAGCCAGATCACTAGGAGTACCTACGAAGCTTGAGAGAAAGAAAGTTAGAATGAAGATCAGAAGATGCTTTGGCTCAACCATTCCGATGCTCAAGTCAAGTCTTTGGGAGGGAAGATACAGAAAAAGAATAGAGGAGATGGTTTACAAATGTGTTTGTGCAGGTATGCGTAAGCGTATCTTTGTCTGTGAGAGTGAGTTCTTTTTAGATCCATGACGAGAAAAATAGACATGGTATTTCTCCAGACATTAATTAATAAGATGTCACATCCTAATAGGAAAAACGTCGTATCATTGTATTGCTGCCGTATCATATGGTCATGTCACCCATGCTCCCTTGGGTGAGCGGAAATCCTCTCTTGCCAAAACACAACAATCTAATCAGTCAAACTTACACCTCTAGTGCAGCTATAAGATAGGTCAATGACGATAAGATATTTGTATAATTTTTTCTTCTGTGATGCAGCTGACACCATGCTAAACACCTCGCTTGGCAAGTATCTGAAATGGAGCCGAGTGGTGATAGAAGCATTGGTGACTTCAGAGGTCTCAAAAGATGCCTTTAATGGGATGAGGGTTGCTCTATGATACAATGGCGAGGAAGAAGAAAAAGAAATGTATTGGCATGGAAAAGCAAAAGAGATGTATTGGAATGGAAATGCACTCCATGTTGATGAAGAAATGGGGCCTATAAATAGGCTTTACATGGGAACTTTTCAAACTCTATCTCCTATAAAGTAGGATCAATAGATAAGAATCAAAAGACTCGATCAAATTAAAAATGGCTAACACCTAAAAACTTGGACAATGACTAAAACTTTCAATAAATAAATTATTTTAAATCTTAACACTCTCCCTTAAATTGAAATCTAAAGAAGTCAGTTTAAAAGAAAAGTAGTAGTGCGTGAACAAACTCCAAGTAAACCACGCAACCTTACGAATGTAGCAAACTTGAGCGGCTTGGTTTGTATATCTGCAACTTGATCTTCACTTCGACAATAAACCAGTTTGATTGTTCCATCATTGTTGAGATCTCTTAAAAGATAATACTTCACATCGATATGTTTGCTTCTGCCATGTAGCATAGGATTCTTAGAGAGTTTGATTGCTGAGTTGTTGTCACAAAAAACTGTAGTAGCTTCAACTTGTTTGAACTGAAGCTCTTCAAGAATCCTTCTCAACCAGATAGATTGACAAGCACAAGTTGTTGCAGCAATAAATTCAGCTTCTGTAGTTGACAGGGAGACAATTGGTTGCTTTTTAGAAGACCATGATACGACCCCTGTGCCCCACATAAAAATATAGCCTGAAGTGCTTCTTCTATCATCTTGATTTCCTGCATAATCACTGTCAGTAAACCCAAATAACTCTAACTTTTCACCCTTCCTGAAGAATAGCCCAAAATCTTTAGTTCCTTGTAAGTAACAAAGGATTCTCTTGGCAGCTAACAAATGTATTTCTGTTGGATTTTTCATGTATCTACTTATTAAACTCACAGAATATGTCACGCCCCAGAGGAGTCTCTGTCCGAAGAAATTTCGGCAGCATCTCCCCTGTACGGCGGACAATCTGAAACTTTTCTACAAGCACTGTATACCTCAGCCACATGCGGCTGGAATAATAACAATAAAAGAAAACAAACACCACGCAGTTAATATCAAATTAAACCACGCAGTTAAAAATAAAGCAGCCTACTCGGCTGTACCAAAACCAAAACACAAAACTGCTAGCCGGCTAGGCTTACACAACCAACAACAAATACAAAATACCACATAACAATATCAACACTCCAAAAATAAAACCGGAGTACAGAGCTAACAAACTGATACATAAAACAAAACAAAACATACGTGAAACCGATAAGTCTTCTGATGTGACGTGGGGACCAGCAGACAGGATGCTCCAAGCGACACCATAAGTAACCTGGTACCTGAAAAATATAGAGTCCACGGGGGTGAGTTCAACAACTCAGCGAATACCAATAGACATGCCTAGTAAGATATATCTAACAGCAATAAACATGGAATACAGCTTCCTAATCATATATAGGGAATACGCAAAACTGGAAGGCAACTGAGGAAGCTGTACTCACCAGGAACTCCTATCCAGACAAAAAGGGTCATCAAACCGAAAGTGCCCTAAATCCTGTATGCATGTCAAACATATGCATCCAACCAAATGCAACAAATAAATGCAGCAAACACAATCACAAGAAATAAATGCATCAATGCATATGATGCCAATGATGTGTCCTGGTCACCCCTGACGCCAGTCAGTCATCTCACACCGAGTGGGTAGGGCTGTGACAACCGTGCACTCTGTCGTCACTGCTCCTGATGAGTGACCGAGTGGACGGGATGCTGTCGGAGTACTCCTGTCCTGTGACCCCAAATCATAAATGGGGGAGCTCAATGCTCTCAACTCCCGGTACACGATGACGGGGAGGAATCCCTGCCGGCTAACACGTTGTGTCACACTACCCATGAGCGGACCAACGTAGCCAAACAAAGTCCCTGCTGCAACACACACTGCCTGAATCGACCACTAACCCATGAGTGGTGGTGTGTGCAGATCCATGTAACTGGCGATGTGCTCAACAACAATGGAGTCGACTATCGCACAGCATGCAATCATGATGCATGACACTAAGCATGGCAATATCCTGATCAGCATAGAAAAATTCATATATATATAATATGGATACCACAGTATCAGTAAGTCAAATCCACGGATCTAGGGTATACTGGTCCTCTATGGTATAACAACCTAGATCCTATACATATCCCCCTCCATAACATATGCACCAACAATATGCACATATCAAAGAAAAAGGTTCTAGGTACACAAATCAGATATGATGTACAAATAGAGGTACACAAGCCAGGTATGGTATAAAAACCTAGGTATCAGATAATCTAGATACACATGCCAGAAAATAAAATCTAGAACCTAATCCTAACCTCAGTAAGGTATGGTATGTCACTTACTCTAGGAACTAAGGTACTCATGGCAATAATCATAAAACGTAAACATAGATACATAACAAATGGCCAACAGATCATGCTATGGGTATCAAACCGTGACATACCAAGGCAAACATGTTCATTGCTTGCAGCTATAAAGTACTATGCATATCCAAAGACAATATCATAAAAGATAAGTCAAGAGGTACCCGCCTCCAATAGCAGGTTCAATCCAGTCAAATCCAACATCGAGATGCTCGTCTCGTGTCAAAGTCCTTAATTCACAGCCACCGGTTTGTACTGAAACCAAAGAATTGCTGGCTGGAACTTGCTGCCATTAAGGGACGTTGGCTGCTGAAAATTCTTCACTGTCCGGATCATATGAAGAATCAAGATCGATAACCAATCAAGCAAAAATCCTAATTCAACAACCGAAGCTTACCTCCAAGATCCGGCTACGGCATAGCTCTGTGTCCTCTTCGGCACTGTCGAGCAGAAACACAATAAAGGATTTGGCACTATTTTCTCCGGTCCGAAACCAAACCCATGATGAATCTATCCTCCATCCACCATTAACACCTCACCTGAACGAAATCAATCCAATGCAACCAAACAAACAATGGATTTAATTCAATATTTAAATACATCTTACCCCAAACAGCAGTCACCGAAAGGGCTGTTGAGGTCGGCAGACAAGGCTCACCAGTGATGGTCGTGCTGCCAAATTGCAGCAGAGGGGCGGCGGTCATGAATTAAGGCACGACGGTTGGCGCTAGGGCTCAGGAGACTGGTGACACTGCTCGGCCGGAAGAGAGGAAGGGACAGGGAGAAGCTTCGGCAGAGGGATCTGGCAAGGGCACACCTTCGGCGACAGCAAACGAAGAGGCAAGGCAATGCAAGGAGTCGCCGCGAGGTGGTGAAGGAGAAGGGAAAACCTAGGGCTCCGGTGCCGGTGGTGTCTCGTCGGACCAAAGGAAAGGAGGGGAAGTCGCCGGTCGGCCGGGGCTGGCTCGGGCACGGAAACTTCGCGCCGAGAGGGTGGAGACCGAAAGAAGGGAAAGCCCTTGGCCGAGAGATTTTGTACGCGGAGAGGGAGAGGGAGTTCGGCGCCGGTTAGGGCTCGGGGTCGGGGGAAATCGGGAGAGGGAAGCAGCGTGGGAGAGGAGAAGAAAATAAAAAAAGAAAAGATATATAAAAGAAAAAGGAAATGATTTAAAGAAAATAAACATTTCCTCTTTAAAATAGGGTAGCCCAAACAGGCCTTCCCGGGCCCTATTTTTATCCCCGTAAAATCGTCCATACGGTCTCCGAAAAATTTCCGAAAAATCTCCAAAAATTCCGAAAAATTCTCCTATTAAAATTTGCCTATTTTCGGTATTTTACATTCTCCCCCACTAATAAAAATTTGGTCCCCAAATTTCGTTATCTACCATCAGCATGTACTAGCAAACGCTAAACAGTATAAATGCTGAATGGAACCATAACTTACATACCTCAAGTGAAAAGGTAAGGGTATCGAGCTCGGATAATATCCTCGAGCTCCCAGGTAGCCTCCTCATCCGAATGATGCTGTCATCCGACTTTAACCAGTCGGATTGTCTTGTTCCACAGCTGACGCTCTTTCCGGTCCAAAATCCGTACCGGAATCTCCTCGTAGGTTACGTCTGGCTGTACGGGAACTGAGACATCTGTCAGCACATATGTCGGTCGGGTACGTATCTTCTCAGCATAGATACGTGGAATACATAATACACACCTACCAAAGACAGTGGTAGTGCTAGCCAGTAAGCTACCGCTCCAATCCTCTCCAAGATCTGGAAAGATCCAATGTATCGCGGAACTGGCTTACCTCTAAGGCCAATCTCTTCACCCCTTTTGTGGGTGAAACTCGCAGAAATACCTGGTCGCAAATGGAGAACTCTAAGAGTCTCAGACTCCGGTCAGCATAATACTTCTGGCAGTCCTGTGCCTCTGACACTCTCCGTCTAATAGTACGGACTAACTCTGCCTCATGCTGAGCCTCCCCAACCTCATCCTAGAGGGTGGGTGTCCGACAAGGTCTACCATACAACGCCTCAAACGGTGCCATCTGGACAGGCGAATGTAAGCTGTTGTTGTAGGCGAACTCTACCAATGACAGATGGTCCTTCCAACTGCCTCCAAAATCCAATACACACGATCTCAGCAAGTCCTCTAGAGTCTGAATGGTCCGCTTTGACTATACATCTGTCTGAGGATGGAAAGCTATACCGAAACAGAGCTGCGTGCCCAAGGCCTACTGCAGACTCTGTCAAAACGAGATGTGAACCAGAGGTCTCTATCCGAAATAATAGTCAACGGAACACCACGTGATCTGATGATCTCCCGGCCAAACAGATCTACCAATCGATCCAGGAAATCAGTCTTCTGAATCACTAACGAGTGCGCGGATTTGGTTAATCAATCAACGATTACCCTAATCGCGTCATGGCCTCGTCGTGTTCTAGGCAGACTCACCACACAGTCAATGGTAATATGTTCCCATTTCCACTCAGGAATAGAAATCCTCTAAAATAATCCGGCAGGTATCTGGTGCTCAGCCCTCACCTGCTGACAGACAAGACATCTAGCTACAATATCCGCGATGTCTTTCTTCATACTGTTCCATCAATAGGAACACCTTAAATCTTGGTACCCACGGGTACCTCCTGGGTGGACAACAAATCATGAGCGATGAGCCTCCGGAAGTAACTCCTATAAGACTGGATGAAATGGAGATACGCATAAGCGACCTCGGAAATATATAACCACCGCTTCATCTCGGTTAAACTCGGTCTGCTACCCGGAAACTATCCGGCTGTAAAATAACCCGCAAATACAGCCTAGGGCTCTCGGATCCTCGTCCTGATCGACGACTGAACAACCATGATAACAAAAATACCCTGCTCTGTCTGTAGCCACAACTCGGTGGCACGCTAAAGTCACTCTAGACTTCCGGCTAAGTGCGTCGACAACCACATTAGTTTTTCCTGGGTGATAGCTAATGGTACAATCAAAATCTTTTAGGAACACTATCCCTCTTCCCTGTCGGAGATTAGATTCCTTCTAAGTAAACCGATATTTGAGACTTTTATGGTCAGTGAGAATCTCAAATGTAACGTCATATAAACATTGTCGCCAAATCTTCATGGCAAAAATAATAGCGACAAGCTTCAGATCATGTACAGGGTAGTTCTTCTCATGCTTCTTCAACTGACGAGAAGCATAGGAGACTACTCTATCGTGCTGCATCAAAACAGCGTCCAAACCCAGTAGAGATGCATCGGTATAGAGCACGAATTCGTCCTCTCTAGAAGGTACAACCAAAAATCGGAGCCGACACTAGTCTCCACTTCAGCTCCTAGGAGCTAGTCTTGTCATCCTCAGTCCAAGTGAACTTCACGCCTTTCTAGGTCAGGCGTGTAAGTAGCATAACTATGCGAAAGAAACCCTCGACGAAAGGTCTGTAATATCCTGTCAGTCCCAAGGACTGCGGATCTCCTGCACTGATTTCGGCTGCTCCCAACGGTAACAACCTCGATCTCCTGTGAAACCACAGTATACTCCTACTGGTCATCATGTGTCTGTATACTCCTCCTGGTCATCATGTGTCTCAAACATCTCACAGAAGACACCCAAAACACGCACTACTAATCGTCGCATATAGATGTTCTCGTCGAAACATCTCTAGAACTAGGCAAAGACAGCGTACGTGTCTCACCTGGGATCCGAACTAGATCACAACATCGTCAACAAAGACAATGGAAACCGATTCAAACATCCTCAAAATACCAGAATCATCGTGTCCATAATAACATCTAGAGCACTGTAAGCCTATATGGCAAAACCAAGACACATAATGTCCGTATCACAAACATTCCTAACCATAAGATCCTCAACAATAAACAGATCTAATCACCAATGATATATAATCACCAAAGAATAGAACCTCCAGTGTGAGAGCAATGCTCTATCACACGAAATACCACAAATGTGGGAGCAACGCTCTACCACAAAAAATCCTCCCTATGTAGGAGCAACGCTCCACCACAAATAATCCAAAATATGTATCCACAATAAATATGGGAGCAATGCTCCACTATAAACAATCCGCAATATATAGAAGCAACGCTCCACTACAAACAATCCAGAATATGTGGGAGCTACGCTCTACCACAAACGATCCATAACATGTGGGAGCTACGCTCTACCACAACAATACATAAGTGCCCAAGCACCTAACTATCTAGCTAGAGACTGCACAAGATCTCTCTACCACAGATCAATGTGGGTAGCCTAGGGTATAACCACCCAGTAAGCAAATCTAATCCATAATCAACTCTATCATCCTCCTAGTGGGTTGGTCACCCACTAATGGAAGAATTAGTTGACAGGGTATAACGACCAATATCATAATGTAGACATTTAATATTCTACATTTAACATAGGTAGAATTATCATGATGCTACCAACCATACATCTGACACACGTGCACACACAACATAGGTATGATCAACATAATCCTCTAATTAGTCCACACCCAACATACTCACAATATAGGTGTAAATCACCGTGATATCTCCAACAATACATACCGAACCCGTGTGCATATATCATCGTAGGTAAAATCAACAATACCCCCAAACAACACTCACATGACAAATATACACATATGCCAAGAGTATAATCAATATATACTTCCAATAAGGCATACTAAAACCCAGGTGCATTTACAAATCGCACATAATCAACAAGATACCTCCAATATGTCAATCAGACACGTACAGCTAACCAAATAGCTATAATCCACAAGGAACCTACAATAACCATATCTAGATGGGAATACCCACACTATCCACAAATGAACTATCCATCATAGAACTCCTTCAACTCATAACAACCATATGTACACTTCATATATATGCATAATCAACATATTTAATCCAATCTATCACACAAATCATATGTCACCTTCTAAGTTATCCAATCAGGTACATACAGTCTAAAATTAAAGTATCCATAGAATATGATACATCGATCCTCCATAGACTGACCAAAATCGACAATGATATACGATCAACTCTGTCTTTTCCACATCAGTACAAAACATGTACTCAAATGTACTTTAATACCAAACTAAGCACAAACTACCCAAAGATTCAGATCGGACCAATAAAGCTAAATCGGTCATCTCTTAACTAATCAAGAATACCTTAATCCTCCATAAGCTACTAAGGTATATCAATCTACGACTACCCAAGTCGACAAGCGTAAGTCAGTCTTTCACTGACCCATCTAACAAGAGTAAACCAGTTATCTACTGATGAAATTAACTAAGATAACATGATATACTACTGGCTAGGTCAACATAAATAAGTAAATACTATCCACTACATAGCTAATAAAGAGGCTGGTATGTGCCTCAATCTGCTAACCAAATAGTAGTAACAGAAGCTAAAGCTACTAGGGGTATGATATGTAAAATCACCAAAGCCTATAATCCTTAATCTCTATTAAGGTCAATCAAGATCAGTGGCTAACCCATCACATATAATATATGCTACAACAACCAGACAGGCACTAGTAAAGAGTGCTAATACATGTCATAGACTGTAATAATGAACAGGGCATATACTAACAAAAAGATAGGATAACAGTATACCACATACCTCCTATAGCTTGGAGATGTCCTGTCGCTGCCAGGTCCCAAAATCCGAAAAGTCACATCGAGAAGACCAAAACACAAAATCCGAAACACAAGGAGAATAAGACTCGTAAGTCGATCTCTGATACCAAATAAGTTGGTATCAGATACATCTCGAAAATCCAGAACATATAGCAAGTATCGTATACCTGCTCTGATACCACTAAATTGTCACGCCCCAGAGGAGTCTCTGTCCGAAGAAATTTCGGCAGCATCTCCCCTGTACGACGGACAATCTGAAACTTTTCTACAAGCACTGTATACCTCAGCCACATGCGGCTGGAATAATAACAATAAAAGAAAACAAACACCACGCAGTTAATATCAAATTCAGCCTCTGGCTGACACAACCACGCAGTTAAAAATAAAGCAGCCTACTCGGCTGTACCAAAACCAAAACACAAAACTGCTAGCCGGCTAGGCTTACACAACCAACAACAAATACAAAATACCACATAACAATATCAACACTCCAAAAATAAAACCGGAGTACAGAGCTAACAAACTGATACATAAAACAAAACAAAACATACGTGAAACCGATAAGTCTTCTGATGTGACGTGGGGACCAGCAGACAGGATGCTCCAAGCGACACCATAAGTAACCTGGTACCTGAAAAATATAGAGTCCACGGGGGTGAGTTCAACAACTCAGCGAATACCAATAGACATGCCTAGTAAGATATATCTAACAGCAATAAACATGGAATACAGCTTCCTAATCATATATAGGGAATACGCAAAACTGGAAGGCAACTGAGGAAGCTGTACTCACCAGGAACTCCTATCCAGACAAAAGGGTCATCAAACCGAAAGTGCCCTAAATCCTGTATGCATGTCAAACATATGCATCCAACCAAATGCAACAAATAAATGCAGCAAACACAATCACAAGAAATAAATGCATCAATGCATATGATGCCAATGATGTGTCCTGGTCACCCCTGACGCCAGTCAGTCATCTCACACACAAATGGCGAGACCGAGTGGGTAGGGCTGTGACAACCGTGCACTCTGTCGTCACTGCTCCTGATGAGTGACCGAGTGGACGGGATGCTGTCGGAGTACTCCTGTCCTGTGACCCCAAATCATAAATGGGGGAGCTCAATGCTCTCAACTCCCGGTACACGATGACGGGGAGGAATCCCTGCCGGCTAACACGTTGTGTCACACTACCCATGAGCGGACCAACGTAGCCAAACAAAGTCCCTGCTGCAACACACACTGCCTGAATCGACCACTAACCCATGAGTGGTGGTGTGTGCAGATCCATGTAACTGGCGATGTGCTCAACAACAATGGAGTCGACTATCGCACAGCATGCAATCATGATGCATGACACTAAGCATGGCAATATCCTGATCAGCATAGAAAAATTCATATATATATAATATGGATACCACAGTATCAGTAAGTCAAATCCACGGATCTAGGGTATACTGGTCCTCTATGGTATAACAACCTAGATCCTATACATATCCCCCTCCATAACATATGCACCAACAATATGCACATATCAAAGAAAAATGTTCTAGGTACACAAATCAGATATGATGTACAAATAGAGGTACACAAGCCAGGTATGGTATAAAAACCTAGGTATCAGATAATCTAGATACACATGCCAGAAAATAAAATCTAGAACCTAATCCTAACCTCAGTAAGGTATGGTATGTCACTTACTCTAGGAACTAAGGTACTCATGGCAATAATCATAAAACGTAAACATAGATACATAACAAATGGCCAACAGATCATGCTATGGGTATCAAACCGTGACATACCAAGGCAAACATGTTCATTGCTTGCAGCTATAAAGTACTATGCATATCCAAAGACAATATCATAAAAGATAAGTCAAGAGGTACCCGCCTCCAATAGCAGGTTCAATCCAGTCAAATCCAACATCGAGATGCTCGTCTCGTGTCAAAGTCCTTAATTCACAGCCACCGGTTTGTACTGAAACCAAAGAATTGCTGGCTGGAACTTGCTGCCATTAAGGGACGTTGGCTGCTGAAAATTCTTCACTGTCAGGATCATATGAAGAATCAAGATCGATAACCAATCAAGCAAAAATCCTAATCAACAACCGAAGCTTACCTCCAAGATCCGGCTACGGCATAGCTCTGTGTCGTCTTCGGCACTGTCGAGCAGAAACACAATAAAGGATTTGGCACTATTTTCTCCAGTCCGAAACCAAACCCATGATGAATCTATCCTCCATCCACCATTAACACCTCACCTGAACGAAATCAATCCAATGCAACCAAACAAACAATGGATTTAATTCAATATTTAAATACATCTTACCCCAAACAGCAGTCACCGAAAGGGCTGTTGAGGTCGGCAGACAAGGCTCACCAGTGATGGTCGTGCTGCCAAATTGCAGCAGAGGGGCGGCGGTCATGAATTAAGGCACGACGGTTGGCGCTAGGGCTCAGGAGACTGGTGACACTGCTCGGCCGGAAGAGAGGAAGGGACAGGGAGAAGCTTCGGCAGAGGGATCCGGCAAGGGCACACCTTCGGCGACAGCAAACGAAGAGGCAAGGCAATGCAAGGAGTCGCCGCGAGGTGGTGAAGGAGAAGGGAAAACCTAGGGCTCCGGTGCCGGTGGTGTCTCGTCGGACCAAAGGAAAGGAGGGGAAGTCGCCGGTCGGCCGGGGCTGGCTCGGGCACGGAAACTTCGCGCCGAGAGGGTGGAGACCGAAAGAAGGGAAAGCCCTTGGCCGAGAGATTTTGTACGCGGAGAGGGAGAGGGAGTTCGGCGCCGGTTAGGGCTCGGGGTCGGGGGAAATCGGGAGAGGGAAGCAGCGTGGGAGAGGAGAAGAAAATAAAAAAAGAAAAGATATATAAAAGAAAAAGGAAATGATTTAAAGAAAATAAACATTTCCTCTTTAAAATAGGGTAGCCCAAACAGGCCTTCCCGGGCCCTATTTTTATCCCCGTAAAATCGTCCATACGGTCTCCGAAAAATTTCCGAAAAATCTCCAAAAATTCCGAAAAATTCTCCTATTAAAATTTGCCTATTTTCGGTATTTTACAGAATACATTATGTCTGGCCTTGTTGCAGTTAAATACATTAAACTACCAACAATTTGTTTGTAAATTATACTGTCCACCTTCTTCCCTTCATGATCTTTGTTTAGCTTCAAGCCAAACTCAGTTGGAGTGCTTACAGGATTGCAATCCTTCATTTGAAACCTATCTAAAATTTCTTGCGCATACTTCTTTTGAGAAATAAAAATTCCATTAGTTGATTGTACTACTTCTATGCCAAGGAAGTAATGCATCATACCAAGATCAGACATTTCAAATTCAACCATCATAGATTTCTTGAATTCTTTAAACATGGCATCATCAGTTCCAGTAAATATAAGATCATCTACATATAAACAGACAATGAGCAGTTTCCCCTTTTCTCCAATTTTAACAAAAAGTGTGTGTTCATATGGAGATTTGTGAAAGCCTTCTTTAAGAAAATAGGCCTCAATGCGAATATACCAAGCTCGTGGAGTTTGTTTATATCCATAAAGGGCTTTCTTTAATCTATATACTTTATGCTCATTTCCGATCTTAATATGACCAAGAGGTTGTTCAACAAATACCTGTTCCTCTAAGTTTCCATGCAAGAATGTCGATTTGACATCTAGCTGGTAAATATACCATGAGTTCTGTGCCGCCAATGCGATCACCAATCTGATTGTGCCATGTCTTGCAACGAGAGCAAAAAATTCTGTATAATCGACTCCATATTCTTGCTTATATCCGTTAGCTATTAAACGCGTCTTATACTTGTCAACTTCACCATTTTCTTTTAGCTTTGTTTTGAAGACCCACTTTACACCAATTGTTTTGTGTCCTTTCGGAAGATTAGCCAACTCCCAAGTATCATTTCTTTCAATGGCTTCAATTTCATCATCCATCGCCTTACGCCATTTTGCATTTTTGATGGCATTTTCAAAAGTTGTAGGATCACAATATGAAAATAAGGTAAAATGGGTGATTAGATCTTCAATTTCTGTTACCTCATAGTCTTCCATCCATGCAGGCCTTCTTCGAATACGACGAAGAGATTGAACTGCTGTATCAGTAGCTTCTGCTGCTGTTGGCAAAATTTCAGCAGCTATTGGCAAAATTTTAGCAACCGTTGAACTATCTTCTAATGAATTTTCAGGCGTAGAGACTGTTGATATTGGCTTTCTTCCAGAATCATTGTCAAAAAGAACTTGAGTAGGCTGCTGCATATTCCAATCCCAATAGTTTTCCTCATCAAAGACAACATCTCGGCTGGTCACAATCTTCTTGGTTTATGGATTAAATAATTTATATGCTTTGGATACTTCACTAACACCAAGAAAGACACAATTGTCTCCCTTATCATTGTAACACCCACGAAATTATAGGTGTAGAAATATTATTTTCCTCAAAGCATAGAAATGAAAAGAATAGGAGAAAAAGGAAAATAAAAAAAAAAAGAAAATATAGAATAAGAAGAGGTGAGGTCAAGGATTGAACCTTGAACCTCCCCCAATAAATGGAGATAAATTTATGAATGATAACCATTAGGATAAGGAGAAATGATTTGATAGGAAGGAATGAAAAATTTAGTTAAAGGAGAAAAGAAAACTAAGCAAAAAGAACAAGAGAAAACCAAGTTGCTTACCTTCTTTTCCCTCTTGGTTAAGAAAAGGGAGCAAGCAAAAGAGGGATTGACTACTCCTCTCCCTCTCTATATTTTCGTGGGAATTAATGGAGTGGGGGAAAAGAGGAGTTGAGGGAGTGAATGATGACATGTTTCATGGGCAAGGGAATAAATAGATTGGAGAAGAAAAAAATAGGGGATTAAATAATTTTTCCTCCTTCTCTCTTCTTCATTCTCACCGAACCAAGAAACTCCTTTCCTCTCCTCATACCAATTTCTAAGTTAAGTTCTTCTCCAAGAAAGCTAATTTCCGAGAAGGAAACTTCAAGTTCTAGCCCTTACAAGCAAAGGAAACAAGAGGAGGTACAAGAAGAAGAAGCTTCCACCTTCCTTATCACCTAGAACACTTTTCTCTCTAAGGAAAACCACAAGCGAAAGGATGTAAGTTCCCCTCACCTGTGGTACAATAGTTCTAAATTTTCTATGTAGAATTCGGTCACATAAAAAGCTAAGAAAACATCATGAAGAAATTCTAACCAAGATAAGACCAAAGGAAGGACCTAGAGAAAGAAAGGATCTAAACTTTATATGCTTGAAATTTCTCTTGTAGCATGTATTTTATGGTAAGGAGTTATCCATGTTAAAATGTTTGGTAGAACTTAGATTTATGAGTATTCGGCCATGGTAGAACTAAGGGCCTAGGAGAGCTTTAATTTAAAACTAAGTATGCCAAGATCTCCTAAAGATAAGATATGAAACTATTACGATATGCCCATGATTATATGTTAAGATAAACTTTATTTCATGTCCATGAAGGTTCGGTTAGGTTTGGATGTTTAAAGCCTAGGAGAATTTAAAGCAAATCTAAGATGCTCATGATCTCCTTGATGAAATGTTATGTAGCTAATCCAATGTGCTTATGTTTATTGTTGTATGGAAATTAAATTCATGCTCTATATCATTCGGCCACTTCATGATTTAGGGCTTAGGGAACTTAAAACCTAACTCAACCATGCTCATGTTATTCCTTGATATTTTTGCTATGAAAGTTGTTTAAGGTTCTCATGCTTTTTAGGACACTTGAACCTAAATTTTAAGTCCTATAATATTCGGCCATTACATGATGAAGGACTTAGGAAACTTAGAACCTAACTCAACTATGCTCATGTTATTCCTTGATATTTTTGCTATGAAAGTTGTTTAAGGTTCTCATGCTTTTAGGGCACTTGAACCCTAATCTTAGGTCCTATAATATTCGGCCATTACATGATGAAGGACTTAGGAAACTTAGAACCTAACTCAACTATGCTCATGTTATTCCTTGATATTTTTGCTATGAAAGTTGTTTAAGGTTCTCATGATTTTAGGACACTTGAACCTAAATTTTTAGTCCTATAACATTCGGCCAATACATGATGAAGGACTTAGGAAACTTAGAACCTAACTCAACTATGCTCATGTTATTCCTTGATATTTTTGCTATGAAAGTTGTTTAAGGTTCTCATGCTTTTAGGACACTTGAGCCTAAATTTTAAGTCCTATAATATTCGGCCATTACATGATGAAGGACTAAGGAAACTTAGAACCTAACTCAACCATGCTCATGTTATTCCTTGAAATGTTTGCTATGAAAGTTGTTTAGGGTTCACAAGCTTGAATGATAGTTTTTAACCCAATGAATGCTTGATAAGGTTCGGCCATGACAAGTTGTAAGTTTAAGTAACCTAGAACTTTACCTAAACTTGCTCATGATAGTTCTTATGGTATAAGAAGTGATGCTTACTTAGGGTTCACATGTTGGGATGAAGTTTTACCAAAAACCCAACCTATATGGTTTGGCCACCAAAAGACATTAGGGTTAGAGATCGAATTATGTTTTCCATGTATCTTATATGCCATGATTTTGAGATTTCTATGCTTCTATGTTTAATTATGCACACTTATGATTTATACATGATGGAAACCCTTATGCTATGGTGTGTATTATTTATGATGAAGCTATGTGCAAATTTATGCATGAAATATATGATGTGCTGTGTGCCCAATTTATGCATGGAATATATGATGTGTTGTGTGCCCAGTTTATGCATAAAATATATGATGTGCTGTGTGCCCAATTTATGCATAAAATATATGATGTGCTGTGTGCCAAATCTTTACATACCATTATGATGAGCTGTGTGCCCAAAAGTCTATATGGTATGATATGATAAGTGAAACGATGTACAAGAAAAGATAAGAACCATGATATGTAAAAACATGCTATTTTACTTTATGTATGGCTTGTACCAAGGGTGGGCTCCATGGTCGATGGACTAAGAAACGGGCCTCGTTAGGGATGGGCTCCTAAATGCCCCTAGGTCGATGGACTAAGAAACGGGCCTAGTATGTATGCCTTGTAGGGTTCAAGACTTGCTACCTTGGACCTACATAGGACGCGCGCATTTATGTATGTGGTACAAGCCGGGGCCCTAATCATGTTAAGATTATGTTTAAGTATGTATATTATAAGTTTTCAAAGGACATATCGCATATGTTTTTATGATACATGTTTATGAATTCACCTTGCATATACCTTATGATTATGCCATGATATTTATGATGATGTTATGATATGTCAGGGTGAAATTGATGATTATGTTATGTTATGCCATGATACCTTACGCTTACGTTATGATATGTCATGATATGCTGCATGATATAATGAATTTCCTCCATGTGTTATGTCTTGTGATTTTAATATGTTATACGGTTTTGTGAGTAGGAAAGGAACTTACTGAGCCATGAGTGCTCACAACTTACTTTCTTGTACCACAGATAAAGGCAAGGAATGGATGAACTAGGGGAGCAGCAGGAGGGGCTAGAAGGATGTGTGCGGTAGTGCCTTGGCTAAAGGAGAAAGACCTGCTTTTGTTTAATAAGAACTATGACTAGTTATGTTACTGCTTTATGACTCCATGACATTTAAATTTTGTGTTGAGCATTATGACTTAAAAATCATGTTAAGCATACTATGTGGTGTTATATGTCCAGGTAATTAGTCATGTTGATTTTAAAGAAAAGAAAAGTTTTTAATTTCTATAAATAAGACTTCCGCTGTAGCAAGTAGGTATACATATATATGTGTAAGTAACCCCCGTCGCCTTAGCAGGAGGGGCGGGGCGTTACAATCATCAAGTTTCTTCCTTTTCTCATCAGCGATATGTGCATAAGCAATGCAACCAAAAATTTTAAAATGATCTACGGCTGGTTTCCTTCCACTCCAAGCTTCCTCTCGTGTTATATTTTGAACAGCAAGTGTAGGACTTCTGTTCAAGATGTGAATACTCCAATTTACTACTTCAGGCCAAAATGTTTTTGGAATTCTCCCTTTTGTCAATAAGCTTCTCACCATATTGAGGATAGTTATGTTTTTCCTCTCTGATATACCATTTTGTTGGGGTGTAAAAGCAACTGTCAGCTCTCTTCGGATGCCATGAACTTCACAAAAAGCTTCAAATTTGTTTGAGCAATATTCTCCACCACAATCTATTTGGAGGGTCTTAATGGTGTTTCCTGTTTCATTTTCTACATGATCCTTGAAGCTTTGAAATGCACAAAATGCTTCTGATTTTTCTTGTAAAAAATAAACCCAAGTTTTTTTGAGTATAATCATCAATGAAGGTAATTAAATATCTTTTACCACCATTAGAACATGGTGTTATCGGGCCGCATATATCAGAATGAATTAGCTCTAAAACATCTTTTGCTCGCCATGACTTCCCTTCAAGAAATTGAGAATGATGTTGTTTACCAACAACACATTCTTCACAAACTTGGGAAGTAATACTAATCTGAGGAAGACCTGTCACCATATTTTTTTGCTGGAGGATCTTAAATCCGCCAAAACTTAAGTGGCCATAACGAAAATGCCACAACCAAGTAGGGTCTTTTACTTCAGCCACCAAACAAGATTGCACACTTGTAATCTTCAATGGAAACAACCTGTTTGAGTTCATTAGTACAACAACAATGGTTCCTCTATACCCTTTTGAATAGTGATTACATAACCCTTTTCTTTTAATTGACCAGCACTTAACAGATTACTTTTCAAGTCAGGAACGTAAAGGACATTAGAAATTATTTCTATAGAACCATTCTTGGTTCTTATCTTTATATTACCTTTTCCCATCACTTGCACAGTGGAAGAGTCACCAAAACTTACTGTAGAATGAAAGTCTTCATTTAAATAAGAAAAAGAAGACTTACTTCCACACATGTGGTTATTGCAGCCCATATCCACATACCAAATATCATACTCAGGTTCTTGATTAGCTTGAATAGCCATTAACAAAGTTTCCACTTCTTGCTTTTCGGCAAAATTCGATTGCGCTTCCCTGTCTTTGTCTTTAGGTAGCTTAGTATAACATTCAGAACGATAATGTCCAAATTTATGACATCTAAAACACTTTACCTTTGATTTGTCGAAATGTTGATCTCGTCGGAAATGACCATCATTGGATTTAAAATACCTACTGTTACCTCGATCTCCCCTTCCTCTACCTCTACCTCTACCTCTACCCCTTCCTCTAGAGTTTGAGAAATGAGTAGAGATAGAAGCCTTTAAAGCTTGCTCCTCTGAAGTTGAACTTCGGTTCATCTTCTGTTCATGGACCAGCAAGGAGCTTTGTAGTTCATCAAGAGAAAATGCATCTATGTCTTTGGATTCTTCAATGGAACACACAACATAATCAAACTTTGGTATTAAGGAACGCAATATCTTCTCCACAATGGTGACATCTCCCATCTTCTCACCATGAAATCGCATTTTGTTGCTGATCTCCATAGTCCTGACACAGTAACTGGTGACGGATTCTCCATCCTTCATTTGCAGAGTTTCAAAATCTCTTCTCAAAGCTTGAAGTTGTGCACGCTTCACTCTAGCAGAGCCTTGATATTTTTTCTTCATGGAATCTCAAATATCTTTGGAAGTTTCTTTGCTAAGAATTGTTTCCAAGATGGGACGATCAATTGCCTGGAAAAGGTAATTTTTTGCCTTCAAGTCTTTGAGTTTTCTCCTTTCCAAATCTATTTTCTGGACATCAGTCAAGACTGCATCTGTTGCTGGTGCTTGAATTCTAGATTCAACGATTGGCCAATACTCTTTTGATCTTAGAAAATTCTCCATCAGCATACTCCAATGGTCATAGTGACCATCAAAACGTGGAATCACATGTTGCACAAAATTGTTGTCAGACGCCATTGAGTCTTGCTGCTGCAAGATGAAAGCTGTTGCTTCTTTGTTGCTCTGATACCACTGATACAATGGTAAGGAAGAAGAAAAAGAGATGTATTGGCATGGAAAAGCAAAAGAGATGTATTGGAATGGAAATTCACTCCATGTTGATGAAGAAATGGGGCCTATAAATAGGCTTTACATGGGAACTTTTCAAACTCTATCTCCTATAAAGTAGGATCAATAGATAAGAATCAAAAGACTCGGACAAATTAAAAATGACTAACACCTAAAGACTTGGACAACAACTAAAATTTTCAATAAATAAATTATTTTAAATCTTAACACTCTATCCAGACCCTTCCATGGCTCTCGGTAGTTATGCAAAGCCAAAGCGATGGAGTCCACTGAACTGCCTGCTCCAACTCCTAATGCTCAACCCCGACCGAAGAAACGAGTATGTTGGCAGTCTCCGAACCAACAGAGTGAGGCACCAGAAGTTCAATCTGTGACTTTGGGTCCCGTCATTATATTGGGAGGACCCAACTCGCCTGTCGAGGAAGTCTCGATTGGTGATTCTACAAGCCAGAGTGCACTGTCTGAAAGGATGATAGTGTTCGATTTAACCATCCTTGAGCCAGTCATCCTCGAGCCAACAACCCCTATTGACAGGGCATGTCACTGACCCCCGTCTGGGCTAGTTATAGCTTCTGTAGGTCCAAGGCAAGTTGCTCAAGCATCATCCCAAGCCAACCTACTTGCTCAAATCAAGGCGAGTACTTCATCTGAAGCTTTGAAAACCCTTGACATGATGGAGGTTAGCAATTGGGACAATGGGTTGATACTAAAATTATGTATTCAGACCTTACTTGGATGCCAGGTGGATTTACTAACACTTTGATGTTGCAGCTTTGGTCGAAGCACTTAGAAATCCATAGCCGACTGCCCCATCTACTCAAGTGTCTTCAGATGATGCAGTGGAGAGTAAATGAAATGGAAGCAAGATTGGCTCAGACCACTTAGAAAATAGAAGCGGTGAAGCTAAGGTTGTCCAATACTGAGAGGATGCCAAGGCCCAAGTGGAGTCGGCGACTCAATCGAGGGAGGAGATCAAATCGGGTTGAGCGGGGATTACATCTCTAGAGCAGGAGTTAGAGTTGACTCCGATGAAAGAACTTGAAGTGCTTCAGATTTGGGTGGCTCCCTTGGACCAAGAAAGAGAGTGACTAGTGAACCAAGTGGCCTTTTAAGAGAGAAGGATCACTAGTCTAGAGGTCAACATAATTATGCTACAAGCCCAATTGTTCGAATCTGTTGGGATCTAGCATGCCAAAGACGCAGAAACGCAGCGGAAAAATTACTAGATCCTCTTATCTAGCAGATCCATGCGAAGGGAAGAAACATTTTCTATTCATAATCTATACTAAGCTACATGATATGATTATACCTTTGTTGTGTGCCCTTCGCAATCCCGACAGCAACCTTTCTTTGGTGCAGATCTCAGCATGTTCAAGCATCCGCGCCTCTACGGTATCCACATGAACAAGTCTTGTCTTTGCTTATCTCACAAACAAAGCAAGATGGAGAAGAAATCACAAGGTTGTGCTAGCAACCACAATGGCGATTTCGGCCAAGAAAGGGAAGGAGGAAGAAGAAGAATGCCAAGGGTCTCAACAATTGTTCATAATCTCAAAATTATCATCCAAATGATATTTATAACTGTTAGGATCCTTTGAACGGCTAGAGAGGGGGTGTGAATAGCCGACCCCAATCTTTCGCGTTTCTTCCTACGATTAGGTTAGTGCAGCGGAAAATACAAAGAAACGAAAGAGAAGAAAAACAAACCTTAACACAAGGATGTAACGAGGTTCGGAGATTAGGGCTCCTACTCCTCGGCGTGTCCGTAAGGTGGACGAGTCCAGTCAATCCGTCGGTGGATGAGTCCCCGGAGAACCGGCTAATACACTATACTCCTTGTGGGTGGAGAAACCTCGCCACAAACGTTTGCAACAGCAAACAAAGAGTACAAGAACAAAGAGTAAGCAAGAAATACAATAAGAATACACAAGCACTCTACCAATCTTGCTTTCTCGTCGACTGGAGTCCGGATGAAGCAGCAGCTCTCAAAACACCTACAACAGCTCACGAAGCTTTGGACGAGCTCAACAAAACTCAAGCACAGCAGCACTTAGCAACAGGAAGGAGGAAGAAGAAGCAGTCGTGCAGCAGCAGCCCTCGACCCCTTTATACCTGCGAAGAAGACAGCGAAGAAACTAGCCGTTGCGTCGCAACGGCTAGAACCCTGATCGGTGCGGGACCGATCGGAGGAAGTGGATCGCCACCGACGGTGCGTGGACCGATCGAGTGCCTGATCGGTCCACGACCGATCGGCGCTTTCTCCGAACTCGCTATCGTGCTCGATCGGTCGTGGGGACCGTCAGGCTATCGATCGGTCCCCGCATCGATCGAAGGCTTCACAGAGTTGCCCAACTCTCGTGGAATCTGATCGGTCCCTGGACCGATCCCACCTCAGCGTCCCTGATCGGTCCCGGGGACCGATCAGGCTCCATGCTGATCGGTCCCCAGACCGATCAGATACCCAACCGTATCACTGGATCGGTCTGCAGACCGATCCAGAGCTTGGTTTTTGCCCAAACCAAGTCCCAAGTCTCCCAAGCCAACATCCGGTCAACCTTGACCTGTTGGTATATCATGCTTAGCATCCGGTCACTCCCTTGACCTGCTAAGACTCTCCACCAAGTGTCCGGTCAATCCCTTTGACCTACTTGGACTTTTCCACACCAGATGTCCGATCATCCCTGATCCATCTGGATTTTCTTCTTCGTGCCAAGTATCCGATCACTCCCTTGACCTACTTGGACTTTCCAACACCAGAAGTCCGATCATCCCTGATCCATCTGGATTTTCCAACACCAGAAGTCCGATCATCCCTGATCCATCTGGATTTTCCCTTGCCTGGTTTCACTCACCAGGACTTTCCAACTGCCTAACATCCCAGTTAGGACTTTCCCACTGCCTGGCTTCACTCACCAGGACTTTCCAACTGCCTAACATCCTAGTTAGGACTTTCCACTGCCTGGCTTCACTCACCAGGACTTTCCAACTGCCTAACATCCCAGTTAGGACTTTCCACTGCCTGGCTTCACTCACCAGGACTTTCCCTCGTGCCAAGCTCCCTGCTTGGACTTTTCCAGTGCCAAGCTCCCTGCTTGGACTTTTCCGGTGCCAAGTCTCCATACTTGGACTTTCTCCCGAATCAGGTCAACCAGGTCAACCTTGACCTACGGTTGCACCAATAATCTCCCAAACATCTATTCTTGTCCCACATCAAGAATACAACTCTCTCACGAGTGTCAAACATCAACATGCAACACAACTAGGTCAACCTTGACCTAAGGTTGCACCGACAATCTTCCCAAGTCAAACATCAAAATATAACTCGAGTCAAGTCAACTCGAGTCGGGTCAACCAGGTCAACCTTGACCTAAGGTTGCACCAACAATCTCCCCCTTTTTGATGTTTGACAAAACCATAATCAATAACCTAACTTAGGTTTTCCAACCATCTTCCAATGTCCAATGTTCTTTCCTTGAACATAACCTGGACATTCTCCCCTTAGGTTAAGCCGATAACCTAACTTGGGTTCTCCAATAATTCTCCCCCTTTTTGACACACATCAAAAAGAATTCCAATGTTCTTCCTTGAACATTCCTTGACATTCTTCCCTTAGCTTAGGTTAACCCGATAACCTAACTTGGGTTCTCCAATAATTCTCCAATGAACACTCTCACCTTTTTGACACACATCAAAAAGAAAAAGGAGGGTATCAAGGTCAAGAGTTTCTTCCTAATGAAAGTCCCATACCTTTCATTGAAACTCTTAATTTCCCTTTGATACTAAGCTCAACAATCCACTTAGTGATAATCCCATATCACTAATCCTCAAGGAGTAAAAACTCCCCCTAAAAGTCAACTCCCCTTGACAATTAGGTAAAAACTCCCCCTAAAGGTCAACTCCCCCTTGACCATTGCACCAACAATGTCTTGGAGAGTTTCAAACCTTTAGAAATCCACAAAACCCAACTTCCAGATGAAATTTCAGACCAACAGCTGAAAAATCAGAAATTCGGCACGCCCTGATCGGTCCCCAGACCGATCAGAAACCCCCTGGATCGGTCCCCAGACCGATCCACGCTTCACCGATCGCACTGGATCGTCACTAATCGGTCACCAGACCGATCAGGCCTTCCCTGGATCGGTCCGGTGACCGATCCAGCCTCTGAAATCAGAGATTTCTGATTTTCTCTTCCGGAAATTCAGAAACTCCTAATAAATTCAAGAAAATTCCAAAAATTACGAAACTTTGAGGATACATTCCTCATGTCATACACTATCAAGGAAAAATAGTTTTCTATGAAAATAGTTTCCATTTTTCAATCTTGATACAAAGTTCAAAAACTTTGAAATAGTTCAAGTTTTAAATCAACTTTGTATCACAATGTTCAATGATGAATGCTATCACTAGGAAAGCTTCATCAAGGTTTTTCAAATCAATTTTAACATGATTTTAAAACCATTTGAATTTAGGACCATAATCTTAGGGCTAGATGTACATGACTTGTACACAAGCTTTCCCTATGATCCTTAATTTCTTGAATTAGGGTCATCTAGGTACAAGGACTATGCACCTTGATCCTAACTCATGATCCTAATATCTCACACACATCTAAGGTGTATCAAACCACATTCAAGTCAATTTGATGTGAGATATGGGTTTAGGTATCTTAGACTAAGGTCTCATGCATTTTCTAAACACAAATTTGATCTCAATATCAAAATGTGTTTTTCATCCTTAAATCAATTCAATTGATTATTAATGCAAGAGATGATGACATGACATAAAATGGTATCATAAATGAAAACATGTGCCAATGTCATGATGTCATGGCATAAAGTTTGAAACTAAACTAACACATGACATATAGATAACCTAAGCATTATCATATCATGACATTTCAAATGATAATAAAATAAATATGATGTCATGGCATGACATATGGCAACCAATCATGGCAAGTTAGCACAAATAAAATACCTAAATTCCCTATCTAAGTATCCTTAGCCTTAGCTAACTTAAAACCTAACCCTAGATTGCCCATATATCCCTAAGAGAAAACCAAAATCCCAATTATGGTATTTCTCTAGGTTTTCTTAAATTGTGCCAAATAAGATTAAAATATTCTCACTTTGGCACACTTTACTCTTCCAAGGAGTGAATGATAAAGATTATTCCATTTCATTTTCAAAGGTTCCAAAAACCTTGAAAATGTTCCTTGAGTGTCAATTTCCTCAAAGTTGAGTTAACTACCCTTCTTATTGGAGTTGACACTCTCTAACCCATCTATGGGGTAGAGAAGATGCTCCTAGGAACCCAATACCTATTAGAGCTCATTGGGTTCACTAAATATTCACTAGGGATAACTTCCCTAGCAACCCTCCTAATGACCCTCTTAGGCTTTGAAGCCTTGGTCATTTGGGTCTCATCAAGGTCAACTATAGGGGTGACTCCCCTTGTAACCTTGGTAATGGTCTTCCTAGCCCTAGGTTTTGTTCCATAATCGAATGGAACATTGTGATAAGTGGGCTTGACCATTTGGGACTTAGGTTTGTGACCCAAACCCTTTTTGTCCTTGGACATTGGTTTTTGACCCTTAAACCCTAGAGATGACTTCTCCATGTTTTTAAGAGCCTTTTCTAAATTATCAAGTCTTGACCTCAAGACTTGATTTTCCCTTTCTAATACCTCAAGTTTTAATTTGTCATTTTCTCTTGAGATATTCCTAGGCATGTGTCTAGTCTTCTTGGGATTTCTACCTAGGTTTTCCTTAACTTTAGAAGCGTTAAACCTAGGGTTGGTATTTCTAGTGTTATCCTTACCTAGGCTAATATGTTTAGCACCTAAGCACATGTGTTGATTTCTAGTGTTAACATGCTCATCATTATTTGCAATAGCAATAAAACTACTAGCATGTTTCTTATTTGAATTGCAATAGTGTGCCTTAAAAGGTACCTTAGGGTTTGCCTTAGCTCCCCCTATCGATGTGCATCCCTTGTCCTTGTGAGGTTGCCTCCCCCTTGGACATTGACTCCGATAATGTCCCCTTCGCTTGCATTGGAAGCATACCACGTGCTCCTTGCCTTTGCGTGTCGGGACTCCGGCTCCCTTGACTTTTGGTGCCGGTGGAGTCTTCCTAACCCTCCTTGGACACTTACTCTTGTAGTGCCCATGTTTCCTACACTCAAAACACATTATGTGTAATTTGCTTGAAATCACAGTGTTTGAGTTACCTAGGGTTGTGGATGGAGATGAGCTTTCTTCTTCAACCCTTCCGGAGGTGGAAACTTCTTCTTCTTGCTCCGAACTTGAGCAAGAGGAACTCTCCTCCTCTTCTTCCTTGGATGTTGAGTAGCCCTCAACTCCCAATTTGCTCCCTCCATGATGTGAGCTACTTGGCTCACTAGGCTCCTCTTCATGGCTTGAAGTGGAGCTCTCCTCATGGTACTTGGCCAAGTTATCCCACAATTCCTTGGCATTGTTGTATTTACCTATCTTACACAAAATATTAGTAGGTAATGAAAATTCAATTGTTTTAGTTACCTCATTGTTGATCGTGGATTGGTGGACTTGTTCCTTCGTCCACTTGTTCTTCTCTAGAGGCTCTCCTTCTTTATCCATTGGAGGAGAAAACCCTTCTTGTACACAAAACCAGTTCAACATATTAGTCCTAAGAAAATACATCATCCTTACCTTCCAATATATGAAGTTGTCGTTGTAGAAGGGTGGAATCGTGATGTCTTCTCCGAATTGATCCATCTCTAGCTTTGCTCCCACGGGTGTTGATCCGACGAAGAGCGTCCTCGCTCTGATACCACTTGTTAGGATCCTTTGAACGGCTAGAGAGGGGGTGTGAATAGCCGACCCCAATCTTTCGCGTTTCTTCCTACAATTAGGTTAGTGCAGCGGAAAATACAAAGAAACGAAAGAGAAGAAAAACAAACCTTAACACAAGGATGTAACGAGGTTCGGAGATTAGGGCTCCTACTCCTCGGCGTGTCCGTAAGGTGGACGAGTCCAGTCAATCCGTCGGTGGATGAGTCCCCGGAGAACCGGCAACACTATACTCCTTGTGGGTGGAGAAACCTCGCCACAAACGTTTGCAACAGCAAACAAAGAGTACAAGAACAAAGAGTAAGCAAGAAATACAATAAGAATACACAAGCACTCTACCAATCTTGCTTTCTCGTCGACTGGAGTCCGGATGAAGCAGCAGGTTCAAAAACTCTAACAGCAGTAGCTGTCGGGGAAGCTCACGTGAAGCTTTGGGACGAGCTCAACAAAACTCAAGCACAGCACTTAGCAACAGGAAGGAGGAAGAAGAAGCGGCGTGGCAGAGCCGAGACCCTTTATACCTGCGAAGAAGACAGCGAAGAAACTAGCCATTGCGTCAGCTAGAACCGATCGATGCGGACCGATCGGGAGGAAGTGGATCGTCACCGACGGTCGTGGACCAATCAGAGTGTGCCTGATCGGTCCACGCACCGACCGCTTCTCCGAACTCCGCTATCGTGCTCGACGGTCGTGGGGACCGATCAGGCCTTGATCGGTGTTGCCCGATCAGAAGGCTTCACAGAGAGTTGGCCAACTCTCTGTGTGGAATCTGATCGGTCCCTGGACCGATCCCACCTCAGCGTCCCTGATCGGTCCCGGGGACCGATCAGGCTCCATGCTGATCGGTCCCCAGACCGATCAGATACCCAACCGTATCACTGGATCGGTCTGCAGACCGATCCAGAGCTTGGTTTTTGCCCAAACCAAGTCCCAAGTCTCCCAAGCCAACATCCGGTCAACCTTGACCTGTTGGTATATCATGCTTAGCATCCGGTCACTCCCTTGACCTGCTAAGACTCTCCACCAAGTGTCCGGTCAATCCCTTTGACCTACTTGGACTTTTCCATACCAGATGTCCGATCATCCCTGATCCATCTGGATTTTCTTCTTCGTGCCAAGTATCCGATCACTCCCTTGACCTACTTGGACTTTCCAACACCAGAAGTCCGATCATCCCTGATCCATCTGGATTTTCCAACACCAGAAGTCCGATCATCCCTGATCCATCTGGATTTTCCCTTGCCTGGTTTCACTCACCAGGACTTTCCAACTGCCTAACATCCCAGTTAGGACTTTCCCACTGCCTGGCTTCACTCACCAGGACTTTCCAACTGCCTAACATCCTAGTTAGGACTTTCCACTACCTGGCTTCACTCACCAGGACTTTCCAACTGCCTAACATCCCAGTTAGGACTTTCCACTGCCTGGCTTCACTCACCAGGACTTTCCCTCGTGCCAAGCTCCCTGCTTGGACTTTTCCAGTGCCAAGCTCCTTGCTTGGACTTTTCCGGTGCCAAGTCTCCATACTTGGACTTTCTCCCGAATCAGGTCAACCAGGTCAACCTTGACCTACGGTTGCACCAATAATCTCCCAAACATCTATTCTTGTCCCACATCAAGAATACAACTCTCTCACGAGTGTCAAACATCAACATGCAACACAACTAGGTCAACCTTGACCTAAGGTTGCACCGACAATCTTCCCAAGTCAAACATCAAAATATAACTCGAGTCAAGTCAACTCGAGTCGGGTCAACCAGGTCAACCTTGACCTAAGGTTGCACCAACAATAACCATCCCATGGTATACCAAGAGTCTCCACCCTTTTATCTTCTAATTAATGGCTCAAAATCAACCATTCAATCCAATGGTTCAATTTTGACCATTCAACTTCCTTGGTGAACTCAAGTTCACCCAATAAGTCCAACCCATTGATTCTCAAGCAACTCGACTCAATCCAACAATTGGATCCCTTTGAGTCTAACTCAATGAGTCAAATTCGGATTACACTTAATCCATTGATTCATCACATGAACCCATCTCTATATCAACTTGTTCTTTGTGTGTGACCCTATAGGCTCTCGTAATGTTGGCAATGCACCCAAATCAACATTTGTGATACATAAACAATGAGTGACATCAAACAAGGCATCATTGCTACCCAAGTGATGAGAAAGTCGAGATCCGATCTAACCTATCCGTGGCTATCATCATGTATGACTTGGTCCCTCTATCCTTGATATGTAGATTGATCAATGAGGTATAGACCGTGTTATCCTCTTATCAATCTTTGTGTTTCTTGATCTCCAAGTAGACACACTTATCAAATAAGCTCAATATCTCATATCGACTCATTTAAGCATGGCCATGCTTTCTTGTGTCCTACTAATCAAGGAGCCCACAGATATCGCTTCCGTCATATGGAAGAGATAGATCCCATCTACATCACTCATATCCCTCCGTATAATTCATTGCATACCCAGTGATCGACTTTATAGTCCACCCTGTTATGGGTGACGTTTGACGATACCAAAGTATACCACTCCTTATGTAGGGAACCGTAGTGACTTCAGGTCTAAGGACTATTCATACCAATAATCACATGAGAATGTTTATGACACTCATACGACGATCCATGAAACATTCTCATGGCGGGCCATTCAATATATATTCTCTAATATATACACATGTGTCAACCTGATATCTCATATCCATGACTTGTGAGATCAAGTCATCCGTTGACCTACATGCTAGTCTCAACGCATTAATATTGTCCTTGTATATTAATGCTCGACTAGGAATAGTTAAGAGTAGTGTTCTCTACAATATCTCACTATCAATTCAACCAATTGATATACTATAAATAAGAACCTACTACCCAAGGACTTTATTATATTTATTCAATCGGCACTAAACTACAATAAATATAATAACCAACTTTGCCTTTTATTAATAATGATATATGATATAAAATGAGCCCTTCACAATCATCTCATAATTGGTACTAGGGTTAATGCTAATAGAATCATCCCAAGCAATGGAAACACTAAAGCTCCAAACTTGAGAGGAGATGGAGAGTTGAGGATAGCTGCCCGTCGAATTGGAGATCTTGAAGGCCTAATCAGAGGGTTACTGAGCCGGTGAAGAAGAGTGATAAGCGAGCCAAAAGGAGTTCCTAGCTTTGGAGGAGTTCTTCAACTTGTTAGGGGCCCAAACAGTGAAGATACTTCAACATGGATTCGAGGGCACCCTCTGACATGTTCACAAGGCTAGACTCTTGCCCCAAGGCACCTTCTTGGAGTTCCTGGAGATGAAGAAGGTTTGCGAGGAGCTGCAAGCCTTAGAGAAAGATGATCAGTGACTGAGCGTCCTTTGTTTTGTTTTCACTCTATAATGCACTTAGTGCAATATGTTGGTACAATTTGTACTAACAGTCTAATTCAGGTTTTGATAAATGACAAGTAAGTTAAGTTAGATGTTAGTGTGATCTAACCACTTGATTAAGTGTGCAAGAGAAGTCTAGATAGGTCGATAGGCTGACTGAATATCTGGCAAGAAATCCAGCTAGGTCAACGAGCCAACCAGATAGCTGGTACGAAGTCCAGATAGGTCGACAGGCTGACCAGGTATCTAGCAAGAAATTTAGCTAGGTCGACAGATCGACCGGATAGCTGATATGAAGTCCAGATATGTCGATGGGTTGATCAGATATCTGGTAAGAAATCCAGCTAGGTCAATGGGCTGACTGGATAGCTGACATAAATTCCAGACAAGTCGATGGGTTGACCGGATGTTTGGCAAACTGGTAAATTAAGGTAAGTCACTGGAGGAGAGTGATCAAGTGAGGACGCATCCTGGTTGAAGGGACTGTTGGGGTTGCAATGTTGCAAACATAGTCCCATATTGAAAACACATCGGAAAGATCATGGGTTTATAAGAGAAAAGATATCTCCATTGGCATGAGGTTATTTGGGTAGAGCCCAAGAGAAAAATTATGAGGGCTTAGGCCCAAAGTGGACAATATCATATCATTATGGAGATATTTAAATTCTTTTTGATCCTACAATTGGTATCAGAGCTCGGACTGCCAGAAGGTTTATCCACCGACTGTGCACAAGAGCTATGGTTTGATTGAGCTATGTGGGTACAATATTGACCTCGAACAAAGAAAATGGAGGCTCCTATGTTCGAATCAAGGGGACCAGACACCAGGCAGGAAGACCTGATGGGTCGAGGATCGAACATTGGAAGCTTGTGGTCCTTTGTTTGAGGGGGGGGATTGTTGGCGTTGCAAGGTTACAAATATAGTCCAACATTGAAAACACATGGGAAAGATCATGAGTTTATAAGAGAAAAGATATCTCCATTAGCATGAGGGCTTTTGAGTAGATTCCAAGAGCAAAACCATGAGGGCATAGGCTCAAAGTGGACAATATCATACCATTGAGGAAATATCTAAATTCTTTTCGATCCTACAGGGACAATAAGCGTTGATCTAGTTTAGGTCCATTTGGAATCTCTAAGCTGAGACCTTGACTAGTTCCTGGTCTTAGGAGGACAGGAACTAATTACTAGCCTTTATTATTAATTATTGTTTGTCCTAATACTTGTGTTACAGGTTATTTGAACTAATATTGTTTTGCAGGACAAAATGAGCAAATTGCCTTCGGATGAACAGTGCCGAAGGCGCCCTCAAGTAGTGAAGGTGCATTCATACTGTTCATAGAATGCGTCTTCTGTAGGATAAATTTTGGGCGAGGTCGTGGATAAGTGCCGAGCTGTCCGAGATCAAATTTGCCTCATTGGATGTGCCTTTCATGGCTATGGAAGGCGCCTTCCATGTCTTTTGTAAGACTATCTCGAGAAGGCATTGGAATAACAGTGAGATACGAGCTACCACACATTCTTTTGAGCTTCCGACTACCCTAGGCTTTTGCTACGACTCTGTTGCGAAGCTGCTGCGACCAACAACTGCTTCGAGAACTTCTGATCACGGCTGGTAGACTGACACTGACATATGAGTGCACCTACTTCTATTTCTAAAAGTGTCAGTAACATTTCATTTGTGTGCTTGATTACTGCTTTAAAAAGGGAAGTGTAGATTGTTACACTGTCTCTATTTTTGTACTCGATTCTCTCTTTTGGAGGTACTGGAAGAGGTTTTTAGTGGATTATTCATCGATAGTGTTGGTTAGTCCTAGGAAGATCGTACCGGTTCCACTGTACAAAAATTTTATACAAGTATCGAATCTTTCCTAATAACCTATTGTGTTATTTAGAAATTAAATTAGGAATCACAAACGGAACTTAACATTATTGATTCCAAATTTAACTTATTTGTTCTTAATGGGTTAGACTTGGATCGCAAACGATGCTTAACATTATTGATCCAAATCCACCTATGTTAAAAATTCAATTAAATATTAATTTCAGAAATCAGCTCCTAGGTCAAACATGGCGAGGCATTTGGCCTTCTTGGGTATGGGAACATCTACCACTGCCTCGACAAAGCCTCTTAACGAAATTCAATATTTAATTTCCTTATATAACTCTAGGTTTAACCAAAAAGAACAATCAAATCACAAATTCAAAAAATAAAAAAAACACAAACTCGAATCACAAATTCAAAACTCTAGAATCATATGTCTCTTGTGTTTGGAATTCATACAAAGAAAAAGGAGCATGATGCGAAAAATAATTACTAGTTATACCTTTCTTTGTATGCAACGACCTCTTGATCTTCTGTCATATTCCTCGCCTCCTCTTGGACGTCGTGTGAGCGACGAACCTCCAAGATGAACACAACCCAAAAGCTCCTCCTCCTTCTCTAAGTTTCGACCACAACCACCACCAAGGAACAAAAGAGAGCAAGGGGAAAGGAAAGGGGAGAGGGTCGACCACAAGAAAGAGCACAAGCAAGAGAATAAGAATTGATGCAATCCCTACTTCTCCTCTTCTTCTTCTTCTCTTTGTATCCGGTCACACAAAGCAACCACAAGAGGTGGCTGGCCCTATCATGAAGAGAAGCAAGGGCTGACCCTTAGGAGAAGACTAGAGAGAAGAGAGAAAAGAATAGAATATCTCATGAGGCCTCTCCTCCCCTTCTTTTATAATACTTGCCCAAGGCAAATAAAAAAATAAATAAAATCTTCCTCCTAATTTCCTTTCCCCCTTTTATTTTTCCTTTTCTCCTCTTTTATACTCTTAATGGCCGGCCCCTTGCTTGGACACCAAGCAAGGGTGGGCGGCCACATCATCATGAAGAGAAAAAAAAAATTATAAAATTTTATAAAAGAAGGAATCCTCTTATAAAATTTTACAAGCTCTTTTTCCTTTTGTGGATGTTAAAAAAGGAAAGTTTTAAAAATTAAAATCAAGTTTTAAAATTTAAAACTTCTCTTCTAAAATTTCCTTTTTTAATATGGTTACAAAAAAAAATTTAAATTTAAAACTCTCTTTTTTAAAAACCATGTGGATGGTTAAAAAATGAAAGTTTTAAAACTTTTAAAATTTTCTTTTAAACCATGTGGCCTAATTCAAATAAGGAAATTTTTGTAAATTTAAAATCCCTCTTTTAAAACTTGTAAATGTCTACAAAGAGAAGATTTTAAAAATTCAAAACGTCCCCTAAACTTTGAATATAGTGGCTGGCTCCCTTCTTGCTTGGGCATCAAGCAAAGAGCCGACCCCTTTGTAGAGGAAGTGGCCGACCCCACCAAGTCATGGGCCGACCCCCTCTTGGACATCAAGATGAGCTTTTCATGAGTGGATTTGAGGCTTCATTGAGGCTATGACAAGGACCTAAAGGAGAAATTGGTTTTGGTCTCCCGATGAAATTAAGCTTCCCGTGTTTGCCCCGAACACCCAACTTAATTTCATCAATAATAATTCATACCACTAAAGAATTATTATTGAACTATCGCACCAATCCCAAATTATATTTTTTTTGGGCTCCTTATTATGAGTGTGTTAATCTCCCTGTGTTTAAGATGTCGGATGCCCACTAATTAATTGAGTTACTGACAACTTATTTTAATTAATATCTTAGTCCAAGAGTAGTACCACTCAACCTTATCATCATGTCGGACTAAGTCCACTTGCAGGGTTTAACATGATAATCTTTATGAGCTCCTCTTGGGGACATTATCAACCTACATTACTAGGATACAATCTTCTTCTATAATCAACAACACACACTATATGTAATATCATTTCCCAACTTATCGGGCCTATTGATTTATCGAGCTAAATCTCACCCTTTGATAATTCAAAGAAATAAATACTAAATATATGTGCTTGTTATTATATTAGGATTAAGAGCACACACTTCCATAATAACAGAGGTATTATTCTTTTATCTAGTCAGTATAAAAAAAACTACCTCAAATGGTCATGCTCAATACACTCAGAGTGTACTAGTGTAATGTTATAGTTAAGATAAACTAATACCAAATTACACTACGACTATTCCAATAGTTTGTTCCTATCCATCTTAGTCGTGAGCTACTATTTATAATTTATAAAGAACCGATAACATGATCTTCTGTGTGTGACACCACACACCATGTTATCTACAATATAAATTAATTGAACAACTACACTTAGCATATAAATATAGATATTGACCAATGTGATTCTTAAATGTTTATACAAAAGCTAGACTTTTAGTATACACTCTAATAATCTCCCACTTATATTAAAAGACTATGCTGCCATATACCCTGCCATACATCTAACTCTTTCAACATGCCCATCAAAAGCTCTTTGCCTTAAGGGCCTTAGTGAAAGGATCTCCAGGTTATTACCTGATGCAATTTAGGCGGCAACAACTTCTCCTCATTATACGAGGTCTCGTATTGGGTGGTACTTGCGCTCTATTATGTTTACTTTCCTTATGGGCTCATGGTTCCTTCGTGTTTGCTACTGCACCACTTATTATCACAATTCATTATAATAATTTTAAGCAAATCAGGAATCACATCTAAGTCCATCATGAAGTTTCTGAGCCATACACCTTCTATGGTTGCCTCAGAGGCTGCCACATTCTCAGCTTCTATGGTGGAGTCTTGAAAAACACCTATGCTTAACACTCCTCCATAGTTATGACTTCATCTCCTAAAGTAAATACAAAACCCCGAGATCGACTTACTATTGTCCCTATCTGATTGGAAGTCAAAATCCATGTAACCCACAAGGATTAAATCATCTGCCTTGTAAACTAGCATATAATCTCTAGTCCCTCTAAGGAACTTTAATATATGTTTTACAGTAGTCCAATGTTCCTATCCAGGGTTACTTTGATATCTGCTAACCATGCCCACCGCAAAACAGATATCCAGTCTCGTACACAGCATTACATACATTAGGCTTCTGATAGCCGAAGCATAAGGAACTGCCTTCATGTCCTCTATCTATTTTGATGTCTTCGGAGACATCTCTTTTGATAAAGGTACTCCATGCCTGAAAGGTAGAAAAACCTTTCATGGAGTCTTGCATGCTAAAACGAGCTAGGATAGTATGAAGTTCGGGATAAGCACAACATTCTTTTCTTGTGATCCCTTTGATCCCGAGAATATGTGCGCATTCTCCCAAGTCCTTCATATCAAATTGTTTGGACAACCATACCCTTACTTCTGACAACACTTTGATATTGTTTCCAACTACCAAAAATATCATCTATGTATAGTACAAGAAATACCACCATGTTTCCATCACACTTCTTGTATACGCAAGATTTATCTGGACATTGAATAAATCCATAGGTCTGGATTACTTCATTAAACCGGATGTTCCAAGACCTTGAAGCTTTGCTTCAGTCCGTAAATAAATCGATTGAGCTTACATACTAGATGCTCTTTGCCCTTTGCAATGAACCTCTCTGGTTGCTTTATATGATGGTTTCTTCAAGACTTCCATTAAGAAAAGTTGTCTTGACATCCATTTGCCAAATCTCATAATCCATATGAGCAACAATAGATAAAAGAATCTGGATAGAATTAAGCATGACTACTGGTAAAAGGTTTCCCTTTTTCAACAAGCCTTGCTTTGAAAGTTTCCACCTTCCTGTCTACCCCTCTTTTTCTATTGTAGACTTATTTTCACCCAATGTTTTTTACACCATTTGGTGGTTCTATAAGCTCCCAGAATTTATTAGAATACATGGGTTCTATATTTGAATTCATCGCTCTTTGCCAAGATGCTGCATCTTTATCTTGGAGCGCTTCGTCATATTTCCGGGGATCAAGTTCATGTTCACCAGGGATCAAGTCCAAAGACTCTCCCAAAATATGAATTTTCAGGTCGCCTAACAACCCTCCCACTACAATGAGTCACTGTCTGTAATTGTATATCATTTGTGATACGTGTTGTAGTTTCTTGTGATATCTCATCTTATACAGTTGGTACTAGATTAGACGTGTCCTTTATGATTTCCTTAAGAACAAATTTACTTATGGGCTTGTGGTTCATTACATAGTCCTCTTCTAAAAATCGAGCATTGGTGCTAACCATGACCTTTTATTTTTTAGGACTATAAACCTCCTTTCGTTTCTCTATGATAACCCACAAACAAGTGAACTCCTGTCCAACTTATCACTGTCTCCCTTCAGCTCATGTGCTAGACTACCCCAAATCTGAATATTCTTTAGACTAGGCTTACGCCCATTCTACAATTCTATGGGAGTAGAGGGTTCTGATTTAGAAGGTACTATGTTCTCTTCTATTTCCAGAGTATATCCTCAAAACAAATTTGGTAATTTTGAATAAATCATCATCGATCTAGTCATTTCCATAAGAGTCCTATACCTTCTTTCTGCCACACCATTCTGTTAGGGTGTATCAAGTGCAGTCAGTTGAGATTGAATCCTGACTTCTGATAAGTAACTTCTAAACTCTCCCAAGAGGTACTCGCCACTACGATCTCACCGTAGTGTCTTGATACTTTTATCTTGACGTTTCCCCACATCAACCCTGTACTCTTTGAACTTATCAAAGCACTTAGACTTGCGACGCATTAAGTAAATGTACCCGTATCTTGAATAGTTGTCTATAAAATAGACGAAATATTCGAATCCACCTCTTGTCTGGATAGTCATAGATCCACACAAATCAGAATGAACTAATTCCAACACATCTTTAGCTCTACACCCCTTAGACTTAAAAGCTTCTTGGTTATTTTTCCTTGTAAGTAAGACTCGCAGGTTGGAAAGATTTCCACTACCAATTAACCCAAAAGTTCATCGGCTATTATCCTTTGAATCCTAATTAAGTCAATATAACCTAGCCTTAGTTGCCAAAGATATGATTGGTTCATTTCTGAAGGTTGTTTTCTCTTATTAGAGTTAGAAGATATGTTATTAATTTCCATTTGTTGCATCGTGGGAGTTATTGGATTTATAAATTGCCAACCAACGTACCGAAACAGATAACTTCCCTCTTTTTTTTTATAACAACTTTGTTATTAAAAGAGGCAGAATATCAAGTTCTTTGAATAGTTTGAAAACTAGTTCTTTCTAAACTTGGTACATAAAGACAATTTCTTAAAATCCATATTTTATTCCTATTAGAAGATAAACATCTCCCATGTAGACGGTGTTTTCCCTTTCATATAGTTGTCTGGTTTTCTGGAACCCTACAATGAATTACGGACATGATTAGTGGCTTCCGTATCTACACACCAGGTACCGGTAGATAACACCACTAAACATATTTCAACAACTAATGAATAAAATACACCTATATTGTTCTTAGTTCTGAGAAGACAGTCCATCTTAATATCCAAGTCTTATTTCCAATCTTATTTGAGACTACTAAGTCTATTCTATAGTATAAGAGCAAGGGGATTGACAAACATTTGAAATCCTAAGAATCACTAAAATATTTGGTCAAGACCAACACCTTAAAATCCCCGTGAATTTTGTATGTCATAATAGTGTGGACGTATACAAAATCAAAAAGGAGATCTTATCCATTAATTTTATTATCTCATCAACCTAACTTTATGACAAATAAAATTAATAGTTGATCTATCTTTGATCAAATATTTGGTCAAAACTTTGAATTTAAAATAATATTGATTCCTCAAAACAATATCATTTAAATTCACCAACACCTCAAACACCGTGAATTTTGTATGCCACGATAGTGTGGACGTATACAAAATCAAACATTTGTAAGAGGAGGGTTTTACCCATTAATAACCTTGTCAACCTATCTTTATGACAAATAAAATTACCTCAATCATCGTGAATTTTGTATGCCACGATAGTGTGGACGTATACAAATCCAAACATTTGTAAGAGGGGTTTTATCCATTAATTTTATTATCTTGACAAATAAAATTACCTAAAACGCCGTGAATTTTTATTTTAACCTAGCAAGCACACATTAAATACATCACAGTAAATAAAAGAAATAAATATGGAAATTAATTTTCCAACTATTATGACTTTTTCCATCACTGTCCTTCGCGTGCTGTCAGCCCTAGGGTTCATGTCGTCGGGTCCATCGAGCTTCCTTTTTCACTACGCCTCTGATCCTCCAATAGGACCACGCCTCGCAAGGATACGATCCGCGACATAAAATAAAATTTTACATACATCGATCCTATATTCCACGAGGGAATGTACATCAAGTCTAGATCGAACATAAATGTAAAATCCTAGGGCTAAGACAACTCCTGCTGTATTAGTTAAATACAATCATGCACTCACAATAAAATGCCCTTGACATGTCCAAGGGTCCAATCACACACAATAACCATAAGCCATAATAGTTTGAGTCTGCAACCACAGAGTTAGCATATCCTACTATTATCCTGCCTAAATTATGTATGTCATGTGCATAATTAAACTGAAAACCAAACACACAGAGGAAAACCCTAGTGCTGATACCAATTGTTGGTTAGTCCTAGGAAGATCGTATCGGTTCCATTGTACAAAAATTTTATACAAGTGTCAAACCTTTCCTAACAACCTATTGTGTTTTTTAGAAATTAAATTAGGAATCGCAAACAGAACTTAACATTATTGATTCCAAATTTAACTTATCTGTTCTTAATGGTTTAGACTTGGATAGCAAACGATGCTTAACATTATTGATCCAAATCCACCTATGTTAAAAATTAAATTAAATATTAATTTTAGAAATCGACTCCTAGGTCAAACATGGCGAGACACTTGGCCTTCTTGGGTATGGGAATATCCACCACTGCCTTGACAAAGCCTCTTAACGAAATTCAATATTTAATTACCTTATATAACTCTAGGTTTAACCAAAAAGAACAATCGAATCATAAATTTGAAAAAAAAAAAAAACACAAACTCGAATCACAAATTCGAAACTCTAGAATCATATGCCTCTTGTGTTTGGAATTCATACAAAGAAAAACTAGCATGATGCAGAAAATAATTACTAGTTATACCTTTCTTTGTATGCAACAACCTCTTGAACTTCTACCGTATTCCTCGCCTCCTCTTGGATGTCATGTGGGCGACGAACTTCCAAGATGAACACCACCCAAAAGCTCCTCCTCCTTCTCTAAGTTTCGGCCACAACCACCACCAAGGAACAAAAGAGAGCAAGGGGAAAGGAAAGGGGAGAGGGTCGGCCACAAGAGAGAGCACAAGCAAGAGAATAAGAATTGATGCAATCCCTACTTCTCCTCTTCTTCTTCTTCTTCTCTTTATATCCAGCCACACAAAGCAACCACAAGAGGTGGTCGGCTCTAGCATGAAGAGAAGCAAGGGCTGACCCTTAGGAGAAGACTAGAGAGAAGAGAGAAAAGAATAGAATATCTCATGAGGCCTCTCCTCCCCTTCTTTTATAATACTTGCCCAAGGCAAATAAGAAAAAAAATAAAATCTTCCTCTTTATTTCCTTTCCCCCTTTATTTTTCCTTTTCTCCTCTTTTATACTCTTAATGGCTGGCCCCTTGCTTGGACACCAAGCAAGGGCGGCCGACCACATCATCATGAAGAGAAAATTTTTTTTTATAAAATTTTATAAAAGAAGGAATCCTCTTATAAAATTTTACAAACTCTCTTTCCTTTTGTGGATGTTAAAAAAAGAAAGTTTTAAAAATTAAAAACAAGTTTTAAAATTTAAAACTTCTCTTCTAAAATTTTCTTTTTTAACATAGTTAAAAAAAAGAAAAATTTTAAATTTAAAACTCTCTTTTTTAAAAACCATGTGGATGGTTAAAAAAGGAAAGTTTTAAAACTTTTAAAACTTTCTTTTAAACCATGTGGCCTAATTCAAATAAGGAAAGTTTTCTAATTTAAAATCCCTCTTTTAAAACTTGTAAATGTTTACAAAGAGAAGATTTTAAAAATTCAAAACGCCCCCTAAACTTTGAATATAGTGGTCGGCTCCCTTCTTGCTTAGGCACCAAGCAAGTGGTCGGCCCCTTTGTAGAGGAAGTGGACGACCCCATGACTTGGTCTGGCCCCCTCTTGGACACCAAGATGAGCTTTTCATGAGTGGATTTGAGGCTTCATTGAGGCTACGGCAGGGACCTAAAGGAGAAATTGGTTTTGGTCTCCCGATGAAATTAAGCTTCCCGTGTTCGCCCCGAACATCCAACTTAATTTCATCAATAATAATTCATACTACTAAAGAATTATTATTGAACTACCGCACCAATCTCAAATTACATTTTTTTGGGCTCCTTCTTATTATGAGTGTGTTAATCTCCCTGTGTTTAAGATGTCGGATGCCCACTAATTAATTGAGTTACTGACAACTCATTTTAATTAATATCTTAGTCCAAGAGTAGTACCACTCAACCTTATCGTCATGTCGGACTAAGTCCACCTGCATGGTTTAACATGACAATCCTTATGAGCTCCTCTTGGGGACATTATCAACCTATATTACTAGGACACAATTTTCTTCTATAATCAACAACACACACTATAAGTAATATCATTTCCAACTTATCGGGTCTATTGATTTATCGAGCTAAATCTCACCCTTTGATAAGTCAAAGAAATAAATACTAAATATATGTGCTTGTTATTATATTAGGATTAAGAGCACACACTTCCATAATAACAGAGGTATTGTTCTTTTATCTAGTCAGAATAAAAAAAACTACCTCAAACGGTCCTACTCAATACTCTTAGAGTGTACTAGTGTAATTTTATAATTAAGATAAACTAATAACAAATTACACTACAACTATTCCAATGGTTTGTTCCTATCCATCTTAATCGTGAGCTGCTGTTTATAATTTATAAAGAACCGATAACATGATCTTCTGTGTGTGACACCACACACCATGTTATCTACAATATAAATTAATTGAACAACTATACTTAGCATATAAATGTAGATATTGACCAATGTGATTCTTAAATATTTATACAAAAAACTAGACTTTTAGTATACACTCTAACAGATAGGTTCGCGGGACCTGGGTCTTGGATTAGGAGTTGCCGAAGGCTCTGAACCAAGTAAAACTGCTTGTGTTCTCTGGTGTGTGTTTATTTTCTTATTCTTTTCCGTTGCATAATCGTAATTTTAAAATCGAGAAAATGAGTTTTTGAAAACCACGTGATTCACCCCCCTTTCACGTGCGATCAATCCAACAAGTGATATCAGAGTAGGTTGTGCTCTGATTTGGTGCAACCACCAATCAAGCTAGGGGAATTGTTTTCATATTTCTTTGCATTCCATTTGAATTGGTAAATCCTTTCAGATAATTTTTTTGTTCAGTTTTAATTTGAGATTAGTGCAACACCTCTCAAATTTTTCTATATTTTTATATTTATATCTTAAACTCTGCTAATCCAAGACCAAGTCTTGGTACCTTCTTTAGTTTATCTTTTCACCACTCAAATGGTACAACTTGAAGGGTACAACACCGTTCATCCTCCCCTATTCAACGGTGACAACTTCCCATACTGGAAGAAGCAGATGGAAGTATACTTGAAGACTGACTTCGACCAGTGGTTCAGCATCACTAGAAGCTACAAGGCTCCCGTTGACACCGTCGAAATTCCAATGGACCCAGAACAATGGAATCCGGAAATGAAGAAGAAGGCTCAGATCGACTTCAAGGCTCTCAACACACTCCAGTGCGGACTAACGAAGGAAGAACTGAACCGTGTCGGCCCACACAAAAATGCGAATGAGCTGTGGGATAAACTTATCGAATTGCATGAGGGAACCAACGATGCAAAGGTAATAAAAAGGGATCTTTATTTAAATAAATTATTTAACATAAAAATACAGGAAGGAGAATATGTGAATCAACTATATGTGAGGATAAAAGACATCCTCAAAGGACTTTACACAATTGGCTACTAGATGGAGAATTGCGACCTGATAAGGTATGCCCTAAATGCATTTCCTCAAAATGCACTGTGGGCATCCATCGTGGATGCCTACAAAATTTTGAAGAACCTATCTAAATTAAAACTAAATGAATTATTTTATGAACTTGAACTCCATGAATAGACTAACTCAAAATAGGTCGAGAAAGATGTTACTCTTCTTGTAGGACCCTCAAAAGAAGCTAAACATAAGAACAAATCAGAATCAGAAGTTGAGTCTAACCAAGACTCAAAGGATGAAGAATACTTGGTGAACTTGGTAAGAAAGATGTTGACCAGGAGAAAGAAGATTTTCGGCAAAAAGGACCTACAGAAGATCAACTCCACCACCAACTCTAACAACAAGAATGTTACCTACTTTGGGTGTAACAAGAAGGGGCACTACAAGACCGACTGCCCAAATCTGAAGAAAAAGAAGGCCCTCAAAGCGACGTAGGATGAATCATCCGGAGATGAATTAGACAACGGAGAACCGAAGCACTCCAACTACCTCGTGCTGATGGCTTACGAAATAGAATCGGAGAACGAATTGGAAGACGGGTCTGAACCCGAATCAAGCCATGAGTCTGTACTCATTTCCGAAGGTTCCGATGAGGTATATTTTCATTTAGGCAAAAGATTTTTCAAAATTATTGCATGCTTAAATAAGAAATTAACTAACTCTAAAAATTATATAAATGAACTAACAAAAGAAAATAACAAACTTAATGACCAATTAAAATCAAGTTCAACAAATGAACCAATTCAAACTGAAATCCCAACTCAAGTTGCAAAACTTGAGGAGGATAATCTCAGATTGAAAAATGAAATAATTGAACTAAAAGAATTATTACAAAAATTCACAACTAGATCCAAGTATCTTGACATGATACTTAGGGTCACAAAGAGTTGTGTACAACAAGTCCAGACTCGAATACAAGTCCAACTCAACCAACAAATCCTTTATATCATTAGTTAATTAAAATAAAACTCAAACTAAAGCTTGGGTTCTGAAAGCGTGCCTAACCACGTAAGTAGGAATCAACCAATATTATGTACCTAAAAATGAGATCCACTATATAATATCAAATCCAACTAAAACATTAAATTCAAACTAAAATAAATCTATAAAACTAAATTCTAAATTTTAAAAAAAATAAAATTAAATAAATTTAATTATCATCAAATCCACTAGAATTACAAAAATAATCGACACAAATCCAAAACTTGAAAATCAAGCTCAACAATTTAGGGGGAGGCTCCAAATTAGATGACACCTCCAAAATAATAACTTACCCGGCAGGGTAATTAGGACTAGATAAAATAGGGACAACAATTTAACTTGGTAAAAGTACTGGTGAAGTTTTGGAAGATAGTAGGTTAGGGAAACTCTGTCTATGCATGTCTAGGAAGATATGACTTCGACCTGATGCATTTGACTTAGTTGAATTAACTGAAGCTGCCCCTTACGAATCCTAACTAGTTAGACTAAGGTTTTGTACTAAGTTTAGTGGATAGAATTATTTGAAAAACCTCGAAGGCATGATTACTCTAATGATTTCCAGGTGACTCACCATAGCCCAGAAGTTTAGTTAGGTTTTGATTAAATTAAAGTTTAGTTAAGTTTGATTAAGTTTAAGTGTAGTTAGGTTTGATTAACTATTTTTTTTTAAACTTAAATCTATCTCATCCTTTTCTAGATTGTCAATTAAGGAACTTTATAAGTTTTGTAAGATAGTTAATTTTATCTTCAATTTAAATTTAAATCTGAGGATTGATTTACATTTGATTTAGACTAAGATTTAATAGTTAGTCAATTAAATATCCATTTCGATAATTGGCTTCCAAGATGTGACGAGACACTAGGTCTTCTTGGGTATTGGAGCAACAACCACTTCTAGACAAAGCCTTTTAAAGAAATTAAATATTTAATTTTCTTTATGAGAATCCTTGTTCTAACTAAACAAGTGTCGATCAAGCATAAGTCCTTATCTATCATAATCTAAGCATAAATAAAGAAAGTGGTAAATCAAGCATCAATCAATTCTATTTAATAATAAAAATAGTCCTTTTATTAACTCCTCCTAGATCATAGCCTTGATAAGGTCTATCAAGGTAGTGAATTTAATCCTTGAGAATCTAATATTGATTAAGTCTAACTTGATTAATCAAGTTAGACTTAGGGACTCATGCATGGACTGATTTTCTATTGGTTTGATTAACTAAGGACAAGTAAGAGTTTGACCTTATATCAGTGTCTAGATTTATTGTACACGGCTCTTTGTTTTCCAAGGATCAGGTCAAGATTCTTAGAACCCAAAGTGAACTATTCCAATGAGTCCCTAAGTTGCTTGACTTGACTTTTTAGGTTGGAATTTTCTCCCTCAAGTTCTTGGACTTGAGTTGAAGTTACAGCTTGAATATACTTGGTTACGAGACTTGGGTTAGTCATTTCCATAAGGGTTGTTACCTCCTTTTAGAGTGAGTTAACCCGGATATTGGATTTTGCTAGTTTTCTAGACAAGTAAGAAATTAAATTTTGTAATCTAATTATTGACGGACTTATAGTGGAATCGTCTTCTGAGCTTGATTCGGATTCTAATTCAACTCCGATTTTGAACTCGGGCTCGATTTTGACAATGTAAGCTTGTACTGGTAGAGCAAGGAAGCTCGCTTTCTTATGTTCTTCATCGAAGTCTTATAAGGATTTGAACCTGCACTTGGTTTTTGGTTCTCTCGTTTTACTTGTACCTACGACCAAAGCAATACCTTTCTTGACCAGTAGTGCATTAGTCTGTTCATGAAGTTTGAATTCAAAAAATACTCATCTAATTTAATTAAGGAAAGGTCTTTAGATACCTTGTAGGCATCTACCATTGATGCCCACAATGTATTTCTCAGAAAAGCGTTTAGCGCGTAGTTGATGATGTCACGATTCTCCACTTTTTGTCCAATCGTGTGGAGGCCATTTAGAAAATCTTGAATGTGAGCATGTAACTGGCTCACCGGCTCACCTTCCTGTATTTTAATGTTATACAATTTATTAAGAACTAAGTCTCTCTTACTTACCTTAGTATCGGAGGTCCTTCATGCACTTTGATTAGTTTCTCCCATAAGTCTTTTGCACTTAAGAAAGGCCGACTTAGTTCAATTCTTCTTTGGTTAGGCCGCATTGGAGAGTACATGATGCTTTTGCATTCACCTTGATCTTCCTGTTTGTTGGTGCATTGATAAGCATATTATTTACTGCGTGTCACGATTGGGCTTATCAAATTAATAAAATATATTTTCCACTGAACCCCTTAATTAAACAATAATGTCGTAGTAACGAGCCCAGGATCGATCCGAGGAACCAACGGTAGAATGTAATTTAGGATTGTCTTTTATTCCTATTTTCTGGGGTTTTCGATATAAAAATGGAGTTGGGGGTTTTAAAGCTTTGAATATAAATCTACAAAGGAAAACACATCAGTAAAGAAATTAATCTAAAGCATAACTAAAACCCTATGTATGTGCCAACAATCAAACCTTAACGCATTGTCACTCCTACATTGAGATTAAATCATTGACACACTCTTAAACTAAGGAATGAAATACAAGATGCAATTAAATCTGATCTAAAGCAAGATGTAAACCCTAGCTTAGAATTTAAACACTAAACAAGTAACCAAGCATCAACTAAAACTTAAACTAAGCTTCAACAAGGAAAGAAATACTAACTACTTGCATAAAAATATAACAAAACATAAAAGTAATCTGTGCTAAGCTATAAAAATAATAACAAAATGAATTAAAATGTAAACCAATCCATTCTCACAATCATCTACCAAGCTACACACTCAAGCCGTTACACAAGAGACCGAAATCGAAACCACCTAATTTCGGACCTCAGTGGAGCATCTCAGTGTCGTATCAGCTCGAGGAATGCTCACAAGTGCCGACGGACCACCCCCGGCACGCTGGAAACAACCCAAAACCCCAAGAATGGCCGAAATATGAAATCTGGTCTCTGGATCTGATGGGAAGTTGTGGGACGCTTAGGAACGCCGGAGGACCACCGCCGAACGCTTCTGATGAGAATCGGAGCTCGGATTTGGAGGACCACCTCCAAATCTGAGGTGAAACAGGGAGATGCCGCGAGCCAAATTCCACCGGAGAGAACACCCGCCAATGGCTCCAGATGATCGGGATGTGCTGCCGTGAAGCTCTACAATGAAGGTTGAAGCTCAGGAAATTGATTGGAGAAGGAATGGGGCCGAAATCCGGAAGATTGCCGCGAGGACGAGGCTGCTGCGCGCTGTGGAGTCGACCAAGAAGCTGTACTGTAGCTTCTGTGTTTAAATCAGATCTGGATCTAGAATGGACGGTTGAGATGATTCCGGGCTAAATCAACGGTGAAAAGTCATCCAAAATCTGATCCGAAGATACTGATGTTGATCTAGGGTCTGGATCTACCCTTCCGTAGGTCAGATCGTTCAGATCATCACTGGATGGCCCAGATCGGCCCAGTCTTCATTGAATGGCCCAGATTAATTCGGCTTGATCAATGGCTAGATGAACTCAGATCTGGATCAAAACTTCTGGATCTTCATCAATGGCTCAGATCTGCTCCCCATTAAGTTGAATCGGTCAGATCTTCAACGGATGGTCCAAATCTGTCCTATTCTTGATAAACGACCCATAATGCTTCAAAGCTTGATCTTCTTGTTTGAACTCCGATTTGAGCCCAATTTCGGTCCAAATAGATCCAAATTCAAGATCCTTTGATGCCTACAAAATAAGAATCAAATATTAGCATCAAATAATATAAAAAATAAAGTAATTTACAATTAAGTCCAAAAATACACACAATGCACAAAATGTGATGTAACTATGATTTTAACCTATGAAATCAATATCAAATCATGCATATATGAATCAAAATAATACAGTAAAATCATGGTTATCAAATCCCCCACACTTAGTCTTGAACGTCCCGTGCAAGTAAAGAAAACTAAAAATCATCTCCATAGAAAATTCCCTAGCAATACCTAGAAGATAGTAAAAAGAATTTAACTAAGACCATCTAAAGATCACAAACAATCATGAATACAATCCAAACAATAATCAGTAGGTATGGTAGTTTCAATCCAATTGAAAAATTAAGCAAGTTGCAATCTCACAAGGGATTTACCTAATCTATCTCTCACACTCAAGCATGTGTATAAGTGGAGCTCACTCAATGCAACTCACAACATTTCACTACCATAAGCTTGCTTATATTCTACTTCTCCACCACTATAAAACATAGCATACATGAATCAAAAGGAATTTAATTATGAAGAATTGAAATGGAATAAAAAAGAACAAGTTAAGTGGATGAAATAGGCAAAAGAAAAGGTATTAACGAAGAAAATGAGAAGATGAGAGTATTGGAGGAATATACTTGATGAGTTGACCCATTTGATATGTAAAAAGATGAATACCATTTGATATTACCAATTCAAAAGATCAAGCTAAACTCCCTTTCAATTTGATGGCAAACATAGAATCTTGATACTCTCTCTTCCACTTGATACTCTCTTAATGTGCCACTTTTCAAATCTTTTCTTTTTTTCACTGTTTTTGCTCTTTTTCCACTTCAATTCCAGCATTTGAAACTCAAACAATCTCAACTCAATTAATGAATAACTCTCCTCCCCCACACTTAAAGTATTGTCCGTCTCGGACAATTAAAACAACACATGTATCTAATGTCATGATATTCTTTTAGCCACTATGTTTCCTTCCTGCAGAATTTCTTTTACTTCCCTTTACTGTTTTTGATTTTTTTTAAAAAAAATCCGAATTCATTAGTAAAGGGCCCATATGGTGGAATGGTTATTGCATGACTCTAAGGATTCAAGTAATGTAAACTTCCTCTTTCTTTAATTGATTTCCCACCTTGCAATTTCTTCCACAGATTTTTTTTTTCAGATTCAATGTTCAAGACTGATAACAGCACTGAATTCATATCAGAGATTCAACTTCAAATTTCCCATAACAGAGGCTACTTCCAGCTTCTCTTGATCCATGGAGAGTTAAGCTAAATAAGGGGTTTCATTAGCACTGAAATGATTAGAGTAAGCATTCCCCTACTGGATGCAGCTTTGCTTTGAAACAATGCTGATCAGATCCACATCAACTCTTGCAATAGTTCAGTGGTAACTACCAACAGAGAACAGAGCACTCCATAGATTGGAATTAGCATAAACACTTGGCAACTCTCAGCCATTTACAAAACTGCACAATCCATTAAGGTTCCAACTCTGTATTCAGAAATTAGCTTCCATTCTATGCATTAAACTTTGAAATCATTGCAATGCAGTTTCAAAAATCTACCATTGTACAGATATTGCACAAACTCCATAAATCACAAACCATAACAGTAATTTTGGAATTTGAAGATCTTCAATTCTGAGCTTCCTTTAGAACTTCATTACAGAAGTATTCAGAATTTAATCCGAAAGCTCAGTTCTGGTTTCCATGAGATTAAGTTCACATTCCTACTCAAAAGGATCTTCAACAGCAGTTGTTGCAAAGAACAAAACAGAAGTCAATAGCTTAGTTTTATCTTCAACAATCTAGTACAATAATTCATGTGAAGAATCTAGAGCCATAGAAATTCAAGTGCTGGAATTTTGATTCTGTGATGATCACAGAAATTGTAGATATTACTAAAAATCAAATTTCAAAACTCAACTTCTTGTATCAGACTTCCAGGCCTATTAAAGTGTTCCATTGAAATTTCAGCAAAAATCTTGATTCTCTTTATAATTTCAGTTTTAAACTTGGAGCTTTAAGAGAACTCTAGCTTAGGTCATGAAGAGCTCTGAAACTCTAAGGAAATCAGAAGGTGCAAAATGAATTTGCCGCTTGCACTTGGTTCTCAACTTAATACACTTCCTTTGTGCCACTACAAAGTGCAATTTGACACTACAGACACAAATCAGCAAATTATTTATGGCACAAACTAATCTGTCTTTAAATCAGGATTCATTTTCAATTGAGGTACACTTTAAGCAATGCATTTCTGGAATATCCTATCCAATCAACATTCAAGATACACGAAATCCATACTTCAAACTGATCAAAAATCAGCATGTATCTAATTAGTTAGATTTCTCGACTGAAAGCTTCTCCTTTCATTGGCTTCCTAAGACTCTACCTCACTCTCTTCAAGTTTAGATTTCAATCTTTGAATGAAGTATCACCTCACAAACTGAAATCCAACACTTCTGCCTTCATTTCTGCATATTTCCTCATTGCTGCAATTTATAGAGCTAAATTGTTTCCTCATTGCTGCATATTCTCTGAAAATCTGCTGATATTCAGAGCTAAATTGTGGATTTTGCACCAAATAGAATTTCATTCCAAGTTTCTCTTCAGCAAATTCAGTTCAGTATCCCAGCAGCCACACCTTTATATTTCTTTCATATATTATGCAGATTTTCTTAATACAACGTTTCAGGAATTCAAGATCAAATACAAATTATATCATGCACATGACTTAGCAGCTATTCTGAATCAAGTTACAGATGATGTTCTACAAAAGTGCTAAGAGTATAGGGACTGCAGCTTCCAGACGCACATCTTGGAATACTGCAATTCCAGTAGAGAGGAAGAATCTGCAACTTAAGTTTGACACACAACACATCAACCTGATACATCATTGAATATAATTACCATCTCATAGCTTCAGAAATAGGTTATAGAAGTAATGCAACAATACATTTCATCTTGCAGTTTTCTGAAACTTTCATAAATTTAGCTCCTTGCACATCTAAATCTGGCAATGAGAAGAATTTAGATTTCAAATTACTAATGCTAGGCATTCACACTAACATTTCAAAACTTTTTTATCTACAACATCAGTAACAAAATCTGGTTGCAAAAATCAACTTCAAGTTTCAGCATTTATAATTCAAGGAAATTTTAGCCTGAATCATGAAGGAGTTAGCTTTGAATGAGATCCCATTAAGCAGTGAATTGATAGGAAGTGGAATTCTATTCGTATTCTCGACAAAAACAACAAGAGAATTAGGCACAAAGCACCATGTATCAGCTCTGGAAACTGTCATAGATTTCAAATTCTGGGTTGCAGCAACCCTTAACTTTGCTTGAGCCTTCCATTGATTCAAGAATCGCAAGGAAAATTGGCACATAAACAAAACTGAATGTTGGGTTCTGGAATTCAGCTACAATCAGCAATTCCAGCTCCTTAGTTTCAGCAATTAAATTCTAATGTCTCTGCAAAATCTGCAAGGTTCTGCCAATTTCACCCTTCATTTACATTCAATTGAACTCATCACTTCTAATTTCTCTCCTACATTATAATTTAGAACACCACTTAATTCAACTTCTTTGTTTTGAACTTGAATCCAAATTTCTATAATTCGAAAACAGCACAAAGTCTTGGCACAAATCAGCATTACATTTCTGATTTCTTTTCTGCACTTCCTGCCAAAGTTCCAAATCCGATTCTTTGAATTGCTGTCCGATCCTTGAAGTTTCAATCTCCCTACAACAACTTATTACACATCCAACAAACAACATCTCAAATTAATTCCAGCTCAACAAATCAATTTTCATATTAGCATAACCCTTCAACTCAGCCCTTTTACCATTTCAGATTCCATAATTCAAATTCAGCATTTGCAACTCCATTGTAAACTGGCTATACAACTTATAGAAGCCAATAAAGAACATGAAACCATTTGTTACCACAAATCCCAAAGCTTCCTTAAACTTCTCATTTGTTTAAATGTTGTACCTGATTCTTGATTTCCTTGGCACAAAATTCTGCATTTCCAAACAATTCCTGCATATTTCTGCCACTTCAAATTCAGTGATGTTCCATAGATTCAATTCTCCATCAGTAGAATTTCAAAACAACTGCACAACATCAACTTCATATCCAGCCATGCTTCCATAATAACAGATTTCAAAACAAGACCAAAACAAGAATAAATCTGATGTATAGATTTGCTTCTGACAAAATCCAGAAATGAATTTCAACTTCATTCACATTTATGCAGAATTAAGCAAATCAAAGGAACTCTTCTTCCAACATGTGTTTCCTAGAGTTTGAACGTGTCAACATAGTATCAAGTCTCAAAACTTTAGGCAATTGTAGCTTGCTCTTGACATGATAAAACTCAAGAAATAGGCACATTTAGCATAGAACATTAGAGTCATTCATTCATAACCGAAATTTTAGAATTTTGCACCATAAACACCTCCTAAAATCAGCCCTTGCTCAAACATTTTTCAAACCTTAATCCATTTCTGGATTGTACAGAATTCATGCACCTCCCCCACACTTAATACTTTGTCCATCTAGTCAATTCAACTTATCAAGAATTCAACCAAAACTCCCAATTAAATGAATGATAAGCAAGGATTATCAAGAATTAAAATGCTAGATGAGAATGCTTAAAGAAAATTGTGTGGAAAGAAATTGAAAATTATGAGGGAACAAAATGACAAATATCCTTTATCACCATGCATACATATGCTATTGTGACTTTGAAAAGAAGCAAAGCAAGTTCTAGAGTTTAATTTGCTATTAGTGCATGCCACACAAAGATAATAAAGTGTAGGCTTAAAGTGGTCATCTCTAGGTATTTTCATGCAATCAAGCTAAATCGATCAACATGGAATCCACTACCATTTTAACCAAAATCATGTAAGTAGAGTATCCAATCATGTCAAATGACCTAAAATTGATGGTCAAATTTAAGAGACTTTTACCATCTTAAAAGTATCACTAAACAATTCATGGAGATTTTTATTCAAATTGAAATTGCTATGTATGCTAAACAAAATGCAAAGTGTGAAAGTAAACTGCAAAATGCAAAGTATAAAACTAAAGAAACGTATAACAAATTTATTAACAAAGCATGACTAAAAATTCAAAAGCAAGCTAAATCGGAACCAACTCCCCTTTAATTCCCGGTGGCTGAAGAAGATCTAGAAGAAGAAGCCACCCCGGAAGTGGAGTAATCATGGTTCCACTTAAATTCTTTTTATTAATCATTTTTCCTTTCAAAATTCTTTCTGGAGGTCGAAGGCGATTCAGTTTAAGCACCCACTCCGGAAGCTTATGTTCTCCTACAACATCAATCAAAGAGAACACCTCCCACACACATGTGAGGTAAAAAGAAAATAGGAGAATATTAGTGTGGGTAGAAAATGTATCAAACAATGAATCACACCTAATAAAATCAACAATTGGTACCTCTATGAAATTTTCTGAAAAATCACAAAGAATACTCACCTTGTCATCTTGAATGGTACCTGGAGTGGTGGTTGTTACCTCTTCCTCATCAAATAATGGCTCAGATTCTGGTTCTGGTGAAAGTACAACTTCATGTAGTGATTCTTGGGTGCTTGGCTCCATAGCACAAGTCCCTACACTTACATCCTCAATTCTTGGTGATTCTTGAGGTAATGCTTCCAGTAAGCATTCCCCTACACTTATATCATCTTTTACAACAATACTTGCATCATCGACAACATCTAAAGCAACAACATCAGTAGAATCAAAAGTTTGAACAACTACATCATCATCACAAATAATTCTAAAAAAATCTTGCGAAGAAATGAAAGTAGGGTCAGGCCTGACAAGCGCTCCACAATCCATCTCCTCACTGGAGTTTTGCATTTGTAACTGATTGATGGACGATGCAATCTGATCCAATTGACTCTGAATATTCTGTATCCTCGCAAATTGTTGCTCTTGATGCTCACTCATTTGATGCATAACTTCATTGAATTTCCACATTGATTCTTCAATTTGTTCTTGTACATCCTCATACTGATATTCAGGCGCATAAATCCCAGTCTGAGGCTGATAATAATAACTCTGACTCCAATCTCCAAAATACGGATAATATGGATCCATGGTCAAAAGAATTTCCTGTTCTTACACTGAAACACTAGCAAATAAAATTAGAAAACTCAGGAACAAATAAAATCAAACACATGGATATATAATCATGAAAGCAATCAAAACAACAAATTTTTTTCAAGTTTTCAAAAATAAAAACAATCCTAAAATTACCAAACATTGCATATTGATCCCTGGCAACGGCGCCAAAATTTGATAAGACGAATCTGTCACATTCGCTAATCAAATTGTATAAATGTATGTCCACTGAACCCCTTAATTAAACAATAATGTCGTAGTAACGAGCCCAGGATCGATCCGAGGAATCAATGGTAGAATGTAATTTAGGATTGTCTTTTATTCCTATTTTTTGGGATTTTCGATATAAAAATGGAGTTGGGGGTTTTAAAGCTTTGAATATAAATCTACAAAGGAAAACACAGCAGTAAAGAAATTAATCTAAAGCATAACTAAAACTCTATGTATGTGCCAACAATCAAACCTTAACGCATTGTCACTCCTACATTGAGATTAAATCATTGACACACTCTTAAACTAAGGAATGAAATACAAGATGCAATTAAATCTGATCTAAAGCAAGATGTAAACCCTAGCTTAGAATTTAAACACTAACAAGTAACCAAGCATCAACTAAAACTTAAACTAAGCTTCAACAAGGAAAGAAATGCTAACTACTTGCATAAAAATATAACAAAACATAAAAGTAATCTATGCTAAGCTATAAAAATAATAACAAAATGAATTAAAATGTAAACCAATCCATTCTCACAATCATCTACCAAGCTACACACTCAAGCCGTCACACAAGAGACCGAAATCGAAACCACCTAATTTCGGACCTCAGTGGAGCATCTCAGTGTCGTATCAGCTCGAGGAATGCTCACAAGTGCCGACGGACTACCCCCGGCACGCTGGAAACAACCCAAAACCCCAAGAATGGCCGAAATATGAAATCTAGTCTCTGGATCTGATGGGAAGTTGTGGGACGCGGATGGATGTCGGATGGAGTTCAGCAACGCCGGAGGACCACCGCCGAACGCTTCTGATGAGAATCGGAGCTCGGATTTGGAGGACCACCTCCAAATCTGAGGTGAAACAGGGAGATGCCGCGAGCCAAATTCCACCGGAGAGAACACCCGCCGATGGCTCCAGATGATCGGGATGTGCTGCCGTGAAGCTCTACAATGAAGGTTGAAGCTCAGGAAATTGATTGGAGAAGGAATGGGGCCGAAATCCGGAAGATTGCCGCGAGGACGAGGCTGCTGCGCGCTGTGGAGTCGACCAAGAAGCTGTACTGTAGCTTCTGTGTTTAAATCAGATCTGAATCTAGAATGGACGGTTGAGATGATTCCGGGCTAAATCAACGGTGAAAAGTCATCCAAAATCTGATCCGAAGATACTGATGTTGATCTAGGGTCTGGATCTACCCTCCCGTAGGTCGGATCGATCAGATCATCACTGGATGGCCCAGATCGGCCCAGTCTTCATTGAACGACCCAGATTAATTCGACTTGATCAATGGCTAGATGAACTCAGATCTGGATCAAAACTTCTGGATCTTTATCAATGGCTCAGATCTACTCCCCATTAAGTTGAATCGGTCAGATCTTCAACGGATGGTCCAGATCTATCCTATTCTTGATAAACGACCCATAATGCTTCAAAGCTTGATCTTCTTGTTTGAACCCCGATTTGAGCCCAATTTCGGTCCAAATAGATCCAAATTCAAGATCCTTTGATGCCTACAAAATAAGAATCAAATATTAGCATCAAATAATATAAAAATAAAGTAATTTATAATTAAGTCCAAAAATACACACAATGCACAAAATGTGATATAACCATGATTTTAACCTCTGAAATCAATATCAAACCATGCATATATGAATCAAAATAATGCAGTAAAATCATGGTTATCATGCATCCCACTTGTCACAGGGGATGAGTACTCCGTCTTCGATGGGATATGTGAATCTGGTTGGGATGATTATCCACATTTTGAGTTGCATCTTCAAATGGTACTCCATCTGGATTTTTCAGTATCCGAAGTCCTCATTAGAGAAAAGAGGGGGGCGAGCGACACTGTAGCCTTCTTGGTGTGCCATTAATAGAAAATCTTGCACACAAAAAAACTAATAAATGTTCCAAGACTGGGTCTTGGATCAGTAGTGCGGGAAGAAAGAAAACTGAAGAACTTGAGTGGTGTTACACCAACTTCATGAAATAATAAACTTGATCGAGAAAAATTATTGGAAGGGGTGATAACACCAATTTCGATTGAGTCCGAAATTCTCAAGATGCAAAAACTAGGAAAAAGGCATAAAAACACAAAAAAAAAAAATTGCTCGAATGATGGTTTCATCAATTCAGAGCGACCCCGCTCTGATATCAATTATAGGATCAAAAGCGCAAGAGGGAGGGTAAATAGCGCTCGTGGCTTTTTTACTTTTCGTTTAAAACACGATCAAGTAAAACACGCAGCAGAAAATGAAAAATAAAAATCAAACAGCACGCTAACACACCCAAGTTTTACTTGCTTCGGAGACTGTGATGACTCCTACTCCAAAGTCCGCACTCGTTGAGTACTTTTGATAGAAAATCACTATCGATTCAAAAGAGTACAAGTAGAGACTTACAATTGCAATAATTTAAATGTACCGACAATATGCAAATTTGAAAAATCGAGCCTTTGGTCAACGGAGTAGCATTTGGGCTTGGTAGAAGCATATTCTGAGCAGCGTGTAGGAGAGAAACATCTTTGAATTAATGTGTTGAAGCTACTAGTCAAAGCCTCCTTTTATAGTCCATATCCAGGCGCCTGGATCCCCTCCTAATTGCCTAGACTGTGCTAATATGGTAAACTCTCGTTGAAACTTCATCCTCGAAGTCCACGTCTGGGTGCTTGGATCCCCTCCGGGCACCTGGACCGTTGATGTGGGTCAGTCAGTCATTACGCTCCAGCTCAGCATGTCGATGAGGTTTTGGTTGTCCGGGTGCTTGGAACAACTCCTGGCACTCGAACTACCTGGATGCCTGGACAGGCACCCGCTCGGGCGCTACCTCTACAAAACTTGCCAGGGCGACCGGAGCAACTCTGCGCCCAGATCCCTTCCGGGCGCCTAGACCAACTATTTTGCAGCCTATTTTTCTTATAAAATAAAGTTAGTCCAAACAATAATATATGAAGCATAATAAGTTTTAACAGTTTTCAAACTCTCCGGTTTTGACTTTGAGTTTCGCTAAAACTCTAGGTCAGATCAACGCCTACTGTTTCCTCTTCAGGGAACACGTTCTCAGTCTACTCCTCTTAGAAGAGATAACCTTTTGCCAAACCCGTCCTCCAGACTATTTGGAATTTTGTTCAGCGTCCGAGACATCAAGATTTCATGCTGGGCGTTCGATCCCCGACCCGTCTAGTCTTCCACCTGGTATTTGCGACCCCCAGGATTTTCACCTAGCATCCTCGACCCTAGGATTTCGCCCAATGTCCTCAACCCACCAAGACTTTGGTCAGTCATCCAGACCAAAACTTCATTGCCTAATCACAGCTAGGACTTTGTACCTGCCTAGCTTCAACTAAGACTTTTCTTTACCTAAGATCACTTAAGACTTTTCTGCATACTTAGTTCAATTTGTTAGACAACAAGAAACCTTAACTTTGAGTCCTTTATCATAATTAAAACTTAGGTTATATTATCTAATATTTCTTACACCAACAATTATTACTGAATTGCAAATTAAGCAAATTCTAGGACACACTATAATAGCTTCACTCCAGATGGTAGTCTTTCAATGTTGGAGGAGGGGGTAATTCCCGATGCCAGTGAGTTGGCCATAAAATGGAGATTGGGGGTTTGACAAAAAAAAATACTTGGGGTTTCCATCCCTTGTGGGATGAGGGAAGCTCCTTGATTAAATTAATCTCAGAATGAGAAGAAAAGAAGTAGACCCCATCCTCCATCTTTTCAAATAAAAAAATTGAAAAAAGTGAGGAGAAAGTGAAATGTGATACAAGCAAAAGAAAATCAAGACCCAAGTCAAAATACGAAAGAATTAGGGCCAACCTGTGACAACGAGATGTAAAAGTATCATGACACTTCAATGAACAAAATAGGGATAGAAAAACGTAGATCGCTGAGCATATGACTTTTGAAGAGGTTACAAAACCTAGAGAAGGATGGTTTAGCCGATCATTGGCATTCGGAAGCCTTAACAGATAATCAGCTAGAACTCTATAAGCCGTTCTCAGTCGATCTAAGGGTGCATTAGTAAAACTTAAGGCAATAGATCTATACTAGAGACAGTAAGAAAATTCGTTGGCCATGAAAGACACTTCAAGGGATCAGTGAAAGAAAGAATAGTAAAAATGAAATGAGGTCACTGTTAGTTAGAGCCCTAGAGCCAATCATTTGATGATTGTATTATGGACTTGTTGTATCATATTCTTATATAAATAAAGGCATTTGTTTTTTGTTATTATACTTACTTGTATTGGTACCAAATAGACTAAGTATAATAGCGTCCTTGAGTAGAAGGTTCTCACCTATATCAATCGATTAGTTGAACCGATAGTGAGATGATATAGGGAACACTACTCTTAATCATTCCTAGTCGAGTATTAACATTCAGGGACAATGTTAATGTAATAAGACTAGCTTGTAGGTCAACTCGATGACTTGATCTCACAAGTCATGGATATAGAGATATCAAGTTGACACATAGGTATGCATTAGAGAATGTATACTGAATGACCCGCCATGAGAAAGTATCATGGATCGTTATATGAGTGTCATATACTTTCTCATGTGACTATTAATATGACTACTAGTCTTTAGACTTGAAGTCACCATGGTTCCCTACATAAGGAGTTATGTACTTTGGTTTCGTCAAACATCACCCGTAACTGGGTGGACTATAAAGGGGATTACTGGGTATGTAACGATTTATGCAGAGGAATGTGAGTGATGTAGATGGGATCTATCCCTCCTATATGACGGGAGCGACATCGATATTCTTGATAGAGTGAGACCACGAAGTGCATGGCCATGCCCAAATGAGTCAATATGAGATATTGAGCTCATTTGATTTAGTAAGTCTACTTGGAGTTCAAGATTTAGATTGGTCAAAGGATGACACGATCTATGCCTCACATTGATCAATCTAGATATCTAGGATAGAAGGACGCTTGTCATATATTGTGAGGAGTCACAATTAGTAGTCACAAGGTGATGTTGGATCTCAACATTTTTATAACTTGGGTAGTAATGATGTGTTGCTAGATACCGCTCATTACTTATGCTTCTAAAAGGGTTTAGGAGCATTGCCAACGTTATAAGAACCTATAGGGTCACACACAAAGGGAAATTAGATGGATATTAGGTTCATTTGATGAACCTAAAGGATTAGGTTCATGTGATGAACCAAATTGGATTAAGAGTAATCCAAAGTAGGCTAATTGAGTTGGACTCAATTTGGTTCATGTATTAGATGAGTCTAATTTGGACTTAGACTCATTGAATTAATTTAATTCAATGAATAGAGATTCATTAAATTAAAATTGACTTGAACCAATGGTTAGATTAGATCAACCAAGAGAGAGAAGTGGTCAAGTTTGACTTGACTTGAGAGGAAGATGAAATGTCAAGTTTGACTTGACCATTTGCCACCTCATTGGTGAGTTGGCATTGAGTGGGCCAATGATGATGCTCCACATCATCATGGTTGCTTAAGTGGGATGCCACCTCATGGGAGTTACCAAGAGTTGTGACTCTTGGCCTTCCATGGAGGTTACAACTCCTCCTAAAGTGGTCGGCCACTTTTATTCATCAAGGGACTTTAATTTTTCTTTTGTAACTCCATCTTCTTCTTCCTCTAGAGTTTTCTTCTTGCTCTCCCTCTCCTCCCTTACTGATCTCTAAGGTTACTAGCACATCCTTAGAGGTTTTTCTCCATCTCTTGCTTGTGTGGATACACATAGAGAAGTGTCTACTTTGACACTTTCGAGATCCGGCGAACCGAGGACAAGCGGGATTGCGAAGGGCTTCGCATCAAGGGTATATTCCTTCTCCTTTGTAGATCTACTGTAGATCAAGGTTTAGAAACTCGTACTCGTAAGTTTTTTGAAAGTTTTATCTTTGCACGGATCCAGTGGCGGGGGTTTCGGGGTTTCCGCGATGCCAAAAGCGGTTTTCGTGGCCCGAAAAACCCAACAGTAGTATCAGAGCCACGTGCGAAGACTTGTACGAGTTTAATTTGATTTTTTATGAAAAATATAGGTTCTGTGATATTCTATAATTTTATGTTTTTTAGAGTTTTTATGGGTATTTTTCTCGTAGAAGCGAAGCACAAGTGTCTCGACACTTGTAGGCTTCGACTACCGAGAAGTTTTTTCCAAAATGGCAAGGTTTCGCCCCAAATCTTTTTGGGACAGAGGGCTAAGGCGCTATTGGATCACTAAGGGACACTCGCAATGGTTAGATCGCGGGTAGGGGTGCTGCCCCTGGCCCCGCAAGGGGATTCGTTCCGCGATTGCGCCCGAAAATCGCTAAACGAGACCGCTGGGAATTTTTACTCATAAAAATTGGTATTAAAATTGCAGAAAATTATAGAAAATACATAATTTAGAATTATGTATAATTTGTGATAGTCATGTCCCAAAAAGACCCAATTGGATTGGTATATTTTGTGTTGTAATTCATAATACGACCTGCGTGCTGTCATGTGATTGTGTGTGCTGTATTTTTGATATGAGACTCGAATGTAACTCGAGTTTCAAAATTGTAATGTACAAAATTGGAGTCGTGGAAGGTCCACTCGAGATAGAGTTACGAGGAGGGCGCGAGCAACACAAGGTGGTCAAAGGGAGGAGCTTGAGAAGCTGTTGACCCTAGGTTGACCATCCGATCTTCTCATTGGCTTGAGAAGATCGTAGTAGGGCCATGACTAATCATAAATTAATTTAATTAATTGCTTGTGTATATGTGATGCATGATTAAGTAATTAATTAGTGCCTAATGATTAGATTAGATCTAAGTCGTGCACATGATGCACCCTTTCGATTAGATTAGATCTATCGAGTATATGATATGCATCATCGTTTAGATTAGATCTAAATCACGTCAACTCTAATGCCTACCGTGCCGTGATACCTATCACTACCTCGATCACATGTGTTGTTGAATCTGCCAAACAGAGCAACACATATTATCTTGGTAGGGTACGGAGGGACAATCTTGGTCCCGCTTATCAACGCATGGATGAATACAAACTCAATTAGATTGAGTATTCCTAGTTAACTCAGTTGGATCAAGTACAACTATAGGCATTCTTCCAATGGTTGGAAAGATAGGGCATAAATCACATTTATATTAATTCTTGGGCGTATTAGCCAAAGCTAACTCAAGTTTTAATATAACTGCGGATAATGATCCTATAAACAAGAGTTGCATAGAGATGTAATTGGTAAATCGTTACCTACCGATCATACTAAATCTTGGGCGTATTAGCCAAAGCTAACTCAAGGGTTAGTATGATGTGGATCTTGTCCCACATAAATTATAGAATTTAGTGGGAGCATTATTTAGTTAAAGGCCTAATTAAATGATTTAAAAGAATATGATATTTATTTTCTGCATTTTTCTGTTGTACATAACCATGACGTCGAATACGAATTCTTTCTCCCTGCATTCTGTTCTTGAGAAGGACAAGCTCAACGGAGCACATTTCCTGGACTGGTACAGGAACTTGAGAATAGTTCTCACCCAGGAACGTAAACTGTACATTCTGGAGCAGCCCATTCCGGAGGCTCCTCCTGCCACTGCCACGCGAGCTGACTGAGATGCTTACAAGAAGCATCAAGATGACGCATTAGATGTGCCCTGTCTAATGCTCGCGACCATGAACTCTGAGCTTCAGAAGCAACACGAGTTGATGGACGCTTACGATATGATTGAACATCTTCGTCGACTGTATCAAGGACAAGCGCGGCATGAGAGATTTGAGATCTCAAGGTCACTATTTCAGTGCGAGATGTCAGATGGGGCTCCCGTAGGCCCATATGTACTCAAAATAATTGGGTACATAGAAAACCTACAAAGGTTGGGATTCCCGCTTGGCTAAGAGCTGGCCACTGACTTGATCTTGCAATCCTTGCCGGATAGCTATAGTCAATTCGTTCTAAACTACAATATGAACAAAATTGACAAGCCACTGCCCGAGCTGCTTAGCATGTTAAGAACTGCTGAGCTGAACCTTAAGAAGGCTAAGCCCCACTCTGTTCTGATGGTTCAGAAACACAAGGGTAAGGGAAAGCCAAAGGCAAAGGAAAGTCCCAAGCTAAGGGAAAAGCCAAGGCACTGAAGCCTAAAGGAGGGGTCGCCAAGGATGCTACCTGCTTCCACTGCGGTCAGACCGGGCACTGGAAGAGGAACTGCAAGGTGTACCTGGAAGATCTTAAGAAGAAGCGAAGTGAGACTTCCTCTTCAGGTATATATGTTATAGAAGTCAATCTATCTATTTCTTCATCATGGGTATTAGATACCGGATGTGCATCTCACATTTGTACTAATGTGCAGGCGCTGAGAAATAGCAGGGCATTGGCGAAAGGCGAGGTAGACCTACGCGTAGGCAATGGAGCACGGGTTGCTGTTGTTGCTGTAGGGACTTATTTTCTATCTCTGCCCTCTGGGCTTGTATTAGAGTTGGATGATTGTTGTTATGTGCCTACATTAACTAAGAACATAATTTCTGTTTCTTATTTGGACAAGAAAGGTTTCTCTTTTATAATTAAGGGTAAATGTTGTTCTGTTTATTTAAAAGATATATTCTATTGTAGTGCACCTCTGATGAATGGACTCTACATTCTAGACCTTGAAAGCCCTATCTATAACATAAATACCAAGAGGTTCAAGTCAAATGACCTGAACCAAACCTATCTCTGGCACTGTCGCTTAGGTCATATAAATGACAAGCGCTTATCCCAGCTCCATAAGGATGGTTTGTTGGACTCATTTGATTTTGAATCTTATGAGACGTGCGAGTCATGCCTACTAGGCAAGATGACCAAGACTCCCTTTAGTGGGCACAGCGAAAGAGCGACTGATTTGTTAGGACTTATACATAGTGATGTATGTGGCCCTTTCAATATCGCTGCTAGAGGCGGTTATAGGTACTTCATCACATTTACTGATGACTTCAGTAGATATGGTTATGTGTACTTGATGACACATAAGTCTGAATCCTTTGAAAAGTTCAAAGAATTCAAGAATGAAGTACAGAACCAGCTTGGCAAGAGTATTAAGATACTTCGATCAGATCGAGGTGGAGAATACCTTAGCCATGAGTTTCATGACTACCTAGCTGAGTGTGGGATTCTATCCCAACTCACTCCTCCTGGAACACCACAGTGGAATGATGTATCCGAAAGGAGGAATCGTACCCTATTAGATATGATACGATCTATGATGAGTCACACAGATCTTCCGACATACCTTTGGGGCTATGCTCTAGACACGACAGCTTTTATACTCAACCGAGTTCCATCTAAGGCCGTGATAAAGACACCATATAGGATATGGACTGGGAGAGATGCCCAGGTGTCTTTCATGAGGATTTGGGGTTGTGAGGCTTACGTTAGACGTCAAGTCTCAGACAAATTAGGACCCAAATCTGACAAGTACTACTTTATTGGATATCCCAAAGAAACTAAGGGATATTACTTCTACATTCCCAGTCAGCACAAGGTAGTTGTGGCAAAGACTGGGGTCTTTCTAGAAAGGGACTTTGTTTCTAGAAAGACTAGTGGGAGTACGTTCGATCTTGAAGAAGTTCAAGATGCGGACCATAGCATTGAAGCCTCGATGGAAGTTGAACTGGAACCACAAAGTGTTGTGGATGATGTTGTTCCATAAACAGTTGAGGAACAACAACCAGTTCAAGTAGACATACCTCTTCGCAGGTCTGATAGGGTACGTCGTCAGCCTGAGAGATACTCATTTCTCTTGTCTGACCATGATGACGTTGTGCTCATAGATGATGAGCCTACCACCTATCAAGAAGCTGTGATGAGACCAAATTCCGAGAAGTGGCTAGAGGCCATGAGATCCGAAATGGAATCCATGTACACCAACCAAGTATGAACTTTGGTTGATCCACCTGAAGGGGTAAAACCCATAGGGTGTAAGTGGGTCTTTAAGAGAAAGACTGACATGGATGGACTTATCTATAAGGGTCGCTTGGTAGCTAAAGGTTTCAAGAAGATTCATGGTATTGACTATGATGAAACCTTTTCTCCAGTAGCGATGTTTAAGTCCATTCGGATCATGCTTGCTATTGCAGCATACCATGACTATAAGATATGGCAGATGGATGTCAAAACCGCGTTTCTGAATGGAAACCTGCTCGAGGATGTGTTCATGACACAACCTGAGGGTTTTGTAGATCCACAGCATACTAGCAGAGTATGAAAGTTGCATAGGTCCATTTATGGACTAAAGCAAGCTTCTCGGAGCTGGAATCTTCGATTCGATGATGCAATCAAATAGTTTGGTTTCATCAAGAACGAAGATGAGCCATGTGTCTACAAGAAGGTTGTAGGGGATATAGTTGTCTTCCTCATATTGTATGTGGATGACATACTACTCATTGGGAAGGACATCCCTTTGCTTCAGTCTGTCAAGACCTGGAGTTGCTTCTCAATGAAGGACTTAGGTGAGGCATCCCGCATTCTAGGGATACAGATCTATAGAGATAGATCTAAGAGATTGCTTGGCCCAAGTCCGAGTACATACATTGACAAGGTACTCCGGTTTGCCTTGCAGAACTCCAAGAAGGGATTTCTGCCGATGTCACATGGCGTGAGTCTTTCGAAGACTCAAGGTCCCTCTTCTAGAGAGGAGAGAGACCGATGGATCAGATCCCTTATGCCTCGCATAGGATCTATCATGTACGTTATGCTATGTACTCGACCTGATGTTTCGAGCATGACGAGCAGATACCAGTCAGATCCACGTGTCAAGAATATTCTTAAGTATTTAAGAAGGACTAAAGAATATTTCTTGATATATGGAGGCAATGATGAGCTCAGGCGGTTACAAAGATGCCGCCTTCCGACCGATCGTGATGATTATTGATCGCGAGGGTGGTCTCGATTTTGTATAAATGGTGGTGCTTGTGGAGTGGAAGAGTTCAAGCAGACGAGAGTTGATTCGATCAGAGGTGAGTGCATTCTGGCATGCAGGAGGAGGCGCTTGATCCAAAGGATTCCAAGTTCATCGAACTTGGGGTGGTTCCCATCACCTATTGAGCCTATTGTGACAACAATGGAGCTATAGCAGAGGAGAAGGAACCTCGCTCACACCAATGGACCAAACACATACTACGGCGCTTCCATCTCATTCGAGAGATTATCGAGAGAGGACATGTGAAGATATGCGAGTACCTTGAGGTAAACATCGCATCCCTTGACCAAGGCTTTGCACAGAGGAAGCATGATGGTCACACTAGGTCATTGGGGCTTAAAGCCCACAATTCAATCACTAGTGCTAGTGGGAGATTGTTGTTAGAGCCTAGAGCCAATTTGATGATTGTATTATGGACTTGTTGTATCATATTCTTATATAAATAAAGACATTTGTTTTTGTTATTATACTTACTTGTATTGGTGCCAAATAAACTAAGTATAACGCCCATTAGTAGAAGGTTCTCACTCTATATCAAGGGAACCGATAGTGAGATATAGGTATTAATCATTCCTAGTCCTAGTCGAGTATTAACATTCAGGGACAATGTTAATGACTAGCTTGTAGGTCAACTCGATGACTTGATCTCACAAGTCATGGATATAGAGATATCAAGTTGACACATGGGTATGCATTGGAGAATGTATACTGAATGACCCGCCATGAGAAAGTATCATGGATCGTTATATGAGTGTCACATACTTTCTCATGTGACTATTAGTATGACTACTAGTCCTTAGACCTGAAGTCACCATGGTTCCCTACATAAGGAGTTATGTACTTTGGTTTCATCAAACGTCACCCGTAACTGGGTGGACTATAAAGGCGATTACTGGGTATGTAACGAATTATGCAGAGGGATGTGAGTGATGTAGATGGGATCTATCCCTCCTATATTACGGGAGAGACATCGATATTCTTGATAGAGTGAGACCACGAAGTGCATGGCCATGCCCAAATGAGTCAATATGAGATATTAAGCTCATTTGATTTAGTGAGTCTACTTGGAGTTCAAGATTTAGATTGGTCAGAGGATGACACGGTCTATGCCTCACATTGATCAATCTAAATGTCTAGGATAGAAGGACACTTGTCATATATTATGATGTTACACCCGAAAATTCTTGAAACTGCATTATAAATATTCTATGATTTTTCTGGAATTTTTAGATATTTTTCCGGAATTTTCCGAGTAGCGGAAGCAATAAAAATAATTATAACCGCAAAATAGCTTAGGCGGGAATCGAACCCGAGACCCATGGCTTAGGGATAATGTTGGGAACCAGTTGAATGACAGGCTGCCAGGGCGTCTTGAGGGACCAATTATATTTATAATTGGGTTGGCGATTAGTTACTTAGTATAAATAGGAAGGTTAAGTTGGGGTTTATTTTGAGAACTTGGTTCGACAACATCAAATTTCACCGTGACCTATCCTTCCGAAAACCTTCACAGCACCACTCCTCTTCCTCTCTCTCGCCTCCAAGCCCCAAGGGCTCTTGATCATCTTGACGACCAACACGAAAGAAGTTCTTATCCGCGAGGAACGCAAAGACGTGACGGATCGTCGGAAGGTCATCTCCACCGAATTCGAATAGAATCGTAAATTGGAGGTAAGAAACCCCTCACCTGCAGTATAATAGCTACCGTTTGATGTTCTGTGCATTAGTTTAGTTTTATGCGTATGTTTTCGACACGTAGTGTGTATTTAACCCTCCTCGCAGGTTTAGGGATTAGTGAGTACCTTTAGATGGGTCGGACACGTCTTTTCTCCTTCAGTTGGAGGTTTAGATGCTGTTGGGTGCCTAAAGGTAGTCTCCCTAATAGGGAGGGGAGTTAAAGCACGCTAGGTGTTCGAGTAAATAACCAGCTTAGAAAAGAATGTACCTTAGGCATTTTTTTTATTAGCACAATTGAATGCATTAAAAGCATCTGAATTAGTAAATCAGTTTATTGTAGCTTATATGGGACTACGGTTCAATGGGTGGGCTCCCACAGTCGCCTCTAGGTTCAGACAACCTAGCTCTAGGTTCAGATAACCTAGAAACAGTAATTTAGAATAGTTTAGCTATACTCAGTATTTTACTTTTCAGTTGGCACTGTACTGGGCTCCCATAGTCGGTCCCTAGGTTTAGATAACCTAGTAGCTCTACTAAATTCGGACTTGCAACCCCGGGTCTAGTTAGAGATGCGAGCATAGCAAGTAAGGATGTTTAGTATTTTCACTTATTATATGTATAGCTTTTCAAATTCACAATCACTATGAGAGGTTTGAGTTTCAGCTTTAGTTCAACTCTTTCTTGTTGATACATTATGATAGCTTATGTTCAACTCTTGATTGTTTGTATGATCACATGCCATGCCATGTTTAGCCTAGTCAGTATATTTCAAATAGCATGTTTTAAAAATCATATCTGCATCGTATGCATGTTTTTGTGAGGTAGATGGTTTCTTACTAAGCTTTTTAGCTTACAGATGCTACTTTTCTTATACTGCAGATACAGGTAAAAGAAAAGTGGACTAGTGGAGGCTGGAGGGCAATGCAAATCAAGATGTGTATGGAAGGAACTGGAAAAAAGATCCTAGGGATCCAGCAGATTCAATTAACATATGAACTCTAGTATTTCTATTACTCTTGGTTTTAGCATGTTAAACGCCATGAGCTATCGAACCATGCTTTAGATTATGCTTAGAATGTTAAATATATGATGTTAGAATGTTAGTTGTCATTGTTAGAGTGTTTCCTAGCCATTTTAGAACTTATAATGTGATTGAGGCACGAAACAGTGCTGAAATCAGAGCTTAGCTGCGAAATCAGAAACTCGAATCGATCAGCTGATCGATTCGAGGGTCCTCAATCGATCGGTTGATCGATTGGGCAATCTTTTCCGCGAACAGTAGGCTTCTGGATCGATCAGCCGATCGATCCAGCAATTTCTGTCGCGAACAGAAGGTTCTGGGATCGATCACTGGATCGATTAGCCTGCCTGGATCGATCAGCTGATCGATCCAGATAATCGTCCCGAGCACAGTAGCGTGCTGGATCGATCTGACATTCCGATCGATCCGTGGATCGATTGGGAGGTATGATAACAGCCAGAAAAGGGTTATTTCAGTTCCTTGACCATAGGGGGTGTAGTATATGTTAGGTATACTTTAGATTACACCCCTTAGTACACGTAGAACCAAGAAATGTCGATAGTTTAGCGCAAATTTTTAATTAGCACAGCTTCCGCACTTAGATTTATTGATGGTCTTGGACTAGTTAGCACAGCATAACTTGATGATCGGCCTTACAGCCTAGTCAGTAGAAGGCGGGTCGTTACAGAGTGGTATCAGAGCCAAGTTCCATGCTTCCTACACACACATCAGCATTGAATCTACAGCTTCCAAGTAAGAATACCTCTACTTAATTTATGCTCCTTGTTTTGCTATTACAGTTCATGTTTATATGTCTACTGCTTGTTAGTATGTGATAGTCTTTTAAACATGATATCAGTAGTTATATAACTGTGATTACATTAGTTATGTTATGTTCTCTATGTCTTTAGAAATGGCACGAGGACGCCCAGCTAGAAGGGCACTAGCCATCGAGCCCCAAAGAAGAGGCCTCCGCACCTTACAAAGATTAGTGGCAGCAGCAGTCAACAAAGAACAGAAATAGCTACCTTAAAGGCTAATCAATACCCCGAACCTGACGACTCAGAGTCTTAGAGGTTCCACCAAATTCAAAGACCAAAGACCAAGATCAAGAATTTCAAAGAATGAGCCAAGAAAGGAAGCCTATCCGATCCAGTGGCAGTGAGTCAAGCCAGAGAACTTCTCGGGCACTAGTGAACCATGGGATGCACAAGCCCGGTTCGAAACACCGAGAGCACGATGGAGCTTCGGACTAGCCATAACACGAGAAGGTGAAGTGTGCCTCCTTCGCCGACAGAGACGCACGTGGTGGAAAGAATCGAACGGTGCCCAAGAAACCGATGTTATGGGTCGACTTGAGAAGGAGTTCTTCGAGGAGTTCTTTCACATACGGGTCACAAACCGCCACTACGACGAGTTCACCGAGTTTCGGGGCAATCTTTCAGCTGAGGAAGCCGTGAAGAAATTCAACAGTTGGCTCGTCTATGCCCAGAGCTAGTCAGCACAGAGAACGAATCCGGTTGATGCTCAAGATGCCGAGGCCGGAGATAGAACGTGGCTGGTGGCATACATAGGCCACAAACCACAGAGGAGTTAGTGAGCAGTGCCTTGACCACAGAGCATTACCAGAACAGCATAAAGCAGCAGAAGCAAGTCTCCTCAGAGTCCAAAGGCCAAGGAAACTCTCACACTCAAAAATAGCAAGGCCACAGCTCTAACTGGAAAGGGAACTCCAACAGCAAGCGCAAATCAGGGAGTGACCCAAAAGGAGGACCATCTAGCAAGCGACCCAGTTATCCAAAGTGTGCTACTTGTGGGAAATTCCACCTAGGGGTTTGTCGCAAGGGCACACGAGGATGCTTTGAATGTGGATAAGAAGGGCACATGGCTAAGCAGTGCCCGAACAAGACCGGTCTTCCTCAGCCACTGCCGATCCAGTATGGAGGCCAGCCAGCTCAGTTATATCAGATGCAGGCCGCTCTAGAAGGTCCACTTATCAGCCAGGGCAGATTAGAAGCCCCTCCAGCTACGGCGAATGCGAGGATCTACTCACTCACCAGAGAGGACGTAGCCAATGCCTCAACAGTGGTCACAGGTCAGCTTAGCATTTTTCAGTATAGTGCTACTGTTCTATTTGATACTGGGGCAACCCATTCATATATAGCCAGGGTGTTCTCCGAAAAATTAGAAATACCCTCAGAGGTACTCGGTGACGGCACTACCTTCGGGAGAGATGATGGCATCCACGACCTGCTCAGAGCAAGGTTCCAAGATAGCGCATGTGGAACTTTTTGTGATCCGATCCCGCTGAAATGATTGACTACGACGTCATCCTTGGAATGGACTCGATCATATATGGTGCTTCCATAGAGTGCCTTAAATGAAAGTCGATTCCAACCCAAATACGCTGAGTACATCGGAGAACCAAAGAGAAAAGCCAGAAAATTTCTCTCAGCTATGAAAGCACAGAAGCTACTGGATTCAGGATGTACGGGGTACCTAGCACATGTAGTCAATACCAGCCAGGACAAGGACCAACAGCTAGCAGAGGTCCGAGTTGTATGTGACTACCCAGTAGTCTTCCCTGAGGAGTTACCAGGCCTAGCACCAGTCAGGGAGATTGAATTTGAGATAGAGCTCTTCCCCGGCACCAATCCTATTTCCAAAGCGCCATATCGCATGGCTCCAGCAAAATTGAAGGAACTTCAGGAGCAACTACAGGAGCTGCTTGACAAGGGCTTCATACGCCCTAGTCACTCACCATGGGGAGCGCCTGTACTGTTCGTGAAGAAGAAGGATGGAAGCATGCGGCTACGCATAGACTACAGGGCACTGAATCAGGTCACGATCAAGAACAGGTATCCCCTCCCCAGAATCGATGACCTGTTCGACCAGCTGAAGGGAGCAGCAGTGTTCTCCAAGATAGATCTCAGATCAGGTTATCATCAGGTCAAGGTTAAAGAAGGGGATATACCCAAGACAGCATTCAGAACCAGATACGGACATTACGAGTTCGTAGTCATGCCCTTTGGCGTGACCAATGCTCCAACTACATTCATGGATCTCATGAACAGAGTATTCAGGGAATATATCTAGATAAGTTTGTTATTTTGTTCATCGATGACATCCTTATCTACTCAGGAACTCAGGAAGAACATGCAGAGCACCTGAAGACAGTACTACAGACACTTCAGCAGAACCAGCTATACGCCAAGTTCACGAAATGTGAATTTTGGTTAGATCAGGTGTCCTTCCTGGGTCACATCATCTCAAAGGATGGTGTCATGGTAGACCCCAGCAAAATAGAAGCAGTAAGTAACTGGAAAAGACCGAGGAACGCCAGTGACATCAGAAGCTTTCTAGGATTAGCAGGTTATTACAGGAAGTTTGTAGAGGACTTCTCCAGGATAGCCTCCCCACTGACAGCTCTTACCAGAAAGAACAGGAAATTTCAGTGGACAGAGGACTGTGAGAACAGCTTCAGCGAGCTAAAAAGGAGATTGACCAGTGCTCCCATTTTGGCTTTACCAGACGACACCAGCAGCTTTGACATCTATAGTGATGCCTCTAAGTTGGGACTAGGAGCAGTATTGATGCAAAACGGCAAGGTGATCGCCTATGCCTCCAGACAACTCAAGGATTATGAGAAGAATTACCCTACTCATGACCTTGAGCTTGCAGCAGTAGTGTTCGCTCTCAAAATTTGGAGACATTACTTATATGGAGCTCAATGCAGAGTGTATATGATCATCAGAGTCTGAAGTACTTCTTCACTCAGAACGACAGCACAGATGGCTTGAGCTGGTCAAAGACTACGATATAGACATCCTCTACCATCCGTGGAAAGCCAATAAGGTAGCCGACGACTTAGCGAGAAAATCCAAGCTACCTTATTATCTCTGCATGTCACCGCCCACAGAGGGAGATCGAGATTTCGATCTCGAACTCATCGTTGGACAGCCTCTACTATGACCTTAGAGTCTACCTTGCTTGATGATATTCAGACAGCTCAGAAAATTCAGAAAATCAAGCAAGGGCTAGCAGAATCGAAAGTAGAGAATTCAGAGTGTCCGATAGCGGGTGTTGTATTTCGATGACACTCTATGTTCCCGATCGGGAGGAGCTACGGAGACAGATTTTAGATGAGGCTCACAAGACTCCCTATGCGATGCATCCAGTTCCACCAAAATGTACCAAGACCGAAGAACCGTTGGTGGGCGGGATGAAGCGAGACATCGCCAGATATGTTAGCATCCGCCTCACCTGTCAGAGGGTCAAGGCACCAGGAGGAGTTCTGCAGCCTATACAGATTCCAGAGTGGAAGTAGGAGGATATCTCTATGGATTTCATAGTGGGACGCCTGAACCACGAATGGTTTTGACACCATCCGGGTAATAGTCGACAGTTGACTAAATCAGCCCACTTCTTAGCTATCAAGATATCCTACTCCATGGAGAAGCTAGCTCAGTTGTATCTTCAGAGATCGTCGACTTCATGGAGTCCCACGAACCATCATTTCGCATGAGACAAGATATTTACATCACACTTATGGAGTGTGTACAACAAGCACTAAGTTAAAGTTCAAGACAGATTCCATCCTCAAACAGATGGGCGGACAGAAGAGTGAATCAAGATCTCCGAGCATGTGCCCTAGACTTCAAGGAAGTTGGTGCAAATATCCGAGTTTAGCAGAATTTGCATACAACAACAACAGGCCACTATCGGCATGGCACCTACGAGGCTCTCTATGGGCGGAGGTGTAGATCTCTGCTGCTATGAGAGTGGTGAACAGTATGAACTAGAGCTTCAGACAGATCTAGTCGCAGATACCACATACACCAGATCCGCCAGAGGATAGAGATGTGTCTGTAAGAGCTATGCCGATACGCCAACCTTAGAGTTTTCAATGGGGATTCAGTCCTCAGGTATGAAGGAGTAATGCGTTTTGGGAAAAAGGGCAGCTAAGTCCCATATGTGGGACCATATCTTATTAGCGTAAGAGTGGGCAAGGTAGCATATGAGCTAGAGCTACCCCAGAAATGTCGCTTGTCCACAACGATTTCATGTCTCTATGTCAAGAAGCATACCCTGATGCCACCTGTGTGATTGAGCCCCACAGCAGATCCGCGAGGACCTCAGTTATGATAGTCGACCTATTCAGATAATAGACCGAGCAGTTAAGAAATTGCGGAACAAGGAAGTACCATTAGTCAAAGTTATTTGGCACAGTCACACAGCAGGAGAGGCAACTTGGGAGACAGAAGCTAGCATGAGACAGAAGTTCGAGGACGAACTTTTTATAAGGTATGGGGGATTGTAACGCCCAAAAATTCTCGAAACTGCATTATAAATATTCTATGATTTTTCTAGAATTTTTAGATATTTTTTCGGAATTTTCCGAGTAGCGGAAGCAACAAAAATAATTAGAACCACAAAATAGCTTAGGCGGGAATCGAACTCGAGACCCATGGCTTAGGGATAATGTTGGGAACCAGTTGAACCCAGCAGGGCCGTGCTGAAAGGAAAGGGGACCAATTATATTTATAATTGGGTTGGCCGAATTAGTTACTTAGTATAAATAGGAAGGTTAAGTTGGGGGTTGGTTTATTTTGAGAACTTGGTTCGGCAACATCAAATTTCACCGTGACCTATCCCTCTCCCAAAAACCTTCACCGTCGCCCACTCCTCTTCTTCCTCCTCTCTCGGCGCCCAAGCCCCAAGGGCTCTCGGATCATCTTCCGGCGACGACTCCAACACAAAAGAAGTTCTTATCCGCGAGAGGAACGCAAAGACGTGAGCGGATCGTCGAGAAGGTCATCTCCACCGGAATTCGAGCGAATAGAATCGTAAAAAATTACGAACAGGAGGTAAGAAACCCCTCACCTGCAGTATAATAGCTACCGTTTGATGTTCTGTGCATTAGTTTAGTTTTATGCGTATGTTTTCGACACGTAGTGTGTATTTAACCCTCCTCGCAGGTTTAGGGATTAGTGAGTACCTTTAGATGGGTCGGACACGTCTTTTCTCCTTCAGTTGGAGGTTTAGATGCTGTTGGGTGCCTAAAGGTAGTCTCCCTAATAGGGAGGGGAGTTAAAGCACGCTAGGTGTTCGAGTAAATAACCAGCTTAGAAAAGAATGTACCTTAGGCATTTTTTTTATTAGCACAGTTGAATGCATTAGAAGCATCTGAATTAGTAAATCAGTTTATTGTAGCTTATATGGGACTACGGTCCAATGGGTGGGCTCCCACAGTCGCCTCTAGGTTCAGACAACCTAGCTCTAGGTTCAGATAACCTAGAAATAGCAATTTAGAACAGTTTAGCTATACTCAGTATTTTACTTTTCAGTTGGCACTGTACTGGATTAGATATCCATTGGGCTGGGCTCCCATAGTCGGTCCCTAGGTTTAGATAACCTAGTAGCTCTACTAAATTCGGGACTTGCAACCCTGGGTCTAGTTAGAGATGCGCGCATAGCACGTACAGTTGCCGGGGCCATCAGCAGCATGTTTAGTATTTTCACTTATTATATGTATAGCTTTTCAAATTCACAATCAGTTATGTGAGATCAGCTTAGTTTCGGTTTCAGCTTTAGTTCAGCTCTTTCTTGTTGATACATTATGATAGCTTATGTTCAGCTCTTGATTGTTATGCTTGTATGATCACATGCCATGCCATGTTTAGCCTAGTCAGTATATTTCAAATAGCATGTTTTAAAAATCATATCTGCATCGTATGCATGTTTTTGTGAGGTAGATGGTTTTTTACTAAGCTTTTTAGCTTACAGACGCTACTTTTCTTATACTGCAGATACAGGTAAAAGAAAAGTGGACTAGTGGAGGCTGGAGGGCAATGCAAATCAAGATGTGTGTGGAAGGAACTGGAATAAAGATCCTAGGGATCCAGCAAATTCAATTAACATATGAACTCTAGTATTTCTATTACTCTTGGTTTTAGCATGTTAAACGCCATGAGCTATCGAACCATGCTTTAGATTATGCTTAGAATGTTAAATATATGATGTTAGAATGTTAGTTGTCATTGTTAGAGTGTTTCCTAGCCATTTTAGAACTTATAATGTGATTGAGGCACGAAACAGTGCTGAAATCAGAGCTTAGCTGTGAAATCAGAAACTCGAATCGATCAGCTGATCGATTCGGGGGTCCTCAATCGATCGGTTGATCGATTGGGCAATCTGTTCCGCGAACAGTAGGATTTTGGATCGATCAGCCGATCGATCCAGCAATTTCTGTCGCGAACAAAAGGTTCTGGGATCGATCACTGGATCGATTAGCCTGCCTGGATCGATCAGCTGATCGATCCAGATAATCGTCCCAAGCACAGTAGCGTGCTGGATCGATCACTGGATCGATCCGACATTCCGATCGATCCGTGGATTGATTGGGAGGTATGATAACAGCCAGAAAAGGGTTATTTCAGTTCCTTGACCATAGGGGGTGTAGTATATGTTAGGTATACTTTAGATTACACCCCTTAGTACACGTAGAACCAAGAAATGTCGATAGTTTAGCGTAAATTTTTAATTAGCACAGCTTCCGCACTTAAATTTATTGATGGTCTTGGACTAGTTAGCACAGCATAACGTGACGATCGGCCTTACAGCCTAGTCAGTAGAAGGCGGGTCGTTACATATGAGGAGTCACAATTAGTAGTCACAAGGTGATGTTGGATCTCAACATTCTTATAACTTGGGTAGTAATGATGTGTTGCTAGATACCGCTCATTACTTATGCTTCTAAAAGGGTTTAGTGTTGGTGCGGGAAGCATTCGACGATCGAACCCAAGTTTTGATAATGGCAAAGGGTTCAAAGTTAAGTCTTGTTGTTATCTAACATGTTGAATGAGTGTTTTAGGAAAGCCCTAACTGCGGTTAGGCAGGTGAAAATCGTAGGGGGTGAAAACCCTAGGGGGTGGTAACCCTAGGTCCTAGGTGGAGAAAAGTCCTAACTGCGGTTAGGCAAAGGGAAAACCCTAGGGGGTGGTAACCCTAGGTCATAGGGGGTGGTAACCCTATGCGGAAAGTCTTGGCAGGTCGATGGCTTCAGACAAAAGTCCTAGGGGGTGGTAACCCTAGGTGGAAAGTCCTGGTGTCGCGAACCAGGTAAAAGACTGGACTAGCCGGGAAGCGGATGTCCAGCAGAAAGTCCGGAAGCGTCGAGTGCTGAGCAAAAGTCCAGTCGAACTGAGGATCGAACTGGCAACAGGTAAATCTCCTGAGTGGAGTAGGTGAGGACGCGTTCCCCGTAGAGGGAACAGTAGGCGTTGGGTCGACCTAGGGTTTCCGGACGGAAATCCAAAGTCAGACCCGGATAGTCTGATGACTATCGATAATATTTTGTTACCTTATTTATGACTTTATGTGCTAACTTTGTGTTGCAGGATATTGTTTGGGACTAACATGTCTTGCAGGTACAAAATAATAAAGTCTTCCCTCGGATAAACAGTGTCCGAGGGGCCTCTATGGAGCTTGGAGGCGCCTCGGGTGCAAAGCTGGAGATGACTGCGAAGCACCTTGGGAGGCACCTTGAAGGAGACATATGTTGGTGCGGGTAGCACTAACGGTCTAACCCAGGTTTTGATGAATGACAAATAGGTTAAGTTAGTTGTGTTGTTGTCTGACACTTTGATCAAGTGTGCAGGAAAAGTCCAGCTAGGTCGACGGGCTGACCGGATAGCTGGCGAGAAGTCCAAGCGGGTCGACGGGCTGACCGGACGCTTGGCGAGAAGTCCAGCTAGGTCGACGGGCTGACCGGATAGCTGGCGAGAAGTCCAAGCGGGTCGACGGGCTGACCGGACATCTGGCGAGAAGTCCAGGCAGGTCGACGGGGCTGACCGGACGTCCGGTAGGTAAGCAAGGTAAGTCACCGAAGGGAGGATCGTGAGGACGCTGCTGAAGGGGACATTAGGCGTCGATCCGCTTAGATCCATTTCGGATATCTAAGTCGAGATCGTGACTAGATTCCGGTCTCGGAAAGACGGAATCTAAGTCATACTTTTTAATTCAACCTTGAACTGTGCCAACACTTGTTTTACAGGATATACATTTACCCTGACTAACTTTGTTTTGCGGAAAAGGGAGTTTTCGAACAAGGTGGTCCGGCGCGATCCGGCGCGGAAGGATCCGGCGCCAAGGCGAATTTTATCCACCAAGTCGCCGCCACGGAGCATCTTGGTTTGAGATACACTCAGTGCCCTAAGCAATCTAGGCGCCTTAATAGCATATAAAAGAAGCCCTAGGGGTGGAGCTTCAAAGAACTCTTCTTCTGCTGGTCTTGCTGCTCGACGTCAGTGCGACGCCAACAAAGCTCCGACACTACGCCCGTTCTTTTCCTTTTGTCGGTATTTGTTTTTCAGTTAGCATTCCCTGTATGGTTCTTTTGTAATTATTATTCAATTGCTAGTGATTGCCCAACGAAGTGGTCAAGGACCACGGGCCTTCGAGTAGTCGCCACAGGCTTCGAACGAAGTAAAACCATTGTGTCTATTTTACTTTTCCGCTGGTTTAAACTCTTGTTTTTTCGAATCGATATTCACCCCCCCCTCTATCGAATCTAACGGTCCTACAAGTGGTATCAGAGCAGGTACCGCTCTGATTTGGTGCAACCACCAATCAGACAGGGGGTGAATTGTTTTTTTTAATAATTAATTTTAAAACTGGTGTTTCGTTAACTTAATATTTCTCTAATCAATTTAAATTAGTGCAACACGAATCTAGATTTTTTTTCACTTCCCGCACTACTAATCCAAGACCAAGTCTTGGGATATTTTTTTTTGGTTATTTACCTGTGCACAGAATGTCCCAACAAGAAGGATTCAGCACAGTGCGACCTCCACTCTTCAACGGGGACGACTTCCCTTACTGGAAGAAGCGCATGGAGGTCTACCTCAAAACAGACTTCGACCAGTGGATGAGCATTACTAAACCTTACAAAATTCCTGTGGACAACGCCGGGAATCTAGTGGATCCTGAAGACTGGACAGCAGATCTCAAGAAAAAAGCATCAACAGAAAATAAAGCGATCAACACTCTACAGTGCGGATTGACAAGAGAAGAACTGAACAGAGTCGGTCCACACAAAAACGCTAAAGAGCTATGGGACAAGCTGATCGAACTGCACGAGGGAACGAGCGACGCTAAGGTAACAAAACGAGACCTGCTTCTAAATAAAATTTTTAATATAAAAATGCAGGAAGGAGAAACAGCGAATCAACTACACGCGAGGATCAAGGACATCCTCAACGGGCTTCATGCGATAGGCCACCAAATGGAGAACAGAGACTTAATAAGGTACGCTTTAAACGCCTTTCCACGTAATAGTTTGTGGGCATCAATAGTGGATGCCTACAAAATTTCTAAGAATCTTTCCAACTTAAAATTAGACGAGCTGTTTTGTGAATTAGAATTACACGAACAAACTAATGCTGGAACCGAGAAAGGTATAGCTCTATTTGCGTTCCTCCAAAGAAAAGAAAAGCAAGCCCGAACTTGAAGAAGACTCCGATCACGAAGACGAAGAACACCGTGAACTTGGTAAGAAAAATGTTCACCAGAGAAAGAGGAGTTTGAAAAGGATCTTCAAAAGATCAGCTCTCCTCGTAACAAAAGAATGTGACTTGCTACGACTACAACAAAAAGGGACATTACAAGAATGAATGTCCAAAACTAAAGTTCGACAAACCAAAGCCAACCAAAAAGAAGGCACTCAAAGAAACGTGGGACGACTCGGACGAATCGGAGGAAGAAGAGCAGAACATCAAAGCCACCTCAAGATCGATGGCCAAGTCAAACAAAACCAGTCGGAAGATGAAGACGGTCCGAACCAAACAAGCCACGAGTCCGTACTCGTTTCCGAAGGCCCGAATGAGGTATACTTTAATTTAAACAAAATTTTTTTTAGAATTATTTCCTGTTTAAATAGTAAATTAACTAAATTGGAAAATGAAAACAAATCACTTCTTGAGGAAAATCAAAACCTCAAGGAACAATTAAAAAATTCGAATCCAACTCAAGATCTAACACTTGAAGAGGAAAATCTATCGTTAAAAAATGATGTTAAAGATTTAAAAGAAATGCTAGAAAAATTTACAACAAGATCAAAAAATCTAGACTTAATCCTAAATAATCAAAAAGCATGTTATAATAAAACCGGACTAGGATATAAGTCGAATTCAAATAAAACCTTCAAATCATTAATAACACAATACAAGTCAACCAATTTAGCTTGGGTTCCGAAAGCATGTCTGACCACGCAAGTAGGACTTAATCAATATTATATACCTAAAGAAAAAATACATTATATAAAATTAAATAAACCAAACCAAAATCCAAAACACAAACCTAAATCAAATTCAAAATCTAAACAGTTTAAGAAACAACAAAATTATCACCAAGTTAACTATAACTATAAAAAGAATCGACACAAGCCTAAAATTAAAACTTAAATTAATGGCCAATAATTCAGGGAGGCCAGAATAGTGGCACCTCCAAAACTAACTTACCCGATAGGTAACCCAAAACTAACAAACCCGAGAGGCAATTAGAATTAGAGACCAAGTTTAACTTAAATCATGGTATTGGTGAAATTTTGGATGATAGTATGTTAGGAAACTTGGGCATCGTATGTCTAGAAAGATATGGTTTCGATCTGGTTCAAGTGGAACTGACCGAAGCTACCCTTAAACGAATCCTAACCAGTTAGACCAAGATTTAGTACTAAGTTCCGTGGATAGGACTATTCGGAAAACCTCGAAAGGTTGGTTACTTCTAATGATGTCCTTGTGACTCACCAAGCTTAGAAGTTTATCCGAAGAATGCCTATTTGTGGAAACCAAAGCTAAGTCTGAATCTAACACAAGTTAAACCAAAAGTCTGTAATCAAACCAATTTTATCTCACAAAATCATAGGATTCCCTGATTAATAATATAGTTCGGGAGAGATGAATAAGGCTTAAAAATTAATTTCAAAATTTTAATTTTAACTTAAAAATTAATTTCAAAATTTTAACTTAAAAAATTAATTTCAAAATTTTAATTTTAATTTAAAAATTAATTTCAAAATTTTAATTTTAACTTAAAAATTAATTTCAAAATTTTAATTTTAACTTAAAAATTAATTTCAAAATTTTAATTTTAACCTAAAAATTAATTTCAAAATTTTAACTTAAAAAATTAATTTCAAAATTTTAATTTTAACTTAGAAATTAATTTCAAAATTTTAATTTTAACTTAAAAATTAATTTCAAAATTTTTAATTTTAATTTAAAAATTAATTTCAAAATTTTAATTTTAACTTTAAAAATTAATTTCAAAATTTTAATTTTAACTTAAAAATTAATTTCAAAATTTTAATTTTAAACTTAAAAATTAATTTCAAAATTTTAAATTAAAAATTAATTTCAAAATTTTAATTTTAACTTAAAAATTAATTTCAAAATTTTTAATTTTAATTTAAAAATTAATTTCAAAATTTTAATTTTAACTTTAAAAATTAATTTCAAAATTTTAATTTTAACTTTAAAAATTAATTTCAAAATTTTAACTTAAAAATTAATTTCAAAATTTTAATTTTAACTTAAAAATTAATTTCAAAATTTTAACTTAAAAATTAATTTCAAAATTTTAATTTTAAAATTAAAAATTAATTTCAAAATTTTAACTTAAAAATTAATTTCAATATTTTAATTTTAACTTTAAAAATGAATTTTAAAATTTTTAATTTTAACTTAATTTTAATTTTAATTTTAACTTAAAAATTAATTTCAAAATTTTAATTTTAACTTAAAAATTAATTTCAAAATTTTAATTTTAACTTAAAAATTAATTTCAAAATTTTTAATTTTAATTTAAAAATTAATTTCAAAATTTTAATTTTAACTTTAAAAATTAATTTCAAAATTTTAATTTTAACTTAAAAATTAATTTCAAAATTTTAATTTTAAACTTAAAAATTAATTTCCAAATTTTAACTTAAAAATTAATTTCAAAATTTTAATTTTAACTTAAAAATTAATTTCAAAATTTTTAATTTTAATTTAAAAATTAATTTCAAAATTTTAATTTTAACTTTAAAAATTAATTTCAAAATTTTAATTTTAACTTTAAAAATTAATTTCAAAATTTTAACTTAAAAATTAATTTCAAAATTTTAATTTTAACTTAAAAATTAATTTCAAAATTTTAATTTTAAACTTAAAAATTAATTTCAAAATTTTAACTTAAAAATTAATTTCAAAATTTCAATTTTAACTTTAAAAATGAATTTCAAAATTTTTAATTTTAACTTAATTTTAATTTTAATTTTAACTTAAAAATTAATTTCAAAATTTTTAATTTTAACTTAAAAATTAATTTCAAAATTTTAATTTTAACATTAAAAATTAATTTCAAAATTTTTTAATTTTAACTTAAAAATTAATTTCAAAATTTTAACTTAAAAATTAATTTCAAAATCTTAATTTTAAACTTAAATTAATACATGCTCAAAAGACTAACTTTAAATCCTACTTTCTGTAGGAAACCAAGTGGATTTTGGACAGTGGTTGCTCCAAACATATGACTGGAGATCACACCAAGTTCACTCAACTCACTTACAAAAGCCTAGGAACAGTTGCCTTTGGAAACAACGGCAAACTCAAGGTAATTGGTATAGGTAATATTGAATTAAAATTAGACTTTATAATTACAAATGTCTTACTTGTTGAAAACTTTAAATATAATCTTCTAAGTATAAGTCAATTGTGTGATACTAGGTATAAGGTCAAATTTCTATCTACAGAATGCTCAATCAAACATCTAGATAATCCTACCATAAGCCTAAAAGGTTTTAGAAAAGACAACATCTATGTCATCAACTTAACCATTTCTTCCATTAAGTGTTATTTAACACAAAAAGAAGAAACTTGGTTATGGCATAGGAGGATGTCTCACACCAACTTTAGAAATATAAGTAAACTAAATGGACTTGTAAAAGGCTTACCAAAGTTACCTAACTTAGATTCAACCATATGTAATGCTTGTCAACAAGGCAAACAAACTAAATCAACCCACAAACAAACAAATCAACCACAAACTACCTCAATCTTAGAACTCCTACATTTAGACCTTTTTGACTCCCATGGAGTCAAATCTATAAATGGAAACTTATATTGCTTAGTAATTATAGACGATTATTCTAGGTTTACTTGGGTCAAATTCTTAAAACATAAAGATGAAACTTTTGAAATTTTTTCAAATTTTTGCAAACAGATTGAAAACGAAAAAGATATTAAAATTAAAAGAATTAGGAGTGACAACGGGGGAGAATTTAAAAATCACCACTTTAACAGTTTTTGTCTAGAAAACGGTTACCATCATGAGTTCTCATGCCCTAAAACCCCCCAACAAAATGGAATTGTAGAAAGAAAAAATAGAACCTTACTTGAAGCTTCTAGAACAATGTTAAATGAGTATAACCTACCTAAATACTTTTGGGCAGAAGCCGTTAGTACAGCCTGCTATGTCCAGAACAGAACAACAATAAATAAAACTCATAACAAAACGTTCTTCGAACTGTTTTATAATAAACAACCAAATATAAAATATTTTAAGGTATTTGGGTGCCCAGTTTTCATCTTAAATACAAGAGAACACTTAGGAAAATTCACCTCTAAAATTGAAAATGGAATTTTTGTAGGATATTCCCTAAATAGTAGAGGCTACAGAATTTACAATAAGGTTACCTTAAAAATTAAAGAAACTACTAATGTAAAGTTTGAAGAAACTAAACAAGACATAGGATCTACACAAACACCTGAGTTTGTTCCAGAAACCAACCAAAGTCATGAAGAAGAGGAACAACATCAAGAGAATCAACCTCCTAGAACAATAAGGGTTAACCCAAATCATCCGATTGATCAAATAATCGGTGACCCAGACTTAAGAGTTCAAACCAGATCATCCTTTAGAAACCTAAGTCAAATTTCATTAATCTCAAAAATTGAACCCAAAACTGTGGATGAATCCCTACTAGACCCAGATTGGATAATAGCTATGCAAGAAGAATTAGCCCAATTTGAGCGTAATGAGGTCTGGGACCTAGTTCCACCACCTAAGAATAAGAAAATAATAGAAACAAAATGGGTATTCAGAAACAAACTAAGTGAAACTGGGGAAATTACTAGAAATAAAGCTAGGCTGGTTGCCAAAGGATTTAGTCAAGTTGAAGGACTTGACTATGATGAAACATATGCCCCAGTAGCCAGATTAGAATCCATTAGAATGTTACTAAGTTATGCAGCCCATAAAGGGTTCAAACTATACCAAATGGATGTTAAGTCTGCCTTTCTTAATGGACTAATAAAAGAAGAAGTTTATGTAGGTCAACCTCCTGGGTTTGAAAGTCTAGAACACCCTGATTATGTATTTAAGTTAAAGAAAGCATTATATGGACTTAAACAAGCACCCAGGGCATGGTATGAAAGGCTAACATCCTACCTAACATCTAAAGGATTCAAACAAGGTCAAATTGACCCAACCTTGTTTGTTAAATCATTAAATTCAAACATATTTATTGCACAAATTTATGTAGATGATATAATATTTGGTTCAACAAATTCAGATTTTTTAGAGGAATTTATTAATCTAATGGAAAAAGAATTTGAAATGAGCCTAGTAGGAAAATTAACTTATTTCTTAGGATTACAAATCAAACAAACAAATGAGGGAAATTACATTTATCAACACAAATACACTAAAGAATTACTTAAAAAATTCGGAATGGAAAATACAAAAGAAATAAAAATACCTATGGCAGTAAACAAAATCTTAGATAATGACCCAAATGGAAAATCAGTTGACCTAAAATATTATAGGAGTGCAATAGGTAGCCTACTATACTTAACTGCAAGCCGACCTGATATTTTATTTGCAGTTAGTATGTGTGCTAGATACCAAACTTATGCTAAGGAATCCCACTTGACACAAGTTAAAAGAATTTTTAGATATCTTAAAGGAACAATAAATGTAGGAATTTGGTATCCTAGAACCAATAATTTTGAACTAATAAGGTATTCTGACTCAGATTATGCTGGATGTAAATTAGACCGCAAGAGCACAAGTGGAGGATGCCAATTATTAGGTTCATCACTTGTTAGCTGGTTTAGTAGAAAGCAACATTGTGTTGCTCTATCTACAACTGAGTCAGAATACATAGCCATAGGTGAATGTGTTGCATAATTACTATGGATGATGCATACTCTAAAAGATTTCAACTTAAACATTACAAATGTAAAAGTATTAATTGACAATATAAGTTCAATTAACTTAACCAAGAACCCTGTGCATCATTCAAGAACCAAACATATTGAAGTTAGGCACCACTTTATCAGGGATCATGTTACTAAAGGTGATATTGAACTCAAATACATTGAGTCCAAATCAAATTTAGCTGACATTTTCACAAAACCACTCCCTGAAAGTGAGTTTAGCAACTTACGCCGAAAATTAGGAATGTGCTCAATAGACTAGAAATTTTAAGTTTCAAAATTGCTTTCAAAAATCACTCTTTCAAATTATAAGTCAAATTTGGTTGTTTTCAAAACTTTCTATTTTTAGATTTTCAAAAACAGTTTTGGCCTTAGACTAGTTTTGAATTCTTAGAAAGCATGTACCCATAAGACTAGTTTTTGAGCATCTCACCAACACCTTAGGTTTACCTTGCTTCTGTTTGACAAACATAGAAAGGGGTGAGATGCATAGGCCAACTGTCTGGACTTAAGATGCTTATTTCAGTGCATCAACATAAGTCTAGACGTTAAATACAATTCAGACATTAATCAGATTAAAGTTCATCAGTCAAGTCAAACACTGACTGGTTATAATTAACTTAATCTGACTAACCAAGTGAAAGCTACTATCTTCTGATAGTTAGTTAGTAGCTAATTGGTTAGACAGCTGGTTAAAGTAAGTATCAAGTTCAGGGGGAGAATAAACTCAAATTTTGTATGTTTGAAAAATGCCTTTTAAAACCTAACCTATGTTTGAACATTGATTTACAAAAAGTTAAATTTAACTAAGTATTTGAAAAATGTGAAAGTTTAATCCCACCTAATTTTCAAACCTTATTTGAAAAATTAACTATTTCCAAAATTAGCCTTAAAAATTAATTTTGACAAAAATTTTATTTCTTGAAAAGTTTAATTTTTGCTTTGTTTTAAATCGAAGTTGAAAACTTTACCTTTTTGAAAATTAAATGTTACTTAAACATAAAAAGTAAATTTGAAAAACCTGTCTTGAAAATTTCTACACGCTTGAAAAGTTAAACTTGATTAACTTTAACTTTTCAAAACTCAACTTGTCTACCCCAAGTCAACTTGACTATTTTTTTAACTTGGTGTTAAAAATTGCACTTTTATCTTTCAAATTTTGAACCAAACTTAGCTATCTTTCAGAACTTGATTACCTGTTACAGTAACTCTTCACTATGGTTATTTACCTTTGTTCATTTTTTTTGATGAATGCCAAAGGGGGAGGAGGGTTAGGTGGTTAAGTTAGTTAAGTTAGCTAAACCAACTTGAAAATACAAACTAACAAACTTTACAACCACATAAATGCATGTTGTTTTCTTGCATATGTTTTCACTAACTTAACCAGGTTGTTGGTGCGGGTAGCACTAACGGTCTAACCCAGGTTTTGATGAATGACAAATAGGTTAAGTTAGTTGTGTTGTTGTCTGACACTTTGATCAAGTGTGCAGGAAAAGTCCAGCTAGGTCGACGGGCTGACCGGATAGCTGGCGAGAAGTCCAAGCGGGTCGACGAGCTGACCGGACGCTTGGTGAGAAGTCCAACTAGGTCGACGGGTGACCGATAGTCGGCGAGAAGTCCAAGCGGTCGACGGCGACCGACGCTGGCGAGAAGTCCGACGGTCGACGGTTGACCGGACGTCCGTGCAGGTAAGTAAGTCACCGGAAGGGAGTGACCGTGAGGACGCGTTCCGGAAGGGACATTAGGCGTCGATCCGCTTAGATCCATTTCGATATCTAAGTCGAGATCGTGACTAGATTCCGTCTCGAAAGACGGAATCTAAGTCATACTTTTTAATTCAAACTCATGAACTGTGCTAACAATTCTATTTTACAGGATATACATTTGCCTCCGACTAACTTTGTTTTGCGGTGAAAAGGAGTTTTCGAAATAGGGTCCGGCGCCGAGGGATCCGGCGCTGGAGGTCCGGCCCGGAGGTCCGCGCCGAAGGCTAATTTTATCCAGCCAAGTCGCGCCACGTGGAGCATCTTGGTTTGAGCAATTACGTCACGTGCCCGGAAGGAATCCAGGCGCTCGGAATAGCATATAAAAGAAGCCCCAGGCAGGAGCTTCAGAAATCAATCAAGCTGAGAACTCTTCTACTGCTGGTCTTGCTGCTCGACGCTCAGTGCGATGCCAACAAAGCTCCGACACTACGCTCCGTTCTTTTCCCTTTTGTCGGTATTTGTTTTTCAGTTTCATTAGCATTCCCTGTACAGTTCTTTTGTAATTATTATTCCGAATTGCTAGTGATTGCCCAACGAAAGTGGTCAAGGACCACGGGCCTTCGAGTAGGAGTCGTCACAGGCTCCGAACGAAGTAAAACCATTGTGTCTATTTTACTTTTCCGCTGCGTTTAAACTCTTATTTTTTCGAATCGATATTCACCCCCCCCTCTATCGAATCTAACGGTCCTACAATATAGGGCGCCTTGGAAGGCGCCTTGAATGGGGCATAAGGTGCCTTAAGCAGATGAACTTCGACCAGTTCAAGCTTGATCCACGCGGGAGACTCGGTAGCATGAAGGCGCCTTCGGAGACCTTCAAGGTGCCTTGAACACTCTTTATAAGGGGGTTTCGAGCAGCACCTTGAGATCATCGAATTCGAAGTCTTCTGTCTCTAACGTTCCTCTCTGAAAGACGCCCGAAAGTGCTGCTACAAGTCTACGACGACCCGAAGCTCCGAGACTCTATTCTTGTCGTCGGTATAATTAGTTTTTGCATTTACTTGTACTTCATCTTGTAATCCTTTTATCGAGCTTATAGTTGTTGCCCACGTAAAGCGATCAAGGATTGCGGGCCTTCGAGTAGGAGTCGATCTAGGCTCCGAACGAAGTAAAAATCTCTTGCGTCTTTCTGTGTGATTGTTCTTTGTTTTTTATTCCGCTACTTTAACTCTTACGCTTTTTACGATTCCGATAATCGAACGAAATAGCCGCGAGCACTATTCACCCCCCTCTAGCGCGTTTTGATCCAACAATTGGTATCAGAGCGGAGTCGCGTTGATCTGGTGCAACCACCAATCACGCATCTTTTTCATGGTGTTTTCAGATTTTCGGAGTCAAATTAGAATTAGCTTGCTAGCTACATTCTAATTGTTTTATTGAATCGGTTTTGCTCGAAATTTGTACAATACCACTCGAGCTCGTTTTTCCTTATTTCTCCCGCATTGCTAATCTAAGACCTAGTCTTGGAACATTCTTTACGTTTTTGTTGTTACATATTACAAATGACCCTCCAAGAAGGCTTTAGCACTTTTCCCCCCCCCCCCCCCCCCCGCTCTTCTCCGGCGAAGACTTTGCCTATTGGAAGAACCGGATGATCTATCATCTCAAGACACAAGTCGAGATGTGGATCATCATCCAGACCGGTCTTGAGCTACCACTTGACGGCGCTGGAGAACTCGTTTCATGCACTAACTGGGATACCAGCATAAGAAAGAAGGTCGAAGCTGATGCTAAAGCAACCTGTATGCTGCAATGCGGGTTGACAAAAGAAGAACTGAATAGAGTCGGACCATTTTCAAATGTGAAGGAGTTGTGGAACAAACTAATCAAGCTACACGAGGGCACGTCAGACGCTAAAGTAAGTAAGCGTGATTTAATTTTAAATAAATCTTATAATATTAAAATGCAGGAAGGTGAGACGGCGAACCAGCTTCACGCACGCATTCGGGACCTATTCAACGGGCTTCATGCGATTAGCCAAAAGGTGGAAAACCGCGACGTAATAAGGTACGTGCTAAGCGCTTTTCCGAGGAACACTTTGTGGGCATCCATGATTGATGCCTACAAAGTTTCCAAAGATTTATCTTCAATAAAACTAGATGAATTGTTTTCCGAATTAGAATTGCATGAGCAGACTAATGCACGCCCGGTCGAGAAAGGTGTTGCTTTTGTTGCAGGTACTATCAGGACGCGCGAACCAACGTCAAGGCGCAAATCCAAACCCGAGTCCAAAAATGAATCAGACACAAAGGACGAAGACGATGATGAGGCTATTTCCGAACTGGTAAAGCTCGTATAGAAGATATGCAAGCTGAAAAAGGTGACTCAAACGAAGACGAAGGACAAGACTGGAGTCACGTGCTACGGCTATAATCAGAAGGGGCACTACAAGCCAGATTGTCCATACAAGAAGAGAAGAAAGAAAGCATTAAAGGCAACCTGGTCCCAGTCATCAGACGAATCCGAATCGGATGAAGAAGAGCAAGCGAGCCTTCTCGCTCTACCAGTACTAGCGAACATTATCGACACCGAGTCTGAGTTCAAATCTGAAACGGAGAGCGAGTCAGAAATAGAGTCCGAGCGAAGCCACGAATCCGCATTCGTTTCTGAAGGACCTAACCCCACTGTAAGTGCCTTACTCGCCGAAACTCAATTAGACGATTTAAAAAATATAGTCCCTTACTTGCTAAAAAAGTTGGCTAAATCCAACGTCCGAATTAAGTCGCTCCAAAAGGAGGTAACAGCCCTTAAGGAAGCGACTGACTCGAGTTCTTTAACTGAGCCAGCTCAAATTGGAAGTTCAACTCAAGTCCAACAACTTGAGGAAGAAAATTCCAATTTGAAAACTCAAATTAAAGAACTCAAGGACACGTTGGAATGGTTTACCATGGGTTCCAAGAATCTGGATCTGATTCTTGGAAAACAACGAGCCGTTTACAACAAAGCCGGACTTGGATTTAAGAACAAAATAAAATATAAATCATACCTGTCATTAGTAAATAGAAATAATAAAAACGTAAAACAAGCATGGGTCCACAAGTCAAACTTGGTTAATCATATTGGATCTGGCCAATACTGGGTCCCGAAGGATCAAATACACACCTCGATAGACCATATCGAGGCTATGATCCAGGGAGAGTAAACACGAAAACAATTCAAATTTTAAATCAAAATTTGAAATTAAATTATAAATTTAAAAATTCAAAATCAAATTAAAAATTTGAAATTAAAATATAAATTCAAAATTCAAAAATCAAAATCAAATTAAAAATTCAAAATCAAATTAAAAATTCAAAATTAAAATATAAATTCAAAATTCAAAAATCAAAATCAAATTAAAAATTTGAAATTAAAATATAAATTCAAAATTCAAAAATCAAAATCAAATTAAAAATTCAAAATTAAAATATAAATTCAAAATTCAAAAATCAAAATCAAATTAAAAATTCGAAATTAAAATATAAATTCAAAATTCAAAAATCAAAATCAAATTAAAAATTCAAAATCAAATTAAAATTTTGAAATTAAAATATAAATTCAAAAATCAACATCAAATTCGAAATTAAATTAAAAATTTGAAATTAAAATATAAATTCAAAATTCAAAATTCAAAATCAAATTCGAATTCAAATCAAATAAAATATAGATGGAGGATCCAGAATAGCTGGCACCCCCAACTGAACTACCCGACAGGGTAATTGAACTTAATCTACCTGAAATGGGTAAAACAAGAGTAGATTACCCGGCAGGGTAATTAAGGTTAAATTAAAACGGGTTAGGTTTAACTTGAGCCACAGTACTGGTGAAATTTTTGGATGATAGTACGTTAGGGAAGCTTGGGCATAGCATGTCTAGGAAGATATGGTTTCGACCTGGTGCATTTGGCCAAGTGGAACTAACCGAAGCTACCCTTAAATGGATCCTAACTAGTTAGACCAAGGTTTAGTATTAAGTTCAATGGGTAGGACTATTTGGAAAACCTCGAAGGCATGGTTACTTTAATGAGTTCCTTGTGACTCACCATAGCCCAGAAGTTTATCCAAAGAATGCTTACTTGTTGAACCCAAAGTTAAACCTGAATCTAACACAAAGTTAAACCTTACCCTAAAATTCAACCATAATTCATCTCACAACAATTATAGGGTTCCTTGATTGAAAATTTAGATCGGGTGAGATGACTAAGATATTAAAAATTAAAATTGACTTGAACTTAATTTCAAAATGATTTTAAAACTATTTTAAAACTTAATTTCAAAACTATTTTAAAACTTAATTTCAAAACTATTTTTCAAAACTTAATTTCAAAATTATTTGAAAAATCTTTTAAAAATCATTTTAAAAATCTTTTAAAACTTAATTTCAAAATTATTTGAAAAATCTTTTAAAAATCATTTTAAAAATCTTTTAAAACTTAATTTCAAAATTATTTGAAAAATATTTTAAAATCTTTTCAAAACTTATTTTCAAAATCTTTTCAAAACTTATTTTTAAAATCTTTTCAAAACTAAATTTCAAAAATCATTTTAAAAATCTTTTAAAACTTAATTTCAAAATTATTTGAAAAATCTTTTAAAAATCATTTTAAAATCTTTTCAAAACTTATTTTCAAAATCTTTTCAAAAATATTTTAAAATCTTTTCAAAACTAAATTTCAAAATCATTTTAAAATCTTTTCAAAACTTATTTTTAAAATCTTTTCAAAACTTATTTTTAAAATATTTTCAAAACTTATTTTCAAAATCTTTTAAAACTTAATTTCAAAATTATTTAAAAAATCTCTTCAAAATCATTGTAAAAATATATTCAAAACTTAATTTCCACTACAAGAAAAACGTCATTCAACAACACTCAAACGACAACGGTTTTATACCAAACCGTTGTCTTTTTGCCTTTTAACAACGGTTTTAATAAAAACTGTTGTCTTTTAGTAATTTTTTTGGCCTATGACAACAGTTTTTAAAAACCGTTGTCTATTTATGTTTTTTTGGGGATACAACAACGGTTTTTAAAGGGTACGACAATAGTTTTTTAAAACTGTTGTCTATGTGCGCTTTTTTGGGATTACGACAACGGTTTTTAAAAACCGTTGTCTATTAAGTGTTGTTAAATGTAATTGTTTTTTCTTTCGCCACTTTTTCTCCTTCGTCATTTGTCTGTTTTACGCCTTGTTTTTTTCTGTCTCTTTCCCAAAACCCTACTCTTCGCCAACTCCTCCTCACCGCCCTCTTCGTCGCCTCCCTCCTCACCACCCTCTTCATCGCCTTCTTCGCCGCCTCCCTCCTCACCACCCTCTTCGCTGCCTCCTTCCTCGCCGCCCTCTTCGTCGCCTCAACTTTCGGCCTCGCCACCTCCTCCTCGCGGCCTCTACTTTCAGCCATCTTCACCGCCTCCTCCTCCTCAAGCCTCGACCTTTCTCATCCTCCTCCTCCTCCTACTCCTCGTCTTCCTCTTTCTCCTCTCTCTGGGTTTGATTTGCTTCAGAAATGGCGGCATCACTCCAGTCGACAGTGTTCCTCTCAAATCGTATTGATCCGCACAAGCGTCTCTTTGCATCCCCTGCGAGATCTCTTCCAGGTTTTTTTTCGCCTCTTTTACGAATCAGATAACTATTACTGATTTGGGATCTGAAGATATGACGATTGTTCCTTTGGCACTCAGGAACGAAAGGAAGCATCTCCGGTAGAATTCCTAATGTAAACTTGTTAGAGTCAGCGTAGAAGAAATTGGTGGCGTAAAAGGACATTTTGGACCGATAAATGCTATGGCTTTCAACCCTGATTGGAGAAGGTTTGAATTCCTGCTCAGCTTTAACGGAATAATCAATTCTCATTGGCCTTCTGAATGATCTAAAATTCAAAATAAAATTTTTCCACTGAAGTTTAAATTGATTTCTCAATTTTTTGATTGGCGTGTCTGCATTTCATTTATCCTAGCCCGCTATATGTATTCTTGTATTTTTTTTTCATATTTTGTTTTGTTCACGAAATAGTACTCTAAACACTTGATTTTCGATGTATAGCTGATGAAATTGGGTTTATTGTATTCTTAGTGGCTATAGAAAACGAGTAATCTTTCAGTAATTAATTACAAAATTTGCATATTGTATTGCTGTTCTCTTTTTCCCCCCTTTGGTTAGCACCTTTGATTATTGACCCAATGGTAACAGCATTCTGGTCATTGATTGGGATCGATTGAGATGTACGTTTTTGTTTCTGATTGAGCATCTAACCATGGACCAGTGCATTTGATAACCAAAGCACAAATGATTTTGTTAGTCTTTTTAATTGAAATATATAGGAAAAGTGGTGGTACATGTATAATTACATTCGGTTGGGATATTTTTTCCTTATAAATATTGATCATGTCTTAAGGTTAAAGAGATAGTACGCTGACTCTAATAGATGATTTATTGACTGGTGGAAGATTTCTTAAACTTAGAATGAAATTTTCTTAAACTTGTTAGATCCGATGGAAGGATCTCCGGTAGGCTCAGTGGAAGGAATTTGATCACAAATGCCGTTGCAGTTGAGTGTTGTTTCGTTCTTACTCGTCCTTGTAAATCGATATAATATGTCTCGTTATTTACGTACATTTCTGTCTCTTCTCTTGCATGGGTTAGACGAAGGCTGATACTCCTACAAGTTCCACCGACTCTAAACCTGGGTAAGTTTCTTCTCTTATGCAGTGCTATTTCTTGACAATTGATTTTTTTTGGAAATTGCAAAGGATTTCTCATGTTGAGTTGTTATTTTCTAAATTCATTTGTGGATTGGAAGAGACGTAGGACAGGGAGTTGTTACTCATTATAATCTTGGCTCAATCTGGAACATTGTGTTTATAATAGCATCCACTATCTAGTGTTTCCATGTCCCTTTTCCTTGTTGAAACTTTTATCCAGCAGGGCGCTAGTATTTTCTAACTCATATAAACATTTATTTGTTAAAGCTTCTGCTATTGTCAGAATTCTTGTTGATCAAAATCAGTGGTATTTTGGTGCAAGTTACTCCAAGTATCTGTTGTCAGATTTATAAAGTGTTCTTATAATGTTGAAAGAAAAATTTATAATGTGGACGTAGGAAGTTTCAAAATATTTACTGAACTAGGGTGGAATCTGGAATTTAATTAAATGCATCATCATGTAGAGATGCTGATAAAGTGGACATGATTAGTCAGATCAGTAGAGCTTCTGGTGTGTACAATCGTTGTATGTCATATCTTAATTTGCCAACTTTATACTTATAAAATGTAAGATGGAGTATGCGCCAAAGGATGATATGTTTGCTTGTTTGTTGCTTTAGGCTTGTGAAGGGCATAAAGATACTGTTGCTTTACATTTGATTTCATCATGCCAGAAGTTTTTATTGTATGAACATGGAACATTAAAGTCCTTGAATGGCTAAGCACGCCAATGAATATTAAATTCTACAACAATTTTTGCAGTGTGATTGGTCCAATTGTTTTTGGACACAACAAAAACAACTAATGATCAACTAATGCTCTTCACTCTTCAGTCCTTACTAAAATGATTAAGATATTCTAAAGTTAGATTTCAGCCTGATGAAGAATATTCTTTGTGACTGTACAATAGTGCAAGCAGAGCAATTAAATGTGCTAGTTGTTGTAAGATTTTTACTGAAAATGTGTGATAATACATATAGTTTGTCAGGAGTAGGTTTATTTGCTAAAATCACTCATTTTACAATTTAACAACATTTAGGAAGTGCATTTCTCGGTGCTCTAGCATTATGTTTAGGCAAACTTATGGAATTAATTTCTATTTTTTTATCTAACAAAAGTGTTAAGTAATTATCTTTACAACCTTTTATTCTTGGACTTTCGTTTACAAAGCCGGTTAGCAATAAAGCTTATCAAGTGTTTAATTCTTTTAGTATTTATTTCTTGATTGACCATAAGTTATGATGTAGGTTATTGAGGATATGTCTATACAAGTCAATGTACCTGCTCTAGCAATGGAAGAAGTAAAAATATCTTTTGGAGTTGTCTTTTAGTTTATGGTAAAAACAGTTTCGAGTCACTGAAATACAATGGTTTTGCAGGTTGCTCCATTGGTCGTCTCAGATGCGGCTATGCTTGCCCCTGAGGAGATTTTTCATGGAAAAGGAAACATCAAAGAAGAGGCAGAGTTAACAAAAGAAGAGAGGAAAAGGAGACGGGCCAACCAGAAAAGAAGATTTCGAAGATTGAAAGGTATCCTTTATTCGCTTATATTTATGGTTCTGCTTATTTTCATGCTTGTCTACAATCTGTGCATAATGGTCAAAAAAATTAGTGGCGAACTTGTGACAGACATGATCCACCACTTAGAATTACATAGTTCTTGTGCACAGGATTGTATAATTTCATTCTGCTCTTTTTAGGTGTCCTCAAGAGTATTGGGAAGAATGCGGACAAGCTAAAAAAATGAAGAGACTTTAACAAATTAAGGAGCACTAGGAGCTGCAATCCCTCCTCTTCACCGACATCTAAGTAGAAAATCTTGTGTTATATTGTTCTACCTTTGTTTTAATAGTGTTATCATTTTGTCGGTTGCTTATCAAATTTTGTTGGTTGCTTATGAAATTTCTTCAGAATGTTATAAATATTATTTTTGAATGTTAGAAAATTGTATATTGAATTTTATTTTGAAATTTAGTATTTTGAATGATTTATAATATTGGAAAATTGTGTATTAATTTTTTTTTATTTTTTTTTCTAAAAAAGACAACGGTTTTTCACCGTTGTCGTAGATAGTTTAAAACTGTTGTTGAAGACCCTGTTATTATAGGTAGACGCTCAAAGACAACGGTGAAAAACTATTGTCTTTGAAGGAAAAGACAACAGTTTTTCACCGTTGTAAAAAATGTTGTCTTTGCCTTCAAAGACAACGGTTAAAAATTATTGTCTTTGGCCACCCCTTTTAACAACACGGCCTTTAACAACAGTTCAAAATGGCCTGCGACAACGGTGAAAAACCGTTGTTGTTTGACTTTTTTCTTGTAGTGTTCAAAAATCATTTTAAAATATTTTCAAACTTAATTTCAAAATTATTTGAAATTCAAAACTTATGTTTTATATCAACTGTAAAGAAAACTCCATCTCACACTCACTCATATGCTAAACATGCTTGTTAATCTAGAATGAGTGAGATGGTAAGATAGGAAAATAATTATTTTTTAACCTCTCATGCTTGGACTCCTGAACTCAAAGAATTTATTAAGGCATTAATTAAGGGGGAGTGATTTTGAGTTGGTTTTAAAATTAGTTTTTCAAATTTAGCTAAGTATTTTTTAAAGTTTTTTTAAAAAAGACAAAAAGGAAATTTAGCTAAGCGTCTCTCAAAGCAATTGTTTTCAAATGCTAAGTTTTGCTGAAAATGCTAAGTATTTTCCAAAGCATTCTCAAAATTTCATCAAAACAATTTTTGTTTGAAAAACTAAGTCTTTTTAAGGTTAAATACTTAACAAAATGATTATCTTCATAAGTTTAGCTAAGTCTTTGATAAAAAGTATTTTAAAAGTAAAAATCTTAGCTAAACTGAGTCTTGATCAAATTTTTTTTGCTAAACTCCCTCTTTAAAAACTAAGAATTTAAAGTGTTGTGATATCACAAAAATTTACTTAGTTACTTGTTAAAGACAAAAATAACCTTATCTCAGCTAAAATATCTCTCAAACTAAAGGAAATGGAAATATTAAGATTAATCTTGCTTGCACTTTAGGGCTCTGATACCTGATCAACACCAATTAGATAATTTGATTGCTATTTAACTTGACTCATGCTTGGACTTAAGGACCAACTGAATAAATAACCTAAATAAACCCTAAACCCTAAACCCTAAACCTAAAAATTAACAGGTTTTTTTTTCAAAAATAAGTATTATTTTATTCAAAATTAAGCTAAGTCCCTTTTTCACTTAAGCTATATTTTCAAAATTCAATGTTTTTAAAAGGCTTAGCTCTTGCTATGATATTTTCTAAGCTACCTTTCAGATAGTTTTGCAAAATTCTAACTCAGTGCTTTCAAAATTTTAGGTGAAAATTTATTTTTCAACTTAGCACTTATCCCATTTTTTTTATAACCTAATTTACTTTTCAAAAAGAAAATTTGAAAATTGTTTTCAACTGGCTTATTTTTTTTTAATAAATGACAAAGGGGGAGAGTAGGAAATTCAAAGTAGGAAATTCAAAAGTAAAAAGTAAAAATTAAAAAAGGAAACCCTGTATTAAGGGGGAGCTTCACAAAAGTTTAAGTGTGAGCTTAAGTTAGGCGTTCATTTGAATTTATATACTTAAGCTTACTCACTTAAAACTTTTTAATATACTTATGCATTTGTTTTACTTAACTTTGAATTTGGGTTGCCATAATAAAAAAGGGGGAGATTGTTGGTGCGGGAAGCATCCGACTATCGAACCCAAGTTTTGATAATGGCAAAGGGTTCAAAGTTAAGTCTTGTTGTTATCTAACATGTTGAATGAGTGTTTCAGGAAAGTTCTAACTGTGGTTAGGCAGGTGAAAACCCTAGGGGGTGGTAACCCTAGGTCCTAGGGGGCGGTAACCCTAGGTCCTAGGGGGCTGTAACCCTAGGTGGAGAAAAGTCCTAACTGCGGTTAGGCAAAGGGAAAACCCTAGGGGGTGGTAACCCTAGGTTATAGGGGGTGGTAACCCTATGCGGAAAGTCTTGGCAGGTCGATGGCTTCAGGCAAAAGTCCTAGGGGGTGGTAACCCTAGGTGGAAAGTCCTGGTGTCGCGAACCAGGTGAAAGACTGGACTAGCCGGGAAGCGGATGTCCAGCAGAAAGTCGGGAAGCGTCGAGTGCTGAGCAAAAGTCCAGTCGATCTGGAGGATCGAACTGGCAACAGTTAAATCTCCTGAGTGGAGTAGGTGAGGACGCGTTCCCCGTAGAGGGAACAGTAGGCGTCGGGTCAACGTAGGGTTTCCGGACGGAAATCCGAAGTTAGACCCGGATAGTCTGATGACTATCGATAATATTTTGTTACCTTATTTATGACTTTATGTGCTAACTTTGTGTTGCAGGATATTGTTTAGGACTAACATGTCTTGCAGGTACAAAATAATAAAGTCTTCCCTCGGATGAACAGTGTCCGAGGCGCCTCCATGGAACTTGGAGGCGCCCCGGGTGCAAAGCTGGAGCTGGCTGCGAAGCACCTTGGGAGGCACCTTGAAGGAGACATAGGGCGCCTTGGAAGGCGCCTTGAATGGGGCATAAGGCGCCTTAAGCAGATGAACTTCGACCAGTTCAAGCTTGATCCACGCGGGAGACTCGGCAGCATGGAGGCGCCTTCTGAGGCCTTCAAGGCGCCTTGAACACCCTTTATAAGAGGGTTTCGAGCAGCACCTTGAGATCATCGAATTCCAAGTCTTCTGTCTCCAACGTGCCTCTTTGAAAGACGCCCGAAAGTGCTGCTACAAGTCTATGACGACCCGAAGCTCCGAGACTCTATTCTTGTCGTCGGTATAATTAGTTTTTGCATTTACTTGTACTTCATCTTGTAATCCTTTTATTGAGCTTATAGTTGTTGCCCACGCAAAACAATCAAGGATTGCGGGTCTTCGAGTAGGAGTCGATCTAGGCTCCGAACGAAGTAAAAATCTCCTGCGTCTTTCTGTGTGATTGTTCTTTGTTTTTTATTCCGCTGCTTTAACTCTTACGCTTTTTACGATTCCGATAATCGAACGAAATAGCCATGAGCGCTATTCACCCCCCCTCTAGCACGTTTCGATCCAACATTTAGGAGCATTGCCAACGTTATAAGAACCTATAGGGTCACACACAAAGGGCAATTAGATGGAGATTAGGTTCATTTGATGAACCTAAAGGATTAGGTTCATGTGATGAACCAAATTGGATTAAGAGTAATCCAAAGTAGGCTAATTGAGTTGGACTCAATTTGGCTCATGTATTAGATGAGTCTAATTTGGACTTAGACTCATTGAATTAATTTAATTCAATGAATAGAGATTCATTAAATTAAAATTGACTTGAACCAATGGTTAGATTAGATCAACCAAGAGAGAGAAGTGGTCAAGTTTGACTTGACTTGAGAGGAAGATGAAAGGTCAAGTTTGACTTGACCATTTGCCACCTCATTGGTGAGTTGGCATTGAGTGGGCCAATGATGATGCTCCACATCATCATGGTTGATTAAGTGGGATGCCACCTCATGGGAGTTACCAAGAGTTGTGACTCTTGGCCTTCCATGGAGTATACAACTTCACCTAAAGTGGTCGGCCACTTTTATTCATCAAGGGAGTTTTATTTTTCTTTTGTAACTCCATCTTCTTCTTCCTCTAGAGTTTTCTTCTTGCTCTCCCTCTCCTCCCTTACTGATCTCTAAGGTTGCTAGCACATCCTTAGAGATTTTTCTCCATCTCTTGCTTGTGTGGATACACATAGAGAAGTGTCTACTTTGACACTTTCGAGATCCGGCGAATCGAGGACAAGCGGGATTGCGAAGGGCTTCGCATCAAGGGTATATTCCTTCTCCTTTGTAGATCTACTGTAGATCGAGGTTTAGAAACTCGTACTCGTAAGTTTTTCGAAAGTTTTATCTTTGCACGGATCCGATGGCGAGGGTTTCGGGGTTTCCGCGACGCGAAAAGCGGTTTTCGTGACCCGAAAAACCCAACAGTCACTCACTGGGTAGAGAAGGAAACTCGAAGATGAAGGAGATGAAGAAGACGAAGAAGCGACGATGGGAGAATCAGCAAGTGTGTACAAAAGCGTTCTTATTCAATCTAATATAGCCAGACTCATTCAAGAGGGATTGTTGGATCTCTGCTGTTAAAAGGCGTGATAGATTTTCCACCGCAGGATCAAGCACATGGGACAAATAAAAGATTCAAAGTAATCATTACCTGTTAAAACATGCTTAGTCTTCTTTGTCGTGAGTCCTATCACATTAATATGATACAACCTTAGAGGCACACTAGTGTATTTTAGGCTTAAAAATCAAGACAGATGATGCAAGTAGCATACTTAAAGGAGTGACTATATTTAATCACATGATGACCAAGACATGCTAACATTTAATGCATAAATCAATTCAAAAATACACAATGAATCTGCCACGTGGGTTAAGTACTCAAGGCAGCTAGAATCATTCTGAGTACACAACATTTTAGTTAGTCGGACTCTCACCTCCTTTGACTAAACTTAAAGGAGAGACTTGTGATTCAGGAAATAATCAGTATGCGATACGTGGATAAGAGAAGATTGGTGAAAAGTGTTGAGGCAGTTCCATTAGAAAAGATTAGGGCCTCCCGACTCTCGAGCTTCTCGGCTCCTTAGCCTCCCGACTCTTGGCCCTCTCAAGCCACTTGACTCTGAGGTCGTTAGGCTCCTTAGCCTCCTAACTCTCGTCCCTCCTGGGTCTCTGACTCTCGGGCCTTCCGGCTCTTAAGCCTCCCAACCCCGACTCTCGGGCCTCTTGCCTCCTTAGCCTCCCAATCCCCGATTCTCGGGCCTCTCGGCACCTTAGACTCCCAGCCCCTTGACTATTGGGTCACTGCCCCTTGGGCTTCCCGACCTCTTAACGACATAGGACACAGGATCATTTCTGGAAAATAATAAATCATCGTATAAATCTCAGATTATTTCAGGAAAAGATAATCTTCGCACAAATCTCGAATTATTTCAGAAAATAAGTAATAGCATGAACAAGTCTTGTATTGTTTAAGGAATTAAATAATGACAATATAAAGGAAGGAACGGAAGGAAAAAATCGACCGTCGATTGTGAATACTTTTCAATTTATCTTGATGATTAGAAAAAAAACTTTTGTAAATCAAACTAATGACTTCTAGGATTAATTGATGTAAACCAAATATCTCATGCCAACTTAACCACAACAACAAAAATTAAAAATTATGACGCGTGATAAAAATTATCTCTATTAAGAAAAGCACACCTTAAAAGATAATTTAAAAATTATCACTCGACAGAATTTATATCGAAATGAGTTTAAAAGTTGAATAGTTTATTTTAAAATTTCTCTAACAGGGCTGCCTCCAAACCATCCATCCCTTGGCCAAATTGATACCAAACACAACCATTAACGTGTTTATCAACAAAATATTAGATCCCACTTCCCACGCCAAATCTGAAACATTAGAAGCTTAATTTGGCACATGAAACAAAGAAATCGAATCCACGGACCGGATTAGATCTGCTCATCCACCGGCATCACTTGCAACGCCGAGGTTAGGCTCTTGGTACGAGGTAAACACGGGCCCGCACCAATGACCCGTCCGCCAGCTTAAAACCGGGACCAACCGGAAAACCCACCGCAGACCCAACCGGAGCTCGCCCGCCAGGAAAACGGACCACGCTCTCCATGTAATGCGGATGGAATTCCGCTCCCCGGCCCGCCTCGAAGTGGGCTGGTGGCGGATCCATCGCGAAGGCCAGCAGGTGGAGCAGCCACACCGCCTTCGCCATGCGGAGGAACTCCCCGTAGAACTCCGTCCGTGGGTGCGCCCCCGCCATCACCTGCCGCCGCTGCTCCGACCCGCCGCCGAAAAGCGACTCCTCCATCTTGGCGTGCACGATGGAGAGGTATTTGGTGGCAGCGAAGCGCCCGAATGGGCAACCTGGGAGGACGCCCAGCAGCTGCTCCGGCTCCATTCCCCGCATGTCCCGGAACTGCGCGAAGCAGTCGCGCCGGAACTCGTCCGGTTTTATCAGCGAGCTAAGCGATCCCTCGAGGTAGAAGGTTTCGTTCTCGAACCCATGGAACACCTTCCGGTTCACGTACGACTCCAGGGCGTACTTGGCGTGGCGGGGCTCCAAATTGGGGGTGGACGGCCAGCGGTCTTCGGCGGCGTCGCTGCCTCCTTCGATGACAGATCGGACGGCTGCGGTGATGTCCCAGCGCGCGGACCGCATCAGGTAGAGGAGGTGAGCGGTGAAGGACTTGGACGCTGATTTCACCCGTTCCATGCACATCTCGAACAGCTCTGGCGTCGGTGTGCCCAGCGCTCCTGTTCAATCGACAGAAAGCCCTAATTAGACGCGGTGAGGACAACAAAAGGAGCAAAATGGTACATTTCGACGAACCAATGGCGGATGCACATCCGACCCTCTTGCTGGAATAGTGACGCCCTTTCCTTCCCAAGTGGCCGAGCGCGATGGAGTTCCGGAGCTTCTCCTTGAGGCTCTCCGCCTCTGCTTCCTTGGCCTTCAGCTGCCGCTTCAGGTCGTCGATCGCCGCCTCGTAAGGTGCCACGGCGTCCTTCAGCGGCGGGGCGGTCTGGCCGGTAGCTGGTGGACTGAAACATTCCCTCCGGAAGCGATCCCTGAGCCTCCCCAGCTTGCGGAGCTCGACCACCACCGCCGCGTCCGCCTTCCGCATGTTTTCCAAGTCCCACGGGCTGTGCGCCTCCTGGAGGCCCACGTAAGCCCGCTTGACCGCGGACACAGCGTCGAACACCTCGTGGACGAACGCCTCCATCTCTCGGACCCTAACCTTGTGGGAATCCTCAGGTGCGGCGCCGGCGCCATGGCCGCCGTCCTCTTCCCAGATCTTAAGTCCCTGCTCCTCCTCGTCGACCTCATCCTTCTCCTTGGCCACCCTCTTCCCCACCTCGCTCCGAGTCCGATCTACTTCCCCCTCTTCCCGGTCGCTGTCGCAGTCATCGAGCACGTAGCTTCCCGGTAGACGGTGCGTGAGACAGGAGGAGGCGACACGTTGAAGCAGATCGGAGATGGTGGTGGCCTTGTTCGCCATTGCCCTACTCCAAACTCACTCCCTGCGCTACTGCATTGCTAACAGCTGTCGCAGTAAAAGAAAGCCCGTTGCCAGTTACCTGGACGAAAAAGAGGAGATTGATTGATTTAAGTGTTTGTTCGTTGTGCGTGCGGAGCAGATGCGTTTAGGTGGCCTGGCGCGGGTCGGCGTGGCGCGGATAATTGTGAATGGCCTTTATCCCCGTCTCCAGATCATATGAAATCAACCGGGGACTCCGTGGGGACGGATAATGAATGATAAATGATTCGCTGTTGACTCGAGATTAATGAAGAGGGGAACGGATGGGTCAGTGATTAGTTTAATGCAGCGTCTGTTCCTTCTCGCTCATCGACGAAAGAATCTTACGGTGGTGGTTGGTCGTCTGGCAAAAACGACGACAAATCTGAGAGTTCATCCATGGAACTTGCAAAGATTCCAAGAAGATTAGTTGGGCTCACCGTGCGGTGCACCACAATTTCATCTCGCCAAAATTTAAACGACGGGAGAGAAGTGGGAGATTTTAATCCCTGAGAAGATGTATGCTTCTAGTAAATAATGAAGCGGATCATTGAAGTTTACTCTTGGCTAATTTATTAAGGCCTCAGAATAAAAGACAAATGCGAGAAAGTCCGTAATTTTTTTCTTTTAAGGAAATGTCCAAAAGAGCACCACAGCAAGAGTAAGGATGTGACACTTGACGAAACAAAGCAACTGATAAAATATTTGTGCCACAAACTTTATTCACGATGAATGGGGAAGATTAAGAGCAAGCTGTTAGCTCGGCATCAAAAGCACTATCCATGGAGAGTGGAGTAACATTTGCTCAGTTTGTAATTACAGCTAACTCCAAACTACACTATTGCATTATACTTTGAGAATTAGAGGGGGTGTAAATAACTTCTTTCATTTTGTATTATTGATTTATTATAATAGAAAATTTGAAGTAATACTAACATCTTTGTTTACTTAGTATACACTTCCTTGAGGTGACTAATCGAAAGACTCACACTATATATATAACTCCACTATAAGCACACTCCTCATAAACAATTCATAAATAGAGAAGGCTCGTACAAGCTCACAACAAGAAAATAAATACACAATACAATGAACACCTTGCTAGCTTAATTGATTGCCACATCAAATCAGGTCAAATCTAGTTGTACAAATCATGCAACGACTCTTTTCTGATTCTCTTAATTGATTGTCTCAATCGATTGGCTTGGTATGGATCGATTGACCAATCAATTCCCCAACTCTCTGTGTTTTCATGAATTAGCCTGAATCGATTGCCCTAATTGATTAGCTAGAATCAATTGCCCAAATTGATTCCACCTCTTCACGACAAACTACAGCCCAATCGACTCAGCACTATCTAATCGATTGAATTAATCGATTAGAAATGTTGGAATCGATTGTCCAATCAATTCTGACACCTTCTGTGCTCTCGTGAATTAAACTATAATCTATTGCTTAATTGATTAGCTTAGAGTCAATCGATTTCCCAACCTTAACTTGTTTAATCCAAGTCTAGGGTTCCTTTACCCAACATCCGGTTAACCGTGACCTGTTAGACTTATTCACCAAGTGCTCGGTCAAACTTTGACCCACTTGGTCTTTCTATCTCGTGTCAATTGCACGTTGTACTTTTGATCACCACGTGTGATGCTCCTTAACTCACTTAAATTTTTTTCTTGCCTAACCTCAATTAGAACTTTCCATTGCCAACGTGTAGTCCTTCTTGACCCACTTAAACTTTACTTTGTCGAACTGCAGTTATAACTTCCCTTTGCCAACGTGTGGTCCTCCTTGACCTACTTAGACTTTTCTTTGCTAACGTGCGGTTCTCTTTGACCCATTTGGACTTTCCTTTGACTAACTATTGAATTAGGACTTTGTCTCGCCTAACCTATAGTTATGACTTTTTCTTCCCTAACTTCCAGTTAAGACTGTATGAGTCAAGTATCCAGTCCTCCATGACCTACTTAGTTTCTCTCTCATATATTCAAGTATCCAGTTAACCTTGATCTACTTGACCTCTTCTTCACATATTATTCAAACATTGAAACTCAAGCTGGAATCAACTCGAGTTTAGTCAAACTAGTCAACCTTGACTCGAGGATGATTACATCAATAATCTCCCAACAACTACGAGTGTGAGGGAACTTCTTCTTCTAAACTTGTAAAAATTTGCAAAATAAATAACTAGAGGCTTTATGTGGGAAACGACTCTATTATTTGTAATAAAAAGGTGATCCTCACCTCGAAGGTCCCTACAGGACTGTCCCATACGATATGGAAAGGGGATAAATCATAGGAGGTTTTGTCCAACACAGTGACCTTTTGTATGAGAGTCTCAGGTGACCCACGATACATTTTGCACACGTTGGGAATCAATCCTATGACCTATTAAAGCAACACCATATGTAAATAATACTGATATTGTCTGAAAGCTGAAGAGATAGCGCGCTGGTGATGATAGTCGGATAGTTGACTGGAGCAAAACTTTTTCCTTCTCGATGAAGCTTCCTTGAAATCCTACGCACACGCCGACAATCCATAAAGAGTTAGTGACCAAAAACAGGGAAGGGGATCCCTGGCAAGACCCTTCGACATTCAAGTTAGTATGGTTTTGGATGAAGGAATGAAAAATAGTGGAAAAAGGTGCTCATGCAAGAATGAGGTTCAGATGATGTAGCTATCATACCTTGTGATCAGAGAGGATCCCTTTTTATACCATCTCTCATAATCTCCGTGATCATGTGGTGACATCGTGTGTAGGAGTTTGTTAGTTTGTTGTGTAATGAGTATCGAGGAATCTTTTATCTACCTATATATCTACCTCTTTGTCGTTTATAGCTTAGACCTTTGATAAGCCATTATAGGAATATGCTGTTGATCCTGTCCGAACCAGAAGTCAAAGGACGCTGGGGATGTGGCGCTCCCTGCTGGATCCTCGAGTGCTCCGGCGAACCTGCAACAAAACCGAGCGGGGAGGGGTGTCCCGGCGACGGCCCTCCGACACTCAAGTCAGGCGAGGAATAACAAAGAGGTGGCTTCGAAGATTCAGACCAGCGTACCTCCGGTGAAGAAATGGAGACCTTATATAGACCTCTCGAAGGAGCCTGGGCGTGCCAATCAAAGCAATCACCTGCTTTCGACCATGCCCAGGTATGAGTCTGTCAGAAGGACATCCATAAGGCCATACCGTTACTATATCAGCCTCTCCATGATGTGACGGCGAGATCCTCCCTCGTGCAAACTTGTGTACGGCATAATCATCAGACACGCCTTTGCTGACATCCCATATCCCGAGCTGAAAGAATAGGCCGTTCGGCTAAACTTTGTATCCTCGCCCTTATCCTGGCGGAACGGACCACCCGCTCGGCCCTTCGGTTCCAGCCGGGTAGACACCTGCTCGGCCATTCGGTTCTCCCGCCTTGGCGTCGGAAACCCAAGCCCATGGCGGGGTTATCTCTGGCTCCGCTCGGACCTGCTTAGCGCGGCCATTACCCGCTTGGCCAGCCCTCCATCCGTTCTTAGGCCGGGACCCTTCAGGAAGTGGGTCCCCCATTCTTACCGCCGGATCACTTGCCTCCCCTTCAAGTCTAGTCGAAGGAGGCAGTGAGTCCGGCTGACTGGCCTTTGTTTTAAAAGTATTCCACAGGCCGCTCGGTGTGTGCGCCGAATTCAGCCGTTCGGCGCTCGCTCAGATGTAACTTATGCGGCCTGTCGTCGTTGCCTCCTGTCTAAATCCCCTCGGGAACGGCGACAATCCATTCCATTAAGGCTGCGCGTGCGTGGCATGGTGCACATTAAATGCGTTGAATCGCTCAGCGCCACGTGTCGACCATTGCGTGGCGGCGGCGTTACTTCTGATGGGACGCCATCGTTTGAAATGGACGGCCCGATGGCGTCCTCGTTTCTCGTGACCTGGATCGTACGACGGAGGCCAACCGGCCTCGGCCGTATAAAGCCTCAGTCTCCCTCTTTGGCCGCACGCTTGCTCGCGCTTCGTCCTTCTGCTTCTTCTGTTGCTGCGGCCTCCGGCGATCCAGTTTCTGTTTTTAGGCGGCTATCATCTCACCGGTGATCCTTTCCGCCCGTTTCCTTCTCAGTGAGTCTTCTTCCTTCATTTACTAGGTCTTCCCTGCTCATTTTGCCTCTTTTGTTCCCATTCCTTCGATTTCTTGCTATCCTTTGGCCTCTTTCGTTCCCATTCCTTCGATTTCTTGCTATCCTTTTGTCTCTCCGAGATGGCAAGCTCCTCCGAACCCGCCACCAACGTTCACGGTCCATGGTATGCGACCATGGAGAGTCGGTTTGATGAAGAGAGCGCTCGGCGTCTTGTTCGGACGTACGGGATCCCGGACGACCATGAAATAGTTGTAGCCGACCCGACCGACCGGCCCCATAACCCGCCGATCGGTACCATTTGTTTTTTTCTGGACCAATTCCAGGGCGACCTTAGATTTCCTACCCATCCTTTTGTTTTGGAAGTTTGTAATTATTTTCGCATCCCGCTTGGCCAACTTGTGCCGAATTCCTTTAGGCTGCTGAGCGGGGTGGTCGTCCTCTTTAGGCTGCAAAGTATCCCACTCGACCCCAAAATATTCCACTACTTCTTCTACCCCAAACAATCCGAGTTGGGTACTTTTATTTTCCAAAGTAGAATAGACTTCAAATTTTTTGAGAATATGCCGACCTCCAACAAGCACTGGAAGGAGTCCTTCTTCTATATACGACTTCCCGAGCGGCCAGCATTCAGAACCAAATGGCAGACCCAGCCGGAGCTCGACAAATTCAGAAGCAATCCAGCCTACCTTCATGCGGTAAACTGGTTGTCCGGTCAGCGGTACAAAATCGACCAGTTGCTTCTCAAGGGGGTGTTGTACATTTTTGGATTATCTCCCGTTCGGGCCAATCTCCCCTACCGCATGGGTAAGGACTCTTTATTCCCTTCTCCTTTTTTATCTAACTGATTTTAATTTTTTCTACTGCAGCTGAAGTCATGTGGCGCTCCAAGGCTACTGATCATCTGAAATTGAAAGCCGTGGAAATTAAGGCGGTTACTAAAAAAGAACTCGCCGAGCGGGGTCTTATCCCCAGCCGCCTGGCAGATGCAGGAGAGGGGGGGGGGCGCAGTCCGCCCCTGAAACAGAAGTTGCCCCATCCGCTTCAACGGAGGTTGAGGCGGATCCTGTTTCCTCTGCTCCAGCCGAGCTGGGAGTCCCCCAGGCCGGGGATTCACCACTGGAAGTTCGGCGGAAACGTCGAAGAGACCCTAGCCTTCCGCCGACCTAAGAGGGCGAACCATGGGCGTCGATCGTTGTTTTTACGTTTCCTAAGCCCAACGCAACTTTTTGTACTTGCCGTTTGGCATGCTTTCCTTTTAATGTAATTATGTCTTTGCTTGTGTCTTCCTATCCATAATATTCTTCTGTTTGCTTAACGTTTATGATTAGAGTTAGTCATGCTCTTAAGCATTCTCCGTCACGCGGCCGGTTAGCTTAACCCATTAAACAAAGTCCGAGCAGGAGGGCCTACTCGCTCTACACGTATCTAGCCAGTGTGAACTCAACAAACGCCAAGTATCGAAGGACCAACGCCCGAGCGGGCCTAAATGTTTTAATACTTCAGGTTTCCGCGGTTTCTTATTCTCTGGTATTCGTTCGTCCGCCAGGGGTATTTATAGTCGCCGGACCGACTCTCGATTTTTAAAGATGGTGCTCGTCGGCATGGATATTTATGGCCGGTCGGCGTGGCTCTCGATCTTTAACGACGGAGCTCGTCGGCGCGGATATTTATAGCCGGTCGGCGTGGCTCTCGATCTTTAACGACGGAGCTCGTCGGCGCGGATATTTATAGCCGGTCGGCGCGGCTCTCGATCTTTAACGACGGAGCTCGTCGGTGCGGATATTTATAGCCGGTCGGCGCGACTCTCGATCTTTAACGACGGAGCTCGTCGGTGCGGATATTTTTAGCCGGTCGGCGCGGCTCTCGATCTTTAACGACAGAGCTCGTCGGTCTTCCACTCAGATATTTATAGCCGGTCGCCGCGGCTCTCGATCTTTAACGACGGAGCTCGTCGGCGCGGATATTTATAGCCGGTCGGCGCGACTCTCGATCTTTAATGACGGAGCTCGTCGGTGCGGATATTTATAGTCGGTCGGCGCGGCTCTCGATCTTTAACGACGGAGCTCGTCGGGCTATTAATCATGATCGGTGCGACTCTCGATCTTTAGCGACGGAGCTCGTCGGCGCGGATATTTATAGCCGGTCGGCGCGGCTCTCGATCTTTAACGACGGAGCTCGTCGGCGCGAATATTTATAGCCGGTCGGCGCGGCTCTCGATCTTTAACGACGGAGCTCGTCGGTGCGGATATTTATAGCCGGTCGGCGCGGCTCTCGATCTTTAACGACGGAGCTCGTGGGTCTTCCGCTCGGATATTTATAGCAGGTCGGCGCGGCTCTCGATCTTTAACGACGGAGTTCGTCGGTCTTCCGCTCGGATATTTATAGCCGGTCGGCGCGGCTCTCGGTTTCCCGGCCGGAGGGTTTATAGACGCCGGTCCGTCTCCCGGTTTCCCGGCCGGAGGGTTTATAGACGCCGGTCCGTCTCCCGGTTTCCCGGCCGGAGGGTTTATAGACGCCGGACCGTCTTCCGGTTTCCCGGCCGGAGGGTTTATAGACGCCGGTCCGTCTCCCGGTTTCCCGGCCGGAGGGTTTATAGACGCCGGTCCGTCTCCCGGTTTCCCGGCCGGAGGGTTTATAGACGCCGGTCCGTCTCCCGGTTTCCCGGCCGGAGGGTTTATAGACGCCGGTCCGTCTCCCGGTTTCCCGGCCGGAGGGTTTATAGACGCCGGACCGTCTCCCGATTTCCCGGCCGAGGGTTTATAGACGTCGGTCCGTCTCCCGATCTTTAACTGAGCTTGCATATATAAACCTCCCGGCCGAGCGGCTCGGGGGCCTTCGGATAACCAGCCGTTCGGCTATGAATACAGAATGGCTTGGGAATAATTTGTTTCCTGCGACAAAAGGAGTACAACTATTTTGAATTTACACAAAATAGAGCAACAGCGCACCTCTCACCCAGCTCTATATGGCTGAAGGTGATTTGCACTCCAGGGCCGGTCCAGCATCCGACCTTCCGCATCCTTGAGGTAATAAGCGCCCGAACGGAGCTTCTCGACCACTTCAAAGGGTCCTGCCCAGGGAGCTTCCAACTTGCCGACATCTCCGCCCGGCTTAACTTTCTTCCAAACTAGGTCGCCTACTTGAAAGGCTCTGGGGATCACGCGCCGGTTGTAGTTATGTTTCATACGCTGCCGGTACGCCATCAGCCGGACGGACGCTTTAGCTCTTTCCTCTTCGACCAAGTCTAGCTCCATGCTCCTCCGTTCGGCGTTATCTTCATCATAGTTTTGCACCCGAACGGACTCCACCCCAACTTCAATCGGGATGACTGCTTCGCCTCCATATACCAAGTGAAATGGAGTGACGCCCGTTCCCTCTTTTGGTGTCGTGCGGAGAGCCCATAGGATGCCCGGCAGCTCGTCTACCCAGCTGCCTCCTTCATGGTCGAGCCGAGTCCGTAAAATTCTGAGAATCTCTCGGTTGGTTACCTCGGCTTGACCGTTACTCTGGGGGTATGCCACCGATGTGAAGTGCTGCTCGATGCCATAACTTTCGCACCACTCCCCGAGCAACTTCCCCGTGAATTGACGTCCGTTGTCAGAGACGAGTCGTCTTGGGATGCCAAAGCGGCAGATGATATTTTGCCATATGAACTTTTTAACCATCTGCTTAGATATTTTTGCAAGTGGCTCAGCTTCTACCCATTTTGAGAAGTAGTCGACCGCCACCAATAAGAACTTCCGCTGCCCGGTAGCCATGGGGAAGGGTCCCACGATGTCCATCCCCCATTGGTCGAACGGGCAGGCCACAGTTGATGCTTTCATCTCATCTGCCGGTCGGTGGGACATGCTGTGATACTTCTGACAGGATAGACAATTTTCCACGGTCCGGGCAGCATCCATTTGAAGTGTTGGCCAAAAATACCCGGCTAGCAAAATCTTCCTGGTTAATGACCGTCCGCCTGGATGTCCACCGCACGAACCTTGGTGCACTTCTCGAAGGATGTACTCGGCATCTTCCCAGCTGACGCATTTTAGGAGCGGACGAGAGAAGGCCTTCTTGTAGAGTTGATCTCCTACGAGGGTGAACCGACTAGCCCTTCTCTTTAGTAAGTGAGCTTCTTCCCGGTCGGATGGGGTAGCTCCCGAGCACAAAAACTCCACAATAGTTGTCCTCCAGTCGCTCGGGTATGTGATGCCCTCCATCCGATCGACATGTGCTACTAAAGATACTTGCTCGATCGGCTTCTGAGAGCCGACCGGGGATAACGCGCTTGCCAGCTTGGCCAATTCGTCCGCCACTTGATTCTCCGCCCGGGGGATCTTCTGAATAATCACCTCCCTAAAGTTGAGCTTAAGTTTTTCAATAGCTTCCACATAGAGCTTGAGCCTTGTACTATTTATCTCAAAAATCCCCGAGATATGCTGAGCAGCCAACTGGGAATCTGAATAGAGGATGACCCGGCCGGCTCCAACGTGCCGAGCGGCCTGCAATCCAGCAATAAGGGCTTCATATTCTGCTTCGTTGTTGGTCGCTCGGTAATCTAGCCGGACGGAGAGCTGCATCCGCTCTCCTTGAGGGGACAGCAAAACTATGCCAATTCCGCTCCCGTGTCTAGTGGACGATCCATCCACGAACACTTTCCACATAGCTTTGGGTTCCGGGTCCTGCACCTCTGTCACGAAATCGGCTAAGGCTTGTGTTTTGATAGCCGAACGGGGTTGATATTGGATATCAAATTCGCTTAGCTCGGTTGTCCATTTGATGAGCCGTCCGGAAGCTTCTGGATTTAAAAGCACTCGTCCCAACGGGCTATTGGTCTTGACGATAATCGTGTGCGCCAGGAAATAAGGACGAAGCCTCCGAGCGGCAAGGATCAAAGCAAAGGCCAACTTCTCGAGTCCGGTGTAGCGGGTTTCAACATCTTTCAAGATATGACTAAGGAAATATACAGGTTGCTCCTCACCTCCCGACCAGACTAACGCCGATCCCACAGCATGCTCGGTTGAGGATAAATAAATGTGCAACGGTTCGCCGACAGTTGGCTTGGCCAGCACAGGTAGGGAATTTAAGTACGTCTTCAGTTCTTCAAAGGCCCGATCGCAGTCTTCATTCCATTGGAACTTTGTAGCTTTGCGGAGGATTTTGAAGAACGGAAGGCTCCGATCGGCAGTCTTGGAGATGAAGCGTGATAGCGCTGTAATCCGACCGGTCAGCCTCTGTACTTCCCTCATGCTTCTGGGCGGTGGCATGTCCTGAAGAGCCTTCACCTTGCTAGGATTAGCTTCAATACCCCGTTCAGTCACAATATAGCCCAAGAAACGTCCTCCTTTGGCGCCGAACAAACACTTATGAGGATTTAGCTTGACCCCATATTTTCTGAGTGTGTGGAAGGTTTCTTCCATATCTTTGCATAAAGTGGCCGCTCGGAAGGATTTGATGAGGATGTCATCTACATAGACCTCCAGGTTGTGTCCGATTTGCTCGCGGAAGACCCTATTCATCAATCTTTGATATGTTGCTCCGGCATTCTTTAGTCCGAACGACATCACCGTATAGCAATACGTCCCGTCCGGTGTATTAACTTTTCCGATCTTCCGGGCGAGCGAGACTTGATGATAGCCTGTAGGCGCCCAAGATACATATAAGTCAGATCCGATGTAGAATCTACGAGTGGTCGATTCGGGGCAGAGGGTAGAAATCCTTCGGGCAGGCTTTGTTCAGATCTCTGAAGTCGATGCATACCCTCCATTTGTTGCCCGGCTTGGAGACGAGCACCACATTGGCTAACCAGCTTGGGAAATGAACTTCCCGTATGTGGTCGGCCTCTAAGAGCCTTTCTACTTCCGCTCGAATGATAATATTCTGCTCGGCGCTGAAATCTCTTCTCCTTTGTTTTACTGGCCGAGCGTCCGGCCGGCCGTGAAGCTTATGTTGGGCTATGCTGGGGGAGACACCGGGCAGCTCATGCGTCGACCAGGCGAAGACGTCATGATTCATCTGGAGGCATTTGACCACCTCTTCTCTCTGCTCGTCCTCCAGGTCGGCGGCAATAAATGTTGTAGCCTCCGATCGGCTCGGATGGATCTGAACCTCCTCCTTTTCATCATAAATTAAAGCAGGGGTGGTTATGGCGTGTACCTCGATCCGGAGGCTTTCCGAGTCGGCTCGAACCATCTCCACATAGCATCTCCGAGTGGCTAATTGATCTCCTCGTACTTCACCGACTTTGTCCTCGACCGGGAATTTGATCTTCTGGTAGAACGTCGACACAGCAGCTCGGAATTCGCTTAACGCCGGTCGCCCCAGTATCACGTTGTAGGATGAAGGGGAGTCGACCACCACAAAGTTTGTTGTCCTCGTTCTCCGGAGCGGTTCTTCCCCTAAGGAGATAGCCAGTCTTACCTGTCCGACCGGAAGAACCTCATTGCCCGTAAACCCGTAGAGGGGGGTTGTCATGGGCAGCAACTCGGCTTGATCGATTTGTAGTTGATCAAAGGCCTTTCTGAAGATGATGCTGACCGAGCTGCCAGTGTCAATGAAGATACGGTGGATGGTGTAGTTGGCTATTACCGCTTTGACGATAAGGGCATCATCATGCGGCACTTCAACTCCCTCAAGATCCTTGGGCCCGAAATTGATCTCGGGTCCGCTCGCCCTTTCTTGGCTGCAACCCACCTCATGGATTCTGAGCTGCCGAGCGCTTGCTTTTCTCGCCCTGTGTGAATCTCCTCCAGTCGGCCCACCCGCAATAATATTGATTTCTCCCTGGGAGATGTTGTTTCTATTCTCCTCTTCCCGAGCGGACTGCCTAGGTCGCTCATTGGACCTTCGAGAGCGATCTTCATGCCTTGGAGGGAAACGCCGTTCGGGAGATCTCCTATATGTTCGTCTACCAGACTCTTGATGCCGCCGCCGGCAGTCGGGTGAAGGCGATCGACGAGGGCCACCCCGTCGTAAGGGATGGGTGATTGAAGGCAAGCCCCGACAGTCGCGGGTGTTGTGGGAGTCAGTATTATGGAAAGAGCAAAACATCGGAGTCCATACCCTCTTTTTCTTCATCTTTGGCCGCTCGGCCGCTACCTCTTGGACCACCGGGGACTTCGCATGATGTGCCCGGGATGCCTCAACTCTTGGTCCTCTTGGTGGCTGATGAGCGGCGTACTGTTTCCGCTCGGCATGAGTAGGTGCCCGCTCGGTTGGAGTTTCCTTTTTCCGGGCGGCTTGCGCTTCTTCCACATTGATGTATTCGTTGGCCCGGTGTAGCATGTGGTCGTAGTCTCTGGGCGGTTTGCGAATGAGCGTGCGGAAGAAATCCCCTTCCGCGAGGCCTTGCGTGAATGCGTTTACCATCGTCTCCGAGGTGGCTGTGGGGATGTCCATCGCTATTTGATTAAACCGCTGTATATACGCCCGGAGAGATTCTCTTGGTTCTTGTTTGATGGTGAACAGGCTGACGCTTGTCCTTTGATAACGTCGGCTGCTCGCAAAGTGATGAAGGAATTCCGTTCGGAACTCCTGGAAGCTAGTGATAGAGCCGTCCGGCAGCCTCCGAAACCACCTATGTGCAGATTCCGATAGAGTGGTGAGAAATACCCGGCACTTTACGCCATCAGAGTACTGATGCAAGGTGGCGATGTTGTCGAACTTCCCCAAATGATCGTCGGGGTCGGTCGTTCCATTGTGAGCTCCGATCGGCGGTGGTGTATAGTATTTTGGTAACGGATCCCGATGTATGGCTTCAGAGAATTGTCGGTGAACCTGCTCGGGTGGTGCGTCCGCTCGGGGAGCTTTGCCCTTCCTATGATCCCGAATGGGAGGCTCATCGGATGAAGATCCTTGCTCCCGTGGGCGGCGCGATTTCTGGGGGAGTACGGAAGAGAGCCCGAGGGAACCCTCCTGTTGAAACATATTCCGGGCGGTCTGCCTGCGCCTGCTGAAGCCGAGGTTGTTTGCTGTTGCGCTCGCTCAGCTTGTGCTTTCTCCTTTTGCTGCGCCACTATCTTGGCTGCCCTCGCCTCGACTATAGCGTCAAACTCTTCTTGTGAGAGTGCCACGGTATGTAGTCTTCATAGGGCCAATGGGATGCGACTGCCCCCCTGAAGACGCCAAATTGATCCTCGTCGAACCGAAGTCAAAGGACTGGGATGTGGCGCTCCGCCTGGATCCTCGAGTGCTCCGGCGAACTCAGAACAAAACCGAGCCGAGGGTGTCCCACGACGGCCTCCGACGCTCAAGTCAGGCGAGGAATAACAAAGAGGTGGCTTCCAAGATTCAGACCAGCGTACCTCCGGTGAAGAAATGGAGACCTTATATAGACCTCTCGAAGGAGCCTGGGCGCGCCAATCAAAGCAATCACCTACTTTCGACCATGCCCAGGTATGGGTCTGTCAGAAGGACATCCATAATGTCATACCGTTACTGTATCAGCCTCTCCATGATGTGACGGCGAGATCCTCCCTCGTGCAAACTTGTGTACGGCATAATCATCAGACACGCCTTTGCTGACATCCCATATCCCGAGCCAAAAGAATAGGCCGCTCGGCTAACCTTTGTATCCTCGCCCTTATCCTGGCCGAACGGACCACCCGCTCGGCCCTTCGGTTCCAGCCGGGTAGACACCCGCTCGGCCATTCGGTTCTCCCGCCTTGGCGTCGGAAACCCAAGCCCATGGCGGGGTTATCTCTGGCTCCGCTCGGACCTGCTTAGCGTGGCCATTACCCGCTTGGCCAGCCCTCCATCCGTTCTTAGGCCGGGACCCTTCAGGAAGTGGGTCCCCCATTCTTACCGTCGGATCAGCTGTCATCAATGGTCAACCGTTGGGAAACAAGATAATCTTCGAATGAGGTTCCAAAGGAATATTCCTCGATAATTCTAATAAGTTGTTATAATGTTGTCTGTTGAATATATCTCGACTGGCAAACAAAGTTGATCACCCTTCTGTCTGTCCTTGTATTAAGCTGCTTTCTTATGTATTGAATGCTATCATAAACTCGGTTGGATATTCATATGATATATTGAGCATGCTAGAAATCCATTTAAGCAACGCTCTGCTAAACTGTGTGTATTGAAGATTCATTTGGAAGTAAGTATGCAACTAAATTTCTTGATTCCGACCGACTTTATGACCGGTTGTGTATGAAGAACTTTATGAAGTTAACTACCTCAGACCCAACTGACCTTTCATTTGGCCAGGCATATGTGAAAAGATATATAAGGCCAAGTGCCTTAAGCCCAGCCAGTCATTCATTCGGTTGAGTGCACATAAAGATCTATGATGCTAAGTGCTTTAGGCCCGATTGGTCTTTTATCCGGCCGGGTGCACATAGATATTTATGTTACTGAGTGCTTTAGGGCCGACTAATTTTTCATCCGACCTAGCGCACATAGAGATTTATGTTGCTGAGTACTTTAGGCCGAACCGATCTTTAAACAGGCTAGGCGCACATAGAGTATTGTGAAGTTAAGTGCTTTAGGCTCGGCCGGTCTTTCATCCGGCTGGGAGCAAATAGAGATTTATGATACTGAGTGCTTTAGGCTCGGCTGGTCTTTCATCTGACCGGGCGCACATAGATATTTATGATACTGAGTACTTTAGGCCTGACCAGTCTTTTATCCGGCCTGACACACATAGAGCTTTGTGAAGCTAAGTGCTTTAGACCCGACCGGTCTTTCATCCAGCTAGGTGTACATAGAGATTTATGATGCTGAGTGCTTTAGGCTCGGCTAGTCTTTTATCTAGTTGAGTGCACATAGAGCTCTGTGAGACTAAGTGCTTTAGGCCCAACTGGTATTTAATCCGGTCGAGTGCACATAGAGTTTTGTGGGGCTAAGTGCTTTAGGCCCAATTGGTCTTTCATCTAGTTGGGTACACATAGAGCTTTGTGGACTAAGTGCTTTAGGCCTGGTCGCTCTTTCGTCTGGCTGAGTGCACATAAAGCTTTGTGGGGCTAAGTACTTTAGGCCCGACCGATCTTTCATCTGACCGAGTACACACTGCACGAGCTAATTCCAAGAACCTTGATACTGGATGAAACAATGAAGCTAGATGAGAAGTACACTCCTATCCCAATTTTGATTGCCACTTCATTGATGTGCATAGATTATATGATCGTTTATGCATGTTTTAATGCATATTCACTTGCTTTATATGTATATATTCTTTGCATGATCGTCTTTTTTATCATATACTCATCATATATACTCTCTTGTTCGGATATATGTTCTTTGTTTGATTTTGTGTTGACAGGGACAACTTTTGGAGCAAAAACAGCGATTGTCGAAGCACCGGAAAGAGCCAGAGAACACGGCTGTGCAACCTCTCACGACCGTGTGACCAAACAGAGGAAGAACATGGCACGACCGTGCAACTCTTGCACGACCGTGCGACCAAACAGAGGAAGAACCATGCATGGCCGTGCAAATCTGCACGGCCGTACCCCCCACGACCACAGCCAAGCAATGCACGGCCGTGCAATCCTTCATGGCCGTGCCCCAAAAGCAGATCCATAGATCCACACGGTCGTGCCAATTGGCACGACTGTGCAGCATGGCTAGAGACAAAAGAGAACACGGTCGTGCCATATTGGCACGGTCGTGCAGCGCGACCAGAGTAGAAGAAAAACATGGTCGTGCGGATCTCGCATGGTCGTGCCACCCAACCTAAAGGGAGGAAAGTGTTGGCCGTGCAGATCTCGCACGGCCGTGGCACGGGCTGTGCGGTGCCCATACCCTAACCTATAAAAGGGTCAAGAACCCTATTCTTGGGGGCATATTTGGTTTGGGACTTAGTCCCTCTCATCGGGAAAGGGTTCTCTCCTTAGGGGGAAACCCTAGAGCTTTATCCACCGCCATCCCTTGATGTTCCGTCCATCTCCAGAGCAAGGAGGCATCCCCAATACATCAAAAACCTCGGCAAACATCTCTTCTTCCCCTTCTTCTCACATCAAGGGTTGTAAGTATGCTTTACTTTATGTTTTGGGGTTGTTCTTCCCTCACAATGGAGTAGATCGCCTTTTCTATGGATGTAGGGAGTAGTTTTGGATAGGGTTTGATGTAAGACTCATGTTTATGCCTTTACTTATTGGATGATTTTGCTTGCTTTGTTTCTATTTGATATTCATGAGACTTGCTGAGATTATCTCGTCATATTGATCGATTGTGTAAGAATTGCTAATTTCGTAAAGAGAGGATCTTAGATCGTACACCCGAGGGACCCTAGTGTCAGGGGTAACCCGTTAACGGACATCTAGGATATTCCCTTGAAAGGAGAGGCAACTTCTCTACAAGGAAGTAAGAGACCAAACCAAACCCCTATCTCTATCCCTAATGATACCGATTAGATTTGTATTCTTGTGATCTACCGAGGCGCCCTAGTGACAGGGGTTAACCATAATAGGATTTCACAGGGATCTTCTCTGTTTAGTACTTAAGGATAGTAGCTTTAACTTCCGGCGAAGGTATGTTGATTGATAATTAGGAAAAGATAGAACATGATACATCAGGTTCCATCACAACGAAATCGAAATCCTAGAATCCATCTCCTAAAGCTCAATTCCCTCCAAGATTGATTCTCTCATCCTTCTCTTTCTCTCTTCAATCACTCTCATTAGTTTGCAAGCGCCAAAGCTAACTTTTGACCATCTAGATAACTCACTTTGCGACATCTCTAGTGCTTAATCAACAGTCCCTGTGGTTCAACAATCTTATATATTACTGACGACGAATCTGTGCACTTGCGGTTCGTAACACTCATCTTGATTTTGACTACCAGGTCACCCTGACTTTGACTGCGAAGTCATTTCTTGGGTCCTCTTATTACCACCCATATCACTAGCCCCCCTTTAAGTCTAGTTGAAGGAGGCATAGCCGACTAACTGGACTTAAGTACTATTTTTTGCTCGCTCACCCTTTTTATCAAGGTCACCCAATTGTTCATGCTCTTATTTGCACCTCCGAGCACTGAGTGTCACGCCCCGGAGGAGTCTCTGTCCGAAGAAATTTTGACAGCATCTCCCCTGTACGGCGGACAATCTGAAACTTTTCTACAAGCACTATACACCTCAGCCACATGCGGCTGGAATAATAACACAAATTAAAACAAACACCACGCAGTTTATAAAGATATTCAGCCTCTGGCTGCCACAACCACGCAGTTAATAATAGTAATCAATAACAATAGGACTCTGACTCGAAAACCACCCTACTCAACTACACTCGTAAAGCTCAAAACCGATGAACTCACCTCTTCTGCCGTCTAGGCAGGCATGTAGTAGAATAAAATCCAAATCCAAATCCATCGACATAATAAAATCTGTACCATGTCCATAAGTAGAATAATCCAAAAACAAAACAAGTTTAAAACATAGTCTATGAAAGAAAAACCAAAAGACTAATCATATCCTCGAGGTCTGCAGGGACCAGCAACTGGAACTCTCTCCTGACAGCATCAACCTGAAATATCAACAATGGAGGCGGGGTGAGTCCAACACTCAGCAGGTACAATTGATATACAAAGTAGGGAAACAACACCTAGCACTAATCATGCGTACAGTCTCCTGATAAGAAAGATAAAAAAATGTATCTGAAGTAAACAGGAGAATACTGTACTAACCAGGTCCTGAGTATAAGGTCAAACAGTCCGAGGGATAGGGAAAATCCTGTATGCATGTCAAACATAGGTATCCAAACAATATGCAGCATATAAATGCAGCAAACACAAACACAACCAATAAATGCATCATGCATATGATGCCAATGATGCGTCCTGGTCACCCCTGACGCCATTCGATCATCTCACACAATAGTGAGGCCGAGTGGGTAGGGCTGTGACAACCGTACACTCTGTCGTCACTACACCTGATGAGTGACCGAGTGGACGGGATGCTGTCGGAGTACACCTATCCTCCTACCCCAAATCATAAATGGGGGAGCGCAATGCTCTCAACTCCCGGTACACGATGACGGGGAGGAATCCCTGCCAGATAACACGTTGTGTCACACTACCCATGAACGGACCAACGGTGTCTAACAGAGTCCCTGCTGCAACACACTCTGCCTAAATCGACCACTAACCCATGAGTGGTGGTGTGTGCAGATCCATGTAACTGGCGATGTGCTCAACAATAATGGAGCGGACTATGGCACAGCATGCAATCATGCAAATGGTGCATGACACTAACCACAAAATATCCTGACCTAATCCACATGTATATAAAAATGCATCATAGGTCAACGAATCAAAAACAATCCAAAGGTACTCAGAAGGTATAAAAACTTAGGTCCTGAACATGGTGAAGCATGGTATATCACTACCCCCTATAAGCATGTATAAACAAATAAAATATACATGAGATGCAAACCAATCAATCAATCAAGCATGTACCAAGATTTGGGTAGTGATTAACCGAAACAGATAAGAAACACAATTAATGCAACATGTTAATTTCATTACTAAGCATATCAAAGACAAAAAGTCAAAAGTACCCGCCTCCAAAAGAAATGGTCCAATCAATCCAGATCCGGACGTCGAGATACTCGTCTCGCGTCAAAGTCCTGTGATAAATCGTACAATTTAGCTAATTTTTATTATAAACAAAAATAGCTAAACTAAATCCTGATCCGATTAGGAAGCTAGAGTATCAATTCCATTTAAATCTAAGTCTATACTTAAATCAATTCTAGTGGCAATTCAATCTTCAACTTACCACCAGATAACCCAACCATAAATAAACAACTAACCACAATATCCAATTTAATCCTTGATCTACAACCAAACACAGTTAATCCACTAAATTAGCACCTCTTGTTAACATTAACGAATTCCAGATTCACATAACCCATCAACACATGATTCATTATATAACTACCACACGTAGCTAAATTCCTACAACATACCTTGAAGTCACAACCCTGTTGATTGCTAGAACAGGAGTGCTACTAGTTGGAATTTCTGCCGTAACCAAGAAAACCACAGCAAGTCCTCCCTATTCCCCTTACCTCTAAGATCACCACTCTGCTGTAAAGAACAGAGTGACACCGGCAGTGGTGAACCAGGGCACAACAGCAACACAGAGAGAAGAAATCCACCAACTGGTCCAAGCAAGATCAAGAACTGAGATTATGAACACAGATCAAGCCATAACCCAAATTCCACACCACACAACTTACCTCCAAAACCAACTAAGGCTCGGCACAGTGGTGGCAGCCGGCCCTAGGGCTCGGCTGGATCGGCGTCGATGAAGGAAAGAAGGTGTCGCCTAGGGCACGCGGCAGGTGGCCAGGACACCAGTGGAAGTCGGCTGTAGGGCGAAGGAAGGCCGGCGGCAGCACTAGGTCGGTGGCGGTGAAGAAATTCTCGGCGGCGGCACAACCCAATTAGGGCACGGCGTCGCTGTGGTGGCGGCTGAGGAGAGGAGAAGAGGAGAAGGCTTCGGGTGTGCGGCTCGGGAGGAAGAAAATGAAGGAGTTGGTCGGCTTTCTATTCCCTGGCGGTGGCGGCGTCGTCGGCAGAGGGGAGGACGTCGGCACCTAGGGCTCGGCGATTAGGGCAAGGAGGAGAGCGTCGACGCGCGGGGAAGGAAGAAGGGAACGACATAGTAACGAGGAAAAGAAAATAAATAAGGAAAAAGAAAAAGGAAAAATTAAATATATAAACTTTTCCTCATTTAAATGGGGTAGCCTAAACAGACTTTTCCGGGCCCCGTTTTTGTCCCCGTTAACTCGTCCATACGAACTCCGAAAATTTCCCGAAAAATTTCCAAAAATTTCAGAAAATTCCCTTATTAATATTCACCTATTTTTCGGTATTTTACATTCTCCCCCACTAATAAAAATTTGGTCCCCAAATTTCGTCATCTACCATCAGCAAGTACTAACAACAGATATAGAGTATAAATGATGAACGGTAAATTAAATCACATACCTCACGTAAAAAGATGGGAATATCGAGCTCGGATAGTATCCTCGAGCTCCCAAGTAACCTTCTCGTCCGAATGATGCTGCCATTCGACTTTAACTAGCCGGATAGTCTTGTTCCGCAACTGACGCTCTTTCCGGTCTAGAATCCATACCGGAACCTCCTCATAGGTGACGTCAGGCTGAAAGGAGAACTGAGATTATCTATCAACACATGTATCAGATCGGGTACGTATCTCCTCAGCGTAGATACGTGGAATACAGTGTGAACGCCTGCCAAGAACGGCAATAGTGCCAACCGATAAGCTACTGCTCCAATCCTTTCCGAGATCTGGAAAGGTCCAATGTATCGCGGAGCTAGCTTACCTCTGAGGCCAATCTCTTCACCCCTTTCGTGGATGAAACTCGCAGAAATACCTGGTCGCAAATGGAGAACTCTAAGGGTCTCCGACTCCGGTCAGCATAACACTTCTGGCAGTCTTATGCCTCTGACATAACACTTCTCTTCCTGATCGACGACTGAGCAACCATCGTAACAAGAATACCCTGCTCTGTCTGTCCCTGCTCCTCAATGTCTAACTCAGAGAAATCCTGAATCAAATCTGTGACCACAACTCGGTGGTAAGCTAAAGTCCCTCTGGACCTCTAGCTAAGTGCATCGACAACCACATTAGCTTTTCCCAGGTGATAGCTAATGGTACAATCATAATCCTTCAGGAACTCCATCTATCTCCTCGGTCGAAGATTAAGTTCCTTCTGAGTGAACAGATATTTGAGACTCCGATGGTCAGTGAGAATCTCAATGTAATATCATACAGGTACTGCCGCCAAATCTTCAGGGCAAAAATAATAGCGGCCAACTCCAGATCATGAACTGAGTATTTTCTTCTCAGGCTCCCTCAACTATCGAGAAGCATATAAGAATACTCTACCGTGCTGCATCAGAACAGCACTCATACCCTGTAGAGACGCGTCGGTGTAGAGGACAAATTCGTCCTCTCCAGAAGATAAAATCAAAACTGGAGCCGACATTAATCTCCGCTTCAGCTCCTAGAAGCTGGTCTTGAAATCCTCAGTCTAAATAAACTTCACGCCTTTCATGGTCAGGCGTGTAAGTGGCATAGCAATCCGTGAGAAACCCTCAACGTATCTCCGGAAATATCGAGCCAAACAAAGAAAGTTATGAGCCTCTTCTATAGACTCCGTCTACTTCCAACGGTAGTAACCTCGATCTCCTGTGGAACCACGGTATACTCCTACTGATGTCCGTGTGTCTCAAACATCTCATAGAAGACAACCAAAATACGCACTACTGATCTTCACATCTAGATGTTTCAGTCGAAACATCTCTAGAACTATGCAAAGATAGTGTACGTGATACACCTCAGATCAGGAATAAAACACCACATCATCAATAACGATAACGAATTATAATCCAATATCCTAGGGATACCCAAATCATCTAGTCCATGAAAACATCTAAGGCTCCGCAAGCCCTAATGGTAAAACCAATACACATAATGTCCGTATCACAGACATTCCCAATCCATAAGATCCTCGACAATAAATCTGAAATATGATCACCAACGATATAAATCATCTAAGCATAGATCCTCCAGTGTGAGAGCAACGCTCCATCACAAAAAATACCACATATGTGGGAGCAACGCTCTACCACAAGAAATCCTCAATATGTGGGAGCAACGCTCCACCACAAATAATCCGAAATATGTATCCATAATAAATATGGGAGCAATGCTCCGCTACAACCAATCCACAATATGTGGGAGAACAAACCTAAGTGCCCAAAGCACCTAACTATCTAACCAGTGACTATCTCGGGTCGCTCTACCACAGATCACTGTGGGCAGCCAAAGGTATAAACAACCTAGTAAATAAATCAAATCCATAGTCAACTCTATCATCATCCTAGTGGGTTGGTCACCCACTAATAGGAGAATTAGTTGACAGGGTTATACAACCAATAACATAATGTAGACACTCAGCATTCTACATTCAACATAGGTAGAATCATCATGATGCTACCCACCATACACCTGGCACACATGCACACACAACATATGTATGATCGACATAATTCTCCAATTAGTACGCACCAAACATACTCACAACATAGGCATAAATCATCGTGCTACCTCCAACAATGCATATAGAACCCGTGTGCATATATCAACATAGGTATAATCGACAATACACCTCAAACAACCTTACATGGCATATATACACCTATGCCAAGAGTATAACCAACATATACTTCCAATAAAACATACTAAACCCAGGTGCACTCACATATCAAACATAATCAAAAAGATACCTCAGATATACCACACCAAACACATATGTACATATCACAACTCAGATTAAATCGACAAAATGCCTCCATCAAAACACCACCGATGTACTTATACTACATCTCGGATTTAATCAACAAGATATCTTCAATAATACCTTTAGATACATACACCCAACTACATATCTATGATTCACAAGGAACCTTCAAACCATATCAGAACATGGATACATATACTACTTGCAAATGGACAGTCTACCACAGGACTCCTACAACCCAAAACAATCATGATATACATGCAAAATCAGCATACCAGCTCAATCAAAGAGACCAACCTTATGCTACCAACACTCATGGGTTGCCGGTATATCTAAACAAAATTCATGCATATGTATCAAGCATGAATACATCAATCAAAGGCAACCCAAAATAAAGCAGCTTAATCATCCAGTAACAACCCTGCTCTAGGTTCAAAGGAACTGGTATCGGACAAGAAAAATATACACACCGTGGTACAACATTGCCAGTCAATGTCATACACTACCAAGACTATATCCAATGGGAAAAATTTTATCATTATAAATCCAAATGTACTCTCCCAGTTTACACTAGTAACGATTTTATCCCATAAGTGTTAAGCAATTAGCTCTACACTTCCTTACACCAGCGGGGTCACATATCCCAACGCACCCTCTAAGTTATCCCACCAGGTATATACAGTCCACGGTCAAAGTCTTCATGGAATAGGATACATCGATCCTTTATAAACTATCCAAGCTGAAAATGATTTCTGACTAAATCAGTCCTTCCCACGTCAATACAAAACATGTACTCAAAGGTGCTCTAGATACATAACTAAGCACAAATAACCTAAAGGTTCGAACCTCTAAAAATAGATCATGGCAATCCTCTACTGATCAACCAACAAAACTAAATCATTCATCTACTAACTAATCAAGAATACCTTAATCCTCCACAAGCAACTAAGGTATATCCAACCACATAATATCATATGTATAAATGTGTACTACCCAAAAAAAAATCAGAATTTAAGAACATCAAGACACTCTCATCTTCATCCTCAAAAACATCAGCCCACACTATATCATATGAATAAATCTCTACTCCCCATGAGGGCAAGTTAGCATTCAAAACATCAATCATTATTTAGCCACATAGTCCCATATCAGAGGAAACATATATCAATTTTTTTTTTCATCCTGTTAACTATCCATAACCGACCAGATTTATTAAAATCTCATAGGCACATTCAACCGTAAACTCTCCAGCACCCAATTTATAATCTGATCACCAACCATAATCATCAACCCTGTGAATATCATAAATGACACTCACTATGTCACCATCAATGACAACCCAAATATAAATCATCAAAATAGTTATCCACTAATAGATCATCAAAACAAATATCTAGTAATTGATCATCAGACAACCACATAACATTTACTCTCATAAATCATTAGAAATCAACATATCATAATATCTGATCTCACAATATCCCTCAACCTCAAACCATTCTCAACAATGATCAAACATGATAACCCCCAATGATCAATTTCCATCGTACCTGGTACCCTAATATCCAAAAGATATGAGTATAAAACTCTCCTGGCTCTGATACCAATAAATTGGTATCAGATAAATCTCGAAAATCCGAAACCCGAAGGTCAACAAGTATCGCCAACTTGGCTCTGATACCACTAAATTGTCACACCCCGGAGGAGTCTCTGTCCGAAAAAATTTCGACAGCATCTCCCCTGTACGGCGGACAATCTGAAACTTTTCTACAAGCACTATACACCTCAGCCACATGCGGCTGGAATAATAACACAAATTAAAACAAACACCATACAGTTTATAAAGATATTCAGCCTCTGGCTGTCACAACCACGCAGTTAATAATAGTAATTAATAACAATAGGACTCTGACTCGAAAACCACCCTACTCAACTACACTCGTAAAGCTCAAAATCGATGAACTCACATCTTCTGCCGTCTAGGCAGGCATGTAGTAGAATAAAATCCAAATCCAAATCCATCGACATAATAAAATCTGTACCATGTCCATAAGTAGAATAATCGAAAAACAAAACAAGTTTAAAACATAGTCTATGAAAGAAAAACCAAAAGACTAATCATATCCTCGAGGTCTGCAGGGACCAGCAACTGGAACTCTCTCCTGACAGCATCAACCTGAAAATATCAACAATGGAGGCGGGGTGAGTCCAACACTCAGCAGGTACAATTGATATACAAAGTAGGGAAACAACACCTAGCACTAATCATGCGTACAATCTCCTGATAAGAAAGATAAAAAAATGTATCTGAAGTAAACAGGAGAATACTGTACTAACCAGGTCCTGAGTATAAGGTCAAACAGTCTGAGGGATAGGGAAAATCCTTTATGCATGTCAAACATAGGTATCCAAACAATATGCAGCATATAAATGCAGCAAACACAAACACAACCAATAAATGCATCATGCATATGATGCCAATGATGCGTCCTGGTCACCCCTGATGCCAGTCAATCATCTCACACAATAGTGAGGCCGAGTGGGTAGGGCTGTGACAACCGTACACTCTGTCGTCACTACTCCTGATGAGTGACCGAGTGGACGGGATGCTGTCGGAGTACACCTATCCTCCTACCCCAAATCATAAATGAGGGAGCGCAATGCTCTCAACTCCCGGTACACGATGACGGGGAGGAATCCCTGCCGGATAACACGTTGTGTCACACTACCCATGAGCGGACCAACGGTGCCTAACAGAGTCCCTGCTGCAACACACTCTGCCTGAATCAACCACTAACCCATGAGTGGTGGTGTCTGCAGATCCATGTAACTGGCGATGTGCTCAACAATAATGGAGCGGACTATCGCACAGCATGCAATCATGCAAATGGTGCATGACACTAACCACAAAATATCCTGACCTAATCCACATGTATATAAAAATGCATCATAGTTCAACGAATCAAAAACAATCCAAAGGTACTCAGAAGGTATAAAAACCTAGGTCCTGAACATGGTGAAGCATGGTATATCACTACCCCCTATAAGCATGTACAAACAAATAAAGTATACATGAGATGCAAACCAATCAATCAATCAAGCATGTACCAAGATTTGGGTAGTGATTAACCGAAACAGATAAGAAACACAATTAATGCAACATGTTAATTTCATTACTAAGCATATCAAAGACAAAAAGTCAAAAGTACCCGCCTCCAAAAGAAATGGTCCAATCAATCCAGATCCGGACGTCGAGATACTCGTCTCGCGTCAAAGTCCTGTGATAAATCGTACAATTTAGCTAATTTTTATTATAAACAAAAATAGCTAAACTAAATCCTGATCCGATTAGGAAGCTAGAGTATCAATTCCATTTAAATCTAAGTCTATACTTAAATCAATTCTAGTGGCAATTCAATCTTCAACTTACCACCAGATAACCCAACCATAAATAAACAACTAACCACAATATCCAATTTAATCCTTGATCTACAACCAAACACAGTTAATCCACTAAATTAGCACCTCTTGTTAACATTAACGAATTCCAGATTCACATAACCCATCAACACATGATTCATTATATAACTACCACACGTAGCTAAATTCCTACAACATACCTTGAAGTCACAACCCTGTTGATTGCTAGAACAGGAGTGCTACTAGTTGGAATTTCTGCCGTAACCAAGAAAACCACAGCAAGTCCTCCCTATTCCCCTTACCTCTAAGATCACCACTCTGCTGTAAAGAACAGAGTGAGACCGGCAGTGGTGAACCAGGGCACAGCAGCAACATAGAGAGAAGAAATCCACCAACTGGTCCAAGCAAGATCAAGAACTGAGATTATGAACACAGATCAAGCCATAACCCAAATTCCACACCACATAACTTACCTCCAAAACCAACTAAGGCTCGGCACAGTGGTGGCAGCCGGCCCTAGAGCTCGGCTGGATCGGCGTCGATGAAGGAAAGAAGGTGTCGCCTAGGGCACGCGGCAGGTGGCCAGGACACCAGTGGAAGTCGGCTGTAGGGCGAAGGAAGGCCGGCGGCAGCACTAGGTCGGTGGCGGTGAAGAAATTCTCGGCGGCGGCACAACCCAATTAGGGCACGGCGTCGCTGTGGTGGCGGCCGAGGAGAGGAGAAGAGGAGAAGGCTTCGGGTGTGCGGCTCGGGAGGAAGAAAATGAAGGAGTTGGTCGGCTTTCTATTCCCTGGCGGCGGCGGCGTCGTCGGCGTTGACAGAGGGGAGGACGTCGGCACCTAGGGCTCGGCGATTAGGGCAAGGAGGAGAGCGTCGGCGCGCGGGGAAGGAAGAAGGGAACGACATAGTAACGAGGAAAAGAAAATAAATAAGGAAAAAGAAAAAGGAAAAATTAAATATATAAACTTTTCCTCATTTAAATGGGGTAGCCTAAACAGGCTTTTCCGGGTCCCGTTTTTGTCCCCGTTAACTCGTCCATACGAACTCCGAAAAATTCCCAAAAATTTTCCAAAAATTCCAGAAAATTCCCTTATTAATATTCGCCTATTTTCTGGTATTTTACACTGAGCAATTTTTTCAAAAACTGTACGTTGATAACTGATCATTCAGAAGGAGAGAGTACCAACAATGCGCTAAAAGCACTCTGGTAGTGAAATGATTTGATTGTCATATTCATCATAAATGTCTATTTATAGGTGGGCGCCACGTGACATCACTCCATGTTTCTCAAAGCGACCTCTAATATAAGTTACTTCTTGTGAATCAATGGCACGCCTTTACCTGCAAATCAATTACTCTCCAACTACATGTCGTTTTGATCAAATGGTTAAAATTAAACTATTCTTTATAAAAACCCTACGTAGTCGACATCCTCAGTATTTTGAACTTCATCTTTTTTGATTTCTTTTCCGGTGAACCTTCTTCCCCAATCTTTTCTTCTCTCATGCCTTACACAATCCAATAAGTCATTCATTCTTTACTTCTCTTACACTTTCTTATGGCTCAAGAATCCTTTGCCCCTTAATATACCTTCACCAGTTTGACTTTTGATGATTCTGATAGAAATTTCCTCTATTCTAGATATGCCATTCATAGTAGTTATCGCATCATCCTTCCTTCTCCAGACGCTCATCCTCATCATCCTCCCCCTAATCACATCACTTTCTTCTGACTAGTTAGCAGTCAGTCTACACTTTCCTGTTCATCCCTTTTTGCTTTTGTATCTATTTGGTTTAAGCCCCATCCAAAAGAAGCTATCCTGCTCTTTTGGTAAGTTTTAGTAATTTAATCCTTATGTTATTGTTAACTGAGATATTTTTTATCCTATGCAGTGGATGCTATTTTGAAATCCCTGGTTGATGAAGCAATTGACCTATCTGCCAAAAAGCTTTGCCTTAAGGAGAAAGAATTGTTAGTTGAACGAGGTTTACCCCCAGTTGCCCCTTTCGGTGGGGCCTCTAATAGTCATGCAACTGAGTCTAGCACGGTTGTTGCCTCTGGAGAACTGCCTTCCGATCTGCTACCAATACTCGAGGGCTCTCTTGCAGAGAAGGAAACCTCTCTACCGATACCCGAGGGCTCTCCTGTAGAGAAGGAAACTTCTCTGAAGCACAAACACAAAGGGTGCAAGATTATCCTTGCCCTTGCTTCTAAAAGATGAGCATCTTCCATGGACTCACTCTCCACGCTTGTACCTTCCTCTCTAGAAGAGTTCGTCCGAGAGGAAGCACAATCCTTTGAACGAACTTTATCTGCTCGCCATTCTGACAGTCCCCTCCAAGGAGCCATGCCAACACAGGAGACCCTTGTTAGAATGTATACTAAAAGCCTAGCTTTTTGTATAAACAATTATTTTGAAATGAGAATCACATTGGTTAAATGTCTGCATTTAGTTAAATGCAGTTGTCCATTTAATTTATATTATAGATAATATGGTGTGTAGTGTTACACAGAAGATCATGTTATCAGTTCCTTATAAATTATAAATAGAAGCCCACAACCAAGATGGATTGGGACAAACCATTGGAATGATTGTAGTGTAATTTGGTACTAATTTATCTTGACTATAAAATTACACTAGTACATTATGTGTGTATAGAGCAGGATAATTTGAGGTTGTTCCTTTTATACTGACTGCATAAAAGAACAGAGCCTCTGTTATTATGGATGTGCGTACTCTTAATCCTGATATAATAATAAGTACATGTACTTAGTATTTATTTCTTTAATTTATCAAAGGGTGAGATTTATTCGTTAAATCAATAGGCCCGATAAGTTGGGAAATAATATTATTTATATGGTGTGTTGTTGATTATAGAAGGAAACTGTGTCCTATTTATTAGGATGATGATGTCCCCTTGAGGAGCTCATAAGGATTGTCATGTAAACCCTGTAGATGGACTTAGTTCCGACATGACAATGAAGTTAAGTGATACTACTCTTGGAGCTAGATGTTAATTAAGTGAGTTGTCAGTAACTCATTTAATTAATGGACATTCGATATCTTAAACACAGGGAGATTAACATACTCATGATAAGAAGGAGCCCATAATATGGGATTGGTGCGGTAGTTCAATAATAACTCTTTAGTGGTATGAGTTATTATTGATGAACTTGAGTTGGGTGTTCGGGTCGAACACAGGAAGCTCAAGCTCATCAGGAGGCTAAAACCAATTCCTCCTCTATGTCCCTGTTGTAGCCTCTATGTATAAAGTCTCGCATCTACCCAAGTCATCCTTATGGCCGGCCACATCCTTGCTTGGTGCCCAAGAAAGGGGTCGACCACCCCTTGCTTGGTGCCCAAGCAAGGGGCCGACCAAGATGAGTTTAAAAGTTAGTTTTTAATTTTTAAATCTTTCTTTTTGTAACCATCTACAATGTTTTAAAAGAGAGATTTTAAATTTTAAAATTTTTCCTTTTTTGAAGCCATCCACATGGTTTTAAAAGAGAGTTTTAAATTTAAAAAATCTTTCCTTTTGTAGCCTTCTACAATGGTTTAAAAGAGAGATTTTATTTTCGTTAAAACTTTCCTTTTTTGTAACCATGATTTAAAAGAGAGGTTTTAATTTAATTTTTTTTTCTTTTTGTAGCCATCTACAATGTTTAAAAGAGGGATTTTTAATTTTAAAACTTTCCTTTTGTAGCCATCCACAATAGGAAATTTAAAAGAGAGATTTTTATTGTTGTTAAAATCTTTCCATTTTAGCCATTACCAAGGATTATAAAAGAGGATAGATGGTGCCTTAGAGGAATAATCATCTACACAATTTCTATTTCTCTTTTATTCTCCTTGTGGCCGACCCCCTCATATTCTTATTCTCCCCTTGCTTTCTCACCTAAGGCCGGCGGCATCAAGAGGCTTCAACCATCTTGTGGCCAGCGGGTTGCAAGGAAGAAAAAAGAACAAGAGGTGGTGTTCCTAGCTTTGATCCCTTGGTGGCCGAAAGTCTTGGAAGAAAGAAGGACTTGGGTGATTTTTTCGTCTTGGTAGATCGTCGCCCACACGACGTCCAAGAGGAGGAGAGGAATACAGTAGAAGATCAAGAGGTCTTTAAGCTACAAAGAAAGGTATAACTAGTTAATTGTTTCCGCTGTGTACTAGTTTATTTTTCCTTTGTATAGATCCTGAAGTACCAACACAAGAGGCTAGCGATCATGTGCTTTGATTGAGGTCTCTGTAGTTTAACCTAGGGTTTACTGTAAGGAGTTTATGTAACGACCCGGCCCTCTTGGCCCATTTGGCGGCCCATTTGGCGACCCTCGGGTCGTCGACCGTCGGTCCTTATGTCGTCGGCCCATTTCGCGACCTCTCATGTCGTCGACCGACGACCCTTGGCCGTGCCGTTACTCACTAGGACTTTCCACCCCTGGCAGTGGATTTTTGCCTCCCCCAGGATTCGAACTCTAAACCTCCAGGCTTAAGTATTAGAGTTTATGAATCCTGGTAACCAAGTGAGATCTGTAACGAACCGCCTCTTACTGACTAGGCTGTGAGGCCGATCGCTACGTTATGCTGTGCTAAATTACTATTGCGGAAAATCTGGATTGATTAAAATTTTACTAAACTGACTATTGTAAAATCTGAACTTAATATTCTAGGTGTACCTAGGAGTTGTATGTAACGTCCGCCCTTCCAGGTAGAACTAAGGCCACCCCGGAGGGACGGACGTCACTGAAACATAGACATCAATTATACTAATGCATATGGATTCATGGCAGCGGAAGACTTATTAAAATTTTTTTTTATTCATATGCATTTAGTTTACTTATCATGGCATGTGAATCAAAGCATACTGAACATTATCATCATATCATCATTATTCTAACATGAGTAAAATATCATAAGTGTATGAAATACTAGCTGAAATCATCAGCATAAGCATAGGTCCAACATTGTTCACATGCATAACTTAGATAATTCAAAGAAACTTAAATAGATCTATCCACCAACACTTCCACACACATCTTCCTTGCCTTTCCTGCTCTGCTCCCCTTAAACAATCCATTCCTTGCCTTTATCTGCAGTACAAGGAAAACGTGTAGCTATAAGCCAAAGGCTTAGTGAGATCCTTGCCTACCCATAAATCCGAAGAAACACATAACATAACATAACATGTAGAAAACATAGCATGGCATAACATAGCATGGAGAGTCATAACATAGAACATATCTTATCATGTAAAAACCATAACAACTCATAGCGTCACATGAGGGAAAGCAGAACATAATATATCATATCACATAAGGAGCATAACATATCAAAGTCTATCATGTGAAGGTATATCATGATTCATATCACATTCTTTAAGCACATATCATGAAGCCTATCATATCATGTAAACATGTATCATAACTCATACCTGTTCATAAGGGTGCATAAACATAATTCCATAAATATGTGCATGTAGATGCAATATGTATATTTTTAAAACATGTATCATGGAATGCACATATGCATCATGCTTCTTTCAAAACATATAGTATACATACTTGAATATCATATCATCATCATCATGAGAAGGGCCCTGGCTTGTACCACATGTAAACATAAATGCGCGCAATCCCTAGGACAGGGTAGCTAGCCCCAAACCTACTAGGGATCTAGGTCCGTTCATAGTCCGTCGACCTAGGGGCGTACTGAGGAGCCCATCCCTTAACGAGGTCCGTTCATAGTCCGTCGACCCCGGGGCGCTTATGGAGCCCACCCTTGGTACAAGCCATAGAAAGTAAAATATCATGCATATCATATCTCATCATATCATACAATGTCATAATTCTTGTCATATCATTAAGAGAGCTCTTGATCCCAACTTAAGGGAAGCATCTCTTTACCATAGCATGAAGAGTGCTCTTGATCCCAACTTAAGGGAAGCAACTCTTTTCCATAACATGAAGAGTGCTCTTGGTCCCAGCTTAAGGGAAGCAACTCTTTAGGCTTTTCTTCTTACATAAGCCATTCATACATGCATTATGAAACATAACATGTTCTTATCATAACATAAAGCATAACATGTCATTTTCATATCATCAAACATGGCATATCATCTCATGAACTTAACATACATATCATGAACATGGCATATCATATCATGAGTCTAGCATATCATATCATTAACATGGCATATCATGTCATAAGTCTATCATGTCATATCATAAGCATGTCACATCTTATCATAAGACATAGAAATGCAACATATCATAAAGCATGAAAGCTTACTTCACTTATATATCAAAGACTACATATCATGAAAATGCCTAAGCATGTTTGGTTAGGTTTAACTCTTTCCTAACCCAATTTATCCATCTTGGCCAAACCATATCAGTAGGTTTCATCCTCATTTCATTCCATATTAAGCATAGAACTTACCCACATAACATGTAAAACTTAATCTAAGCACATACAAGGTAATATATTTCATGAATAAGCATGTTTGAGTTCAAAACTCTAACCTTAACCCATTTATCTCAATTTGGACAAAACATATCAGTAGGGTTCTTATATCATTTGGTTCCATATGAAGCATAAAACTTATCCACATAGCATGTAAACTTGATCTAAGCACATACAAGGTAATATACTTCATGAATAAGCATGTTTGAGTTCAAAACTCTAACCTTAACCCATTTATCTCAATTTGGACAAAACATATCAGTAGGGTTCTTATATCATTTGGTTCCATATGAAGCATAAAACTTATCCACATAGCATGTAAACTTGATCTAAGCACATACAAGGCAATATACTTCATGAATAAGCATGTTTGAGTTCAAAACTCTAACTCTAACCCATTTATTTCAATTTGGCCGAAACATATCAGTAGGATTTCATATCATTCTACTCCATAAGAAGCATAAGTCTTAACATGTAACATGCACATTTAATCTAAGTTCCTATAGAGCATAGTACAAGTACCTACAAGGAACCATACTTCATGAATAAGCCTATTTGAGTTCAAAACTCTAACCCTAACCCTTTTATTTTCATTTGGCCGAAACATATCAGTAGGGTTTCATGTCTTTTTATCCCTTAGGAAGCATAAAACTTAAACATGTAGCATGCACATTTAATCTAAGTACCTATAGAATATTGTACAAGTACTTACAAGGAACCATACTTCATGAATAAGCCTATTTGAGTTCAAAACTCTAACCCTAACCCTTTTATTTTCATTTGGCCGAATCATATCAGTAGAGTTCCATATCATTTTATTCCATAAGAAGCATAAAACTTAAACTTATAACAAGCCCATTTAATCTAAGTGCCTACAAGGTATTGTACTTCATGTTCTAAGCATATTTGAGTTCAAAAACTTAAACCCTAACCCATTTATTCAATTTTGCCAACCATATCAGTAGGGTTTACCACCATTTCATTCCATATGAAGCATAAAGACCTTAGTTATAAACATGTAAAAATTCATACATCACAAAGAGGTACAACTAGTATGGTTTCTAACTAAAATTCTTGACCTAAGGCGTTATAATCAATTTGGCCGAACCATATAGCTAGGTTTCTCTTTTTTTTTTTTTAATTTTTTTCTTCACGACATGAAGAATGAAGACTAAACTAACAACATATGAAATTCATATATCATAGAGTAGAAATTTAAGTATGTGATCAAAGAAAAACTTATTCTAGATCCTTTCTTCCATCCTTGGCCGAATCATGCAACAAGTTCTAAATTTCTTTTTTTTTTTTTTTATAACATGAAGCATCTCTTATCACTTGTTAACCCTAAGTAACTACCTATTCTTTATCTTGACCATCTTCTTTCAAGAAAAGTTTTAGAGTTTCGAAAGAGAAAAACATTCTAAAAACCGAAGCTACTTGTACTGCAGTGAGGGGATACTCACTTCCTTGCGCTTGTTTTCCTTAGAGATTTAACCTTTTGTTGTGGATCCTTCCTAGAGAGGGGAAGCTTCCTTGCTCCTTGGTCTCGGCAAGAAGAAGAATGGGTGAAGAAGGGGGCACGGTGAAGGAGGGAGGAGTAAGAGAGTGAATGAGAAAAATGCCAACTCATTTTAATTTCTTCCTTTTATTCATCATGAGAGGAGGAAGGAAAAATATATTTTTCTTCCTCCTTTCTTTTACTCTCTTCATCATTAAGAAAAGTCTAGATACATCCCTTCTTGGTGAGTAAGAAAGGAATATTCTAGAGCATCTCTTCATTAGAGAGGGAGAAGACAACTCTCACTTCTCCTTCTAAGAGAAGAGCCTTTTCTTCTTACATTTAATTATGGTTTCCCTCTCTTTCCTTACAATAATTTCTCTTGGTCTAGTGGTTATCTTATTCAGGTATCTAATGAGAGATCTAGAGTTCAAGTCCTAGACCTTATGTATTTTTATTCCTATTTTATTTACTTAAGTGTTTGGCTAGAAGCAAAAATTCAACTAAAGCATATATATTTTTCTTTATTCTTTATTCATGATAGAATATTCTAGAATTTTGCTAAGGATCCTATGGGTGTTACATTGTACATATGCTAGGGAAGATAATTTATGCCTCTCAGATGTCCTGCTAGCTGTAATCAGACATTTCAATCGATCCATGAATCGATTGGGCTGTCGGATCGATCCAGTGATCGATCCAGCTTGATACTGGCACGGACAAAAACCCTGGATCGGTCGGATGACCGATCCACAAGCTGTCTTGTTTCTGTACGTGGCTGGATCGGTCTACCGACCGATCCAGGAGTGCACTGATCGGTCGGTAGACCAATCCAGTGACTCACTGATCGGTTGGCTGACCGATCAGTGAGCTTTTGCACTCACTGTTCGCCTCTGGATCGGTCGGCTGACCGATCCATAAACTCTCTGTTCATGACTGGATCGGTCAGCTGACCGATCCAGTGGCACAACTCAACTCTGATCGATCCGTGGATCGATCGGAGTGTCTGATTTCGCACTGAAACTTTGATTTCAGCACTTGTTCGTGCCAAAATCTCACATTTCACTTATACAATCTATAGAATATATTCTAATGACATAAAGCTAGCATTCTAAACTGGATATAAAGCATGGTTTACTAGTTCGTAGCATTTAATAATTAAAAGTGCGTGAAAATAGAAATACTAAAGGTTCAATTGTTTAAGCTTGCTAGATCCCCTAAGGATCTTTTATTCCAGTTCCTGCCACACACACCATCTTTGCATTGACCTCCAGCTTCCTCTGCTAGTCCATCTTCCCTTTACCTTTATCTGCAGTATAAGGGAAAATAGTATCTGTAAGCTTTAAGCTTAGTAAGAAACCATCTACCTCACTAAAACATGCATACGATGCAATATGCTTTTAAAACATGCTATTTGAAAATGCATACTGAATATGCTAAGCATGGCATGGCATACAACACATAGAAGTAAACTGATCATGGCAATAAAGCTAATGATAAACTATCATTTGTATCAACAGAAAACTAAACTGATCTGAACATAAACTGAGCTAGACTGGAGCTGAATTCAAACTCAACTAACATAACTAATCTTTGTGAGTTTTGAAAAACTAATAATGTAATAGATTAAAGTACATAATCATACTGCTAGTGGGCCCGGCAACTGTACATGCTATGCGCGCATCCTTAACTAGACCCGGGGTTGCAAATCCCGAATTTAGTAAGGTTTACTAGGTTATCTAAACCTAGGGACCGACTATGGGAGCCCAGCCCAGTGGATATCTAATCCTGTACAGTGCCACTGAAAATAAAATACTGAACATAACTACTAATTGCTTATTTTGCTGTTTCTAGGTTATCTGAACCTAGAGCTAGGTTATCTAAACCTAGAGGCGACTGTGGGAGCCCACCCATTGGACCGTAGTCCCATGTAAGCTGTAGTAAGGCTAACTAAGCTATTTTAAATGCTTCTATTGCATTTACTGAGCTATTAAAAATACCTAAGTTGCATTTTACTGAGCTAATCATTTAATCGGACATCTAGTGTGCTTAAACTCTCCCCTCTATTAGGGAGACTACCTCTAGGCACCCGACAACATCTAAAACCTCCAACTGAAGGGGGAAAGACGTGTCCGACCCATCCAAAGGTACTCACTAAATCCCTACTAAAGGCTCTGATACCAACTGTAACGACCCACCTTCCTTACTACTACCACTCTCTAGAGGTGGACGCTATTTAACTGCTAACTCTACTTAACTGGTGTGATCGAAACCACGAGGAATCTCTACCGAAAAATTTCGGCAGAGTCTCCCCTGTACCGGTGACCATATCCGTAAATACATACAGAGTATACTCAGCCACAGGCGGCTGGAACATATATTTTCACAACCACGCAGTTTAATAAATCAAATCATGCAAGTAATGAAAAGCGGAAACATAACTTCCTACTAAAAAATTTTCTTATCAACTTAATAAGAAATTAAGCTAAACAAATTCTTAAACTAAGTGAGTTCTTTAGCTAAGTCTCAAGGATCTCCATAGTCCACACATCACACACCGTCACAGCATCTCCTTGTCGCCTTCTTCCTTATACTTTAGCTTTTCCTTTATCTGCAGTAGGAGGAAAATAGTATCTATAAGCTAAAAGCTTAGTGAGCGCTATCCTACTCACAAAAACTCGATATGCATGTATATAAATAAAAACATGCTAAAACTGAATGCTAACATGTAAAGCTACTCATGCTCATAAATAGCAAAGAAATCAACTAACTGAAAAGCTAACATGTATAGCTACTCATGCTCATAAATAGCAAAGGAATCATGCTAACTGAAATACTAAACATGTATAGCTAATCATGCTCATAAATAGCAAAGGAATCATACTAACTGAAATACTAAACATGCACAGCTAATCATAGAACTATCATGTGTATCAATAGAAAACTGAACTGATACATAAGCTGAACTAATTAATGCTAAACTGAGTCTAACTTGTATTCACATAACTAATTTGTGAAGTTTTGAAAACTATTTACATAATAGATCAAAATAGTAATCATGCTGCTGATGGGCCCGACAACTGTACTTGCTGTGCGCGCATCCCTAACTAAACCCGGGATTGCAAGTTTCGAGTCTAGTAGGGTTTACTAGGTTATCTAAACCTAGGGACGACTATGGGAGCCCAACCCAATGGATATCTAATCCAGTACAGTGCCACTGCTGAAAATAAAATACTGATTTCATAGCTAATTTTCTTACCTTGCTTTAACTAGGTTATCTGAACCTAGAACTAGATTATCTGAACCTAGAGGCGACTGTGGGAGCCCACCCATTGGACCGTAGTCCCATATAAGCTGAAGCAAGACTAAATAAGTTATTTTAAATGCTTCTACTGCATTAACTGAGCTATTAAAATGCCTACTGTAACATTATATTGAGCTAAGCATTTTATCAAGCACTTGGTGTGCACTAGAACACACCCTACGTACTGAAAATCTGTATACAAAGCTTAACATAAATCTGCATGCAAAGCTTAACAAAAATCTGCATATTAAGCCTATCAAAATCTGCATACTTTACTTATAAAAATCTGCATGCTATAAAAATAGAACTGCTCATGTTATTCCAATAGCAAATAGGAAACTAGAACAACTTAAGCATGCTGTGAAAGTAAAACCAATTCAACTACTAGGCATGCAATAGAATCTAAAAAATAAAGGAATCGTTGCTGCATGGAATTAACAGAATATCATGCTTCATCAGGAAATACTAAACAACAATGAAAACTAAAACTGCTCATGCTTGAAAACAGCAAAAGAAAAGAACCCGAAATCAATAGCAAATGGGAACTAAAAGATCTACTCATGTATATCTATATAAACTAAATTCACAATGCTGTTAACATCTAATCAACTTATTCATTTCCAAAAGATACAGAATTAATAGCTTGCTTTAGATACCCAAGGAATTAAGTACAGTCAATCCTGTACACTGCTCTAAATAAAACCATTAATCTATCATTAAGGAAACCAACAGATTAAACTAACTCATAATACTCAATGTGCATATATATGTATATACATCAAAACTGAAACTTAAATGCTTAATAAACACATGCTGGTCCAGTAAGCTATAAAGGAAATCAAATTGGCATGTCTAATTAAGCTACAAATGAATAAGTCTACTAAGGAACATAAACAAATAAAAAAATTTGTTCCAAAATCTGAAAGCATCACTAAGGAACATAAACAACCTTGAATCCGATCCAAAATTTGCTCACAAGATAATCTGCATACTACCAATGAATTTCTGCATATAGGCTTGCTAAAAATTGCCATTTACCAAAATAATTCTGCTGCTATCTAAAGTTGATACGTGGATATGATGATACACTAGAACCTACAAGGAACCAAAGCATGATTGTTCTTCTTGTTATGTGCCAAGGCAACAAACTAAACGGAAATCACTGCTGTACGACATGCTTCAAATTCAAGGGAAACAAGATCCGAAACTTACTATGCTAACAAAAACCTCAACAAGACTTAAGCTGAATACCAAAGCTTTAGATCTGAAAACTAGGGTTCTATGGCTACTTCAACCTTTAGAGCAATAAGGAAGAAAATCACGGAAAACAAGAATCCGAAAGCCATGAAAATGAATCAAAGCTCGGAACAACTCCTACTGCAGGTGAGTAGCAACTCACCTCGCTGTTCTTGGACTTACAACCGGAGAGAAAAGGCTGCTAGGATTCGGAGAAGTTGTTTCCTCAAAGATTTCTTGGTATCAGAGCAGTTCCCATTCTCCAGCATCACACACATCAGCATCGGCCTTGCCATCTTCCAAGTAAGAATACCTCTACTCTATTTATGTTTCTTGCTTTCATGTTTAGGAATAATTATAGCATGCTTATGTGTGATAGCCTCTAACATGTTTATAGTAGCTAGTTAAACATGATTAGATTAGTTATGTACATCCTCTATGTCTTTAGAAATGGCACGAGGACGCCCAGCTAAGCAGGCACCAGCTACTGAGCCCCAGCAAGAGGCAGGCAGTTCAGTGGCTCAGTTACAGCAGCAGCTAGCTGAACAGCAACAGGAGATAGCCACCTTAAAGGCTAATCAGCAGAATACTCCCACAATCACCCCAGAACCTAACCTAGCGACCCCAGCATTTATAGAGGTTCCACCAGTCCAGCCCACAGCACCAGTAGCTCCAGCAGCGGAAGCAAAGATAGAGGATTACCTGATCCAGTGGCAGCGAATCAATTTAGCCCCAGGATTTAGTTGTAAGGTCTAATACCAATTTAGTTAACAATAAAAAGGCGCCTTTTTATTGTAACGACCCGGCCCTTTGGCCTCTTGAGCGACCCTTGTGGCGGCCCAACTGGCGGCCCTTATGTCGTCGGCCCATTTGGCGACCTCTCATGTCGTCGACCGACGACCCTTTGGCCGTGCCTGGATTCATAAACTCTAATACTTAAGCCTGGAGGTTTAGAGTTCGAATCCTGGGGGAGGCAAAAATCCACTGGCCAGGGGTGGGAAGACCTAGTGAGTAACGGCACGGCCAAAGGGTCGTCGGTCGACGACATGAGAGGTCGCCAAATGGGCCGACGACATAAGGGCCGCCAGTTGGGCCGCCGCAAGGGCCGCCCAAGAGGCCAAAGGGCCGGGTCGTTACAATAAAAATGCGCCTTTTATGACCGACCCTTGGCCTCTTGGCGGCTTGTGCCCAACTATGTCGGCCCGTTTGGCGACCTCTCATGTCGTCGAGCGACGTGTCGTTACTCACTGGGACTTTCCACCCGGCTGGATTTGCCTCAGATTCGAACTCTAAACCTCCGGGCTTAAGTATTAGTTTATGATCACGGTAACCAATGAGATGATCTCTCACTTGGTTGCGGATCATAAACTCTAATACTTGGAGGTTTAGAGTTGAATCTCGGGAGGCAAAAAACCGCGGTGGAAAGTCTAGTGAGTAACGACATGGCCAAATGGGCCGACGACATAAGGGCCGCTAGTTGGGCCGCCACAAGGGCTGCCCAAGAGGCCAAAGGGCCGGGTCGTTACAGTTTAAATATTCAATTTCTTTGAAAGGCTTTGACTAAGAAGTGGTGGATGATCTCATACCCAAGAAGGCCTAGTGCCTCGCCAACGACCTGAAAGCCAATCCTTGAAATAGATATTTAATCAACTTCTGTAATATGATTTAACTTCTGATGAACACATGGGTTGAACTTGGATTAATAATGTTAAGTTTAGTTTGTAATACAAGTTTAACTTCTGAAAATCATATGGGTTACTAGAAAAAGTTCTGTGCTTGTACAAATTTTTATACAGGGGAAATATAACGGAATTCCGAGTACTGCCAACAACCCTCTTTCAACTAAGCGGCTTCTCACCACCAACATTTTTGTATCTTCTCGTGCAAAGACCACTAATGCAAAGACCACTTTTACTCTACTGTCTGCCCAGGACGTAGTTGTTTCACTAGCCACCTCTTCATCTGCCATCCCAATACTGCTAGAGGGTCGTCTAACAGATGCTTAGGTGGATGCTGAAAATCAACTCAGCAAGCTCGCACCTATAGATTTGGCAGACGAATATTCCTACGAACAAACCAAAGTAATGTGATTTACTTTATTATTTTTCATCCATGTTAAATGCTTACACTAATACTTATCTTTTAGCGCTAGGTGATGAGTATGAGTGTGGCCCAACAATTGTATACTCTAGCCCGAGAAAATGACTTACTGAGGCAGCAAGCTTCTGAGGCAGTCACCACTCATGATTCTAAATGGATAAAGGAATTGAATATTCAGCTCCAAGAGGCTTAAAAGCTGGCCAAAATTGAACTTGAGAAAGCAGCCAAGCTGAAAACTACCCTGGACAACTCTAAAACTCAACTCTAATCAGAAACAACTCTCTGAGCGAAAATGAAGATAGAGCTGGACGAGCATGTTGGTGCAGGGTGCACCAGAATCGAACCTGAGTTTTGATGTTGTCAAAGGTTCGAGTTAAATCTTGTTATGATCTAACAAGTTAATTAAGTGTGTAGGATGTTTACTCAACCGAGAAAGTCTTAGCAGATCATAGAGGCCTGGTAGAAGCCCAAGTGGGTCGATAGGATCCGACACTTGGTAGGGAAGCTCGATAAGTCTGGAGGACTGAAGATAGAGAAGAAGTCCAGGTGAGCTGATTCGATGCTAGGAGGCAAAGTCCAAACCGATCTAGAGTAATGTTATCAAAATCGTGAGTGAACTTGTAAAATCGTACAAAATCATGAGTTTACTTATGAAAATTGAGTGAAATTGTGATAAAATCGTGTATTAAAGTAAAATCAGAGTAAAATCATAAAATTGGATCAAAATCATAAAATTGCATTTAAACTTGTAAAAACATGATTTTTGAGATAATTTTATCGATTTTGTGTTGTTAATAAAAGGGAACTATTTTGGACAAAATGATATCATTTTGGGACAATTTTAGATTTACATTTGTGTATGAATGATTTATATTGATTTGTTATCTTGTATTTTATTTATCTTTAGATTTAAGCTTTAGACTTGAATTTATGTTTATGCTGTATTTTTATGGTAAGTGTTTGGTTGTTTAAACGTTTAAAATTATGAGTAGTTTATGATTATATGAATTAAAATATTATATATGTAGATTTATGTTATAATTTGGATTAAAATATTTAATGATCAATTAAAAAGAATATATCAAGTTTCTTTTAAAATTGATTTAAAGTATGATGTAAAATCTTACGATTCGATGTTATGATCCGATTTTATGACTGCTCTAATGATTTTACCTAAACTCTCGATTTTGACAACACTAGTTTGCAGGACCAATGTTTGGTAGGTAGGTTGATGTAAGCAACTGGAGAGAGAGAAAGTGAGGTCGTGTTCTAGAAAGGAATAAACCCCAGATCGCTGATCCAACTGAAGAAACAAGGAAGTTTTCTCTTACGAACAACAAGTGCATGTTTACATCGTCACTAATACAAAAGATATCGAACCCATATAGATTGTTGATTAAGAACTAGTTAACTTCGAGCTATTTAGACAATTGAACGTTAGGTTAGAAGAGAGAGAGAGATTGGGAGAAAGATTAAGGAGAATGAGAGAGAAAGAAAGAGAGAATAGAGAGAGAGAAGGAATAAGAGATAATCTTGGAAGGAGATGAATGATAGATGCTAGGATTTCGGTTTAATCATGGTGCTAGTTAATGTCCTTATGCATTGTTCATCTTCTTAACTCCATGCTTACACTCGTGTAGGGATTCTAACTAAAGTCCAGTATAACCTCGCGAAAGTCGCACCGGAGAGTCTACCCAAGTTCTAACGCTATTAAGTAAAGAAGAAACTCTAGAAAGTCCGATTAAAGAGTTACCATCTATCACAGGGCCACCATCACTAGAGTTATCTAATGTACTTCCTAATGGTAGCACTGGAGTATCCACTATAATTAGAATGCCCTAACAAGGATTAGTCCCTAAGTTAAGATTTTTTGACTCAAGAAAGTGGGTAAGTATCGATGCCCTCTGTCACTAAGGGTGTATATATCCGGTTGAATGTGTATCCTCTGTCACTAAGGATCCCTGGTTATCCAGTCTAGTAGCAATCTTAATATAGAGACAAATCTCTTACATCTACATGAATTGACCTCATACATATTTCGTCAAACACATACAAGACACAACACACACAAAACATGATATAAACATATTATTGCATAGAAAAATATCCAAATACATAGTTCATACATCACAACATATCACAACTACTTCCTACATTCTAAATCTGGAGAATCTACTCTATTACAAGGGAGATACAATCTAAAGATGAAGAAAGAAGCAAATTACAACTCAATAGATGGAGATAGAGAGAAGAGATACTTATCTTTGAAACATAGTATCCTTAGAAGTGCTTCCTTGCTCCGGAGATGGACGGATCGGTGAAGAAGATGGAAGATCTAGTGTTCCCCCAAGAGAGGGAACCCTTCTCCAAGGAATGGGGATGAGCCCCCAAGCCAAAGATCACTAAAAATGGGAGAACCCCCTTTAAATAGGGTAGGGCACGGGCCTAGCATGGCCTGTGCCACGACCATGTGGTATCCACATGGCTTAACATTGTTTTGTAGCAATAGACCTGATAGGTCGACTGAACCTATAGATCGGTCGATCGAACCAAGTCGATGTGGCACAGATTAGATCTACCAAAAGCAATGTTGGAAGCCAGTCTGATCGGTTGATCGAATATTAGATGCAATTAAAGGCTCATTAATGGAGAATCTCGGTGAATAGGGAAACTACACCGATTGGTCGACCAATCAAGGGGATCAGTCGAGCAAAAATTAACTGCTCATAAATACGCGAAGATTAGATCTCGGTAAAAAAGGAAGGCAAGAATTTTAGTCGACTGATAGAGGGTTTAATTGATCGAACGGATCAGTCGACTGAAGGATTTTTTGATCGACCAAAGAGCTTTTCGATCGACTGAACCTAGCTTATAAAAGGACCTCGAGATTTGAGCCTACGGACAACTTCTGTGGTGCAAATTCTCTGATCTACTCTGCTTGTGCATCTATCATTCAGCGCCTCAACTTCACGTACAAGCTACTACATTGAGAACTATCGACGAGCTTGAACATCTATTTCTATTGTCGGTATATTTTAGTTATGCTTGCATTGTTACTTTCTAAAAGATAGTAGTGTGATACTATCTTTTCATCTATACGAATTGCTTCTTTTCGAAGATTTTGGGAAGAAAAATTATAGTTTATTGCCTAATGGTGCGATCAAGAATCATGGATCTTAGAGTAGAAGTCGACATAGGATCTGAACCAAGTAACCACCTGATCGAGTCTTCTTTTATTTTCCGTTGCTTTACTTTGATTTATTTATTTTGATAAAAGAAAAAGTTTTAATGAGTGATATTCACCCCCCTCCGTCGCTTTTTTTTATACTTCAATTAGTATCAGAGCAAGTTCGCTCTCAAATCACTTAACCATTTTCTGAGCAAATTTGAAAATTTTTCTTTTTTCCCTATAGAATTTTTTTTTCTTATTTCTTTTATCCCATACTACTAATCCCAAGATGAGAGTCTTGAAAATTTTTGTCTCTTAATTCTTTGATTGCAAGAATGTTAAATTCCTACCAAGAAGGGTATAACACCATCCGCCCCCACTATTAAAAGGAGAAAACTTCAGCTACTGGAAGAACAGGATGAACTGCTATCTCAAGTTTGACATCGAGCTTTGGTTCACCATACTCAAAGGATACACTCCTCTGATGGTATATGGAAAGCCAATAGAAGCTGAAGATTGACTCCCCCGATGATCAAGAAAGCACAACTAAATTATAAGGCAATAAATACCATCCAATACGAGCTCACTATGGCGGAACTGAACCGAGTCGGGCCCTATGACAATGTAAAAGAACTTTGGGACCATCTGGTAAAGCTACACGAAGGAACCGATGAATCTAAGGTAAATAAGAAAGATCCACTATTAAATAATTTATTTAATATTAAAATACTTCCTAGAGAGACGGTCATGCAACTGCACGCTTGACTAAAAGATATTCTCAATGACCTACATCTGATCGGACACAACATAGAAAATTGCAACACAATAAGATATGCACTAAATGTCTTCTCGAGAAACACTTTATGAGCATCAATAGTAGATGCATACAAAGTTTCAAGGGATCTTTCCCTTCTTAAGTTAGAAGAACTTTTTTGTGAATTAAATTACACAAATAGTCTAACTTAAGTCAAGTCGAGAAAGGAATTACCCTGTATATAGGATCAAGCAAAGAAACCAAGACCAGAATAAAGAATGAACCAAAAAGTGAGTCTGACTCAGACTCAACCAATGAAGAAGAACTGGTCAACATGGTCCAAAAACTACTAACAGGGAAGAAATTCAAAGGGAGCACCAAGAAGACACCAATCAACCAGATGCAAAACAAATTAGAGATGATTTGTTATTGATGCAACAAGAAGGGGCATTTCAAACACGAATGCCCAAACCGAAAGGAGGAAAAACCAAAATTAGCAAAAAGGAAGAAGTCCCTCTAAGAAACGTGGGACGAGTCATCCTCCAAGGAGTTCAATACGGAAGAACAAAGCACTTGAGCCATCTTACTTTTATGGTAAGAAATGAAGATTCTAAGTCTAAGGAAGAGTATGAGTCCGAGAATGACACTGACTCCGAGAGAAGCCATGGATCCGTATCCATTTCCGAAAGTCTCGATATGGTAACATTTTATTTCAAGTCAAACTTACTTAAAGTAGTTAAATGCTTGTTTAAAAAATTGACAATGTCCAAAAAACAAAATAACTTACTATTTAAGGAAATTGACCACCTTAAGGAGCAAGTTAACTTGAGTAACTAGACTAACCAAGTTCAAGTTGGAACATCAACTCAAGTTACAAAACATGAGGAAGAAAATTCCAACTTGAAAGATCTAGTTGAGCGACTCAAGAAAATGTTGGAAAAGTTCAAACTGGGATTCAAATGTCTAAATATGACACTTGGGTCGCAACGAGCCATGTACAACAAATCGAGACTCGGCTACAACCAAAACAACACAAATAAACCATATCTATCATTAATTAGTCAAAATATTAGAAATCAAGTCCAAGTATGGGTTCCTAAATCATGCGCAACTAAACCAAATCAATATTTGATCCTAAGAGTCAAATTTACTTCTTAGATACACCATATCTAATCTATGACTCAAGGGTTGCAAATACAAAAACTGTTCAACTAACTTGATTAATCAACTATGTATGCTTAGGATTAATTTTACTTTTCTGCTTAGTTTAAAATGGTTAGTTAAAAAAGTTTACCAAACTCTAATAACATAGCATCGGAATGGATTGGGATAATAGTACGTTAAAAAAGCTTTGTCGAAGGCATGTCTAGGTTGAATCTTGTGTATTCTACCTGGTGCACTATACTTAGTGGATCTGGTCAAAGCTACCCCAGTCAAACATGAGCTAGTTAGACCAAAACCTAGTATTAAGTTTTGGATAGGACTATTTTGGAAAGTATTCAGAAAGTGGTCCACCATTGATACACAAGAAGGTCATATGCATTGCCACTGACTGAAAACTTATCCTTAGGAAGCTTGCTTGATTAACCCAAAACTAAGTTTGAATCTAACATGGGTTCAACAATCTTTTTTCAAAAATATTAATTAAAACTTAAATATAAAATTAATTAATTAAAACTTAAATCTAAACTTAATTAAAATTTAGCTTAAAATTAAAACTATTAATTAAAACTTAAATCTAAAATTAATTAATTAAAACTTAAATCTAAACTTAATTTAATTAAAATTTAACTTAAAATTAAAACTATTAATTAAAACTTAAATCTAAAATTAATTAATTAAAACTTAACTTAACTTAAAATTAAAACTATTAATTAAAACTTAAATCTAAAACTTAATTTAACTTAAAATTAAAACTATTAATTAAAACTTAAATCTAAAATTAATTAATTAAAACTTAAATTTAAATTAATTTAATTAAACCTTAACTTAAAATTAAAACTATTAATTAATTAAAACTTAAATTTAAAATTAATTAAAACTTAACTTAAAAAAAAGGTTCCGTCGGGCGAACGACAGGTTCGGTCAACAATCCCAACGTTTACTTTTAAAACTCATCAATTATTTGGTCGATCGAAATCCCATTCTGTCGATCAAAAATATAAGATCGATGACCTATCATCAATTATTTGGTCGACCGAACACCCTGTTCTATTGACCGATAACTTCAATTCAACTTTGATAATGCAAATATCTACCTATCATCAATTTATCGGTCGATAGAAAACCTAGTTTGGTCGATCAAACATCGATCATCCTCTTCTGATTGGTCTATAACTCAGCGTTTTTAAGGGATCGGTTGACCAAACCCTTTATTAGTCGACCGATCGAGCTCTATATAAATGGGACTCAGACAGATTACTTCTCATCCAAAAACCTTCTTCTCCCTCATCTCTTTCTCTCCGCATTTCGTAACTGTTGGTCTACATCTCTTCTCGGAACATGATCATGCCTCAATAATACCTATCCAAACTTTCTTTCTTTTTCTAATTTTAGTTTATTATTAAATTTTTTTAATAATGGTGAAAAGAGTCGTACAACTTCACAAAGGGAGACCTAAATTTTTTTTAATAATGGTCTTAAATCCCATCCAAGACCCTAGATTTTTGACTAAGGATCTATGTCAATCATTTCCAAATAACAAATTTAATGTGATGTCTTGACCTTCCATTTTATCAAACATATTGTCTAGATGTCATAAACATAACCTAACATTTTCAACTTGATAATAATGTCTTCTGTCGACATGCATATAATCCAATTCTGTGTTCTAAATTTTATCACAATTTATGTGAAATTGATTCTCATCACTATAAGACCTAAGTAACAACACGGGATATGCTGTTTGACCTTGATATGTTTCTTCGAATCTTGTGAATTCAACCTTCTATTAACCACATCTTTTTCAATGCTTCTCTTCTTGACATACTACCCACCCCTTTCACTCATCTAACTCTTGATGTTATATATGCTAACTTCTTTATGGGGCCGTATCCCAAAAATATGTCATTCATGCCATTGAGTCCACTTGAGAATGTACTTTATAAAATGGTTGTGTCATGTATTCATCCTCTGTCATCTAGAGAGTATGGAGTTCTACATCTAGTACATCTCTTTTTGATGTATGCACTGCGGCATTGACTTGACTTTGACTTATGTTACTGAGTGTTTAGGTCTATTATCTACTATTCATGGTATAACACCTTGAATAAAGTTTATATGATTCAGTGCCAAGTTCTCACTGCATACATTGCTTATCTAGGGGTAGGAGTTTATAGAGGTGAATTAGTCGAGTTGTCTGATTTTGATCTCATTGGAATAAGACATTTGTCTTTAGTTGGGATTAGGACTAGCACAGAAGAACTAGTGTATAAGTGGACCCCTCCATGATACGTTCCAACTATAGGTGAGGATGTCATTTCTGAGGATGAGCCGATTGCAATCAAGGAGCAACATCATCCATCTTTTGATCCAAAATTTGCCTTGACACCCCTTTTTTTCTATGCTGCTCAAGGTAGCTCTTCTGTACCTCCTCCACCGACTAGTGATTTTTTTAATCATCTTCGAGATGACATTTTTGAACGGTTCAACTCCTTAGAAACCAAGATTATTGATCAATATAACTCTCTCCAATGACAACTTGCATATTTTCATCAGGAGATGAATGATCGAGCTGATGCTTTTGAGAAGGAGCAGCGTCAGATGTTTGATTAATTTCGTGCTTCAGATGATGACTAGGATGAGTGACTTTTAGAACTTGATACTTATTTTGAAACATTTGTGACTTGTTGGCATTACTGGATATTTTAGCTGATTTTTCATTTTTGCTTTAATGTTATCTTGTTTTTCTTTCATGCTCATTATGAATTCTCTTTACATGTTTTTGAAAAGTTATTACTTATTTAGTTTTTCAAAGTTGTTTTCAAAATTCCCCTTTCAAAATTTATTTTTAAAATAGTTTTAAAAATATTTTTTCTTTATGGAATAGCCTAGGATTTCCCATAGACTACCATGCTCCTATAGTTTTAGTAGCCAGTATCTCACAAGCATAGTAGGATATCTTGCTTGTGTATTTTGAAACATAGAATGGTGTGAGATGCTTAGGACTTAGTCTAAAATATCATATGCTTATGTCAGTGTATCGCTATAAATTTAGACTTTAAACAAAATATATTGATCAATTTGAGTAATCTAGTTAGAACTAAAAGCTCAAATTGATCAACCTGAATCCACAGCTACTATCTTGTAGTAGTCAGCTAAGTATGAAAGTTGAACATTTCATTATCAGGATATTTTTTAGTTTTTAAAACTATACTTAGACTTTTAGGTAATTTTCAATTTAAGGGGAAGCATACATATCAATTTTAAAATTATTTCATGACTAAGAAAATTCTAAATTAATTTTTTTTACCTCTTTACAAACTTGTCAATTTTTTGGGTTTTCAAAATTAATATTTCAAACATCTCTTCTTCACATTTTTCAAAAGTTAAAAAAAAATCTTTAAACTCTATAATTTTTATACTTATATTAAATTTATCTTTACAAAATTTTTAAATATTTTCAGAATTTATCTTTATAAACCTTTTTCAGATTTTAAATTTCAACTAACATTTTTTTCATTTTAAAATTTCTTTTCTTCAAATATTTCAAAAGTTGTTTACTTCCTTTTTCAAAATCTTTATTGTTTTTAAACTTAAAATTTTAAATTTAATATTCTACATTTATGTTTTTGGACTTCTTTCAAATATTTCACATCTTAGTTTCAAAATTCTCTTTATAAAACAATTTATTTTCTAAACAACAAATTTTTAAAACCTAACTCTTGGTTTCAAAAGTCATAACATATTTACTTAATATTTTCAAAGTCTATTCAATTGAGGTCTTGATTAACTTTTTAAACCTAACTCTTTCCACATCATATTTTCATACATTTTTTTCTCCAAATTTGTCTATCTACAATACTTAAATAACTCAAAATTGTTGTTTGTATTTTTCCTATTTTTGATGTTTATCAAAGGAGGAGAGATAATAAATTTATGAGGAGTTGTTAGACTCAGGAGGAGAGTTAAGTTAAAAATGCTTGTATACTTACATATGTTATAAACTTAACTATAAACCTTGATTGTTAAACATCAAAAAGGGGAAGATTGTTGATGTAGGGTATACCAGAATTGAACCTGAGTTTTGATATTGTCAAAGATTTAAGTTAAATCTTGTTGTGATCTAACAAGTTAACTAAGTGTGCAGGATGTTTACTCGACTAGGAAAGTCTTATCAGATCATGGATGTCAGGCAGAAGCTCAAGTGAGTCAAGAGGACCTGACACTTGGTAGGGAAGCTCAATAGATCTAGAGGATCGAAGATCGAGAAGAAGTCCTGGTGAGCTGATCTGATGCTAAGAGAAAATGTCCAAATAGGTCTTGAGGACTAATGTTTGGTAGGTATGTTGAGGTAAGCAATTGGAGAGACAGTGAGGTTGTGTTCCAGAAAGGAACAAACCTTAGGTTGCTGATCTAACTGAAGAAACTAGAAAGGTTTCAAAGTTAAGATCAAGATAGTTCTACTATCAAATACTACTCATGTATCTTACTATTCATACATTATACCGTGTTAACTTTATTTTGTAGAAATATCTTGTTTAACACTATTTTTGCAAGAACCAGCATGATCGGTTGACCGAACCTATGGATAGATCGACCGAACTAAGTAGACGTGACACATATCAGATCTACCAGAAGTGAAGTTGGAAGCTATTCCTATCAGTCGACTGAACCCAGGGATTAGTTGACTGAACATTAAATGCAATTAAAGGTTCATTAATGGAGAATCTCGACAAATAGGGAAACTACACTGATCGGTCAACTGATCAAGGGGATCAGTCAACTAAACATTAATTGCTCATAAATATGCAAAGATTAGATCTCGGTGAAGAAGGAAGACAAGGATTTCAGTCGACCGATAAAGGGTTCAGTCAATCGAAGGGCTTTTTGGTCAACCAAACTTGGCTTATAAAAGGAGCTCAAGATATGAGCCTACGGACAACTTCTATGGTGAAAATTCTCTGATCTACTCTGCTCGTGCTTCTGTCATTCAACACCTCAACTTCACGTGCAAGTTACTACTCTGAGAAGTGTCGACGAACTTCAACATCTATTTCTATTGTCTGTATATTTTAATTATGCTTGCATTGTTACTTTCTAAAAGATAGTAGTGTGATATGTTGGAGCCCTGTGATAGTTTTGATGTGATCAACCAGGTTAAGTTAGGTTCTGTTGTGTTTTGATCATTGTGTCTAAGTGTGCAGGAGCTTAGGAACATAAGAAGTTGAGCAGAAGATGCAGCTAGCGAGAAAGATGGCATGGAAAGGGAGCCGACGGGCTCGGTGCATCCAAGGGACGAGGTGCTGTAGAAGAGTACATCAGTGGACGAGAAGGACGTGCACGATGTTCCAAGGGATGAGAATCCAGAGCGGAAGCTTGCTCGAGGAGAAGATCGGGAAATGGGTTCGGGTGAGCCCTATTCCGGATGGCCACGATCACCAAGGCCATCGGAGCAACAGACGAGAAAAAAGAAGGAAGAAAATACTGCTGGAGGCGCCTTAAAAGGGAGTTGAAGGTGCCTCCATGCACCTTCCCAACCTTCAGGCAGAAGGCACCTTCAACTGGGCTGAAGGTGCCTTCAACTACCCATGGAAGTCGCCTTCGACCAGGCAGATTTACCGTTGGCAATGGATAAACTTTTATCCACTGGTGTCTCATTGGTGACGCCTTCCAACTCTATGGAAGGCACCCTCAAGCCATGGATAAGATTTTCTAGGGACTATAAAAAATCCCTGGACCTAGAAAATTAATAACAACTCCTGTTTTCATTTCCTAGCAACTGTCTGAGCGTTCAACGATTGTAAGAGGCTTCTCTGCCTACATAAAGGAGATCTTTTAGAGCTTTTTTTATCCTTGGATTAACAACCACTTAGGTTGTAATCAAGTAAATTCTATGCCTCTTTCTTTATTTTAATTATACTATTGCTGCTAATTTGAGTTGAACGGATGAGAAATGTGTTTGCTTTACTTTTTGACAGATAAACTCAACCCCCTCTTGCCGGCTCTAACTAGTCCAACATGATACTATCTTGTTATCTATATGAATTGCTTTTTTCTGAAGATTTTGGGAAGAAGAATTATAGTGAGTTGCCCAACGGTGCGATAAAAAATCGTGGGTCTTAGAGTAGGAGTCAACATAGGCTCCGAATTAAGTACCCACCAGAGTCTTTTTTTATTTTCCACTACTTTAGTTTGATCTATTTATTTCGATAAAATAAAAAGTTTTAATGAGAGATATTCCCCCCCCCCCCCCCCCCCACCTTTATCACTTCTTTTTGATCCTTCAGAGCAAACTACAAAGATTTCACAATTATTCACTTAACTACAGGAGTTATGAGTTACACACAGTGCCAAGTTGGCAGCTAAAGAGTCTGAGCTGATAGCTCAATATGCCAAATGAGATTCTCTACTCTCGGATTTAGCGTGTAACGCCCGCCCTCCCTGCTAACCCAAAGGGACGGGGCTACGATACTCTACGTACGTATTACAGCGGAAGACTTAAAACTATTTTTCTTAATTTAATAAAACCGAACTACACTAACATGGTTTCATAACATGATAACAAAATAAATAAAAACTCAACATCAAGTCACCCATATTGTATTACATTTCACAAAATCAAAGCATAGTTCTTAAAGGTTTTAAAGCAGGTTCTTAATTAGTTGCCTAGCCACCGCCACACACATCTTCGTTGCCCCTCCTGCTGCTCCTTTAGCTCATCCAGCTTTTTCCTTTATCTGTGGTACAAGGAAAGTAAGCTGTGAGCACTCATGGCTCAGTAAGTTCCTTTCCTACTCACTAAAACCAACAATCAACACATAATCAAATAATGTCTCAACTTAACATGATCTCAACTAGTCATGGCATAACATATCATACTCTTTAAGCTTATCATGCGATATAACTAACATTGTAACTAGTCATGGCATATCATCTCTTAAAGCATAGCATGAAACATAACATAATCATATCATGGCATATTATCTCTTAAAACATAGCATGAAACATAACATAATTATATCATGGCATATCATCTCTTAAAACATAGCATGAAACATAACATAATCATATCATGGCATATCTTAAATCATAGCCTCAACACAACATAATCATAGATCATATGCATCATGATTTTAAAAACATGTATCCGAAAAACATGTGTATGTCTCATGATCTTTTAAAACTATTTTTTTTCTTACATATATATACTTGAATATAATCTCAACTTAAAGGGGATCTCGGCTATGTACCACTTACATATTGCGCGCAACCTATGTAGGCCCAAGGTAGCAAGTCTTGAACCCTACAAGGCAAACATACTAGGCCCGAGTCTTACTCCATCGACCTAGGGGCACTTAGGAGCCCATCCCTAACGAGGCCCGAGTCTTATTCCATCGACCCCGGGGCGCTTATGGAGCCCACCCTTGGTACAAGCCACATAAAGTAAAGTACATGTCATACTTATACATATCATACATCATAAAAGCATGCATCACTTAGGCACACATCATATCATAAAAGTATGCATCACTTAGGCATACATCATATCATAAAAGTATGCATCACTTAGGCATACATCATGTCATAAAAGTATGCATCACTTAGGCATACATCATATCATAAAGGTATGCATCACTTAGGCATACATCATATCATAAAGGTATGCATCACTTAGGCATACATCATGTCATAAAGAAAAATATGCATATTTTCACCACATAGCATATCATAAAAAGCATGCATATTCTAAGCATATAGCATATCATCAAGCATGCATATTCTAAGCACATATCATATCATCAAAGCATGCATATTTCTAAACACATATCATATCATAAAAACATGCATATTCTAAGCATATAGCATATCATCAAAGCATGCATATTTCTAAACACATATCATATCATAAAAACATGCATATTTTAAGCACATAACATATCATTAAAGCATGCATATTTCTAAGCACATAACATATCACTAAAACATGCATATCTCTATCCACATATCATATCATAAAAAGGTATAAATCCCAAGCATACATGGTTAAGCATAAGGGTGTATCATGTGATTATACTATCATAAGAAACATGGTAACATAGTTAACTTAGGTTCTAAGCTTCCTAAACCCTTGGGTTCCTATCATGGCCAAACCCCCTTAGGTCTCAATTTAGGTAAAAACAACCTCAAAGCATGTGAAACCTAAATCATCATCACATAAATTTCATAGGAAGCATTATAAGCATGATTAACTTGGTTTCTAAGTTCTCCAAGTCCTTAAACTCATGTGGCCGAACCCTATCAGTATATAAACAAGGTCCCAAATGTCATGAAAGCATGGAAACCTTAAACCATATTTATAGCAGTTTTTTCAAATAGCATAGTAAGCACATTGAGCTAGTTCTTAAGTCCTTCAAGCCCTTAACGTATATCTTGGTCAAACTTTTAACAAGTGTTCATTAGGGCTAAAAACAAACATACAAGCATGTGAACTTGAACTAACATCATGTATAAATTCATAACAAGACATCATACAATAGGTATGGCCGAAACTTACCCTAGCCTCATTTAGGTCACTAAACAACATATAGTATGAGAACTTTGGTTTTCTACTTATCATATTTCATGTAGAGTGACATAAGCATATTTAATTCTTGTTCTAGGGTTTCTAGGGCATCTATTCCTTCATGGACGAAACACACAATGATCCATTTAGGTCATGGAAAAATTATACAAATATGTGACACACTCAACACCTTATCATATTTTCATAAGAAGTACTTTTAACACATTTGGTTTCATTTCTAAGGCCTCTAGGTCTTTTAAACCCTACTTGGCCGAAACTCACAGAATATAAACTTGCTTCAAATAGCCTAAAAGCATAAGAAATCATACAAGTTTCATAGCATGTATAAAGACAAGCATAATAAACATACATGTGAATTGTGTCTTAGGCTTCCTAGGTTTCTTTCCCTTTTTCTTTTATTTTTCCTCATGGCCGAAACCTACCAATCTTTAAACTAGGTTTTAAGTGGCCTAAATCATGGAAAATCTAAGTAAGTTTCATGGCAAAATTTACTAAGAACATCATATACAAAGTTGGTTCATAAACAAGCTAGGACTCTTGTGATCTTACATGTCATATATCATGTAACTAATTTTATATACTCAATTTAAACATAAGAGCATTAAAAAACTTTCATATCATAATATCACAGAGGTCTTGAGCATATTAGAATTTTGTTTAAGTTTTTCTAAACTATCCATCTTATCATGGCCGAAAATCTAAAATAAGAGTTCATGAATTTCTAGCAATGTACAACATGCAATTCTTTAAGAGAACTCTATATTCTATCATACAAACATGGTTATTTACATTTAAAGGTCTTCCTAACCCTAAACCCTCTTCTTGGCCGAAACATATAAATGGATTTCTTTGGTTTCAAGTAACTTTCAAGCAAGAAAACCAACAAAAACCCTTAGTATTTCATGGGAGAAATTTTGTACTAGTTTAGTTAAACAATATTTTTCCCTAACCTCCTTAACATATTTTTGGCCGAAATTCTAGGGTTAGGTACTCCTCTGATCAAGCATCATTTAAGTATAAAAACATGAAGAAAATCCTTCCTACATAGCATAGAAAGAATATCATGAAATAAGGACTTGTTTAAATCATCCTAGATTTGAAAACCCTTTCTTTAGCCGAATTTTCTTAAATTCTTTCCTAGGTTTTCTAATCCTTATAGAATCCAAAAATCACATAAATGCCTTGTACCACAGGTGAGGGGAAGCTTACATCCTTTTCGCTTGTGGATCTAAGGTATGGTGGAGAAGAAGTAGCCTCTTCTTCTAGTTCCTTTCCCTTGATTCCTTTGCTAAGTCCTCCTTGTATCTTAGGCTTTCTTAGGGAAAAACTTGGCTTTGGGGCCGAAGATGGAGGAGAGGGGACTGAGGTGTTCTCGGTGAGGGAGAGGATGAATGAGAGAAAATGAGAGAAAATAGAATTTTCCCTTTTACATATTCTCTTTTATGTTAAGGGGGAAGAGGTAGCAAACTTGATTTTTGCTTTCCTTCTCCCTTAGCCTTTTTTTCTATTTCTTTTTATTTTTATTTATTTATTTATCCTCATCATTCATGGTGAAATAAGGGGGAATGAATCCCCTTAATTCCTCTTTAAATTTTCGGCAAAACCAAAGAGGAAGAGGGAGAGAAAGGGAGGAAGGCAAGTTGCCTTTCTCTTGCTCCTTTCTTGTTTTCTTTTGGCTAGCTTTTACTCTTACCTTTATCATGAGTTTCCCTCCTTTGCTATCAATATCTTTTCTCTATCCCAATTGGTTCCTACTAATTAATTCTATGAATTATAATATAAGAGGTTCAAGGTTCAATCCTTGACCTTCACTTCTTTTTATTTCATTTTATTTCTTTTTGCTTCAACCCACTTCTTATTATTTTTCTAAGGCAAGATTCCACATTCATATATTTATCTTATAAGTTTAGTGGGTATTACATAGCGAGTGCTTGGCTTGAAGTAATAACTGCTTGGGTGGACTTGGCGACCTATCAGGCGGGGGAGGACGAAAGGTTCGAGGTGAGGAAAAAAGTCCTTTTTCTGACATGTGAGTTTAACACACCCATCACCTGCTCTCTTGACAAAGCACTCCTATACAAAGCGGATGGTGCCATGGAGCAATTAAAAGAAGGTGCTATCTAACTTCTAATCCCCCTGGCACTTTCCTGGATCATAAAAGGATAATTGAGAGCGATTCATCCAACTTATTTCCCAATCTATTGTAATGTACCTTGTTATTCCTTCGTTGTTCTAGTTAATGAACTAGATGTAAATATTTTCCATGAATATAGCTTGACTTTCATTTAGTTGTCTTTACTATAAAATTTAGCCATCTAGTAATTTATGTTTTTCCTTCCTTAACCCACGTATATTAAAGCAAACACAAATTCGGTCAAGAAAAAAGCCTGAATGGGACAAAACAAAAATTTAATCAGGGGAAAAACAACTTTCTCAGATCCCCTTTGGAGTAGAATTCATCCGACCTTAAAGGATGAACGAATTATAAGGTATAAAGCGTCTATTACTAAGTACGACAATCCTTGTAGCCGACCGGGCTAAAGTTCACTTGAGTCTACTTCCACTCACTTCCACTCAGGTTTAGATTTTAAGACAAGATAGACCACAACAAATATTACCTATTTAGATGGAGGTGTTTAGGATCGGTCAGCATGAAACCCGGTCGGTATTAGTTCTGCTTGAAGTCTTGAATTAATCTGACACAATTCTAGCCAAGTTTCTTTATTTATTGTCATCCTGATTGAGTCGTAAAAACTCACGCGAGTTTAGGGCTAGCTGTGCTTTTAAAAAGGGGTTTCCCAAAAAACCAAGTTTGCCTTGATAAAAGCGCCAATGCTTCGAGATGACTATCTATTGAATCAGTTATGGTAGTAGTTTTTGATTGGTGCCACATGTGTATTCATCATTATGAGTGTACGCCTTTCCCTATACCCACCGTTTTGTCTCCATCATCTAATGGTTTAAAATGAAACCTGCCTTTTTACTATTATAATTCAATGCTCTACTTAATAAGTGATTTTAATAACTCCCTATAAAAATTTTCCAGAAAACCCTGAGGCTTTTACTTCTTCTCCTTCTTGATTGCTTTCACCCTTTTCACTCTTCTCATCTTCTTCCTCACCATGGATGAAGATAACGCATGGTACACACAATACTCCTCTAATTTTACCCTCATGGATGCCTACGACCTCACCCTCAACTACGGACTCCCCTCTTACATAGTTATTTCCACTGGCCAAGACCGCCCTCACCTTCCCCCGACGGAGAGTATAGCTATTTTTAGAGAATAGGTCATAGTCAGATTCTGTTTCCCCCTTTCTTTGCTTCTGTTAGCTAATATTTTGGCATTCCACTCCATCAACTTATTCTCCAATCCCTTTACATCTTAAGTGGTATTATTATTACTTTTCATTTGTTCAATGTTCCTCTTTCTCCTCGTCTATTCCACTATTACTTCTTTCCTCGACAAGTGGCGAAAGGTCTATTTCATTTTCAGGCTCGCCCTAAGGTGATTCTGTTTAATAGGATTTTGGCCTAGGATGAGTGGGGAGATAAATAATTTTTCCTTCACCTTCCCGAATCTTTGCCCTATCCCATAACCTGGCAACAACATCTTCCCCCTATTCTTGATTTGGGTAATATTCACATAGACCCGATCCTTCACCAAGCTCTAGATCAACTAAGAGGTTTGAAGTTTAGCTTTCCCAAGTTGAACATAGAAGTCTTATTGTATGTTTTTGGGCTTACTTTGGTTAACCTCGGGCTAAGTGCCACCTTTGGTAAGAAGAAATCCTTACCTTTCATTAGTTATTCACTATCTCTTAGTCAATTATTATAATTGCTCACTTATTTTTACAGCGGAGACCAATACCCTAACCTTCCTCTTCAGAAACACTCTGTTAATCAAAGAGGTTTTAAATTGGATAGGTGAGGACCTACTAAAGGAGAATCAACTCGAGCAAGCCTCTGCCTCTGTTGACCTACTTCCTCTGGTAGAACCTTTAATCTCCTCCGCTCTCGCGGATGCTCTCTTCTCTAGTTCATACCAGAAGGCCCCGATCAGAGGCTTTAGGTCCGGATATATCGAAGCAACCAATCACCGAGGGGACTCCCCTTGATACGACCATGGTCTCTTTCGCTCGAGGTAAAGAGACTAGATCTCAAAAACATAGTCGTTCTCATTTTAGAATTGCTATGATAAGGCCAGACATTCTTATATCCACGTCTCATGTGACCGCTCCAGCTACCAAGCCGATCGAGACAATGCCAGACTTTCCGTCTACTCAGCTAACAATGCCACAAGCCCTGAGCTCTTCAATCACCCCCATTCCAAATGAACTCCTAATACAAGATCGGCCAGTCGTACACCCCAACTATTAGTATCCGAATAGGGTCCTAGGTCGATCAGGTAAATATCAAAACCTTTACCTGCTCAATCGATTTTCGTTCATTCATAGTCCCATGGGATCCCTCTCGCTCTTCCTTCGAGGTCAACTTTTCCAACTGGTTCCCCATGCCATTTCAAGCAATCTTATACACTACCATCTTAACAAGGGCTAGAGCCTACTGCTCTCTCCTTATACAGGATATTGAAGGTAAAAGACTCACTAGAAGAATCTTGCGTATTATCACATGTATGGTCGAAAGGGGCCACAACATCAGAGTGAGCCGATGAACACGCCCGAAATGCCATTGTGGTAAGCCTGCGACTGAGTTTTCCTTGTAAATTATCTTCCTAAGTTATGACCCTATTGTTATTTTGTTTAGGTCTATGCTTTAGGACTACACTTAGGTCATCTAGTTATGGACTTCGAGTGAGATAATAGGGTTTTAAAAGAACGAGTAAAAGAACTAGTGGTAGCTGCCTCCATTCCTAATATTGTAGTGATTAACTTATAAAAAGAAGTTGAAGTTCAAGCCTGGCTCCTCTCAAAATTAGGACAAACCTTGAAGGAGTCCCAACAATTAGTGGATTCTCAACAAATGGATAAGAAAAAATTGGAACTCTAATTACAATCGAGCAAATCCAAGCTTCGCATAGAGATTGCATTGAGAGAAAAGGCCCTTTCTGACCTAGCTCACAAAACTACTCTATTAGAAGAACTAACACTCTCCTGTGCACCCCTATCCCCTGAATTGATCCAAGAATTAGCTTCAAAAAACTTATTGATACTAGAACAATAAAGGGAACTAGGCGAGCGATACACCCAAATAGGATCACTACAAGTTGAGCTGAACTATGTATAGGCCGAGCTGACCAACTACAAAGCAGAGGAACTACCCCAAGAGTTATTCTCAAAGAACTTATTGATATTGGAGTAACAAGGTGAGCTAAGCATGCGAGAAACCCAAATAGGGTCTCTACGAGCTGAGATAAACTCTACCCAGATAGAGCTAACTAACTACAAGGCAGGGAAAAATGAACGCCTTGAGATTGTCAAGAGAGCATATCTCGATTCTATCAAGTTTAAAAGAAAGTTAGCCACTCGTCTTGCAAGAACGCTCAACCATGCGGCCAAAGGAGTTGTCCTATAACTAGGGAGGACGGTTATCTATTGCCAGACCCTCCCAGACAATCTATAGACCATCATTGGCTTCTTAATGAGCTCCCAGCCGATCTTTTAAGCAAATTCGAGTGACAGTATTCATGTTATGTCCCCTAGTATGTAACCATATGCTACTGTTAAGGATAACTGAAATTCACTGATAAGATGTACTAAAATACAAATTTAAGTTGTGATAAGATATGCCTTGAATAACGTTAGACAACACCTATTTTTCTTGCGTATCTTCAGAAACACTAGTACTTCTTATAGAGTAAACTCCTATGTGTGTTCCTCATGTAATATATATTAGTTAATATAATAAGCCATGCAAGGTATTGACCTTGAATGGAGTAATCAGGCCGAGCGGCTAATCTCCTTCAATATATCTATAATGCAGCCTCAAAGATAATTTTTCATAATTGATTGCTGGATTGAAGAGTAATCGACGGAGATAATACTACAGTATGGGATAACCAGGTCGGGAAAATATATTTCCTTATCAAAGCATATTAAATACTCCTGAGCTGAGTAATAGTTTGGCCAGGATATTAATATCGAGTGAAATAACCACGCCAGATGGCTAGGGATTCTGGGACATGCCCGATCGCTCGCGGGCTTAATAAATTTTGGAGAAATTATTTGAGTAACTTCATCTATATTCTCATTAAATGTAAAATTTTAACATAATATATGAACAAATTACAAGCATACTTTCCAGGCCCTATAGGGTTGTAGATGATTTGTGCTCCAGGGTCACTCTAATCTTTTCCCTTCTTCACCTTCGAGATAGTAGGAACCTGAGGTGAGTTTTTGTACCAACCTGAATGTTCCTCCCCTTTGGGGCTCCAACTTGTTGACGTCCCTGACCATCCTGACACGCTTCTAGACCAGATCTTCAACTTGGAAAAATTGAGAAATGACTCTCCTATTATAATTTTACTTCATCATTTTCCTATAAGCCATCAACCGAGCTACCGCGTTGTCTCTAATTTCTTCTATCAGATCTAGTTCCATAAGGCGCCAACCAATATTTTCTTCATCATATAGTCACCTTCGATCAGATTCCACATTAATCTCAAATGGGACCACTGCTTCACCACCATAAACTAGATGAAAAGGAGTTATACTATCGCTTCTCGAGGGGTTGTATAATATGCCCATAATACATTGGGTAATTCATCCACCCAGCTTCCTCCAACATGATTTAATTTAGTTTTAAGCCTTCTAATAATTTCTCTATTTGTTACTTTGGTCTGACCATTGCTCTATAGATAAGCTATAAATGTGAAGGACTGGATAATACCTTAACCAGAACCCCACTCTCAGATTTTCCTTCCCTAGAATTGTCTTCCATTACCTGAGACCAGCTTGTGTGGAATTCTAAACCTGTAAATAATGTGTTGCCATAAAAATTTAATAACCTTTTGTTCGATTCTCTTAGCTAGCGGTTCGGCCTCCACCCATTTTGAGAAATAATCTATGACCACTAATAAAAATCTCTTTTGAGTCAGGGCCAAGAGAAAAGGGCTGACTATATCCATCCCCCACTGGTCGGAGAGACAAAAAACTATTGATGTTTTTAACAACTCAGTAGGGTGATGTGGAATGTTCTAATGCTTATGATAGGACAAATAAGTTCTCAATAACTGAGCAGCATTGGCTTGCAAAGTGGGCCAGAAATACCCAGCCAATATTATTTTCTGAGCAAGAGACCGACCACCCGCATAACTTCCACAGGAACCTTGATGCATTTCCTATAAAATGTATTGTATGTCATCGGACCGATGCACTTGAATAAAGGACATGAGAAAGCTCTCTTATAAAGCTGATCACTAATCAAAATAAATCGACCAGCTCTCTTCTTAATCATACGTGTCTACTCGCCCTCGGCCGGTAGACTGCCCTATTGTAGAAATAATATAATCGATGTTCTCCAATCACTCTGAATTCCAGGTTGACCTATCACTCAACACAAGCTACTAGCAGTGTTTGTTCAACCGATTTATCCAGAGTCCAACCGATTAATCATACGTGTTTGTTCAACCGATTTATCAAGAGGTGGATCTACAGCTGAAGAAGAAAGCTAGGGTTAGGGTTTCCTTGTAAGCTTGTGCTGTATTTTGTTTCCCTTTCCCTTTCTTCTTATAGTGTGAACTTGTAGGGCTTCTCTGCCTTTGGTAGTTACCATAAAGGAGTGTTATTCATAGTGGAGGGTGTGTGAGTGCGTGGATCCTTGGATTAGTACCTCTTGTGAGGTGGATACCAAGTAAATCCTTTTTGTTAGCGTTGTTTGTTTTGTTTCTTATATTTCCGCTGCACATCTTTGAAGAAACAAGCAACGAAGAGCACGACGAGCGCACCGAGCTATTCACCCCCCCTCTAGCTACATAATCGGTCATAACAAGTGGTATCAGAGCAAGGTTGCTCTTTACCGGAATCATCGTCGGAAAGGAAAAAAGCTAGAGGGTGAAGAAGTTGAAGCAATTCTGCAAGTCGAAGACTTCATCACAAGAAGCTCAACTTCAAATGGAATTCCGAGATGTACTCGGATTCGACACGAGGGTGCCTCCACCATTCACCATGATAAGCTTCGATCTTTGGAGATCAAGGATCGAGAATTTCTTGATGGTGGAGATAGAGCAATGGTTTGCACTCATGGAAGGTTTCGAGGCTCCAACAAATTCCAAGGGCAAAGTCCTCAAGAAAAGCAAATGGAGCCAAGAACAAATCCAAAGATGTGAGGCCAATGATAAAGTGACCAAGCTTTTGGTCAATCTATTGCCTAGGCACATTCTTGGAAAAATTGGAGAGTTCAAGGATGCCAAGGAGCTTTGGAGCACATTGGCATCAATTCATGAGATCCCCTCCACTGTACCAATCCAAGAAAAATCCAAAGAGGGTGACTCATTGGAGCAAGACCAAGAGGAGGAGAATTCCGAAGTTGAGAGATGCTCAACTTCCGTAGAAGAGGTCCAAGAATCCTCATCCTCAAAGGAGTGCAATCAAAAGAGTAAGGAAGGAGCATATTCCTTGTTTCATGCACAAGAGGATGAAGAAGAAGGTGAATCCTCCACCTCTAGGATTGAGGGGGAGCGACCTTCGGTGGCACCGGATCAAGAAGAAGGAGTGTTGGTTACTACTCGAAAAACCTAGAGGTTCCACTGTACAAAAATTTTGTACAAAGGTCTGAACCTTTTCCTATCTACCATGTGTTCTTTTAAATTAAATTTTGGATCGCCTGCGGAACTTAACACGTTTGATCCAAAACTTAATCTATTTGTTCTTTTAGGTTTTGACTTGGATCTCCTGCGGAACTTTACACGTTTGATCCAAATCACCTAAGTTATTAATTCCATTAAATATTAATTTCCATAATTGGTTTCCAGTACTGACGTGGCGAGGCACAAGACCTTCTTGGATATGGGAACAACCACCACCGACTAGACAAAACCTTTTAAGGAAAGCTAATATTTAATTTCCTAAAATAACTTTAGGTTAACCGAAAAGAACAATCAAATCACAAGGAAAAGAAAAAACAAAAGAACACAACATCGAAAAACATATTCGAAATACTAGAATCGTAAGCCTCTTGTATTTGGTATTTATTTCCAAAAATAACTAGTATGATGTAGAAAGAAAAAATTACTAGTTATACCTTTTAGAAAGACCTCTTGATCTTCTACTGTATTCCTTTTCTAACCTCGGATGTTGTGTGGGCAACGATCTTCCGAGATGAGAAATCACCAACACACCTTCTTCTCCTCCTTGCTAGATTCGGCCAAAACAAGAGCTTCACCAAGGATGAAGAAAACCACCAACCAAGCTCCAAGGGATGCAAGTTTTCTCTCCTTCTTCTTCTTCTTCTCCAAGTAGTATCCGTCCACCACAAAAGCTTCAAGGGAGATGAAGAATTCGGCCACCACAAAGAGGAAGAGAGAAAGAGAGGATGGCCGACCACAACACCAAGAAAAAGAGGGAGAGAACAATAGAAGTTGTAACCCATGAAGGCACCCCTATCCCTTCTTTTATATTCCTTGGCTTTGGCAAATAAGGAAATTTATTTATAATAAAATTTCCTTAACTTTCCTTGACAACAATTAATTAATAAAAATTAAATAAATTTTCCTAATTAATTGTATGTGGTCGGCCACCTCATGTAGAGCAAATAGGATAATTTTTAATCAACAATTAAAACTTCCTTATTTGTCTTTGGAAATTTTAAAAAATAAAATTTCCTTTTAAAATCCCTTCATGGTTGATAAAAGGAAATTTCTATAATTTTAATTTTCAACATGTGAATAATTTTTCAAAGAGAAAAAATAAAATATCTTTCCAATCAACAAATAAGGAAAGAGATCTAATCTCTTTCTTTTAATCTTTTGTAGGACTTTTAAAGAGAGATATTTTAATTTTAATTCTCTGTAATAAATTATATCTTCCATATAATAAAAATAAAAATAAAAATTCTTTTTAATTTAATGGGGGCCGGCCACCTAAGCTTGGGTTCAAGCTAGGGCCGGCCACCCATGAACCAAGGCTTGGCCGGCCCTAGCTTGAACCACAAGCTAGCTTGGCCGGCCCCCTTCTCATGGGTATGAAGGTGGGTATAGGTGGGTATAGTACTCTATAAATAAGAGGCTACGATAGGGACCGAGAGGAGGAATTGGTTTTGGTCTCCCGATAAAATTAAGCATCCCGTGTTCGCCCCGAACACACAACTTAATTTTATCAATAATAATTCATTCCACTAGAGAACTATTATTGAACTACCGCACCAATCCCAAATTATATTTTTAGGCTCCTTCTTATTATGAGTGTGTTAGTATCCCTGTGTTTAAGATGTCAAATGTCTACTAATTAAGTGAGTTACTGACAACTCATTTAATTAATATCTTCATCCAAGAATAGTACCACTCAACCTTATCGTCATGTCGGAGTAAGTCCACCTACAGGGTTTAACATGACAGTCTTTATGAGCTCATCTTGAGGACATTATCAACCTAGATTACTAGGACACAGTTTCCTTCTATAATCAACAACACACACTATAAGTGATATCATTTCCCAACTTATCGGGCTTATTGATTCATCGAACTAAATCTCACCCATTGATAAATTAAAGAAATAAATATCAAATATATATGCTTGTTATTATATTAGGATTAAGAGCACACACTTCCATAATAACTGAGGTATTTGTTTCTATATAAAGTCAGTATAAAAGAAACGACCTCAAATGGTCCTACTCAATACACTCTGAGTGTACTAGTGTAATTATATAGTCAAGATAAACTAATACCTAATTACACTACGACCTTCTAATGGTTTGTTCCTTTCCATTTAGGTCGTGAGCTACTGTTTATAATTTATAAGGCACTGATAACATCATCTTCTGCATGTGACACCACATACTATGTTATCTACAATATAAATTAATTGAACAACTACAAACAAATGTAGATAATTTGACCAAATGTGATTCTTTATTCAAAACAAATGTTTACAAAAGCTTAGGCTTTCAGTATACACTCCAACAATTCTACATCCGGGTCAAATGGAGAAGAAGCTTCCACCTCCACAAGTCAAGCAAAATAAAGTGTAGGAGTATCATCTTCGGATCAAGAGGAAGCCTCTACTTCCAAGTCAAATGGAGGAGCAAGTGCCACCCCTACACAAGAAGGTATAAATAGTTCATTTAAAAATAAAAATCATATCATATGCTTTGAATGTAGGGAACATGGGTATTACAAGAGCAAATGACCTAAATTGGCCAAGAAGAAGGGCCAAGTGGTACAAAAGGGCAAGGAGAAGCCCAAGGAGACCATCCCCAATACAAAGAAGAGCAAGGAGCACATTGTGTGCTTCTCTTGCAATCAAAAGGGGCATTACCGAAGTCAATGCCCTAAGGGGAAGAAGGCGGTCAAGGCTCAAAGAGGAAGCTCAACTCAGGGGGGAGCCTCCAAGGTAAAAAGGAAAGTATCATTCATTGAGCCTATCCCCTTAAATAATGGTAAAAAGCATGATAGTTCTAATTTATATCATTTCAATGCTATTTACCATGAAAATAGGAAGCATGATAAAGTTAAGAAAAATCATGTAGCTTTTCATGCTAAAACCTCTCAACCTAGGTTTAGAAAGGTAGATAGGAATTTAGGCAAGAACCCTAAGGATTCTAGGTATTTTCTTAAGAAAAAGAAAAGTCATGATTTTAGTGAAAAATCTATGGTTGAGGAATTATGGAAGGAAAATCAAGTCTTGAGGTCAAGGCTTGACAAAATGGAAAGGACCCTTAGAAAGATCACAAATAATACACAAGGGTCCAATAGTCAAAAGGTTTAGGACAACAAAGGTCATCCAAGGGCCATAGGGGTTTGGGATACAAACCTAACACCAAAAGGGATGTGCCTTCTTACCATATGGTTCCATACAATTATGGAACCAATCCTAGGTCTAGTGGTCAAGTCAAAAATACTAGGAAGGTTATTCCTAAGAGTATTTTTGCAACAACAAAAGTGACTAAGACTTTTAAGAAATCCAACAAAGTCACTAAAAAGGTCACAAGGGAAGCAATCCCTAGGGTTGACCTAGAAAAAGTGACCAAAGCTTCTAAGAAGCCTAACAAGGTCACTAGGAAGGTATCTAGGGAGGTTATCCCTAGTGAGTACCTAGAGCACCCAAGGAGCACCAATAGGTTTTGGGTTCTTAGGAGCATTTTCTCTACCCCATAGATGAGTTAGAGAGTGTCAACTCCGATTAGAAGGGTAGTTAACCCAACTTTGATGAAGTTGACACTCGGGGAGCATTTTCAAGGTTATTGTTAACCTTTGAAAATGAAAAGAAGTTTTATTTAATCTTATAAGAGTAAAATGTGTCACACTTTGATAAATTGGATGATATTTTTAAGTGACACAAATTGGGAAAATCATAAGAATTACCAAGTTGGGATTTTGGTATGTTCTTAGGAAATTAAAGGCAAGTTATGCCTTAACTTAAAGTGATTACTCTTGGAAGAGAAAAATAGTGCCAAAATTTGAGGAATATGCTTAATTTAAATTGGCACAAATTAGGAAAGCAAAAGAAATGTCAACATTGGATTATTGGCATTTACTTGGGACATTTTGGACAATGTAGGGTTTAAATTTTAAGTTAGCTAAGATTTAAGGATACTTAGATAGTTAATCTAGGTATTTTATTTATGCTAATATGCCATGCTTTGGTTGCCCATCATATGTCATGACATCATGTTTATTTTTGCATTCATGCCTTATTATAAAAAAATACAAAAATACCATGTCATGCCATACATACATCATGTAGTTATAGAAATTTTCTTTTGAAAATTATTTCTTTTTGATGTATGCCATAACATCATCATGCATTATTTTATTTCCTTGTAAATTAAGGACTAACGACATCTATTAACAAGTAACATCCTTGGCGGATGTTTACAACTCAAAATGCCTAGATAGATATGCATGATCCCTAGATTAGGGCAAAAATTAAAGTTTACATCTCACTAAAAGAACTATAAGGTGACTTGTATGTGTTTTAGTACACATTAGATACAAGTGAGATGTTATAATGATGAACAAAACTCAAGATGTTGATTTAGTGCATTCTTTTGAGTTTTAGGTTCATCAAAACATATAGTTATGTGTTTTCCAATCATTGGGAAAGCTAATGTACAAGTCATGTGCATTGAGCCCAAGGAACATGGTTGGATATTGGTTTTTGAAAATTGTTTTAAATGCTTTTGGAAAACCATTGGCGAAGACTATCTTTTGATAGTAATTATCATTGAAAAATTAGACACAAACTAGAAGAAAACACTAAAGTTTTTACAAGTTTTCAAGTTTGTGTCAATCTTTGAAAATATGAAGTATTTTCTTAGAAAACTATTTTTCCATGATACTATATGCCCTAAATAGTGTCTATAATGATTTTTACAATTATTGGGTTTTTGTAGAATTTTCTAGGGGTTTCTGAAATTGACTGAAATGAAATTTCAGCAATTTCAGAGCTTCAATCGATCACCCGATCGATTGAAGGGTCTCAATCGATCGGGCGATCGATTGAAGGGTCTCAATCGATCGGGCAATCGATTGAGAGAAAGCTTCTCACGAACAGAAGCTTCCTGGATCGATCCACTGATCGATCCAACCCTTCTGAATCGATCAGTGGATCGATTCAAGCTGGTTCAATCGATTGGGACCCAACTCCAATCGATTGGGGATGCTGATTTTGGCTGGGAAAGCCTGATTTCAGCATTCCAAACCAAGTTTAGTCTAGGAAACCAATCCTAACCCCTCAAAATATACTTGTATACATAAAAAGAGTGTTTTCATGTTGAAAACAAGGATGGATTGGTTAAAGGAGACTAGGTAGAAGTTAGGTTGAGGTTTGGTTTCATTATTGAATTTTTGAACCTCAAAACTTCTAAATTGGGTTTCCTAAAGGTTTAGGGATTCCAAGTCATTGTTGGTGCAATGACAGAAGTTATGTGCATGTCTTTAGGGGGAGTTACTCTTTAAGCACATGAAAATCTAATTTTCATACACCTTGGAAGGTGGTTAACCTTCTGTAGTAAAAATGCTCAAGGTTGAGCATTTGTTTATAATGGAGAGTAGATATCTTCATTGTTTAAGGTAAAAATGCTCAAGGATGGACATTTGTCTACATTGGGGAAGAATGTAGGGTTAAAGGAAAATGAAAGGTATGAGACTTTCATTATCGGGTTGATCACAACGAGTGAAGTTGTGAACAACGTTGAGTAACTCTTCAGGGGGAGAGTTTGTTTTGATGTGTGCCAATAGGGGGAGAAATGTAGGGTTTAAGTTAGTACTTCATTATCTAAGAGGAAGTTTGCCCTCTCAGGAGGAGAATGAAGGGTTTAACTTATTCCTTCATTACCTAGTGGCATGAAGGAGGTTTAGGCTATGAGATTAGCCTAACTTAAAGAAGGTATTGTCAAACATCAAAAAGGGGGAGATTGTTGGGAGATTGTTGGTGCAATATTCCCCAGGTCAAGGTTGACCTAGTTTTGACTGAGCTTGAATTGGGTCAAGCTCGAGTCTTAATATTTATGTTTTGATGGTTTGACAATACATGGTGATAATACATGTTTCACAATACATGTAGACAACACATGGAGATTGCAGGTGCAATTGTTCATGTGTGGAGATTGTGATGGAGAGTCAAGTAGGTCAAGGTTGACCGGATACTTGATGGAAAGTCCTGGTGAGTGAAGCTAGGCAGATGGGAAGTCCTAGTGAGTGAAGCTAGGCAGTATGGAAAGTCCTGGTGAGTGAAGCCAGGCAGATGGGAAGTCCTAGTGAATGAAGCTAGGTAGTATGGAAAGTCCTGGTGAGTGAAGCCAGGCAGATGGGAAGTCCTAGTGAGTGAAGCTAGGCAGTATGGAAAGTCCTGGTGAGTGAAGCCAAGCAGATGGGAAGTCCTAGTGAGTGAAGCTAGGCAGTATGGAAAGTCCTGGTGAGTGAAGCCAGGCAGATGGGAAGTCCTAGTGAGTGAAGCTAGGCAGTATGGAAAGTCCTGGTGAGTGAAGCCAGTCAGATGGGAAGTCCTAATGAGTGAAGGCAGGTAGATGGAAAGACCCAGTGAGTGAAGCTAGGCAGAAGAAAATCCTGGTGAGTGAAGCCAGGTGAAAGACCTAGTGAGTGAAACTAGGCAAAAGGAAATCCTAGTGAGTGAAGCCAGGTGAAAGACCTAGTGAGTGAATCTAGGCAGAAGGAAGTCCTGGTGAGTGAAGCCAGGCACAAGGAAATCCAGATGGATCAAGGCTGATCAGACATCTGGTGTTGGAAAGTCCAAGTAGGTAAAGGGATTGACCAGATACTTAGCACGAGGAGGAAAGTCCAAGTAGGTCAAGAGATTGACCCGATACTTGACACGAGGAGAAAAGTCCAAGTGGGTCAAAGGGATTGAGTGGACACTTGGTGAGCGAGTTCTAGCAGGTCAAGAGTGACCGGATGCTAGGCATAATGTACCAACAGGTCATGGTTGATCGGATGTTAGTTTAGGAGGCTTTAGACTTGATTTTGGGAGAAATCATGAGCTGGATCGATCAGCCGATCGATTGGCTCATGCCCAATCGATCGGCCGATCGATTGAGCGAGTCTTCACGACAAGCCTCCTCCCAATAGATCAGTGGATCGTTTGGGGTGAGTGTGCGATCGCACAGAATAGCGCTGGATCGATCCGTCGGTCGATCCAGAGCCCCCAATCGATCAATGGATCGATTGGGGAGTGCGATTTCGCGTAATAACCCTTGGATCGATCATCCGATCGATCCAAGCAATTCCTGAGAGTACAGAGGCACTCTGGATAGATCGGTCGATCGATCCAAAGCCTCCTCGAACGATTGGGAGCAATCCAATCGATCGGGATCCGACCGTTGGCATCATATTTAGCTGCAGGCGTTCGATTCCTTCGGTAGAGCTCGCACTGTTCATCTCATATCATCTTAGCAACTCCACAGTTTCTCCATAAAGTTCAGATCGCCAGTTCTTGAAGGTTCTTGGAGGTTTTCCAAGTCAAGAGGTGGATCTACAGCTGAAGAAGAAAGCTAGGGTTAGGGTTTCCTTGTAAGCTTGTGCTGTATTTTGTTTCCCTTTCCCTTTCTTCTTATAGTGTGAACTTGTAGGGCTTCTCCGCCTTTGGTAGTTACCATAAAGGAGTGTTATTCATAGTGGAGGGTGTGTGAGTGCGTGGATCCTTGGATTAGTCACCTCTTGTGAGGTGGATACCAAGTAAATCCTTTTTGTTAGCGTTGTTTGTTTTGTTTCTTGTATTTCCGTTGCACATCTTTGAAGAAACAAGCAACGAATAGCACGACGAGCGCACCGAGCTATTAACCCCCCTCTAGCTACATAATCGGTCCTAACACGAGGTACCACGGAATAGTACACTGGTGGACGAGAAGAATGTGCACGACGTTCGAGGGACAAGAAGCCAGAGCGGAAGCCTGCTCGAGGAGAAGGCCGAAATTGTTCGGGTGAGCTTATTTAGGTTGGTGATTTAATCACCCAAGCGAGCAGAGCCAGAGCGGAAGACCTGGACCGAGGCGAGCAGCACCGAAGTAGAGAGCCTAGACCGAAAAAGTCAACTTTATTGACTTTAAGGGTCCGGGTGCCCCGACCAGTCCGGGCGCTCGGAACCTGATTCTATCCAGATCGCATTTGACCACGATCTGTTACGAAGAGGATAAAGTTTTATCCCCCTCCGGAAGCCTAGAACCCTTCCAGGCACCCCGACCAAGGCTATAAATATAGCCTTGGTCCAAGAAGCAACAATAACAAAGCAATTTTATTTACAACACTTGTGCGCTTTCCATTTTTGTTTAGCTTCTTCATTTTTGTGCTTTCACTTCTGTAAGAGGATTCTCCGCCTGAAGGAGTATTTTGTGCGCTTCATTTTCTTGGATTAACAACCTTCCCGGTTATAATCAAGTAAATCCCTTGAGCCTCAACTTTTTGGTTTATTTCTAATTTTATTTATGCAAGTGTCCATTTAAGTCCGAGAAGGGTATTTTCTGTTTTATTTTTCGCAGGGCTATTTAACTCCCCTTCTAGCCGGCCAACCGGGGTTCAACAAGTGGTATCAGAGTCAAGACGCTTCAGGAGGACTAACTGCCGATCGAAGTAAAGATGATGGCCGGACCAAGCATATACCCGCCGAAGTTCGAGGGGGAGTTTGCTAGTTAGAAAAAGCGAATGCAGGTATTTTTTAAAACTGACTTTGAATTACTTTTAATAATAAAGTTCGATTTTACAGCACCCGAAGGTAAGGAAGAATACCAGTGGATGAAGAAAGAGCAGGCCGACTACGTGGCAAACGACAAAGTAGAATTCCATCTGCTAAGCATCCTTTCGCCATAAGAAGTTAACCAAATCGACACCTATAACTCAGCAAAGGAGCTTTGGGAGAAGTTCCTTGAGCTATACGAAGGGATGTCCGAGGCCAAGCTCACGAGATCAGAATTACTGTTATGATTCTGCAAGTGCACGGATTCGTTGTCAGTAATATAAAAGATTGTCAAACCCACAAGGACTGGTTATAAGCACTGGTGGAGGCACACTTAGGATTAGCTATACCATCGATGGTTGTGAGTAATCTAAGAAAAGAGATTGGAAAGCGGGGAATGAGAACTAGTAACGAGAAGAAATCAACCTGGTTAATGAAGAGTTCTAGGAGTTCGATTTCATTGTGGTGGTATTGATGTGTCTCATACTATCCTACACTCATTGTCCATCGCCATGCATTCGCCGGAAGCTAAAGCAACTATCTTTGAGCACCAGACAAAGACGATCCCTACGAAATCCTGTTACGGTTAACCCTTGTTACTAGGGCGCCTCGGTAGATCACAAGGACACGACTCTTACTGATGTTATCAAGGATAGAATTAAGAAGTTTAGTTTGGTCTCTTACTTCCTTGCGAAGGAGTAGCTTCTCCTTTCAAGGAAGTGCCCTAGATGTCCGTGAACGGGTTACCCCTATCACTAGGGCCCCTTGGGTGTACGATCTAAGGTATTCCCTCTACGAGGTTAGCAATTCCTACACAATCAATTAACACGACAAAGAGAAGAACAAAGACTCTACTCCATAGACCCTAGAGAAGAACCCGAAGACATGGTGAATCTAAATATACAATCCTCAAAAACGAAGAGAGAAAGAAGAATTATGCTTATCCAATGACGATGAGTGATCTTCGGATCCAATCCTTTGCTTCTGGAGTTGAGGTGGTGATGGAAGGCCGCTGGATTGATGTCCTAGACGGCGTGGAACAACACCAGAATGAATCTCCCCTTAACGGCTCGCCTCCTGACTCTCTCACCTTAGAAAAGGGGTTAAAACCCTTTTATAGGCTAGGGCATGACACGGTGGCACGACCGTGCAAGGATGGCACGGTCATGCCCTGACTGGGCTCTGGATGTGCTGCACGGCCGTGCCAGTTGGAACGACCGTGTGATGTTGGGGCTCGATTCCTAGGGACACGGTCGTACAGGGTTGCACGACCGTGTGCTGCTTGGCCTCAGTCATGGGGTGCACGATCGTGTAGGGTTGCACGACCGTGTTCTGATCCACCTCTGGTTTTGCCGCACGACCGTGTAAGGGTTGCACGGCCGTGCACATCTTCCCTTCTATTTGGCCACACGATCGTGCAAGGGTTGCACGACCGTGTTCTCTGGCTCGCTCTCGTACGTCGACAAATGCTGTTTTCACTCCGAAAGTTGTCCCTGTCAACACAAAACCAAAGATAGAGTAGATATCCGTACAAAGAGTATATATGATTAATACACGATAAAAGAGATAATCATACAAGAATACGTACATATAAAGTAAGTGAATGTGCGTAAAAGCATGCATAAACTATCATAATATTTACGCACATCACACCCCCAGACTTGAACCTTTGCTTGTTCTCAAGCAAAACACTACAAACTATGTTCATGTGCGCCTGGCAGTGTTTCATAATCCCTAGTGCATTCGCCTAGCTCTATCAACCAGTTTCATTGAAAAGCATGATTGTGAAGTTACCTAAGTTTGGCCAAAGCATAAGTTCTTTGTGCTCGGTGCAATAAGTATCTCAAACTCTTCAAGTTTCAATTCTTTGTCCTAGTTAAGTCGTCATACGATTGAGTTCCTAATGTTCCCAGTGATAAGCTGTAATGACCCGCCTTCTACTGACTAGGCTGTGAGGCCGATCGCTACATTATGCTGTGCTAAATTACTATTGCGGAAATTTGGATTGATTAAAATTTTACTAAACTGATTACTGTAAAATCTGAACTTAATATTCTAGGTGTACCTAGGAGTTGTACACATGCTAAGGAAGATAATCTATGCCTCTCGGATGTCCTGCTAGCTGTAATCAGGCATTTCAATCGATCCATGAATCGATTGGGCTGTCGGATCGATCCAGTGATCGATCCAGCTTGATACCGGCATGGAGAAAAACTCTGGATCGGTCGGCTGACCGATCTACAAACTATCTTGTACAGATGCGATGGGTGGTCTCCCGACCGATCCGAGTACAGCGATCGATCGGTTGACCGATCCGGTGGCTCACCGTCATGCGGCGGGATCGGTACCGCCGATCCGGAGTACATCGATCGGTGGAGACCGATCGATTAACTCAGCGATCGGTCTACCGACCGATCCGAGTACACCGATCGGTCGATAGGCCGATCGATTAACTCACCGATCGGTGACCGATCGATGGCTTCTGTACTCTGCTAACTCTGCATTCGGATCGGTCGGTGGCCCGATCGATGCCTAACAATTCGATCGATCGTAGATCGATCGGGTTCGATTTTGAACTGAACCCACGATTTCGGACACTATTTCCTCAATCACATTAAATGTTCTAAGATGGCTAGGAAACACTCTAACAACCACAACTAACATTCTAACATCATGAAGAACAATGTTCTAAGCATAATAGAGTGCATGGTTACTAATTCATAGCGATCAACATACTAAAGTGCAAATTGCTAAAACACTAAAAAGTACTAATGTTTAAACAAAGCTTGCTAGAGTTCCCTAATATCTTCTTTCCATGTTCCTGCCCACACACATCTTCGTAGCATTGCCCTCCAGCCTCCGCTAGTCCATCTTTCCTTTACCTTTATCTGCAGTATAAGGAAAAGAAAGTATCTATAAGCTTTCGCTTAGTAAGAAACCATCTACCTCACTAAAACATGCATTCGATGCAATATGCTTTTAAAACATACTGGTTGAAAGTGCACTGATTAGACTGAAACATGGCATGTTATCATACATAGAAATCAAAGCTAGTCATGGCATACTATCATCTTAACATGTGTAATAAAAGCTGAACATGAACACCAAAGCATGGCATACAAAGCTAACCATAACTATCATGTGTAACAACAAGGAAAACTGAGCTGAACATGAATTAAACTAGTCTGGAACTGAATTCAAACTCAACTAACATAACTGATCTTTGTGAGTTTTGAAAAACTATAATATAATAGATTAAAATACATAATCATACTACTAATGGGCCCGGTAACTGTACATGCTATGCGCGCATCCTCAACTAAACCCGGGGTTGCAAATCCCGAATTTAGCAAGGTTTACTAGGTTATCTAAACCTAGGGACCGACTATGGGAGCCCAGCCCAATGGATATCTAATCCTGTACAGTGCCACTACTGAAAATAAAATACTGAATCATAGCTAATTAATTTACCTTCCTTCTACTAGGTTATCTTAACCTAGAGGCGACTGTGGGTGCCCACCCATTGGACCGTAGTCCCATATATGCTGTGGCAAGGCTAACTAAACTATTTAAATGCTTCTATTGCATTTACTGAGCTATTAAAATGCCTATGTTGCATTTTTCTGTGCTAAATAATTTAATCGAACACTTAGTATGCACTAATTCACATCCTTGTGCCGAAAGTCTACATATTACTAAACTAAAACATGGAATTCACACGGAATCTACTTATACTGCAGGTGAGGGGTTTCTTACCTCCTGTTAGGATTTTTTTACGATTCTAATCGCTGGATTTCCGGAGGAGACGATCCTTTCGACGATCTTCTCGCGTCTACACGTTCCTCTCGCGGAGGGGAGCGTCCTCGTGTCGAAGTCGTCGCCGGAAGTGCTCTCGGAGCCCTTGGGACGGAACCCTCGCTTGCTCTTGTGGTTGGCGCCGAGAGAAGGAAGAAAAGGGAGAGGGTCGGCGGAAACTAGGGTGAGGAGGAGCAAGTCACGTTAAAAGAGAAAACCAAATAACTCTTCACCTATTAATTCCCTATTTATATTAAGTGGGTATTTCGGCCCAACTTAAACTTAAATATAAATGTTTCCCTTTCCTTTCAGCACGGCCCTGCTGGGTTCACTTGGTTACCATGGTTCACCATAAGTCGTAGGACCCAATAGGTCTCGGGTTCAATTCTCGCTTAAGTTATTTTCGTTTTCTATTTATTTTTGCTACTTCCGCTACTCTAAAAATTCCATAAAAATATTCTAAAATTTCAGAAAAATCATAGAATATTTCTAAAATAGTTTTGAGAATTTTCGGGCGTTACAATCCCCCATATCTTATAAAAAGTTCATCCTCGAACTTAGAATAACTCTGGGTACTTCTAGCTTTTGTCTCCCATGTTGCCTCTTCTGTGATTGTGCCAAATAACTTTGACTAATGGTACTTCCTTGTTCCACAATTTCTTACTCCTCGGTCTATTATCTGAATAGGCCGCCATTATCATCTTGAGGTCTTGGCGGATGCATGGATCGGGCTCAATCACTGGTGGCATTTGAGATATGCTTCTTCACATAGAGACATGAAATACATTGTGGACGGTGACATTTCTGGGGTAGCTCTAGCTCATATGCTACCTTGCCCACTCTTCTGCGATAAGGTATGGTCCCACATATCGGGGACTTAGCTTGCCCTTCTTCCCAAACGCATTACTCCTTCATGGGAGCTACTTTGAGGAACACTGAATCCCCGAAAAGGTCCAGTCGTGTATCGGGATAGCTTTTCAGGCGGCTCTGATTGTCTCTATCCTCTGGCGGATCTGGTGGATAGCTGTTGTGGTATCTGCCACTAGATCCGTCTGCTTTCCATTCACCACTCTCATACCAGTGATTGGAGATCTACACCTCCGCCCATAGAGAGCCTCATAAGGTGCCATACCGATAGTGGCACGATGCTGTTGTTGTATGCAAATTCGCTAAACTCGGATATTTGCACCAACTTCCTTGAAATCTAGGGCACATGGGCATATCCTCGAGTATCGGATTTTACTCGCTCCATCTATCATGCGGATGGAAGGGTGCTAAACTTTAACCGTGCCCAAGCGATGCACACTCCCGAAGTGTGGCGTGAACTGCTGTCCTGCCTGAAATAATGGTTCGTGGGACTCCATGTAATCTAACGATCTCCTTGAGATACAAGCTAGCTGTTCCATGGAGTAGGATATCACGATAGCTAAGTGGGCTGATTTAGTCAATCTGTTACCCAGATGGTATCAAAACCATTCGTGGTTATGGGTAATCCCACTATAAAATCCATAGAAATGTCTTCCACTTCCATTACGGTATCGTATGGTTGCAAAACTCTCCTGGTCTCGATGTTACGCCTTAGCCCTCGACAGTTAGGCGGTCTTGACATATCGGCGATGTCTCTCTTCATCGAGCCACCAAAAATGTTTCTTCATGTCTGGTACATTTGGTGGAGCAGGATGCATCGCATAGGAAGTCTTGTGAGCCTCGTCTAGAATTTTCCTCTATAGTTCCTCGATCAGACATATCACCAAAATACAACACCCGCTATCGATATTGAACTCTCCACCTTGATTACGCTAAACCTTGCTTGATTCTCGAATTTCGGGATCCCGCTCTGGTGTCTGGATGTCCTTGAGCAAGGTAGACTCTAATGTCACAGCTGTCCGACTATGAGCTCGAGACCGAAATCGAGATCTACTTCTAGGGGCGGTGACATGGCTGCTAGAGATAATAGGGTAGCGTTGGACTTCCTGCTACCATATTCGCTTTTCTGGGTGGTAGAGGATATCTATGTCGTAGTCTTTGACCGGTTCTAGTCATCTGTCGCATATTGAGATCCTTACGAGGTGAAGAAGTACTTGGACTCGATGATCATATACACTCTACTGAGCTCCATACAAGTAATGTCTCCAAATCTTGAGGGCGAACACCCTGCTGCAAGCTCAAGGTCATGAGTAGGATAGTTTTCTCATAATCCTTAAGTTGTCCGGAGGCATAGGCGATCACCTTGCCATCTTGCATCAGCATTGCTCCTAGTCCCAACTTGAGGCATCACTATATATGTCAAAGCTATCTGCGTTCTCGGTAGAGTCGAATAGGTGCCGTCAATCTCCTTTTCATTTCGCTAAAGCATTCTCACGGTCCTCAGCCCTTTGAAATTTTCTGTTCTTTACGGTAGAGTGTCGATGGAGAGGCTATCTGGAGAAGTCCTCTACGAATTTAGTAACCTGCTAATCCCGAAAGCTTGATCTCATTGGCGTTCTTGGGTCTTTTCGATTGCTCACACTTCTATCTTCTTGGGGTCTACCATGATACCATCCTTTGAGATGATGTGACCGAGGAACACACGATCTAGCCAAAATTCACATTTGGTGAACTTGGCGTCTGGTGATCTCTTGAAGGGTGCAATACTATTTTCGGTGCTCACGTGTTCTTCTGAGTTGGAATAGATAAGGATGTCATCGATGAACATGATAACAAACCTATCTAAATATTCTCTAAATACCCTGTTCATAAGGTCCATGAAAGTAGCTGGAGCATTTGTCACGCCAAAGGGCATGACTACGAACTCGTAATGTCCGTATCTAGTCACGAATGCTGTCTTGGGTATGTCCCCTTCTTTAACCTTCACTGATGATAACTTGATCTGAGGTCTATTTTAGAGAACACTGCTGCTCCTTTAGTGATCAAACAGGTCATCTATTCGGGAAGAGGATACTGTTCTTGATTGTGACTTGGTTCAGGTGCCGTAGTCTATACACAGACGCATGCTCCCGTCTTTCTTCACGAACACAGGTGCTCCCCATGGTGAGTGACTAGAACGGATGAAGCCCTTGTCAAGCAGCTCCTGTGGTTGCTCATGAAGTTCCTTGATTCTGCTGGAGCCATGCGGTAAGGTGCTTTGGAGATAGGATTTGTAGGGAATGAGCTCTATCCCAAATTCGATCTCCCTTCTGGTGCTAGGCTGGTAACTCTTGAGGAAGGCGCTGAGTAGTCACACGACTCGGACCTCTGCTAGTGTTGGTCCTTGTCCGTTAGTCTTGACTCGTGTCTAAGAACCCGTACACTGAATCCATCAACCTCTGTGCCTTCATAGTGAGAGAAACTTCTTGGCCTTTCTCACGGGTTCTCCGAAGAATTCGAACTGTGCTTCCGCAGGTTGGAATATGACTTTCTGTTTACGACACTCGATGGAGGCACCGTATTTGATCAAGAAGTCCATCCAAAGATGACGTCGTAATCGGTCATATTAATCACTATCGGATCGCAAAGAGCTCTGTCTACTATAGTGGCTTTCTGAGCCGGTCGTGAGCCATGATTTCTCACGAGGGTAACGTCGTGAGGCGGCTCTTGAGTACCTCTGGAGTCTGCTAACTTCTCGGATGCCACGGATATGTATGAATGGGTTGCCCCATGTCGAATAAGACAGTTGTACTTTGCTGTAATACTAACTGTAACAACTGTCGAGGCATTTGTTGCGTCCTCTCCGGTGAGTGAGTAGATCCTCGCATTGGTCGTGGCTGGAGGGCCTTCTACCCTGGCTGATATGTGGACCATCTAAAGCGGCATCGATGTGGTGGTGGCCTCCATCTTGAATCGGTGTGGTGAGGAGGCCGGTCTTGTTTGGACCCAGCCATATGCCCTTCTGTCGCATTCAAAGCATCCTCGTGTGCCCTTACGAAAAACTCCGGATGGAATTTCCCACAAGTAGCAAACTTTGGATAACTGGGCTTGGCTGGCCCTCCTTTTGGGTAACTCCTGGTTTCCACTTGTTGTGCTGAGTTCCCTTTCGAGTTAGAGCCATGGGAGCTATGGCCTTGCTGAGTGCTGAGCCTCCTTGACCTTTAGCTTGAGAGGACTTGCTTCTGCTGCTATTCTGGTAATGCTCAGTGATTAGAGCACTGCTCACTAATTCTTCTGTGGTTTGTGGCCTATGAACGCCACTAGCCACGTTCATTGTTATTTCCGGCCTCAGCATCTTGAGCATCAACCGGATTTGTTCCCTTTCTGTGCTGACTAATTCAGGGCATAGACGAGCCAACCTGTTGAATTTCTTCACGGCTTCCTCAACTGATAGGTTGCCCTGACGAAACTTAGTGAACTCATCATAGTGACGGTTTGTGACCCGCATGTGAAAGAATTCTTCAAAGAACTCCTTCTCGAAGTCTGCCCATGTCATCTGGTTTACTGGGCGCTTCGCTCTGATTTTCTCCCACCATATGCGTGCATCTCCTGTCAGATAGAAGGAGGCGCACTTCACCTTCTCATGTTCATGCCAGTCCAGAAGCTCCATCGTACTCTCCAGTGTTTTGAACCAGGCTTGGGAATCCCATGGTTCATTAGTGCCTGAGAAGTTCTCGGGCTTGACTCTCTGCCACTGGATCAGATAGGCTTCTCTCTTTGCCTCTACTGCTGCTGGGGCTACTGGTACTGTAGGCTGGACTGGTGGAACCTCTAAGACTACTAGCGTCACTAAGTTAGGCTCCGGGGTGACAGTGGGAGTGTTCTGCTGACTAGCCTTTAAGGTGGCTATTTCCTGTTGTTGTTCAGCTAGCTGCTGCTGTAACTGAGCCACTAGTGCTGTAAGGTCTAGGGGAGGCACTGAACTGCCTGCCTCATGCTGGGGCTCAGTGGCTGGTGCCCATCTAGCTGGGCGTCCTCGTGCCATTTCTAAAGACATAGAGGGCATACATAACTAAGGCAATCATGTTTATATATCTACCATCATTATCATGTTAGGTGTTACCATCAATCAACATGCTATAGTATCTATAAACATGAAAGAAAGAACATAATAAAGTGAGAGACGTTTCTTACTTGGAAGTTCCAGGTTCAATGCTGATGTGTGTGTAGGAAGTATGGAAACTGCTCTGATACCACTCTGTAACGACCCGCCTTCTACTAACTAGGCTGTGAGGCTAATCGCTACATTATGCTGTGCTAAATTACTATTGCGGAAATTTGGATTGATTAAAATTTTACTAAACTGATTACTGTAAAATCTGAACTTAATATTCTAGGTGTACCTAGGAGTTGTACACATGCTAGGGAAGATAATCTATGCCTCTCGGATGTCCTGCTAGCTGTAATCAGGCATTTCAATCGATCCATGAATTGATTGGGCTGTCGGATCGATCCAGTGATCGATCCAGCTTGATACCACACGGATCGGTCGGTGACCGATCCACAAACTATCTTGCCTGCGTATGCGGTGGATCGGTCTGATCGATCGATGATCGGTCGGCGATCCAAGGGCTCATGTATGCGGTGGATCGGTCTGACCGAGTCTGTGATCGGTCGGTGAGCCGATCGATTCGCTCAGCGATCGATCGGCCGATCGGTGAGCTTTAACTCTCGGCTAACTCTGCATTCACGGCGATCGATCGACTAACGATCGGTGGCACAACTCAATCGATCGATCGTAGATCGATGGGTTCGATTCGAACGAACCCACGATTTGACACTATTTCGTGTCTCAATCACATTACATGTTCTAAGATAGCTAGGAAACACTCTAACAACCACAACTAACATTCTAACATCATGAAGAACAATGTTCTAAGCATAATAGAGTGCATGGTTACTAATTCATAGCGATCAACATACTAAAGTGCAAATTGCTAAAACACTAAAAAGTACTAATGTTTAAACAAAGCTTGCTAGAGTTCCCTAAGATCTTCTTTCCAAGTTCCTGCCCACACACATCTTCGTAGCATTGCCCTCCAGCCTCCGCTAGTCCATCTTTCCTTTACCTTTATTTGCAGTATAAGGAAAAGAAAGTATCTATAAGCTTTCGCTTAGTAAGAAACCATCTACCTCACTAAAACATGCATTCGATGCAATATGCTTTTAAAACATAATGGTTGAAAGTGCACTGATTAGACTGAAACATGGCATGTTATCATACATAGAAATCAAAACTAGTCATGGCATACTATCATCTAAACATGTGTAATAAAAGCTGAACATGAACACCAAAGCATGGCATACAAAGCTAACCATAACTATCATGTGTAACAACAAGGAAAACTGAGCTGAACATGAATTAAACTAGTCTGGAACTGAATTCAAACTCAACTAACATAACTGATCTTTGTGAGTTTTGAAAAACTATAATATAATAGATTAAAATACATAATCATACTGCTAATGGGCCCGGCAACTGTACATGCTATGCGCGCATCCTCAACTAAACCCGGGGTTGCAAATCCCGAATTTAGCAAGGTTTACTAGGTTATCTAAACCTAGGGACCGACTATGGGAGCCCAGCCCAATGGATATCTAATCCTGTACAGTGCCACTACTGAAAATAAAATACTGAATCATAGCTAATTAATTTACCTTGCTTCTACTAGGTTATCTGAACCTAGAGGCGACTGTGGGTGCCCACCCATTGGACCGTAGTCCCATATATGCTGTGGCAAGGCTAACTAAACTATTTAAATGCTTCTATTGCATTTACTAAGCTATTAAAATGCCTAAGTTGCATTTTTCTGTGCTAAATAATTTATTCGAACACTTAGTATGCACTAATTCGCATCCTTGTGATGAAAGTCTACATATTACTAAACTAAAATATGGAATTCACGCGGAAGCTACTTATACTGCAGGTGAGGGGTTCTTACCTCGTACGCTAATTTTCTTACGATTCTAATCGCTGGATTTCTGGAGGAGACGATCCTTTCGACGATCTTCTCGCGTCTACACATTCCTCTCGCGGAGGGGAGCGTCCTCGTGTCGAAGTCGTCGCCGGAAGTGCTCTCGGAGCCCTTGGGACAGAACCCTCACTTGCTCTTGTGGTTGGCGCCGAGAGAAGGAAGAAAAGGGAGAGGGTCGGCGGAAACTAGGGTGAGGAGGAGCAAGTCACGTTAAAAGAGAAAACCAAATAACTCTTCACCCATTAATTCCCTATTTATATTAAGTGGGTATTTCGGCCCAACTTAAACTTAAATATAAATGTTTCCCTTTCCTTTCAGCACGGCCCTGCTGGGTTCACTTGGTTACCATGGTTCACCATAAGTCGTAGGACCCAATAGGTCTTGGGTTCAATTCCCGCCCGCTTAAGCTATTTTCGTTTTCTATTTATTTTTGCTATTTCCGCTACTCTAAAAATTCCATAAAAATATTCTAAAATTCCAGAAAAATCATATAATATTTCTAAAATAGTTTTGAGAATTTTCGGGCGTTACATAGGCACTTACCTGCCACACACTTTGTTCGTTTTTCTTAAGTTACATAAGGTCTCAAAGGATATTTCTCGAAATCAAGAGAAACATAACATTCATTTTCCCAGTAACCCAACTCGGTCTCAAAGGGGTGAATTATTATTTTCCACTCACGACAACTGTTTTTTATCCCTTATTCATTTTTTTGGGTGCTGTGTAGCACTAATCACACATGCGGGATGCATATGTTGGGATTTAGATTTTTCCAAATGAGCTTTGATGATCCGAGGTTGTCCAGTAACCAAAATGTAAATAAGAAATCCCCATGGGAACACAAGTACTAACCAATTCGGATGAATCATAACTATTCCAAAAATATTTCTACTATTAAAGCTTAAGTACTTAGGTGTAGTGTAAATAAGTTCCTTAAGGTTAGGCCAAAACTTATATCAAACTCCGTACAATACTTAGCTTATTTCATGCTACTAGAGATAGAGAAAGGAGATACACCAAACATATTAACACTATCTTGACAACTCATAAACTAAGAAAATGCTAGTCATTTTACTATCGGACAAGTAGCAGAAAAAGTAGAAGGTTTGATGTTCTCACATATGCCTCAAAACCAGAAATGCGAATAAACAACGCAAAGTGCAAATAAAAACATGAAACTAGAAAAATGTAGATAAACAAAACAGACTAAAAATAAAGATATGCAAAATAGAAAGAAAATGAAAAAGAAAAGAAAACTCAAAAACTCGACTCAGGTTGTGCGAACAGACACAACACCCCCCAGACTTAAACCTTTCATCGTCTCGATGAAATCAAAATGGTCGATGAGGCCGAATGTCAGGGAGATCTGGAAGCTCAGGATAAGTCTTAACCACCCATCTTAGATCCCTTACCTGTTTATGATATGCAAACACATCATCAATATTATTCTGAAAGTTCCTCATATACCACCTAAAATCTTCGTTCCAAACCATTCTCTTTCTATGAGCCTCCATAAATTCAAGCATTCGTGTGCATAACTCTCTCTCACTCTTAAAACAGTCTTGTAGTTGTTTAAACTGCTCATCCTCCATGTAAAAATTCCTAGTAAGTAATCCATTATTTTGTTCAATATCATGATGAAGAGAGTCAATGATAAGGCCAAACTCTTAAAAATCAAATCGTAAAACATCCCGACTAACTGAAGGCACGTCTCCACGAAGGGAGTTTGGAGGTGGCCTAATCTGTTGCCTTGCTAACGTCAAACGCCAATTCTCCTTAACATGGATCATAGTTAAAGCTGGGTTGGGCCATCTAAGGGGAAAATTATCCTTAATCACAAGACTATACCCAAATTCCTCCTGACGAATCAAACGAGTGGTTAAAAAAAATTTAGATCCATTCCAAAAACATCTTCAATCATATCAAACCACTCAAGTCATAGCCCAATACTACTGCAATGTGAGTAAGCAAGCCACCTAAAATAATGGGGGTAGGTGATGAAGTTTTCCCTAATTTAACCAAGTGCTTCAAAAAGGAATATCCTGAATTAATAGGTACATTTTCTACCATTCTCCATAAACAATACAAGTCCGAAAGCCTTACAATTCCATCCTTACCGCCCCTTCCAAATATCGTGTTTCTCATCATCATATGGACATATCGAAAGATTGGGTTAACAATACTACTACCATTAGAAACGTGTGGATTAAACCCAGACTCTCCACCAATTTGCTCCCACAAATTTGATTTTTCAAAAGCAGGCAGGATAATGTAGGCTCCGTCCCTAGGCAAATCATAGCATATATTAAAATCCTCAAGACTCCATTCATAGTCATCATTAAATAAACAAAATTTTAGTTTCCCTCCTCCTTGAACATTATCAACAGAAACGGAGCTTAAAATTTCCAAGACAATATGAGGGTAAGTTGGGTACCTTAGGACCAACCTATTCTATCAAGCAACCAATCAATATCATTTCTAAACCCCAATGCTTCTAAGGTCTTTCGGTCCATAAATCTAGTGCTTAAAATGGGACGTTTAGATAAAGAATGAAAATAATGCAATTGATCATCATTAGAGAAAGTAATACCAAAGTTGTTCGATATACCTTTGAAGCGTGTATTCTCCTCGTTTGAGACGACCAACACTTCTTTTCCTTTCCTTTGACGAGAGTTCCTTCTTGCGAAGTCTGACATCACGGATGATCGATTGGAATGAGATGAGCGTGGGGGAGGAGCGGTAACACCTTGGGGAGTTGGAGGAAGAGAGGAGAGAAAGGAGGTGTGGGGGAGAGGGTGAAAACGGTTTCACGGGCGTGCAAGTCCATACACCCGTGCCCTAATAAAACAGAGGTGTGGGTCGGGCCATACAGGAGTGCACAACTCCTCCATGGCATGACCCCTCTTCTCTCCACTCGGCCGCAGCTGCACAGCCATGCCAATTGGCACGACCCAGTTCTTTCCCTTCTCTGGTCTTGTCTCACGGTCGTGCCAATTGGCACGGCCTGAGTTTTCTCCTTCTCTGGCAGTCTTACACGGCCGTGCCAATTGGCACGACCTGTGTCCTTCCTCTCCCTGCACAAGCCGCACGACCATGCAGGGCTGCACGACCCGTGACCTTCATTCTTCTGTTAGCTTCGCATGGTCGTGTGGGATCACACGGCCGACTCCTTTAGGCTCACGGTGACTCGCCTTTCGCTCTTTCGGCTCCTCGGACGCCAAAACACTCACGGCCAGCTCATGGAAAATCAGTACATCCTGAAAGCGAATACCCAGAAATAAAGAAATAATAAAAATGCTCGACTCAAAATCACTAGACAAATGAAACGACAAAAGGAATGACGAACTAAAAAAAACCCTTGGGTTGCCTCCCAAGAAGCGCTTGTTTTAGGTCTTTAGCTCGACCCCATTTTAACTCATTCAGGTGGACATGGATCTAAGAAGTATATCAGCATATCTTCCTTTGCCGACACATCATGGAGGTATTTTTTTAAACGCTGCCTGTTTACTTTAAATTCCCTATGCTCCTTGCTCCAAATGTCAACAGCTCCAAATGGATAGACCTTTTTGACTTGGATGGTCCTGTCCATCTCGATTTTAACTTCCCATGAAAGAGTTTCAATCTTGAATTAAACAGCAGCACTGAGTCCCCATCCTTGAATTCTCTCCGCATGATATGTTGATCATGCCATCTCTTTGTTCTCTCTTTGTAGGATTTGGCATGTTCGTAGGCATCCATCCTCAATTCATCAAGCTCATTTAATTGGAGTTTCCTTCTATCTCCCACTAACTTTAGGTCCATGTTAAGCTGCTTTATCGCCCAGTGAGCCTTATGTTCTAATTCTACTGGAAGATGACACGACTTTTCGTATACCAGTCGGAATAGGGTCATACCAAATGGAGTCTTGAAAGCAGTATGATATGCCCATAAAGCATCATCCAACTTCAACGACCAGTCTTTTCGGGAATTGGACACTGTCTTTTCTAATATTTCTTTTATCTCCTGGTTGGAAATCTCTGCTTGTCCATTGGTCTGGGGATGGTAGGGTGTTGCTACTTTGTGGCTAACTCCGTATTTCTTTAGCAAATTTTTAAACTGTCTTTCAATGAAGTGCAAACCCCCTTCGCTAATAACTGCCCTAGGCACACCGAATCGTGAAAAAATTACCTTTTTAAACAGTTTAATTACTGTTTTGGCATCACTGGTAGGAGAAGCTATGGCTTCCACCCATTTCGACACATAATCCACCGCCACCAAGATATAATTATTTCCACATGATGAAGGAAAATGCCCCATAAAATCTATTCCCCATACATCGAACAGTTCTACTTCGAGGATGTAATTCAGTGGCATCTCATTTCTTCTAGTGATGTTCCCGGTCTTCTGACATTGGTCGCAGGACTGCACAAAATTCTTCGTGTCTTTAAATAGACTTAGCCAAAAAAATCCTGCTTGTAAAATTTTTGTAGTTGTTCTTGACACGCCCAAATGTCCACTGTAGAATGATGAGTGACAGTGAGATAAAATGTCCTTGATTTCATCTTCTGGCACACACCTTCGGTAGATCGTATTTCCGTATTTCCTAAAAAGTAGTGGCTTGTCCCATATGTAGTGTTTGACGTCTGAGAAAAACTTTTTCCTCTGCTGCCAGGTGAAGTTTGGGGGAAGTACTCCACTTGCAAGGTAACTAACAAAATCTGCATTCCAAGGAACTCTCTTAGAATTTACTGGCAATAAATGCTTGTCAGGGAAAACATCATTTATGGGCGGATCAAAATCTACATCTTTTTGCCCATTCGGCCATACTCGGGATAGATGATCCGCCACAACATTCTCAGCCCCTTTTTTGTCTCTAATTTCTAGATTAAATTCTTGAAGAAGCAAGACCCACCTGATCAACCAGGGTTTGGGATCTTTCTTATTAAGCAGATATCTTATAGCAGCATGATCAAAATACACTATCACTTTTGAGCCTACTAAAAAGGTAGATCTGCTACCTTAGCGGCCCCCCTAGTGCCAGCCCCATGGATATGGAGGGAGGTTCATGCAGGTACACAGGCCATAGGCGCATGGCGGGGTAAACCCCAGGTCGTCAGTTCCTGAGAATCGACCCCTGGCCATTACGCCAGAGATATCATGCGCCCACCGTCTGTGCTACGCCCTGGGGCATCTTTCTTATTAAGCAGATATCTTATAGCAGCATGATCAGAATACACTATCACTTTTGAGCCTACTAGATAAGACCTGAACTTGTCGATTGCAAATACTATGACCAACAATTCCTTTTAGATGGTAGAATAATTCATTTGGGCTGCATCCAATGTCTTGCTGCAGAGTGGTTTGCGTGCAGTACTTTATCCTTTCTTTGTCCTAAAACTGTAGGGATGTCAATGGGTCGGGTTCGGGTCGGATTTTATTTCCTCCATCCCCATACCCATCGGGTATAGGATCTCCGATGGGTATACCCATACCCATTAAATGATCGAATATCTTCTATAGTTATAATTTTTCGTCTTTCTATCTAACTATTATCATTCAACAAAAATATATTAAAATTAACAACCAATTAAAAATATATATATATAATTAAAAAAATAGATTAAACATCTATATAGTCTCCTCCTAATATCAACAAAAATAGTAAGTTGATTTTGAAAAAAGAAAATTTTCTTTAATATATGTATATATATTATTTAATCGGGTATTCGGGTCGTGTATCGGGTATTGATAGTCCCTTCATACCCTCCTCCATTCGGGTCGGATGTCGGATCCTTCATCGGGTTCGAGTGAAATTGTCATCCCTATAAAACTGCACCTTTTCAAAATCACTAGCGTCGCACATGATTTTTAATGGGAGTTCCCAGTCTGGAGCTTGGATTACGGGAGCTGAGATGAGAGCACTCTTGATTTTCTTAAAATCCTCATTGCAGTCATCGTCAAAACAGAATTCAGCATCTTTAATCAACAAGTTGGTTAGTAGCTTGGAAAATTTTGAGAAGTCCTTGATGAAACGCCTGTAAAATCCAGCGTGCCCTAAAAAAATCCTAAGCCCTTTTACATTAAGAGGTGGAGGTAGTTTCTCAATTGTCTATATTTTGGTTTTATCTACCTCAATTCCTCATTCTGAAATCTTGTGTCCTAAAACAATTCCCTCTTTGACCATGAAGCGGCATTTCTCCCAGTTCAGAACTAAATTCACCTCTTCGCATCTCTGAAGAACTTTGGAAAGGTTCAGAAGACACGAATCGAAGTCATTCCCATAAACTGAGAAATCATCCATGAATACTTCCATAATCTTTTCTGTGAAATCTGAGAAAATTGCCATCATACATCTCTGAAATGTAGCTGGTGCGTTGTAGAGTCCAAACGACATTCGTCGATAAGCATAGGTACCAAAAGGGCATGTGAAGGTGGTCTTTTCTTAATCTAGGGGATGTATTGGAATTTGGAAAAAACCAGAATACCCATCCAGATAACAAAAATAGGAATGCTTTGCCAATCTTTCCAGCATCTCATTGATGAATGGTAAGGGAAAATGATCTTTCCTAGTCTCCTTGTTTAGCTTCCTGTAATCAATACACATCTGCCATCCTGTGACTGTTCTTGTTGGAATCAATTCATTATTTTCATTTCTAACCACAGTCATTCCCCCCCTCTTGGGGACCACATGGACTGGACTCACCCATTCACTATCCGATATAGGGTAAATGATCCCAGCATCAAGAAGTTTCAATACTTCATTCTTCACCACCTCTTTCAAATTTGGATTTAACCTTCTTTGATACTCAATTGAATTTTTATATCCTTCTTCAAGTAGAATCCTGTGCATGTACATTGAAGGGCTGATCCGTTTTATGTCATCAATGGTGTACCCGATTGCTTTTCTGTATGTTCTCAGCTACTTGATCAATCTCTGTGTCTCCATCTCAGTTAAATTTGCATTAATTATTACTGGGAAGGTGGAATCTGGACCAACGAATGCATATTTAAGGTTAGGCGGTAGAGGTTTTAACTCCACTTGAGGTGGTGCAATCTCAAGCAATGCTGGTTCCTGTTCTAGTAGCTATATCTCTTCGTTTGCCCCGACTTCTTCTGGTGCTCCCTCAATTTCTTGAGCCATTCCCTCAATATCATCGTCATCATCCAAGTCCTCCTCTTCACATGATGTTGAGGTAGACATCAAACCTCCCGGCGATTTTAGTAAGACTTCTCCACACCAAGGAAACATTTTTTGTACATCTTGGGAATGCATACGGATGGACTCCTCTAATTCTGCCTGAGCCTCGTTCTCTATGTGCCTTGATTTATTTTCATCCATCAACACTCCCTTACCCTCTTCTGCTTTGATCGGGTGTAGAGATAAGTTTAGCACGTCTTGTCTTGACCATTCGCTGAGATTTGACACCACCGTATGGATTATTTCTTGTGCTTAATCCAAACATTTTTTCATGAGTGCCCCCCAGCTGCTGTGTCCAGGAGGCTTTTGTTCTAGAACGAGAGTCCAATGTAAACTATTGTTAGTTAGAGCCCTAGAGCCAATCATTTGATGATTGTATTATGGACTTGTTGTATCATATTCTATATAAATAAAGGCATTTGGTTTTTGGTTATTATACTTACTTGTATTGGTGCCAAATAAACTAAGTATAATAACGTCCTTGAGTAGAAGGTTCTTACCTATATCAATCGGCTAGCAGAACCGATAGTGAGATGATATAGGGAACACTACTCTTAATCATTCCTAGTCAAGTATTAACATTCAGGGACAATGTTAATGCAATAAGACTAGCATGTAGGTCAACTCGATGACTTGATCTCACAAGTCATGGATATAGATATATCAAGTTGACACATGGGTATGCATTAGAGATTGTATACTGAATGACCCGCCATGAGAAAGTATCATGGATCGTTATATGAGTGTCATATACTTTCTCATGTGGCTATTAGTATGACTACTAGTCCTTGGACCTGAAGTCACCATGCATCCCTACATAAGGAGTTATGTACTTTGGTTTCATCAAACATCACCCGTAACTGGGTGGACTATAAAGGCGATTACTGGGTATGTAACGAATTATGCAGAGGGATGTGAGTGATGTAGATGGGATCTATCCCTCCCATATGACGGGAGACACATCGGTATTCTTGATAGAGTGAGACCACGAAGTGCATGGCCATGCTCAAATGAGTCAATATGAGATATTGAGCTCATTTATTTTAGTGAGTCTACTTGGAGTTCAAGATTTAAATTGATTAGAGGATGACACGGTCTATGCCTCACATTAATCAATCTAGATATCTAGGATAGAAGGACACTTGTCATATATTGTGAGGAGTCACAATTAGTAGTCACAAGGTGATGTTGGATCTCAACATTCTTGTAATTTGGGTAGTAATGATGTATTGGTAGATACCACTCATTACTTATGGTCCTAAATGGGTTTAGGGGCATTGTCAACGTTACAAGAACCTATTGGGTCACACACAAAGAACAAGTGGATGGAGATTAGGTTCATATGATGAACCAAGAGGATTAGATTCATGTGATGAATCAAATTGGATTAAGAGTAATCCTAATTGGGCTAATTGAGTTGGACTCAAGTTGATTCATGTGTTCAATGAGTCTAATTTAGATTATGACTCATTGAATCAATTTAATTAAATGAATTAGATTCATTATATTAAATTGGCTTGAATTAAATGTTCGGATTAGATCAACCATGAGAGAGATTAAGTCAACTTTGACTTGACTTGAGAGGAAGAGGAAGAGTCAAGTTTGACTTGACTATTTGCCACATCATTAGTGATTTGGCATTAGGAGGACTAATGATGATGTGCCACATCATCAAAGTGTGCCACCTCATGGGGGTTACAAATCTATTCTCTTTAATGGCCACATTTAATGAGAATGGGGGTTACCTTTTTGGTTTTGAATGAGAATGAATTTTTCATTCACTCACATTCACATCATCTTCTTCCTCAAGCTCTCTTTTTGCTCCTTCTCTTCTCTTGGTCGTGGGTTTCAAGCAAGGGAGAAGAAAGGAGAGTGAGTCTAATCCAAGAAGAAAGGTTAGTGAAAGTCACATAGAGATTTTTTAGAGGAGTGTGTTCTCTTCTTTTCCTTTCTTCTTCTTCCAATCCCATCCGAGAGCATCAAGAAGTGCTAGCACACTTGTGGTGTTCTCTTCTCCATCCTTGTGTATTAGAGAACACATCTTGTTCGTGTGGATACTTCTAGAGGATTGTCTACGTTGACAATCTTGAGATCCGGCACTTCCTTGGACGAGCGGGATTCAAAAAGGGTACGCATCAAGGGTAATTTTATAAACATATAGATCTAAGAGTAGATCTAGTTAGTAAACTCGTACATGTAAAATTTTGTTCTATACTCTTCGCACGGATCCGTTGGCTAGGGAGTTTCGGGGTTTCCGCGACGCGAAAAAGCGATTTTCGCGGCCCGAAAAACTCAACAGTGGTATCAGAGCCACGTGCGAAGGCGTGTACGAGTTTATTTTGGTTTTTTTGAAAAATAAACATTCTGTGAAATTCTGTAATTTCATGATTTTTATAGTTTTAAAGGGTATTTTTCTCGTAGAAGCGAAGCACAAGTGTTTAGACACTTGTAGGCTTCGACTACCGAGAAGATTTTTTCGTTACGGCAATGTTTCGACCCAAAACTTTTTGGGACAGTGGCTAAGGTGCTGTAGGATCGCTTAGGAGCAACTCATGATGGTTAAATCGCGGGTAGGGGTACTGCCCCTAACCCCGCAAGGGGATTTGCTCCGCGATTGCGCCCGAAATCGCTAATCGGGACCGCCGGGAAAAATTTACTCATAAAAATTGTAAAAATTATGAAAAATTACACAAAATTATGAAAAATATATAATTTAGAATTATATATTATTTTTGTGATAGTCATGGCCCAAAAAGACCCAATATGATTGGATTTGTGTTGTAATTTATAATACGGCCTACGTGCCGTCATGTGTTTGTGTGTGCTGTATTTGATACGCGACCTGCGTGTCGTGCCTCCCTATTTATATTCTGGTTGTAAATTAGATTTAGACTCGAATGTAACTCGAGTTTCAAAATGTAATGTAAATTTTGAAGCGGTGGAAGGTCCACTCAAAACGGAGTTACGAGGAAGGCGCGAGCAACACAAGGTGGTCAAAAGGAAGGCGCTTGAGAAGCTGTTGACCTTAGGTTGACCATCCGATCTTCTCATTGGCTTGAGAAGATCGTAGTAGGGCCATGACATAATCACAAAATTATTTAATTAATTGCTTTTGTGTGTATGTGATGCATGCTAGTTAATTAAGTAATTAATTAGTGCCTAACGATTAGATTAGATCTAAGTCGTGCACATGATGCATCCTTCGATTAGATTAGATCTATCGAGTATATGATACGCATCATCGTTTAGATTAGATCTAAATCGCGATAACTCGTAATGCCTACCATGCCGTGATACCTACCACTACCTCGATCGCATGTTGTTGTTGAATCTGCCAAAGCAGAGCAACACATACTATCTTAGTAGGGTACGGAGGGACAATCTTGGTCCTGCCTATCAACACATGGGTGAGTACAACTCAATTAGATTGATTAACTAGTTAACTAAATTGGATCGAGTTTAACTATAGGCATTATCCAATGGTTGGTAGATAGGTCAAAATCACGTTTATATTAACTCTTCGGCGTATTAGCCAAAGCTAACTCAAGTTTTAATATAAATGCGGATTTTGATCCTATAAACAAGAGTTGCATAGAGATGTAATTGGTAATTGTTACCTACCGATCATACTAAATCTTGGGCGTATTAGCCAAAGCTAACTCAAGGGTTAGTATGATGTGGATCTTGTCCCACATAAATTATAGAATTCAGTGGGAGCATCATTTAGTTAAAGGCCTAATTAAATGATATTTATTTCTGTTGTAGATTACCATGACGTCAAACACGAACAATTTCTCTTTGCGTTCTGTCCTTAAGAAGGACAAGCTCAACGGAGCAAATTTCCTGGACTGGTATAGGAACTTGAGAATAGTTCTCACTCAAGAACGTAAACTGTATGTTCTGGAGCAGCCCATTCCGGAGGCTCCTCCTGCCACTGCCACGCAAGCAGACCGAGATGCTTACAAGAAGCATCAAGATGATGCATTAGATGTGTCCTGTCTTATGCTCGCGATCATGAACTCTGAGCTTCAGAAGCAACATGAGTTGATGAGTGCTTATGATATGGTTGAACATCTTTGTCACCTATATCAAGGACAAGCAAGGCATTGGAAGAGGAACTCCAAAGAATACCTAGAAGATCTTAAGAAGAAGAGAAATAAGATTTCTACTTCAGGTATACATATTATAGAAGTCAACCTCTCTATTTCTTCATCGTGGGTATTAGATACCGGATGTGCTTCACACATTTGTACTAATGTACAAGCGCTGAGAAATAGCAGGCCATTGATGAAGGGTGTGATAGACCTACGAGTAGGCAATGGAGCACGGGTTGCTGCTGTTGCTGTAAGAACTTATCATCTATCTCTGCCCTCTGGGCTTGTACTAGAATTAGATGATTGTTGTTATGTGCCTGCATTAACTAAGAACATTATATCAGTTTCTTATTTGGACAAGAAAGGTTTCTCGTTTACAATAAAGAACAAATGTTGTTCTGTCTATTTAAACGATATGTTCTATTGTAGTGCACCTCTGATAAACGGACTTTATATTCTAGATCTTGAAAGCCCTATTTATAACATAAATACCAAGAGGTTCAAGTCAAATGACCTGAACCAAACCTATCTCTGGCACTGTCGCTTAGGTCATATAAATGACAAGCACTTATCCCAGCTCCATAAGGATGGTTTGCTGGACTCATTTGATTTTGAATCTTATGAGACGTGCGAGTCATGCCTACTAGGCAAGATGACCAAGACACCCTTTAGTGGGCACAACGAAAGAGCGACTGATTTGTTATGACTTATACATAGTGATGTATGTGGCCCTTTCAATGTCGCGGCTAGAGGCGGTTATAGGTACTTCAGTAGATATGGTTATGTGTACTTGATGACACATAATTCTGAATCCTTTGAAAAGTTCAAAGAATTCAAGAATGAAGTACAAAACCAGCTTGGCAAGAGTATTAAGATACTTCGATCAGATCGAGGTGGAGAATACCTTAGCCATGAGTTTCGTGACTATCTAGCTGAGTGTGGGATTCTATCCCAACTCACTCCTCCTAGAACACCACAGTGGAATGGTGTATCCGAAAGGAGGAATCGTACCTTATTAGATATGGTACGGTCTATGATGAGTCACACAGATCTTCCGACATTCCTTTGGGGCTATGCTCTAGATACGGCAGCTTTTATACTCAACCGAGTTCCATCCAAGGCCGTGATAAAGACACCATATAGGATATGGACTGGGAGAGATGCCCAAGTGTCTTTCATGAGGATTTGGGGATGTGAGGCCTACGTTAGACGTCAAGTCTCAGATAAATTAGGACCCAAATCCGATAAGTGCTACTTTATAGGATATTCCAAGGAAACTAAGGGATATTACTTCTACATTCCCAGTCAGCACAAGATAGTTGTAGCAAAGACTGGAGTCTTTCTAGAAAGGGACTTTGTTTCTAGAAAGACTAGTGGGAGTACATTCGATCTTGAAGAAGTTCAAGATGCGAATAGCATCAAGCCTCGATGGAAGTTGAACTGGAACCATAAAGTGTTGTGGATGATGTTGTTCCACAAAGAGTTGAGGAACAACAACCAGTTCAAGTAGACATACCTCTTCGCAGGTCTGATAGGGTACGTCGTCAGCCTGAGAGATACTCATTTCTCTTGTCTGACCATGATGATGTTGTGCTCATAGAGGATGAGCCTACCACCTATCAGGAAGCTATGATGAAACCAGATTCTGAGAAATGGCTAGAAGCCATGAGATCCGAAATGGAATCCATGTACACCAACCAAGTATGGACTTTGGTTGATCCACCTGAAGGGGTAAAACCCATAGGGTGTAAGTGGGTCATTAAGAGAAAGACTGACATGGATGGACTTATCTATAAGAGTCGCATGGTAGCTAAAGGTTTCAAGCAGATTCATGGTATTGACTATGATGAAACCTTTTCACCAATAGCGATGTTTAAGTCCATTTGGATCATGCTTGCTATTGCAGCTTACCACGATTACGAGATCTGGCAGATGAATGTCAAAGCCGCGTTTCTGAATGAAAACCTACTCGAGGATGTGTACATGACACAACCTGAGGGTTTTGTAGATCCAAATCATACTAGCAGAGTATGCAAGCTGCATAGATCCATTTATGGACTAAAGCAAGCTTCTCGGAGCTGGAATCTTCGATTCGATGATGCAATCAAACAGTTTGGTTTTATCAAGAATGAAGATGAACCTTGTGTCTACAAGAAGGTTGTAGAGGACATAGTTGTCTTCCTCATATTGTATGTGGATGACATACTGCTCATTGGGAAAGACAGTCTGTCAAGACTTGGCTAGGGACATGTTTCTCAATGAAGGACTTAGGTGAAGCATCCCGCATTCTAGGGATACAGATCTATAGAGATAGATCTAAGAGATTGCTTGGCCTAAGTCAGAGTACATATATTGACAAGGTACTCCTTCGGTTTGCCATGCAGAACTCCAAGAAGGGATTTCTGCCGATGTCACATAGCGTGAGTCTTTCGAAGACTTAGAGCCCCTCTTCTAGAGAGGAGAGAGACTGCATGGATCAAATCCCTTATGCTTCAGCCATAGGATCTATCATGTACGCCATGCTATGTACTCGACCTGATGTCTCATATGCTTTGAGCATACCAGTCAGATCCGGTGAAAGTCATTGGATAGCGGTCAAGAATATTCTTAAGTACTTAAGAAGGACTAAAGAATATTTTTGATATATGGAGGCGATGATGAGCTAGCTGTAAAGGGTTACAGTGATGCTAGAGGGTTCGTGTTTTGCATAAATGGTGGTGCTGTGAGCTGGAAGAGTCCGAAGCAGGACACAGTAGCTAATTCTACGACAGAGGTTGAGTATATTGCTGCATCAGAGGCAGCAAAGGAGTCAGTTTGGATTCGCAAGTTCGTCACTGAACTTGGGGCGATTCCTAGCATTACTGACCCTAAAGCTCTATTGTGACAACAATGGAGCTATAGCACAGGCGAAGGAACCTCGCTCACACCAGCAGACCAAACACATACTACGGCACTTCCATCTCATTCGAGAGATTATAGAGAGAGGAGATGTGAAGATTTGCAGAGTACCCACAGAGGCTAACATGGCAGATCCCTTGACCAAGGCTTTGGCACAGAGGAAGCATGATGGTCACACTAGGTCATTGGGGCTTAGAGCCTACACTGATTGGCACTAGTGCTAGTGGGAGATTGTTAGATAGAGCCCTAGAGCCAATCATTTGATGATTGTATTATGAACTTGTTGTATCATATTCTATATAAATAAAGGCATTTGGTTTTTGGTTATTATACTTACTTGTATTGGTGCCAAATAAACTAAGTATAATAACGTCCTTGAGTAGAAGGTTCTTACCTATATCAATCGGTTAGTTGAACCGATAGTGAGATGATATAGGGAACACTACTCTTAATCATTCCTAGTGGAGTATTAACATTTAGGGACAATGTTAATGCAATAAGACTAGCATGTAGGTCAACTCGATGACTTGATCTCACAAGTCATGGATATAGAGATATCAAGTTGGCACATGGGTATGCATTAGAGAATGTATACTGAATGACCCACCATGAGAAAGTATCATGGATCGTTATATAAGTGTCATATACTTTCTCATGTGGCTATTAGTACGACTACTAGTCCTTGGACCTGAAGTCACCATGGATCCCTATATAAGGAGTTATGTACTTTGGTTTCGTCAAACGTCACCCGTAATTGGGAGGACTATAAAGGCGATTACTGGGTATGTAACGAATTATGCAGAGGGATGTGAGTGATGTAGATGGGATCTATCCCTCCCATATGACGGGAGACACATCGGTATTCTTGATAGAGTGAGACCACGAAGTGCATGGCCATGCCCAAATGAGTCAATATGAGATATTGAGCTCATTTATTTTAGTGAGTCTACTTGGAGTTCAAGATTTAGATTGATTAGAGGATGACACGGTCTATGCCTCACATTAATCAATCTAGATGTCTAGGATAGAAGGACACTTGTCATATATTGTGAGGAGTCACAATTAGTAGTCACAAGGTGATGTTGGATCTCAACATTCTTGTAACTTGAGTAGTAATGATGTATTGGTAGATACCGCTCATTACTTATGGTCCTAAATGGATTTAGGGGCATTGTCAACGTTACAAGAACCTATTGGGTCACACACAAAAAATAAGTGGATGGAGATTAGGTTCATATGATGAACCAAGAGGATTAGATTCATGTGATGAATCAAATTGGATTAAGAGTAATCCTAATTGGGCTAATTGAGTTGGACTCAAGTTGATTCATGTGTTCAATGAGTCTAATTTAGATTATGACTCATTGAATCAATTTAATTAAATGAATTAGATTCATTATATTAAATTGGCTTGAATTAAATGGTTGGATTAGATCAACCATGAGAGAGATTAAGTCAAGTTTGACTTAACTTGAGAGGAAGAGGAAGAGTCAAGTTTGACTTGACTATTTGCCACATCATTAGTGATTTGGCATTAGGAGGACTAATGATGATGTGCCACATCATCAAAGTGTGTCACCTCATGGGGGTTACAAATCTATTCTCTTTAATGGCCACATTTAATGAGAATGGGGGTTACCTTTTTAGTTTTGAATGAGAATGAATTTTTCATTCACTCACATTCACATCATCTTCTTCCTCAAGCTCTCTTTTTGCTCCTTCTCTTCTCTTGGTCGTGGGTTTCAAGCAAGGGAGAAGAAAGGAGAGTGAGTCTAATCCAAGAAGAAAGGTTAGTAAAAGTCACATAGAGATTTTTTAGAGGAGTGTGTTCTCTTCTTTCCTTTCTTCTTCTTCCAATCCCATCCGAGAGCATCAAGAAGTGCTAGCACACTTGTGGTGTTCTCTTCTCCATCCTTGTGTGTTAGAGAACACATCTTGTTTGTGTGGATACTTCTAGAGGATTGTCTACGTTGACAATCTTGAGATCCGGCACTTCCTTGGACGAGCGGGATTCGAAAAGGGCACGCATCAAGGGTAATTTTCTAAACATATAGATCTAAGAGTAGATCTAGTTAGTAAACTCGTACATGTAAAATTTTGTTCTATACTCTTCGCACGGATCCGTTGGCTAGGGAGTTTCGGGGTTTCCGCGACGCGAAAAAAGCGGTTTTCTCGGCCCGAAAAATCCAACAAATATGTGAAGAACCAACCAACTCTCAATACCGTGATGTGGGCACTGATATAGAATTGACAGGTACCTATCCCAAGCTTGATTTAATGCCTCTTCATCACGTTGCTTGAAGTGCAGAATCTGATCTCTCAACTGAGTAGTTCTTTTTGGAGGAAAGTATCTGTTTAGAAATTTTCTCTCTAATTCATCCCATGTCTTGATGCTTCTTGGCAGCAGAGTATTAAACCAAACCTTTGCATTACTTCTGAGACTGAATGGAAAAACTATGAGTTGTATTGAATCAGCCGGAACCCCCTCAACTCTCAGTGTGTTGCAATAGCTGTGGAAATCCAGGAGATGCAAGTAAGGATTCTCTGAATCTAATCCCCAAAATTGATTTTCCTGCACTTTAGAGATGAATGATAGTCTAAACATAAAATTCTTCGTCGGGATTTCTGGAAACACAATGGGACCTAGCTCTTTAGCAGACTTCGATGCTCCATAATCCTTTAAGCGCTTTAAAATCATCTCCTATCCGAATAGACCGGAAGCACGAAGTAGACAGACATGCAGGGTAATTGAATTTCCTGCAAGGTTAGCTTCGAATGCAAAAAGAATATATGGAATAAAATGCAGAATGTAAAAAAAAACAAGAGTAAAATTATTTATCTCTAAATGTGAACGGTGTTAGGATCGGTTGAGCTAGAGGGGGGGGTGAATGGCTCACTTCTTTTGCTGACCAACTTTGTTTTGCACAGCGGAAATCTGAAGGCAATGCTAACACCGGTATTTACTTGGTATCCACCTCCTCAGGGAGTTGACTAATCCAAGGATCCACACCACTCACACTCTTTCACTATCGAAAACCCTCCTTCTCGGAATCACACCGAAGGTGGAGAAACCTTAACAGAAATACACCTCTCCCTTTTCTTCAAAATAAATATCACAAACGCTACAAAGAAGAAGTAGAGAAAGATTACAAGATTTAACCAACTTCTTCTTTGCAGGTGAGATTTTAGTACGTAGTAGAGAGGAGCTTGAACCCTTTGCTTTGAATCTTTATCACTTGAGAGCTTTGAAAAGGCTTGGAGAGCAATGGAACAGTATATGTTTTGTTGTGTATGTTTTCCCGTTTCTTTCCGTGCTTTATACGTTGAGAAAACTAGCCGCTTTCACGCCGTCCGTGGATCGATTGAGGTCATATTCCAATCGATTCACAACTATCCGTTGAAACCATCGCACAAGATCGAGCAGTTCTTTCATTTGACTTGGATCGATGAGCGTTTGAATCGATTCACCGCTTGTTTGATGAAGCAGCGGTTTGAAATCGATCGGACGATTCAACATTGAATCGATCTCGGATGAGTGATTCCGACGATTCGGATCGCATCATCGATTTCGTCGAGAAGCCCGCCGATCCGCCCTCGATCCCGGGCCAGCCCGATCGCGCGCTCGCCAGCCTCGGCATCTACGTGTTCCACACGCGGCTGCTGATCGACCAGCTGCGTCGCGAACTCGATCGATCGCCTATCGATCCGACACGATCGCGCGCTGCGATCCGCGCAGAACTTTACCAATCGATCGCCAATCGATTGCCTTACCTTCAATCGATCGACTGATCGAGAGGCAATTTGCCGCACGCCATGTCTGAATCGATTTTCCAATCGTTCTCTGACAGTGAGCCTATCACACACATAATCTTGTGACTTGCAGGAGCTTCTCTTGCCAAGAATCCGGTCCCCGACCTTCTTGGACTTCTCTTGCCTTGCATCTGGTCTTCTGACCTGCAAGAACTCTTTTTGCCAAGAATCCAGTCCTCGACCTTCTTGGTCTTCTCTTGCATCTGGTCTTCTGACCTGCAAGAAACTCCTCCTGCAAACTCACAATGCATGTTAGTTCCACCGTATTAACCTAAACTTAAATAATTGTCAACACATTGAAACTTCCAGGGCATGATTGCACCAACAATCTCCCCCTTTTTGATGTTTGACAATCTATTTAAGTTTAGGCTAATTTCCAATACAATGATAAATAATGATTGTAGCTTGCTGAAATAATAATTTCATAATTGCAGTAAGCTTGATTTTAATTTACTAAGATAGTCATAAGCAATAAGCATAAACTTCAACATAGATCTCCCCCTTTGTCAAAAATCAAAAGCAAATAACTCCCCCTCAATAAGTGCACAAAGCAAATACGATAAATCCAAGGAATGCTCCCCCTAAAACACACATATATCAACAGAACAGAACAACACTGAAATGTAGAATCAAAAGGAGAGGGTAGCATAAAAGTATATCATACATTCAAAATAAAAGAGAGTTCACAAAAAGGACCCCAGAACAACCATCCATACAACAAGATAAAAATACATCATATAGGAACATAAAACTCGATAAGCTCGTCTCCAGAAGGGGTGGGATCAGGATCAGCAGCTGGAGCGGACGTAGTAGCCGGAGCAGGAACCGCCGCAGAGTCAGGATCAGGGGCATCCTCAGCAGGAGGAACAGGGGCGGTGGATGGACCAGACTGAGACGGGTGAACCGTCACCCACGAGCCCACTAAGTCCACTAGTGTATCCAGAGTCCGCTGCATCGAAGTCTGCTGCTGGACCACGGTATCCATCGTGGTACGCAGGCTGGCTACCTCCAGGGTCAGCTCCTCAAGGCGAGTGGAAACCGTCTCCTCAAAACTCGGAGAAGCTGGCCCATGGAACTCCTCCTCAGCCTCATCCTCCGCAGGAGCCAAGGCCTGTGCCTCCCCCCTGTGGCGAGCTCGGGGTCCCTCCCCAAAAGCACGACCATCGATCCATCTAACTCCAGCTGGACCACCAATCAGACCCGACTTCTTGAAAGAGCGTGAAGAAATCCGAGAATAAGCCACGGTCATGTGCTCCAAACGTCCCCTGGAGACATCAACCTTCTGGGACGCCAGCCAATCTGTGATAAGATGCCCGAAAGGCATATGTATCGTCTGCTGTACAGGCTGGGTGAAATGGATGATGCAATGAAAGATATTCAGAGTGATGTTGATGTCAAGGGAATGACGAATGGCGTAGAGAGCAAACATATGAGGCGGTCGGAGAGTGGCTAGGGCACGAGAGGCAATGGGGAAAAGACAGTTGATGATCACCTTAAACAAAGCGGCATTTTCAGCCGATAACTCAAGAGAAGAGAATTTGGTGACATGAGCATCTGGCCCATCCGGACGCGGACGACCAAAGAGAAATTGATGCATGGATGCGATGCTAATACGCTCAAAAGGTGGAGGGAGCTCATCGGGAAGAGTGGGATAAAAGACAAAATCATTATCTGAAGGTAGACATTTAAGATAAGATTGAAGAATCTCATAGGAGAAGTCTAGGCTCCGTTTTGCTACACGAGTACGATAATGTACACCATCTGTAGTGTGTAAATTATTATAAAATTCGGAGACTAGACCTATATTGATATCCCTCTCACAAGTCAACAAGGAGTCAAGTTTATAATGTTTGAACCTATTATAGGTATCAAAGCAAGATGATCTATAATATTGCAAATTCACTGATCTAGGGGATATAAGTTTGAAAGCATTTTTGGTGAAAGCTTGTTGCATTGCAGCATTTGGAAACCTAGGGTCAGTGGGAGGTTGAGGACGTGAGGAAGGGACAGACGACCCTTCGCCCGATTCATGGACCTTTTGTTTCTTTCTGTGGGATAGAAAACAAATGCACGAGATGCCAGGGTTGACAGTGAACGGGAAGGAATACAAAGTGCGTGAGGAAGGGACAGTGAATGGTTTGACAGTAATGCAAAGATTCAAGGATAATGCAAGTAATGCAATGCATGAGGGATAATACAATGCACAAAGACACACAAAAATACAGATTAGGTCAAGAATAGGAGCAAAAAAGGAACAACAAGGACTAGAGCAACGAGTTTTACCTAGGTTTAGGGTTTTGAGTCCGCATTTTGTGTGAGGACGCGGAGAAGAGGAAAGGAGCTGTCCAGTGTGTCGAGAGAGAACTGGAAGAGAAGTGGAATAGCTCTTCTTCGCCGGAGAGGCACGCTGGAGTGACGATCGAGACAGGCAGAACCGTCGCCTGGGAAGTCGCCTAGGGCAAAAGCCGCGTCGAGAGAGAGAACGAGAAAATAAAAATTAAGGGATCGATTCGGATCCACGGGTTTAAGACGGGTTTTAGGGCTTCGATCGATCGACCGATCGATTGAGAGTAATTGAATCGATCGGTCGATCGATTCACAATGCTTCTGTGAAAGTCGAACAAAATTCTGAATCGATTCATGGATCGATTCAGACGCCTTCTGTGGAAAAACGAAAGGGTGTCTCAATCGATCCATTGATCGATTGAGGTTCTCTGAATCGATCCATTGATCGATTCAGATGCCTTTTGTGGAAAATCGACGAGCGTCTCAATCGATCCATTAATCGATCGAGGTACTCTGAATCGATCCATTGATCGATTCAGATGCCTTCTGTGGCCAAGTGCGAGCCTCCCAATCGATTCACCAATCGATTGGGAAGCCTGATAGTTCTGCATGTCTGAAAAACTTTCAGAACCAAGATTTGGAAAAGCACAACTAATTGTACACGACTCCAAAAATCACGAAATTTTGCGTAGACACTATATATGTCCCATATTATCAAGGAAAAATAAAGTTTAATAAAAATAAACTCGTCTTAATGAAAGCTTACACAAAACCACAAATTATTGAAAACTTCAAAAATATGAGGAAGTTTGTATCTATCTTTTTCATAATAATCCCCATCCAATAACACACTTCAACCAATGTTTCAGAAGTGAGTTGTGACATGATCAATTGGAAATTTCCAATCATAATCGTAGGGCAACGGGCACATGAGTTGTACACTTGCTTTCCCTATGATTGGACAAATGAATGTTTCATGTGAAAATCATTTTTCTTGGCCAACTTAATGCATCATAACAAGCATTATGACCAAGATAAATGTTCCTAACCTCTCACCCCCATCTAAATCACACAAAGAAGATAACCCTATGTGTTTGTGAGAGGCAAAAATTAAGGTGAAAAACCCAAAGGCTCTACCTATAAAGTGACCATGGAGGAGTTGATTTAATCAATACAACACATTCCCAATTCTCTTCTAAGAAAGCTAAATTCAACTTCGGAAAGAGGTTTGGTGAAGATATCGGCTAAGTTAGATTTTGATCCAACATAATTTAAAATGATATCACCTCGAGTTACATGATCACGGATAAAATGATGTTTAACCTCTATGTGTTTCGTTCTTGAATGATGAACGGGATTTTTTGTTAAGTTGATTGTGCTCACATTATCACAAAGTACTTGAACATTGTTATAGGTAAGTTTATAGTCTTCTAGAGTATGAGTCATCCACAATAATTGCGATACACACTCTCCCATGGCAATATATTCCGCTTCGGTTGTGGAGAGAGCTACACAATGTTGTTTTCTACTTGACCAACTTACTAAAGAGGACCCTAGAAATTGACAACTACCACTAGTGCTTTTGCGATCCAACTTGCATCCATCATAATCGGAATCGGTATAGCCCACTAGGTCAAAAGTTTCGGTTCTAGGATACCAAAGACCAACATTTTGAGTCCCCTTGAGATAACGAAGAATTCGCTTAACGACACTCAAATGTGACTCCTTGGCACAAGATTGATACCTAGCACATATACCTATGGCGAAAAGTATATCCGGTCTACTAGCCGTGAGATAGAGAAGACTTCCTATAGCACTACGATACACTTTGGAGTCAACTTCTTTCCCCTCAATGTCTTTATCCAACTTAGTATTTGTGGCCATGGGGGTAGATATTTCCTTTGCATTTTCCATTCCAAATTTCTTAAATAGCTCTTTGACATATTTGGATTGATGAATGTAAATGCCTTCTTTTGTTTGCTTAATTTGTAATCCTAGGAAAAATGTCAACTCACCAACCAAACTCATTTCGAATTCACTCTCCATGTGATTAATGAATTCATTTAAAAAATCTTTATTTGTGGAACCACAAATAATGTCATCTACATATACTTGGGCCACAAACAAATCATTACCATTATTTTTCAAGAATAAAGTAGGATCAATTTTTCCTCTATGAAACCCTTTTGATACTAGAAATGTTGACAATCGTTCATACCAAGCCCGAGGAGCTTGTTTTAGTCCATATAAGGCCTTTTTAAGTTTATATACATGGGTTGGACACTCCAAATTTTCAAATCCCGGTGGTTGCTCAACATATACTTCTTCCTTTATTACACCATTTAAAAATGCTGATTTTACATCCATTTGGTACAATTTGAAGTCCTTGTGGGCGGCAAAGGCCAACATCATTCTAATTGACTCCAATCTTGCTACGGGTGCATAAGTTTCATCATAGTCCAACCCTTCTACTTGATTGAAACCCCTAGCGACCAATCTAGCTTTGTTTCTCACCACTATCCCTTTATCATCAAGTTTGTTCCTAAAAACCCATTTTGTATCAATAATTGATTTGTTGTTAGGCCTAGGAACTAAATCCCAAACTTGACTTCTCTCAAATTGAGATAATTCATCTTGCATTGCTAAAATCCAATCCGGATCAAACAAGGCATCATCAATGGTTTTTGGTTCTATTTGAGATATTAGGGCAACTTGACTTCCTTCATTTCTAAAGTAAGATCGATTTCTCACTCCTTGAGTAATGTCTCCTACTACTTGATCTAAGGGATGATTTACATGAGTCCTAATAGGTCTTGAGTCTTGATTTGTTATAATTTCGGGTTCAAGTGGCAAAGGTTCATTTTTCTCACCATCACTTTCTTGATTTTCTTCTCCTTGATGATTTACCTCATTTAGTGTTAGTTTCTCTAACTCAAATTGTAATTCTTTATTGTTTGTTCTTATAGCGTTTAAAGAGGGATTTTCTTCAAATACAACATTTAGTGATTCTTCAACTAGTTTTGATCTTTTGTTGTAAATTCGGTATGCCTTGCTATGACTTGAGTATCCTACAAGAATCCCCTCATCCACCTTAGCGGAAAACTTTCCCAAGTGATCCTTGGTGTTTAGAATATAGACCTTACACCCAAATACTCTAAGATGCTTAATTGTAGGTTGTTTACCAAACCACAATTCATGAGGTGTTTTTCCTAGAAACCTATGTATTAAAGTTCGATTTTGGACATAACAAGCCGTATTGATTGCTTCGGCCCATAGGAAACTATGTAGTGAATATTCATTTAACATGCTCCTAGCGGCCTCTTGTAACACCCTATTTTTCCTCTCAACAACTCCATTTTGTTGAGGTGTTCTAGGGGTTGAAAACTCATGTTTGTAGCCTTTTTCCATACAAAAACTTGTGAATCTATCATTTTCAAACTCACCTCCATGATCACTTCTTATTTTGTTTATCTTATGAGCCTTTTCATTTTCTACTCTATTACAAAAAGAAATCAAGGTATCTAGAGTTTGATCCTTATGTTTCAAGAAAAACACCCATGTATATCTAGTGTAATCATCCACAATTACAAAGCAATATCTACTACCATTTGAAGAACTATATTTTCTACTATCAAATAAATCCATGTGAATGAGCTCTAAAGCATTTGAAGTACTTACAACATTTTTACCTTTATGAGTAGCTTTGGTTTGCTTACCCATTTGACATGCATCACATATTTTGTCCTTTTGAAACTTCAACTTTGGCAATCCGTGCACCAACTCCTTCCTTGAGAGATTTTTGATATTCTTCATGTTGGTGTGAGTGAGTCTCCGGTGCCAAAGCCACGTCTCCTCTTCTTTGGACATGAGACACTTAGCAAACACATTAGTAGCACCAAATAGTTCAACTTGATAAATATTTTCTTTTCTATAGCCTATGAGAACATTGGTGTTTAGTTCACTATGTTTGACTAGGCATTGAGATGAGTTGAACTCAACTCTATACCCCGAGTCACATAGTTGACTAACACTCAAGAGATTAAAAGCCATGCCTTTTACTAGTAACACATTTTTTATTACAAATTTCTCGGAGATTCTAATATCTCCAATTCCTATAACTTTTAGCTCACCACTATTACCAAAAGAAACGGTACCTTTACTTTTGTGTCTAAATGATGAAAATTTTGATGAGTCTCCCGTCATATGCTTAGAGAATCCACTATCTACGAACCATGTTGTTGGATGCTCCCCCTTTGCGCATGCCTGTTTAAACACGATGAACCAAATGTTTTGGTACCCACACTTTGGGTCCGGTAGCATCAATAACAAATTGCTTGGGTACCCAAGCTTGAACAACCTTAACCCTTGAAGCATGGTTTCTTCTAATTAGGGACATGAATTTAACTTCCTTATCTTGAGATTTGAAACCTAGTCCCGCTTTATTGTACACGCCTCTTTGAGCTCCTAGAATCATGTCTAAGTATTTTGAGCTTGAAGTAAATTTTACTAGAGCACATCTAAGATCATCAACTTGTGATTTCAATGATACATTTTCTTTTTCAAGATCATCAACATCATTTTTGTCATTTTCATGAAGCATGCAACTTTCACATGGCACAATTTCATTTTTGAGTGATTTCAATTCATTTTGCAATCTTTTGACCTTCCCTTTTGATTTAGCTAGTGCATTGGTTAAGCATGCAATGGTGGCATACATCTTATCAAGCTTGGGAGAAATTACCTCATCATCACTAGAAGATGACTCACTTGAAGACTCCACATCTTCTTCATGACTATCTTCATCTTCACTATCTTCTACATGACTTAAGGCCATGAGAGCCATGTGCTTTGAGCTCGTCCTTTCATCTTCTTCCGATGAGCTTGATGATGAGTCATCCCATGTGGCTTTCAACGCCTTCTTCTTTTTCTTGATCTTTTCCTCTTGCTTCTTCAACTTTGGACACTCCGTTTTGTAGTGCCCCTTTTTCTTACATTCATAGCAAATTACATCAGTTTTATTTTTAGAATCCACAAGAGATTTACCTTTTCTTTTCTCATCATTGAAGATTTTCTTAACATCCTTTTTGTCAAACTTCCTTGAATGTCTCATCATTCTTCGAACGAAGTTTGCCATTTCACTTGATGATAGCTCTTCATCACTATCACTATCACTATCTTGTTCGGATTCTGAAGATGACTCCTTCTTCTCCTTTTTCTTTTCCTTGTGCTTCTTTTTGCTCTTTTCACCTGCAACCAATGCTATACCTTTCTCCTTATGGCTTGTGTTAGCTTGCTCATGCAATTCAAGTTCACAAAATAATTCATCCAATTTCACTATTGACAAATCCCTTGAAACCTTATAAGCATCCACCATGGATGACCATAAAGAGTTTCTTGGGAAAGATTTTAAAGCATACCTTATGAGATCTCGGTTCTCCACACTCTCTCCAACTGAATGAAGACCATTTAGGAGTTCCTTGAATCTCCCATGTAGTGAGCTTACCGTTTCTCCATCCTTCATGGTGAAGTTTTGAAGTTGATTTATCAACAAATCCCTCTTTGCAATTCTTGAATCCTTGGTGTCTTCATTTAGTTCAATAAGCTTATCCCACAAATCCTTAGCACTCTTAAAGGGTCCAACTTTGTTGAGTTGTTCCGAGCTTAATCCACATTGAAGAGTCACAATCGCCTTTGCATTTGCTTGAGCCTTCATTTTTTGTTCAACAGTCCACTTGGATGACTCAAGCATTTTTCCATTTTCAGTTGGCGCCATGAATCCCTCCGTGATTGAGAACCACATATCAATTTCGGTCATGAGATAGTGTTCCATGCGGCTCTTCCAATACGCAAAATTGCTGCCTTCATAGAATGGTGGTCGCGAAGTACTATGTCCCTCCTTCATTGACATCTTGTAGCTCTTTAACTTGTGCTTTCTTGACGATGAATCCTCAAAAGCAAACCAATGCTCTGATACCACTTGTTAGGATCGGTTGAGCTAGAGGGGGGGGGGGGGGAATGGCTCACTTCTTTTGCTGACCAACTTTGTTTTGCACAGCGAAAATCTGAAGGCAATGCTAACACCGGTATTTACTTGGTATCCACCTCCTCAGGGAGGTGACTAATCCAAGGATCCACACCACTCACACTCTTTCACTATCAAAAACCCTCCTTCTCGGAATCACACCGAAGGTGGAGAAACCTTAACAGAAATACACCTCTCCCTTTTCTTCAAAATAAATATCACAAACGCTACAAAGAAGAAGTAGAGAAAGATTACAATATTTAACCAACTTCTTCTTTGCAGGTGAGATTTCAGTACGTAGTAGAGAGGAGCTTGAACCCTTTGCTTTGAATCTTTATCACTTGAGAGCTTTGAAAAGGCTTGGAGAGCAATGGAACAGTATATGTTTTGTTGTGTATGTTTTCCCGTTTCTTTCCGTGCTTTATACGTTGAGAAAACTAGCCGTTTCTCACGCCGCCGTCGCCGTGGATCGATTGAGGTCATATTCCAATCGATTCACAACTATCCGTTGGAAACCATCGCGTCAAGATCGACGGTGCAGATTCTTTCATTTGACTTGGATCGATTGGAGGCAGCGTTTGAATCGATTCAGCCGCTTGCTCATGAAATCGCAGCTGCTTGAATCGATCGGCCGATCGATTCAATACATTGAATCGATCGGCTGATCGATTCAATACATTGAATCGATCGGCCGATCGATTGAATCGATCGGCTGATCGATCCAGACGCATTCTGTGCTGCGCAGAACTTTACCAATCGATCAGCCAATCGATTGCCTTACCTTCAATCGATCGGCTGATCGATTCAGAGGCAATTTGCGTCACAGCCATGTCTGAATCGATTTTCCAGTCGTTCTCTGACAGTGAGCCTATCACACACATAATCTTGTGACTTGCAGGAGCTTCTCTTGCCAAGAATCCGGTCCCCGACCTTCTTGGACTTCTCTTGCCTTGCATCTGGTCTTCTGACCTGCAAGAACTCTTTTTGCCAAGAATCCAGTCCTCGACCTTCTTGGTCTTCTCTTGCATCTGGTCTTCTGACCTGCAAGAAACTCCTCCTGCAAACTCACAATGCATGTTAGTTCCACCGTATTAACCTAAACTTAAATAATTGTCAACACATTGAAACTTCCAGGGCATGATTGCACCAACAAACGGAAGTAAAGATAAAGGAAAAGAAAATAAAGTCTAGTCTAATCTAGTGCGACTATCACCAATGTTATAGGCGCAGACCCCAGCAACGACGCCAAAAACTTATTACGATTCCGCAAGTACACGGATTCGTCGTCAGTAATATAAAAGATTGTTGAACCCACAAGGACTGGTTATAAGCACTGGTGGAGGCACACTTAGGAATTGCTACACTATCGATGGTTGTGAGTAATCTAAGAAAAGAGATCAGAAAGCGAGGAATGAGAACTAGCAACGAGAAGAAATCAACCTGGTTAATGAAGAGTTCTAGGAGTTTGTTTTCATTGTGGTGGTATTGATGTGTCTCATACTATCCTACACTCATTGTCGATCGGCATGCATTCGCCGGAATCTAAAACAAGTATCTTTGAGCACCAGACAAAGACGATCCCTACGAAATCATGTTACGGTTAACCCTTGTCACTAGGGCTCCTCGGTAGATCACAAGGACACGACTCTTACTGATGTTATCAACGATAAAATTAAGAAGTTTAGTTTGGTCTCTTACTTCCTTGTGAAGGAGTCACTTCTCCTTTCAAGGAAGTACCCTAGATGTCCGTGAATGAGTTACCCCTATCACTAGGGCCCCTTGGGTGTACGATCTAAGGTATTCCCTCTATGAGGTTGGCAATTCCTACATAATCAATCAACACAACAAAGAGATCGAGGAGTCGAAACAAAGCAAACGAAATCAACCAATGAATATAAATGTAATATGAGTTTTACATCAAAACCAATCCACAATTACTCCCTCATCCTAGAACAAAGACTCTACTCCATAGACGCTAGAGAAGAACCCGAAGACATGGTGAATCTAAACATACAATCCTCAAAAACGAAGAGAGAAAGAAGAAGTATGCTTATCCAATGACGATGAGTGATCTTCGGATCCAATCCTTTGCTTCTGGAGTTGAGGTGGTGATGGAAGGTCGTTGGATCGATGTCCTGGATGGTGTGGAATGGCACCAGAATGAATCTCCCCTTGACGGCTCGCCTCCCGGCTCTCTCCCCTCGGAAAAGGGGTTAAACCCCCTTTTATAGGCTATGGCACGATGCGGCGGCACGACCGTGCAAGGATGGCACGACCGTGCCCTGACTGGGCTCTGGATGCACTTCACGGCTGTGCCAGTTGGCACGGCCATGTGATGCTGGGGCTTGTTTCCTAGGGACACGGTCGTGTAGGGTTGCACGACCGTGTCCTGCTTGGCCTCGGTCATGGGGTACACGGCCGTGCAGGGTTACACGACCGTGTTCTGATCCGCCTCTAGTTTGGCCTCATGGTCGGGCAAGGGTTGCACGACCGTGCACATCTTCCCTTCTGTTTGGCCACACGGCCGTGCAAGCGTTGCACGGCCATGTTCTCTGGCTCGCTCCGGTGCGTCGACAAACGCTGTTTTTGCTCCAAAAGTTATCCCTATCAACACAAAATCAAACAAAGAGCAGATATCCCTACAAAAGAGTATATATGATGAATACTCGATAAAAGAGGCAATCATACAAAGAATACGTACGTATAAAGTAAGCGAATGTGCGTAAAAGCATGCATAAACTATCATAATATTTACGCACATCAATTACTCTGCAACCAGCTGAAAACCTACGGCTTGAAGAAGATGAAATGTTTGCACATCTTCACTCGAGAACTAAGGAGCTCATCACCGGACTTTCAAATCTTGGAGACAAGGTAAGTAACCGAGATTCACTAAGGTACGCTCTTAATGCATTCCCTAGGAATACCAAATGGGCATCATTAGTAGATATCTTCTATATCTCCAAGGACTTAGAATCTATTACCTTAGAAGAATTCTTTTCAACTTTTAAAGTGTATGAATCGAGATGTGTAGGTACGAAGGAGCCGATGCACAACATCGCCCTCAAGGTAACAAGAGACGAACATGAGTCAGAATCTTCTCTCGACGACGAGGAAATGGTGATGATGGTAAGACGTTTTAAAAAGTTATGTAAATCAAGAAAAACTAACCATCCATAGGGTAGAAAGAAAAGAACGATTAGATGCTACCACTGCAACAAGGAAGAGTACGTCAAAGATAATTGCCCCAAGTTAAGGAACAAGGACAAGGACAAAGGAAAGAAGCATGTCCAAACGAACAAGTACAAGACTCTAAAGGTGGCGTGGGACGATACGTCATCCGAATTAGAAGTCGAGGCTTTCTCCAGACTTGCATTAATGGCAAGTCATTAAGAAGATGAACATGAAGCAAGCTCATCCGAAATGAGCATCGAGAGCATCGATGAAGGGGGAGCTACATCGGAAGAAAGTAGCAGTTCAAGGGGAGCTACGGATAACGAGGTCGACAAGGTAAGTCAGGTATGATCTCTCCCACCCAACAAGTTGTTTAAGTTTGTAAATTTATTAACCAATGATTGTTGCAAACTTGAAAAAAAAAAATTAAAAATTAAAAATTAATTTTAGCAAAATCTTGCCCATTAGAAGAGTTTGACAAAATAAAATTAGAAAATGATATTTTACAAAAAGAAATAAGTAACTTGAAAAATCATGCATGCTTATATAATACAAGTTTTAGAAAATTTAATAACTTAAATTGGTATTTTAGATATCACAAAAGATAAATTAAAAATATTTCAAAAAAATATGTCCCTAAGAAATACTTAATCAATCAAGTTGGCTGGAACCTATATTCCCAAGTCTTCCCTAACTTGAAAATTATTTAGACATAGAGCTTTCAGTGAGAAAATTAAACGCTTAATTTTCTTATGCGGCTTTGTCTAGAAGTGGTTGATTATCCAATAACCAAGAAAGCCTAGTGCCTCGCCATAGCCTAGAAGTCAAATATTAAAATAAAATATTTAATTGACTAACTAGTAAAGTATTAAAATTGAAATTAGATAATGCTTTGAATAGTTATTCAATTATCTTTGAAAATTCTAAATTTTTTCAAATCTATTTAACTTCTTAGAAAATCTTTCTTTAGGATTTTTTTTTAATTTAAAAATTGTTTTAAAGTTTCTTTTAAGTCATTTTTTTTTAAAAAAAATGTATTTTACGTAGGATTTCTTTTTCTTATATTTTTTTTAAAATTTCTATAAAAATTAATTCTTGAAAATTTTCTTTAATTGAGGAATTTTTTTTACTTAGAAAATATATCTAAAAAATTATCGTATTGTTAATGCTATCAAAATTGTTTTCAATATTTCTAAAATCAAAACTTACTTAGAAATCTTTTTTGTTTGAATTTTTTTTTTTGGAAATTCAGAGTTTTATAAAGGTTACCCTTAGATTTTTAATGAACCCCATTTTTTATATGATCAAAGGGAGAGAAGAAAAAAATTAAGCCTAGGGAGGTAGATTTTCAAATTAATAATTTTTTAAAAAATTTTGTACTTTATTGCAGAATTTATTGCTTTAACTTTATGTATGTTTACCCTAACTTAACTTGGGTTGCTCACATAAAAAAGGGGAAGATTGTTGGAACCACAAGGTTATTTTGATGCGATCAAACAAGTTAAGTTTGGTCCTGTGATTTTTGATCCCTGTGTCTAAGTGTGCAAGAGCTTAGGAGCACAGGAAGTCGAGCGGAAGACGCGGCTAGTGAGAAGGATGACACGAGAGAGAGACGACGGGCTCGATGCGTCTGAGGGATGAGGTGCTACGGAAGAGTACATCGATGGATGAGAAGAACATGCACGACGTTTGAGGGATGAGAAGCCGGAGCGGAAGCCTACTCGAGGAGAAGGCCGAAATTGGGTTCGGGTGAGCCTTATTTCGGTTGGCCGAAATCACCTAAGCGAGCAGAGTCAGAGCGGAAGACCTAGACTGAGGCGAGCATCACCGGAGCAAAGAGCTCAGACCGAAAAAGTCAACATTCTTGACTTTAAGGGTTTGGGCGCCCGGACCAGTCCGGGCGTTCGGAGTGATTCCGAGCGCCCAGAACCTGATTCTATCCAGATCGTATTTGACCATGATCCATTGTGAAGGGTATAAAGTTTTATCCCCCTCCAGGCATCTGGAACCCTTCCAGTCGCCCCGACCAAGGATATAAATATAGCCTTGGTCCAAGAAGCTACAATAACAAAGCAATTTC